>NC_090866.1:7097500-8520833 GCF_024217435.2 Syngnathus scovelli | reverse complement strand
GTTGGAGTCTAAATTCAAGGATTTAAATTGTTTTCCCCGGAAGGCAGCCAGATCAGGCTCACATATTTTGTTGATACGATTCAATTTTAGATTCAAATGATTCAGATGAGTCATATTGGAAAAAAACATTGAAGGCTGGATTCTCTTGATCCGGTTACCAAATAGGTCAAGAGTTTCCAATGAAAAAAGCGGTTTCAGATAATTTTCCTTCAGGATGGATTCATCAAGTGAGCAGTAATCCAGGTAAAGACTCTGCAAACCCGACAATCCCAAAAAGGCCTCCGGCTCAAGTTGAAGCTTCGCATTAAAGCCCAGCACCAATTTCCTGAGGTGTCTTTGTCTGATGAATGCGTTGTTTTGGATCACTAGTGCTGAATACTGATGACCCAAGTCCAGCACTTGCAGCATCTCAAGGCCAGACAACGAAGTGGAGTTAATCTCATGGATGTGGTTCATCTCTAAATACAGGTGAGTGATGTTGGGAGGAAGGGGAGGAATCCAGTGGAGGTTCTTGAAGGCACAGTTGGCTACCGAGCCCGTTATGGAGCAGGACGAGATGCAGCCTGGCATCTGTAAATTTCAAGTGGAATAGGTCAAGCAATGAAAATGGTGAATTCAAGTTTCTGCTTAAAGTCTTCAGGAGCAATCAGCTCTTAAAAAAGTTTTCCTACCTTTTTGAAGACAAAGATGACCACCAAAAATGCAAATATCTTCATGATGTTTTTCTGCTTAAAGTGAGCTCCTGTCTAAGTAGCTGCTCATCAGCAAAGTTAAGATCAGAGTCTGTTTGCTGTGTTTTTATCTCGCTCGATGATTGATGGACATTGGATTTACCCACAAACGTAAACATGACGCAGAGTCCAGGTTTGCAACAGGAGGGAAAGATCAGTTCCTGCTTGTTTTGTAAAATACTTTGTGACGTCCTCTGTTGCAATTGTAAATTGGTTTCCAAATATGATTTCTGCACAGCCAGCGTAGGTTTAGTTTCCACTCAGTGACGTCAATGTGAAATCTCTGTGCCCTTACATTAATTGGTGACCAGGGTGTAGTTTGCCTTTTGCCAAAATTAATTTAAAATAGGCCTCGATTGAGATATTAAAGTAAAAATATTTTGATTCCCCATTTCCATTGTTTGCCCTGCTTGACCTAACCCACTGGAAATGTACAGGTATAATTTAATTTATACCGGTACAACTCAGTATAATGCAGTTCCAGCTGTAGGGAAAAAAAAAAAAAAAATCAGTGCTTATGGACTTTGATTGGAAGAAAATCAACAAAAAATTGAGAAATGTCAAAAAAAAACCTCCACTTCGTACCCTATAAGAATACTTACTGGACGATCTAAGTATTTTAATCTTCCTAAATCATTGCAAAGTGACTTTCTGGGATGTGTTTGTGTCACACATTGCTGGTAAATGTCACAACGATTAGACAATGGAAGTCAAAAGAACACTTTAAATCTCAATAAACATTTGACTTCCTGTGTAATCTGTTTTCAAACTGATCTGAGTTTGAAATTGGTGTGAATTGGTTCGAAAGGGAATCATAATAATGGGAGGGAACATGGCGTAAAGAGGAGTGACTTTCTTTCAAAAAATGCTTCTGTACAGTCAGTCAGCGGTCACCGGTACAGGCGGGCTGGCATGCAGGCAGCCGCCACGGAGGCTGCACAAACATGGCTCGCTACCACGGAAATATAAACCTGGACGCCATCGACATGTCTTAAATATAATTTGAGGCAAGAAGAAACGACGAGGGGGCAAGCGAAAGCTGAGGAACGCAAGAAAAGCAGCCGAGAAGTTGACTCAACCAGAGCCTCACGTTTGTGTGTAGATGACGTAAACCCCGCTGCTATTACCTGTCGGTGAGCATAATCTCTCATTTTAATTCTTTATTTGATATTTTACCCGTTTAAATATCACATAATTCAACACCTGACTGTTTTATTTGGAACGATTTCTGTTTGTGGGGGGGTGAGCAACTTTTCGTCAACATGGCCGCCCACGTCACCGCTACAAATGTAACCAGATTACAGTAATTTTAAATATTTTTTAATTTGAAGCTTGCTCAGATTGTATCTTCAAGTTTTGCATAGCGGCGTCACTCCCTTCTTTTTTTGTGTGATGATTACTTGAGAGTCGTGCAAACTTTTTTTTTTAAATCAGGACTTCGCTATAGTTAGTTTCCTATTTTACCTTACTGGTTTCGCCTATCAAATGACGTACTTGTACAGCAGTTATTATCGGATTAAAAAAACATTGGTGTCCATTTCCTAAAATCCGGATGATCCTCAGCTTCTGTATGCCAAGTATAATATTTTTAAATGAGTGGAAGTGTGTGTTTAGTCAATTGGGGAGCCAAGGAAAACCCATTCATGCCTTCCTTCGCATCAGTAAAGATATTTTAATGCTGTTTATCATGAATTAGTCAAATCAAGTTTATTTATATTGCCCAGGAAACGCACATTCAGTTCCGATTTCTTGGTGTTCCCTTTCTGTCTTGTTGTCACTCTCAAGTCTCAACATCTGATGTTTTGACTTTCCTTCCTTCCGGTTTATGTACCACCACTGCTTAAAGTTCCATTTTAGTGTACAATAGAACCAAATTTTCTGTCATGTTCTTGTCATACCACTTATTTAAACCCCTCCTTCTTTTGGAATAAGAGTTACTAAAAAAGCAAAAATGTCAAATTATTTATTAGAGTTGTAAAAAGCTAACTTAATAGATGTTCCACTATGTTTCATTCAGATGTTTTTGTCTCTAGTGTTGTGGCAACAGTGCCAATGTTTTTGTGTAATTAGCTCCAGACACCTTGCAGAAGAGTTTATTGCTGTTATGACTTATGAAAGCACAAATTTAAAATGATTAACAATATGACACACACATCAAAAAACAGTTGATGTCTATTAAATGGCAAACTCTTGTCATGATACAAAATGGAGGCCTTTGTAAAAATGTAGTTTAGCTTTGACTGTGCAGTGCTATTTGAACATTGAGACGTATCAGATTTACTCCAAATCACTAGTTTGAATTACATATTTGAGTTTCAGGGTCTGTGACGTACACAATGTGGTTAAATTTTCCTTCTTGCTCATACAAAAGTGGCTTTTCAGAGTACCAACTTGTCATTTAATAAGAAGCTTCGATGAGAGCCCTCCAGCACATTTTGGGGAAATTCACATTTTTCCATGAGAGTCAGAAACAATACTTAAATTACCAGTTGATTCCATTCCATTTATTATTCACCAAATTGGCGCACAACATTCTCATTGCTAATCCTCGAAATAAATAATTCCACTAATCCCACTTTAAATCCTCCAAATTGGGTATTTGACACAACACAACTTTCAAATGTCCATCAAGAGCACCTCAAAGTGTGAATGGACATCCTGGTTTCTCAATTTGCTGAAACCTTGACATGTCTGGAAGGATTTGTGGCTTAAGTCAGTAGAAAAGAAATACTGTAGCTCGCACGGGTATTTCGGTAACGTCTGTCCAGAGTTATTCTCACTGCATGCGCATCATGCATAACCCATGCACACACAGTTTGAGACCTGTCAGGGTCGGCATGAGAATATAGAGCAGCTGCAAATGGTTCTGTGCTATGTGATGCCTGCGTGGGCCTGTGTGCTGTCCAAAGGGTGGTAAACACCCTCTTACCCCCTTTTTAGTATGCCTTCGCCTGCCTGATGCCTCTTTCTTGCTTTTCGAATCTTCCAACTTCTTCCGTGGGATTCATCTTCAAACTATTTTGGGGCTGTTTATGCTGACTGCAAAAAGGTGTGTATGTGAGTGTTTTTGTCAGGCGTTGTGTTATGGTGGCACGGGTGTACTGGTTGGGTGGTCTGTCTTGATTCGACACAATTTCAGATACTCCCTTTTCAAAAATGATATTCCAGGGTCAAGCTTTTCTCATGATCAAATATGTAAGCAAAAATGTGTGATATTTTACCCGACGTAGTCTACCTTTTGGATTGTCAGCTGTCCACGTGCTAATTTAGAATAAGTGGCTAACAAGACATGCTAACATTTCGCTTCGACAACCGCGTGAAGCTGGAATTATTCTAAGTAACGGCGTAACCTTCTTGGGCTTGTACAATATGTGTCAAAAGGACTTCGACACGTTTCGTTATGCCCATTCACATTTTTGGATTTACTATCTCTCTGCCTTTTATTGTTATTTCAGATTATAAAAAATGAGCCGGGGTTGATTTAGTTCCCAGTCTACATTCTTGAGGTTTCCATTCACTCAAAAAGTCATCGGTGCAGCTGTCAGAATTATCCAGCGTATAAATATACGGCAAGGGCAGACTACATAACATCGGTAATGCCCGACTGTATATTGAGAAAATGTTTCACTTCTTTGTCGCCCGAGTCTTGCTGACGACTGCAATTGAGTTTGTTGCAGCTTCAGCATGGGGACAAATTGTTGCGCACTTAAAAATAACAAGGTCACAAAGCTTGTGCTGTAAAATGAAACAGTAGGTTATCATCCCGCTGCTATGCTATTAAGTTTTTTTTTTTTAATTCAGCACTTGGCAGGTACTTTAATAGCAATAGACTGTACTGCTATGTGTGTGCCTGTCTGATCGCTAAAATACTTTTTAAAATGCCATTTTCTTCTGTCTCTCTCTTTCTTAGACATTTTTGAGGTTCCCCTTGCCAAGTGTGACCCCCCCCGTGACACAGAGAGGTATGACCATATGCACTCGTGTCACATAAGATATTTCCTTCAAGTGGTAGAGTTGAGTCTCGCCCATTGAGTTTCCACAGCAGGATATTTTTTTTTATGATAAAATGGTGTGACTACTTTAACAACGTCATCCACACGACAGCATTTGACAATCCCAAAAGTTACGTGCGATACTGAATGAAGCCAGACGTGCTTGGGAGAACTGTGGTTTGGATTAGTACTCACCAAACATCAGTTGTATTTGTTTATTCAGAGCTCGGTAAATGTCAAGTATCATAAAACACCGTGGTGCAAAAAAAAAAAAAAAAAAAAAGTGCATTAAGGCTCACACAAACTCAGAAGAGCTTCACACATGCTGTCAACTTTAAATGTCAAAGGTTCCTTTCCATTTACGCTCTACTCTCTATAGGCATCGGTCCCATTGCCTTTTCGAGGTTCCTCTCAGGATACATTCACAGCTCTAAACCTATTTGTGTTCACTGCTCGTAAACCAAGAATACATTTTACGCGGTGGAGAAAGTTTTACTGTTATGTGAAAATAAAGCCGTTACATTTCCATTTTGTCAAAATCTATTTTTGAGTGGTACGGCAATAAAAAAATTGGTTCCCAAATTAAAGGATAAATCAAGTTTTTGTTTAATTTGTCCAAATTCTTTCCATTTCACTTTTCAACAATAAATATTTAATTAATTGGATTTAGACCGAGATAAACTCTTCTGAATGAATAGACAGAGTTTCCACAGTCACACCCTAAAGACATTGCCAAAAGTCTTCCATAAGAGTGAGTGGGAACGATATTACAGCTGCAATAGGCGGATGGAGATATTTCCTTACGTTTTTACTTCCTGTAAGTGTATTTTGTTTCATATAAAATGTTGTGGATCTGTGGCCATTTTCCTCCCAGTAGCGACAACACTATTCCTGTCCTGACCTAGTTGGGAGTAATAGCGGCAAGGACAATTATGTCAAAAGAAGGTTTCAAGCGTCCACATTTCAAATGAGAAGCAGACTTTGCACCACGAAGATCCGAAATGTTGGTGTCACAGATACATTTGTGTAGTTGATAATAGCAGTGTGAGTGTGGAAGAAGTGGCCAGCTCGAGAGAGTCATCATCTCTTAGAGATGGTTCCTGACAGCTGCTGCACTCAATGCTATGAGTTTTTTTATATACTGTAATTATTTTATTACTTACTGTATAATTTTATGATGAGCCAGGAAAAAAAGATTCCATAAAAAATGAGAATGAGATTTTTTGGGGGGTTACGAATGCCCAAAATATTTGTTTATTCTGCAAAATTAAATATTTACGTCAATTATTCCACCACTGTACACTAAAGAGGATCCCTTGGACAAGTTACACGTGTATTTGACTAACTAGGATTAAGAAGGATGTGTGTTTGTGGGTTGACTGAAAGGAGGAATCCTTTTTTTTTTGTCTGGCATGAGGCCTCCTAGGAAATGTTCAAATCCTCTCTGGAATGTGTATAGGGGGTGGTGGGTGAATGGGGGGTGGCCTAGCCTGTCACTATATTTATTCAAGGAATGCCAATATTTGGGTGTATTTCAGGTTTATGGGAGAGTGTGTCCATTTTGTTTGCATTTTCTTTTTCCCTCCATACAGATTTTCTGTAAATGCAATTTTATGTCTTGAAGTAAATGTTTGAATGTTTTAGGGAATTAGGCTTGAATGAATTTTGTATACAAATCACAATTTATAACAACCATGGACAAACGCTTTGTGAGGTGAATTATTCATCAGGATATTTTCCCATACTAAGTGTAAACTATTTATATATATTTCTGACTGTTAAGCAAAAATTTAACAACTCAAAATGACTGCTAATCGTATCTCTGGTCATTTTTTTTTTTGACGCAGGATGGTGATGGAGGAGAGGGGCCGGACAGAGAGAAGGAGGGGAGATCCACCGGCCACGGAAGCAGCCAGAAGGCAGATCCTGGTGGAGCTTGGTGAGTGCATTGTTTGCTTTTTTTTACCAAAGTGACTGGCATGAGCTTTCTTAAAATGCCTTTTCTGTGTTACAGCGGATCAGGACTTTGACGCCATTTGTCTCTCGACATATCGAACAGCCTGCAAGCTGAGATTCATACAGAAGAGATGTAACCGTAAGTCTGAAACTAAAAAGGACATTCCGTAAGTATTGGTGAAACTCTCTTTTGCTTTCGCAGTGCATCTCATCGACATATACAACGTGATCGAAGCAGTGCGTGACGCTGGGCTGAATGCAGTGGAATTGAATGCTGGCATATCTGTAACCAGGCTGGAGAACCTGGTGTCATCACTTTTCAACCAGCTCAGCAAGCGCCTGCCTACCACACACCCAATTAAGCCACGAGAGAGTACTGTCCTGTTTGTTGATTTCATACTAGCCGCCATTGAGAGGTAAATGAGAAAAACAAAGTAACCCCACATTTTATATAAAAACGACAAATACTTTATCAGACGCTACATATCTCGTTTCAGCGAACCAGAGAGCCGACTGACAGTGTTCTCAATAAAGGCAATTCTGGCTGTGCTATGTGGAGGGAACTTGGTAGACAAACTCCGCTGTAAGTAACAGCAGATACTGTCCTGACTAGAGATGGGTGTTTTAAAATCATTTTATGTGCAATAAATAAAAAAAATATATATTTTCAGTACAGTAGCCAGTTGTAAAAGCTTTACTGCAATTTCCTGCCTCATAATGAAAATTCATTGCACACTTTATACTTAAGCGCCACCTTGTGGAGAATGTATGTTACTGCTGCTGTCAACTTAATCTATCTGTATGTGCAGATGTGTTTTCTCAGGTCTCAGACTCCAGCGGTGTGATGGTCCTGTCCAAATTTGACAATTTTCTGTTGGAAGCCCTCAAGTTGCCATCAGCTGTGCACGAAGGGCCGTCCTTTGGCTACACAAACAACATGGTCCGCTCCTGCTTCCCACAACAGGTCTAAAAACCGTTTCATAGTGTTACAGATAATTAATTGGTTTCTCATTGCAGATTAAACTGTTTGATTCGTTTATGTGAGATGCTTGTCTTTCTGAAGAGTCTGTTTTTAATTGTTGTTGTAGAAGAGGGTGATGCTCAACACGTTCCTGGACATTGTATCCGACCCGCCTCCTTGTCTTGTGTGGCTGCCCCTCATGCATCGCCTTGCCAACGTGGAAAATGGTAGCTACCAATATACTGGCCATGGGTTCATTTTGTTTTGTGATTTACACACGAACATTCATACATTAAAAGTGATTGTTTCCGTCAGAATGTTTAACTTTATTTCATTTCTCTTTCACTTTTAGTCTATCATCCCGTTTCGTGTTCGTACTGTCGTAGCAACGGTATGACCGGCTTCCGCTATCGCTGCCTCCGTTGCCGAGGGTACCAACTCTGCCAAAACTGCTTCTGGCGTGGCAATGTCAACGGCTCTCATAGCAACCAGCATCAGATGAAAGAGCACTCGTCCTGGGTGAGTCATGACAGTTTAAAATGGAGAAGAAGAAAAATAATCATATAAGAACTAAGGGCAAAATATCCACATATATTAACTGACTCAGGAACACCTTCAGGTTTTGATCACATACTGTATTTGGTTTGTCTTAATGCAGAAGTCGCCTGCGACCAAGCTGGGCCGAGCCCTGGGCAAAACTCTGGGTTGTGTATCGTCCAGGGAACCCTCCCACCCAGTTTACCCAGAAGAACCTGAGAGGACCCTAAATCTCGCAAATATAGTGTAAGTTAGTATAAGTTCCACATTAAAAATATTTTTAGGCTACTAGGCGTGTGAATGCATTTCCTCGATTTACCGTGGGTCTTTTATTTTAAACAGACACGATAATAATCTCTCAGAATGTTCTGATGCCAGTGTAGTCCAACTTCCACTTTGGTTTTCATTGACAGTTGTAAATTATTCCTCAGGAGTAGACTTTTACCAACTTGTTATTTGTTATTACCCGTTACATATTCACAGAACATGCAGGTAGCTTTAGGGAAAGAACAAATCCAGCCAGTCCTTTTTTGGCGGCTCCGCCCCCTCTGGCCGCATTCACAGTCTTTGACTTTTCAAACATCAGCAGATGGGTTCATTGCATGCCTCCCAGCATTGATCTTTTAATCGGGCCAGCACAGAGGCGCTGGACTTAGCTGTGAGTATGCACATAGTGAAGTAGCATTAGGTCATTTTAGTCCTCAATTTTTTGTCTTTTTCACCCTTTCACTTATCGCTTTGTCTTTCTTTTTGTACCTCTTGTGATCTTTACTCCGTCTGTGTTTGCTCTGGCCCGAGTGATTCGCCATTGCATGACTACACCGAAGCGTGTGAATGTGTGTCAGAATGCAAGTGGCTAAGTCGATGCTATCAACTTCAGCCTACGTTGATTTAAATCGTCATTGTGTTTGCTATCTATGTGCAGCCCTGCTCAACCTATCAGGAATCCAAGTCCGGCCATGCTGCTGTCTTCATCAGCACCAGAGTCCTCCAAGAGGTAACGTTAGTTCAAATACCAGTGTAGCATTTGGTGCACGATTTTAGATGTCTTATATTCCTTAACATGAGAATTACAGTCATGCTGGAATATAAAAAGTTCTACCAAAGTAGCCATCTGAGTGTCCCAAGACTTTTGCCCATGTCTTACTTTGCTGTGTATAACTTGTGTTAGCAGTTTGGCAGCAGCTCATCGCATGAACGAGGAGCACGCTTTGATCGCCGCTTATGTGAATCGCCTCCAAAGCAGCCCACGGTGAGAGGCTGCAGGGATACAGTAGGGCAGGACTTGAGCGAGTCACTTGGCTGAGTCACTCATTGGAATCCAAATATATTATTTTAGGGCATCATTTTTTTGTTAAGTAAAGGCAAACAGCAAGAAAACATAGTTAGTAAGGAAAAAAGACAAGAAGTCAGTTTGTTTTCAGTGCTGTTGAGCACTGCGACAAAAATGAGCCGTTCAGGGAATCGTTGGTGCGTCATGTGTTCGTTTGAAACATCTGCTACTTTAAATAGCAGTTGATTTTTTTTTTTTTCTACAGGATTTCACCCTGCAGTAACTTTTGTGCAAAAAAAAAAAATGACATGACAGTACATTGGTTAACCAGCCAAAGCAAAATTAATATGCACTAACAGAACTTGTTTAATTTTTAACACGTTTGCCTTGGGTGCTTTGTTGTTTAATTATTGACTAAAAAAAGGTTGCATGTTGGAAAGCGATGTTAAATTTAGAGTAAACATAATCTCTCTATTAGCAGCGTACCCAGCCCCGGCAGGCAAGATGATGAACACAAACTTATCGCCCGCTACACTTCTCGATTGGCAGAGACTGAAAGCTCAGGGGTGAGCTCTCATAAGTTTGAATCATGTGTGAATGCACACAACACTGGCGATCGATGTCGGTTCATCTTGTGTGTGTGTGTGTGTGTGTTTAGGTGATACCCACTCGAAGCATCAACTTTGATGTGAACAAACAGAAGAGGGAGCTCATCGCTCAGCTGGAATCCAAAAACAGGTAGGGAAGTGTAAAATCTCTGAGGTATTTATTTTTTACTCATATTGGATTCATCAGCCCACATTTTCATTGGGCAATATATTCCATTTCCTTTTCCATCATCACTTAGCCATGATGTAATAAAAAATAAAAATAAAAAGTCTAGTTTTCTCCCCCTGCTTGGTCGGTCATGTTCAGTGTACTTGTCTGTTTCATTACACAGAGAGATTTTGGCAGAGATCAAGCGTCTCCGCTCCGAACATGATGCCGTGTGCCAGCCCAGTCCCGAAAAGGGCAGCACCAACCCGACTCTCTTGGCCGAGCTTCGCCTGCTCAGGTGAACACGCACAACATTGTGAGCTACAGTGTTTGACCGAGCCAGAAATGTGTAGTGAGGCTCCGCAGAACAGAGCGGGAGGCTTCGTGGCAGATGGCAATGACAGATGGATGTTTGGAAAAGCCGGGTGCAAAAAAAAAAAAAACATGTTTTTGCTTTTCAATAATAACAACAACAAACCGAACAGGTGGGATTTGCTGTGTGAAACTATTTTTTTTTTCAACTCCATGTACGCACATTTGCCCAATATAGTAAGTTGAGTAAGAGCTTCATCCAAATATAACTGATTATTATTGCGATCTCTGAATGGAACCGAACAGAAAATATCAGCGATATCTTCACACAAAATTATTCTGCCGTTTCAATCTTTCATGAATAAAACTTAATCAATCTGCAAATTGTAATTTGTCGCATTGCAGACAGAGGAAAGATGAGCTGGAGCAGAGGATGTCATCTCTGCAAGAGAGCCGGAGAGAACTGATGGTCCAGCTGGAGGGACTGATGAAGCTACTCAAGGTTACACACACACACTCATTTGAACTATGACCTTTTATTAAGCGTGGCATTTCATCGCTTGTACTCGCGCGCACACACACGAATCCCCTTATTTCCCCCACATCTTTCTCCTAAGCTCCATGCTATTAATTATAATCTCATTTTACTTCCTCTGGTTTCTCTTTAAGAGCCTTTCCTTTTCTGTCACTGCTCATGTCTTCTCTTTTCACCCTTTTTTTCTCCTGCCCATGCTCTGATCCTGCAGGATGAGGAACAGCGACAGGCAGTAAGTTTAACGCCACTTTTGATGGACTAAATCATTTGGGTTATTTAAAATGATTAAATACATGACAGGTTGCGAAAATTACAACAGTTCCATGTTTCTTTTCAAATGTTATCTCATATTTTTCATAAAGTATATTGATTAATTTTTTCTTGTAGGCGCAGGCTGCAGGTTCCTCACAATCTTTTCCTTCCCGGCCGAGCCCTTCACCTGCCCGCTCAGTTGGTACCGCGTCTCCACAAATGTATTCAACCCAAGACTCCCTTGCTGGTGTGGGTGGAGATGTACAAGAGGCTTTTGCCCAAGGTAGCATTGTGAAAATGATTTAATGCAGATTCAAATGCAGTTCACGTTTTGGCCTACAGGGGAGGGAATTGAGTGCACTTGAAGCACTTTAATTTGTATCCAACCCTCCAGACTGCTTCCCTGGCCCGGTTAGGTTCTGTTGCATCCATCTAGTAGTTCTAGCACAAACATTAAACGACACAAACTTTCTCTAAACTGCCCTACGTCCATATTTTACAATAAAAAAGCCTTGACAAAAGGTGAAAAATATATATCAGACGTTTTAGGCAAATTAGAATATAGTGAAAATGCTGCCTTAGTTACACGCACACAATTTAATTATATATATATTAAAACGCTAAAGGTGGTCCGTTTCAAGTCATATATTTTATTATTTTGTTGTTGAATGTCTTCAGGCCCCAGGAGAAATTTAAGGAATGACCTTCTTGTAGCAGCTGACTCCATTACCAACACTGTGTCCTCACTGGTCAAAGAGCTTCATTCTGGTACACACACACACACACGTCTGATTGTTGTTTTGTGCTGCACAACCATTTAGTTTTCAGTTTGACTGTAATAATAATGTTTTCTATGAGTGACTAAAAGAAATGTTTCTGCTGCAATCCATATACACGCCTAAATGGAACATTTTTTTTCCAAGCAGATGAAGGTCGAGAGGAAGAGGAGAGATTGCTAAATGGAAAAGACAGAGGTAATGCTGGAGGAAAATGTTGATTCTTTTTTTGCTCACACCTTTACACCAAAAATGATTTCAAAACAAGATAGTGTTGGAATTCAAACAAATTCAAACTAAATTAAACACAACTTTCAAGGCATTTTTAGCAGATTATCTAAATAGGAGACAAAGGCTGTTTGTGGCTTACAGTAGACTTCAGTCCTCATTGGAATGCTGCAGCACAATGTGATTCAAGACTACGCTCTAAATTTGACTTATTTAGAAGAAATTAGCTATTTAATTTATCTCCATGCACTAGTTATATTCCCGCCCTTTTCCCCCGGATGCATGTCTGATCCACACAACTCAACTTTACAATCTTTTCCTTATGACTTTGCCTCGTACTTCATTAGTGTGCCGTCTCATTAGTCGGCCCTTCTTTATGTGCCGGGCGCCAACAAAGATGGAGCGTGCAGACCATTTCCTGGTGTACCCCCGGGTTTGGTGTAGTGTGAACACTCATTACCGTAATAACACTTTAAAATTCTGTATACTGGCAAAATGTCCAGCTCTATGTATTCCACATAGTTTGATGTTAATGAAGTAACCTTCATCTTGTCCACAAGTCTTTTCTCATGAAAGAATCCAGCTGTGACCATGCATCTGCATCTAGTTTTAGAACCCTGAGGCCCATGTGGTTCTTATGAAGCCATGTGTGGTAGCAACATATTTTATCATGACACTGCTTTGTTGTTTTTTGGGTGTATTCTCATGAAGCATTCTTCTTCCTCCAGCAGGTTAAATTTTCATCACGAACAAATACAAACAGTAAGTATGAGCCTCTATTTTAAGCTCCAAATTAAATGTAACAAATAATGTTAGTGTTTAAAACACTTGGAGGAAACTCTGTCTTTCACAAGTGTGCAGGAGATATAAATGGTGGTCTGGTTGTCACATCAGACGACACATCTACTCATTTTTCTGACTTTCCCTTATGATGTGCACAAACTCACGGCTGAGGACGAGGCACTCTAAAGTGTCCATGCTAGCCCAAAGCCTGTCAAGTCAGACTTAATTATGATAGTAATGATAACAAAATTAATAATAAACGTAATCAGTAATGATAATAAGCCGAATTGCGTGACCAGGCACTATTTTAGCCATGCCCAAAAAGAAAAATTGAAATGGTGTAAATACTGTGTACAGTACTACTACTACATATCAAATAGTTTTGCCTTTTCAGATTTCCACCAATTATCTTAACATATTTAATATAGTTAGTTATAGTTTATAGGGTCTTTAACTTCTTTTAAGCTACACTGTATTTTCCCAGGAAATTTCAATCTCGAGAACATCAGGGGCATTTACTTAAATGTAGATATACCACAATAAAACTAAACATTGTTTACAGTAAATTGGATATATTGCCACTCTCCTCAGGCAGTGTGGTGTTTCATCCCAGCCAAAGAAGAAGCTAAAATGGAGACAAGGAACTTCCCTATTAGCCAGTGGTGATTGGAACACATGGCAATAATATAAACACATATTGCTGGACAGGATCCAAAACTGCAGTCCATTTACTGATGTATAGCTCTGAATTAGTGTTTGTCTTGTCACTGTGATTGTATTTTTTGTGTTGACATAATCGAGCATAGCTAAATAAGGAACCTGAAGCCTACTGATTTTTACCCAAGCATGCGCGTGTGTGTGTGCGCTTAAATGTTTTTATTTTGTTGTTGTTTTTTTAGAAGGGTCAAGTAAGTGAGAGAGGGTTGTGTGAAGAGGAGGCAGATGCGTTAGTAAGTTTTAATTCAATAAGGGATGTGAAAGAAGAAAGAACAATCAAAGAAGGCCGACTGGTAAAAAAGATGAGATGAAATGATGTTTTAGCACTGTGTGCTTTTGTATTTATTTATTTTTTTGCTTTGCTATTCTTTTGTTGCGTGAGTTCATATGTATATTCGAGTGGTCGCGTCCTGCTGAGACAGATCTGGAACGGGATGTTCGCCGCTGCCAAGTTTAGGCGATGTGAATAACTCCACGGGTGCTCGTATTCTAGCGGCTCGGCTGACTGTCCAGGTACTGAATTGAGAAACGACGTGTGTTTGAGAAAGAGGTTGAATATATATTCAAGTTTTTTTATGCAAAAGCAAAGTGAAAGGAGAACCCAATAACCACTGCCTTAAAGACAGATGAAGTGTAAATGTGCGTTTTTAGAAAAAACACATCTCTGTCATTTTCCCCACTGTAAGGATCAAATCCTATTGAAACTTTATTTACATTGATTCAATTGAAATCTTACAATTCAGCTTTCTCTCTGCCTATGGACAGAATGATTCTTTTTCCATTCAGCAGTCCAAAATGGCTCCTCACACTTTGCTACTTGACTGCCCTTTTTCATTTCAAGCTGGCTGAACAAAACTGGATTTGTGGGAATGATTCAGTTCACTGTGGATTTTAAGATACCAAAACAATATCGGAGCACAACGCCTGGCTGCGTGTGCAAATACTCAACCAAAGAATCAACCTTGTGTCCATTCAGTAATTTAAAGCTGCAGTCATGTAAGTCTCCAATACCGATTGATTGATTATTTTCAGCTATTAGATTGTATCCTCTTCACAGAGGCCATTTTGTCTGATAGTCCTGTTCCACGGCCCAGATTTGTGACTCACTGGAATTGCTCGAACATCTTAAATAGAACAAGGCCATGGTTATTAATGTTATCATTCACACGCATGTCCTCCGCTATGAGATTCTCAAATGGCCTCTGTGAAGACCGCCTCGCAACACTGACAGGGTGGATGCATCCTTACTTGAAACTGTAAATGCCATCAGCGCTGAACATGTGTGCGCGATGTGTTTGATCCGCAATAAATTCTGTTTATCGTCAAACTGGATACAGTGTGTCCTGTATTTTATTAGCAAATTAAAAAAAGCGTTTAACTGGAAAAAAATCACAATTCTGCTTCACTTTCAAGAACTCTTTTGCATTAGTGTCGTTATTATTATGGATGAGCTATTCTCACCTTTCCCATGAACTTACCCCAGAGGTCATGACTGTGTGCGACAAAGACAAAAGCCCTTAAACTATACATTGAACGCATCTCATTGTTACCATCTGTTGTCTACGACCATGCCAACTGTCGTAAATAACCTATCACCCTTTTGAACTCGGTCTAGGTATGACCCTGGATGCGCCTGCTTAATGTGCGTTTTACATCCCAGAGGTCAAAGTGAGTTTAACCTGCCTTTCTAGGTGTCAGCAAATCAGGTATGATGTGATAATAATGTAATTAAATAACATTATTTTTGACTGTGGTTCTTCCTGACAGATGGGGTTTCAGATATTGGTAAGTCTTGCATTACTTCAATTTACAGCTTGTCATAAAGGTACATAATTGAAATTGAGTTTAGATCATCTGATGATGACAAAGGTACGTTCCATGTCGGCTATATATGTATTTTTTTTATCTTGGCGGATTGGTGAGTTTTAATTTTATTAAAGCTATTTACTCAGGTAAGGCAATGAGTTTTTGATGGTTTTGATATTAACCATCATGTCCCACTTGATTGGTCCTGACCTATACTTTGCTCACCCCCAAACTATATGTGATTTAATTGGAAGGTGCATAAAATCAAAGTTGAAAAGTAGCAAGTCAAACATTTGTTTTGTTGTAGTGATACACATAGCATTGATCATATTTTTGTATATTTTATTTAGTAGACAATGTACATGAGAATTTGAACAATATGATGAGTTTAAACATTTAAATCAAATTTAACATTTTGTCTTCACTATGACATGCAAGTCTTTAGTCAACCTCTTCAATGGTGGGCCCCTGGGCACCGGTTTGGGCCTGCCCCCCAAAGCCTCCTGCAGGCCCCGCCCCCTGGTACAACTTGCTGATGATTGGTTGACACACTCGTTCCAACTCCTTTTGCTTATCCTGGAACTCTTCTTTCTCTGCCAGCTGATTGCTGTCCAGCCAGTTGAGGGTCTGCTCGCACTTGTCCATCGCCGTCTTCTTGTCCTCCTCGCTCAACTTGGCCGCCAGTTTCTCATCCTGCAGGCTGCTCTTCATGTTCAAGGCGTATGACTCCAGACCATTCTTGGCCGCGATCTTGTCCCGTTGCAGGTCATCCTCAGCTTTGTACTTTTGGGCGTCGTCCACCATCTTTTCAATCTCCTCTTTGCTGAGACGACCTTTGTCATTAGTGATGGTGATCTTGTTCTGCTTGCCCGTGCTTTTATCCACCGCCGACACGTTCAAGATGCCGTTGGCGTCCACGTCGAAGGTAACCTCGATCTGCGGCACGCCTCGCGGAGCCGGCGGGATACCGCTCAGATCAAACCTTCCCAGCAGGTTGTTGTCCTTGGTCATGGCTCTCTCACCCTCAAAGACCTGAATGAGGACACCGGGCTGGTTGTCGGCGTAGGTGCTGAAGATTTGCGTCTGCTTGGTGGGGATGGTGGTGTTGCGTTTGATCAGCGGTGTCATGACTCCTCCAGCAGTCTCAATGCCCAGCGACAGAGGCGCCACGTCCAGCAGCAGCAGGTCCTGGACGTTGCCCGAGGTGTCCCCTGTGAGGATGGCGGCTTGTACAGCAGCACCGTAAGCCACCGCTTCATCAGGGTTAATGCTCTTGTTCAGCTCCTTGCCGTTGAAAAAGTCTTGCAAGAACTTCTGGATTCTGGGGATTCGCGTGGAGCCACCAACCAGGACCACATCGTGGATCTGGCCCTTGTCCATCTTAGCATCTCTCAGGGCTTTCTCCACGGGCTCTAGAGTTCCCCTGAACAGGTCAGAGCACAGCTCCTCAAAGCGTGCCCTGGTGATGGATGTGTAGAAATCAATGCCCTCAAAGAGGGAGTCGATCTCGATGTTCGCCTGGGAGCTGGAGGACAGTGTCCTCTTTGCTCTCTCGCATGCTGTGCGCAGCCTCCTCAAGGCCCTTTTGTTCTGGCTGATGTCCTTTTTGTGCTTCCTCTTGAACTCGGCCACAAAGTGCTCCACCATGCGGTTGTCAAAGTCCTCTCCGCCCAGGTGCGTGTCTCCGGCGGTGGCTTTGACCTCAAAGATGCCGCCCTCAATGGTCAGGATGGACACGTCGAAGGTGCCGCCGCCCAGGTCAAAGATGAGGACATTGCGCTCTGCCGACTGGCCTTTGTCCAGACCGTAGGCGATGGCGGCCGCCGTGGGCTCGTTGATGATCCTCAGGATGTTCAGTCCAGCGATGACGCCCGCATCTTTGGTGGCTTGCCGCTGAGAGTCGTTAAAGTAGGCAGGAACCGTTACCACGGCGTTGGAAACTTGCTGGCCCAGGTAGGCTTCGGCAATCTCCTTCATTTTAACCAGCACCATGGAGGAGATCTCCTCTGGGTTGAAGGCCTTTTCCTCCCCTTTGTACTGCACCATGATCTTGGGCTTACCTCCATCAGAGATTACCTTGAAGGGCCAGTGCTTCCTGTCAGCTGCTACAACCGGATCATCGAACTTTCTTCCGATCAGTCGCTTAGCGTCAAACACCGTGTTGTTGGGGTTCAACGCCACCTGGTTTTTGGCGGCGTCACCGATGAGCCTCTCGGTGTCGGTGAACGCCACGTAGCTAGGTGTGGTCCTGTTGCCCTGGTCGTTGGCGATGATCTCCACTTTGCCATGCTGGAAAACACCCACGCAGGAGTACGTGGTGCCCAGGTCAATCCCAATCGCAATGCCTTTCGCTGAGACCATTTTGTTTTGTAGGCTGTCAAGATGTTCCTGTGAGGAGGACATGACAGCAACACATTAAAATCATTCATCTATCCATTTTCAGTAACACTTTCATTAGAGTCTTGGTGAGCTCCATTTAAAACTATGGAGAAATAAAATTATGAACGTCCCAGCAACATAGGATGCAATCCAAATTAATGTAGCAATTTCAAAAAGTTTATCGGCATAGTAAAAGTAAAGTCTTTAGGAAGAATCAAAGTGTCAACTTACAAAATGCTCTGTGGTGTCTCTGGATCTTGAAGCTCGATGGCTCTCTTGGATCTTGGTCCTTCTCTTGTGGATCTTCTCTTGTTGATCTTTTTGGATCTTGTGTCTTGTGCTGTGCCTCAGATGCTTTTATAGTCGTCGAGCTGTCACTCTGGACCTTTCCAGACTTTTCTCCATCAAGTGATATCATTGACATGGTCAACTTCCTGTTAGTGGTTTCAATTTAAAAGCAAACAATGGTGCAGTATGAACAATTGTAATGCCGACATAGAAAGAGCTCTTATTGTGAAAGGACTTGCAGACCACAACCATAGCCATTAATGTGTACTTTATTTAGAATGCTGGAATCGTGGCGATGCAGCGAGAACTTCTAGATAGCTCTCGACGGGAGTTTATTTTTGCATATGACGTAATGAATTTAACTTAGATGATTATGAAATAAATATATGTACATTTATGTTATTTTTGCGAATGACGTAATGAATTTAACTTAGATGATTATGAAATAAATATATGTATATTTATGTAATTTCACATGAGCCAATCCAATTATAAAATCTATTTTGTTTTTTATGGGAAACAATGCAGAGTGGAAAAAATTGCAAACATAGTGATAAAACCATAAAAGTTCTGAATAAATAGTTCACTTAACATTCAAACTAAATGCTATATTTTGTATTATTATTATTTGCGTGGTCTTTGTGAGTACGTTTGAACGAATTTGCGAGTGTGTCCAAACATACTTGCGATTACGTTTGAATGTACTTGCCAGTCAAAAATATTTTTTTAGTTTACATTGGCAGCTACGCCCTTCCGTACAGTCAAAACACAAATTTTAATAGTACAACTTGAAGATTTGTTAAAAAAAGCAGACTTTAGGACCCCGCGGAGACTATCGCCGGGCCCGGTGCTGCAGCGTATGCGCTAAAGACAGAGCGAGCGAGCGAGAGAGAGGGGGGCGGGGGGGAGCAGCAGCGGGCGGAGAAGACCTGGTTGAGCGCGAGGGAGGGCGAAAGAGAGAGAGAGAGAGGGAGAGAGAGAGAGAGAGGTCGGGAGTGAACGCGAGGAGGGGAAAACGACGGCCGTCAGGGTCGGACGATACGGTAAATACAAAGATTACATTTTGGGCGAGCAGCTGTTTGGGTTTCGCAAGAAACACAACCACCTAGGATAGTCATTGCATTGAAACGGTGTAGGGTTAGAGCTGTGCGCGAAGCCTGAGAGTGAACTTGGGAGTTTTTTTTTTTTTAGGGGGGGGGGTGGGGGGGAGGAGGAATGTCAAATAAAATATAGAGGGGCTGCAATGTTAATATATTCCAACAGAGCGTAAACCGCCTCCTGGCGACACCGCCAGGTAACATTAAACCGGAACGCAGTTGTCCCTTTTAACCC
This sequence comes from Syngnathus scovelli, assembly GCF_024217435.2. Classification (NCBI taxonomy): domain Eukaryota; kingdom Metazoa; phylum Chordata; class Actinopteri; order Syngnathiformes; family Syngnathidae; genus Syngnathus; species Syngnathus scovelli. The sequence goes on along the minus strand of NC_090866.1, from coordinate 8,501,219 downwards.
AGCAGCAGATTAACGAAGACACATCAGCTCGCCGAACCGTCGACTCCGCGGCGGGCGGGCGAGCGAGCGAGCACACGGGGACGCGCCTCCGGGGTGAACGGGTGCGTTCGGTCCAAATGTGTGTGTATGCATTGTGTGTTTTACCTGACCTAACAAATCTTATCGCACACAAACAAACCCATGTTTGTGACCGTCTTCAAGTCCCTGCTGGGATTAAACGGTGTTTTTTTTTTTTTTTTTTTTTTGACAAGCACCATCTGAAGGCCGTGTGAGGTCGCTCCTAATATTAATTGTTATAAAGCAGGAGTATGTAATATAAGGACTGCATTTCCGGCATGTGCTTATAAAATAAAAGTTTATTCACGTAGCGAGTAAACGCAACTTAAAGCCATCGTATTTATCTGTAAAATACCATAAAGCTGTTTAGTTAAGTCGTGTATAATATATGAATGAGCTATATTGAAGTTTGTCATCGATATTATCCTGTAGTCTTTGTTTTTCTTTTGCAAATATGACCGGAATAGTCTTTTTAAAGCTTCCTTGCTATTTATCAGAATCAGCTTGACAAAGTTTGTGCATGCCAAACAGGGAATTTAACAACATTTAAGTGACATTTATGTTCAAAGCATCCAATTGCAGAGAAAGCCCCCTACCCAAAATATTATCTTGACCCATTTCTTTCACGGGCTACCTTGACCTATCAATGAAACATTTTCCTCCCTTCTGGCAATAATTCATCTCGCAGGCAGGCTTGTACTTGGACCTTTGACAAGAGTCTAATTTAAAAACCTCCTGGCAATAGTACTGGAAAAAAAATGTGTTACATACACATTCTTTAGGATTGTGAGGTCTGTGGGTGTGTGAACGTGCATGCTTGTGTGTGACCTACATGCACTTGGAGGGAGTTGGCCTGCAGATTGTGCTGTGAGACCCTTGGGGTATCGTATGGTTATTGTACACCCTTTTCTGCAAAGTTTCCACCCATGTTTTTTTCGCTGGCTTGTTGCCTGACTGTCTTTACCGGATATAGTGTGAGGAGTGTACTCCACAATCCATTTCAAGTCTTACATTAGTAGATCTTACATCAACTTGCAGTACTACGGAAACTGTACTTGCAGATGTTAGCAATGACGTGATGTTGGCATCACATCAGACGTTTTATGAAGTAAGCCGAGCAACATGCCAGCGCTTTGGACTAGTGGCTAGCATATGTGCATCGTAGCTGAAAGATGATGGCGCAGTACTTCCTGTGAAGAGATTATACATATTCTTGCATGCTTAGTTAATTATAGACTTGTAAATGTCGATGATTGTTGATGATTGGCTCTGTGTGCCCTGTGGTTGGCTGGCGACCAGTCGAGGGTGTACTCTGCTTCTTGGCCAGTCAGCAAATGTAATGAAGTCAAGCTGTATAGTTGAAGGATAGCAAAATGGAGGGTAAATTAAGCCACTCTTTCAAAGTGATGAATGACAAGTGGCTAACAAATGTTTCTCCGCTACGTGGTCATCGTAGGCTCCAGCTGACCCCCTAATGAGGACAAGATAGAAAATGGATGAATGGAATTGGAATTTTGCAAAGGCATCAGATCAGGTGAGGCAAAATTTGAATCTATATTTTTGTGTACTTCACTTAAATCACCCCTGAAAGTTGTGTCACACTTTCACAAGATCTGTTGTTGCTAGGCAGAACTGATGGAATTTAGAAAACCTAATGCTAAAAAAAAAAAAAAAAGCAAAATGGTTTTATTTGGAAAATCTAAAATGACACAATATGAATGGTTGTCCCTGAACATGTCAATCCATCGATTGTCGATTGATTTTTTGGTGTATTGCTGAGTGATCATGGATTGTAAAAACACCTACTTTGAACTCAATCAACCCAAATTTGTTTTGATCACTCCTGTTTTGCATTTTTTTTCTCTCTCTACTTTTAGGAGAGGGGAAGGACTGAGTGACTGACGATACACCTGCTGCATCTAAGGAACCTAGATTTTCCTCCATTTTTATTTTTAACTTTGTAAAATTGCTTTCGTCATGCCATCCAACAGTCCTGCAGTCACCGAACTGCCCCAGACACCAGAAAACAAAACTTCTAACGATGTGGTAAGAAAAATGCATTATTTAGTGTTATTCTCCTTGTCATTACAAGTGCTTTGAATTATATTGATTTAAAAAAAAGACGTATACAATCCCGCCTCCTTTGAAAACAACTGAGAGTATTTCTGACACAGTCTGACCACGCACAACTGTGTATATCATTCTCACACACAAACTCACCAGATCACATTCAGACGAGATGCCTCCAGAAATCTGACCCTTGACCTTTTTTTTCCCTTGTCTGTTCATTTTTAAAGTGCCTTTTAAGTCATTTCCCAGGCTGTCATAAAAGAGAGGGGGTGGTAGCGATAAATTTGATCAGATAAGGAAACGAAGGAAGTTATTACTTTTGATTAATATAATTGTGTATCGAAACAGCACAGGAGAGCATTGGGAGAGAAGAGAGAGGAAAGGAAAATGGAGAGGGCAAGTGAGGTCTGGATGTGGAAAGAGAAAGAAAGAGGACAGGCTGTCTGATGCTGATGGGATCCTCCTCTTCCCGCCTGGCTTGCAGTCTGGTTGCTTAGCAACTGCAGCAGCCTAAAATAACCTGCCATGAGTCAGAAATAGACCCAAGATATAGGAACAGATTGGCCAGTCTCTGTGTTGACGCTCGTTCTTTGACACTTGCCAACACTGACAGCATCGAGTGAGCTTCTCGAGATTTAGGTTGAACCACTCAACTGTTTCCTTTGTCAGGCTCCCGATAGTCTGTCCACTCCAGAGACGTGACATGGACAGCCAACCAGGCGGACGAGCCGGTGCTAGCTGTTTGCCGTTCTGAATGATCATCCAGGAAGTGACACTAGAGCGTTTAGTCAGCACGGCGGTTCTGTCGGAGACAGTTGCTAAGCAGTTTCTGCACCTTAGCAACCACTCTACTGTCACTGCAACACAGGGTCCAGTAGAAGGAAGCAGGGAAAGGGATCAAGCATGAATAGAAAATACTCGTGTAAACGCAGGGTGCGCACCATCGGATAATCGTCAGACAAATACACTATTTAATCAGAAATCAGATCACATTTATGAGCACACTTTTATCTGCTGCTGGATGTTACCAAGAACAAAATACGATTAAATACACAATATAAGAAAACAAAGTAGGTCAAGGCTTCTTCACATTATGCTACTTACGATGAATTGGCAATATAAAAGCACACAAAAAAAATCCTCATGATTTACTCTAGTGTTTAACATGACCTATTTATATTGGACAGAGTGAAGATGGAGCAGACTTGGACAGTCCAGAAGAGGCGACTGCAGGGACCCCTCCAAACAAGCGGCGGGTGGGCCGTCCAAGCAGGAAACGCAAACAGTTTCTTCCTGTGAGTACAATCTTCTTCTATCGAGTACATTTTATTCCTGAATAAGGCCTGCAGTGCCCCCCCCACACACACACACCTTGTTGTCACTTTTGTATCTCTTGTCGCTTTGCATTATATGACAAACTTGTGTAGTCCCTCTTTGACATGAGATATGTCGAAACTTGTAATTAGCATGGATGTATTTCCTGCATTCCTGACTCGATATTTGAGTTCGAGCAGAAACAAGAGTTGCTTTACTGTTTGATTTAATTGTGTGATTTGTTTGAAATAGTAGCAAAGTAGTTTCATATGCTGCAGGAGGTGATCGAAGAGAAGCGTGGTCTCTTAGACTTTGTATCACGGTAAAGAAACGAGGTTGTGTTAAGGGCCATTGTGAGCAGTGAGTAAATGTTGGCACTGAGCTTCGAAGAAGCACATGTGTTTCTCATCTAGTGTGTTTGCGCTATACTGTTCTGTGTTACTTGCTACATTTTGCTTCGATGGAGAAGCTGAGATTTATTCTATAATGGTTTATTGTCTCGGGTTATACCACAGGTGTCAAACTCAAGGCCCGGGGGCCAGATACGGCCCGCTACGTCATTTTATGTGGCCCGCCAAGACAAATTGTGTGTCATTACTAGAATTGCAAATTGTCTTCACTTATAATATCTTTTTTTTTAAATATTTGACCAGTTTTTCTGATTTGAAAACGAGTTATTTGTCAGTTTGTTTTGTAGCTTTTACTGTAGCTAATATGAGGTGCTCATACATTTATTTGGGTTGACAGTCATAATGGCCCTCCGAAAGAAGCTATGACTCCAACGCGGCCCACGAAAAAAAATGAGTTTGACACCCCTGGTTTATACAGTAGAGCACAACCGAGATGACTACTGCGATTAGTTTTACTTTTTACTCTAGTTCACCTTCTGTGGTGAAAAATCATGGTCACTTTGGTTTCCCCCCTTATAATTTTGTCTTCAGACTCTCATTTCAAGGTTTCCAAAGTGTCTTTTACATCTCTGTCTTCCATCAGTCTCTCCTTCAGTTCTTCCAATCAGCAAATATCTTCCAATAGTGGCTCCCTCTCTAATAAATACCATATGGGGAAAATTCAACTTCACTTATGGCATACATACGTAAAGCGTAGTCGGAAAAATACGGTTTAGTGAAAATGCATGTGTGTGTACATATGTGTCATGAGTCAATACAGCTGATTAAACACTCAGTCAAAAAAAAAAAAAAAAAAAGCTCGAGCCAACCTGTCATACATGTATGCACCAAGTGCAGTCATGTGTGACGGGGAGCAGGTTTGAGCATGTTTTACTGTCTAACCAAGCTGGTTTAGGGTTAGCTTGTCTCTGACAAACATGCACACAATGTTGCAATTTATTACAATGTCATAGCAGGAATGCAAATTCCTGTGCTGTTTCCTTAAATGCTATTAATATTCTGTCTTGTATGTACAGTAGAGGTAATGCTTCACGTGTAAATGCACACACGGAAAAATTAAACTTAAATATGTTTTAGTGCTTTACGGCAGGTGCTGCCAGTTTAGTTGTCAACTAAATAGCTAGTTGTCAGTTTGTAAGGTGTGTTAAAATTTAAAACTGCTATCTTTATTTCAACAATGCAGGAGGGCTGGTTTTAATCATATTTAATCGTGCGGAAAAGCGAAACCGAATGCAGGTAAACAACAAAAGAACATCAGCCGTTTATATTTTATTCTTATTAAATCAATGACTAAAGAATTACAAAAGCAAATCGACTTGGCGTACTTGGTCAACATGGCCAACAGAACACGGAATTAATTTTGGTATTGTGGATGATATCTGGGTAGTGTAAATCAAGTTACTTGAGTTGAATGTTAAAGCTGCATCAAGCAATAAAATAATGTACATTATAAACATGCTGAATAAAAATAATAATAATAGCATGTAATAATATTTTACAGTTTTTTTATTTTTCAACTAAATCCAAGAGGCTAGTCGGAAGACCGTCGGAACAATATACTGTAAAAATCCAAATACAACCCCGAGATTTTTTCAGGAATTGGGGAACCAGGCACTTACATTTCACAGATGACTGCAGTGGAAAGTCCGTGTTCCTCTCTTTCTGCTGAATGAGTAAGTAGTCAGTTGTTTGTTACAATTTTAGCTATATTAGCTCATGTGCTTCAGCAACTACTGCTGCGTTTATGATTCTTGGGAAATTGCTTAATGCAGCTTTAATGCCCTCCTGGGTGGTTAAAACAATAATTGCCGTGTGCTCACAACAAATTCAACTAACTTAGGCGCAAAATGACAAACCAATTTACAGTTATCCATCCTTTTTATTGCCTGTTCATTTCATTTGAGCTAAGCTATTTCAAATCTTAACATTTCATTTCATGATTAGCAAGTGGTGGAATTTGATTTCATTTGTTTAGTGTTGAAATGATGTTTTTTTTAAATGATGAATTTACGCTGTGACTTGATTTAACCTTAATTCACTTTTGTTTCAACAAATGCCTGGTGGTGTGTTAGCATTTGTACTTTTTTTTAACTATTTTGCTATTAAAGCAAGGTCTGTGTCCACTCTGTCGTTTTAAAACCTAATTAAACAGCGTTAACGTAACGGTGGTAATGCAGTGGCAAATAATAGCCGTTGCTGCCCTAGCGTGCATTTATTATACATTCGGGGGACATCAACCATTAACAAGAAAATATATTGTGTGCTTTGCATCTGCAATTCCACGACGTATTTTAGTGCGAGGCCCTTTTAGCTAACGTTTTATGTCTCCTCTCACCTGCTCATTACAGTCCTCTTTCAGCTTGTTAGCACTCGCCGGCTACATCGCCTCAAAGTTTTTCATTACCACCTCCCCCTCCGTTTTTTTTTTTTTTTTTACAACATGTCTGTAAAACCTACTCGCTTTTAGCGAAAGACTGCTTCTGGCCTTTTAGAAGGCCACATGATTACAGTTTCGCACAGTTAATGCTGGCGCTAATGGCTAAATCATTGACGTATAGACGAGTTCATTGCCAAGATTCCATTAATTGCCTTGTTTAGTACTATTAAAGTGAGACTTATATTTTATATACTATTTTACTAACTGGCTATTTTAAATACAAGATTTTCCTACACGTGTGCTCATTAATGATTAGCTAAATTACTCCGCTTCTTGTGTGTATTGTGTTAATGGCACTGTGGGTGTTTATTACACACGCCGCTGGATATGTTTGTCTCCACTTTGTAAGAACAAAGTGTGCAAGTATTACAGCTATTCCATATATTATTTTTATTTACCGTTTATTGTGTAATGTCTACATATGTGTGTGCAGTCAGGATTTTTTATTTATTTCATGAATCTTGATTGGCAGCAGGTTACTCAGGCAGATTGTGCCATCTGTTTTGCAGGAGATGGCAACGTCTGACCCTTCAACTCCGCCGGGGGAGCTGGAGCACTCCCCTTCCCCTCGCAAGAAACGTGGGCGTCGGAAACTAGAGCAGAACGACAGGAATAAGGGTATTGTTTTTACAGCAAAGTAATGTGGAGGTACAGTGGAACCTCCAAAGCCAAACAAAGATAGTTTCCCTTCGTATGTCACCTTATATTTTTAAAATGAACTTTCCCATGATAAATAATGTAGTTCTGGAGTCATTGTAAAAAAAGCTTATTAACTATTAACCGTACAAGCCGTGTTATAAGTGACACTTTAACTATCTTATCTGTCATTCGAGTGTAAAAAACAAGTGTATGGAGATTTGAATTTTTGACGACAAACGAGTTTTCCTGAAAAAAAAAATAAAAATCTGTCAAGGTTTTGGGTTCCACTGTATTTTGAAGATGTTAAAAAAATATATATTTCTATGCTTGCTGCTATTTTATTCTGTTATCAGAGTAGGGCAATTATTTTATTCGATTTGAAAGACTTTTGAGGAAAAAAAAAAAAGAACTGAAGCAATTGTTATTATTTCATACTGTCATTTAAGTCTTGATGGGGCGAGGGGGGGGAACTTGGCTGCAACTAAAATAACTTCCAGATGGCAGTCTTTGAAGGCATTTTGACTTTGAATACGAGCGCCAAGAAAAAGTAATAAAAGCCGCAAGTATAGATCCTTATTAAGCTTCTTGTTAAATCAGAACAAATGGCCCATTTCCTGTCTTTTACTTTCCATAGATGAATCAGATGACAGAAGCTGTGACTCTCCTAGAGAGGTGAGTCAAGTGGTTTCTCTCCCATGTCTTTTTTTTTTTCTTCCCTACTCCCAAAAATGAAAGTGAAATATTCTAATAGTACAAGCGGCATGTAGTCAGTGAAGGATATACAGTATCAAGCTTTTGTGGCTGTGTGTGCAGGGTGAGACAGGGAGGTTGCGTAGGAAGCCGATCCCCAGAGTGACTTTCCAAGCTGGAGATCCGTACTACATCAGCAGGAGACAGAAAGAAGAATGGCTCAGCCGCTGGAAGATGGAGGTGTGAGCTGCAGTCATACGGAAGCTTTATTATCTTGTCTTTTTTTCCAAATTTATTCATAATCATAAAATCAACACGATATAAATACTTCCAACTAGTCCATGAGGGAATCAGACAACTGCCAGGATGTTAAATTAGCCTCACACGTGAAGTCGCTGCAGGAAGTTGTGGTTTTGTCTGTAGAACAGATACTGAATTAAATAAGCGGAAGTTACCAGAAGCAGACCAAATACGTGCTTGCTTGCATACATGCAAGAAGAGATGGCAGATTAATGGCTTGGCAAACACGAGGACAGAGCTCGGAATTGCATTTACAGTATACGTGTCTGGATTCAGACATATTGGATGGTGAAAATATTGGTTGTAAGACAGGGAGGCAAAATCAGCCGACAGCTTGACGACCCATTTTGCTGACACATCAAGTGTCATGTGAGAAAGCTTAGCCCGAATTACTTGAGAGAAGGAAGAGATAATCGCAGGCAGCGAAGGGGCTTGCTAAGTGCATTGCTGAATTTCTTGTAGCTTTCCTCTATAATTACATCATAAACTGCCTTTGATTTATAAACAAAAGGGAGATACGTTTTGTAATGTCGGAGAACTGCAACAATAGCACGCAAACCTTGTAATTGGATCAGACGTTCGGAAAAAAAAATGGTGCCTTCAAACAGAGTGCATAATTATACGAAAGTGCCACTTCCTCCAAGCGAGTGTGCTCACTTCCTGACTTATTACTTACATCAAGACACAAATAACATGCTAATTTGCTTATACTCACTCAACTCTGTTGAAGAGTCAAATGTGAATAAAGAAGAAAATCAGGAAACATGGAATTACATGAATTTAAATTCACAGTGCGCAGAAATATTGTGCAGTGTATTGTATTTTGTTTTTAAAAAAACCAGACGCTACATCTAATAGAAAAAAATATCTCCCAGATTTATTTTGAGGCCTATAATATTCTTTGGAACAGCTGGAACCCTTTTTTATGTTTGGTTTTGAGCGATCATCAAACGTCTTTAAATTTACAGCAAAGAAAGTATAATAAATTCTGAATAGGAAATTTTAATCATGCTGTAAAAAAAAAAATCTTTTGCATTAATGGTTTTAACTACATCCCATCGCCACACCATCTTACATAAGCAGCGCATGCACACACTTGATATGCACGCGTTTGAAAACTGGCAAGGCTCTGTTGTTCCGTATCCATGGTGTCATCGGCATACGTAAATCCCAGCGGCTTCCGCACATTCATCACTACGACTAGTAGCTCTGTCGTGGGAGTTCACCTCGTCATGTGTGAGGTGAGGAAGCCTGTAAATCAATCGCTTGGTTCACGACTGACCAATCAGCGGAGCCTAAGCTTTAAGAATGTTTGAGTGTATGAGTCGAGGAGACGAGCAGAGAGGAAACTGGTGGAGGAAGAGAGACACTGAAGAAAATGACAGAGAGAAAGAGAGCCAGGGAGGAACAATGCCATGTCCTATCTGTAAGTTAGATATTTTTTTTCAGTAATTAGTATAGATTGAAAAACCTTTTCATTACTATTTAATTGAAACTAATTGGGGATAGAAAAAGAACACAAAGACTTCCACTGTTTGGTCTTGTTTGAATTGATTTTGATGTGTTTTGGGGTTAAGAAACAGTTCACTCGCAGCTTTCGTGCTTTTTGACTCTTCCCAGATGTGAACATTTTAATCCAAGTTTATTTGGATATGATAATTTAAAAAAGACTGTTGTACAGGGCATGGGGGAATAACATGAACATTCCAGATCATTTAATGTTAATTAGACAAAATCTGTTTTACTTCTAAATTTCAACCACCTCAATGTTTTTTTGCACATTTAATCACAAGGTCATCAAGAATGAAAGAACAGTCATTTGCCTGTTGACAATGTAAGCGGGGGGTCTTAGCTCATCATTTAATGGTCCCGAGTTAGTGTGTGCGTGTCCGAGTTCACATGGAGGTCAGGGTCAGTCATAGCTGTAAAAGGGGGAGGGGTTTCGAAATGGTTCATAGGCTAGGTTCCAGGGTGCGGGGGTCACAGATCAAGGGGGTGTCACCAGGAGTGAACACACTGGCCAGGTCACTGGGTTCAGAAAAGTTCAAAGCTGTAACTCATGGCAACCCTTTCCGTGTCTTTGTTTGGAATTCCCATGGAAATGCTCAATAACTAATGCTCCTGTTAGTCTTTCATTTAGTAATTACACCTGATGGCTGTTTGAATGTGATGTGACAAATGGTTAAGTTGATGATTATCTTGTATTTGGGATTTTCCCTCCACCTTAACAAAGGCCCAGTGTGTTATTTTGTTGATGAGCTGTCATGTTTGTGTCCTTTTTGGACTTAAGGGCAAATATTTTTGCTTAATTTTTTTGCAAAAACACTTGAATCTCCCAAAATGGTGTGGGGAAATGTGCATGGTCCAATTCAGGGGTGTCATACTCATTTTTTTCGCAGGCCGCATTGTAGTCATAGCTTCTTTCGGAGGGCCATTATACAAATAAATGTATGAGCACCTCATATTATATACAGTAAAAGCTACAAAACAAACTGACAAATAACTCGTTTTCAAATCAGAAAAACTGGTCAAATATTTAAAAAAAATATATTATTAAAAGTGAAGACAATTTGCAATTCTAGTAATGACACACGAATTTGATGCACAATTTGTCTTCGCGGGCCACATAAAATGACGTGGCGGGCCGTATCTGGCCCCCGGGCCTTGAGTTTGACACCTATGGTCCAATTAAACGACATGAACAACTCCAATTAGCTATTAGTTAGCAAGCTAGGCTTCACAATCTGTAGGATATTTAAGAAACTTGAGACATTGTGGATTTTCTCCTACACTCCACATTTGCGTGAAGTTTTTGTGTGTCATCCCTACGGCCCGTGTAATAGGACAATTAGAAGTTTATGAGGTCAGAAGTCAACATCAGCCGAGAAGAGTTTCGGGTCAAACCGGGGGGAAGAGTGAATAGTCACTCTCACTTTTACTGTCTCTTTCAGTGAGTAATTTATACCATCACTTTACTGTTGCTTGTTTCACACATTCATTCCTTTAGATGTTGTTTACAAGCCAGCTGGAATAGTGAACAATGTGCGATGTAAATCATTCTGATCCATTCAAACAGCAAGATTTTCTTTCCCTATCGTCTAAGGTCACATTTTGCTGCCATATTTAGACTGTTGAGGTCACAGTATTTACATTTTGCACCTTTTTTTTTTTCTTCTCGTACATGTCATCCATCCATCCATTTTCTAAACCGCTTTATCCCCACGAGGGTGTGCTGGATTTGATCCCAGCCGTCTGTCATAATGTTTACCAGCTGGAGATCTTTGTATAAAACCTCTTGAAGACTTTTTACTTGTAAATACAACTTTTGTTGTCCCTCTGTTCCCCCCCTTTTTTTTTTTTGGGCATGCTTTGCCACACACTCGCCTCTCACTTTGTATTATTTCTCTCCTTCCTGAGTTGAACCCAGTGAACTGCAGCTTGCACTCCCGCCCTGCTCACTTCCTGTTTCACAGGATCAATTAAAGGGATTGTTCTCACAGCCCGAAGCACCAAAACTTTGATCTTGAACTGTTAGCAGATGAACTGCAAAGAACCCACATTTAATATCAATCGGTGAATCTCACTAAACTAAAAATGTTTTTTAGCAAAGGAGCAGCAAAGAGCGGCCATTTGTTAACGCTGGCCTCCACTTTACCTTCACAGGCAGAGAGACGGGCTTACAGGGAAGCTGAGATCTGCATGATGGATGACCTCACATCAGAAGGTGACTTTCCAAAAGAGGATGAACCAGCCAGTCCGGATCCTCTGCCAACCCAGCAACAAACTGATCCTGCCTCGCCAACTGTTGCCGTAACACCAGAACCAGTCGCCAGAGGAGACCAGGCAACGCCCAGAGAGATTGAGTACCAGGTGAAATGTTCAATTTGCTTTTTAAATCCCAAACATGTTTTAAATTCTGGTTGCCTTCAGGATGGCAGGGGCTTTGGCATCGGCACGCTAGTGTTCGGAAAGCTGCGAGGTTTCTCCTGGTGGCCTGGCAGGATTGTTTCTTGGTTGATGAGCGGCCGGAGTCGAGCGGCTGATGGGACACGCTGGGTCATGTGGTTTGGAGATGGCAAATTCTCTGTGGTAAGTGAAATGATTTTCTTCTATTTTAAAAAGACAGTCATGACTAGTTGAAGTTAATTTCAGGGCTATTTTAAAACGTTCTACTCCTTTGCCTCCTTTTCCAGGTTTGCGTGGAGAAGCTCATGCCGCTGAGTTCTTTCTCATCTGCCTTTCACCAGCCCACCTACAACAAACAGCCCATGTACCGTAAAGCCATCTTTGAGGCTCTACAGGTTTCTTCTCCTTACCTTTCTTTAATTACGAATCGAGAAAAATTATTTCGTGATTGTTATTTTTCTTGGACACTTAGCACACATTGAGTTATGACGTCACTAAATGTGGAAAGGTCAAATTGAATTTATCACTAAAGATTTCATTTCTTCATACATACAAATGAATGTTTAATGTCTGGTCTGTATCAAGGTGGCAAGTGTGCGAGCAGGACGACCCACTCCTTCCTGTGACCCAACTGACGATGTAGATGGTGTGGAACCTCAGACCAGACAGATGATTGAATGGGCCATGACTGGCTTCCCACCCAATGGCCCACAATCACTGGACCCTCCTGAGGGTACATATGCATGCACTTACTCATCATCTATTCCATTTTATCTATACTTCCAGTATGTCACACTTGCTGTTCTTCACAGAAGAGCAGAATCCATATAAAGAGGTCTACTCTGAGATGTGGGCGGAACCAGAGGCCGCATATACTCCTCCCCCTGCCAAGAAGCCTCGCAAAAACGCAGCGGAAAAAGCCAAGATTAGAGAGGTGATCGACGAAGGAACCAGAGGTGAACACGAGTTTATTGTGAAATTGACGATTAGCTTGTGATTGACTGGTTAGCTCCTCAGGGGTTTATGCTGCCTCTAAAGTCAACTTGGATAGGAATAAAAAAAATGAAAGGATTAATTTCCATTCCAAAGTAGTCAGAGAGCTGCGTCACTCTACAGAAATAGAATGTTAATATTCCTATTTAAAGATTTGAACAATTCTATGACAAATATTTTTTAAATTATTGTCATTCAGTATTAGCACAATAACAATCCTCTATAAATCATGACCAATCCCTTTTTTTTATGTACAATACAATATAAATTTTATGATGTGCATTATGCATGCATCATTTTAATAACTCTTTGTTTTGTTTCTCCAGAGAGACTCATACAGGAGATTAAAAAGAAAACCCGGAACATTGAAGGTATCATGTTTTTTTTGTTTTTTAATGCAGAGTGTCGAAGTAAATACATTTTGTATTTTTTAATTTATTATATATTTAAACATTTGAGTCAGTGGTTATGTGTATTTCTCCCCCCCCCCCCCCCCCCCCCCTCCCCTTAGATATTTGTATCTCCTGTGGAAGCCTCAGCGTCTCTCTGGAGCATCCTCTTTTCATGGGAGCAATGTGCGTGGGTTGCAAAGTAAGATACTTCCTGATAAATCATAAAAAAAATTTCCACCCACTCACTCAAAACCGCTAATTAATATTTACAATCCAAACATTCAATACAATATCGATTTTGTAGGCTAAGAATTATGAAAATGAAATCCACGACTTCAATATTTCAACCTCTGTTTTTTTTTTTTCTTCCGGGCTCTGATAGAATTCCTTTTTAGAGTGTGCCTACCAGTATGACGATGATGGTTACCAGTCCTACTGCACCATCTGCTGCGGAGGCAGGGAGGTGCTCATGTGTGGCAACAACAACTGCTGTAGGTCAGTAGGCCGCTGTTGATTTTGGGATTGAGATTTTTCCCTGGCCAATAATCCCAGGAATGTCACCAAAAATCAGCAGATGCTTTGTTTGGCATCGGTTTTGAGAAAAGCCTCCTTGTTGTTTATACTCAGGTGTTTCTGCGTGGAGTGTGTGGATCTGTTGGTAGGAATCGGCTCAGCGGCGGCAGCCATCAAGGAAGACCCTTGGAACTGTTACATGTGCGGCCCCCGAAACACTCACGGGTTACTGCGGCGACGGGATGACTGGCCTTGCCGACTACAGCATTTTTTCGCCAACAATCACGAACAGGACTTTGTAAGCGTCATCACGGAACATTTAATTAACGGCAAATATTTCTGTCTACTTTAACAGATCTTTACAACTTTTTTTTATCTTCCAGGAGCCAGCCAAGTTGTATGCTCCAGTTGCAGCAGAGAAGAGGCAGCCAATCAGAGTCTTATCACTGTTTGACGGCATCGCCACAGGTTTGCACTCGAGCGAGTGCGTCTGCCGACTTCACGTGTTAATCGTAACAAATAGAAATCCTTATGTATCACGCATTCAGGTCTTTTGGTGCTAAAGGATCTGGGCATCCAGGTTGATAAATACGTGGCGTCCGAGGTCTGTGAGGACTCCATCACTGTCGGCATGGTGAGACACCAGGGACGCATCATGTACGTGGGCGATGTACGCAACGTCACCCATAAACATGTAAGTAAATCTCTATATTTCACATTTATCGTCTTTATTCACACTTGATCACTTTCGAATTTCTTTCAATTTGACCATTAGATCGAAGAATGGGGACCATTCGATCTGGTGATAGGAGGAAGTCCCTGCAATGACCTCTCCATAGTAAACCCTGCACGAAAGGGTCTTTATGGTACATACACATTCCGTGCAAGCCTCAAATATCCTTGCCACCATTATAGAATGATAATAAATCTAAATGTTGCTGAATTTCAGAGGGAACTGGGCGATTATTTTTCGAGTTTTACCGTCTGTTGCATGAGGCTCGACCAAAGGAGGGTGATGATCGGCCTTTCTTCTGGCTCTTTGAAAATGTGGTTGCTATGGGAGTCAGTGACAAACGGGACATATCTCGCTTTTTAGAGGTACCCAGGATTTTATACAGTACAAAAAACACACAATATATACATTATATCAAAACTTAAATAACTCTCTTCAGTGCAACCCTGTGATGATCGACGCCAAGGAAGTCTCCGCTGCCCACCGTGCTCGATATTTCTGGGGAAACCTGCCCGGCATGTCAAGGTGATAAAGAAACACTCGTACACTATTTGATGCAATTTTTCAGTTCAGAAATAATCATATTTTTTTAAAGTAGCCTCTCGAAAATTCCTTCAACAAACAGACCACTGAGCCCCATGACCAACGACAAGCTGGACCTACAAGAGTGTCTCGAGCATGGTCGTACTGCCAAGGTAACAATATGCACGTGTGTGGATATGTGTTTTTTATTTATTGCGCAATCAGTTCATGAAAGTCAGTTCCTTTCGCGACAATCATAGCTATTACAGGACAGGCCAGATTTACAGTTTGTGTGTGTGTGTGTTTGTTTGTGTGTCTGTGTGTGGTTCTGGATGCATATTCCAGTTTGAGAAGTTGCGTACGATAACAACTCGCTCCAACTCTGTGAAGCAGGGGAAAGATGAGCATTTCCCTGTCTACATGGACAACAAGGAGGACATCCTCTGGTGCACTGAGATGGAAAGGTACATTGACGCATGGACAAAATTGTTGGTACCCTTCTGTTAATAATAATAATAATAATTAATTGTCCCTAGGTGTGAGTGGGTGTGCGAATGGTTGTTTGTCTCTGTGTGCCCTGCGATTGGCTGGCAACCGGTTCAGGGTGTCCCCCGCCTACTGCCCGATGACGGCTGGGATAGGCTCCAGCACACCCGCGACCCCCGTGGGGACTAAGCGGTTCAGAAAATGGATGGATGGATAATAAAAGAAATATATTAATAAATAGAAACTTTATAAAAACTGACCATTAAAAATCAGACATTGCTTTTGAATTGCGGTTCAACAGAATTATTTAAAAAAAAAAAAAAAACAGGCCTAAACAAAAATGATGGCACTCCTAGAAAAGATTAAAAGTATTTGGTACCACATTTGTACTTCTGTAAAAGTTCAGAGTTGGATCTCGTAAGATTTGCATGATGTCATACATGATGGAACTTTCACCTCTGACCTAAATCGTATTTGCATATTGAGATTCCACTGTTAAATTAAAAGGAAAATCAAACAAAACACTTCTATGTATCGGTGGAAAAAACATTCTGCTCTAAATGATTACATGTGCATCCAGGGTGTTTGGTTTCCCCGTCCACTACACCGACGTGTCCAACATGAGTCGTCTGGCCAGGCAAAGGCTGCTGGGACGTTCGTGGAGTGTTCCCGTCATCAGGCACCTCTTTGCCCCTCTAAAGGAATACTTCGCCTGCAACTAGTCATACAATTACTCTCTGTTTCTCTCGGGCATGCACTCTCTCTCATGCTCTCTCTCTCTCTCTCTCTCTCTCTCTCTCTCACACACACGCACACACACACTTGTGACAACAGTACATACTACACAGCTTGTACATGAAGGTTGGCTGACACAGATTAAACAGATGACCAGACAGACATACATTTACACCACACACACTGCTAAGGACCTCGTCCGTGATCTCATATTCTGGCTAATCTTGGTCCCCAGGTGCTATCTTGCACACACACACACACACACAGACTTCCGAGTGCAGTTTCCATACTGTAAATCACACACAGACTTTCTTCCGCCTGACCTTAAACTGATATCTTCTGCTTTCTTGCATTAGTTCCAGTCTCAACGAGGCACCAACACACAACATCTCAATATATCACCAAAACGTATTATCGCATCGTGGAGGTGCTGTAGTTGCATTACTCATGCAATGAATATGAATATCCAAACACGCATCCACAACACACCAGCTAAAACCCGCGGTGCTGGCCGGCCTGTGGTCAAAGGTCAAATGGTGCCACTTTCATGTGACATTTTTACTGTTCTTGGTGCTCTTTGAGACGTTGTGGTCTCGGTTTTGTTTTCAGTTGCTGCAATTTGGGCAGATTTAAGCCAAATACTTCCAATCAGGCACAGAGGTTAAACCAGCGTGTACTTGAGGGCTGTGGAAAAAAAACAAAAAAACAATCCAAGGTAACTTTCACTAAAATAACTCCTCTAACATTCCTCTGTTGAATAAATCTCAGCGGATGAGCTACTCATCAGAGCAGTGAGCCAAAATCACGTATATTTTCTTTTGTACTTTAGTATCAAAAGTTATCTGCCGTTCAGAGTGATTCAGAAGGCTCGATAAGGAATCCCAACGGGATTCAAATCTTCACAACGCCTTTCAAAAAGTATTCAGTGCCCTCCAGTGGCCCAGAAGAAAATTTAGGATTTCATACAAAAATGTGAAACACTGTATTTGAAGTTACTTGAAATGTCTTAGGCATCAACATTATGAAAACAATATAAACTATTTTATATCAACAATATTTATTCACATTAATATACCATAACTTGTCATGTTTATGTAGCGTGTTGCAGCTCCACATGCCATCTTTGGCTTTGTGTGTTAGTGAACTACTGACCAATCGGATTATCCTCCAGTATGCTTGAGTCAACATGTATTACCTGTATATGGAAAAAAAGACAATCATCTGATTGGATTTAGCATTGGAAATGTGAATCTGTCGTCATATGAACGGCTCCACTCAGTGATGTTTAACTCATCCAGAAAGATTATTCAAGCTTGTTAACAGGAAAAAAAATTAAATAGCCATAACTACGTGAAGAGGAGATAAACCGATGAATGGTGGAAAACAGCCTCTCTTGTGCCTTGGCCTCTTGTGCTCTGCTGCCGTGTTGTCGGGTGACAAAGAAGGTTTGGTTGTAAGCAACCCGTTCTTGCAGCTCCACTCTCTTTGCTTTACTTCATAGTGATGTGAAATGTTCTCAAGTTGTTGAGCAACAGCATCTACTCGAACGGGAGGCAGACATCTTCTCAGCAGATGCGATATTGGCTTTTGCATTCCTGTGAGTAAAAGAGATTGCCGAGAAAACTATTTTACCTAGAAAAACTGCTCAGTGGTGCAGTCCCTCTCGAAATTAAACACAACAGGGACTTGAGAAATCTTTCAGTCTGGTGCTTTTTGGTCCCACGTCGACCACCTTTTCTATCGAAAGCCTTCCAATCCTCTGACCTCCCTCAGTTACCAGCTAACTACTGGTCACAATCTGTCTACACACACTTGCACAAACAATCAGAAACCAGCATTTTTTGTCTTTTTTTTTTTTTTGCCCCATCGTGTTTACTCTCCGTTTATACAACCAAACTTCAGGTGCTTTTTCAACCAACCTTCAGGTGCTTTTTCAACTCTGCTCTTTATACAGTGCTCTATACAGTGCAGGTTACATACACACGCAGAAACACACACATTTGCTGGAAAACACCCTCAATTCGGTGCTGATTTACTCAAACGTTAATGCACAGAACATGCATAGTCACTGTGTTCCTTCCCGCAGGACACTTTGTCGCCACCGGGCTTTTCATGGCACTGCTGGTTGTGACGTCATAACCCCATCCCCCTCAGATACTGCATGTCAGTCTGTCAGTGTAATCATATTAGATTAGGGAATAATGATAATGGTAGTATTAATTACAATAATAATCTGTTATTGAGCGTGTGTGTGTGTGTATACTGTTCCAGGTCGGTGCTCAGTTCAGTTCAGTCTCAGCCAAGAGGGGAAAGAAGATAGACAAAATATATATTGCCGTTAGTTGTAGTGAGCTTGTCTTATAAGGAGAACTTGTGCGGAAGTGAGACTCACTCTCAAATAAGAAATGTGTTCAAATAACACCAACTTGCGTCAATTCACAATACAGTGGAACCTTGAAAATGAAATTGCCCAATAAGTGACGGCCATTATATTACAGCTAAGAATGATAAAACGTTACTCAAACCAGAGGTTGTATAATAGATTATTTATATTCCCATTATTTCCTTTAGGGCTAGAAATATGGTTGACCCAGGCAAGTGCAATATTTTGCAATATTGCTCAAGGGCTACCGCCATTTTTTTTTTTTATCCTTGCTGTGATTTCTGACACAACTACATTCCATTTTGTTGCAGCTATACATGTATTTAGTTATTGTGTTAATTACAAATCATGTTCACAATATGATAATTAGTTGCCAAAATGGACAACACTGCATATGGATCATTTTGTCGGATGTTTAGCCCTAGTATTGCACAATTATGAGGAATTTGAATCATCGATTTGGCCGGTTTGAATTTGTGGTGTGACGTGAACATGTTTCTGTTTGAGAGTGCTAGCGAAAGCCAGAGGAAGGAAAGCATAGTTCTTATTGACAGCGGACGAATGCTAGACTTGAATTTAGACAGTCAAGACGGTTTGCCTATTGACAGATTTTAGGCTGAGTGATGCGCAATTTTCAACACTGATATCAAACACACACCCATAAAATAAATAAATGACCGTGCACATAGAGCGCAAACACTGCACATAGACAAACATAACACAACACCTACACACCCAATGCTGCAGCGCATTCAGATGACACTCATCTCAAGGACTATGTGAAAGATGAGCTTTTAGGAAAAGTGGAACTGCTGGTGTTTCAAAAAGGTGCTACAATTGTTTTCTGAAAATAAGAAAAAAAATATATTGCTAGGAGTATAAAAGTTTGTCTTTACAATGACTGTATTTAAGTTTGTTGTAGTAATGAAGAGGCACTATTATTATTTTACTCTTGTATGAATATGAACTAATTAAAAGGCATTTTAACTTTGTACTTGAACAATGTAAAAGAAGAACCGTGAATTAAAAAAAAATGTTTCTTGTGATTTTTGGTGAATAGATTTATTGTGATTTTCTTTACTTTAAGAGTCTTTGGGTCCTTGAAAAGCGCTATATAAATTGAATGAATTATTATTATTATTATTACTTGAATAAATTGAGTCTGTCTTGTGCTTTTACATACTAGAGATCAGCAAGTACCAATACCAGGATCGTATCCGGCCTATAACCGGCCTTATTTCAAGGTATCATTCCTCATAATGGCTGATACCAGTATCAGCTAGACGTTTTGAGGAACTGGACATATGTGCATGTCTAACAGATGCTGGTATGTATGTACAACCACATATTTTGATTATAACTTTTATTTTTTTTATTTGGTGAAACTCTTTTTATAGTGTTTCATATAAATAAAGCATTAAATCAATGCATTTTTAAGGAAAAACGCTATATTGGAATGTAAACCTCTATAAAATGATCTGTCATTCCTTTATTATTATGATTGTTATTATTATTGAAAAGTGCTAATAGTTTCTGAGCTGGAATAATGACGTAACAAATTGAAATTACCCTATTCCGACGATTTTTGAACGCACCACCTACTGGACGCAAGAGACACGCCCCTGTCGACTGACATGTCTCGTTCCTCATTGGTCAATTGTTTCCCTTAATAGTGGATTTAAAAGCTTCTCATTGGCTGCTGCTTGGCTGTCTGAAGGCAGCATCTGTGCACTGTGCCAGCTGTCCTTGCACACACCGCAAGCAATCACCCAGGAGAGTGGGACCAAGGAAAAAAGCGAAGAAATAACCGGTAAAACGCCGTACAAATCATAATAAATAACTCTACGATGCTTGCTCCGATACCATATCATTGTCGTTGAACTGAGGTCATTAAAAACCACTTGTCGTATTGATTATTCGTACGTTATATTGTAAAGCTAATTTACCGTTATGGACCATCTAAAATTATGCCCTAAAGATGCTGTACGTAAAAAAAACGTAATCGATAACGTCATGAGGTGTATGGTATTTTTTATTTTCACGTGTTTTTTTCCCCCATCGGAATGTGTCACTGAAATGGTTATTAATGTTTAATAACGTGTTAACAAAATGCCTCTCGACGACAGTGTATGTGCGTACTAGCGTGCCATCACCGCAATAATAAAACCTGCCTTAGCCATTATGTAAGAGTCTTACTCGTTCACGGCTTATTCTCTTTCTCATCAAATATTGTGAGGATGAAGCGTCATGGAGTTGAACCTGCATTTTGATTTGTCATGCATGTTCAACAGGAAAGGTGTGTTGAAGATTTTCCTTTGATTTAGATGAGCATTGGTGTCTATGATAGTGATTCTAATCTATCAGTATAAATACGGCATCATGTCAATGGGGGGAAAAATGGGCCTGTACGATATTCGTAAAATGGGCAAATATATTGGGACACGTTGCAGTATATTTCTAAAAAGGCCAGGCACGTCAATTATGATGTTACAAATCCACATTTTGTTAATACTGTATCACTTCTACACACGACACTCTTAATCCACCTTCTGTCATTTCTTATTCCATTAATCCTCTTGATGTCTTACTATCTGTATTCGAGATAACAGCATGCGTTTCATGACTCAGCAAACATTTTGGTGTATTTTCTTTGCATTGAGATGCTATGCATGAAGCGGCATTTCATTTTTTAATGTTCCACTGGATATCCACAGATGCAGTGACATTCCCCCCAAAATCATCTCTCCTAAAAATGCAGACTAACATCTGGGTAGAAAGCGATGAGCCTAATCCTCATTGGTGCCCCATTTTGTTGTCATGATGTATTATTTTGCTTTACTAATACTTTGATTTGTCCATCAACCTTCCAGCAGCTTCTTCTTATAACCTCAATCTCTGCAAGTCATATCTATTCTTAGATCGGTGGTCCTATTGTCTGAAGTTGTGGCTTTTTATATAGCACACACATTGCTTCAACACGTGTACGAAATAACAAAGACGTGCCTTGTCACTGCAGCAGTGATTAAACCCCAGATCAGAAGTCAGCAGCTGTCTGCCACGTTCTCACTTACCACACACACACACTTTATGAGTAGCTGAGAGGGCGACTACACTTGTGTGTATTTAATTTGAATATATTACGCGATTACATTTTTAGATGCTGTTCATATTATGTGAGCTTATTCCGAGGCTACATTAAATTGATACTTGACAGGTGCTGAATTAAAGGACATGTGACATTATTTTATTCCATTTCAATTTGTTCCCAATTTTATTTAAGGTTGATTTTGGATGTGCACATGTGTTGTATGGATTTATTTGTCATGTGTACAAGCATGCATGTGAACTAAAGGGGCAGCTGGTGTGAGGTTGAGTGAGAAATTCTGCCTTGTGCACGTCTGTGCCCTCTGTCCAAATTACATATGCATTTGATCCTCAAATTCTTCAAGCGTGACTAACTTTTCCAATGTCTAACCCAAGTGCAGTTGTGTTTCGTCGATGGTATTGAAAATACATTATATCGACAAAAGTCTCGGGACATACACATTTAACATTCCATGAAGCTTTTATGCAAACGTGTGTGTTCGAACCTTGTTTCCACTGAAGGCAACCCGGTTCCCATCTCCTGGGAAACCACCCTTTTATTCTCCCTGCCAAGCCTGAGCGACACTACTTTCCATAACCCCCTCCCCCCCAAGAATATTCCCATGACTGTCATCAAGCCCAGCAGAAGCTACAATGGTACCAATTGAAGGTTTTAGTTTGTGCCAAAACTGCATCAGAATTTTAGGGTCCACCTGATTTGCTTTTTTTGGGGGGGGGTCCTCATTTTACTGTTCACTGTTTGAATTCCCCCCCCCACCATACAACCCCCTGCCCCCACCCACTCTGCTCTGCTTCCCCCTCTGTTCTCATCCATCTCTTTGACATGATTCCGTGTGACTGGGACTCAATTGTGTCCTTCTTGTAAACTCATTGCATCCGTGCAAGAATACACACATTTCTATGGATGATCGTGGGATGTGCTTTGCGTGCACCATGTTTCATATTTTAAGTTCTCATAGCGGATAATGAAAAAAAAAAAAGACAGCAATTAGGTTAATTAGATGCATGATTCTGAAAGGAAAGTCCTACGGGAACATTGAATTCTTTTTTGCTGTGGTTGCAGTTACATATTCATGCACAAACCATTTTGAATAGACTCAATATATAATTGTCGTTTATATTTGTATCATTGCGGGCTTACTTGAAAGTTTCATTGCGTTCTGAATTTGGTGGCCAAAATGTAATTTCATTTTATTTCAAACGCATTGTTCTTTTTCATTCAGGAGTTCGACTGCCAACATGGGGTCCATGCGAATTCTCATCAAGGGGGGCAAAGTGGTCAACGATGACTTCACCCACGAAGCGGATGTTTATATTGAGAACGGCATCATTCAGCAGGTAAGCTTGACAAATCCACACACTCACAAATAAAGTGTTGTGAATTCCTTTTTGGATTTTTTTTAATATATGCTGGATGTGCATTTAGGTTGGGAAGGAGTTGATGATTCCGGGTGGGGCTAAAGTGATCGACGCGTCCGGAAAGCTGGTTCTGCCCGGGGGAATCGACACCTCCGTGCATCTGCAGCAGACTTTTATGAACGCCGCCATCCAGGATGATTTCTACAGTGGCACCAAGGTACTCAATACTTTGATTTGCTGCCACATTTGGGAGATTAAAGCAGCATTGCAGCTTAGTGAAACGTCTGGCTTAACATCTAATGGAATGCCAAGTGAAATTGGGTGAGAGGAATTTTTTGGGGGGCATACCCAATCCTCCACATGCCTGCTCACCCCAGCAACCCCCCTCCTATCACCATCTCTTCCCACTGACCTCGCTGCCATGGCAACCAACCCCATGCTTAATGGGGGAAAAATCAGGATTGGGTTTGTTTCACTCTCTTCCTTTCGCCGCCATTTTCTCTCCATCAGGCCCCTCCTCGTCCTTCCCTGAGCTCTGTGATATGTAATTGGTGCGAGATGAACCTGGATGAAGTGTATGTCAACCTGTTTTGGCCTCAGCATAGTGGGAACCATTCCAACATCAATTTCATTTTATTTGCGCTTCATCAAAGTACCATATTGAGTTCTCTCTGTGCTCCTTCCACCTCCTTCGTCTCCTTCTTTGTCGCTTTTATGTGTCTTCCAAGGAGATTATCCTCACAGTAGGGGATGGTGGTCTCTAAATTACTAATGGATTTGGGCTAAAACAATGGATTCATTTCGAACCAACCTTTTTTTTTTTTTTTTTAAACCAAATTCAATACACTTTTCAAACAAAGGGCGCATTTGTATTCAGTTAGTGTAACATGACATGAGAAAATCATTTGCATATTCTATGGGTGTGATGTGTACACCAGGCTACGTACTCAACTACTTAAAAGGTCAAGCACAAAAATATTCCGACTAGTTTTCCTACCGCCAAAACATTATTCCAATATGACTGATGATTATGAATGGGCTGGTGTGATTTCACAGAGGGAGTCAAGGAACATGAATGTCATAGTAGAGCAGTGTCTGTTGCCATGGTTACAATATAGTGCATTTACTATTGAGCGAGCAGAGGTGAGTCACAGCTGAGCAGCGCTTTCACCTCATGTGGATTTCATCCCAGTTCCTCGTCTTGTCACTCTCAGCTTCGTTTTTTTCGAGCTCATTGTGCACATCTAGAGTGCTTCAAACGAGCTGGTTGTAAATGTGTAATTTTTTTTAGCTGATGTTTTGCGGGTTAGGAAGATCAAAATATAAACACACAATTATAAGGACATGTCATTTATGAAAATAACTGCCTCCTCTCACTTGTATTGCATGTTATTGCTGGACATCTATTTATTGCATCAAATAGTTATTCAACAGACAAAACGTTTTGCCTGAAAATAAATAAATTCCCGGATCTGCTGTTCCTTCTATATAGTCATTATTAATTATATATATATATATTTTTTCCATTTTCTTTTCCAGGCAGCTCTGATGGGTGGTACCACAATGGTAATGGCGTTGGTCCTGCCTGAGCAACACTGCTCTCTAGTGGACGCCTACGAGAACTGCCGATCTCTCGCTGACGCCAAGGCGTGCTGCGACTACGCTCTGCACGTCGGCGTGACCTGGTGGGGGCCAAAGGTAAAGTACGTTGTTAGAAAAGAGCTCTTTAGCTCCCTGAACCGAAATAAATGCAGCAACATGCACGTAGTTTCATATATGGGTTAAATGTGTAATGACCTAGATTAGAAACCCTACACAAACTAGGTTAACACGCATATTCATTGAGCACATCAGACAGATACTCGTTTTTATCATCTGCTGAGACAGTGATTTCCCCCCCCCCCCCCCCCCCCCATTTAACATTTCTGTGCTCAGGTGTGTAATGAGATGGAGACTCTGGTCAGGGAGCATGGGGTGAACTCCTTCCAGATGTTCATGGCCTACAAGGATATGATGATGCTGAGGGACTCGGAGCTGTACCAGGCATTGCAGACCTGTAAGGATATCGGAGCCATCGCTCGCGTCCACGCCGAGAACGGAGAGCTGGTGGCAGAGGTGCACAACACACACGGCTGCACAGTTTTCATGATCATCTCCCGATTGATGAAAATAGGTAACCATATGAATTTTCTCAATGAAATAATTTTCAAAATTTGGTGTGTGTATATCTAGGGTGCTAAAGAAGCTCTGGATTTGGGTATCAGTGGACCCGAAGGTATTGAGGTCAGCCGTCCAGAGGAGGTAAAGTATTTCCTTTCTCGACTTTTTATGAGCGAAATACCAAACAAAGTTGAGCCTAAACCCTGTAATGTTATTTGAAAGCCGTATTAGCGTTTAAATGTGGGATTATCCATTGAAATTTGGATTAGCTTCCAAATATGCTATCTGGATCAGAACTTCATATTTACTGCTAGTATATTCTACATTTTCAGATCTGATTAGATTTTGATTGTGTGTTTTATTACCTTCCCTCCCCAAAATCCTTATTTTGTCTAAATTCTTTTTTTCTGCTTCTGATTATTTTTTGCAGTTGGAGTCAGAGGCTACACACCGAGCTGTCACAATCGCCAATAGGGTAAATTGACACTCATATCTCATCTCTGTAAAGATGATGTAATTTTTTTTTTTTTTTTTTAACGGCTACAGGCTCACTGCCCTATCTACCTGGTGAACGTTTCCAGTATGGCTGCTGGAGATATGATTGCTGCTGCCAAGATGCAGGGTTGGTTCCAGTTTGACCAAAACAAGCACACAGATGAATGAGGGCACTAATGCTCTTCTTGTCTCTTCAGGTAAGGTGGTCCACGCAGAGACCACAGTCGCTCATGCAGTCTTGAACGGCATGCAGTACTACCACCAGGACTGGGTTCACGCCGCCGCCCACGTCATCGTTCCTCCTCTCCGCCTCGACCCCAACACCCCCGGCTACCTCATGGGACTGTTGGGCAAGTGCGTGTAGAGTTAGTAAACAATTAGGTGAACGAAACATCAACTGAGAAGATCCATCCTGTTTCCAGTGACACTCTGAGCGTCGTGGCATCAGAGCACCGTCCTTTTAACACCAAGCAGAGGGCCTTGGGCAAGGAGGACTTCACCAAGATTCCTCATGGAGTGCCTGGAGTCCAGGACAGGATGAGCGTCATCTGGGAGCGGGGGGTGGTACGTCTCCTTCCTCGCACATACAATAGCCGCTGTTCATATTTGTTCCACATGCCAACCCCCACACTGTGAATAATTCACACCCACATATCACTGCTCTTCGTTAGGTTACGGGAAAGATGGACGAGAATCGTTTTGTGGCTGTGACAAGCGCCAACGCTGCCAAGATTTACAACTTGTATCCACGCAAGGGTCGCATCATCCCCGGAGCAGATGCTGATGTGGTGGTGTGGGATCCAGACGCAACGAGGTGAGTTAACACCGGATGGTTGAATTGTATTATCTAAAAATCTGTCACTCCTTTTTTGTGCAGGACAATCTCAGTTGGCACTCAAGTGCAAGGGGGGGACTTCAATTTGTACGAGGGCATGCGCTGCCACGGCGTTCCCCTGGTCACCATCAGCCGAGGACGTTTGGTGTGTGAGAACGCCACGTTCATGTGCGCTGAGGGCTCCGGGAAATTCTACCCGCAGCGGACCTTCCCTGACTTCCTGTACAAGAAGATGGTGCAGAGAGAAAAAGTGCGGACATATGCATACACATTATCTGAGACTACTTTCGAAATGTAAATCTATTCTGCCCCCATGGACAGGTCCAGGCATATAAAGGGGTTGACCGGGATCCCTACTCTGGCGATGTGGTCAAAGTTACCAACGCTATGAAGAAGGATCTTGGCTTGAGCCCCATTGATGGAGACGCCGCTAATAAAAGCGTGGTGAGGGTGCAACAGGGGGTTCGAGACCTCCATGAGAGCTCTTTTAGCCTCTCGGGTATGTAAAAAAATAAAATAAACGCTGCATCAAAACACTAAAGCCACAGTTAAATTTCCTCGTGGGATTAAAAAGCGGCATCTATTTACCTAATCCCACGTTTGGCATGATAATAACTGCATGAGATAACATTGAATGTAACGTTGGAGGACATCCTACATTTCTTTTCTTCCTAGCATGCGGCTATATCCAGAAGATAGAAGATTGTCCTTCGACTTGAATTGAATGAAAACAAGTTAACGGCTAGTTCTTCCACAGGGTCCCAGGTGGATGACCACATCCCCAAGAGGTCTTCTGCTCGGATCCTAGCCCCTCCAGGTGGTCGCTCCAGTGGAATCTGGTAAACTCTGATCAGAGGAAATCAACCGTCCAAGCCTCCTTGTTTTTGTATATTTCTGAACTACTAAGAAAACTGCACTGATTTTACGAAATGCTTTCGTGTTAAAAGGGAATTCTTCTCATTGATTGGCCAGGAGTCACCCATGTGATCAGTTTGCTGAAGCAATTTTTACAAGTTAGTTGGAGTCCTCATTCTGAAATTATAAAATACACCGCAGTAATGAGGTACGTGTGAATGTTTTCCAAATTTAAGCAGATCACAACTAACCGATTAGTCATTAAGGTGCTTGTCAAAAGACGGAAAGCTTTTTTTTTTTTTTTAAATGGCTTGAAATGACGTTGATTTGAAATATCTCAAACTAGTACAACTGGAAAAAAATCCCCACACGGCGTACACTGTAGTCATGGAAGGTAGGTGAAGAATTCTGTTAATTATAAAACCACCTACTGTACTTAAATCCTCAACTGTTCCTGTTTTTGTTTCCAACGGATAGACTGTGTTGTGTGGTGATGACATCCAACTGTTCAAACATACTGTGTGATTTTTGCCGCAACATCGTCTCTTAGTGGGAAACTCACAACTAACAGATATCCCAGTGTAGTTCTGAAATGATAATTGTGCATATCTGGAATGATGCAAGAAATGATCACTTAAGAAGAGTCTCCACAGGGCAGGAAGATTGAGCTACACATGCTACTAAAGCACAGACCCTCTCACTTCATGACATGTCAGTCATTTCCAGCAGTGTTGTTTATTCATGACGTTTTTTTTCCCCTCTGTATACTCTACATTTAGGATGTTTTTATTTAGTTAAAAGAATAAATGTGCCAATGTGTCACCCCTATTCACCATGCATGAAAAGAACCACATAGACAGATATGGAGGGCCACAGGTTCACATCTGGTGCTTTTTTAAAAATGATTCTTTTTACAATGGTATAAAGAGTGTTAATTTAATTGTGGATGATTGTTGTTTTGAAGGCACTGTAAATGGTCAGTGACGTTGTGAGTTGTCACGTTTGTGAATTGATTGTTTTATTGGAAAGTTAACCCGTTCAATATGTACCGTGGCTGCTTGTTTCTTACCACAAAGTATTGGTAAAACAATAAAATAAAAAACGTATCCCAATATCTCTGTTTTTTTAAATACTTTTAAGTACAGTGATTCATCTGCCATATATGGTGCAAGACACAATTGCGGCTATTTCAGTAGAATTATTAGGATCAGAGTCCATCCAGACTGTCAAATTTGCATTTTATTGTATCTTTCTTACCCCAGAGGATTACGTTATAACGCTCTAATAAACGCCATTGTCACCGAAACGTGGTGCTTTAACAGTAGTTACTTAAACAAAAGCTTGACCTAAAACGTAAAACGCACGTCAATTAAATTGAGGCGACATTTTTTTTTTAAGTAAAACATGTAAAAAGCCTCAACAGGGCGGAAATACATATTTTAGCTTTATATATTTTATAATGTACAACTTTTACGCTGACAAAAAAAAAAGAAACATTTAGACGTAGGCGCTGTAACCAATAACCAAAAGCGGGGGATCCAACATGGCGCCGTGACGTACTCTAGTTTCACCAAATCTAAGAGAAAAATTGTGCAACTGATCTGCGCATGCGCTGTAGCCACCAGATTAACAACTCCGCGCAGCAAGCGTTCTCGGTTTATAGCAACGGAGAAAGACCACCATCTCATTGACCAGCACGGCAGTCAGGTGGACTTTGTAAGTCATACTTCCCTTTTCTTAAGCAAAATGTGTGTTTAGTGAGATATTTAGTCGCTAATCTTTATTATCAGGTCGGCGGTGGTAATTGCGGCAACGCCACACGGGGTGATAGTCCTTTCTTTAGTAACGTGTGTTTTCGTCCAGGCCTCCAGAGGGGGTAACGTTAACTTCAGACAGAACAAGTCCGCATTGACTTAAATCGTTTGTATGTTTACATTTTAACGTATCGCTAAAGCGACATTTCGACTTGCTACGACTACCTTCTAAATTCGCCTATTTAGTTGCCGAGCCGACGTTAGCATAAGTTAGCAAGGCGCTAGCACTAGCGCGCTTGTAATGTCAACTATCTAAAACACGTCCATTGCTTCCAAGCATGTCAGACACTGTTTACATGCATTATTAATGACTTCACTCCGTTTTTATTGCGTCCCGTGTGCTTTAAACACATTCTGCTGCTGTGCTTAAATACTAATTTGACAATATTGTACGTTCAGATTGTTCGCGAGTTAAACGTTTTTTTTTTATCACGATGTAATTCACACATTATTTTGACAACTTGGGGATTTGTCCATACGATTCAAACGTATGTGCATTAAAGGATTCCGTATCTGTAAATCAGTCTGCTTTGCTGTTAGACGTTTATTGTGACACACGAAGTGTAGTAGTTGTAGAACAGTTAACTTTACACATTTTTCAAAAATTTTTCTCTTTGGTTGTGAGTTAAAATATGAGTTGGCTATGGTGAAAGCAAAATAATCGTGAAAGTTTGGTAGATAGTGAACAAAAAGGAAGCTTCAAGCTCTTTAAGTTGAACGTTTTTGTAAAACTAAACATAATATGAAGAAAATGTACGTTTTGTATCAAATCAAAACTACATTCTCTTTAATCATGAATCTGCAAATTGAGCAATGCAGCACCACACCTTTGTTTTATACCGCCCTCTTGTGGCCAAGGCATGTACAGCAGAAGCGGCACTGGCCATTGAATTATCATAACGGACAAACGCTATGCTTCTATGAAGTACAATACTATATAGTGCTTTTTTCTTCTTAAACAGCATGTTAAAACGATTTTTGTTGTTTTTTGGGGGCGTTGGAATAGAATAATAGCATTTCCATTATTTCAGGAGGAAAAGATACTTGAGATATGAGTGCTTGGAGTTATGAGCGTGATCATGAAACAAATTAAACGCTTGTTTATTTTTCCTGAGGGTAAAAAAAAAGGTGTCTATTTTAGGTGCAGCACTTATTTATTCAAGTGGACACCTGCATGGTGTTCCTGTCGGACAGGAAACGTTTCCTCTGTGTCGCCAGCATGATAATGTTTGACTTCGTTTTTGGATTGACTGTCTGTGGTGTAATCAGATGTTCCAAGCGGCGTGTGCTGAGTGGACAGTTACCTCCGTGAATCTCTCCTGTCAGGAAATGATTATTCAGCACAACATCCTGTGTGGTGTTATTTGGGGAGCACTGGAAATGCTTTGGTGGTGTTTGAATTTTTTTTTCCCACCCCTTTATCTCAGCTGACTTAGTTAACTAGCTTTGCTTAAACCGATAAATGAGGATTAGACCAAACTCTTTCGTGATTGAGTCTTCTTGTTTCTTATTTGATGTACCCAGGGTCTTGTTTGAAAGTGGTCCAGACCAACCTGCGTCGAAGCAGTTTACGCCAAGCCACGCCCACTGGAGGTGAGCGATATGAAAAGATTTCTAAGTCGTTAAACTCCTTTCTAAATTTGATCTTTTTTTCAAAGCAGGAGGATGGCGGTGAATGTCTACTCGACCTCTATGACCATAGAGAACCTGAGTCGTCATGACATGCTAGCGTGGGTCAACGACTCTTTACAACTCACCTACACTAAGATCGAGCAACTCGGCTCAGGTAAACCCGCACGTGTGTGCACATGCACGATATATGATGTTGACACTATGATATGTTTTTTTTTTTTTAGGTGTGGCGTACTGTCAGTTCATGGACATGCTGTTTCCAGGGTGCATTTTGTTGAAAAAAGTCAAATTCAATGCCAAACTGGAACATGAATACATCCACAATTTCAAGGTCTTACAGGCTTCATTTAAGAGGATGGCCGTAGATAAGGTAAGACAAAACAAATTACAGTATGTCTAATTTCTGCCCAAGAATTTTATTTTGACTGGACTTCAAATGTCTCGTTTTATCTGCCAGAGCTGCTCGTAATGAAAGCCGTGTCTTTTTCTCAGATAATTGCTGTTGAGAGGCTGGTCAAAGGCAAATTCCAGGACAACTTTGAGTTCCTTCAGTGGTTTAAGAAGTTTTTTGATGCCAACTATGACGGCAAAGAATACGACCCTCTACTGTTACGGCAGGGCCTGGAGGGAACGCCACCGCCGCCCAATACAGGTAGAGTGCATGACATGCTTGTTTGTGGGAGTGTGTGTATGTGTGTGTGTGCAGGATACAATCACTTGTGTGTGTGAGAAAAGATTTCACGTCTCTTCCTCTCGATGCAACCACACCCCCACCTCTAACACAGGTGACCCCATTGTCCACAAACCCAAAAGACCTGCCCGCTCAGGTAACACCCATTTTTCATTGTGGCATGCGTGTTGGTGTGTTTCCAAACTCACTCGACATTTTCCCCTCACGTTTTTTACACTAAACCTGGATTGCTCTGTTCTAATGTTTGCAGTTGTGTGATGAGACGCTATAAACGTCACGATATTTAACACATACAACAGCATGGAGACTGTTCCTTGAGCTAGCCGGCAAAAATGGAGGGATGAAAACATTGAAGTGTAATAATGTCAAGACACGTTTAGATAAAGTGAGAAAAAAAAATTAGAGTCCACCAGGGGAGGGCACTTAATTTTGTAATGGGGCCATGTGAGAAACTGGAACATTTGTCACAGGACGACATCATAACGTCTGTTGTATTCAATATAAAGTAGATATAAAACGGTAAAATGTGATTTCATATTTCTTAAAATGTCTAAAGCTAAGTCTAGTACGTTCCAGGGTGCTCGAACCACTGCATATCCACAGTCGATTGATTCCTGCTAAGTGCAGAAATACTCAAGTGCCCGTTTGTGTCTTTCAAGGCCCCATCAGAACATCTCCCACTGCACCCAAGACTGTGCCTCCCCCGCAGAGGCAGATCAATGCGCCAGCATCCCGCAGGAACCCCGCCGTGACCCGTAATGGAGGAGACTCGGAGCTCTTGGAGCTGAACCAGCAGGTAGCAACGAGCTGTTTTAATGACACGGCTTCGGTTTTGTTATGATCGAACTTGTTCTATTTGTACGTCTCTTTTGTTTACATCATCTCTGTCCACGCAGCTACTAGACATGAAGCTGACTTTGGACGGACTAGAGAAGGAGAGGGACTTTTACTTTGGCAAGCTAAGAGACATTGAATTGATCTGCCAAGATGCAGACAGTGAAACCAATCCGGTTCTCAACAAAATCATGGATATACTATATGCTACAGAGGTAAAAAGCATCCACGCAGAAGCAATTCGTGTCTCAATGTACAATTGAGATGTCTGCCATTTGATTTTACAGGAGGGGTTTGCGCCACCAGATGATGAAGATGTTGACGAAGGGGCACAAGGAGACCAGGAGGAGTTCTAAGCTAATGTCCCGCCCAGCCCCCCTCCCCTCTAACCAATTTA
This sequence comes from Syngnathus scovelli, assembly GCF_024217435.2. NCBI lineage: Eukaryota > Metazoa > Chordata > Actinopteri > Syngnathiformes > Syngnathidae > Syngnathus > Syngnathus scovelli. The sequence goes on along the minus strand of NC_090866.1, from coordinate 8,468,462 downwards.
ACCTTCGTCGTAACCACAGAAAAAGTTCCCCCATCATTTTACATAACTTTTTACAGGGTTCCTACTGCTTCCATCTTGTTTGCAGCTGTCATTATTATTTTTTTACAGTCTAGCTTACCATACATTTCAACTTGTTGGTTTACTCTGCTAAACCGGAGGTGCCAGCTGCTAGACTAGACTGTAATGCATTGAAGAGCATTGAAATGACAGCACTGACAACCTGGAACCCACAGTAGTGTGTCTGTGTGCGTGTGCGTGCGTGTGTGTGTGAGAAGATGCAGGCGGCTTTCTTTCACTGTGCACTTTAATTGTCAACCATATGCAGGACCGTATTTGCTGCATATCTGCTGTTATTTGGAACAACACTTTTTGTCTACACAACATCACCCAAGTTGCGGGATCTTCTGTGTTGTTGGTGGGATAGGTGAGTTGATGCAAAAAAAATAAATTTATTTGCATAGTGGATCCGTACAAGTAGCCTGCAGACATATCACAGATGTGCCCATATGCACATACATAAAAAAGTTAATTTCAATTTGAAAGAAAAAACCTTTATTGCTCAAAATAACCCCAATAACAGTTTGACAGCTTTTTTTTTTTTTTTTTTTTGGGAGGAGGCGTGATGTATTTATGATTTTATTTATTCATCTTTTTTAATCATCGCTTTTGAGAAAAAAAAAAGATGGTTTAGGATTGATGGTCTTGAACTAAATGTAGCGAACGAAGCCCACAGATGTGATCTAATTGCCAAGCAACAGTGATTTGGCTGCAGCCACAAATATACAGGAAGATGAAATTTTATATTTTGTAGCCTTGTTTTTGTTATTGGTTGAGAAAAAGGCCAAGTTAGGGTTATCATTGTGAAGTGTATAGTATAGACAAATGTCAGGTTTTAATTTTATTTCAAAAGTGGGTTAAAGAAACTACTAAATTACTAATGGTTGACTATTGATTTTAAGCTCAACATTTTAGCTGCTACGTTATGATTTTTGCTGTATTTAATTGAGTTTTCATATACTGTATTGCATAGCACTAAAATGCCACAGTGTGGTATGTTGTCACTGGCAGCCTGGCTGAGTGGTCTAAATTAGGGTGAACCTTTTTTGCTCGGTTTGTCTCCAAACGATGATAAATATCTGGATTTATCGTTGGAATTAAATAAAGCTCTGAGGTTCGTGAAAAGCAAGGAACCATTGTCACTGTATTTTGTAAGAGTATGCTATAATAAAATATACACACTATGTGACATCATGTATGCTTTTTACTAGTTTTAGGCCAGTTAGTTTGGGAGAAACCAAGTTTACCTTAGCTAAATGGAAAAGTAAGTGAAGATAGTGGTCTAAAAAAAAACATTTTGTTTTCATTTAATGTAAATTCAAAAAAATCAAAATCTTGTGACGAGTCTTCACTAAGAATAAAATGTAAATAGTCAATTAAGACGTTTTCAAAAGGGACGAGCGATGAACGTGTAACGTCATAGGCAGCAACGTGATGACGTCATGCACGTAAAGAGACGTGGCAGGTTGACGTTCATATCACTACTACTACTCACGCAGCCTCTTCAATCAAGTGACAGACAACAAGCTGTGTTGAGGCTCCAAACTGAACCGGGACTGGAATCATGGCCTCGAGTGATAGTGCGTTCGGCAAATGGGAGGTGGTGAAGAAAGGCAAAAAAACTACTCCGGTAGGTGGAAAAGGCTCAGCGGATAAGAAAGGCAACCCAGTGAACAGGAAAGCTCTGGGGGAGTCCAACCTGCCATCCAGACGTAAGTGAACACGGCCCACTTCTCTTTTTAGTCGACCATTTTAGCACAGTCAGCTCTAATTCAAGTCCGAGGCTAGCTGTGTAGCTGTAGTCGATTAGAAAAACCAAAATCTCAATTTTCAACATGAAATAGTGTTAAAATTCTACGCAACCAAATTCGTCTGCAAGCTAGCTTGCTAACGAGCTAGCTTAGCACCGCGTAGTGCTTCATTTGAACAATTTCATGTTATTTTTCAACGTGCACAGTTCTAATGTTGAAATAGATTTGCATTTATTTCGAAAGGCTTGAGGTGTTGCTGCGCGTCTTGACTCCGGAGACAGTTAAGCAATAGACGTAATGTGTCAACACAGGCAACGTCATCATTATGAGTTTGCATCTGATTATCGAGATTATTTTAACGGTGGTATTTATCTTGTCTTGTTTGTCACCTCGCCTCCAGAAAATAACTATCGCCGACAGCTTACTTTACTCAGGGCGATATATCGGAATACCTTCTCTCCTTTAACAGCATACAGCTAGTAAATTGTATAAATATGACATGGCAGGTTTTACCCCCCCCCCCCCCCCCATTAGAAGAACTTTGATAACAATGTTGTCATTTAATCAATGAGACCAAAGTATCACAAGTGTAGCAGATTTGACAGACCACAAATTCAAGATGGTGAAAACTAAAAAAAAGTCAACAATGATTCACATTCACATGGACAGATTAGTCTTCAATAAACTACTATTTCAATGAGTTACTTATTAGACAAACGGGGTTCATGGCTGACATGAGTTGAGCATCAAGTTACAGTAATAATAAGATGACTAAAGTAAAAAAAAAAAGGGGAGGGTGCAAAAAAAAAGGGGCGGTGATTGCCTGATGGCAAAATACCTCAGTGGGACCAAGCGCCATTGGAGAGTCTTGACCGTGCCCGTATCGGCAGAGATCTAATCACCCCTGCCTCGGTGTCCCTCAGATCCCTCAGTGATGTCTGCGACGTTGTTTGAAACCTTCGAGAAGATCACAAAGAAGCAGAACAAGGAGCAAGTTCCGCCTAGTCAGCCTCCAAAACAGAAGTCCTCTACGATGAAACCATCCAAGAAGTTGTCTCCCAAAGGTGCACACACCCCTGCCACTCACAGGACTCTGGAAGAGGCCTTCAAAGCGGTGAGAAACTTTACATTTTCTCTTCTATCTGTGTTTATGGACTGTTTTTATATTGTACTTCAGAAAAAAAAAAAAGCTAGCAAGCATGAAGAAGCGCTGTGAGGCACGCGATCACATGTGGGATCCCAGTCTAGCTTTTTACTCAATACTTCTTTGTTCCACGCGCAATGTCTCTTGGCGTCTCACCATCAGCTGGATCTCGTCGACTTGAAAGAACAGTTGGCAAAGAGTCAGTCTATGTTTCCCAAAAACCCCTCGGTGTGGGCCAAAGATCTAGCGGGGTACCTCAACCTCAAGCTGACGGCACCGATGGCCGAGCCGACCCTCTGCAGCTACGCTCACGGTGGGTTCTTTTTGCGCAGAAGAAGAAATGTCAATTGTCATGGATTTTTTTATTTTTTTTTTGTCTCCGACCCACAGACTACCCATACTGTCTCTCGAGCAAGGAGCTGAAGGCCGTCATTAAAGACATTCTTGGCAGTTGCAGTGACTCCCTGACTGATTTCTTTGACCACTGTCTTTACACTATGCTCCGACAACTGGAGAGACAGTCAGGTAGGGGAGGGGGGGGGAGCGATTACGCAATAGTCGTTTATAAACATGGGTTGTGTCCATTTTTATGATACTCAGTTACTTGACCACCTCAGTGACTTCTCGACTTTTGTTTGCAGGTGAGCCACTCCACGGATACAGACTTTGCATTCAAGCAGTCCTGCAAGACAAACCCAAGCTGGCAACTCAGAACTTGCCCGAGGTGAGTCAAAATGGACTAGCACCTGCTTTTAGCATTTGCAGGCCTGTAGTTGCGGGCCCCACTGGTTTATTATGGTGGGGGGGGGAAACAATAACAGCTCACTGCTATCCCCTCAGTATTTGGAGTTGCTGCGGTCGGTGCAGAATCATCCCGCTAAGTGTTTAACCATCATGTGGGCTCTGGGTCAAGCGGGCTTTTATGACCTGAGCCAGGGACTCAAAGGTAATGCTCCACATCCATCTCACTTCTGACAGGGTTCGCCTCTCTCCTACTTTGGCAATAATTTGCTCAACTAGAGTTGGAGGTCAGTGAGGCAAAAGTGCCCAAGAATTCTTGGCTGACTGCAAAATGGTCCCAGATGGAGTCAGTGAGAAGATAACATTGTTTGTATGTTTTTTTTTTTTTTTTTTTTAAGTATGGCTTGGTATCATGCTTCCTGTCCTGGGGGTGAAGTCGCTCTCCTCGTATGCAATTGCCTATTTGGAGAGGCTGCTACAGTGAGTGACCCCGACATTGACCTTGAAACGTCAGTTGACTGTACAAGCCCGACTTATTGTAACATCCTGTGTGTGTGTTCCTGTGTGTTTGCTGTCAGCCTCCATGCAAACCTGACCAAAGGATTTGGCATCATGGGTCCTAAAGAGTTCTTCCCCTTGCTGGATTTTGCCTTCATGCCCAAAAATGCTCTCTCACCAAGGTAAATGGCAGCTCTTTCAAACTTGCTTCCTTCTATGAGGAAAATAACGGTTTCATTTGGTCTGTTTGTGTGTTGCAGTCTCCAGGAGCAGCTGAAGCGCCTTTACCCCCGTCTAAAGGTCTTGGCGTTCGGAGCCAAACCCGAGAGCACCTTGCACACGTACCTGCCGTCGTTCCTGTCAAGAGCCACGCCGCACTGCCCGAGAGAAATGAAGAAAGAGGTGAGGTGGACATTTCTCAACGCTCTGTAGGAAATGAACCGTGCACAATATTCACCCTCGGTCTCTTGTGCGTTGCTTTCAGTTGCTCAGCAGCATGACGGAGTGTTTGTGTGTGGATGTTCAGAGTTTAGGGGTGTGGAGGCAGCTCTACACCAAACATTTAGCTCAGTCCAGGTGAGGTCCACACATGTACACACTTGTCGTGGATTTAAAATGCTCAACTGGAAATGCTGACTTGGCGTATTGTGTTCCTCAGTCTGTTGCTGAACCATTTGTTGGGCTGCTGGAATACTCTACCACCAAAGGTACATGGAAAAAAAAAAAAGTCTACATTGTGTATGACCTCAGAGGCGTTCCACTTTCGAGGTTTTGCTGGAGACTCATCTTGTTTTGATTGACTAACAACATATTTTTTCCTTGTTTAGCTGAGGAAGAATCTTGAAGAAACAATTCAATCTTTTAAAGTGACCAATGAAGAGATGCAAGAAAACAACCACTCTCAGGACCTTAATGACTGCAATAATCTATGTCAGGTGGGGTCATGTGATCAAATCCCCCTAATTTTTTAATTTATTCAAAATGATGTTATTTTGAAGAGATATTTTTTGTGTCCAGAGTCTCCAGGTGAAGATGCGTGGACACGGCTTCCCCTGGTCAAAGCTACTGTTGGTCCTGTTAGTGTTTATGGCCGCTTTCTTCGTTCAGGACGTCCGATTTCACGGCTCCTTTTCTAGTATGGCAACTTTTGTCCTGTTTGCGTTCAACCTGTTAAAATGCAATATTTAGTTTTTTAATAACCATAGCGATGATGTGTTGCAGATTCAGCCACAGCGAGGCGGCTTCACAGCTGGGGTGTGACGGCCGTTTCTCAGCAGGCATGGAGCAAAATCTCAGTCTACTCTAAGCAGGGTCTCAGGTAACGCCACACAAACCCGTTAGGCAGAACGTAAGCTACGAGACAAGAAACCTGTAGACTTGTTTTTTGTGTGTGTGCTTAGCTGGTTGGAGTCAAACACGCCTTATTATTACTCCGAGACCGTGCGGGCTGTGGGACCGCTGTTAGAACAAGGCCTGGAGAAAACCAAAACGGCGGCGCTCGTCATCTCTGAAAAAAGCAATCATGTCATCGTGTGGGTTAAAGAAAATAGCCCGCTGCTCATAGAATGGGTAAGACATCCTGTGAATGAATAAAAAAATGTTTTCCAGCCTTGGAATGCAGAAAAAAAAATACCATGAGAATGTTTTTCTTTTTTTATTGTTTGCAGGTGAAGACAAACACGCCTGACAGTGTATACGACGTTTTGGCTTATCTAAAATCACTGCTCCTCTTCCTCCACCAAAAATTAATCTTGCCAGCATTTACATTCTTAATTGACCTGCTACAACAAGCATGGACCAACCTTCAAAAATCCTGCAAGTCAGTACCTTCTTCAAACCTTTTTTTTTAGTTGATGATCAAACACTACATTAAATAATTGCATTTGATTTGATTTTCTTCCGTCCGCCGCAGTGGTGACGTATCTGTCTCATGTCTGAGAAATCACGCGTTGTCCTTCACCAATTCAACATGGCGGCTGCTCCAACATACGACCTCGGCCATCACGACGTGGGCTCAGGAGCTGCTGACTCCAGCATAACATACAACTGTTCCATGTACAGAACACGCTTTGACAATAATTAAACACACAAGGCCACCCTGTTTAAGGTTACCTTTCAACCGCGGCAGTTCCTCTCTTGAATTGTGATTGGACACTGCACGGTCAAATAACTAACGTCTGTAAGTTGTTTTTGACTACTTTTTTTTTTTTTTTAAATCACAAAACTCAGTGTGTTTAGTGCATACGTGTTTTTGTTTCTACCAATCCTTTTTAAGTCCTTGATGCAGACATTTTTTTTTTTTTTTTTTTACTGTGAAAGTGGGGTTATATTGGAAAAGCAGTGTATGAAAACTGTCAAAGTGCTGGGAAATGACCCAAAATCTTTTCTTATACCTGGCCTCATCACATTCATCATGCAAATATGGCCAAACTAATGTTAACTGTTGTGAGGCAGTGTATGTAATGAGATCCACTGTAGCTGTTAGATGGTTCCAGGCAGGATTGTCCATTGTCACATATGTCTGGAGTCTGGATTCTTATTCCCAGGACCTTGAAGGAATGCTGAGCAGTGTTCTCGGCCCTGTGGCAGTATAACAATGTCACCAACATTTTGGACGAGCTGATCCTCTTCATTGAAATCACGTGAAAGACATTTGGATGGATGTGGAAGAGTTATGTCTTATGTCAATAGTTGATTTGTAATAAAGACTTCATTTCACATCACGTGTATTTTCTATAAACCCTACTTTGAAACCCTAACCGTAGCTTTAAACCCTACTTTGAAACTCTAACTCTAGTATGAAACCCTACTTTGAAACCCTAGTTATTATTATATTCTTACACCTGAAAAGGTGGTGTACCTAATGGAGTGTCCATGTGACGTCACATATCAACCAGCCAATCAGGAGGTGGGGGTGAGGGCGGGTGTGGCACTTTTCACTTTCAGTTAAGCTTTGGCCATGATTTTTTCCCTAATGAAGTGGCCTGTTATTAGGTACACTTGTAAATGGCGGTGTACCTAATGGAGTGTCCTGTGACGTCACAGATCAAACAGCCAATCAGAAAGTGGGGGTGAGGGCGGGTGGGGCACTTTTCACTTAAACCAGGGGTGTCGACCTCCAGTCCTCAAGGGGCCGCGTTCCAATATGTTTTCCAAGTGACCCTCGTTAAGCGCACCTGCGTGAAAAGTTTTAGCTTCTTTCAGGTTCAAAAGTGGCTAAAAGTTTTCACGCACCTGCACTTAACGAGGGAATCACACGGACACTCCATTAGGTACACCGCCATTTTCAAGTGTACCTAATAACAGGCCACTTTATTAGGGAAATATCATGGTCAAAGGTCACGTGTCAAGCTCCAGTCCTCGAGGCCGCGTTCCAATATGTTTTCCAAGTTACCCTCGTTAAGTGCAGGTGCGTGAAAAGTTTTAGCCACTTTCACATTCAAAAGGAGCTAAAAGTTTTCACGCACCTGCACTTAACGAGGGAATCACACGGACACTCCATTAGGTACACCGCCATTTTCAAGTGTACCTAATAACAGGCCACTTTATTAGGGAAATATCATGGTCAAAGGTCACTGGTGTCAAGCTCTAGTCCTCGGGGCCGCGTGCCAATATGTTTTCCAAGTTACCCTCGTTAAGTGCAGGTGCGTGAAAAGTTTTAGCCACTTTCACATTCAAAAGGAGCTAAAAGTTTTCACGCACCTGCACTTAACGAGCAAATGTTTTTTTGGGTGACTGTGTTTTGTTCTTATACAAGGTGAACTTACAGTATAATATAAGTGCAGCTGGAAAGCACAAATAAATACATACTGTCCTGATTGATGATAAGACTTGGAAGAAAGTGTTTTCATGAACATATTTTAGCACATTGGCCAGGGGTGTCGACCTCCAGTCCTCAGGGGCCGCGTTTTCACTTAACTGAAATGCACATTACTAGTACAAAACAGTCCATACGGCACAGAACTAACCAATCAGAAATAGCCGACTGGTTAGAGACACGGGCTCTCGTTCGGTAAAAATTTGGTTCGAGCCCAGGTCAGAGCATACACTTAAATGTGCTTTTATTTTAGAATTGGAACCTCGCTTTGTATGTGTACGCATATACAAACAAATGCAAGTATTTATGTGTAAATACATAAGGTGGCCCCGCCCCCAGGTTGGCGGAGCAAACCAATGGATCACGCCCACTACCTAGGGGACGGGGTGAAATCCAGTAGTGTAGGGGGCGGGGCGAAGAGAGTTTAGGGTCCAACGCGAGCTTTAAACCCATGTTTTAAACCCTAACTTTAAACTCTACTTTAAAACTCTAACCCTAGTATGCCTTAAAGGAAAGTCAAAGTCAGCTTTATTGTTAATTTCTTCACATACAAAGAGATCGAGATTGCGTTTCCATCCATCCCACGGTGGATAGATTTAGTCATTGCAATGTGACATTTGTGACGGCCAGCAGTGTCCAATGGGAAGCGCTTCACCCAATTTAGACAACATCCGGTGGCCAACCTTTTGCTCTACCTGCCTCAAGAAAGGTAACGTGCACAGATAAGCTCATCACCACCGTGGTAAGCAGGGATTTTATCCAAAGAACATCGCACGTGATGCTTCTGAGCCTCCAGAAGCAACGCCTTTTCATTCTTTGTATTGATTTTTGCAACCTTGTTGTGTCCACAAGCAACTGACATGTGCAAGGAGCAACATTGAAAGGCTGCAGAAATATCACAATAGGATCAAACATGAGTAAAAGCAATGGGGAATGTGGGAATTTATTTTAACATTTCCTCGGGATCTGAACACTCCTTGTGCTATAATTGTAGTAGCAATGAGGACAAAAAGCATACAATGGCTTTCCATTTGAATGAAACTGGCAACTGTCATCATTTGTGTTTATTAAATCATTTACAAAATGAGGGCAAAGTAGAGAATCTGCCTCGATTTAAGAGTCCAAATAACACATTTCTTGACTCAAGTAAAGCATACTGGAGTACTTGTGGAGCGTTCAATCAGGTCGCATCATCAAAACTTGCTGTAAAATGTCATGTTCTTCCAATGGTCCACATTTCTCCTTCGTTTGTCCAAAAGAGGGCAATAATGTTTTAAAAGAGTGTCCAGGCCATCGCACAATGGACTACTTCTTGCCCATGATGAAGCTCGGGAGCTCAGCGTCGTCTTCAGCCTCTTTTTCCTCCACCTCCTCCTTCTTCTGCAACTCTTTCTCCTTTTCGTCTTGACTGCTATCAGGACTGCTTGTCGCATCTCCTTCCTTTTGGTCTTGTTTAGCTTTCTTCGCCTCGAGCTTTTTCTGCTTGAGTTTTTCTCGCTTTTTCCTACGCTTTGCTGTCCTCTCTTCGGCTTCCCGTTGGTTTTGTTCCACTTTATCCAAGTAGGCCAGCTCCTTGCTTTGCTTCGCCGACATCTTTTCCAGAAAGTCTTGTCTCTGGTACTCTCGGCGTCGGAGGTGGCGATAAACGTGGAATTCACCGCTGCCCGCACCAGCGCTGGAGCCCATCACGTCTCGGACGAACTCTGGCGGAGCCCGAGGGTTCCATTCTTTGTGTCGGTCCGGGATTGCAGCGGGTTTATCGGGGTTTCGCATCAACCTCTCCAATTTAAGGCGTTGTTCTTCCGCAGGGGTTTTGGCAATGACCAGCGGCTGGCCATTTTTTGTACCGGGTTTCGATGTTTTCTTGCTTTTCTCATCATGTGTCGCCATCTTGCTTTGCGACGGAAGCCGTCAAATGCTTCCGCCTTGAGCGAGTGACCCGAAAGTTTCTATGCAGCTTTTGTAATTATTCACAAAGTGTTATACGGTTCTACGAAGAACATATTTAGTGAATGTTAAATTTACATTTCTATATTTGTATATACATAAATATTTATTTTTTAAAAATAACGACAGGCTGTCGTATGCTTCTGTCTCTCGCGGATTACGTTATGATGCCTTTCTAATCATTTATTTGCACAATTTCATTATATAAAATTATTCGTTTTTAATTTGAAATGTCATAATCGTCCAACATTGAAAACGATTGAATTTACAATGCAGCCACGATTTATGCACCCTTACTCGGGTGACCCGGAAGTTGTATGCATTTGTTTTTGTATGTTATCTTGACACGATTGCTATCATATCTTTACATCGAGTGACTGATTTTTTTTTTGCTTGTTTTTAATATAGCTACTTTATTTAATCTTTGTTTCTCGTTCCAAGCTTTTTTTTTTTATAATATATTTTCGTAACAAGTAGGATCGACGTATCCTCCAACCAATGAACAACAGACATTGTAGTCCCGCCTCTCGATTACAAGGTTGAGTTTTACTTCAGTGAACTCGAGTTGTCGGAAGGGAAATACCCACATTAACCTCGTCATTCGTTGTATTTTAATTTAAAGGCGAATAAAAAGCATGAATAGCTTAATAAGATATACTTCTCGGTGTCTGCGGTTCGGAGCGGCGTACTCTCTACCCGGACAAGCCGAAGGACGCCTGTGGACGGCTTCTACGCGACTCTTCTGCGTGGCGTCGAATGTCCAGAAAGACCTTGGCGACAAGGTGAAGAAGGACAAGGTGGTGGTTTTTATGAAGGGGACCCCGGAACAGCCCATGTGCGGTTTTAGTAACGCCGTGGTCCAGATTCTGCGGATGCACGGAGTGGACGACTACGCTGCGTACAACGTGTTGGCGGACGAGCAGCTTCGAGAAGGTCAGCACATTTAGATAACAGCAACAAGTGAAATTATTTTTACAGTTTGTTTTGTTCGACTGTGAATGACTCATCGTTATTTAATTTAATCGTCGTAGTTTCCGGTTACACTGTAAATACTACAGCGTCGACGTCCGGAGTCGGTTGTGACGTCATCAACGCTCCGGGCTAAACGGGCCAAACGTCAATCTCGTCTGTGACTTATCAGCATTTTGCAGAAGCACCATCGGGTGTGGTGCTCTGAATCGGACGTGCAAAATACATGTAGTTGTTTCAGGAGTCTTCAATTTGTGTACGATCATGTCACTGCTCCAACATATGTTGTTGACATCTATTGGAAATTTAAACCGATGTCTTTTTGTGGCCAACAGGAATCAAAGCGTTCTCCAACTGGCCAACGATCCCTCAGGTCTACTTCAATGGAGAGTTTGTGGGAGGCTGTGACATCCTTCTCCAGATGCACCAGAATGGCGATCTGGTGGAGGAGCTAAAGAAGTTGGGGCACCAGTCTGCACTACTGGATGATGAGAAAGACTCCAAGTAGAAGATGAACTTAAACATGCTTAAAAAGAGAGGACACATTTACTTGGTTGAATCTTACGTGTTGCACACTAAAGACAAAATTGACTCTTCTGACTGACAATAGATGTGATTCGATTACGGTCTGAGGTTCCCTTACGTGACATGGAATCTTTTAAATAAGTTAGAGTCCACATGAAATGTTGAATGTCTCATCACAGCATCCTGAGTAAGACTTTTTTTTTTTTTTACCTTTGTCACTGTAGCTTTAATACTTAAAACCTGGACTTCCTCAGGATGACTTGACAATATTGTTCATGTTGGACCAGACCGCAATGACATCACACTAGAAAACATCCGTATAGGTTTGTATAAAGAAGGGGCAATTCTGTCTTGAATTGTTACTTATTGAATTAAATGAATATTGCCAAAATGATTTTACAATGTACCGCTTGCGACAATGTCTACGTGGCGCAACAACTGTTTTGTTTCCTCCACGCAAAATGGACACCGTCTATTTTTTAAGTAAAGACCCGCTGAAACGCAACAAATAACCAACACCAATTTTGGGTCTTGCAGATGAATCACTTGTGCTATTTTTGCAGTTGAAGTGTGTAAGCTAAAAGCTTGGAAGATTGGACAATCACTCACTAAAGCTTATCTGCTGCCCAACACTTGAATTACTCGTCAGTGGTACATTGTAATATAGTGTACATTTATATCATGATCAAATGTATTTTAGCTGAGTCATCATTAAAATATTAAGTGACATAATTCTATTCCCTTTTTTGAGCAAGTAATGCATCAAATCAATACACAAGGTTATCTAAAAAGTTCTTATTTACAAAATACTATTATACCAAAATCTATGGTCTTTACAGCAAAGACAGTATAAATTTAGTGGAACCTTTCAGATTTTCTGCAAGAAGCGCAGCACCAGGTCTCGCAGTGTCGTGCGCAGGGGCTCGTTGTTGTCGCACACAATGTGTGTGCCGTCCTCTTCCAGCTGAATTAGCGTGTCCTCCGCCTGCAAGTGCAGGATGTGTCCGTCTGCCGTCTCCTCCACTTTGACCTCTGTGATGCCATGCTGTAAAAGTGCACAATTCAACTTAGTACCGTAATTTCCGGACTATAAGCCGCGACTTTTTTCCAAAATTTTGAACCCTGCGGCTTATAGTCAGGTGCGGCTTATATACGATTTTTTTCATGATTTTTGTGATGACTTGATCACTTTTATACACTCGCAAAAAGGCTGTGGACCACTGTTGTGCGGTATCTTGAAGAACAAAACAACAACAAAAATACTATTTTGAAACACTACTATGGCCGCTGCTTATTCTGGCTGTGTTGCTTGTGACTATTATGAGCTTTAGTAGGAATACACGCTAGGTGACCTGCGTCAAAAGGCTCTAAACCCTTTTTCATTCTTCTGACATTGTCCTCACCAAAAACAAGTTGTAATGAATGTGAACTTTTAATGCATTTTATTCAGAAGGTTACTTTGAACCCTGAGGCTTAAATGGCGGCGCGGTATATTTATGGATTTTTACGGCTTTCTGTGTACTGTCTTTCTTTGTAAAAAAACTCATGTGCACGTGCGGCTTATAGTCCGGTGCGGCTTATGTAAGAAAAAAACTAAAATATCCCTGAATTTTAGCTGGTGCGGCTTATAGTCGGGTGCGGCTTATAGTCCAGAAATTACGGTATATATAACTGGATGTGTTATTAAATTAAATTTTTGCCATGTCCAAAACATTCCACATTCCTCTCAACCTTAAGTATTTTAAAAATAATTTCTTAAACAAGTTTATTCCCACATAATTATACTTTTATTAACAGGGTATTTAATTTTATTTTTACTTTGGCCACAACACTCCTTTGTAACATTCCTACTCCAAATGAAGTGAAAGATAATAAATCCAACCTTTTGCAAAGTTGCAAGGAAGGCTTCCAGAGGTACGGCTCCTGTGAGCAGGGGTTTGGGCGCTTGACCCGCTGGGGGCTCCTCCATCACTCGTTTCCTCTTCTTGGTAGGGGGCGCTGGAGGAGGCTTTGGAACTGACTGGTAATACAAAAATGGGCAAATAACCTGTATTGCAGTTGCAATAAAAGTTCCAATATTGACATGCCTTGCATCTGCTTTCTTATCTTTTGTGCAAAAACAAAAAAAGGCGTTGAGAGTGAACACTTTGTAATGGTGGACTTACCAACAGTGTGTGCTTGTTGTCTTTTGAATGCAACATGGCTGAGACGGTTGCCACGGAGATGCCAGGTTTGACCTCGGCGGGCACCAGCGAGTTAGCCAGCTAGGGAAAAAAGGCAAGATATGTGAATATTTTAAAATTGCCCGCTCTTGACTTGTGCTTAGCACCAGTTAAATAAATACTAGCTGATGCCTCACGACTAGTGCGTCTCACCTCAGGTAGAATATAGACGCGCTCATAACGTCGCCTGAAGGGCAGGCTGAGGACGGAGCAGCGCCTGTAGGCCATGGGAGGGGGTTGCAGCTCCAGCATCAGATCGGACCGATGCGACTGGGTCATTGGAGGCTGAGTGTACTGCTCAGGACATACCACGTGGACGGGCTACGGGGAGAGTGTTGTTAGCCAACAGGCCAGTAAAGGTAGGAGCATTTTTTTTTTTCCTGTGTCATTAAAACTTTTAATAGGCTATATGACAAGTGTTTGGGTATTTTCTTTAACAGCAATTGAGGTATATTACACAATAGTGATGAGGTGTTGTTTTTTGGAAACTGTTGAGGGTTTGTGTTGGACGGTTTTGTTTATTTTAAGACAACCCAATATTATTTTGTGATCAAGTCTGTCTGATGTTGCAGAAATCTGTGCATATACATTTTTTTAAACTGAACAGAATTTGTAAAACCTCACTATGGTGTTGCAATGTCTTACCTGGACCTCCTTGAGCAGCTTTGAAACTTGGTGGAAGTTAAGACGCGTGTCAATGGGACAGTAAACACATTTCATGGCCAATGGCTGGTAGGGGGCCAAAGCATCCAAGTAGGAGAAGTCAGGTTCTGTCGGCACAAACGAACGACAACCTTATCTTTGAGTACTCTTAAAAGCAGTACTGCTATGTTTGCAAATTTTGCTCGTCACCGGTGAAGATGATGGTGTTCAAGCTGGATTTGCCCCACAGCTCCATGAAGTGGACCACATCACCGAAGCGCAGGGAGGGATGGCCGGTGAATACCACGCAGGGTTGCCGGAAGTCACTGCTGAAGTCACCGTGAATGCTGGGGTAGTGTTTCAGCTTGTTGCTCTGGATCAACTGGAAACCACACAAGTGCCATTTTTCTTCACAACATATGTCATTATTGTTATGCAAGGGTGTACCTCTGCATGGGGGAACGGGGGCTCCGGAAGATACACTTTAGACTGCTTGTTGTGACAGAGCCTAAAATTATAAGAAAAAAAATCAAAGTGAGCCTATGTGCTAGGTGCATAAAACAAAACTGTCAATGTTCTCACCACTCGGCAAAGATTTGAGAGAACTCCAGGGAGCTGTTGGCGACAGGGGAGATAAAGTAGAAGGGGGTGGTACCCAGGTTGGCACTGTCGATGAACTGGTACAGACACTCGAGGAGGTCATAAATCACCCCAGAAGAATAACACGGCACAAGCACATTGCCACCAGCGCGAATGGTCATGGCTGTAAAGCACACGTGACAAATAATTAAATCGTCCCAAGATGCATCTTTGCTGTGCCACAAAGTAGCTAGTCGGCACATTTTAGCCAACCTAAATTGCTGCAGAATTCTCCCAGCATGCCGTCAGGGTTGGCAGTGGGCATCTGGGTGAGGCCTGTCAGAATGAGAACGTCACTGTTCTTCAGGGAACTTTGGTCCATCGGCTGAGGAAGAAGAAAGACTACTTAGCTTCCGACCACAGCGGAATGGTTTACTGCCTACCTGTGGGTGCGTGGTGAGGAGGGACGAGCCGGACACGTAGGACACTTTCTCATGATGGGACTGGATGATCCAATTGGAGCTGCCCAATGAGTAGCCAGAGCTTAATGGGGAGATTTGTACAGCCCCAAACAACTCCTGAAGAGGAAAAAAAAAAGTGCATGAGTATGTGTAACGCAGGCTTGGATGACAGAAATGAAAACAGCTTCCTACCACTTTCTGTGAATAACCCACAAGCTGCACTTTGCTGAGGGCAGAGTTGACCTCCTGCATACCGTAGCTTCGTTTCCACGTCCAAACATCAACTGCATCCTTTAGTGGACCAGGAAGCAACCTTGTAAATAAAATTCAAATTGAACTTCACGTATATGAGTATGCATAAAAATGAATACCAGCAATTTGATTTTTTTTGGAGAACACAAAGCAAATGCCTGAAGGAAGGAAAAGAAGCACACTGCATGGTTAAGATACCTTTGTATTTCCTTTTTCTTCCAGGAGGTGGCAGACTGAGCCTTGGGAACTCTTTCCATGAACTTCACTAGCTCTTCCATTAGCAGTCTAAACAAATAAAAAGAAAATATTACTTTAAAACACAAACAACTAGAATTTATATTTACAGAAGCAATTTAAACCTCAGAAATATATATATAGAGTAATATAATGTCTTTTTTACCTTCCTATCTGCAGGGTGGGCTCTGTGGCATACACTGTGCCAGTGAAGCCTGTGTTTTCTGTGATGTAGGGCAGGGCCATCATACAGTGGTAGTTGGAGATCAGGATGACGTCGATGGTTGATAGGTCCAGCAGTTCCCTCTGTTATTTATTTAGCGGGAGGAGGAGGGGGGGATCATAAATCAAGCTCATTTACATCCCCTATTAGCATTTAATATGGAGCAGGACCTCACCTGCTAAAAAAAACATTAAAGTTTGCATACAAACAATTTCTAATGCATTACCTCAGGGAGACAGAACTCCGGCTGTGAGTCCACAAACACTCTGCCGGCACATTCTTTCAGCTCCTGGGAATATCAATATGTGAGAGAGTCATTTTACAGTCCACAAATAGTCTGACAGCACAAAAGTAAGACAAACAGTCAGAATGCACCAAAAACATCCCGTACCTTTTCCAAGTTTATTGTTCCATCTTTAGCACTCCAACCCGGTAGCTTTGAGAGTCTTTGGCTGGAAGTCGAAAATAGTATATTGTACTACTGTTATTTAAAATGTTAACTATCACAAAATCAGTGGCTGATATAATCAACAAAAAAACAATAGCCTGACATTATTACTCACCTATGCACAAGAGGAAGAGGCAAGAAGTGGAGGACAGACGTGGTGTCCAGTCCACAATCCAGCATGATAGTGGTCGATTTGAATTTGAGTACATTGCAGGGTAGTGTAGGATGACCAGACAGACAATACTAATAGAAACAAATCGGAAGGAAAAAAAATCAATTACCCAGAAAACAAGTCTGTAGAGCGGTAGCATATTAACATTGCATCTTCAGAGCTCCAAACATGAATGTTGTGGCTTCTAGGTGCTACGCTAACAACACTTGGTACGACATCCCAGTAATTCTACTCTATTCAGTCACTTTATCAAACAAACAATACTTATTACTTACCAATTTCATTTTTGAACCAATAAGTACACCATGAGCATAGGAAGTAAAACTGTATGGGTAATATTTCAGCCTTGAACCATCTTCTTCTTCGTTAGCTTAATTGTGCAAATGTATACAAACGCCAAAGAGAATAGCGCTACCTATCGCCTGCCGGAAGAATGCAGGCTTACAGTATTACAGTCATACTTCCGGTATTTAGTGGAGTTACGTTACGCTCGTGTATTGTTTACGCTGGAATGTATTTTAGTATGAATCTACGGATGTGAACAATGTCATATTTATTTAGACGGGCTAAATGGGTCTAACTGTATAGAGACGTTCATAATTCGAATCGTACACTATGTTTATAACGTTGCGGGTAGTACGAGTTCCGAAGGATTTATAATTTTATTGGAAGGCTTCCGATGCTGGAGTCGTGGGTTAGGGGATTCGAACCTGTCAAAACCACTCCCTCGTGACTCACACTTCGAACTGGACAAAGTCATTTGAATGTTGCGACATGGACTGTCGAAACTTTGCTCAGTAGTATTCGATCAGGATTTACCTCGCCAGGTAAGCTGTCATTTTTGTTGTCCCTGCGTTAACCAAGCGTTAGTGTCTCGTTTTTTTTTTTTTAAAAGACAGTATTTCCCTCTATTTATTCTAAATTCAAACTTTACTTGAGTATATCCTTCATTGTAGTTCGTATATCCAGTTTAGTTGTAACGGTATCAATCATGTCTCCGCTTACAAAGCTACGTGGATTTATAAACTTTTATGTCACATTTAATGTAAGATCACAAATCTTTGTTGGTTGTTTATTGGGAGTTTCAAACTTATGATCGCCAAAGAAATTTCATCAAATTCCTAAACATGTCATCACTTGTTTCATGTAGCAATACTTGTTTCTTGCATATAAAATACGTATATCCTTTTAACTTGACACAATCCATGTCCTAATTTTGTCCACAGTTCAGAAGAGGTGTAAAATTAAACAAATCAGATATGGGAAATGTGTTCTGTAACAACCTGGAAATCCCTCCACCCAAGGGCCCAAATGCTGCAGGATGTACTGACTTTATGATGGATCACACAGTGCAGGTAAAGTTCAAGATGAGGAAGAACAGCCAGTGTGATTATTTTTATGGTAATATATTTTTGCATTTGTGTTGCCAACAGGGCAGCTTCTTCCGCCTTTACTATCCTTGTCAGAAGACGGACAAATCAGAGTTGCCAAACTGGATTCCGAGCAGAGAGTACTTTAACGGACTGGCAGACTTTATGAAAATCAACAGGACTTTTGGTGAAAGAATATTCAACTACCTCTTTGGTAATTCATCATTACATATAGCAAATTTAGGCCCATTCACTATTACACTTTGTCTTTAAAATACATTTATTGAGGAAGAAAACGTTATGTTTTAAAAATTTTAAACCTTGAGATTGGCCATGGAAGAACATGATTTATTTGTCAAACTTTTTTTTCCAGGGTCATTTAAGATTCCAGCCTACTTAGACGCTCCATTTAGCGCAAATGAAAAATGCCCAGTAGTTATCTTCTCACATGGTTTGGGGGCCTTCAGGTACTATCCTTATTGGAATTTGACACATTTAATTTTTTTTAGGAATGATCTGAGTTGTTTTTTTTCTTCCCCGTTTTTTTTAGGACTTTGTATTCTTGTATATGTACAGAACTAGCCTCTCAAGGCTTCATTGTGGCCGCTGTGGAACACAGGTATGTGTACACTATACATTTAACTTATCACTGTCCACAACTCTGACCAAAAATAGTTAACTCAAGTAGTGCAAATTTACAGCATGATTATCTTTTTTTTTTTTTTTAACATCCCTCTTTCCGGTGATCCTGATAGTGAACATGCATACAGGAAATTTACAAACGAACCATGTGGATTGAAACTTCTTCAATATCATGAGTCAGCAATATGCTTTCTATTTTAATTGTGTTGTGTAATGGGACAATTTTAGGAAATCTAATCTTGGGTGCACATTTGCAGCCCACATTTGGTCTGTCTTATGCACACATGTGATTTTGATCAGTTGGAGGACCATGTGACCAAGCACTCAAATGTTACTTTTTGGATTATAGTGAAGTTTGTCAAGAAAAAAAAAACATGTTCCTCTCTCTCCCGCAGAGACCAATCTGCCTCAGCCACATATACCTTACAACAAAAGTGCAAAATGGAGACAACCAATGAAATTTCCTTGAAAACTTCCCTCACAGACACCATGGTGAGGGAGTGGATGTACTACAGGAGTCTGCAACAAGGGGAGCAAGAATTCCCCCTCAGATATCAGCAAGTATGCTCAGACATCTGGAGCGGTATAATATACAAAGTTGTTTTTGATTAGTAAGGTGTAAGGACCTTCTGTCTTTTCCAGGTACAACAGAGGGCTGATGAATGCATCCGTGCACTTCAGAAACTTGCAGACATAAACTCAGGGATTCCGATGGAAAATGTTTTGCATACACAATTTGACTGGAAGACCTTGGAGGTAACTTATTTTTTTTTTAATTATTAGCATCTTCATTAAGCTTAGGTCAAGGACTTTTTTTGTTGGCTACACATGAATGTTACCTTTTCTGTGTCAATTAAAAGTTAAGCCACCGCAATGTTTTATGTAACATGGATTTAATTGACGTTAATAGTTTTAGGGGTCAATTTCAATGGTTTCTATGGGAATACTGTATATTTTAAATCATAATTGCTTTGCATAATTGATTTGTGTGATACCTTGTATTAAAATCCCGCAGAACTCAATGGATCTTGGCAGAGTAGCTATAATGGGCCATTCCTTTGGGGGAGCGACCGTCATAGAAGCTCTAGCCAGAGAGGCAAAATTCAAGTAAGTGTAGTTCCTCACATCTTTTAATTTGCTATATTACTTACCTTCAAAAAAGCCATAAGTTGGATCCTATCACAGCTGACATTTGGTGAGAGGCCCATAATCTTCTCTCCATGCTTCTTCCAACTGCATCATACCTGCCCCAAATATCAATAACCACAATGAGTTTGTTGAAATCATGTTAAAAATAATCTTTTTGCATCCTTGATAACGCTCTTCTACCTTGATCTACCTTTTTAGGTGTGCTGTCGCGCTGGATGCCTGGATGTTCCCGTTAAAAGATGAAATCTTCCCCCAAGTGAATCAGCCCATCTTTTTTATCAACTCTGAGAGGTTCCACTGGCCAGCGAACATTAAGCGTATCAAAAAGTTGGACTCGTCGGACGTAGAGAGAAAAATGATGACCATCAGGTAAGCATGAGTAGAAAACAACACTGTTAGCGGTGATTTCTTTCCTGATGGATTTTGCTGCCTTTGTTCCTTCAGAGGGTCAGTACACCAGTCTTTCCCAGACTTCACCTTTCTGGCAGGAAACGTGATCGGCAAGTTGATGAAGCTCAGAGGGGACATCGACCCAGCAATTGGAATCGACCTCTCAAACAAAGCATCGCTCGCATTTCTGCAACGGCACCTGGGTAAAACTAATCTTAACCAAAACCTGTTAATTCAAATGTGAATAGTGTCTGAAATTGTTTTTTTTTTTCCTCCAAGGTTCAAAAAAGAACTTTAATCAGTGGGACCATCTGATTGAAGGGAATGACGAGAACCTCATTCCAGGAACTAATGTCAATTTGCTTCAGTCAGCCATCTGACACTAAGCCACTGTGAACACTTGAGATGACCCCACAATGTTAAGCAAAATAACATTTTAAGAACATTTCTTTATGAACATAACTGACTTCTTCAAAGTATTATTTATCTCTTTAAAGTCACCAGCATTTTAATAAAAAAAAAAAAGAAACAATCAGAATACGTCCTGTAATAGTTTGTGTTGTGTTACTGAAACCTCGCATAGCTCCTCCAAAATTCAACCATCATATTTGGTGTGTATGCATGTGAAAATTATTATTTTTTTAAATCATGAGCCAAATCAATGAACAAAATATATGTATCAATCAGGAGGAACTGTGAATAATTGTACAGTACATATAAAAATGTATGTTGAACTCTCGGCCTTTATTTTTATTTACTATAGTTATTTTTTGTGCACACTGTAATAAACCAGTTTTGTAACCAACAGTCTTATTTTCAATGCCCATTAACTAAAAAGGAAAGTGCAAACCAAAATATTTACTAATAACATTTGTGCTACTCTCAAACACCAAACACAGAGAAAACGTCAAGAACAAAATGTATTGGCTCTCACTCCTCTGTCTCATCCTTGACGACCACAGGCAACTGAATTGGGTCTGACAAGACATCACCTAAAAAAAAAAAAAAAAATCACATCATGATCACTGACGAAAACCACTTATTTTAAAACACAATTTTCTCTACACTTACCAGCGCTGTCATCAGGGGAAAATGGACCAGCATTTCCCGCATCACTAGAATCCTTGGAAAAATAATCACATTGTGTTTTCACCACAGAGGTATGGGACAAACTTAAATTATGATAATTGATTATCATTGAAAACAAATCAATCTGAGAATTCCAACAATTCATCTTACCTTATCAACCCTATTCTCCAGGTCCTCCTCTTCCTGGTCTACAACAGGAAATTGTTAGCATCACATTTTACAAACCATGTGAGGATCTATGTTAATCATGTAGCCATTGTTTCTCTTCATAAAAAATCTATTATTACCGAGCATGGCGGCCTCATGAACTTTCTTGTTGTGAGCATCTGTCAAACACATGTCTTGGATAAGACAGATCACCTCCTCAACATCGTTCTGAAAAGTAGGAGCATCAGTGTATGCTTATGACTCAAGATGGTTTCATTCATAGAATATTAACTACCTCATCTGGAGAGAGATGTGTGTGGTATCCTTCCTCCGTGTCAAACGATAGAGCTGTCAAGACAGTTTTTAATTATTGGATGTAAACGTTAGCGTGAACTTATGGTAAATATTCATCTTGATCAAAATATGAAAGAAAAAAAAAACATTCCCATCAAGAAGAGTCCTGTTTTTGCTGTCCATACAGTAAATTTAATATATTGTGCCATTAATATTTCACATAACTTACCAATTACTTGCTCAATAGGAGAATCCAAATGAAGCAGGGGTTCATTCGGGACCTATAATAAATATTAAATAGTTCTTAGATGTGGTTTTGAACAGTGCAAGACATGCAACAAATGTCCGGTTGTAGTAATATTTAAAAAATTGTGTTTCCCATTTTTAATCATGTTTTCTAAATGATAAACCCAAGTCGAGGTTAGCATGTTGGTTTGGCCCTCTGCAAAAAAAAAAAAAAAGACCCATCCATGGTTGTTATGAGTGAAACAAAAAAAACACGGCAGATATGTACGCAAGTGATGTGGAAATTCAGTGTGATGCAAAATACCATTTCCTCCCGTGTCACACTGATGTGACAACGATTTCTCGCAGCCATTACGCCACCGCTCTGTTCATCGGTTTCTGAAATGCAAATGTTAGATGATTTAATCTTGTTTTTCAGGCAGAAAGATTATGGACATATCTTTAAGATTTTTGTAAGGGTTTCAGTTTGACTTTTTTTTTAGGAAAGTTTGTATCAGCAGTGGTGGAAACACTGCCCTCTACTGGATTATCATCACATGGCATGTCAAGAAGCTTCATGGATGTCAATTTCATCACATCATACCTGTCAACGCCTCATCAGAATCGATCACCTCCTTACCCACGGCACCCTAAAAAAATATAACAAAACCTAAATGACATTTCTCGAACAAGCAAAACTTAGAAAAGTGCAAATTAACTTACGACTACGTCTGGAACGGAAACTCTGCCGATATGTGACTTGCTGAATATGTCAGTGTCAAAAGGAGGAGGATCTGAGTGGGGAATAAAATATCCATCTTTTAAGAACACTATTAAATGAGGAGTTTTCCTGCGTTTAATATTTGGAGCTGACAAGAACAAACCTGAAGAGGCATTATTTTCAAACAACGTCTCATCCTGAATTGTAGAAGCGTTCTAAAAGAGAAAAAATTATTCCATGAGCAATTGCAAGAGGGACAAAAGAGAGTTGGCAGTACCATTTCTTTTGAGCGTGTATCTTCATGCTGTGGGATGACATCATCTTCACTTTGCTCTTCTGGGGCATCTGCTCGACAAACAATATCCAGCGTTGTTAGCTCCCACGCTTGAGCGAGTTCACCATCAAGAAATTTTAATACAGTGGTGCCTCGACATTTTTTTTTGGTGTTCTTTACAAATTATTGTACATCTGTGTTCAGGAAAAATGCTTACCTTGTAACTTCTGAAGAACAGGGACAAAAGAAGATTCACTTGGAATCTACAAGACAGCAACACCGGATTTCACTCCATCTCACAAATGTAGATGAGAATTTATTGCTAATAATTAAAATAATGTTCTTCACTTGACAGGAAATCAAAAATTGACTTTAATATATTATTATTATACTACAGTGTTTAAAAAAAATAGCATGATACCAGTTCAGATCCTTCAGAGGTGTCAACAGCTGTCTTCTCAGGGACCACATTGTTCACGATAGCATCATGACAGACCTTTAAAAGGTGACAAAATATATTTTGGTGTCAATTGCTCGACATTGGCATTGAAACTTTTCCCATCTATTGAAAGAACTAAACAGTGAATAAGTTAATTATCCACATGCATGATAATGAGAACTTAGTTTAGAACCAGTCAACCAGATTATCCTGTTTTTACTCCGTCAGTGTTTAATACTTTAGAGCAAATTTCATTAATCTTATCTTTCTATGAGTAATTCATTACTTCTAAAAATGTGTCAGGAAAATATTCCATAGACACTCAAAGCAAATGTACGAGTCCAAAGTATACAATTTACCATTGTCACATTTTTCCCACTCATAGCTGGATTTGCAACTTTCTTGTCATCAGTCGAAACGTTTGGATCTGGAAAAAAAAATCATATAATATTATCAAACATGTGACATCCATCCAGGGCTTGACATGAACTTTTTTTTGCTCACCAGCCACTTAGGGCTAGCATTTCCACAAGCCGACAGAAAGGACTTACCATCAGAACAGGTCTGGACAACAGAGCAGTCGCACACGAGGTTATCCGCCACTTCAAATGGAGTCAATGGAATCCCAGACTCGTTCGCGGCCTCAACGAAGTCTTGGTCACTCTCAATGATGTTCTTCTCAAAAATCTTCAGGGGCAACACATTTTCTTGTATTCCACTATCAATTTGTGAAACGCTGATTTCAATCTCAGGAATCCAAACCGTGTTTACCTCTTCACTTGTTTCATTTAGGCTCCGAATTTCAGACACACACATTTCTTCCACAGTCGAAAGAATTGAAGTGTGAAGACAATCCAGATGGCTCCGAAAGTCTTTTGGAGTACTTGTTACTACACCATCATTCTGATCCATCCCAACATGAGCAGCTCCTCTTGTGTTTTCACTCTCAGGTGTTTCATTTTCGGTTTTCTTGCCAGACGCATCAATTGAGTCGAGTTTTTCATCCAGTGTGGGAGTCATCCACCACTTTTTCATCGTCTCATTTAACCTTTGACCTTCACACTCCAACTTCACCACGTACATGTTTTTTCCATCTTCTCTGGTGACAGTCATCTGCAAGAGTTTGTCTTGTGCAATTGAAAAGATTTCATCGAAAGCTCCAGCACTCCAGGAGCCGTGAGACTCATCGAAACCTTCAAGCTTACACAGAAATGCCTGTGATGGAGTTTGTAAAAGGTCAGGGGTTATTTCCCTCACGTCTGTGCCGGAAATTTCAGCTGTGTTTCCATAATCGACAAACACAACTGACAGCACATCTCCATCTTTATCGAGTACTTCAGCACGGTGCCAAAGTTGTTCCTCGGCATAAAATGCAACGCAAGGTGTGCCAGGTGAGAGAGCGCTATCAGGTGTGTCGTTAGCCGCATTTCCGATTTCCGAAAGACTTTCAGATATCTCATCCAGGGCGAGCGAGTCGGCGAGCTGACACCAAAATTTATGAGCATCGCAAAAAACTGAGATGTAAACGTCTAGCTGTTGTCCTTCTGTAAATTCCAAATGTTGATAACAGAGAGAATCGAAATTCGGTGAGTTTTCTGAGCTGTTTTCCATCTTGTGCTCACTGTCTGATGGGATGTCAGGACATCTCGCCGGCGCTTGACATGTGACCTGCACACCATTATCGTCAAGAGTAACTCGCCACTTTACATCTGACAGCTGCACGAATTGACATTTCAGAATTTTCTCTGGATTCGAGCCAATATGGTTTTTCAGAGTGGACACCACTTCAGCATCAAGTATCTCCAAAGACTCGGCTTTACTCAACATGCAATGTGTGCTGTACCTTGGCAACTGCACAAAATCCTGATTGAGTTTGGCTAGTTTGGAAAATGCTAATTCCGCCGTGTTACCGAAATCAACATACTCTACAAGAGCCAAAGAATTAGAGAGCACTTGTTTCACAACTGCCCGGTACCACAAGGAATCATCAGGAAACACAGCTTGAACTAGGTCACCTACATCTACCTTCGTGATGCTGATTTTGGGAGTGGTTGGTGGGTCGTTAAGTTTGTCCTGGAGGGAAAATATTTCATCCTCTTCTCTCACGAGTTGTACGTAGAAACTTGTTGGGCTGTTGTAATGTGAAATATAAACATCTGCTTCCATATCCAATGTGATTGAGTTCTTGGGCAAGTCTTCGAGTTTAGGAAGTTTTGGATCATCGGTTTGGGGAAGCAGGTTGCCGGGTTTTGGTGGGGATTTGGTGTCCAATGTTGAGTTTGTGAGATTTTCTGTATTGGAAATGTGCTTGTTCTGATTTTGCCTTTGATTTGGTGTTCGATAGAGTTCTTTCGAGGCATTTTTAACCGTCTGCAGATTCGCTCTTGAAGGTTGTGTCGGTTGATGTGCTGGTTTGGGGTCAGGTGTATTGTTTTTTTGGATGACTTGAGGAGAAAAGGACATTGCTTCTTTGCCCCGGTTTGCATTCTGAGGAGCTTTCGGATGCTGGTAGGGATCAGTGTGCTTCTGGAGTTGAAAAATGTCCTTCATTTTTGAATTGATTTGAGTTCCATTGTGGTAAAGTTCAACCAGGAGACTCCCATCAGGTTCCCTGGCTAAAACTAGTGCTTTGAATTGACAGTCTGTCACAGATTTTTCAAACCAGTTATTCACCTTACTGGGAACATAAAGTGGGACATCAGAGAGTCGGCACATGACTGCTTGGACAGGGACCGACATTATGTCCTTGGCTTCTTTGGGAACCGGGATCAAGTCGGATTTGTCCACTTCGGCTGTATTGCCATAATCGACAAAGTGAACCAGGATGGATGGCTGAGTGGCTTTGATTTGTGCCCTGTACCAAAGCCCGTCAGTATATTTTGCAAAGCACAATTTTTGAAATAACGGTGGTGGCTTCACATTGCCAAGTTGATTGCAAAGATCGTTGACCGTCTTGTTAAGATCCTTCAGCGCATCAGCATTCTTCTCAAGTTGGCAGTAGAACTGACCGACAGTGTTTACACACGTGACTGTGACTTGCTCTTCGGTTCCGACTTTGACGTTGTGTGTTGAGTGGTAGTAGGTGTCCAAACGGTAAGATGGTTCGTGCACGATCCTCCCAGGTGTGAAAAGGGCAAGTTCGGCCATACTGGTGCAAATGCTCTCAAAGGGAGTTTCTAGATCCACAATGTTGATAATTAGTTTCTCTTCATTGTACATGACTGCATAGACTGTACACTTTAAGGGTACAAGGTTGGAGGTAGCTGTTTTCACAAAGTTGAGAAACTTTTCTTTCCCTTTTTCGTTCCAATTTTTCTCAACTGACATGACCTCGAGGGGGTTGTAGAGACCGCAGCGGAAAGCTTGACTGGGCAGATCAAAAAATTCACAACGGATGTTCCTCACGTTGTGGAGGGAGACCGTCATCGTTTGACCGTAGTCCACAAAGAGAACAGTCACGTGAGTTGTTTGGTGTCTGCGAATCACAAGACCTCTGTACCAATATCCACTTTGAGGGTGTCGAACAACACACGCTGTTTCTAGAAGAGGCTCGAAAATACTGCCCGCGTAGTGTGCCTGCATGTCGTACATCAGCGATTGCAGCTTGTCGGAGTATTTAACGAGTTGACACCAAAAAGAATTTGGGCTCTCGATGCACGACACATTGACGTCAAGGATACTGCCGACGGTAAACATGTTTTCCTTGAACTTTGCAATTTGAAGGTCTTTGGATAGGGAAGGAATTTCATCCTGGGTCTTAAAAGAAGCCTCACTTTCTTTCAAGAATCCAGATTTTTCAGTGGAGATCTGAGATGTCTTTTTCATCTCGTCATATTCGGCGAGGCCAGAAGAACACAGGAGCCGACCAATATCTTTTTCTTCTTGGGACTCGGGGTCTGTCAATGTTACCACAAAGGTATCATTGTGTTTTTCCATCACATGTACATTGAGCAGTTTGTCTGTGATCATTTTGATGAAAACCTTAATGGCAGAAGAACTCCATCCGAGACCTTTTGGCTTGAGTCCTGCCAAGGAACATTTCAGTGCAAACCGTGGCATTTGTTTTAACTCATCAGGAAGGGTTCTGATGTCACTGCCGTCAACCTCTTCTGTGTCTCCGTAATCCATGAAGAACACCTTGATTTTTGTTTCTCCGACTTCTAACACGATAGCTCTGTAGAAATCCCCATCGGATGCTTTGGCTGCACAGCAGGCACCGAGAGCAGGTGCTTCCATCACATGTTTACCCTCTGAAGATTTAAACAATTGGAAAATATTCTCAATTAATTCATCAAGCTCGTTTGCACAGTTTTGCATTTGGATCCAAAACTCGGCTGGGTGGGATACGTGAGACACGCGTGCCACATGAGAAGATCCGGGTAAAATGTTCTCAACCGTGTCAAGTCTCTCCGTCTTAGCTTCAACCACATTGGTCAGGCCAGAAGCTAGCATGATTCCTTCAGTAATCTGAAACTGGGGTGGATGATGGATGCTGTAAGTCATATTTCCAGTTGGATAATCACAAAGTGTTTCTCTGCTCTCCAGCAGAGAGTTCTCCTGAGAAGAAAACATGGTGTTGAGGTTTATATTTTTATCACCATAGAGTGTAACATAGTAAACACCCTCTGCAATACTTTGATACTGGAATTTAGCAATGAGAGTCTTGTGCAGGAGTAGGGATTTGAGATAGTTGATCTGCTTGCTTGTCCATCCAACCCCCTTGTCAAAAATTCCATGGAGTGAGCATACATAGGTCACAACGGGCATTTTGAAGAACTCTGGAGCCAGTGGTCTTACATTTTCTATTTGAACCACTTGTTTGGTACCATAGTCAACGTTCAGTACTTCCACCAGTTGGCTTCCTGGAAATACTTGTTGAAGAAGAGAGCGGTACCAATTGCCATCATGTGCTCTTGCAGCACAAGGAAATCCGATCATTTCAGGACCCACGGGACAACTGACCATCCTGCCCTTGCAGCGCTGTGTGATTTGCTCCGAGAGTCCCTTCAACTCTTCAGTAAAAATCTTCAACTGACAGAAGATACGCTGTGGATTGGTCACTTCGGTGACGACAACAGTCTCCACAGCTCCTGTGGACAACTTTGGAAACATGTACAGATCTTTCTTGTGTAGTTGCTCAACTTCACCCATTTGATGAAACCTTTCAGCTTCAGTTTTAGAATCTGGTAACAGAACGAAATCCAAGAACATTCTTGCGTCCAGTTTCTTTGCTAATCCCATTTCATACATTTGTCCAGTTATGTATGGTATGTCCAGAAGAAACTTTCTTTGTTTTACTAGTACATCTTGCACATGTGCTTTTACTGTCTTGCCTCGAAGAGTCTGCATGAATTCGAGGGCGAATGGAGACCATCTATTCTCTGGAGCGTGTGGCCATATATTGGCAAGCACGCAAAGCTCCACTTCAGGTGGTAGGTGGAAGTGCTCCTTCTTTCCCCAAGCCAATAACTTTGTGGTGGTACTACATGTGATCCCTTTGTCAATGAGTAAGACTTGGCAGTTGGATCCATTTCTTGTGACTATGCGTGATCTATACCATGTACCATCGATGTGAATTAAGCACAAGTCACCAGGATTTCCTTCAAACTCCTGAAATATATTTACAGGAGATTGAATATTTTCCGCCAGAGATTGATAATCTGTGGCACTAGCCAGGCCAAATTTAGCCCAGAATTCTATGAATGTACAAACGGGATATGAGTCAACTTTTGTGATCAAGATTGTTACGTCAGAGCCTTGTGCTGGAGGGATGGATGACATTGCTGCAATTTCACTCACTCGTCATCATTTGTCACTTTCAATTGTGAGAGCGATGAATGATCTGGAAAAAATATATTCGCATGCTGTAAATGGATTACATTAAGATCATTAGTTGGGGCTGCATAATTAAACATAAAAATCAGATTTTTTTTTTCCACAGCTTGTTTTCTATCCAATTCATTTATTTATTGACAATATAATTGAGATAGGCAGTAGCAACAAAATAACCCAGTTCAGTGATTAGTCATACTTACAGCAAACTAAACATGTCACTTACATACATACAGCAAACTAAACATGCCACATTTCACAAATTCTGCTTGGTTGTGTAGACTTATAAGCACAACTCTGTATATATTGGCAAATGTTTAGTACTGTGGTAATTGCCAATTTAAATAAAGATTTGGAATTGTACTGAGTGAATCCATTTGATTTCATTGAGGCATTGACTGCATGCAAATACAAAGTTGAGCCACAGAAACAGAGGCTATATCGCAATAAATAGACATTATGACGAAGCGGGCCAGTAGGTGTATTTTTTGTTTATTTATTTTTGTCCAACAGTCATATTTGGTTCTTTTTCCAATAGTCAATTTCCGCGACATTCCTCGTGTTCCGCGCGGCCTTGTGGTAGTAAAACTACATTAGCATCACCCGTAACGAACGACTAGCACAAATGTGGCTACAAGCGCCCTCTGACGTTTCAAAAACGGGAAGGACTAAAAAAAATGTTTACATTAAAAGAATGTTGTCTTATGTACAATTTCTCACCTTTTGTTGTTATTTTGGCAATGGCGCAGATTTTCGGGTAGCTAATGGCGTTGATTGTCCCATCCAATGAGCTTCCGCCCAATTCCACGCAGTTGTTAATTCGCTAAATTAGCGGATAACACCCGTAATGTTAATTTAGTTGATTTTTTTTTTGTACTGCCGTGCACTGTTGCGCGTAAGTGAGTCCAAATTAACAGTCAACTTTTCTAAAACTGGCAAACGTCGAAGCTAAAATGACTACCTTAGTTTAACGCAGATTGTAGGTGCGAAAGTAGAAGACACGCCCACTTTTTCCTCGAGCCGGAAATGACTTTTTTTTTCCTTTCTCTCTTTCTTTTTTCTTTGAATATATGATTCAAAAAACAAAACAATACTACACATAAAAAGTGTGCGCAACTAATAACTGCGTTTAAATTAGCAACAACTAAAAACTAGCGTCATTTTCCATTTACCCTGTAGGGGGCAGGCTAGCCCAAATCCGATACAGGAAGTGTGTCATCAACAGGCGACGCTCCAATCTCGAGTTGACGGCGTACACACGCTATTGTTGTTAGCCTACATTTTCAATCTCTCCCACTAAAACAAAGAAATTTAGTCAACATGGCTATGCAAGCAGCGAAACGTGCGAACGTAAGTGTTTACTTCATGTTTTTTAATATCGTTTGAGGTAAATGTTGCACTCTGTTACTCGATGTTTAGCACACCGTTGTTTGCTAACTAGATAGCCTACCAACGCAATCACAGTCGGGCCTACCGATCGGTAAATTTACCTCACTAAACTCATTTTTCCTCATAGTTTTATCTAACCTATTGAAATGTCTACCTTAACACATTTAGCATTACGTCATTGGGATGTTTGTAATATGTACGTTGATTTTATAGCACCACTGTGACCAAATGGTTAGCATGTTTATATCTGCCCTGTGACCCCAAACTCACCTGTGACCCAAATGAGGACCATAAATGGATGATTGATCTTCTAATGTTATTCTGTGAATGTCAATCTGCAGATACGACTTCCTCCAGAGGTCAACAGAATCCTCTACATTAGGAACCTTCCCTATAAGATCACAGGGGAGGAGATGTATGATATCTTTGGAAAATATGGACCAATAAGGCAAATCAGAACGTAAGTATGTCAAGTATTTATGAGTCAGTGCTCCGACATCCTGGAAAGAAGCTTGAGAAAGAATATGTATCAGCTTAAATTCAATGAGCATGCTTTGTTTTCAGAGGTAACACACCGGAATCAAGAGGAACAGCCTATGTGGTTTATGAAGATATTTTCGATGCCAAAAATGCTTGCGATCATCTGTCAGGCTTCAACGTCTGCAACCGCTACTTGGTTGTTCTGTACTACAACGCAAACAGGGTATGTGCATGCCTTTTCCTTTTTTTAATTTTGTAAATCAGCTAACTTCGTAGCATGTAATTAAATCTTCATTTACATGATTGTTTTTTTTGGTCTTGTGTGATTTTTACAGGCATTCCAGAAAATGGACACAAAAAAGAAAGAGGAACAGTTGAAGCTCCTAAAAGAAAAATATGGCATCAACACAGATCCCCCAAAATAGAATTCATAAAATGTCTCCTATTTTTTTTTTTTTTTTTAAATTCTGTTTTCCTTGTAATTTGTGTCAAGTACTTTCACATTCATAACCATGGACATCTTTATTTTATTTGTGTTCTGTTAATATGAGGGGGTTATTTTTATGCAGCGGTTAAAATTGTTACATTAGAAATAAAGTGCAGGAATGCTGTTTTGCTTCCTGAGATTTGGTTTTAACCTGAATTTAGATTTTTTCTTGTAACAATTTGACCTAGAAATTAATTTTTCCTCTTCTTTTTTTAGCGATCATTGACTTTAAATTAGCTTTGACCGATATTATGTTGCACTGTCTAAAATAAAAGTTCTTTCTCAGAATTAACTTATTTACTGGTACATATTTTAGAGTGAAAATATGAATGTCATTTAGAAACAGATAATGCCTGATTAATATTTGCTGAGTGTCTTTCTGTCTGTATTGAAACAAGAGAGGTAAAACAGCCCATAGAGTTCCTTTTATTAGATTAAATCACAACACAGGGTGTAGTGCAGCCATGTCATCGGGAACACAATACATGCTACAAAAGAATTCTTGTACACAGTTGCCTTTTGCTTACATTTGGCATCTTGAGCTTCGCAACAACAGACATGTAGTTAGAAATGCTCCCCCCCCAAAAAAAAAAAAAAAAATTGTGGAGTTTTAAAGGACAAGCTACACTACTGAGGAATAAGTATTAGAACACAATTGCTAATGAAACACTAGGCTGGGTTGAATTAAAGTGTAAAATGGGAAGGGTGGATTTATTTACTGAAAGTTAATGATGGGTTCTCTGGGGAAGGCCCCACGCTTCGACTGACCTTCGTGACACTTTGCATTCATACAATGAGCGCCGTATATTAAAAAAGTACAAAAAGGCTGAGCGGGTTAATTGTTTAACGAGAAGGGTTGTCCTCTTGTTTCAATGAACGCACTCTTTGACAAAGAACTAAAAAGTTGAAATGCAGGCCTAATTCTTTTCTACTCAATTTCCATATTTGTACTGACCTGCAAAGATCAGTCTGGAATTTATTGTGTTGAAAAACACATTCATAATTTCTGCCGTTGAAAGGCAATATTTAAAAACCCAATTGATTGATTGATCCTTAATCAGGGATGTATGTTCTAGATTCGTCCCTTCTAATCAATGGCGTGCAATTGACTCATGATGGTGTGTGATGCTCAAAGTTTGGGGTTGAGGGTTACTACAGCTACAATGACACACAGCCACAGTATAAGCAGGGAGAAAAAAAAATGGCATCCCACAATGATGTGGTTCCCCACCCTTTTCTTTCAAAAATAAATCTTTTCCTTACAGCTATCAGATTTGATAAGGCTTTCTTGTCCTCAACCGCAGGGTGCAAAATGTTTTAAGCATTTTAAGGCAGAACCTAAAGGCATGCAAAATATCTACATTTTTTTTTTTTTTTTTAATATTTCTGACAGTACAAGCATGTTTGAGAAGGTAACGCCGGACAAACCACTTGTCTGTTGTATTATCTAAAGCTAATATTTGACAGATAGAGGCAGATGCATAACCATATAGGAATTTGGTTTGGTTGATTTAAGTAAACACGCACAGCTAGCATCAGTGGAACAACAAATAGAGTATAGCGGAAAATCCAGTGTAGCACGTCATTGATGCTCCGATAGAATGAAACTGGAGGGAAAAAAAAAAACATTGCACACTTCACATTTTGGCATTTGATTTTTTTAAAATAATTTAAATATATATTTATATATCTTTATATATTATTTGTGCGTGGCATTATTATACAGTGGCATACTGTTGTGTATATGTACGTGTGTGTGTGTGTGTGTTTTGTTAAAGCAAATAACATTCTCATGCACACAAGTGTTTCAAACACAAGAAGCAAGATCCATTGAAAGGTCGTCCAAGCATTTTTTCTGTTATTTGTTCAGTGGAAATAGCTGCAAACTGAATGGAACATGAAATTCTTTCTGTGCAGTCCGTGGCGGTAGCGGCGGTGGCGTCTTGTCGGGCTTGTTCCGCTCGCCCTTCATCTTATTTCTGGAGGTCGCACTGCAGGAGTAATACAATGGAGGGGTCACTCTTGGCCGCCTCTTTGAATTCGTCCAGCGAGATCTGGTCGTCGTTGTTCTTATCCATCTTGGAAAAGATCTTGTCCACACGCTGCGCGGGCGTCAGCCCGTCCTCGTTCATTTTCATCATGATCACTGTGCCCACCATTTTGTAGATTGCCTGCAAGGATGGAATCAGAAGAGCAGAACTTGGAAGGCGGAAGAACAAAAAAGATTATGGCAACAGATTTGGAGGAGCAATATATTCTCCATTAATGGAGAATTGTTCCAGTCTAAAAAGCTTTTGGCATCTTGTCTTTATTTAAAAAATAATTTTGTGGTCCTACGTGGAACCCTACTAGGTCTGATGACAAATTGTGGCTCCTCTCCATCTTTTAAATTCTCTTTTGTTTCTTGCAGTGTACAATGAACAGCAGCTGCTACACCTCCTCCCACTAGGGGGCAGAATAGGACAATAAAAACGCTTCATTTTTCCCTGATTTTCCACTTGCCTGGTTTTGGAGCTCACAGACAAAAAGCCCCAGGCTTGAAGGAAATGTGTGAATTGGCCTTCAAGATCCAAGATATCCAGCAGGCGAATATGATGACTCATACCGACTGACTCCCGAGTTTATCTCTTGCCTTGGTGTCTCATTGTCAGTGACTCCATAGTTTCACACAATGTCTCCATGGCAAAGAACAAAACTGAGGAAGTTGTATTACAGTATATGTGTGTGGGCAACCACAACTTGGTCGAGAAAGTCGTAAACCGGAGAAGCCCACATTTTGGATTCTACATTTCGTGAAATGATCAATCCCTACCTCGATGATCTCCAGCATCTCCACCCGTGTTATCTTGCCATCTCCATCCAGGTCATACATGTTGAAAGCCCAATTAAGCTTCTGCTCGAAGCTACCCCGT
This sequence comes from Syngnathus scovelli, assembly GCF_024217435.2. NCBI lineage: Eukaryota > Metazoa > Chordata > Actinopteri > Syngnathiformes > Syngnathidae > Syngnathus > Syngnathus scovelli. Next base: position 8,433,940 of record NC_090866.1, on the reverse strand, counting down.
GATGTGATGGACAACGCACAGATGAACTCTCTGAAGTCGATGGTGCCATCACTATTCTTGTCGAAGGTCCTAAAGGCGTGCTGGGCGAACTTGGACGCGTCACCATAAGGGAAAAACTACAAGGGGAGAAAAAAAGTGAATCTTGTTTTAACGGACTAACGAATTCAAAGGAAAACAACAGCATGTTTGTGTGACCTCTTAATAGATTTAGGAGGTCAACACACTGATTTGTGAAGACCAGCCTTTTGTTGGGCTGCCATATCCTGGAACGGCAGGGGACATATGGGGTTGAGTTGGCGTGAGGACAAAAGCCAATGAGGCAATGAAGGAGAGAAGAGGAAGCAACTGCAGCCTCTTAAGAAGCTGCAAAGTTATGAAACACATTGTGTTATGTAAAATCTGAGCGAGATGGAGGAAAGAAAGTGGGACAGATGGATGAGGCGGCGGCGGGGGGGAAGAGACTAAGATTTCCGTGACTGCAGTACTTTGACTTTTATAAGTTTAAAGCGGCAGGAGGAATTTCTTTAACGAGGGCGATGAGGACTTGATCATATTTCATTCATCCACAGGTGTCAAACTCAAGGCCTGGGGGCCCAGATACAGCCTGCTATATCATTTTATGTGGCCCGCGAAAAAAAATTGTGCATCAAATTTGTGTTGTTACTAGAATTGCAAATTGTCTTTACTTTTAATATCTTTTATTTTTAAATATTTGACCAGTTTTTACTCGTCTGATTTGAAAACGATTTATTTGTCAGTTTGTTTTGTAGTTTTCACTGTATATAATATGAAGCGCTCATACATTTATTTATTTAATGGCCCTTCGACAGAATGGCCAAAAAAATGGCAAAAAAAAACGAGTTTGACACCCGTGCCTTAATCAACTACTGGGACAATTCATTCTGCATTATTGCTATGATAAAAATGACTTAAAAAAAAATCAAAACAATGTAGTTCGGTAAACTACCAGTTAGCCATGCTTCTTATTAAACTTTAGTATTCTTTATATTTATCCTCTCTGTGTTACCCTCTGCTAAATCTTCTTCCCATCCCGTGGTTGGGTTTTCCAATTCTGTGATGAGGTTGGCTTTACAAGTTGAATGTCAGAGTTTATACAGACGCAGCTGAGAGTTAACATCAGTGGATAATTTGAGCCTGGCACAAGCCAGGATGGCGAACGCACACGCAAAACACATACACACACTGTTGTGTAGCAGAACATTAAAGCCTCTCTAATCAGGCTGCAAGCTGGCACTGGTGATCATCCAAACACTTTGATTGGCAGAGAAGAGGAAAGGAGACACTTGACAAGTCGCACTTCAGTGAAAGCCATTTCTCACAGACTGGATGCAACATCGAAGAACAGATGCATAATTTAGTTTGTGATGGAGCACACACACACATGGTGAAATAGCACAAAGAAGTTCATCAGGAAGTGAGAAAAGGATTTAACAAGTTTGGGTTGAAAATAACCCCCTTAGCAGCAACCCCCAGATCCAAATTTGTGTTTTGCTTGGTGCTCTTTAGATAAGAGCTAAGCTGGACAGACATCTTGCAGCTTAAAAGCTTTCAGTGATGAGCTTGCAAGGGTCAGGATTTCAAATGCGGAGATTTTGTTATTCTATGTTGCAGTTTGGGGAGTTGCAGATTGCATGTAACTGGATTAGCCGTTATCTGGAAAGTAAAAAGGATCGAATGGAGCCAAATTATAAATACAGTATATTAAAAAAAAAAATCTCCAATTTGAAGCGATTAAAATTCCCTCACTCATTATAATGTGTTTGATATTGCAGTTCCTCTCCTGCTTGATCAATAATTAAATTAAACAAGCTGTGGGAATACAGAGCCTTATTAAAAGTGGACTGAAAAGTATATGACGTTTGTGGAAAATAATTATTTTGAATTTGTGCTTTATAACAAAATTGAATTGGATTGAATTCGATTCAGCTGCATCCCTTGGGGGCTAATTTACTCACTGAGTTTCCCTGCCAATCACATGACCAGCTAGACCGGGAGAAGATCCAGAGCCACTTTCAAGTCATTTCAGACTAGTCACAATGCTCCGCTCGGGAATAACCAAGCACTATATTGCTGAGATTTATAAATACTTTATGATTTTAGAAATCGATTCATCAACAGGACAACATTACAAATATGTGCAATATTCACACTGTTGCCGTTTCCTGCCTCCGATGTCCTGACTGTGTTCTAATTCAGATACAGATGGGCGGCCAAGCAGGGCAACATGCAGAGTGTGACTCATTGCTTGGCTGCCAGGCTTGGTAGGTGAACCTGGGGTTTACTCTCCGCTTGTTGTGACGCAGTTTGCATGGAAATATTCGTCGGCAAGCAGCTTGAGTGAAGTGAGAAGGCCTTTTTAAACACTCAGCATCAGCTTGTAACCTTCTCACGCTTATCCGTGCACAAAGACAATGGCAGAGAAGAGCGGAAGCAAAAGAGGGTAGACTGAGAATTCATGCGGAAGCGTGTGATGTGATGCAACTGTGACACGCAAGCTCTTGTTCTAGATTATCTGGATGGCCATAATGTGGCTGAATTTTTTTTACAGTCATAAATCCATAATAGTGTACATAGTATAATGTCCTGTCTTTGCATGCATACATGCATAAGATGATTATTTTTTACATAGTATTGTCATATTTTACCTTCATGTATTTTCTGCTTAGTATATTGGCAAATCACTGTTTCACCAATTTTTATTTTATTTTTATTTATTCATTTAGATAGGACAGTATTAGTTTGATGAACACTAAAGATATAGACATATATACAAACGTCCCAATTAGCCGGAGCTAAAATCACCTAAATAAGCGAATTTACTTAAATTGGGTTAGCCAGTTGATTTTCATGGGTAATGATTTTGTTTTGTAGATTACAACTAAACTAACTAACACTGTTGGATAAATTAGTTTCCATGTTTCAATAGGTTATATTATTTTAAATATTTTTTCTCCCATATTTTCCTATTGCTTTAACAATCGAAAGCAAAGCAAAAAAACAATTTTAATAATTATAGTATTCAATTACAGTACAGTTAAAATATTCATGAACCCTAGAGTGTGTTCAGATGCAGTGCAAAACACTAATAAAGCATTTGTGGTTTCTTACCACTTGTGGTGGTGTTAGCATTTCCCTCCATAATGGGATGCTCATAAAGTGGTAGGCTGTTTGTTGTGGAGTTCCCAAGACGGAGCTGGACGTGCATATTAAAAGTGGAAACATTCATTGTGTTACTGGTTTTGTTTCCTGCCGTGGCTCCAGCAGGGGCTCGTTGAAAACAAGTTTCAAAAATTGGTTTCATCGTAGGGACGCTTTCAGACATGCTTTGTGATCTTTGGGGCTAAAATTGAACTTTTTAGTTTGGAATAACTTAAAATTTTATACAAATTTCTTGCCGTGGAATTTTTTCTCAAGGATGGAATTCCTATAGGAGGGAAATATGATTTGATATACACTTCCGCACTATAAGGCGCACTGGGTTATAAGGCGCACCTTCAATGAATGGCCCATTTTAAAACTTTGTCCATATTTAAGTCCATATATTTGGACACGCCTGCCGTAGTGGCTCAATATTGGTCCATATATAAGGCGCACCTGATTATAAGGCGCACTGTCGGCTTTTGAGAAAATTGGAGGTTTTTAGGTGCGCCTTATAGTGCGGGAAATACGGTACATCTTAATCAAAACATTAATATTTCAAAGAATGAAAAAGTGACCTTCTTGTAAATGATATTTTGAATTTGATATTACTGCCTTTAAAACGAGATAAAAAATTATATGTTCTGAACTTATTCTTTTCATTCAAATCTCACAGGCGCAATGTCTAAAAATCCTGTATGCTAAAGTACATGAGTGTGAATGAATCACAGTAATGGTTGACTCGTCTGAGTTCATCAAGCAGCATTCGTTCGGTTCTCACTAAGATGGGTGTGAATGTAAGTGTTGTTTCTATATGTGCCTTGTGACTTACTGGCGACAAGTCCATAGTAGCTTGTAACAGGCTCCAAGCGTGTTTTTCATGTGTGGAAATTGAATCGATGGATGAGTGTGATGGATCGCCTGTGTCAATGTGTCAACACGCGTACCTCACATTGCACCCTTAGCATCCTAGTGACCCTGAAATGAATAAACGGTAGCCAATATATGAATGCAATGACATTTTCCAAATACGGTAATCCAGAAAAAGCACGTTTGCTGACCCAAGAATAAATAAATTATATATTAGTGTCCGTGCTCATCTTGCTCAACATGTTCGTAATGATCTTTGAGCGTGACAAGTGTTTCAGGAAACATCACCAGCTCTTGTTCCAAATGGCTTACAAAGGAGCTATGTATCTGGCATGTGAAATTTCACACACTGACGTATAAGAGCCTCAGTGAATGAAATGTCACAACTCGACAGCCATCCCTTTTGGCTACGGTGGTGTCAACAATAGCACCGCATAACTTCCAACTTCATTTTGAAGTCAAAGTTTTTCCTTTGGTGTTATTGACCGACATGTTTTTACATGAATTAAGATGGAAATCATTTGTGGCATACTATCCAGCCATTCAAATATCTACCGTATTTTCTGGACTATAAGGCGCACTGTCGGCTTTTGTGACAATTTTAAGTTTTTAGGTGCACCTTATAGTCCGGAAAATACGGTAATTGTAAGACTACTTCTCCTGCTATACTATTCAGCAAGGCTTCCCTGTTTAACAAAATGCTTCTTATTTCATGACCAAATAATAATAAAATAAAAAAGGGCAATTTGCGCTGATGTGGGTGTGAACAAAGTCCATACACTGGGTTGCCCAGCATGGCACACCAGATGCGATGGCACAGCATATCAAGAGGAATGAAAATGACTTTTAAATACCTTTTCTTTTGGCTGATTTTGTAAAAGTGCTGCATTTTTTTTTTGTTTGGATCTTGCATGACTCCATCAGAGTTAATGACTAGTAAATAATGCACACACACACATTCATATTTTTCTTGTTTTTGCCCATTGGTTTCCTGTTTTCAAGCAACACTACCCCCCCCCCCCCCAACAATCACTCTTCACAGGAACAATGTGTCCTGTTAATGTGAGGTTACAGCAGATTGTTTTTCCACTTATCAGTGGATTTAAATAAAGCCCTATCATGGATTCCCTGTTGCCTAGAAACACAATAGGTTGCATCAATAATGGGATATTCCATTCAATTTGTGGCTATTTTGTGCAAATTTACCTGCCTGTGTTTTTTGTTATTGTAATTTTCATATTTACTTTATGTAAAAAAAAACTGTGTGGTGAATTCTGATTTTTGGGTTGTTCTATTTTAAATAATTTGAAGAATGTTATTAGAATGAATGGGCGGAAATGGAAATTTCACATAGTTTTTCAATTGAAAGCTTCCGAGCCATGACGCAAAAGTTTCTTTCCTGGTTGGGAGCTGATGCGTGAACTCCATTGGCATTTTAAAGGAAGTGCACTTGTGACCTCAGTGCCCGTGCAGGAGGGTCTTATGTAACTGAAGCACCCTCTGGCATTTCCCGGCACCGGTTATAAAAGATTAATGCTCATTCTTACGCTGCTCACAATGCAGGCTGGCATCTGAAGTCTGAAGAATTGTACGCAATGGGATTCAACACAAATAAAAAATGACGTATACACCAACGTAATCAGAGTAACTATACAATTACACGGGGATTTTATCAAACTATAATATGCGGTAATTGAATTCAGTTTTTAAAATTGTTTTTAAAATACAAATTAGACTCCTCTAAGCGGCAGGCAGCCAACAAATAGTTGTAATATTTCTCAAAAAACCCTCCCAGTTGTGTTTTTTGTCAGTTCAATTGTGAAATCGTCACTGTTTATAAGACTAAATGAAATGAATAAGTCATTGAATAAATTCACACCCGCTGTTTAATGAGATACAGTAGGACAAATATTAACGTGAGTAGAGGCTAATCTGATATCTGCATCTCTGTTGGTTTTCCGCCCAGATACAGAAGCAGCAAATGGGACCATGTCGATAGTTCTTATCAAATATTATCAATTTATAATCAACAAAATTGATTAATGCAGAGTGGTAAAAAGAAATGAATAATAATAAATAAATAAATTCATAATGACCTAATTTGACCAGATTACTGTCTGTAAAACTTGCTGATATATTCATACAACTATCTAGCAAAAAAAAAAACAAAAAAAAAAACATTATATTTGGATGTTTAAAAGGTTTCAGCAAGATATCTGGTTCATATTTCTGGAAAAAATAAAAAGACTGAAAACGCAGGCATGTCTGTGGGAGTGATCATGGCCGATTTAATTCATAGCCAATCAAATCGGCTAACTAACTAACCAGCTAATTAATTTTAAAATAACACATTTTAAAATAACTAATTTTTTAAATTTAGTTTGGTCACTTTGAGGTTTTCAACCACCTTCAATCCAACCATCTTAGCAATCACCGTTGCTAAGATGTGACCCCAAGGTCAACTGAGTGCAGAATGCTCCCATTGTGGTTTTAAAATTGGAGATGGGACTCTGCTTTTGTTCAGTCTAGTGAACGTGTGTGCACAGGATTGATTCCTCCTTTGATTTTTCTCTATTCTTGGACCTTGTCAGAAGGCAACCATCTATTTTGGGATGAAATCATTTGACCAAAACTTTTGCGTGTGATTCACCTTGACATAGAGTTGCTGGAACTCCTCTAGGTTCAGACGTCCAGTGGGACAGTCCTTCAGGAAACCCTTGTACCACTGCTTCAGCTCATGTTCATTGAATTCTGTATTCTTCACCAGGTCTTCCATCACCTCAGGGGTCAGCTTGCTGTTCTGTTTCCCCATTTTGCCTGCACACAAACACACACACACATACAAATGTCTATTACAAAAAGAGAGTGGTGATTGAATGAAAACTGAGATTGCTGCAGAACTCTGAATGTGTTTGAATAATGTCTTGTGTTTGTGTTTAGTAATAAGTTCAGCTATGAGGAATACATTTTTATTTCTTCATTTCATCAGCTAGCTTTATTAGTTTTTTTTCATATTTAGAAGCAGCCAGTCAGAACCAATGAAATCAGTTCAGCCAGAAGTGTCAGACACATTATTTTGAACTCACATTTTCTGCCATAATATCCACAGTTGAGTAGAAATCTAAAATGTGGGGATTTGTTGTGGTAATTATGGTGCAGCAATAATGGGAATCCCTGCGAGTTAAATGGCAATCCGTCAGTGACAACAAAAACAAAGCCATCTGCACAAAAAAATGGAAGCCATTTGGTGATATGCAGGATATTTACGCCCTTACTATCATGTTGAACATTTGAAACACTCAGACAAGACCGAGGCTCACAAGTCGTGTCATTTTATGTAGACTTGTAATTACAGATAAACACTAGCCATGACTGACTGTCATCAAAACTAGACGTTGGATTCTAAGATGCTATTTCAGCCATGACATTTGAGCTAATCAAGGCTCTATTCTTTTTGATTTGTGTTCACATCTTAAAAGGAGCAGATTGGAACGAAACAATACAGAGATGCACGACATTTTCTTGATAAAATAAATTGTTAATCTGATGTATTTGCGTAAAAACAATATAACAAGGCTGATGGATTCATTTGGGCAGCGATGGTGTGTTAATGGAGTCAATTCCAGCTGCATAAAATGGCCGCCGAGAAATAATGTTCTCATGAATAAATAACTCTATTGTTCACTTTGGACAAACCCAATAGCTACTCTGTAAATTACATTTTCAAATGAGAAATATGATGTGTTTGTATTACATTATGATGAATTGTAAACTTGAATGAAAAATTCTTACTGTGTTGAGTATTTTCAATGACTCCCTCCTTTAATTGACACAATCCTCTTTTATTTATAATTTTTCCAAAGATATAAATAAAAGTATCAGTGGAAAAAAAACGGGGAACTTCACTTGTGCAGTGAAGCACAGAAGTTCCATCTTATATTATATCAACCTTGAGAGGACATTTTAAAAAAAAAATCCTGAGTGATGGTGCAGCAGTGAAAGTGAGTAAACAGAACATATAACAGCGTTTTGACTTTTGTATGTTGTCAGACTAGATGGGCAGAACCTTGAGGCGGCATTCGTCAGAAGATAAATGAGATTTTTGCGGGGTGGAATAGGTGTGTGTGAGCTTTTGGTAGACTCTAAAGCACAGGTGTCAAACTCAAGGCCCGGGGGCCAGATATGGCCCGCCATATCATTTTATGTGGCCCGCAAATTGTGCATCAAATTCGTGTGTCATTACTAGAATTGCAAATTGTCTTCACTTTTAATATATTTTTTTTAAAATAATTGACAAGTTTTTACCCGTCTAATTTGAAAACGAGTTTGTTTTGTAGCTTTTACTGTATATAATATGAGGTGCTCATACATTTATTTTGATTGACAGTCATAATGGCCCTGCGAAAGAAGCTATGACTACAATGCGGCCCGTGAAAAAAATGAGTTTGACACCCCTGCTCTAAAGAATAGTCTGCTCCAACAAATACCACCAACATAGGACACATACTATTGTGGTATGACCCTTGCTTGGGGTGCAAAAGGTCCAACTGCTGAAATCTAATGGAAAACTAACTGCTTATAAGGAAGGATAAGGATACAATCTGCAATTTTAAATTACAGACTTGCATCAATATATTTTAGTAGATAGCGTGCATCTTGATTTTCATGCAGAGTCAAGCCTTCTTTAGCATGTTTGAGAATTTGGCACCACTGCGCTGCGCTATGCTGGGCGTGTCTCTGAGCAAGCTGTTCTGTACATCCACCCTACTGTGTATACTAGATAGATCTCACACTGAGTTTCACCTAAAACATAATTAGCGATCCAAAGCAACTCTCATAAAGACGATTTGACCATGGAACACATCATTCGAAAAGATTTTAGAGTTTCCACTGTTTCCCGTGATGGAGTATTCAGTCAATTCATTAGATGTGCATTTTAGTTCCTTGTTGCATAGTATGGAAGACAAAAGGCAGATTATAATTATTATGATATAATTGCTTCAGGAATTAAAAAGACATTCAAGCAACATTTCTTCCTGAAGCGAATGCTTTAGTGTGTGCATGTTCAAAACCAGTGCACACTTATCTTACTTGGTGATACCTCAAGGGAAAAATTCTACATCTATGTTAGTTTAGAAAAGTGCCAGTGGAGGTCAGTGCGCAATGCAGAAGAGCAAAATGACTCCAGACTAAATAGTTTTTTTGTCCTCCTAACACTTGAGGATAGACTAAAAGGGGGAATCAATGCCGACCAGTCGTCAGCATGTATGCGGATGTCAAGACAACACTAAGGTTGATCTAACATCGTGCAGAAAGATCATCACCACAGTCAGGCGGTGGGATGGCTATTACGTAACACAAGCTCCCTTTACCATCATTCGCTTGATGACCTTGAAAAGGAGTCCTGACAGGGGAGGGAAATAAGCTTTGGACAATGTAGATGGTGCACTGTAAACACATGATTAATAATAGGTGTGTTTCAGTATATCTGTGCGTGTCAGTATGGAGAATGACCAAGAGTGCCGATCATCATGAAAAAAGATGAGGAGGTGTGGTCAACCTGCACTGGTTGGCAAAAAAGTGGCAGATGGACTGATTATGGAAAACACTTCATGTTCATCTTCCTTTCTCACACACGCGCACGAACGCACGCACGGAGAGTTGCAACTTGCATTTGATTTTATGAGCTATATTAAATGTATGAATTATTATTGAACAGGACAAGTAGTCAAGCTCTTCACTTTAGTTGTTGAATCGGAACTCACGCAAATGAATCATTTTATGACCCAAAACCTATCCGGGTAAACATCTAACATTACTCTCAAAGAAGCAGAAGGGATGACGCACCATATTGCATCATGCATTTGAATATTAAATAATATGTAAATAAATAAATACACTAATGTTGAATGGAACATATCTTACCTGAAAAGTCGAATAGGGAAGTCCGATCTAATATATGGAGAGATCCAAAACTGCAAGGACGAAAAAAAAGAAAAGAAACGTCCTTAGTTGAGCTTGTCTTGTAGTTCTTTTTATCGGATTTTGATTTTCTTTTAAATGATGAGTATTGTAATGTCGTTGGTTGTGATAGTGAGCGGTGCAGGTGCGTAGGATGCTGCTGCTAAATGCACACTGCCGTGATGCACTGAGCAAGAGGGAGAGGGGGGAGATGCGCTTATCTCCTCTGTGTGTGCTCATATGCTTCCCTAAACTGCGCGTGACGTGAAATGGCATAAAACAGCCTTTTCACGCATACACCAAATGTCCGTAAATAATCGGCTATAGTTAGCCAAACATCAAATATGACACCGGCTTATTTCGAAATCAGTTCGACAATGACGTCATATTTCTCTCAGGCACTTTGGCGCCAATCAAGGTTCTCGACAGTGAAGCCATTTTAAGCTAGATGCTAACTAGGGGGAAAGTGGCGTCCTGTTGTCGGCTCCTGGTTAAATTGGGAGGCAGGTTTAAAGGTCAGTTGAGTGTGTGAGTTATTAACTATATTAAATATTACTACTACTAGCCATATTATAAATTTGTTTAGACAAGTTGCAAGGTCTTACCTTCGTACCTTTTCCCGACAGTTTCGGCAGCAACTTCCGCCTTCATCAGTGTCCAAAGTACTACTACTACTACTACTAGTACTACTAGTACTACTACTACTAGTACTACTACTATCTACTACAGGTATTATTATTAGTTCATATGTAGGCTGTAGAGTGTTAGATATGGAGTTAGATTGGAGTCAAAAGTTTTGTACTTAAAAAAACGAAACTCGTACTTGAACATATAAAACTTGAAAAAATTGAAAATGAACGTGTTGAGTTTGAAACTTGACAAATAAAAACATGACTTTATTTTTCGAGTTGAAAATAGTTTTGCAAGTTTAAATAAGACCTCAAATCTTGAAAAATAAATGGAAGTGAAACCTGAAAATAAATATTTTAGCCAAAAATTTACCATAAAGAAGCAAAACTATTTTCAACTCAAAAAAGAATATTTTTATTTTGAGTACATTTTTATTTTTTTCAAGTTTCAAGCTCAACATGTTTATTTTCAGTTTCAAGTTTTATTTGTTCAAGTACGAGTTTTGTTTTATCAAGTCCAAAACTTTTGACCCCTATCTACCTCCATCGTTAAAGTGCTAAGACTTAAACGTAAATAATTTCAACAGTATTGCTACTGCTGATCACATTATTTGCCTTTCACCCATCAATGACAGGTCAGCACTACTATCTTTTTTACTTTGTATTTGATGTGCAACATAAGAGTATAATCGGTATTTCTATTTATTTTTTTGACAGGTTTCAGTTGAGAAGAAAATGGATTTTACAGTGCAGGGACGACTGAGCCTTGAAGCAGAGATTGAAAGTTCTCTCTCCCCCAGAAGAACTACGAAAGACTGTACAGTGATGAATAATGCAGGCACCAGAGGTAGGCAATTTACCAAATTTTCCTGGTCTGTCTTTCGTCCTTGTTATTTTAAAAGTATTTCCTTCATTACTTCCGTCATCGGCCTGTCAGTCTGTCTATCGTCAATCAAAACAAAACGTCATAGTCCAACAGATGAAAAACCTAATTTGATTACACTAGTGGCTTACTTTAACTTTACTTTAACCAGCATTCCACCCCAACATCACGAGGTCCTATGGGCCTGCTGCACACAAAATATCTGAATGCCGCCTGTGTGACAAAGATGTAGACACTGCTCTATAAATCCCTTAAAGACAAACCTCCTGATGATTGCAGCTTACCTTTTACAATGGATTGCCCAATGATGCGGAAGTCAGATATCAGATAAATACCTCTTGTAACTCCAACCAATATGACACTATTATTGTGAGAACATGCCGCCAATCTGCTGGCACTGCATTTGCAAGTAATCAAAAGGAGGAGGATTTTACTGATCCTATCTTCCAACAGGGACTGAGGCAGGATGAGGGAGAGAAATCACTCAGTCATATTGAGGAGTTTCAATTATTTGTCTCGTCACCTGATAAGAATATTCCCTTTATGTTGGCTGTGGATAAAAAAAAAAATGGACATTTGTCACGATATGTGTGACAGAGAAACAAATGACCAAGCTAACGATAAAGGAACAAGCGACACAGCCTCTCCCGTTGAATGTGCTGAGGTGTCACTTATCTTTAGTCATGCTACACCAGCCGAATACATTTCAACTGGGACCGAAAACCTCGATAACTTAGACGCCAGCTGAAACAGAGAGGGAAAAAGACCGTGATATGTCGGTGAGAATCAGCACAGAGTCTGCTGAAGCAGATAATGATGGCAGACCCTTACAGAGTAATCGAGCCCGCAGTCTGGAGCAAAACTGTCAGGAAGGCTGAAGAGAATTGCTGTAACTGCGAGAGCATCGCAGGTGAAGAATTACCTTCATCAGTAATAGTCTGTGAACTGGAAATACATCTTCCTCCCATGTCTGATGCCAGAGTATTACAACCAACTTTAGATCAGACAGTTAACTCTCCTAACCAGAGCAGACCATGACAGCATGAAGACTAAAATGAGAACTTGAGTCAGTTTTTGTTCCTTCCTTCAGAATGCACAACTGGCTATGAAGGAAGCTGTCATCCGACATCAAGTTCTATTCCTAACATTAGTCCACAAATATGACAAAACCTCTTCCAGCTGGAGATGGAAGACAACATAACTGTATTAGAAGACATCATTTGAAAGAATAGTCCAGCTGTTTGCCTGTCAGATGCAACTACCTAAAGGGCCCAGCATGTTAAACATTCCTCTCCTGCAGACGCCATAAGAGATGAGCCAAAGGAAATCAAAGAAATGACAGGAGGAATAAATCAAATCAAATAGACTGAGCAATGAGAACTTGAGGTTACTAACACGAGTCAAACAGGTTAAGAGCGGTCACCCATCTGACACCAGGAGAGGAAGCTATACATGACATGACAGCTGATCTGTCTCAATTAAGCATTATTTTAGATCTTTGGATGAAATTCAAAATCAAAATTGGAATTGTTACTCTACACTTTCTGTATATTTAATGATGATGTCTGACGTTTGATTTTTTCCTTGTCACAATTTGAAAGCTATTTCACTGTCTTCAGTTTTGTAATATTATGGTTTCATGTATATTTTCATTTAGATTCTTATGAAACCGGCAGCATGGAAACATGTGTCACAGATCCAGAGACTTGTTATAAAACCACCTATGGAGGTGACCAGGAGGTGCACATTGGCTGCCACATTTCCCCAGAAGCTTTAAATCCCGCTCCAGAAAAACACAAAGGTTAATATTCATTTCTTTTTTTTGCCCTGTGGAGCTTGAGAATGATTTGTTTTTAACTTTGCTCCAGAAAATCTAAATGTTTGAAAGAAATCATTTCGTAACCTCTCGTCAGCATTCAGAGGTTCATTTTCCTTCCTCGGTTACCTGCAGGGAAACGATAACACTGGCATGAATGGAGGCACATCGTATGAGGAGGAGCAGATAACAAATAAAATAGGATTAGCCACTCATCCCTGGCTGTGTCTCACTTTCAATGTCGCTTTCAGAGACCCAGCAGACAGAGCTGAAAAGGACAGCATGGTCACCGTCCTTCGTGTGGCGACCTCTCAAGCAAAGCCACGGTGAGTTAGTGATCGCAATCTTAATTCAAATGTGATGATAATTGTTACTATCAGAATGATATGTTCCCCCTCAGGAAGTAGTTTCCATTAGGTTTAAGCTTTTTTTCCAAAACAATATAATTACCTCTCATGATGGCACCTTTTTGTTACACTGCACAATGGTATAGAGACATTTAGACAAACATTGGTGTCTTACAACTTCAAATATGTCTCCGCTTATGTAACGTAAATTCAGCGTGTATTCATCTTCATGAAGAATAACATTAGAAGGAAGAAAAACGTATCGAAAAAGGCAAACGCACGCCCACAATTAAACTTCTAACTAACAAGAATACAATGCTGACAGCAGGAGGAGAGGCTTAATGAAAGTAAAAGTATCGACGTCGTCAAGGTTATTTAGCATGCATGCAATCAAACAAATGCTTACTACGTTGTGCTTTTGTGCGCAGCACCATTTTGGGAGGCCAGCAAACTGGAGCCCTTGGGGATGTGCACACGGCCAATCCGACTTGGACTGGCCAGAATGGCCAAGCCCAACTCTGTGCGTCGTTTCCACCCGTACAAATGAAACGTAGCAAAGTCGGGTGAGAAGAGTTCTCATATGTTATGTGAGTGTTGGAGGAAGTCACACATTTGCATCCAGATATTTATTCTTGTTTAATATTCCTTTTGAATCGTCGTTGTGGCTCCAAAATATCTCTCTTATTGCCCTCATGAAATATTCATATTATTCATTAAATAAGGTAATATTTAAATAAAAGATAGTTCATGAAATCCAAAACATGTATCCCCATAATTGGCTTTAATGTATTTTCACGTAGGTGTTTTTATACAATATGCAACTTGCTCCAGTTGTGTGTAGGCGTTCATAGTCAAGCTACGGTAAGTGCGAAATTCTCTGTCCTTGTGTTTTTTGTTTGTTTTGTTTTTCATTATATGACTTTTACAATGGAGCCTTGAGGTATTTTATTGGGGATTAGCTGGAGTTAAGGAATTAGACATTCTTAAAGGAGAAGGATACAGTAGTGTACATATCGGGGATACAGGGAAGCAACTTTGTAATTTTGAAGAACAAATTTTTGCATTTCACTTTATAACAAATTTTGTTTTTTATTCATTGAACAGTTTACATTTCTTAAATTCACAATATCCATAGCAACAAATCACTTTCTTGTCTCGAAACAGAAACTCTTGTCTCGAAACACAAATTTCAAACAAAAACGTACGTTTCAGTCCAAACTCACATTTCTTACATCAAAACAAAGCAGCTAGTGTCACTTGAATTGTTGTTTAATTTTTAAATTATACAGGCTTCTTGTGCTTCAGGTGATAATTCACATTTGCAAAAAAATATCTCTGGTGAAGTAAGAAATTTGTTTACTCACTCCTTTGTGGAAAAAACTTGGCAGCTATGTGTGTTTCTGCTTGGTGTTTGTTTTGATATTACAATATGTTTGCATTGACGGCAGTTCTCTGCACAACCAGTGTGTATATAGCCTCAATGTAGCAAGCTGTCATAAGGGAGCATCTTTGCCCAGCAACCAAAATGAGGCTGAAGCACACATTACAACACTGTACTGTGCTGTGTGTGCAGCCAACCGGTCATGTATTTGTTGCTCTGTGCAGATCAATAGCAATCACAGGACCACAGACGCAGTTAGTATATGACCCACTTGGAAACTAAAAACACAACCCAGAATGTCCATCGCTGTTGCAGATGTGGAGCATTGCTAACTAAATTAACATATAAAAAGGACTTTATGCAAATACTTTTACGTATTCCTAGTGCAGTGATTGGAGGCATCTAACATAAAACAGCACTTCATTTTTTTTTTTTTTTAAATCACAGTTGTGCACAACTGAAAAGTAGCTCACGGCAGTGGGAAAGAAAACACATTTAAAAGTGTGGTTTTAATTTGAGGTTTTCGAACAAAATGGCCTAGAAAATGGGCTATTTTTGAAGGCTCTATTATTTGCACAAAAAAGTTTTTGGGTAATAGAACCATTAAATGTAAAAAACAACCAATTAAATAATGAATGTACTACATACAATAATATACTCTTACGTTATGTCAAAATTGCAATATCACAAATATAAAATCTTAATTGTCACAATATAATCACCAACAATAGTAAATTTTAAAACAAAACTATTTTCTACTAATCCCAGACATTTCTCATTATAACAGGCTCCCTTCTTGATCGATACCCATTTTATAAAAGTAAGATGAGAACGCACATTTTTAAGTGAAAGTGGGTCTTCGACCGATTCTTAATCTTATCAGAGATTTAGTTTCCAAGGGCTGAAAAGACCACATAGTAAATCATAATTAAAGCCAATAATATCGTGCGCTTTTGCGAGATGAGTGATGAGGTAGATGAGGATGAGTTTAGTGAGGTGAAGTTCAGATGAGTAAGTGTGTGGGGGCCGGAATCTGGGCCGCAGCTAAAACAATGTAGGTGGGGGCCATTTAGTAATGGCTTGGATTAACAAATGGCAAAAATCTCTCATAATTCCATTATGGTACTTCATTAAATACTGTGCATGCGACAACACCATTTATATCCACCCACGTATTGAACACTGCCCATTTACATCCCATTTTTTGTTCAGCAGCAGAAAATTCCTATTCAGAAATTTAAAATATAATACTGAGATACCATACCAGTGATGTCAAACTTTGGCCTGCGGGCCAAATTTGTCTCGCAGTGTAATTATATTTGGGCCGCGAAAACAAATTGTGCATCGACTTTATGTGTCAATACAAAAATTGCAAATTGTCTTCACTTTTAAAAAAATAGAGATGTTACCGGCAATTTTTTTTCATTATTCATCTTTTTGAACATTTGTACAGTTTTTACTAGCATCTGATTTCAAAACAAGTTATTTATTTGTTGTGTAGCCTATACTGTATATAATATGAGACGTTCATACATTTATTTGGGTTGACAGTCATCATGGCCCTCAGAAGAAATATTTTACTATGATCCGGCAAAAATGAGAGTGATATACAGTAGAATTTATGAAGCTCTGAGGAGGAAGTCATGTCTTTAAAACCCATTGCAATATGTTCACATGGTTGATCAAGCAAAATGATATTCAAAGTGCCAATGGGTTGATGTGAAAATGAGGGGCTATCATAAATCCACTGCAACCGACGACTAATCGGCTACTGCCTCTCATAGAGGGCGTTAATCTGTGTTGGACAAGCCTAGGGAATTTGTGCCCTCGCTTTTGGACTGTTGTCAGTCCCTCTAAAAACAACAGTGGTATTTCAAAAGAGTTGTCATTATTGTAAATATTCTTTTAAAAATGGAGCACTGTGTCTTACTCCATGCAGGCATAAAGAATCACTTTGTAGTTAACCTCTGTTTTTGTAGTATCACCAGTGTTGGTCTTTAGATTGTGAGGTGATCCATTAAAGATGGCCTATTGATCATTTGGGATTTAGCGTCCGTTCTTTATACGGTGTTGACTCTGGTACTTAATTAGGTATATTATTTTCAGATGTGGGAACAGAGAGCAGGGAGGAGCATCGATTCTCTGTGACTAATTTTCATTCCACTGATTCTCTCATTGATCTCCACGGTGCTGGTACCATGGACACTCAGCCATAAGGTGATAGCAAGCAGGAGCAAACTGATACAGAGTGCCGTATTTTCCGCACTATAAGGCGCACCTAAAAACCTCCAATTTTCTCAAAAGCCGACAGTGCGCCTTATAATCAGGCGCGCCTTATATATGGACCAATATTGAGCCACTACAGCAGGCGTGTCATATGGACAAAGTTTTAAAATGGGCCATTCATTGAAGGTGCGCCTTATAATCCGGTGCACCTTGTAGTGCAGACAATACGGTAGTAAACAAAATCATACAAGAACATTTTTTAATGAATATTTTAACAACACTTCACTTGACAGTTCAGAGATTTGCAGCAAGATGAGAATATCTCATACAGTTCTTATCACCTCTCTTAAGTGAGCAGAATCGTGACAGCCATCTAAATGAAAGTTCCAAGCCTGTCTATTTCTGTCCCTCAATAAATCATCTATTCCAGTAAACCTATTTATATAAATATTTATCTATTAATATAACCATTTCAATGTTATCAAAGAAGTGCTTTGGTACTTCCGGATTAGTCATGAACCATTTCAGGAAATGCTGCTCTTACTATAAATTGACATTTTCTGTCAAAGCAAACCTTTCTTCTGTTCACTTAGAAACATCTAGCATTCATCTATACAAGTAATTTAAGCAAGAACAACAGACAAGCCTAAGAAAGTTTGACATCTACATGAGGGATTGTCAATATTCGGACCAGGACTACACGTTCTCAGTTAGCTGTTTTACCGCACCCTGCAGGGATTAGTCGCAGAAAGAAAGAAAGATGCTTGGCGAATCTGTCTGTATCATCATGAAGCAGGCAACGGCATACACGGAATGCTATTGATGTTTTTCAAATTGATGTCTGTGTTGGTGCAGAGGCTAATAAATTGCATTGATCTGGTCCAGAAAGTGAAATGCCTGGAATGATCGGAGCATTAGTGCTACTGATTAAATAATATTGAGCCAGGTATAAAAAGACAATTCTAGAGGGAAGATCAGAAATGATAAAGTGACTTCTGTGACTAAGAAGTCCAAGACTGCTGGAAAAACAACCGTGATCATCTTTAATACTTGTGTATATCACGCTCTGAGTGCTGATCAATTCATCTTAGTCTGTTGGATTGATGAACTGATGAGTAGATGAACAAAGAACTGCCTCTTTCTTTTTTTTTTGTCATCATCTCCCTCCTTTCCAGAGAGAGTTAGACCTTGCGGGAACCTTTGCTGCAATGCAGCATAAGAAATCACAAGAATCTACACTCCATTTTTCTGATAAGAGAAGCTTGTCCCTGTTTTTTTCATTTTATAATGGTCAGAGGTTGCAAGATGATCAGATGATCTCATAACGTAATTGAGTCAAGCAGTTGCTATTTTTATAGTACTAAATCTCCACCCTGATTATCTCTCCATCCATCCATGTTTTCCATCACTCATGTCCTAAGTCCTCCTTAGGACCTTCTCTCAGTGAGACGTACCCTAAACACCTCACTAGGAAAGCGTCCATGAGGTATCCCAAACTAGCCAAATCATCTGGCGCCTATCAGTGCAGAACAGCGGCTCTACTCAAGTCCCTCCCAGATGACCAAAGTTCTCGTCACTCCCTTTAATGCGAGCCTAAAAACTCTGCAGAGGGCACTTGTATCTATCATCTTGTCACGACTTGCCGCTCACGCCCATTTGGAAGTGTAGGAACGTATTGTTAATCAACTTTTAAAAGATTGGCTTAGCTCCTTCTTCACCACTGAATCATAAGAATCAACATCACTGTAGAGGAATGTTTATGTATAACCATAAAAAAATTATTATCTTCTGCACGCTGATTGCCATGGAAACAAGCCACACCACCTCCCCTCCTCTCCCTTGCTTTTTCTGCTCCCTCTTTCTTTTTACAACCATTGCTCGTATGAAAAGCGTGGAATTATTCTCACCATCAGAGGTGTTAACTGTAATTTATCCCCACTGGATAATAGTAATTAAAATATCATTGATTCAAGGGATGCAAATTGTTAAATATTCATTTAAGTGACGGATTCCCCTCTGCTTACATATTCTAAGAACAAATCTCAGTAGCTATTCCAAATTGATTGTTATTTTTCTCCTGCTTACTCTTGTTTTTATTCCTTAATTTCAATTGAATTACCAAAGAAGCAGATGCACCAAATTGCAACCGAAGCACATTCTAATATTTTTGCATCTCATTTAAATAACTGGCTGAAATTAAAATGATCCTTTTTAGCTGTGACTAGATGCTGACAGCATGTCCTCCGGCTTATATGCTCAACATACTGTACTTAAAAAAAACAAGATCTCACAGGGACTGTTATTTAACAAGGTCTTACTTTGATCCGAGTGAAGCAGAGATGGATGAGTTGAAGATAAAAAAGACAAGTAAGGAAAGAGAGCGTGACATTTGCCAATTATATGTACAGGAATAGCCTGCTAAAAAATTCAAAGCTCGCACAAACCGTACAATGGCAGATAGATTAACATTTGATCTATTTTATAATAATCTGACAATTTGTATGAATTAGTTGCATTACGTGTTGGTTTATTGCCTGTAGTCACTTTTAGCAGAAGTAAATATCCAAGGAACATTCGGACTTTCTGTCACATGTTTAGATGGATAATTTTCCCATCTAGCTTGCACCAAAGCCACAATGCAACTTTAATGAAGTTATGCTGCCGCCAGATAATGATACAGCGTCTAAAGATCTGTGCAGAGAGGAAGTGGCTGGAGCATGCCTGCAGTTGTATATTTCCATCATCAACTACCTCCTTAGAATGTTCCTCAGGTAGCTTAACGTAGAACTACGTTCAGGCCAAGGTTTTTTTGTTGTTTTTTTGGGGGGGAGGGGGGTGTCATGTCAGATTTGTTCTTTGTTCCATACTTGCCTGGATGAATAATTTAGTAAAGGAAGGAGAAGGGCAGTTGTTGACCTCGGCTTCTTACAAAGCACCTGGAGCTATGAGAGAGAAGGACAAGGAGAACAAGAAGGAAAGAAAAGAGAACATTTCTTGAAAAGTGATGTGTGTTACGTGATCAGAGCTGAATAGTTTCTTTTATATTTAACATTTAATTTAATAAGTATTAGTGTTGATCTTTGACAGAACATGAATACGCACGAGACATACAACAAGCTACAAACCAGCTGGTTCTTTATTTACAAGGTCACAACAAGACATTTTGAGTTTTCAAACAGCGTGCGGTGTAAGAATATGCTCGTACAACAAGGCACGCTCAATTACAGCAGTACTAACGATTTTGCCCTTTGATTATTTAATATTCGCCGTCTAGGAGTGTTTTTCAATAAAAACATTTATTCTAATTAGAATTTTATCACTGTGTTCAAACATAGCTTAGAGGCGATCAGTGCTGGTCTCTCCCAGAGCAGTTTTTTAGGTGTGCTGTTTCAAGATTTAAATGCAATGTTATGCAGAAGGACACACACACACACACACACACACACACTATTTCACCCAGTATTTGGGATCGTAGTAAATCAGACCTTTAAATACCCAATTAAAAGTCCCTCTAGTACATTTTCAAATCTTTTAGCAGCAGATGCGACTGAGCAGCATTTCATCAGAATAAATCAATGTGGGTGGGTGGGAGTCTGCAGACTTAACGGGGCACCTCATTTACAGTACAGACAACACCACTCTTTTTTATCTTTGTCCCAGAAGACTCAAAATCTATCAAGGGAGACATACATTTCTCCCCGCCATTACAATATCTCAGCCGTAAAGACATATGGGCATTCTCACATTAAAACGACTGAATAATTTCTCCTGACACAAGCACAGTAAGCAAAGTTGACTTGATTTATGGTTTTGGGAATGTAAGAAATAAATGTGAGCGCAACTTGGAAAAAAAGGCCCTGGTTCTTTATCATATACAGTATGTAAATTATGATCAGATAGTAGCTTACAAACAACCAGATATCATTCATCTGGAATCAATACTTGCAAGATCTTTCAAACAACAAAACTATACATTGATCTCATCTCGAGAGCGTTCGTGTATTTGGTGTTAAGTGCGTGCTTTTAATTTAAAAAAATACTGTCGGTGTAAGTAGAGTACTTTTTATCTTTGTAGCAGCAGGAGGACTGAGTCATCACCTTATGGATTTTTCAGTTAAATGCCATTTCCAGTATTTCTCCTTTGGGTGCAGTAGCTTAGAGTCTGTGTTCCCCACTGAAATACTTTTAAACAAATATTCAAGAAATATATATCTAAAAGTGATGCCTGGGCTGGGATTCAAAAGGATTTCTGGACTGTAAGGGCGATGTACTAATGATGTGCTACCTTGCTCTGTAAACAAATTAAATTAAATTAAATTCTTTTCCAGACTACTACCCTACTACTAAGTCATAAATAACAATGTAGAAAATCTTTCATGTTACAGATTTTATTTTCAGTGCAATAATACAAATAAAAACAAGCTCTCAATCATTTTTAATACATAAAACAGTTATTGGATCTCATTAAAAACACAATTAAAATGTGATGCAGTGCTCCACGCAGGCTTAAAATGTTGTCAACAGCAAAATCAATGAGTGGATTTTAAGATACAGAAGTTTGATCCAAATTTGGGGCTTTCATGAAGACAAGCAAATCCTACATAAACCGATGACATTTAACAACGAAATTATTTTAACGTCTTATCAATCAATTTTCTGATCCGCTTATCCAATTAAGAGCCATGGATGAGCTGCAGTCTACAGCAGTTGAATTTAATACACCCTGGAATAATCATATCTCTAGTATGTCAAAGCCAAAAGTTACAGATAAACATTAGCTAGCAGTGTTACCAGCATTAGCTTCTAATAACCAGCACATACTTGAATATTTGGCTAAATTGTTGGCGTTATTATCGTTACACGCCACATCGCCACAGGAATTGACATCTGGAATTCGGTGACTCGGTGATGGAATGCTGCCACCGCAAATGAAGACGCAATCTAATCTGTATGCGAGCAGTTGCCGTTCATCTGCAGTCCTGACACAGATGGGTGAACCTATCTTGCTAAGGGAGTGTCAGAGTTTCCAGACGCCATAAACAACAGCACAAATGTCACTTTGTTGCTCATTGCTTTTAGTCACTAGACAGGTCTTAAAAAAAAGTCCATACTGATTCGTGCCCTTGCATGCTAATTTACAGCAGCTGTATGTATACCGTATTTTCCTGACTATAAGGCGCACCGGACTATAAGGCGCACCTTCAATGACAGGCCCATTTTAAAACTTTGTCCTTATATAAGGCGCACTGGACTATAAGGCGCCCCATTAATGCATCATGTCAGATTTTCAATCCAAATCAAATCATCCATTTTATCTTTTTTATTTCAACTTCAGACACAACAAATTACTTTATAATCACAAAATAATGATCCATAGTCTTTTTGATTCATGATTCATAGTCTTCAGCGGGCCACTTATGATTGATTTCATGACACAATGTTTCGGGCCAGTTTAAATTTAGGAATTTGGTCCATATATAATGCGCACCGGACTATAAGGCGCACTGTCTGCTTTTGAGAACATTTTAGGTGCGCCTTATAGTCCGGAAAATACGGTAATACAATATATTGGTTTTGCATATGTAATAGATACTTTTGTTGCACAGAATAAAACCAGCACAAGCAAAAACTGTAGTTTAAAGGAGTATGGAATGGAATGAAAAATGACTTTAATGGCAACAGATATGAGTCAGACATCCTCACCACTATACTAGGTGTGACTCAGTCACCATGGGCACACTTTTAATGTATTTTCTGGGCAGACAGAGAAAGATAAACATTTAACTTTAACATAACTGTTTGCTCAAGGTAGGTAGGTGTTATCATTCATTTTCCTTACAGCAAAATGACTTTTCCTCTTCTTTCAAATATTGATACAGCAGGGTGTCACACTCACAGCTGGATTTGTCCGCAGGTGGTGGCTTGCGTCAGGCCGGCATTAGAATTCATGGTCGTTCATGTGGCACCCACTTCTTTACTCATCTACTGGCCACCTCACTCTTTCACTCAATTTCTGCACAACTCATCTTCATTAATGCCTTTTGATGAATTCGCCCGCCGTGCTTTCTCGGAACGTCATGATCATGCGCTACACTTAATTAGTTTGTAAGTGTCTTCCCATTCATTTGTATAATTGCTTCTCGGTGGTCTTTATTCAAATAGCATTAAAGCAGAAGGAAGTACTTCTGTTAGCGTAAATTAACAGTTTCAACATCGCATGGATGGTCCACTGGCTTTTGATGAGTTGAAGAGGATTGCTGTCATTGTCATGGCGACCCCAATTAGTTGCTTCAGTGGTCTTTCCGTGGACCTGTCTGGACCCCTCTTATGTGTTGTTAGGGCAAATGTGGTATTCCTTCCATCCGTCCATTTTGTATACCTCATGAGATCAATTCAAGAGACATTCTTGAATGGCTGCCAGCCAATCACACAGCACAAAAAGAGGCAAATTTCATACTCACTTTCACGTTTATGGGCAATATGGGGTCTTCATTTAACCTAACACACATTATGGTGATGTGAGAGGAAGCCATTTTATTATTTTAGGTTCATCAATAATTTATATTAACAACAACAAATGGTCAAACTGAGTCTCAGTATAGACCAGCCTTGCTGTAAATATTCATTTTTACTCCAATGGAAACTTTCCAACTTCCTTTTCTATACGTGCACCTTGTTGATTCAATTTGCTACAGCGATACGACAAACTACTACACAAACAAATATATTTGCAGGGATAAATAGGACATGTGTAACAAGATCTAACAGAGGAAGATCAATACTGATTCTATTTTTGTATAGAGCAAACTCTGCTATCACTCCGCTGGCATACAACACAGTGACTTTAAAGTAGACAATCTAGATACCAAAGTCAGTATGAACTATCTGATTGTGAGTAATTTATGAAGCATTTATTAATTTTCCTCGCCGCATGTGTTAGATAATGCTGGCATAGTCTTATCTTTTTCTGTAGCCCAGCCAGCAGCTCTCATCCACCGGGACTGAGTGGCCTCTTGCAGGCCTTGTTAGCCCTGCAAGTGGGGCCCTGAGCCAGCTGCACTGGAATAAATAGAGCTGCAAATTCACCAGAACATGTTGTCCTGGAGGATGAAGCTTTTGCCTATATGACTCTATGTGTGAATGTGTGTGCGTCTTTTCTTTTTTTTTTTTTTTTTTTTTGTAAATGGAAAATGTCTCTTCACTCCTCTAGGCTGTTTTTGCATGCAGCATTCCCTAAACGCATATTCTCACCATGGCAACACACACTGTATTGTATGAACATCAGCTATAATTCTCTGTCACGTCAAGACTGAGCTATGGCTTTGAATGAAGATTAGGCTAATTGGAATGGATGTTTGCTGCCTGTGTGTTCTGCTCCGATAAATTACCTTAAAAGGTTTAAGCAATCACAATGGAAAATATATTATTCAGAGACATCGGTGTTCTGACGACACCTGCA
This sequence comes from Syngnathus scovelli, assembly GCF_024217435.2. Taxonomy (NCBI): domain Eukaryota; kingdom Metazoa; phylum Chordata; class Actinopteri; order Syngnathiformes; family Syngnathidae; genus Syngnathus; species Syngnathus scovelli. The sequence goes on along the minus strand of NC_090866.1, from coordinate 8,409,209 downwards.
TTGCTATGCAGTGAAAGTGCACTATGTGGATAAAGCGTTGGAAACAAGCAGAGCACCGTGATGAACGATGAGGACAATAACACACGCAGCACTTAATTTGATTTGCACGCTGAAGTTTTGATCTATTAGTCCAGGGAGTGAAAAACAAAGGAGATGATTGCACGTTATTTCTGCAGTCCTCTGCGGCTCTCCGGGAAGAAGAATAATTCATACTTCTTTGAGCAGGCATTTATCTTTATACACCTAGAAGCATATGGAGAAGATAAAAAGGTAAAAACTTGTGTCAATGTCCACGCAAATTATGAGATAGTTTGACCACCCGGAGGCAAGATGGATTTTTTTCTGCAAATAATACAGCCATGTTTTCATTTATTATTTCTTTGTTTTATTTTGTAACTCCTCATTATTGTTGACTTTTGTTTTTTTCGTTGATTGTCTACATTTTTATTGCATCTCTTTTTCCTTTCAACTCAACCAAGTGTTTAATTTGCCCATATAAAAGAACTTGTGCCCACATTGCTCTCAGTTTAACATAAATCCAAACAAATGTGAGTGATGCAACACTTTTATCATTTACTGTTAAACCAATGAAATTAATAAGCATTGGTTAAAAGTCTTTTTTCCCCCTGACAAGCAGTTACACAGAGTATAAATTTAGTTTTAATCCACGTATCAAAGTTACTTTAATGCTTCGCAATGGAACTGAGAGGCTTGGAGCACATTGCAAGACCCGCTATTGAAGAAAATCCTCCCCCTTGTGTGAAACGAACTCCATTAATTCCGAGTGAGTGGTGATGCCATTTGGAGTTCTCTCATAACAGAGGCCGTGATGTAGAACCACTTCACTGCATTTGGCTTTTAGTGCCTCGGTAACTGCATCTCTTATATAAATGCAGCCTTTGAGGATGGATCCGAAAATGGATGAATACATGAAAAAAATAGGAGAAAAGGGAGGTTGCAATAGGGGTCATTTTTGTTGTGCAATATTAATAATTCACCCCCTACATAATCATTATGTAATGGTTAATAAAGCAATATGTCCAGTGGAGAGAAAAAGTCTATACACCCCTCTTCAAATAAATGATTTTCTAAACTTGACCTTTCTGAGAAGTCTCAAATTGAGGCATAATTCGAAATTCACTGAATCACTGAAATGTAAAACGTTTTCATTTAAGCACTTCATGATGTACTTCTGAGACAAGACAATATAAAAAAAATTGTTAAGCATTGCATAAGACTCAAGCTGTGTCTTACCTTGTGATATATTAACATTTACATATAATAGAATCAAATATAATAGAAAATAAAAGAATATTCACTTTTCTATTTTATTCAGCTTCACAGTAAGTCTTCTGTTGTTTTGGAACAACCAAATAACTAAATAAATAGCAATCAAAACAATATAATAGCTTGTCTGGTAAAAAAATATACACATTGTTACATTAATACCGCCAAAGCAGTTACGATTAAAACTGCTTGTATTTGTAAAGTCGTAAGCTATAATTTTGCAATTGTATTGGCTCTCATGTTAGTGTATCTATTATTGTGGCAGATGAGAGCATAACAGTTCTATAGAGGATAACAGAATCTGCCTCTGGGTCGTCATAATTCTCTATGATTAGGCTGTAAGAGCAGCAGTGAGTCAGACTGTGACTCATTTTAAGACCGTCCCAACGACTGTATGACTAAATGTCATAAAACACAATGTGCCTTCTCTCTGGTGTGTTTTCCGGGGTGGTCCCACAAGAGCTGAAACTCTACTAATGTTCTCCTCTTTTCTCTGATACCATCAGGTGACCCTGCACCATTGCAAATCACTGCAGAGAGGAATCAGAAAGAAAAAACTACAGCTCTACAACCCTTCACAGTACAGATACGTTTGTGTTTGGTCCATTATACCTAAAACGAATGCATATAATTGTTGATTTTCAATTGGAGATAATTAAACCATGTGTAAAATCTTATTACCGTATTTTCTGGACTTGTAGGACAAAGTTTTAAAATGGGCCATTCATTGAAGGTGCGCCTTATAGTCCGGTGCGCCTTATAGTCCGGAAAATACGGTATGTTTTAGAACAAAAACATTTATTATGCATAATCACACACATTTGTGTCAGAAAAATACAGTCACTATACACTATGTCAAACGGCTCATTAAATAATAACCGGTTCTTGCATTGATACAAATGCACAAGCACTCTTGGCTAGCCCAATAGGACCCAACGGGCTTTCAACTACACTTAAGCCTCTCAAGTCAGTCTTTGGACTTCAAGACTTATATTAAGATCAAATCACATCAAGTGCCTTGTGACTGAGGTTCTCACAATTATTACAGTTCCTTGGGTTCATTTGCATCCTGATGCATCCCATACAGATGCAAATGTTATCAAGATATTGCATAACAATTTATTTCATCTGCTCCTCTAAATGGGACAGAAAATTTATTAATTCATAGGTTTACACAGTGGAACCTCGGTCAACAAATCAGTTCGCAAATATCGCTTCAGCTTACAAACAGGCCCATAGTGCTGCTCCTTCCTCATCTGGGCAATCTGGGGGCAGTTTAAGACAGACAGAAACACAAACATTAAAATATTATTTTCATTGAGACGTCTCAACTCCCTCCATAGATCGATATATTAATAACATTAGTCGTTCTTATGAAGACAATAATACCTATATAATTGTGTATTTTTATGACAATGTCATGTCTGTTTACATGTGTTGCCCCACCATTTGTGTTCATGTCATTGCGTATAAGTTTATAGCAACGTTCAGCATTTTCTAATTTACTTTTTGACAGTAACAAGGACTGGTATAACTGTGATTTTATCCTTAACCCACCCAAACATGGCCTAAGTGCTGTAATTTACTAATGTTATGAATAGAAAAGTCTGCTATAATTCCCAATCTTCCTTCTGACTAATAAGTAAACCCACAGGCCTTGTTAGCATAGTTTCTCTTCAGTGGACCCCAGACGGCATCAGAGGAGCTAATTAAATCACATTAGATGTGGTCGGTGGAAAGTTCTCTCGTTCCAATCCAAACCTGTTGTCTGACATGAGTGGAGAGCAGATTAAAAACACAGCGAGGTCACCTTGGGCTCTTGGTTTGTTTGAATGTGGGCCAAGTGGGATGGTTTGATTGTGCCTTGATTGTGTTTATTATTCATAAACAGACCTTTTCATGCAAAGACTTCAGAGGCGCTGATTTTAAAATGTGCCAAAATAATAAGGCTGCTTCCCTTCAAGTCTTTCTTTACATCTCAGTTTGAGCCATTTAGATCCCACATAAGACATCAGCTTTGTGTCCCTATAGAGTTTCATATGACTCATCTGATGCCTTTACTTGGTAGCTCAGTTTATGCATGTACCCAGACATAGATAAGGATAAAAATAAGCCTTTTTTTATTTTTTTTATTTCACTTCCTCTCCTTTTTTTTTTTTGCCTCACTCTAATGGTGGGCATGTAAGGCAAATACACATAAATGCATACAAACATCAGCAAACAATGAGGCAAATTTGCACAAATACTACAATGATACACACATACAGCACAACACAGAGAAGAAAACGCAAAGTGGGCTTTGAATAATTGAGCCAGCCCGATAAAAATAGGCAATAATTAAATTTTCAAAGCCATATCTAAAAGAGTTCACGGCTGAAGGTTGAGAGCTGCTAAATGCAATTTTTAGACCCATAGAAGGAATAATTTCAAATTATGTTTTACCTTAAGTGTTTCACTGACCACACGGAAGCAGTGCAACAGAGGATTTTTGTTCGTTGATTCAGTTTAAATCTCAGTCATGAGTTAATAAATAAATGTTTTTTTCAGCAAACATTATATACATATGTCTGCCCTGATGATAAGCAATGGTATACTAGGCAGTGTAAAGAAAGAGGATTAGAGAAAATTAGGATTTAGAGAAGAAAATATCCTGCGTGGGACTTGTAGTCAGAAAATTCACATCAGTTTGTGGGTGACATTGCAACACAAAGAACAGTGGACGAAAGAAAGGAGAGAGAGAGATGAAGGTTGGCTGAAGAGGGGAGCAAAGAAAGGACGCACATACAAAGGACGGAGGGGAAAAACATGACTGTAAAGAGACGGGAAAGAAAATGGATTGGAAAGAGAAGAAATTGAAAGTAGGGATGATTGAAGGGAAAAGCGTAAATAATAGAAAATGTACAACGAAGAGAAGGACTGTGTGTGTGTGCACGTGTGTGTGTGTTGGAGTGAAGGTGTACAAAGGGGGGGATAGCCCTACAGATCTTGTCTAGAGGGGAAATTGCATTGCTAAGGATTTATTGCTTCAAGTGTAAGTGGGCCCAAGCAGCGCCAGGAGAGAAAATCCATTGAGGTCTCCTCACCAGTGCAGCGGAAAGCAGGCTCCTGTACGCCTCATGCTGCTTCCACCCAGATGAAGCCTACCTAGCTATCATCTTCCACCTTAATGCCGGGAGCCTGCTAATAAAGTGTCTTTTAGGATGCTTAGCAGCCTCATTTTAGTTGACTTACAGCTCATGATTCCTCTAAAGTGGATTATGGATCATAAGATTAAACTCTAAGGAGATGTTTTTTCTATATTTCCTTTTGTAGGACATTGCAGAAGTATCAGCAGCAGTCCCTGCAAGTAACAATAACGTGTGACGATCATTACAATACGCCATGCAACTCTGGATCCTATTGTGTTGCGCAATAGATTGCGTAACAGCAGAGCTACAAATAAGACAAGAGAGCCTCAATCATAATTATGACACATAACCAGGACATAATGATATATATTTATTAAGACCTGAAATTTTATATCCTCATATGTTTAAAGATACATTAGGAATGAAATTTAAGAGGGAAATAATACCTCACACCCCACGCTTGTTAGAGAAGTGCACCACCGACTCGATTACAGAGTTTGAATGAAATCAGAGCGTAGGGAGTTATAATCAGGCTCTGACCTTGTGAAGTTATTAGAGTTTCATATTTTATGGTGACTCATTAAATTTCCCTGCCATGCTCCACCCACATGCAATTATTTCTGTCTTGTATATATGAAGGTTCAAACTTGGCAGTAATTGGACAAAATGGCTGCGGACTTCCTTCCTTTCACCGTTTTTGATACTTTTAGTATGTCCATTTTGTAACTGTGTAGGAATTTTAGTTTTTTAGATGAAACTGCCCTCAATAGTTGAATTATAAGAATACAGGGACAGTCACAATAACAAAATGTTCACGATCATTCCAAAACGGCTTTCCTGGCGCAGTCGAGAGGAGGTTTCTCATATATAGGCTTGCAAACGTGCGTGCGTGCGAACCCCGCCCGCCACTGCAGTGCGATTCCCCTCAGTCCCTGACACGCAGCAGCAGATCCACACTGCAGAACAAAGCGGGCCTGGCTCTGCATACCAATCAGTGAGCGAGGACGACACTCCATGACTGAGCAAGAGAGAATGCGTGGAGTGGAGAATCTGAGAAAAAGGGGGAGGAGGGAAGATGTGGAGTAGGGGGGGGATAATAAGTCCTCCATTTCTTTTCCTTTACAGTCTGCTTGTCAGTCGAGCAGGCTAGAGCATCCCAGTTCATGGAAAGGGATTCTCCCTGGCAGGCTTTCCCTGTGTTGGGGGTTTTGCAGGAAGGGGGGGAGGAGGGGGAGGTAGGTGCTGCACGCGCCTGCTAGTCAGGTGGTAGCTGCTTTGTCTTGATAACGGAAACGGCTGCTTCTAAAAATGGAAGCGCCATTGATTGAAGTCTTGGGAGTGTGTCTGAAGTGAGGAGCTCAGGGACCAGCAATGCTCATTGGGAGCTAAGCTGGAATAACAATTTGCTTAGCTATATGCGAATAAAAAACTGGAGAGCTGAATGAATGTTTATACGTAAATAAATTTCAAAAGATTTTTGCAAAACCAAGTATCCTATGTTTACCATTAACATATACTAACTAGCAGTTTTCATGTTTTGATGTTATTGACATTCATGATGATTTAAATTTCTGACCACAATTGTAACTTTTTATTAGGAATGGGCAAGTATCGATGTCAGGTATCGGTATCATTGCCAATACCAGCCTTATTTCACTCTATCAGTTCTCGCAACCTTGGTGGTTTCACTACCAGAAAAAAAGTCCAATAACTCAATGTATAAGTTGAAAATAAAACTTGCACAGTTTTTATGCGCAGACATAGATGGATGCTGACATTTGATAGCCAGCACTTTTTCATGCTTGGAAAACCTAGCAGAGTCATCAGTCATGGGTAAACTCTAGACGGCAGCAGATATTCATCTTCATCAAGTATAAGGACCAAAAAGCTGTATACTGTCACATTTAGCCATGAGCTTGTTTCCACTATTTCTGCCCACACCTTTGACAGACAAGATAAGCACATGTTGAGATTGTCGGTATTGCTTCACAGACTGATGTGGAGCAGAAATATTTTATTTTATTTGTTTATTTAATTGTTGCCTCAGCATAGCTAGAACGTAACAGCAATCACAAAATGCTTTCGGTACACACATACGCCTTGAGCGTACTCATCATCGTGTAAAGCAAAATTGATTGTAGAAAGAAGCATCGTAGGTGAAAATCATTGAAAAGCTCTTTTTGAATTCACAGCTGCCTTTTCTTTCAAGACCTTTATTTACACTCGTGTCTGCCTCATTTTTATTCATGCCTCGGAGCACCTTAGCATGGCCATTTTTCTGCTTTTAACCTTGAGAGCAAGCAAAGACATTTCCATGTAGAATCTTTTTTTTTTTGCAAGTGGAAAATATACAAAAGATCAGCCACTGAAGCTGGCCTTCCTTTTGTAGATTATTTTTTTTTGATGGCATGGGGGCGGTTTGCTTGAGGCCATTGTCAAATGAAAATGCCATCCTTTAGCAACTCAGATAGCTTCTTATTTCTTATTATAATTATTTTGCGTTCATCCCCTAAACTTTGCTATGTGATGGAAACAAAAACAAGGTCATGTCAAAATGCCCTTGAGCAAGACACTAAACTTTATTTTCCGCCCAGTAGGGCCGTTTATGGCAGCATTTACCTTTTCTGTGTCTTCTTGGGGGCGTTCTCAGCAAGTGTAGCCGATTTGGGATACTAATTCTAACAGCAGCCCTATTATACTAAATCAACCCGTGAGAATAAATACCAACTTAAAGATGGTGGGTTGAATCCTCAAGCTCGGATATAATCTTGCCCAGGGAGAAATTCAGTGTAGAACCACCACTGCTCGCTGATTGGAAGACAAGACATGACTCATGAAGCATGAAAATCAAGTCATCTTAATAATCTTAATGTGTTTGTCGCGATACAAATTTTTGAGCTCTCCACACGAACTGCAATCAATTATTAAGAGCAAAGAAAATCAAACAGCGTCTGATTGCGTGTCATTCCGTGACGACCTCCTGCTGATCACTTTTATTTTGATGAGTGCTTTGTGTGTTGCTGAAAGACATAAATAACACACACAGAGAACTCATTACTTCATCCATCAAGGTAATTGTCGTCTCCGTTTTGCTGTTTGTTTAAGAAATTAATTGTCGGCTAGTATGTTTTTTTTTTTTTTTCTGTTCCTGAGTGTTACGCAAGAAGACTTCATTCCCAGCCCTGATTGATCCAGCAGGGACTGCATTACATAATTCAAAATGCAGAGCGAAATATTTCATGTATATTTCAGGACTGATACATTATTCAGTAGATGAAGTTGGCTGTTACTTTCCCCTCTGCTATCTTCTTAGTGTTAATGAAGAGCGCATCTCAGAGAGTGGGCAGCATCTCCTCTTGGCACTAAGAGAATGCTGCTCTTAGAACATTATTGGTTTTGAAAGATTGTTATGCGAGAGCGAGCTGTTGTCAGGGCCTCCTGTCACAAGTTTGACATTTTCCACCCACAAATGGCTAATCAGCATGCAAGCATGCTCGGATGAAAAAGCAAATGGGGGTGCTCATCGCTACAAAGCAGTAGCGTTAGGATCTCACAGCTACTGTATTTTTTATGTTCCTGCAATTGTTACATATGTATTTCTAAATGTCGTCCCCCTCAAACTAGAATTATGTAAATATTTTTTTTTAATTAATTATTATTATTTATTATGTGAGTTCAACTTGAAATTCCTTATTCCAATATTTTTTAATGACACGTACGTGTACATTGTATTCTTTTATTTTACAACCTCTTTTTCCTTTTATGTAGTTTCTGTCTGCTCAAACATTCAGAGGGAGTGACTGCCTCCCCGGGGGACAACACCACCAAATTAAATAAAAAGCCAAGAGCAACCGAAGGAGTCAGCAAGACAAGTCAGTTGGTAAGGGAAGAAAAACTCAAGCTGTTCAAGTGCTCAACAAAACACCCCAAAAAAAACATTTGGAATACATTTATGAATTCAGTGCAGTTAAAATATATATATTGATACTGTACTCTAAATTGGTTGTGAACATAACATGTAAGAACCCCAAATTATTAACCAATTAATGACTAGAATCATATTTTACACTTCAAATCAAACTAGAAAAATCAAAATTTGGACTATTTCATAATTGGACTGGTCTACTTATTTAAGTTCTTCTTAAGCAACTAAGCCAACATGAATATTTCTCTGGCTGGTCCACCATAATTATGAATCACTAAGTGTTTCCACCCTTCCCCACACTAAAATTAGTTACTGAGAATTACAACACTTCCAACTATAGCAATGACTCCATGAATAAATATCCATATTTAATAAGAGTTTGTGTGACCTGAATAATGATATGCCATAACTTTGTTAAATCTACCGAGCGTCTTTGTATTTCCAGATGGATGGCTGGATCTCCATTTTTTTTTTTATTTAACAGTGTGATGCAGTACCGTTCTAATATGCATAACGATTCGCCTAAGGGGATGCATGACATTAGCATAAGAACATCTCATTTTTGCCAAGCAGTTCTGGCATAAGCATTGTTTCATGTGATTACGACAGGGTGTTTATTTTGTTTTAAACCCATATAAAAGATGATATTCTTTCAAATTGTGCACAAAATAGAATAATTGCATCTATGGATGTTCCTGTCTTAATATTTTATGATGTTCATTTTTTAACCATCTTCCATTCGAGGACAGAACATGCTGACTTTTTGTGCTACTGTGATTCATTAACTTGAATCATTGCACACATTTTTCTTTTGATAATCTGCCCTTCCTTTGCCTTGATCCTCATGTGGTATTTTCCTTGTCCCCCTATCCCAATACATCACTGGCAAAGCTAGGATTATTTTTGCTTGAAGGTTTCCATGGTTGCAAGAGGTTCGTTCACACAACCCCCAAATTTTTACCAACCTAAATTTTTTTGGGGGAAACGCTGATGATCATTCACCAAATGTTCTCTTTGTGGGGAAAATTTCCAGGAAAAATCTGAAAATACCCAAAAGTCATTTATCTGGTCTGGCATTCTGGGGAGGGGGCAGTGCTTCGGCAGCCCCCATCTAGCTCCGCCCTTTTAATACATGCCTTTACACAGATTGGTGTTAAATACAGATACTGCATACATAGATATTGCAACTGATCACAGCATCAAATTACCATTCACCTGGATAATCCAAAATTACCAGGTAAAAATATACCAATATATTGCTCAAGGTATCAAATTATGGTCATGCAGCAGCAGATGAGTGAAAAGGGTTGAATGAACTGCAAAGGCAAACGCTACAGAAGACAGAAAAATGGTGGACAGGTCGAGACGAAGCAGAGGTTATGACCAAGATAATTAGATGAAACCGTCCACCAAGATCCAACAACTGCTCCAAAGTCTGCCGAGCCTGTTAGATCTGAGAAAGGCTGTTTACTGTCAAGGCGTGTCTAAATGTGTGTGTGTGTTTGTGTGTGTGGACAATTTTATTGTCTTTATATTCAGTCAAACCCAGTGAAGCAGGCTATGATAAAACACTGAGGTGCACTACTGCCACCTTAAGGCTGACATGTGTTAATTCAACACTATCAGTGAAAGCTGACTTTGTTGGCATTGGGAACGTGATGCGTTTTGGTATTGCACATGTTTTTTTTTTCAAAGTGTCCTGAGTTTACTGTCCATTGGGCTGTTTAATTTGATAATAGTCATTTATTTAAAAGGAGCTGAATTATTATTACAACGATAATGCTGTTCATGATGCTGCAGCATTTATAACCAATTCTTATGGGGGGGTGGGGGGGTTCTGGATTTACGTTAAGTTATGTTTCTATTGTGGTAACAGAAACCAATTTTGGATGTTAATAATTATTTTAAAAAACACTTCAATTCCATTAATCGTCAGATACATTTAGGCCTTTATACCGATTTACAAAGATACACCACTAGATGTCACTGTTGGATAATAAGAACTATATATATGGCTTAGAAATGTCTGTTTCCATCATCCATCCATCCATCCATCCATCCATCCATCCATCCATCCATCCATCCATCCATCCATCCATCCATCCATCCATCCATCCATCCATCCATCCATCCATCTTCTAAAATGAAACAAAATATAAATAGTCAAAAAAAACATACATACATACACACATTTATACATACATAATTATTATAGTGTATTTTTCCCACATTTTACAACCGTTACCATGTGTGTTCATATGTATGACATGCTTTTGTCAAAATATCCCAAGTATGAAAATGTATACACACTTTGCACACTCTATGTTTTGTCATGTGGAAATCAAACCCTTTTTAGGCGGCCTTGTCTCATGCAAGTGATCCAGCTCATATCCCCATACATTGTGTAGTTCAGTTTTCATTCTCACGGCAACTGGAGCTTTGCCACAAGTGAGGTTTGGCGGGCATAATTATATATACTACATGTGTGGCACATAGACATGTCATTAAATACAATTAGCCACCGCCCCCCTGATCTTCACTGTGGAAGTGGTTATTTTGTAAAGCCCCACTGTTTTGGATAAAGAGAAGTAAAGAACGGCTTGCTCTCAGAGTGAGACCCATTTTGAAAAATGATTTATGATGCTGTTTGCTTTCACACTGGGAGAGTGGGCAGCCACGCCACAGACCATTTGTAAACAAGCCATTAAAAAGTATTTTTTCCTCTTCATGTCTCCCTTTCAATAAAGAGGAAAAAGGTCTCCATCCTTTTCCACCCCTGAGGGCAAAGTATGCAAACACAATGTTCAAACACGTTCAGTGCTGTAACATGTGGAAAGGGGGGGGGGGGGTGTAGTCATCTGCATTCCAGATTTTTTGTTGCGTGAATGAAAAAAAAGTCAATTAAAGTTATATATTTGTGCGTGTCTGTGAGAGAGAATCCTCCTTTTGTACTTGAGTGGAATTTAATTGGCGAATTTTGCACTGTCCCTAATATGGACCAATCAAAACGTGAATAGGCGGTGTTTAGGTGGTGGACCGTTTTTTTTGTGTGTGTTTTTCTGTAGGCAGAGGGCGGGGTCTTTGCTGTGACTCAATGCTGGACAGACCGAGTTACCAAGGTCGCCGCAAAGGGCTACTCACACACTTTTTCATTTATCACCTGCAAGAACTACTCCCAAAGATCGGTGAGTATTTTCCCACCTTTTACGCTACTTTTCTCCCCGTTTGGATGGCTGTGCTTGAAAAGCGCCGGTGACTTGCTAAATTATGTGTACCCCGTCAATTCCCTCACTGTCAAATGAGCTCACATGGGAAGAGATGCCGGGGAGGCTAACCCGCTAGCTGCCATTAGCCTCCTCAAGATCTGCAATGATTCAAACGTGCATTGCTGCACGGATTGTTAAATTTCTTCTTGTGCACTTTGACCCCCTGCGTTGTATTATCGGTCTACTTATCACTCTTGGTTAACTGGATAGCCCGGAAACTTAGCTGATAAGTAGCATCTCAAGTCCAGATACATGTGCATTTGTTTTTAGGTTTCTCTCAAATGATGTTCGCTTAATCCTACATGTTTGGAATATTTACTAGCAATTTCTCCATGCTCTTGCCAACTCACCTTATATTGAGAACATCCCAAGAGGATGCCAGAATTGGTTTGAACGTGCAAGATGACTTGTTGCTCTGCAGTGGAAAGGGCTCAAAGTAGTCAAAAGTCAGTGGGAAGCATCTAGTGTGCTTGTTGGTGGAGATATATGACTGCAGCAGCTGTCTCTCATGACGTGGGCTGCTCTCAAGTCTACCCCCTGGGATATTGGTGAAAAGCACATGTTTTACTACATTCATGCTGCATTATTTTCACTATGGCTCAGCTCTTATTAAAGGAGACATTGTGCCCCCCCCCGCCCCCAATCCCCTCCACACAGAATTCAAAACAGTTCCCAGAAATCTTAATGGCTGTAGCATCAAAATACAAAATAAATGCTAGTAAACTTAACACACCCTGTTTGCTGTATTGCTGAAATCAGCCAGTTTGCCTTGTGCAAATGCAATAGCCCTCATCTTGTCTCATACTGCAGGGCCAATGGTGAGTACAGATTTCTTTACCATGATGACTAAGAGGAAGCGATAAATCTTCAAGACAGCATGGATTCTATATTCCTCCATGGAGGCAGCACTAGCAGCTGAATTAATATTTTCTGGACTGATGAATCGTTGGTGCTTTTTCAGAAATGTCCAGATAAAGATTTACTGGTTTGTGTGATTTCACAATTGATGCGTGGGAAGAAGTATTTGTATACATTCGAAAAAAAACAACCTTTAAGTAGATCCTCTTAAACCATGTGACACAATATTCACTTCTTTGAAAATGTGTGAAGTTGCGATATCCTGTTTTTTTTGTTTGTTTCGATTTCAATTACACGCTTGGATGTGACACGACTGAACTAGGACTCAAAAAACTGAAATCGAAAAAACAAAAAGTCTACCAATCTGATGGTACACAGGATGTCCATAAAACTTTTCAACAACTCAGAAAGGGTCATTGTCATTTAGGCCAGATGGTTGTCATGGTAATAATTTAAGTCCCGCTAGGTCTCCTGTCTTTGTTTCCGCTATGAAGAAAATCTTAAAAAGGTTCCACGAAACACGAGGTCCATCCACAGTAGTTATTGTCCACCCACATTTGAGCAACATTCCTTAAATACTGCAATTAGAGACACATTTAAATTGGTGAAAGAAAAACTTGTGCACACATACATTAGCGTTGGGTTGCAGCTGTTGCTGTATGCTCTCTCGCCAACAAAAGGGTGTCAAGCTTGTAAAAGGAGAACCATAAAAAGAATGATTTATACAGCATAGCATTTCAGTCGAAAATGTACACAAAGAGCCCACATTTCATTTATTGGCACATTTCTGACTATTTGTATAGTAAGTCTATTCTGATCAGTTTGATTAAACTGAGGCTTGGTTTAGATTTTACTTTTTTTCCTCATTGATCAAGGCTGCTAAGCAATTTCTCAGTTTTTTTAGTTACTAATGACAAGGTCACATTGTATTATTTTTATGGGGGAAAAATAATTCAATAATATGTAATGTACTGTAATTCATAAATCATAAAACTAACTTGCCATAACCAACCACCAACCTTGTTCAGTCAGAGAATTTTGGGTTAATAAATATGAGGTTGACGTGAAGCTTATCTCTTAACGACTTAACGTTTGAACTCTTAAACACACAATCCTGACAGTTCATTACGACTAATGTTATTGTTTTTTCTATTGCTGCTATTCCCCCATGTTTGTTATTACTCATTGTTGGCGGTCCTCAGTCACCTCCTGTTTCCATTCGCCTCTGAGGAAACGACTTGTGTATAGTAAAAGCATACACACGTATGTCGCAATGTGACCATGACAATCAAACTGACTCCACTGCCGCAAGTTCCTCTTCTACCCCAAAGTGACTGTACTTGTCTTTACCATGCTGTGCGCAACCGCGCTACCTCATGAGCCTGCACACTTCCTGCTCATGTTTCACTTTTATTCACCTTCTTGCCAAGCGAGACAACTGCTGTCTGTGAGTCTTTTCAACCTTCTTTATGCTCTCCTTGGTGTACAGGTGAAGTCCAAGTGGTGGGTTTTAATGTTCACTTACTTGCCGGTGTGCTTTGTAAAGTCCCGTGACTGGACAAGAGATACGATTTTACTAGTTAGTTGTATAAACCGGCTACAGAAGAAATTGAAATGAGAAGTATGACTGGAATACAAAATTGAGTGACAGGACTGTTTTGCATGTTGTAGTTTGTTCCTAAATTAATATTTACAGTTTTAAACAGGTGCTTTCTGCTGCAGCAATTTTGGCGTGATTTTTCGTTTAGTTTTGGACATTGAACTTATTAGTTCAACAATTAGACTCATAATCGGGTTGTAAACTGATCAGAAACAAAAGTCAGAGGATGCCACAGCACAGGAAGCTGCTGACTTCAGTTGGGCCACTTACCTACAAGTCACATACTTCAATCGTACCCACTTAACTAGCTTAATTGTTTCCACTTCTTCACAAGAATATTGTGACAAATTTTGCTAATTGATTCGAGTCCTAATTAAAGCAAAATCAAGAAAGACAAAGGCTTAAACTTGTATGAGTCCAGTTCTACTCTTAACTAGATCCACATTCATTTTATGGATGTTAGTCGTGTTAGTTAAAATGACCCTCTTATCATAACCACCATTTTCCAGAAGCCATAAACAAGTTTGTTTTGAGAGGCAACGCCCACGAGTCTGCCCTGGCATTGCCTGTTTTTATTGAAAAGTCCCCAAAGGTTCTTTTCTGTGTGTGAACAACAATAATAATGACGGCTGTGTGTAAATAATGGTTCACTGCTTACTCTCGTAATAAAAACATTCCAGAACTAAGAAAAACTGTATCCACAGGTTTAGTTCAATTAAAACAAGCTTTTGATGATTCTGATGGTGATGATTCTGATGATCATCTTAACCCGGGTGCGGACTAAGCAAAGGGACAGAAACCACTTTAGTTGAAATGTTTATACTGCACCATCATCTCAGATTGTAACATAAATTTTCAATCCTTGTGTGTTGTTTGTTATTTAGTTTTTCTATTACTAAACAATCTCATCGATGGAATAATCAATAGATCATCGATTCTAAAAAAAAACAAAAAATGAGTGACAGCCCATATATGAATGCCAGTGTGAACGCTAAGTGAACCAGGTCAAATGTGTCGATCTTTTTTTTTTTTGTAGTCCGGACCAACAAGTGTGACCTCAGCCTTTATTTCTTACCGACTTGGTAACTTCACTGACCTCCACCCAGCAGAGGACAGTCGCTTCATGTTCTCATATCCACACTAGCATACTTCAGCTTCACACACGCCCCAGTCAGGCACGGACATGGTTGCCTTTGTATCTGCAGTCCTGTTGACATGCATGGCTTGGTAGAACAGAAGTGGCATTGAGCAGAGGAGTTGGAGGAATTTTTACGCTGCAATGGTTGCAAGTGGTCAGACAGCCACTCAGCCTCCTCCTCTTCAAATACCAAACCACCCTCCTTGACTTTCCCTCTTGCCTTTTGCCCAGGGTTATTTTCCCTCTCCCTATTGTTCTTTGTAACGTGTCTCGCCAGGGTCTCCATGCTCGCTTTCTCCTCGTGACACAATACAGTATTCACAAAAGCCTCGCTGAGATGTTTATAAGCAGTGCAAAGCAGGATCACACAAAAAAAATGGGTAGAGAAAAATGATTTGTCAAAAAGTTCAATGTCATGGTTTTAAATGAAGCCTTTTAGTTTATTATAAAAAAAAAATCTGTGTATCACACTGAGCGAATGTATTTGAAATCTATTGCAACCTTGAACAAACCCTGATAAAAAACATTTGCTTCATTCGCCAACACTAGCAAGTCCCTCAGTGAGATAAAAATAATATTTTTTCTTCCAAATATCAGAATCCGCCTCCATATTGGTCGGAGCCTAAAAAACACATTTTCTACCATCCTTATAAGTAAATAGCTTAAAATTATTATTTCAAAACAATGATTATTTTTTTGTAATCAAGACACAGTATTTTAGCAAACACCTATTCTAATTGCGTAATTTTCCTTTTCAATTGCCCCTCTTCATCCCCTCACCATAGTCGGGGTCCGTGAGCGACTCAAATGAGTTTTTAATAACTAGGTTTAAGATTACGCATCAGGCCTGATTCTCTTGTCACTGACTCGAGTGTGTGGTTATATAATGACCAATCTGTGCTTTACACAGGAAAACCTAGTCAATAAAAAGCTGTGTTGGTTGTATTTAAGAGACCACCCGACTGTTAGAGCGCTATTCGAGCAAAACAGTTGAATCTCGTTGTGGTGTGTGTAACGGATTGCAAGAGGAAATGATAACGTGTCTGTGATACAGCAGAGTGAAGTAAAGCTGCCATTGTGTCGTTGCAAGGCAGGTTTCCCCTTCTCGCTCTCTCACTTCGTGCACACCCTCCACCCACCCAACCCGTGCCCATATTAGGGCAAAATGCTAGCAACCTCTAGCAGCCGGCGCTCAACCCCCAACACACTCCACTGTCACATTTACTCCAGTCCAGGGAACCCAAGAGAGACTCTGCTCCCCTAACCCAATTTGAAGGCCCATTTCCCTTGCCAGTAAATAAAAACAAGTCAGGGATTTAAAAAAAAAAATGCAATTCGAACGATAAACATGAATATCCTCGCTTGTTGTCGCTAACCCGTTTAAAAGCCCCTAAGCAATCTATCAGCCAATCATCAACTGTTGCCATGCAGAATTGCACAAATGACTCGTTACAGTTGTCACATCCAAGCACGTGCTCATGCTTCCACATTTCCTCATGGGAGCACAACAGCCTTCCGGGTGATTGAACCTCTACTCATCTGACCCTTTTGTGACCCCTTGCGAGTGAAGAATACAACTCATAATGAGCCACATGGGTACCCAAACATCACCCCACACATCCATGTCATGCTGACGCTAATGTTTGGTTTTCTTGCTGCAGTAGGAGGGGGGTTGTTGTCTCACATACTCTCGAACTGGCAGTGACTTGTGCACAAAGATCCCCTTGCGTGACCTGAAGCTATGCCAAATATGCAAGTTCCTTCGCTGGATTTGGTGCTCGATCATGTAAATAATTGATTTCCATGCTGAACATCTGCAAACACAACAGCTGTCACGCTCTGTGACTGCTGTTTCCAAAATACAATTAAGCTAATGTGCTAATTTGACTTCAGTATAGGATAATTGCATGCAAATATGATTTTTTTTTTCTTTTTCAAACTGTCAGCTCTCCAGTATTTAAATATTGGATCCTTCCCTATACTGACATCAAATTTCATCAATCTTGTATCGAGTCCCTTCTCACTTGCCGTACTGTGACTAAGCCAGTCTATCATATTTACAAATACGTACATATTTCACATACTAGCCATTCGTAATTTCTGCTCAAATGCATGATTTTGTCTTATTTGCTGACAGTCTGTGTGAATGAAATAGCAGAGAAGTGAAAAGAGGAAAAGAAAGTAAGCAGGATAGAAATCGGAAGAAGAGCCTGTTTCCAGATGGATGAAGATGAGTGGAAAATAGGACATGCTTTAAGGAGTCAAATGTGTGATGATGGAGCGTCTGCTGCCTTCATTGCTCCAGCCAGGCCTCCACTCGGCATTTTGGCAATGATGCTGTGTGAATGTGTGTGTGGCCATTCTTCCATCTGACTGCAGCATCCCACCTCTTTTCCACTTGTTCTTGACCAAAGAACCACGGGGGTAGGAACAGAACTATTTCCTGCGACATATGGCAAGGATCTACTCTACCTTTGAATTCGAAGCAAATGATTTTTAGCTGAGCACAACAATTCATCTTGTTTTTTTTTTTGTTCTCACCCCTGAGGGGTTGTGTTTCATCCCCGTGACCATTAGAAGCCCGACCTTTGATATTTGATACCCCAGTGGAGATGAAGCAGACAGAGGCTTAATCAGCTCTATTTTAGATACAATGGAGTCAATTTCAGTTTTGAATAATTCAGTGTGTCTGTCTGAATGCTTGCATGAGTCAGGAGAAAAAAAGGAAGTGTGGAAAGTTGATAGCGTAGCCACCATCACAGTTAGCTATGGGCAGCGTCTACAGATATAGTATGATTTTGTTTTTCTTTCCACTATCATCTTCCCTCAGACCGCATTGATTTCGACCCACTTGTTTTTCCTCTCGTTTCAGAGAAGAACAACGCGGATGATATTGATAGCAACCTGAGGTCCTGCACCGGAGAAGGTAAAAATATACAGCTCAATTCAAGATTCAGTGCCGCAAAATGGACTGAAAATGAATCTAGAAATCGGCAACTTTGTCTTTAAATCACGATAATGTTCACATTCGTTTCCTTTGGATGACTGTTCCAAAGTCGTTGTTGGAAAAGCTTTTCATCCCTCATTTGCGGATGCCCGCTTGGAACTATCCTCAGCACAACACACAGACCTGTGACTGTGACGGAAAGTGACTGACCTGTCAGGTTCGATTTCTAGCTGCGTGGTGAAGTTCAGTCGAGGTGACAACACTTGTTCCGAATCGGATTCTGTGTTGAGAAACATCATCAGGAATGATCACATTAAATATCTCCATAGTGTGATTTTCACAATGCAGTTAATTCCATTTTATTCTGCGGCGTGGGTAACTTGAAATGACATAACAGAGTTGCAAGAGAGTCATGATAGAGATACTAATTAATTTACGTTATCATTGCTTTTTTGTCTTGGTTCCTGATCAGAACATTTTAAGCAACCTGTATCAAAATCTACTTGAGCTGCCAAAATGTATCAAGTAATTAATTATCAAATTAATAATCGTGTAATCGTTAAGAGCCAATTTTCATTTAGAATTGTCCAAATCCAACACTGTTACACAACCTCAGCCTAAATAAATATTTATGACGTACGTATACAGAACTGCTATTTCATCGTTCTGCCTTTCTTTAGTTGATTATCAACTCACAGTAAATGTACAAGTGCTGAAATCAACAATCCACACTGACCTTTAATCAGATATTCTTTTGATAAAGCTCAACGGCATTATAGCTTGACACGCCTTTATTTTTATTTGTTTCACTATTCAAACACACCCCAATGCCATCCAGATTTTCTAAAGTGAAAGTAATGGGAAGTAATTAATTTAATTTAGTTTTTTGTGTCTATGGCCCGAGTATGTTGTGAGCTTGAGTTTTAATTGTTTCAAACATGCAGTATTCGAATTGCTGTTTTACTTTTAACATTTAAATCATTATCATTGGCCTTTACGTCCCATCCCAGTGACATGTCGCAACCACATTAAAAGTGTCTTCTCTAGAACCACTGAAATTCCTCTCTCAATGCACAAACTTAAATTAACATTCTTTTTGTTCCCAGGGCCCTGTTAAGTTTAATTACGATGTTTGGGAAATGACATAACGGGAACAGAGCGGAAAAACTTCTTTTGATATCTTTCGAAAGGTGTTTGAAACTATACTTGGCCAAAGTTTTTTTTTTTTTTCCATATCATATTTTTGTGGTTTGTTTGACAGCCCGCCAGCTAAACCAGAAGTAGGGAAAGACCCGTTTGCACCTGAGGGCAGTTCTAATAGTGCCTGACTCATAATGAAGGGAAGTACATGATGTAGCTCCAAGCTCTCGACAGCAGTTGGAAGAAGGCCATCTTGACGCCATTTCATCACCCCCCCTAAGAATCTAAAAATTGAATCAGCACTGCCCCCTTCTGGTATAACCGCGTATTTTATCAGCTCTTTATACCAGACATTTGCATCGTGATCAAATCCAAGACTGTCCCAGCAATAAAAGCTGTATCTGTAGAAACAGTGTGAAGAATGCAGTTGTTATGTCTATGTGACTGAGCTCAGCTTGAGGAATGAATAGCAGGCTTGACTTGAAGCCGTGGCTTGCTTGGAGGCTGGATAGAGAAATGCAGTGTGATCATCATGTGCAAACTGTAAGCACAGTGTGCCTTTTGTTGTTACTTCACACTATCATTTGATTCTGGCAAGTTGCATCTTTGTGGTGGTGAAGAAATACTCACTCTCTCTCTCTCGAAGCTGCTAAATGTGCAGTTTCATCCTACTTTGATCGACTGTGTCTCCATTTAATTCTATGCTAGTTGCGCAATTGGCATTTTGATTACGACTCAACCCGCTCATTGTGAATGCCCCGTGTGGAACGCTATTAAAACTCAGTGATGCTGTTCCTATTTTTATCCGGGTGACGTTTTAGATGACGTGTCCTCCTTTCCTGTAAATGTGGCCTCATGCAGTCCCTTCAAATTGCTTCCTACTTACTGGACGTTTGTTTCTCGTTAAATATCGTAGTGAAACTGCCATTTGTTTAAAATGGCACAAATCCAGAGAGACTTGTTTGGGATCCTTACAGTTTAGTCTAGGAGCAACACACACACACGCACACACACATGGTCGACCCATCCCCAGCCCGGAATTGACAACTGATGCATAGTACAGAGAATATTGTTGCTCATAGCATTTTTTTTATTTATTTTTTTTAAAGTGGAGTAGAGCATCCCCCCCCCACCTCCCTTATGATTAATTCAAAATTCAAAAATTCTCTCTCTCTCTCTCTCTCTCTCTCTCTCTCTCTCTCTCTCTCTATATATATATATATATATATATATATATATATATATATATATATATATATATATATATATATATATATATGTCAGGGAGGAGCTAAATTTAGCTGGGTTTTTTGCAGAATATTTTTTTAATAAAGTATAGTCAAAAACAAACAAAACTATTTATTTCTGAGGATAATTGAAAGCAATTTTTATTGTATATTTTTGAGGAAAAAAAGCTGATCTGATATTTACACTTTAGAGTATTAATTGACTTATTTATAACCATATTATTAGGCATGTAAGCTTTTTTTTATAGCTCATCTCATACACAAGTTAACTTGCTTTCTGAAATACTGCTCTTTCTGGTTTCGTAAATATTACACTGTAGCATTTCTTTCTTTCTCCTGGAAAAAAAAAATACATATGAAAACAATCAAATATAATAACACAAAATACAATGTGGTCGTGTTGTACCAACCGAATCTTGTGATTGATGTTGGTAAATCATAAAAAAAAATTCATGTACTGTCTGTATTGGTTTGTTTATGTGCTTGACCACTATTTTGCCCATCAGGTTTGCTGGAATGGGTAACCTGCTAAAAGTCCTTACAAGGGAAATAGAGAACTATCCGCACTTTTTCCTGGACTTTGAAAGTAAGTCTGGCAGAGGAGTTGGGGGAAAAACAGCGATAAGATGGAAAGAGGAGATTTTTTTTTCTTTGCGGGTTTCCCTTCAGGCTTTCTTTCCGCACAGACGTGAAACTTGACTCTGAGCTCCAATCGGCTGTTTCGCGCTGTTCAAAAACTTTTTAACATCACTTACACTTTTCCCTTTTCTTCCTCTTCCTGTGTGTCTGTTCTTTTTTTCTCTCTTTTGCAGAAGCCAAATGGGGAATCTGTTAAAAGTGCTCACTTGCACCGAGCTTGAACAGGGGCCAAACTTTTTCCTTGACTTTGAAAGTGAGCACAGCCTGTCTTTCTGCAAGGCCAAAGTCATTTTTTTCCTAATTCACCTCTCTTTAAACGCAAGAGTCAAGGGTCAAGCATATTCAGCTTTGAATTATCCGACCATTCTCTTTCGACCAATGCTGTTTTAAAAGCAGCCTTTAATTTAATTAATAATTAATTTCATTAAGCTTTCCAAAATCTAATCACTTAATGATAAATTGACTAAAAAATGGAGTTGACCCTTGACCTTAGCAGTCTGCTTTTACTCTCTGGTGCATGTGTGCTCTACTCATTTGGGAAACAAAATATTTCTCTAATCCATTGATGGGATGTTGTATTGTTATTATTATTATTATTATTATTATTATTATTATTATTATTATTATTTAAATCATTGAATAGCCAAAAAAAAGCTATCTCAGCATGTGCCAGCTAAAACTAGCTAATTCACATTTGTTCTTCTGATCCATTATCCTCATGAGGGTCTCGGGAGAGTTAAATAAAATTTGACTTAACAATTTAATTCCACTCTGTAATGTGTAGTGACACAGGCTTTATTTTCTAACCCCGCCAGAATTACAGAATGTCTCCACTGTGGTATTTTTGTTTACCCGGTAAAGGGGAAATGATGGGATAATGGGTAAGGTTTTCAAATATAAAACAGACAGGACAGTATAAATGTCAGTGATGCTCTATATTTACAGCAGCTAGTTTGGCTGTCTGTCTGTGGTCATGACAGTTTTAAAATGGCAAAGTATCTCAGTTAAAACTTACAGTATGCTTGCTCACACTTTGGTAAAAATATTCCCTGAAGTCGTGTTTACGGGATTTGTATACTCACCAGCCGCCACTTTGGTTACATCGTGAAGTAATTGACCGGATGTGAGTGTTTACTTTGTGTATTTTTCTTTGTTAGATGCGCAACCCACAGAAGCAGAGTGTGAAGTCTGGAACCAGGTGAACGCTGTCCTTCAGGACTCGGAAAGCATCCTGTCAGGTCTACAGGCGTACAAAGGAGCTGGTCAGGAGATCAGAGATGTGAGGACAGCGTTTTTCAGAAAACCCAACTCAGACTATGTTCAAATAGATTTTTTTCTTTTGCACCCGTCCTGACATTGTGTAGCGAGTCATCCAATTGTCACACACACATTTGAACTCAGTATTGATGATCTAAAGGATTATAAAGAGAAATAACTTTGTGTTAATTGCCATTCTTCTCTAATAGATCATCTTTTGTGTTTTCTCTTCAGGCAATTCAAAACCCAAGTGACTTCATGCTCCAGGAGCGCGCCTGGAACTCCGTGTGCCCTCTTGTTATCAAACTCAAGAAGTTCTACTGTTTCTCTTTGAGACTAGGTATGTATCACCGTGACGACGTTTTAGTAGTTCAGTAGAAAATCAGCAGTTGTGATTTTTGTATTTGTGCACAGAGGAGGCTCTAAAGAGTTTGTTGGAGTCCCTGACATGTCCACCCTGCACGCCCACTCAGCACCTGGAGAAGGAACAAGCTCTGGCCAAACAATTTGCGGAAATCCTCCACTTCACTTTACGCTTTGATGAGCTCAAGGTGCCCAACGAGACAATCTCACATCGTGATTTATGGTTTTGTCTTCCACGGTTTGACTCAGTGTTTGTTTTACTTCAGATGAGAATTCCCGCCATCCAGAATGACTTCAGCTACTACAGAAGAACCATCAGCCGAAACCGGATAAACAACATGAATGTAAGTTCTTCCCAATATACTGGAAATTAGAAGAAACCACATAACAGACAAAATGTTTTCTTTGATTGTGACTCTACAGCTGGATATTGAAAATGAAGTTAATAACGAGATGGCCAATAGGATGTCTCTGTTTTACGCTGAGGCCACGCCGATGCTAAAAACACTCAGCAACGCAACCACAAATTTTGTGACTGAGGTGAGTTGGTGTCAAAATTGATTGATTACTCGACAACAAACCGGTTATTAAATTAATCGCTACGTTTTGAAAAATCGAGTAATCCGTTAGAGACATTTTTATCGATTGCTTCTTCTGATTTTGGGATCCCAAAACTAATGATTCAGCTTTCAGGCTTTTTTTTTTTTTGCTTAGCTTGTTGTTTTTTAATCACTAAAAAATGGCAAATAATTCAATGCAAATAGAAATTGAATGCAAATAAAATTGTATCTGATTATTCTATTAATAGATGGAATAATCGATTATAAAAATATTCAGTGAGTGACAGCCCTAGAGGTAAATTAGCTTCATTTGAATATTAATATATATACAATATAATATCGTATTGTAGAACAAAACTCTTCCACTGGAGAACACGACGGACTGTCTGAGCACCATGGCCAGCGTCTGTAAAGTCATGTTGGAGACGCCGTAAGTTCATATGTAAAAGTTTTCTCCTGCATTATTTAAAGACTTATTCATGTTTCCACCAGTTTTCAAGATGTCATCTCCTGTGTGCAGGGAATATTCAAGTCGTTTCAGCAGCGAGGACACTCTCCTATTCTGCATGAGGGTCATGGTCGGCGTCATCATTCTCTATGACCACGTTCACCCCAACGGTGCCTTCAACAAGTCCTCCAAGATCGACGTGAGTCCCGCAAACGTAACTGTCGCTGGATTGCGACGCAGTTCTCCCATGATTATTGTCTCACCAGATGAAAGGCTGCATAAAAGTGCTGAAGGACCAGCCTGCAGACAACGTCGAAGGCTTGCTGAATGCTCTCAAGTAGGTCACATGTCACTATTCAAGTTTGTCGGGGAAAACTAATTGAATGTGGTACTCAAGCATGCTAAAGCGGAAGGTACTTACAGGTTACCATGGCAACCATTCTCCTTTTTTAAAAGTTGGTGACATTTCAATTGAATATTTTTCTTCTCTTCAGATTCACCACAAAACACCTGAATGACGAGTCCACTCCAAAAAACATCCGGACGATGCTCCAGTAATTTCCAAAAATTTGAATGGCATAAAACTGAAGAGGATCAATGCTCTGACCTCAAAATAAGATGTATATGTTTACATGATTTCAAAGAGCTGGTAACACTTTGCATAGTCATTCTCTCCAAGTTAAAAGGCGCGCAACAAGATTTCCCGCTTCGATTATTAACAGCCGAGAGAGTGTTTTGCATTTCTGCCTTGTAGAACGGAGGTTTCCTCTTAAAATGCTCCAATTTTATTTTCCATGCTTCCATATATGCACACAAAAATGGTGACTTGCTATCCAATCAATCTGTGCATGGAAGGAGATCAATCAAGAACATGTTTAGCTGTGGAGGCACGCGAGGGACTGACTGCTTAGATGATGCCACACAGTCAATTTGCATGTTTTGCTTTCACCGATTCGGTTCGTTTGTGTAAAAAGTAAGGCCAAAAAATCGTATTTAAATTATATGTGTTGTATTTTAAACTAAAAACAACCCCGTCTTTTATTCATGTTCTTTTTTCACTTGTGTTAATATACTGATCAGTTGCCAGTTTTGAAAGAATTTTTTATGACTTGTTTCACTTTGAGGGGAGTGAATTACTGTATTTGTAAATTATTACCAAGATTTTTTTTTTTTTTTAATGAATTTTTATTCTGCTCCCATCCCCTAACTGTGTTTTTAATTGCCTTAAAAACATTTTTGAGCTACTGTACTCGTTCGACTTGTCTTAAAATGGATCTGCTGTGTCAAATGTCATGTTGATGACGATTGTCATTGGTATCATTACATTGATGCAGTGACTCTGAATCAGCTTGGTTATCACGAATTATTTTATCGCTAATCCATCTGATTTCTGCTAACGTTGCATCAGGGAGCTCCTCAAACCAGAGCAGACAATCACACCATTAAGTGAACATTTTTGACTTCCACTTTAAGCCTTAAAGAGCATGTATAATGAAACATCCATAAATAGGAATTACTTTTGACCGAAGCTACACTCGATCTGATTCGATTCCAATTCACTCACCATTCATTTCAAATGTGTCTTGTTCATTTTGGTCACTGTCTTGTGGTATTTAATATGTATGTGCACACATGAGCCATACTTTTGTGTTCATCTGTGTAATGACAACACAAAACTCTCGTGTTGAATGCAAGATTGCTTATTATACAAATTGCGTCGGCTTTGTATTGTGTTGCTGAAAGGGTTGTGTGAATTGGACAATAAAGGTGGTACATTTCTTACTCAAAATATGAGAAATATATTGAGAAATATGACTGATTCCTTTATTGTAAGTTATGAACATAATTTAGTTCGTTCACACATTCAAATGATTTCAACACCAACCTTAGTTGCATGTAAATCTAGTTGTACTTTCCTTGTTTCCCCTGCAGGTGGCGATGTGTATCAGTCCACATATTGTGTGAGTGACACAGGGAGAGTCCAGGGTGGCATGTCAAACAGCCGAGCACCTGGAAGAAGGAATTATGAGTGAGATTTCTAACATTGTGAACTCAATTAAGACAAATGAAAGGTCAAATGAAAGGTCAAACTCGGTTGCAGGTACAATTAATCATTTCATCAACATCATATTTGATTAATTGAATAATCATATAAGGACTTTTTTTTTTAAACCAAAGATTGCCCAAGTGTTAGACTCAAGCTCTCAAAAGTTATTATTATATATTAGACAAAAGTATTGGGACACCAGGAGCTTCACAAAGACAAGATGCCTCATCTCTGTTATAGTTCATCCCAAAGATATTTGTTACCAAACCCATCCAAGCATGATTTTATGGGCTTTCAGGGATTTTTCATTGTTTTAACTCTATGTGCTTTCATCATATCCAGCCCAGAGGAGAGATGGAGTTGACACTTACTGGGAATGCTCCTGTTGGACCGCAGGGATGCCCTGAGCGCTTCCATGCTTAGCCTGGGTACCGCTGTCCTCACTGGACCAGGACGCTTCCCGGCATTCCACTGGGCCTGTCGCAACATGAATTCTGCCGCCTCGTTGGTCGCAGGGTAGTTATGAGTGTGAGATGCCCAGTGGGGCCGAAATTGGGTCGGAGGAGCCAAAGAAGGACCCAGAGGAGGCGGAAGAAGAGCCTGGTGGGATCTGCTGTTTGAAGCGAGGAACATCTAGAGGAGGTGACAGGTAAAGTTCATTTTACCCAAAACTAAATCTTTAATTCTGCATTGTCCTCTGTTTCACTTTCTCTTAAATTCTAAGCATAATTTGCATCACCTCCATCTGTGAGCTTGTCATCGTTAACATTCATGCTCCATAATGCATGAAGTCTGCTGTTGGAGGATCTTCAACATTTCGAGCATCATGGTCACTGGGTTTATTGTTGCAGTGATAAATGAAACGTGAATTACCAGTGATTTAGCTTTACGTAGTTTGTAAGTGGCTTCGGAGATCATTTTCTGTCTCCTGTCATCCGGCTTCTCTGTTTTACTGCTACCCGTGGTTGCTCTGCTCTTCATCTGCCTGGAGAAACAGATTGACATGCGATCAGAAAAAAAAAAAAGTTGAAAACATACATGTAGAAATAACTAATTCTGCTACTTGTTGCCTTACATTGCGCTGGCTTGTGCGACAGGGTCCAAGTTGTCCAGGTAGTTAAAGCGGATGATGTCTTTGGGACGTCTGTCTGAGTCTCTCCAAGGTGGAAGCACAGTTGGATGCTTGTCATTTTTTAACCTGCTGAACGTTGCTGCAACATTGGATTCTTCAAGCTCCTCACTTAGGGAGATCCCTTGTGACATGTCCTCATGTCTGCTACTGATTCTTGCAACATCTTGAACGGCTGCCTGCTGCTGGGACCTTTTGATTGGTGCATTGAGCAGCATTTCTTTCACAGTGTTGATGTAGTGTCTCTTCCACACACCTTGCTCAAACACTGTAGGTGAGAAACTGAGGAACCAGCCAAGTTTCACACACTTGGGCATCCACAGCTGGTCCAGATCCACGATGCTTTTCCAATGCCAGCTCACCTGTCCTCACAGGAACGAGCCAAACATCATCAGGCATTGCATAGTTGTGTGTTTATTACTCTGTGTTGTTTCTGTCCTACCCGTGCACATCGACAGAGGCTACGTGGGTCCAAAAAGGAGAAGATATAAAGACAGAGTGCTCTCGGGAGCATGCACGTGAAGTCAGCAGCCTGTGGGGGAAGCTGTCGACTCACGGAGAGGTCGATAAAGCGAAGCTGCTCTTTAGAGCAGCCCTTGATGAAATCGTGCAGCACCAACCTCCTCTGCCTGTCAGACCACCTTTCAAACTGATGAGCACATGAAAAGCCATCAAATGAAAAGAAGAAAGACAGCCAGCAGAGCGTGAAGCGCAATGCACACACAACGCTTTTATCGTACCCATTTTCCCAGAAGGCTTCGTCTCTCCTCAAAAACCTGAAAGAGATGGTGACAAAGATGGCTTCATGTTAAACAAAATGAGTTTTTATTTTGTGTTTTTGTTTCAGTTGCTGTTTAATGGTTCACGGTAATGCACTTTTATATCAGTCGTTAATTTTAAGCAAATTCATGTGAGGGAACGAAGTTCAGAAAATGGATGGATGTGAGAGATTTACAGTTAGGCATGCCTAAAAAAAATATCACACCCAAAAACTTCTTACAGTGCATGAATTAAAAAAAAAAATGACATAAACAAACCTCTTATGAAATTGCTGTCTGCTACAGAGAGTCATTAGCGTACATATTTTTGGGTGTATGCAAAGGTCAGAGGCAATTTTGAGCTTGCGTGCAGCCTCAAGGTCAACCAATTAGTGTGTTGGTGTTAAAAGCATTGCCACGAGAACTATTCTGACCTTGCTGTTGGACAGCGAGTGGTTCAGGGGTGTCCAGGCGCTCATCTTGGTTTGCATTCTCGCAGGACTTGCAGAGGATCTCGCTGCGTGCGGCATCTTCTTGTTCATCTGCAGACACAACAGTGATAAGCTATTCATTGTACCTCTGCTGCTCTTGTGTTTTGTTTTTAAGCCATTGTCCCATGTCGAACACTTTCCCTTCGTTTAAAATGGAAAATTCCAACCCCTGCTTGATGTTGTAAACCTTGCTCTCACACACACACCCATGTGTTAAGTGTATTTTGTTGCTATGCACTCTCTCACATACACATGACCACACTTTGTGATTTAACTCACCAACATTTCAGGAAGGAGGTAATAAATCCAACATCTAAACACGATGTTACTTCTCCCGGCTTCTTTCCATGGCTTCAACATCCATCTACCTATAACTCTCCTCCGTCTTCTCACTTCTCCTGTGCATGGTTTACATGTCCCCATAGTAACCGTGGCTGTGCTTTGCGTACACAGACTGGCAGCCAGAGCATGTCGCACACCGAGGGGGCCCTGCAAAGCAAACCACTGGTGTGTGTGCACTGTGCAGGCGTCCATGGCTCTAATGATGACAAATGTTGTGCAAGTGGGCCTGACGCTGCAGCTGCACCAGCACCAGCACTATACACTGATGCATGTGTGTCAATACAATTTGTATGTAGGAATATCAGCCAAATCAATTTATGTTAATTATGTTTGTGCTCATTTTTAAAGGGAATAGTGTAATTAATTGACACATTAAAGTGCTTTATTTCATGTTCTATAACTGTACAATTGATTTAAAAATTCATTTTATTTAAATAAACGGGTTGGTTAATTTAATTTTCTAAATAAATGCTCATTGAGTTAAGTGTAATACTCTTTACCTGTTATTTAACGATAGGTAGTCCGTTTTTAAGATTTTATTATTATTATTATTATTAATATTATTATTATTATTGTTCTTCTTGTTCTTCTTCTTCTTCTTCTTCTTCTTCTTATTATTAAAATTATTATTATTATTATTCGTGCTCGTGCCCGATTGGGCGGTCGCGCGCAAAAAGGACAGAAAACCTGCTGGGAAGAAAGAGACGCGGCTGTGTCAAGTTGGCAGACACACTGTTCCAAAGCGGAAACGCTATCCATTTCCTGCCAAAGTAATTTAGCTAATTTTTGATTTTGAAACTCTTTTGTACGTTCTTTAGTCGTTCACATTATATTTTACTTGATATAATTTTATTATAACACCTGAATATCGACAGATAATAATTTCCAACGCATCCCTTGAGTCCGCTTGATACTTTTATTTCCTCGGTTATGACCGGAAGTTGTGTTGTTAGACATTTAATGACGCCAGGCAACGGCACGGATGAGGAGGAGAGGGGTGCACAGCGGTGGGGGTGAGGACAGTCGTGTGATCAGGGGCCGAAAGGAGGAAGCTCCGCGTTGAGGGACACTCGCACATTGTTGCCGACTCGAGGAACGGCGAGAACGTTACATATGACTTTTTATTCCAATGTCCTGGTAAGCTTCAACCGTTCGAATGTGATTTGAATCTCGCGTACACCTGCCAGTGATTTACAGTGACTGCGGTGAATTCATTAAATTGCCCAGCACCCGCATGGAGGTGGCTACAAAAGGTTAACCCTAAATACTATCCGGATTTTTTTAAAGTTGTTTTGTTTGCATCACAGTTTTGACATAAACTGATGTTTTGAGTCACTAATTGTGGACGGAGGACGAGCAGCGTGATGACGAACTTGTTAGCAAACGTTTACGCCCTCACGTCATCGGCGTTGTCATTTATCATTGTAGTAAAATTTTTATTGATGCACAGGCAGGTGCATTTTGTATTTATTAAGAATATAAGCATTTTCCCTTTAAACACCTCCATCTGTTTGTATAAAATGAGCATTGAGGCACTAAATGTAAGTAGCATTGTTATGGGTGTGTATTGCTAACGTGCAGCAATTTACGTCATTGGTTGTATTTGTTGTATCGTAAAAATGATCATTTATCTTTTGTGCATTCCTCCTCAGATTACCATTATAAGTCATCAGCGACATTTTTCCATTCTATCCATGCTGGTTGGAGGAGGAAGAGTCGCATGAGTCACTTGGTGAGAGCACAGCATCTTAAAAGGAGCTGATGGCGTTGGCTGTGACTCAACCACAGTGGGTGCAGACTTGAACCATGGCTGACCACACTGCCGGACCCTCACTGGTGATCTGGAGAGAAGGAATAGTTTAAACGGACGCTCCTGAGATTGTGCCTCTTCCTCAGCTGTCATCTGAGCTTCTCTGCTACAGCAGACCGGTCATGGGTCTTCTATGGGTGCTGTCGGTGTCCATGTTGACGGTGTGCGTCGCCATTCCCATGGACGCGGCGGCGGGGAGCCACAGCCTGTTTACCTGTGAGCCCATCACGCTGCGTATGTGCCAGGGGTTACCCTACAACACCACCTTCATGCCCAATGTGCTCAACCACTACGACCAGCAAACGGCCGCTCTTGCCATGGAGGTACGCTAAAGTATTTTAAAAATGGAATTGTACAACAAAATTCAAGCATATGCGGGAGGTGACATTTTTATCAATGACATACAAATACAGGACCACCCCTTATGGGTTTAAATTTAATCATTTTCAATGAGATGTTAATGGATATATTTTTTTTAAATCCCTTCACTCCGAACAAATGTCAATCTTTATTGTTAGTTTTGTGAAAATAGTTGAATTATTTTTTGCGGAATCCCTCCTATGAACAGGAAAGATCAATGAAAAATAATACTAAATTTGTTGATAAAGCTAATTTGCAAAACTGATAATGTTCACTATTTATGTAAAAATCTTTATATTACATTTAGCGATTAAAAAAATTTATTTATTTGTTAAATTAGTTTTGTGTTTCAGCCTCAAACAGGCGTAAACACATTTTTTATTACATACATCAATTTTATATTAATACATACATTCAATTTTCTAGGCTGCACTATTTTTTCAAAATTTATAATTATTAAAAAATATATAAAAGCTGAGTTGACATGGACTAGTTGTTAATTACTCAAAATAAGCAGGTTTGCATCTCAGTTTCTGACTCAAAATTTACATTTTATGTCATGTAAACACATTGAAAAGCAAAAGTAAAATTCACATTTTTGAAAGTTTTTCCAACAATTCAAATGCAGATGGTGCAACGTGCTTGTCACCTATGCACGGAACGTATTCATCCTCGCTGCCGAGTCCCATTGAAGCAAGCTCGGTGCTACTTACGCCACTCAAGCTAGCTAGCAACGAGTTTCGGCTGACTAGCTAGTGCGGATAGCGGCGATTAAGCTACAAAATTATGACATTCTCATAAAGGGATGTTGATGAGTAATTAACAGTAAGATTTCTTTTATCCATCATATGAAAGAATTGTTATTTTTTAGATAAATTGAATTAAAAGCAAAGCAAATTTTTCTTTTCAAAATAAAATGACCTTTTGTGAAGTATAAAATAATGGCAAATATATAATCCTCATATTTAGACCAAAATACTAAAAGTGGTGGTGAAGGTAGATATGGTCTTCATCGAGGCTTGTTGCCTTTAACACGGTATCAAAACGATAGCCTACTTTCTTCTGGAGCCTGGAGTGATTACAAAAACAATAAGAAAATTAATACTTAATATCAGCCCCCAAGGCCAGCGGAAACAGTGCATTATTAAACGTATGTAGTCCCTAAAATAGTTGACGGTACATTTAAAGCATGTTCCTTGTGAACCATCTTAAAATCAAGCGACATTTTGAACGCCATCTTAAGCCGTTTGCTGTTTCACTGGGTCCTAACATACAATATGTGCTTGCTTTCAGTTTTTTTTTTTTCCATCAATGGATTAGAGATGGAAAATCCACAATTTATTGTTTTTCTTTATCCTCGAGATAATCCGTACATTTCACAGCCATACCACAATCAAGGAGCAGATGCATTCCCTCATTAAATAAATCCCATATTTATATACTGTTGGCTGATCCTGCTGGAAGAGCAACTCATGACCCCAAACAATGACAGCACCGTCCCGGTGTCACCTCTGTTTATTTCTATTCCGAGCATTTTGATCCCTTAGGCTTGCTTTCCTTTCCTAATGTCACCCCTTGACCCTGTGCCAGCACATCGCAGCAGTGGTGTTGAAATGTCGCCGGCCATCTGTGCGCCCGCTCCACCTCGCTCTGGCTGTATTGTCCAAGCCAGGACGGAAAAATAAAATCCAGAGTTATGTAACTGGAACACGGTTCGCGTGGCTCTCGGGCACGTTGTGCTTTTATCTGCCCTCACCACTGAAAATAAGGATAATCTCTTTTATTTTGTTGTCTGGATTATTATTATTATTTTTCAAATCGCATCTCTTCAAGAAAATAAACATGTCGTTGATTCGAGTACCGATCGCAGTGTGTGGTAGTACCGTGAACAGCGAGAGCACGTCTGCTTTTGACGGTGTTCACTTTGATTGGTCATGGATCCACAATTAAGTCTCTTTTAGAGGCTAATAATGCTGGTTGAGTCCAGAAAATAAACCCCACAGAGACTAAACGGGTTCCAAATCACGAGGACCGTTGCCCCGTTCAGCTCTTGTTTAGTGGCTAACTCGCCCTAGATCCAGTTCATGGGAGAATTCAAAGCCTTTAAGATGTTCAAGGCAGGCAAATGAGAATTGACAGATGATTTTAAAAGGAATTAAGTTCCTTGAATAGTCAAGACAATGATGATGAATGCCGTGCACCGTGAAGAAAGCGGGAGTTGGACCGGAACCAACGCCTGTCGTACTTTTTTGTAGACCCATTTAAGTATTGTGCTGCTGGACCATTTCCGGGCGTCTTGGCTGGCGTATTTTATTCTTTAGGTTCATGACATGTAGATCTTTAGACATTCTAGAATTGCTTAGGGAAACCCCCGGAATTGTTTTTCACAAATTTGTGTTGTGTTCAGGATTTTTCATTTTTGGTATTCCTAGCTCCAACCCTCTCACCGTTGACCGGAGAATGACCTCACAGCAAAAGTGGGGCGGCGCCCCCAGGGCTGGGAATTGGTTATTTCTGGGCCGCAATTATACTGTACCGAAGATAAGTGGGAGCGTGGCGGATTTGACTGGCATGTAAAAAAAAAAAAAAAAAAACTCCCTCCTTTGGAGAAGAATGAATACGGACCAGCGTGGCTTCATCGCAGCCAATCACTGAAGTGTCCTGGGCATCCAGAACAGATGGCCTTACTTTACAATAAGCTCCCAACTCGTTGCTGGATGATAATAAGCGCTTCATTTTTTTTCCCTGATACACAAGCTTCCAGAAGGTCACTCGACATGATTGATATGAAGCCCAAGCCGAGTCTTGTTTCCATGTAGAGCACTGGTGTCAAACTCAAGGCCCGGGGGCCAGATACGGCCCGCCACATCATTTTATGTGGCCCGCGAAGACAAATTGTGCATCAAATTCGTGTGTCATTACTAGAATTGCAAATTGTCTTCACTTTTAATAATATATATATATTTTTTATATTTGACCAGTTTTTATTCGTCTGATTTGAAAACGAGTTATTTGTCAGTTTGTTTTGTAGCTTTTACTGTATATAATAGTGTTAAGAGTAAAAGTGATCAAGTCATCACAAAAATCACGAAAAAAATCTAATATAAGCCGCACCTGACTATAAGCCGCAGGGTCCAAAATTTTGGAAAAATGTCGCGGCTTATAGTCCGGCAATTACGGTAGTTTGACACCCCTGATGTAGAGCCAATGAAAAATAATTATTTTGTGTTGTGCACTCCACAAACTA
The DNA here is from genome assembly GCF_024217435.2 of Syngnathus scovelli. Taxonomy (NCBI): domain Eukaryota; kingdom Metazoa; phylum Chordata; class Actinopteri; order Syngnathiformes; family Syngnathidae; genus Syngnathus; species Syngnathus scovelli. Next base: position 8,375,222 of record NC_090866.1, on the reverse strand, counting down.
GTGTACAGCGACACAAAGACTGTTTTGAAACTGCTCGGTCACATTTAAACCCATGTCCCTTTCATTGAAAGTTGACCTCCGTACTCAGGTTTACAGCAGGTCCAGCCAGACTTGTGTCATGTTACAAGTGTTGTACGGAATAGTCCGGTTTTGAACAGATACTCCACCCACGCTGTGCGAACAGGTTTGTGAAGGAAAAGCACCGATGCGCCTTGCTAGTAAAGACGTATCGTTGCTAAACACTGGCATAGAAAAAGGTCTGGTAAATCCAAGGCAGCGTGACCTAGGCTTTAAAAGACTCTCTTGTTTTATTTAATGTCCGACAGCGTGTTTATTGGCTGCTGACTGAATGAGAAGGCTCATCCAGAGAGCGAGGCGCCACTTTACACACTGTGGCAGGGTTTTCAAACTCTTTCTTAGCCCTGAATGACACGGCCCGACTTAGTCGACCCATCCCTCTGCTCTCTCACCCGCCACCCCCCCGCCATCTCTTTTGTCCTTCCCCTCCCCCTACGAAGGGCTCACCCGTTGCCCAGGAAACTGTCCCAATTGTGCTATTAACAAAGAGACTGGAGGCTTTCTTGCCTCCCGGGAGGTGGTCCCCTCCGCCCCGCACCCTGACCTCCTCGAACCTTGCTTCCCCACCCCACACACCAGTGATGCATCAGTCGTTGCCATGACGCTAAGGTTTGAAATTTGAAGAATGGAATGGCAGCAGATGAGGGACAACGGGGTGATGGGAGGCATAGATTTTTTTTTGTGTGTAAAAGATCAGATCAGCACAGACCATTCGGCCGCCATGACCATCAGTCACAGTTGCTGCCATTCAAAACAAATTGCTTTAGCGTTAACAAAAACATATGCTATCACATTTGAATGCACTTTATAGGATTAGGCAGTATTAATAATTGATAGAACTCTGATCTTAATCATATTCGCAGCATAAGCAGCAAACGGCTCAGGGGTGAATCCAAGGTCAAGGCTGGTTCTTTTCAGTTAGTTTCACTTAGAAAAAAAAAAAGCAGAAACGGAATCATTGTACCTTATATTCAGCCACAAAATGAAATTTGAAATGAATCACAATTTCAATCCTCACCATAACAGTTAGGCTTTTGCTTCTCTTCTGTCTGTCCATCTGTAATCTGGATTATGCAAGGAAGGCCTGATTGTCTTTGAGTTAGGTGAATGTGTGTCGGATTGTGCGGCTAAACAAATACTTTTAAATCACCGTCAGCAAAAACGTGTATGTTCCACTGACGCACTGATTAGCACGTCCGCCTCACAGTTCCGAGGTGCAGGGTTCGATTCTAGTCCCGCCCCCTGCCTACTACCCAAAGACTGCTGGGATAAACTTCAGCACGTCCGCTACTTTCATAGTTAGTATGCCATCACCTATGCAAGTCGACATGGTGCTTGCTTCTTCCATGTTTTGATAATTGGCCCAGTGGTTGGCCAGCTGTTTCCAGTGTAGCCATTAACATTCAATCCCCCCAGGCTTCTCTTGAATGGATTGATGATAGTAGTCGCTCGGGCTCTACGGGCCATATGTCTCATCTAGCAGCAGCTTCGGCTTGCTCGGTGGCTGTCGGCTCTTGTAATGAAATGCCTGTCGGCGTAGTGAAGAGGTGGAGGAGGGGAGCTGTGGAACTTTGAATAGTGAAGGGGGTTAAAAATAGAGAAGGATGGTGAACAGGAAGGCTTTTTTTTTTTTTTTATGCCACATCATCAGATCTTGTGTGTTTAACCATGGCGGCGTTATAAATGTTGCCTCATTTGACTTATGTTAGTCGCCTGCAGTAATCAAAACCATCAGAAAGATTAAAATGCAAAACCTGGAATTATTCTAATCCTTTTACATAAACGCGGGTGGCAGACTGCAGTCCAACTCGATAACCATGAGTCGATTTCGGAAATGGAATTAGGGCAGGAACATATTTCCAAACAATCTCGTTTTAGCGCCATCTGGGGTAGATTGGTCAATTCAAGTTTGGGCATTTATTTTCATTGAATTATAAAAACACCCCTTGTAATTGGGTTTCAGTTCATCAGGGTCAAAAAAAGTGTCTAAGTGGCTAAATGTTTCATTTGTTTTTGGGCACAGTCACAGCTCCTCCCTTAATAGCCTCCCCTCGAGCAAATACAAATAAATCCCCCCCCTTGTCTTTCCTCCCCCTCTCTCCCTGCCTGCCACTGTCTGTCATACTAGCTTTGCATTTGGGGGTGGGAGGGTTCAGGATTTGGGTGTTGTCTGGAACCCTTTTGACATTATGGTTCACCTAAAAGCGTCGTAGAACTAGTTCTGGATTAACGACTTTATTTGTACTTGTTTTTTGCAAACTAATAGAAACAAAATCAACTGCAAGATGCGGTTGATGGACGATCAATTCCACGCTTTGAGCAAATTGAACAACGCACTAATGGTTATTAGTCTCATCCCAGTCCTAATTTGGGATGATGGGTAAGTGAGTGTGATCATGTAATTAAAGCACAGTACTGTACTTCCCTTGTTACTTTTACTTGTGTGTACACAGAGTTCCTCATTGTGTCAGTCAGTCACAGCATGGTCCTCCTAGATACACAAAGGCCCTGTCAGCAGCACTACGGAATTGTGCGTGGGGGGATGTCGAGCTCGGCTTCCCCCTCTGGAGGTTGGCGAGAAGGAAGACGGATGCTCAGGGTGCAGGGCGGGGGGGGGGGGTATGGAGGATTATTGAGACAGGCCCAGTGTTGTTTTTACACACTCATCAACTTCAACTGTCAGACGACATGCTCCGTTGCCCCCTTTGTGCCACTTTGGCCCACATTTCATAAACACTTAAAACACACTTCCTGTATCTTTTGTAACCCCCCCTCCTCCTCTCTCCTCCCCTGCAGCCTTTCCATCCTATGGTCAACTTGCAATGCTCTCCCGAGCTCAGGATGTTTCTGTGCGCCCTCTACGTACCCGTGTGCACCGAGTACGGCCGCATGACCCTCCCCTGCCGTCGCCTGTGTCTGCAGGCCAAAAGCGATTGCTACAAACTCATGGACATGTTTGGTGTCGGCTGGCCTGAGGAGATGGACTGCAAGAGGTTGGTGACAAAAATAATCGATTGCAATTGAATAAAATTGTGATGTTGCCGTCCTATCCATCGTCTTGTCACCTGCCAGGTTTCCAGACTGCGACGATCCCTACCCCCGTCCCGTCGACCTCCTGTCCAGCGCAGAGACGACCGAGCCCACCATCCCCGTCCAGAGAGACTATGGATTCTGGTGCCCCCGAGAGCTCAAAATAGACCCGGAGCTCGGCTATACCTTCATGGGGGTCCGCGACTGCTCGCCTCCTTGCCCCAACATGTACTTCACTCGCACGGAGCTGACCTTCGCCCGCTACTTCATCGGCGTGGTGTCCATCGTTTGCCTCTCGGCCACCCTCTTCACCTTCCTGACTTTCCTCATCGACGTGTCTCGCTTCCGCTACCCGGAGCGGCCCATTATCTTCTACGCCGTGTGCTACATGATGGTGTCCCTCATGTTCTTCCTTGGTTTCCTGTTGGAGGACAAGGTGGCATGCAACGCGGCCATTCCTGGGAGGTTTCGGGCTTCCACTGTGACTCAAGGATCTCATAATAAGGTGAGCACGCCCGCAACAGTCGTGTTTGCACCAAACGGAAAACTGGAACTCATCATTGCATTTTGCAGGCCTGCACACTTCTCTTCATGGTGCTGTACTTCTTCACCATGGCCGGCAGCGTCTGGTGGGTCATCCTCACCATCACTTGGTTCCTGGCCGCCGTTCCCAAGTGGGGCAGCGAGGCCATTGAGAAGAAGGCGCTCCTCTTCCACGCCTGCGCTTGGGGCATCCCCGGCGTGCTCACCGTCAGCCTGCTCGCCATGAACAAGATTGAAGGAGACGGTGTTAGCGGCGTTTGCTTCGTGGGTCTCTACAACTTGCCGGCGCTGCGCTGGTTCTTGCTGGCTCCACTGGGAGTGGACGTGGTGGTGAGGAAACCTCGCAATGATGAGCAAATGTCGTCGTGTTAACAAAGAACTGACAAAGAGCTGTCCCTTCATCTGTCAGGTGGGCGTGGCGCTGCTGCTCGCCGGAATCGCAGCTCTGAACCGCGTCCGCATGGAGATCCCCCTGGAGAAGGAGAACCAGGAGAAGCTGGTCAAGTTTATGATTCGGATCGGCGTGTTCTCTGTGCTCTACCTGGCGCCTCTGCTGACCGTTCTGGCCTGCTACCTCTACGAGAACAGCCATCGGACAGTCTGGGAGACGACATGGGTCCAGGAGAAGTGTCGTGACTACCACATCCCCTGTCCTTACCAGGTGACCATAAAAGAGGGCTCACAGAGTAGATGGCAGTGGACTAGATGCTAATCTGATGTGTAATCTGGGAATTTACTGTAGTTGAAAAAGAGCAGCACTTTAATCCAGAGTTTGTGTACGGGTTCAAGTCGGCTAACATCATTACAGTTGCGCACGCCCAACCCCCAGTTCATCGTCTTCGTGAAAATGACACACAGAGTTAGACTCTCAGCTTCTTTCTATATTTATCTTTTATATAAACTTGGCTCCAGGCCAAGATTTCTGATGGCATCTCTTGTGTGATGTCACATACGCACACACACACATATTTTGAAATGGGACAATGTATTATCCTGGCCTCTCTGCTTAGTCCATTTTTTGTATTTTCATTTCAACCGTGTGTGTGTGTGACAAGAGAAAAAGGAAATTTTAAATGTATTAATGATAATTCTAATCTAAATAATAATTGCAGTAAATAATATTGAAATAAAATTCAGGCAGTCTTGTTATAGATGTACAAAGTAATTGTGAAAGAAATATTACATAAAGTATTTAATATATTTAATTTTTTAAAATATTTTATGAACGTTGTCCACAGTTGGAGCAGAGCAGTCATCCTGACCTGTCCCTCTTCCTGATCAAGTACGTGATGATGCTGATCGTGGGGATCCCGTCCGTGTTCTGGGTGGGCAGCAAGAAGACCTGCTTCGAGTGGGTCAGCTTCTTCCATGGCAAGAGACGCAAAGAGTACGTCAACACTGCAATGTAGACTTCCTAGCGCTAACACCCACACACACCTTTCACACTCATCATCACAAAGGATGTGTGTGTTTTTGGCAGGATTTACACCGTCTGGTTCAAGTTACGTAATTGTTCTTTAGAATATCAGATATCAACAGATTAGAATCAGGCTTCTAAAAATCGGATAGGCAGTCGATGTCGTGTAGTGACAGGCTGCACAATTTGGACCTTAAGTAGGAACGTACTTGACTTAATCCACCTCTTCAGACCACCATAATAGAAACGAGCAGTACTACACGGAAGCAATTATGCTTTGTAAAACTTTACATTCTCTTTTTTTTTATTGTAACATCACAGCAAAAAAATAAATCACACTAAAATAATCAAATCAAAAATTTAATTAAAAAAAATAAAATCAAAATACTTGATTTAAAAAAAACAAACACAAAGGGTTAGTTACATAAGCGTGTTGATTGTGAGTGTGTGTGTGTGTGTCAGGTTGTGTGATGTGTTGGTCTCGTCTTTCAATTTTCTTGTGTTTTTTGAGGCATTTTATTGTTAAAGTAGGTCCTTGTCCATACCCCCGTCTCCCAGCAACTCGTCCACTCACCCGTCTCTCTTCTCCTACCTCACCCCTCATTTGCCCACCTTTCCACTGTCCCTCCCTACCTCCCTGCGCCTCACCCCTCCCCTCGCCCCCTCTCCTCTCTGGACCCCTCATGCAGCGCCATGGTTGACAGCCGGCAGATACCGCGAGAGCCCGACTTCACCCGATTGCTCCTGAGGGACTGCCAGGCGCCCGTCGCCAGGAAGTCGCGTGGCACGTCCACACAGGGCACGTCCACGCATGCGTCCTCCACCCACCTGGCCATGCTGGACGAGCCCCCCAGCGGCAGCACCAGCCGGGCGGGCTCGCTCTGTAGCGGCCGCTCCAAGTTGAGCAGCTACCATGGTAGCCTGCGCCGCTCCCGAGACGGCGGGTAAGCTTTCCACCAAACTGCATTTAGCTGAGCATTTATTTTTTTATAAGATAACAACTTTCCATACTTTCTTCACATCCACCAGATACACGGCCTCCGGCTTCCGATCGTCCGACGACCGCGCCCCTTACGGCAGCATGCCCCACCTCGACGACCCGTCCCAAACGAGACACTTGAGCGCCAATCGCCTAGACGGCCTGTCACGGCATGGTTCCGCCCACTTGCTGGACATCCAGTCGCGACACGGCAGCGCCAGGGACTTAAGCTGCGTCCCCCAGCTTGCCCTGGGGGTCTCGGCAAATGGCATTCATCGAGTGATGGAGGAAGACACAGCATGAAGTTCAATATGCTCGATATGCTTTTTTTTTTTTTTGTCTGCCTTATAGGTGCCAGACCTACGAACCAATACTCAGAACGGACTTGAAAATGTTTAATGGACCCAGGTTTTTGGTGTGAACATAATGTCCAATCAGGATGAGAAATCCAAAGACTTACTGGCTACTTTTTGGATGGTTTTGTATTGCACCTTTTTGAGCTCCTGGTGGTCTTTAGCTCTCACTTAGCAACTAGTTGGCCTTTTTGTGTGTTGAGCAGCAGGATAGACTGAATCCTATTTGCTTGCTGACTGCACATTCAGGTACATTGGCCTGCTAAAATCCCATTCAGAACGTTTTCATGCTCGGTGAATGTGCTTGTTAAAAAAAAATCTTCAACTGTGTGTTTCCCTGAAAAAAAAAAGGAAACGTGCTGAATCCAAACTCCTGCCTTACAGTTTGAACAGCACTACAATAGGCTTGATTTACTAAGTTAGTAAAAATGGACACAAACTTGAGTATGCCAAATGCGCTAAGATGCCACGTAGTTCATTTTGTACATTGATGAAGGACTGTATGCAAATTAATTTAGCACACACAATGTCAAATCAAAGCTCCGTCCAGTTGAGCTGACTTATCTTGCATATTTTTTGAAATGCCAGAAACAAAAAAATAATCTGTTATAGAATGCACACACAAATTGCAGCGGCTATTTGGGGGTTACTGGTCAAATTTGAATAGTGACTGATTGCTTGGACTGGAAACTGGGGGTGGGTGAAGTATGCTCATTTATTGTATTCATATTATGTCTTCATTGATAATCTAACACACACATTTTCTCCCTTTAGTTTATTGACAAATGACTTGGCAACTAGTTCAAGTCTTCAAAAAATAAAAGGTGTCCCTTGAGCATTAAAGTTTGCCCACCCCTGTGTTGACCAAATCATTATTTTCCCCAGTGGCTAAAAGATGTGCATAAGTGTACAACATTTTCTTGGCTTTGTGATTTTTTTTTGTATTTTTTTTTTAAATAAATGAAAAAAAAAGCGTGTTGTTTTGGCTGACAGACACACACAGACAGACTGATTATATACTTTTTTAACTAAAATAATCATATACATCATATATTTTTTTTTTACCAAAAGCCTTACTAGCACTATACACAAATAGCGATTAAGTCAAAGCCTGATTAGTCTTTTTTTTTTTTTTTAATTGAACATGACAACACAATGATTCCACTAGATGGCGCCAAAAGTATACTTTACATGGGTTTTGACAATCTTTGTGAGATAGTTAATACTATTGGATTATTAACTTTTAAACAAACCTAAAGAAACAAAACCAAAACAGCTGAAACTTATAGGTACACCGCCATTTTCATTTAACAGGCCACTTTATTAAGGAAATATCACGGTCAAAGGTCAGTCCTCGGGGCCGCATTCCAACATGTTTTCCAACATTCCCCTCGTTAAGCGCACCTGCGTGAAAAGTTTTAGCTTCTTTCAGGTTCAAAAGTGGCTAAAAGTTTTCACGCACCTGCACTTAACGAGGGTAACTTGGAAAACATATTGGAACGCGGCCCAGAGGACTAGAGCTTGACACCTGTGACCTTTGACCATGATATTTCCCTAATAAAGTGGCCTGTTATTAGGTACACTTGAAAATGGCGGTGTACCTAATGGAGTGTCCGTGTGATTCCCTCGTTAAGTGCAGGTGCGTGAAAACTTTTAGCTCCTTTTGAATGTAAAAGTGGCTAAAACTTTTCACGCACCTGCACTTAACGAGGGTAACTTGTAAAACATGTTGGAACGCGGCCCCTCGAGGACTGGAGCTTGACACGTGACCTTTGACCATGATATTTCCCTAATAAAGTGGCCTGTTATTAGGTACACTTGAAAATGGCGGTGTACCTAATGGAGTGTCCGTGTGATTCCCTCGTTAAGTGCAGGTGCGTGAAAACTTTTAGCCACTTTTGAACCTGAAAGAAGCTAAAACTTTTCACGCAGGTGCGCTTAACGAGGGTCACTTGGAAAACATATTGGAACGCGGCCCCTTGAGGACTGGAGGTCAACACCCCTGGTTTAAGTGAAAAGTGCCCCACCCGCCCTCACCCCCACTTTCTGATTGGCTGTTTGATCTGTGACGTCATACAGACACTCCATTAGGTACACCGCCATTTTCAAGTGTACCTAATAACAGGCCACTTCATTAGGGAAAAATCATGGCCAAAGCTTAACTGAAAGTGAAAAGTGCCACACCCGCCCTCACCCCCACCTCCTGATTGGCTGGTTGATCTGTGACGTCATACGTTCACTTCATTAGGTACACCGCCATTTTCAAGTGTACCTAATAACAGGCCACTTCATTATGGAAAAATCATGGCTAAAGCTTCAGTGAAGTGACACACCCGCCCTCACTCCCACCTCCTGATTGGCTGGTTTATCTGTGACGTCACACGGACACTCCATTAGGTACGTCGCCATTTTCAGGTGTACCTAATAACTTCATGCATTTTTTTTTGTACGTGTCAATGTGTATTTGACTACTTGCTTTTTATTTTGGGGGACAACAACACAATGTCAGATTTTTGTTTTCATGCCCAAAAAAAATAAAAACAAGGAATAAAACACCAGACAAGTTTTAACATAAATGTTTATTAAAATAATAAAAAAAAGTTCATTTCAAACCAGCAAGCTAATGTGACATCTCAGTAGATATATTTGATAATATTTAGGCGTGTATATGTATACACGTTATTTAAAAACTACTGTAAGTTTTATAAAATAAAGATTACCCAAAGAGAAGCATCATCTCCTTGCTGTTGCATAACGGCGCATCCTAAAGTTAGCCGTTAGCTTGGAGAAAACGTGCATGAAAGAAGTGGTGTTTCAGTGAGTGGTTCTTTCTTTCATTGGCAAATCGTAAATCTACATTCTGGCTTACATAGTTTACGCCAGGAGACGCAACACGTTCACTGACTGATCCGTTGATGCAGGGGAAGGAAAGCAGTTGATCCGCTCTCACGATGAACTGGAAATGCAAATCACTCACTCACTGACTCGTGCAGTCACAGATCCGTTCGGTTAGTAAACAGGAAATGCAATTCACGACCCGTTCGTGAACAGGAAGTTACGTCATTTTCTTCTTCGTTTTGTTTTATAGCGAGGTGGCACCAGCTTCAATGTGCATTACCGACACCTACTGGTTGAAGTCATATGAACTGGAAAAAAGAACCAATTACTTTAGGAAGTAATTCATTTACTCTCGTTCACTGAAAAGATTTGGTCTTTTGAACAAATCGTTCACTCACGAGTTAACACTACTTTTAATAGTGCAAGGACTGCTACCCAAACAGGACACCTCAAATTTAACACTAACTTGAAGACGGCAAAAATCATCCACTGGAGGGCGCCAAAAGCCCATTTTACATGCTTTTTGCCAATCTTTGTGAGAAAATAATGAATCAGATTTTTTAAATTTAAAAAATAAACTGAACCCCCCCCCCCCCCTAGACGTTTTCAGGGTAAAGACCCAGTGTCCCAATTATTTTGTCCATATAGGTTATGATTACCAGTGTTGCATAACATTTTAAAATTATTCCTACAATTGCATAATCAAACTTCACATATTGAGGATGACATTCCTCAGAGATACATTTTGGATCAATCGAGTAAGCAGGATCAAGGTTCCATCAGCTCAAGGTTTGTTTGAATGTCTGGAGAGCAGGAATTTTGGAACCAAAAAGGTGTCCAGGAAGCCCATGTGGTAACCCTTCCAAGAAAGAGGCCATCATGTCACGGATGTACATTGCAAAACGCCCACTGCAGGCAACCTCACAAATAGCAAAGAAGGTCTGATTGACCTTACAGCCTCCGAGTCCGCTGAAGGCATCAGTCAGGAGATCCGATCATGGCTGGAGAAAGGCTCCGAGGATCATGGCTGCAGCAAAACACAAGTTGATGAGGGTCATTTCTCCATGAGCTCTGAGGAAGGGATTTATAGCTTGTCATCACTGGACTCAAAGGAGTTAGATGACAACAGCTACATCACGGACCTGAGCAAAGATGTTTTTCTACCACACACTCAGGACAGGAAAGACATGTCAAGAGTTGACGAGGAAATAGTACCAGAAATGATCCTGGATGGAGAAAAAGCAGATCATCTGCACATCTCCGACTTCCTGGCGTCGTCGACTCTTCGGAGGGAGTGAGAAGAATGATGAGATGGATTACAGTGAAGGAAAGAAGGACAAACCTCAGATTGGAAACCTGATATTGAAAAAAAAAATGCTTTGAAAGCTCCCATATCAGGTACACGTTTTTGTGTGTGCTTTTTTCCAACAGCAAGGAAGGATTCTTTCTTCAATTTTCTGCTCTCGCTCATGATATAAGCCCATTAGAGGTGGAACTGCTCCTGTTGCTGTGGATCCTGTTCTCCGGCTGCCTCGTCGTGCCTCAAATGAGCCTTTGAATTACCCGGCGGTACACTTTTATTAAAATGTACCACGGGCCGAATTAGGCATTTGTATCTAGGGATGACTCTCCTGTATCTGTGTCACACAATTTCCCTCAAGACAACATTTAATGACTCCATTTGGTCATCTCACTGCTAACATATGTTCAACATCACATCCCACAAACACGCATGTTAGTTAAACTCAAGACTCTTAATTGCCCGTTCTAGTTTGATTTTTAATGGCTGAGATGCTTGATATATATGCTCATTATTCCTGGACTTGTTGTTCCCAGTTTTACCACACGATGGCACTACACCATCACGAATAACGTCTGATTAAAATCCCAATTTACCTGTTGACTAATTATGAACTGCATTGACACGATGAGATTAATCTAATCATACCTAATGAGCACTTTGATATTTCATGCTCCAGCTGCTCCCTCCCATCATAAGAGACCATATGATCAATTATCAAGCTCTATTATCATATAGCCTATTTATGATTTAAAAAGGTAATTGACCCAGAATGTTTCAGTACTTTTATAAATAGCGACGTATATAACTAAAGTACGGAGCCATTGAAGCATTCATTCTATTTTCTACTAGTTTGCTGAATTGTCCATGGACCAGGATGCTCTTTGTCCTCATTAGTAAGACAATTAGTGCAGCGGTAGAACAAATGGGGCATTAAAAAGACTAAAGTGCACCAGTTCAACAACTACTAAGTATGTTTTTGTCCATCAGCAGCTGTACTCAAGCTACTCTACGTGAAGCAACATTACATAAGTGTTCAAAATCCATGTTGACTATTTAAAAGGGGATCTGAATTTGCACACACACACTTTTTTTTTTTTTTCTACGAAACTAAAAAAGCAGACTGCCGCTGTTTGCTTGAAATTCAGCCCATGGGTCAAAAGCTCATCCCGAAAGATCAATAGACTTTCAGCACCACCCACTCACAGAGCAAAGAGAGCAACACTTCACAAAAACCGGAGGTTGGCCTGTCTCCTCTGAAATCAACTAGAAGAATGAGGTCAAGATCTGTGAAGAAAAATAGTCACTCCATGTCTTTTATGGAAGGTTTAACATTCACGCCGTGCCTAGAAAGTTTTGAGATGTTCCTTTAGGGATCTAATTTGGTCTTCACATCCATTGCTGGGCTGGAGCCTAATTGTAAAATTAACCTGTATTCTGGATTTATAGGAATTGTTTATTCACATCTGATGAAGGCTAGCAGCACGATGAAGTAGTGGTTAGCATGTCTGGTTCGAATCTCAGCTCCATGTCCCCCAATTTGAAAGCAGACAGAAAAAGCCTTAGGTGAATCTGCAAAAATATAATATTCATATTTCAGTTGAATGAAAATGTATCAATATACTTTATTGTAAAATATTTTGTTGTCATAAGGGGGAGTAAATAAAATAGCATGAAGTGCTACCTCTTTGCAGTATGTTTACATTTTTATATAATTTCCATTCAAATTACACATAAATCAGTCACAACCTCCATCTTGCAGCATCTTAGAAGTTCAAATTGTCCTCAGGTACGACTCATGTGAGTGATGCAACTGATCTTGACGGAATGCCACTCTCAAAGCTAATCTGCAGCTCCTTGAGGACTCTTGAGGCAGGATGAGTGTTTTCATTATTTTCAATTTTAAAGCAGCATTTATTTTTCTCCTCTCCCATGTTCCTTCTTCCTGGGGCATAAAAGAAGCTGTTTTGAGGGAATGTTGATTAAAAAGCACAGCGGATGCCCGAGAGATGTAATTATTTATTAGCGTGTTTAAATAGCATACATTTCTTACTTATTGGATGTCTTGTAACGTAACTCTCCTAATGGCTCTGTTTGTGTCTTTATTTTCTTCGAAATGTCTCTGCTCCTACTCCCTGTAATTAGGTAACAGAAATTAAACCTATATATTATATATATATCTATATTTATATATCTATACACAAACTCAAGTATGGGCAATTGAAAGAAATTGCTCATTGTGCACCGTACATGTATGTAACATGTACCACATGCAATTGAATGTGTCAACAATACAGAGGTCACGACCTCTGGAGAGGCCATGCAGTACAGTATATCGATCCCATCGCATGAAACACTCTTGTTCCGCCCTGTTCCACTTGCATTCTCTTCTTTCATGGCGTGATGAATGACGCAGGGTAGATTTTAAGTCGGCAATAATTACTGCTCTCGCCGTTGGTGAGTCAGACTGTCAGTGTAGGGCGAAGTCATTAACACACTGATTGCTGTTTTCACAAGGAGGTTGAATTAAATTGCCGTGGTTGCAACATTTTATCGTTTACTAACCATACCAAACGCAAGCTATATTGATTACTAAATATTCAATTAAAATAAAAAGGTGGGAGGCGACAATAGCACTAAAAAGCTCGTTTTACATGGTGTCCTTTTTTGTGTATGATATTAATGTGGCATATTATTTTGCTTGATACAAAAAACTACTGCAATTCAGTAAAATTGCTAAATCCACTCTGCCTATGTTATATTGGTTGCAATAAAATCCCAAGCCGTAAACTGTTTATACCCTATCAGAGATACCAGACAATGAAATCCTTTATCATTTTCACATATTTAGCGAAACAGTAAACAAAAACAAATTGACTTGCTGACCTTTGGGTAGTTTGGACCTAAAAATCAAACGTGTAAAGTTGAACGCCGCAGCTATTTGAGAGTAAGATAACTATTCCGTCAGCTCAAGACTTCCAATGGAAAGTTTGCATGTCTGCCTTCTGCTTGTGTTTTTTTTCTAAAAACTACATGCACGTGGTAAAATTAATTTTTTATTATAAAGGTTTGAAAAAACAAAAATAAAACTTTTGTTTTGGTTTTCTGTACACAAATTGTGGCTTTTGGGATAGTCCGGCACGGATTAATTACTTTTACATTGATTCCTATGGATAACTGTGCTTCGACTTACAAACGTTTCTACTTACAAACCCGACCTCGGAACCAATTAGGTTCGTAAGTCGAGGTACGACTGTAATACATATGAAAGTGATACAACAGCACAATGTAGATTGTGTAAAAGTAAAATATCACCACAGCATCCAGGCATCTGTTTCTAAAAAGACTTTTCAGCCCTTTTTTGCATATCTTAGTTGTGTTACATCAGCGAGGATGGTCCAGACAGATAACGTATCTCTTTGCTAGGACAGAGGCAGGTCTGCTGGTAAATCTTTAACTTATGTGACTATCAGAGGAGGGGTATATAATGGAGAAAATTTAGATGTTCTGTCCGCAGCAAAGTGGACGTTTAAAGGTAAGAAATACTTTTGTCACATAATATAATGCAGTGAACTAATCTCAAGACTCTGGGTGAATTGTACTCTGAATGAAACCTTTTGATTATCACTGTCCTACCTTTACTTTTCCATTTTTCCCCTTCAACTAAAATTACAAAAGCCCAATGTTTTGGATGTAACACTTTAGATCAGGGGTCAGCAATCCGTAGTGCACCATACATGATTCAAATAATCCGATAATCAGCAAGGTGTGCAGAAGCTGCATAACAATCCTGATCATTTGAAGGAGAGGAAATATGTTGTAGATCTTGTATATAATAATGATATGTTTTTTTTTTTTATTGTTCTGGACAGGCTGTAAAGATGCATGGTTTCTTTGCAATCTGCTCTCTCGCGGCACTGCTGCTGGCTACTTGCCTGGCTGCCCCCCACCACCACGACCACCACCACGACCACCACCACCACCACCACGGAGAAGACATGACTTGCCACGAGTTGTCCTCTCCCAATGCCGATTTTGGCTTTGCCTTTTACAAAACCCTAAGAGCCAAAATGGCCGCTACGGAGAACATTTTCTTCTCTCCAATGGGCATCTCCACCGCCCTGTCCTTATTGTCCACAGGGGCAAAAGGTGAAACCCACAAACAGCTGTTTTCCACCCTGGGCTACAGTGGCCAAGAGCAGGACAAGATCAACCAAGCATACAAGCATCTTTTCCATATGCTCGGCCACACTCAAGAGAACCAGCACCTGGATGTCACCAATGCGGTGGCAATCGACGACAACTTCAATCCCCATGACACCTTCATGAAAACCGCCAAGGAATTCTACTCCGCTGAGGTCCTCAAGGTTGACTTTGCCAAATCAGAAGAGGCCGCGGCTGCAATCAACGCTTACATAGCCAACCAAACCCATAACGTGATTAAAGACCATGTGAAGGATTTGGACGAAGCCCTAGCGATGATGCTGGTCAACACTGTCTACTTCAAAGGTACGAGACTGAAACGACAAAGCATGGAATCTTTAAAAACTTGAATCTCTGCTTACAGGAGAGTGGGATAAAACCTTCAACAAATCATTCACACGGAAGGCTGACTTCCAAGTGGACGAGACAACCAAAGTGGAAGTGGACATGATGACGAGGATGGGTCGCTACGACATGTATGAAGACGACGCCAATGGCACCACCATCCTCATGCTGCCATACAAGAGCAACACCTCCATGATGATCGTGCTGCCCCATGAGGGAAAGATGAAGGATGTGGAGGGCTTCATCAACAAGGATTACATTAAGCACTGGCATGATTCTATTTATAGACAGTAAGAATGAAAACTAATTGATCCAAATTTTGAGTTTGCAAGGAGTAAATCATCGATATAACCTATTGTTGATATGTTTCAGATCTGTGAACGTATTCCTGCCCAAATTTTCCGTTTCTTCTAAAGCCTCAATGGACACCGTATTGAAAGAAATGGGAATAACTTCTGCTTTTCAAGACACCGCAGATTTCTCCGGCATTTCTGATACCCCGCTTAAGCTATCGAAGGTAGAATTCAAATAACACGGTGATGTTTAGTTGAAAATAACTGTTAACTGACCGTTTCTTCCCCAGGCATCCCACGAGGCTGTTCTGAATGTTGACGAAACAGGAACTGAGGCAGTAGCCGTCACCACTCTGGAGGTTATGCCAATGAGTATGCCTATGATGATTAAAATGGATAGACCCTTCTTGGTCTTGATCGTGGAGGATTCTACCCGCAGCATACTTTTCATGGGCAAGATCTCTAACCCCACAGCCAAGTAAATAGAAAGAAATTCCACTTTTTTCTAACCTCATAAAGTCCTGTCTTGTCTTTTGACCTTTGGTCAAGTGAAGAGAACTCCAGGATACAGGATTACACAAATGTGTCTTTCAGTCTTGCCAGAAGGTCATCAAGTTACCAGAACCGAAATGTCTAATTGTCCGAACTAAAAACAATTGGCGAAAAAATGAGTCATATTTTGTTGGTGCTGTGTGAGCATAGTTCAACTTGACGAAATAAAGATTTTGAACAATTCTGTTTAATTTTCTGGTGCTCTTTCAACTTCGACAAGACACTACACTCACATTGGTCCTTCTTTCGTTTTTTTTCTTTCCTTCTTTCTTTTTAGGACTCACAGAATGGATGGAGCTGTTTTAAGAGGGATATGATTAAAAAGCAGCGTGGGTACCTGAGGGAGGCAATTATTTAATGGCTTGCTTAAATAACATCCTGTTTTACTTAGGACATGTCTCCGAACGTCGTCTCTTTCTCAATAGCTCTGAGCCTTGGTACTACCACTCCAACGTAATTACAGTAACAGAAATTAAATTTGCCTGGAAATGAAATGTGAAGAATTCAGTAGATCCGTACAGTGCAATTTCTTATGAAGAAAAATAATTTCTTATATTCTTTTTTTAGTTGTGCCGATTCAAGCATTTTTATTGTAAAGAATCAGGGATCATCAGGTGGACAATCGAAAGAAATGGCCAGTTATGTACGTGTCCTTGTGGTATACATCCACATGCGATTGTGTCAACAACGTAGAGTTCATGTCCTCTGGGAATCCGCAGTACAGAATATTGATCCTTCTATAGTTAATGTTATTGTGCTGGGGCAGAACGAGACCGATGGCAGGCACAATGAGACCGACATACTGGAGCAACA
Source organism: Syngnathus scovelli (assembly GCF_024217435.2). Lineage (NCBI taxonomy): Eukaryota > Metazoa > Chordata > Actinopteri > Syngnathiformes > Syngnathidae > Syngnathus > Syngnathus scovelli. The sequence goes on along the minus strand of NC_090866.1, from coordinate 8,358,478 downwards.
ATAATGTTTATAAAAGCACATGAAGAGTCCTTGAGCCCAAATACGCCTCCAGGTAGACATTGTAGATGAGAAACTGTTCTCAATTACACTACCGGGTAGTAAACAAGGCAGAAATTCAAGGTAACTTAAATTGGATTCCAATGAAGATTTTGCCTTTAACAGTATGGTTCGGTTCATACGCCGACTTGGAGGACATACTGAAAAGATATTGACACTAATACTGCAGGCGGTCCCGAGTAGCCTGGCATGTTTCATGTGGTGAGGCTCAAAATCTCAGAGGCCGGGCTGGTTAAACCCAGCTTGTAAAAATATCAATACGCTTCAACAGATGTGCATATTAGATGTGCATACACATGGTCGAACAACATCTGAAATCCATTTCCCTCACATATTTATCACTTCTGATTTGGCACTTGTGCTAAATCTGACAAGCCCATTTGCTGTTTAGTCACTCAAGAAACAACTATGTGGTCCAAAAAGTTAGGAGACAATGATATTTTTATATTATATATTTTTATTATTATATTTATTTGAGATATTTTTTAGGGTGCAAATCTTTGTTGCTTTTGTTCAGTCCAATCTACCTAGTATGCATTCATTCTAATTATTATTATCATTATTATTATTGTCATTATTATTATTATTAATATTATTAGTTATTATTAATTTTATTATATCACTGCTGATACAGTGGTTATTATGGCAAGCATTTATTTCATTCTCACCTGATATACAATATTTAATACTTATAGTATATCAATTTTTACTTCTATTCTATTTTGCCTGGAAAGAAGATGATCAGGGAAAATGACAAAGACGCATTTGTCTATATTAAGACAAAGTATCATATATATTATTTTGGAGTGGCTATTTAAAATGCATCGTTGCTATATAAGGAGATGACACAATGATATTTAGCCAGTTGGCTAAAATGATGAATCGAGAATAGTCTGATGACTAACAAAGCTTATCCATCACAAATATACAAATGTCAGACTGCAAATGAGTTAATCAGTCTTTCCGCTTGACACATTTATTACCATCAGTCAATTGAACTTGTCGAGGTCCCCAAAGGTCTATCGTATTTATACTGCATCCTGTTTAAAACTCTGACGCATGCTTTGCAACCTTAATGTGAAGAGCAAATTACACTCTGTATCTTTTTTCTACAATTACGTTAATTACTCCCAAAGCATCAATGTGAACAATAATTTACTCTTTTTACAAGACACATCAGGATTACAATTGCCCAGAGGAAATTAAAATAGGAAATAATTAAGTCCGATTTTTCTTCGGAAAGATTTGAAGATCACTTTCATGTCAGATGAAGAGTTGTACTGTTAGAACTCCTTAAGATCTTTTTTTTTTTTTTCCCCAGCACGTTTCTGCTACTTTTGAGACGACATCAAGAATCTTTAATCCGTTTATAAATGAGTGTACAATAACGGCAATTGGTCTCAGTGATCTAGTTTAAGATGTGTAAATTAACCCCAAGAATACAATGAGTGTGGCAAACAGCTGCTTTTCGCTTTGTGTTGTGTTATTCTCAACCTGGACTCCATAATTTGTCTTTGATTTATTTGATTTTGCTTCTCATTTTTCCCGAGTGAGTTGAGACGATAGAACTGAGCAATGTACAAATAAGATGATGATGTGATACAAAAAAATGCAACAAAGTTTTCCTCTGGGTTAACTCATGCTGTAGTGCAGTGAAGCATTGAATATGGAAATAAGTTTGGCAGAAAAAAAAAAAAAGTTTATTCTTTGCTATATTATGAAAATGAACAAAACATGACTCACTCTCATTATAACTATAAGCAGGAGGAAAAAATGCAAAGCCATTTTGTGATCTGGCTGCAGGGTAAATACTGTAGATGGAAAATCTGTTGTGTCATTTGAATAAAAAATATAAAAAAAATATCAAAATATACATTCTAAAAAAAAAATAAAGCAGCAAATGTATCATTATATAACAGTATTTTCACACTATTTTAAATCAGGTTTGGTTTAATATGTGTGTTTTTGTGAAAAAAAATAAACTTATTGCTTAGTCTACTTACCAGGAACGCTACACTACCATCTGATATGTTTCCCAAAAAAATGATAAATCACAAACACCTGGAAAAAAAAAATATCTATAAATCTTCACAAGAAAATCAAATCATAGTATTTCCTCATTTTGATCCTTGAGGTTCAGGTTTCACATTCGATCCTGTGATGCTGATCCGAGCAAGGGTTTTGTCTTTGCTTCCTCTGATAAAACCAAGTAATGTCTCTGCCACATCGGTCAAGATCAAAAATCTTGAAAGCATCCCGAGGAAAGGTGGTTTTGTCGTTTATTCAATTGAAAATGATTTGCGAAATTCTGTTTGACATTTTACACAATGGTCCAATTTGATTGGGGTTTGAAATTTGGTAAATAAAGAATGCCAATAACCTAATGGCTGTCAGCTGCAAATGACTCCTTGTCCTTTGACCTTGTCAACAGAGGAGTTTTTACACAATCAGCACACATACACTTTGTCTCCTCTCCTGCCACCCCCACACTCCGATTCCAGCAGAGGACACGATGGATAAATGTTTATACGAGGAAACCTGCGTGGGCAGCACTTTAAGAGTTGAACTTATATACGGTTGGGACAATATTGTTATTTTTTTAATTCTATTTAAAGCGTTAATAACTCTGAGACTTTTGGTCCCACTGTTCTAATCTTAACTGACTTGTAATTAGATGTAGGTGGGGAAAAAAAATTATTATATTGTCATATATTCAACATGACCTAATCAATTAGAACCCAAAGATTTTTTTTTTTCCCGGTGAAGTTGCACTTGATGAGGTCCGCAGATGCAAGAGGCAAAGCGTGCAAAGCAGGAATAGGAACGACGAGGATCAGTTCAGATCAAGCTGGATGTGACTGACTCGATGAGAGCGTAAGTCGATATGTCGGCTTGATGGAGTTCAAGACTGGCTTAAGGCAGAAGAAGATCATGATGATTACTTACAGCTGGTTCCCCGACCTGCCCCAAAATCCTGACCTTTTAATTATCACCAATTGCTCCCAACAAATTGATTCATATTTATTCATCTTTGTCCTATTCACTTTTGAGGATTTTTTTTTCACTTTTAAAATGATTTGCCTTTCTTCCTTTGTTAATAAAACAGGAATCATTTCCAGGCATGAGTGTGACACTGCGCCATATGTCTTAGTTCAAAGTAGTTGTATCAGTTCAGTTAGACTAACAAATCAGCACTATCCACCCACACCACACCACCACCACCTCGCTCTTGAAAGCGGAACACACTCACCGCCATCTTGGAGTCACCGCCGCCGCCGCCGCACAAAGATGGGTTCATTAGTCTTTCTAGTGTTCTCCATCTTCTGAAGATCCATCCACTCAGATCTCTCTCTCCTTTACTTTTTATTCCATCTTCAAGAAGATCAAATACGTGGCACGCATGGAAATGAAGACATGATGTGACAAATTGTAAAGTCCGCATGCATAATTGATTCCTCTGCCAGGGCCGAGGGCGTGTTGTCGTAGTTATTTCAGTCTGTTGCCGTGCAGGAGATGAAGCGGTGAAATGATCATCATTCTATTCTCACTCTGTTTGTTAAACATGGTGACCACCTAAAACCTGGTAGCTATTTATTTTCTATTTTTCTATTTTAAAACTTCCATCTTATAAAATTTATTACACACTTGCATTAAGATAAAGTTAGAATCCAGCAATGCAGTATGTATATATATTCTCCTTTCAAGTGGAAAAATTGTTAATGCTGCCGGAAGGGTTATTGATTTTCTTGCACATTATCCTCTCCAGTGCTCATGGAGCTACACAGAAATAAGTCGATATTAGTCAAAAACGCACTCTCTGCACTCAGGTCTTTTTTCTTTTTTTGATGAGCTCAGCAATCTGAGTATGACAGCTGGATGTCAGACTTCACTCCGAGGCAATTGGGTGGATAAAAAGGTTAACATCAATTTCAGCCATTATCCGAAAGAGGAGGACCCCAGACATCCTGACGCATCTCCTCAGCTAAGTGACATCTTATTGTATCATGAATTGAAACCCTAATGAAGAGGATGGCAGGGAATAAGTATCAGAATGGAATTGTTCTTGCTTGCTCAGCTTGCTGTACCGCATGGGCGCCCATCGGTGCTATAATAGTGATGGATGAAGAAACAGTCCAATTTAGTCAAACTAACAGCGGCACTGCAAACTACTTGATCACACGATTTGAGTAAATGGGAGGGGAAAGTGTTGAAAATAAGAGCTTTGTTACAGCTGCCGTGAAATACGCAATATAAATAAAGTAGTATCGTATAAAACAGCAAGTAAATAGCATTAAAACGCCGTCTCGGCATTACCCCATGCATACACTGTCCACTAAGACCTCTAATGAAAATCTACAAGTTTGGCTTATAATAAAGGCCTGTGTGTCCAAAAAAAGCATTCGAAGAGAAGAATACGCTTATATTCAACCAGTTGTGTCCCAATACTTTTTTCCAACTTGACACTTGTTGATAAAGTGGTTTGTTGATGGATGGGAAGTATGAAAGTCATTTGTGGCCAGAGGCTTTATTTTGTCCCTGCTGTCCGCCACAGGCGTTGCTAAAAGCACTCAATGTCTCCTTCGCACATCCGTTTAGTGAAAATGTCACCTATGACCCCTGAATGACCCAGGATAGATATGAATCCAGGGGGTTGCGAAAGGTTTGCTTGACACAGAATTTTATACCAACACAAGAATTCTGAGTGGTCTGACGGTCATTTGGAATTCGTTGAACCGTATAGTTACGTTGGTAAGTATCGTAACTGGTACCGAACTTCCTTTTAAAACATTGTCTATACATTAATTCTGAAACAGATGAATTTCATTGTTATTAATTTTCTAATGCAAAAAAAAAATAATAGTCTGTAACTATTTTTATGCAAATAAATTGAATTTGTAGAAAACTAATACATTTTAACTTCTCTTGACTTCAGGGGTCCAAGCAACTCCACTTAATAATCAGTAAAAACATTATTTATTTAATCAATTAATTTATAAGTTATTTATATATTTTTTCTTTGAGCGTCCTTTGCGTTACAGAATTTTGCAAAAGCAATTATGATTTATTTTGCATAGTAATAATAAAAAAGGACTATCAAATGCATTTATCTGCATGAACGTGGGTGTGCATATATTTATATTATTTCTACCTCTAGTCTGTCTGAATCAAAGTGATTGGTTCATAGATGACAAGTTTTGCTAATTCATAAAATCTGTTCATTCAGCAGGACCCACATGCACCCAGTAGGTGACACTGTCGTGTTATAGGAGCATTTCTGGAGCAAAAACACCTTGTCATTGTTCCCTCAGTGCTTCATTCATTTTGAGTTTATAATTTGGACTAATCTGAAGCATAGCCATGCCTCAGTTTATTGGTCTACTTTAAACATCAAAGTCAAATGAGCCGAATGGCGAGAAGGTCATGGAAAAGCTACTATCATCTGTTCCCATCTATTTGCTGCCGGCTGCTCCACAAACTCATCCAGGGAAGCAGACACCAAAGGCGATGTCTATAGGAGGGGGGAGGGGGGGGGGGGGGGGGGGGATGAACAGATAGCTCTCTATAACAGACACTTAATATCCATCCCCATTTGTGTTGAAATGGGACAAATTAGAAGGCTAAATAAATGTTTGGACTAGAAGTGTCGTTTTAAAACAAACACAAAAGTATTGCCAGGAAAGATTTTTGCCATTCAGACTCACCCAAAGAGTAAACCTGGCTTCCTTTACGTGGTGCAGAGCCACTACGACCCACTGCACAGCACACAAGTGGCATCGACCCAAAATGCTGAGTGTCTACGGCTAACCTCGTTAAAAGTGCATCAAAGTCGTAAAAAGGAGACGCAGCAGAAGATGGGCTGACATTAGGAGGCTGATCTTGCATCGAAGATCTACAATAAAAAATCTACACACACGTATATACATATAACTATAGAGCGGCACAGTGCTGCACTGGTTAGCCCGTCCGCATTACAGCGTGGAGGTCGTAGGTTCAAAGTCGCCTGGGATAAGCTCCGGCACGTGGAGGAAAGCGGTTCAGAAAATAAATAAATATAAATGGAAAAAAATAAATGGATGGAAATATACATATCTACCCTAATTTTTGGACTATAAGACGCACCTGACTATAAGCCGCACCAGCTAAAACTCGTGATTCAGGGTTCAAAATTTGCAAAAAAAAAAGTCACGGCTTATAGTCCGAACTTTACGGTATATACTATGTATACATATGTATACATATACTCATACGTACACATATTTGCATATATAAAAATACATACACATGTTTACGTATCAAAACCGGGCCACGAGCTTGGTAACCATATTAGTGACCCCTGATGTAGAGTAAATCCATCCAATATTTTTCATATTAAGGCCTATGTGGATTAGGCTCCATAAAGAAAAGTCAGCAAACTGCTTGGATGCATGGTCATATTTTGATTGTCTTGTCTTGGTCTCATTACCATAACTGTCACCGACAGTCTAAACCACATCACTCACTAACCGTGTTGACCTTTCATGTCTGTGAACCTCACGCAAAACACACAAATGTTGCAAGTGAGTAGCGCTGGCTGTTGCCTGGAGGATTGTTTTTTTTTCTTGAACGCCTTCTTTGATGCTCTGACCCTAAAATCTGTCTATGCTGTTGACAAATGGGATCAGACATGTGTTATGACAGAAAAAAGACTCATGCTGGAGGATTGATTGTCCCAGTACCTCTGCGTTTTTGTATCACAAGCAATCAGTAGTGAGACATGGAGCTGCATTAAACCGCATGACCCAAACAGGGACGACACTGCTCAGCTCGGGTTGTTGCTACACGACTTGACTTTTATTTCTTTACAATATTCAGCTCTAATGCGAATGTCATTGTGAATAAATCACATCGAAAGTGTAGCAAAATGCTCCCGGCCTGGTTCACACACGCACGCAGCTCCACAACTCAGTCTGATAAAGCCTGGGTGTATTTACCGAGTTATATAAATTACCTGCAAGGGTGCTCAAAACAAAATAACATTAGGTAGTATTTGATAAAAAAGAACATTAGAGGAACAACGGTATGAGAGCAATAAGGTAAACAAGGAAAGAAGTTGAAGTCTACGAAGGTAGACAATTTTCATTCATGGAGTTTTACATTACTTGTCCTAAGTGCCATGACTGCCGATAATCCGTGACGCCTAAGGCAAGGTATACACAAAAGGTTATTATATTTACCGTATTTGCTGCACTATAAGGCGCACCGGATTATAAGGTGCACCTTCAATGAATGGCCCATTTTAAAACTTTGTCCAACCCAACTAAGATATACATACATTTGGACACGCCTGCTGTAGTGGCTCAATATTGGTCCATATATAAGGCGCACCTGATTATAAGGCGCACTGTCGGCTTTTGAGAACATTGGAGGTTTTTAGGTGCGCCTTATAGTGCGGAAAATACGGTAATGAAAACTAACAAAATTAAAATTGATAACATTTTCATGAACAAACTAAAAATGTAAAAGTGAAGATTTTGCCTGCAGTAGTTGGATGCTAAGGTCATATGCTGAATGTTGGATTGATACAGTAACATCTTTTGGGGGATGCAGACGTATGGTATGGGTCCGCATTTCCCTCACTGTAAAAATGAGGTTTGTCATCATTGGAGGCAGTGCAGAGAGATATCGAGATGAGATTTTTGCAACCAGAGGCAATCACGTATTTCCACAATAGGGGACCAAATTCCAATCTCCATGAAGATAACACTTGACCCGACAGAGCAAGGTTATCAGAGGCTGTACCTCCATAATTTGGGAGCAGAACGGTTCGAATGTCACCAGACCTTAGCCCAGATGAAGACTTTGCTGGCTTGTTCCTTCCAAACGTGACACAAATGCAAATGAAGAAACTTTCCAAAGCCACAGCAATGAAATAATCCACCGACCGTGAAGGTCTTTTTGTGCTGTTTTAACACTTTTATCAAGAGTGAGAAACTCAACTGTCAATCAGCACAAGCAAGCAAAAAAATTAAATTCCCACCTACGTATATGTTAGCAATTGCTAAAACGGTAAACTAACACAACTGTGATATATGTGTATGAATATTCATGTTCTGTTGACTTGGCATCAAAATGAACAATGTTGCCGAAAGTGAGATGATTTAGTAATTCTCTACTTCCGAACTAAGTTCATTTATGAATTATATTTCATCTGTCATCCATCTATTTTGAGTAGCCAAAGCCCCTCCATCCAAACTGTGATGCCAGTGTTGCAAGTGACTACCTTTGTCCGTGCTGCCAAAATTTAAAATTCATAAAAGACACTGCAAGTTTCCTTAGCTCATTTCCCAGGTGTTGGAGCTTCCAGGAATCTGTGGCACGTCCTGCCTTTTTGTCCTACCTTACTTTCACGTTGACTTTCACATCACTTGCACAAAAGCTGGTGCCTCAGGCTCACTTGGAATCTAGCCAATGATGCCCCTCAGAAACCGGTGAGAAGAGGTTAGACCACAGCCATTTTTACTGGCTGTGGTCTTCTCTCTTGTGGCTGAAAATATTCCTCAAAGATACAATTCACAATTGTAGGAAGCTTGTACTGTTGTGCCCTGAGGCCCACGAGTACTTCTTAAAGTGAAAAAGTTAAAAAAATATAAAATAATGGGTTGTTCATTCCTCTTGAGCTCCAGAGATGTCAAATCCAGGTCCACAAAGTACAAACCTGGCCACAGTTTGGCTTCAACCACAAGTGCTTCTAGTTCATCGGCAAGTAAACGAGGTGGGGAGGTCGTTCACCTGCCGGCCCGGTTGATTGGTGACAAGGTCTTGACTTTTGGGACCGGGATTTGACACCTCGTTGAGCTCCCCATTTCAGTTCTATCCATCCAGCCGTCCATCCATTTTATATATTGCTTATAAGTTCAGGTGCTGGAGCCTATTCTTGCTGAATTTGGAGTAAACCAGACCACAGAAAACTGTTCATCAGTGTTTTCTGAAGAAGTAAAAAAATATATCCTGAGAGATCCTTGGTCACCCAATACAAGGAAAAACTCGTAAGAAAAACCTTCCCTGCCTTTTGTTTGATATCACAATGAGTTTAACACCCAGAATCCTTCTCCTCTGTAATCGAAACGCTGCTTAATGGTCTTTTCCGAACAAGCAACCTTCTTACTACCGTATTTTCTGGACTATAAGACGCACCTAAAATTTTCTCAAAAGCCGACAGTGCGCCTTATAGTCCGGTGCGCCTTATATATGGACCAAATTCCGAAATTTAAACTGGCCCTAAGCATTGTGTCATGAACTCAATAACTGAAGACTATGAATCAAAAAGACTATGGATCATTATTTTGTGATTATAAAGTAATTTGTTGCATCTGAAGTTGACATAAAAAAGATAAAATGGAGAATGATTTGATTTGGATTCAAAATCTGACATGATGTATTAATGGTGCGCCTTATATAAGGACAACGTTTTAAAATGGGCCATTCATTGAAGGTGCGCCTTATAGTCCGGTGCGCTTTATAGTCCGGAAAATACAGTAAGCACCTTAAAAATCTCATAGTGTCCATCAGCCCCACTGTTTAATTAGCACACTTCTACCCCATCCAAAATTTAGTTGGAAGCAAAGCTAAGCTTGACTGCATTACACTGGCCACCCATTTTACACCAAATATTACAAACAACCTTGATGCACCCCCCCCCCACACTATAAAATAGAGCAGAATTCACGACTGTGGTGGGTCGCATGATATTGCTGCGGGATGGCAGAGTGGAGCATCGTTGCCTTGTGTCCTTGTTAAAGGGCCTCACTGCGGTTTATGTGTCTGCTGGCACGGTGAACTGTGGCCTTGGGATTTATAACATCTCATTACGGAACTATCGTAAAAGCCGTGTTTATAAATGTTAATACTTGTGATTTATATTAAAATGTCATCTATATGTCGCGGTTGAAAGGTGTGCTAATGAGAGGAAGTAGTGGATGAATCGTGATGTCAGACTGATTCCTGCGTCCTACTGATTTTCTTTTCACCTTTGGGGAGTGTCCATACTTCTAACGCACACAGATATCATCAGTCCATCAAAAAATCCAAAGATAGTGAGTTCTTGCCTGACACTTTTGCATTCAATGATGGCTTATTAGTTTTGGACAGTGTGGCACGTTTTAAGGTTTAGCATTGGCTACAGCTCAGAAAAAGATAACGGATGCATCAAGGCAAACAACTTCGAAGTGAGATGTGAGCCGATTTGTGCCACATAATCACATTTCTTCCCCGCTGAGGTAAATCTGACTTACTCTGGATGAGTCTGATATTCTTTAATCACCGCATGTGAACATGAAACTGTTTGCAATAATGATGTTATTGAGTCCCGTAGTTGTTGAAGGCACATCGAATATTTCTATTACCATATTTTCCGCACTATAAGGCGTAACTAAAAACCTCCAATTTTTTCAAAAGCCGACAATGCGCCTCATATATGGACCAATATGGATTCGTGGATGAGGACTAACTTATTAAAGTAAGCTTTGCGTGTTTATTTTGTGTATTGTGTGATATTAACGCTTGAGCAACGTTGAGTTATTGATATATTGTTATTGTTTTCACTATTTCGAGTGTTACTATATTGCGATTGCATTAATGTTTGAGCAACGTTGAGTTATTTATTCTATGCGCCTTATACTCCGGTGAGCCTTATATATGAACAAAGTTTTAAAATGGTACATTCATTGAAGGTGCGCTTTATAATCCGGTGCGCCTTATAGTGCGGAAAATACGGTAATTATAGTTTTTATAGGCTAGGAAGGAAAACATGTTTGAGACTTGTTATTTCTCTGGATGTCTCAGAAAAGATTTTAATTTCTGATTTCTCATAACTGGAAGTGACGCAAAGTTCATTATACCCCCCCAAAAAAAATCCACAGCTTTGATTTTCTTATCTCGTCATTCACATTTTCCACACTTACATCATCCTCATCTAAATGTCTTTCATAGAATACTAAAACTGGATTGAGGCAAATTATAGGCTGTCGCTTGATTGCGGACATAAATGCAAAATAAGGGTGACTTTTTTTTTTTTAAAGTGGCGCTGAAAAGAATAAATGAGAGAACAGGAAGTAGTCACCAACAAATTGCAGTGGAAAAAAAAAGAATAGAATTTAAGAATAGACTTCTATTGATTTCAATTGTTTGACTGCCTTTTTAAATTCACACCAGTCGAGGTGCAGTATTCTCACATTTAAGCTTTGCTACATATCTTTATGCTTAAATAGTGCGGAGGCGAGGTTAAACTGATCACTCGCATGTCACCGCATTTGAACAGAAAGTGTGAAGTGCTTAATGTCCACTTGTTTTCAGGACGGTCTAAATCGAGCCTTTGTATGCCTCCTCCATAACACCTTTTTAACTGTACATGTGTTACTTTGCTCCAGGCTGGTGTTGAGACAAATGATTTATGGAATTTGTGTCAGCACACTTGAAAACTCACGACACAACCACTTACACCCTCCATAGGGACTCCTTTTTGGTGTAGTTCTGTTGCCAATTAAATTTCATTTACATTATTAAACATTCTTTAATGATGCAGTCGCTTGAAAAATATTGGGCTTTTATGAATCGTAAATAAAAGGTAAGGCTGAACGCTGATCAAATGCCATCCCCAGAACGTATTTGTGCCAAGCAATCATATTGTAGAGAAGTCCGAAGCCTTCAAATCCTGCTGCCCAGAGAAGATAAAATAAGGCCAATCTATATCATGAAAAGCAAACGTACCACCTGCCTGCGTCCGTGCTGTTGTCATGGTAACCGTGACCAAGGACACACCAAACTGCTTTGCACAGAAATAGCAGAAAAACAATTCACCATCAGCTAGCTAATTAAAATCCAAACCAACAAACAAGGTGAAAATGAAAAGGGTCACTGGAAGGCGTTCTTTTTATTTTATGCAATGCTGTAGGAAGCATGAATGGTATTAAAACCACAAGACACAAAGTCATTAGAGGGGGAAATATTTCATAGTTAATTAAGCTGGTGGGCTTTGTCATCATCATGGAGGACATAGGGGAAGGTCTCTGGAAGAGAACAAACATGGTGATATTGAGCGTGTGCTCAATTTCTTCACCTGCAAGTGTAATTAAGTTCATTGTGGAGCGGTAAATAAAAGGTAAAGGTTTGCACTTAAGCTTTTTTTTTTTTTTTTTTTTTTCCCCCATAATGAAATTCCCTCTTCTTCTCGAGTGGCGTATGCATGTTTTGATTGAGCACAGCATTTCCCAAACTTTTTTTGCATATTGGATTAGTTCCACATAAATAGATGTGGATGTTTCTTTTTTTTTTTCCATAAAAAAAAAAAAAAAAAAAAGCTAAAATACATTTTGTGATGTATTTAAATCAGGGTGAGTTAATCCAATATTGGTTTGATATATTAGCATAAAAGTAAAACACCGGATCCTGGATTGTGAAAATTTGGATTATTTCATAATACGTGATCAAGGATAGCAAATGAATATAAATAAATAAATAAATAAATAAAGCATTTTAAAATCTGGATAATTTGAACCAATATTAAAGCTTTAGATTCTAATTGCTGATTACAATTGCTTTTGAAATGACATTGCACTGAACAAAATAAACAAGCATTTTTTTTTAGTGTCAACTCATTCACTGACATTGTCTGCTATAGACGTCATAGATCCATTTTTGACCCGGCAAGGAATAAATGAGTCAGATGGTCATTTTGGTAGAAACAAGCATTATTATTCACCTTTAGCTACAAATAACTGGTTAAGGGCTGTCTCGCAATCTTGCCACAGTTGGCAACATACAATAGCAACAGGAAAAAAAAAAAAAAAAAAAAGCTCAAGTGCAAAACGTACGCTGTAGAACAATTGTGATTGATTTGATCTCCCACATAGTTACACTCGAGTCAAACACGCAAGTGGCTGTTAGTCAGAATTGGGGTCAGCGAGATGAGCGAGAAGATGAGAAATACATAGCTCCCCGGGATGTCATTTTAAAGAGGATCCTTGGCATATTGATTTTTTTTTTTTTTACTTGGCTCCAGGCTCTTCTCTTACATAATGAGAAAGGATTCAATGTCCCTTTAGATTTCCGTTAATGCCTTCATCGGCTCTGATTATTTATTTCCTACCTTTTGAGTGGCCTGGAGGAACTTATTAGTGTGTGATCAACTATCTCAAGAAAAGTTACCCTGACCCCTTTTACATTATTTCTACATTAAACAGGCGCTGGCATTTCTAAACTTTTATATGTCCCGTAATGTAATTATAATCGACTTTATTTTTGCCGGGTGGGAGGAAAATAAATGGCAGGTTGATTATACCCATTCAACATGCGGCATGTAATGATGAAGACAATAAAAGACGGAGCAAATATAGTCCTCATTTGCTTCATTTTAATGCCAGCTGTATTTTCTTCCCCTGATAATGACTATTGTTATTATATTTTTTTTTTTGGGGGGGGGGGCAAGAGGGAAACTTTGAACAAATAACTTTTAAAGCACAATCACTTCTGGTAAACAAGGCAGACTGAAACAGCTTAAAATGGAAACCTTGCATGATATTAGCCAATGGTGTGTGGCAAAAGAAATTAGCTTAGCCAATTAGAGGGAAATAACTGTGTAATGATAAGATGTGAGCTGACTTTGGATCATTTCATACGGTGCCGTTGTTAGCCGAGTTTGAGATTATTGGCCGGAACTCATGTTACGCTTCATTTCAAGCATTTAATTAAAAAAAAAGCACTGTTGATTATTAATAATTTAGAAACTTGTGTCAAAAGTAAATTCAGGATTTATATTTGGATTTGTTGGCAGCTAGTTGCAGAGTCATGTGACTATATTTCAATTTTGACTGCCCTTTGAAGAAGTGTAATGTGATTCAATAAAACTGTCAATAAAAAAGTTATGCTGTCTTTTTTTCCCCGCTCCATCCTTATTGGGTTGCTCATGCAGCTGAGAAGAGCGTGATTATGTAACTCTGTCACCCAAGAAATGTTGACATTTTATTTCCTCCCAGACAAAGAGCCAGTGATGGGTGATGAGTTTCCCGCTGCTGAGGGATTTGACAGATTATGGGGGAATAATAAAGCAATTTCAGGCTGTCAGAGAAGTCTGAACGAGAAGGAAAATCATATTTTAGAATGATAGAAATCTGTAATTTGATACAGTGGTTCAATCATTTTAGAGCTTTTTTTTGGTGATTTTGATGTCTAGGATTCTTATAAACAGATGCTCTGTCTTTCCGGTTATTCCCATTATGTACAGTTTATTAAAAATAATAACTGACAGGAAGACAAACTTGTTATATGGGTGGTCAAATATGAGCAATGGTCATGCAGGTCAACCTGTTCCAAAAAATTGGGTTACGGAGGGTACAATGAATCGGAACATTAACGCTAATCACAGCTATAGTGAAATGCATTTTTTTTGTTAGGTGTTCCTTTCTTTTTGTTCCGAACTAATTACAGACTGTGAGAGCATGCTTAGACAACATTGCTTGCAAAACATTGGTTGTTTTTTATATTCCTATTGCACATGAATTAGGGGATTTTGAAATTAAATTACCGTATTTTCCGGACTATAAGGTGCACCGGACTTTAGGCGCACCTTCAATGAATGGCCCATTTTGAAACGTTGTCCTTATATAAGACGCATCGGACTATAAGGCGCACCATTAATGCATCATGTCAGATTTTTAATCCAAATCATTCTCCATTTTATCTTTATTTCAACTTCAGACGCAACAAATTACTTTATAATCACAAAATAATGATCCATAGTCTTTTTGATTCATGATTCATAGTCTTCAGGGGGCCACTTATGATTGATATCATGACACAATGCTTCGGGCCAGTTTAAATTTAGGAATTTGGTCCATATATAAGGCGCACCGGACTATAAGGCGCACTGTCAGCTTTTGAGAAAATGTTAGGTTTTTAGGTGCGCCTTATAGTCCGGAAAATACGGTATCTTGCAGCAAATCCACTATGGCACAGTTTTCAATGAAGTATGCTTGTTTGGTGTAGGACACATCAGCCATCATGGTCCTTCCTCACTTTTTTAAATGTTATGTAAGGGATGTCGTGCTAGCATCAAGTGCCTTGAAAGCTTTTTCTGGCGTTTGTACCTTGACATCTCATCCATCATTGCCTGTCATATCACAAAATTCTCCTTTATTTTGCTCAACAATCCACATCAGGTTTTTGTTTTTTTTACAACCACTTATACTGAGCAAATTACCTGCTGAGTGATGACAGCAGCCTCACATGATTTAATAAAATGAAAAAATAAAAAAAACAGGTCTTTATTATGGTAATTTTGCCTTTCAAAAACAGGAACTTTAAACCTTTGCTCTTCAAGTGCTTTAAATTATTTTGACAAGCTGCATAAAAGTGCATAATCAACTGCAGGTTGACATTTAAAACAAGGAAAAATTGCTTTGGTTTCTAAATTTGGTGGCGGTGCATGCATTTAGTCGTGATGAAAATGCAGCTTGAAAATGAGGAATGCCAGAAATGGCAGGAAGCATATATTTCTGTCACTTTTTTTTTATCCAGTTAAAATGTATGCATTTCTTGAATTAAAAAACAAACACAACAAGATTGCTCGAATAATAATAACCTGTGCGAGTAAACCAGACGCAATGCAGATCGAGTACCTTCTCAAAAGATTGGAGTACGTCCGGGACCGAGAGCCATTTAATCAAAATTGCCTACAGAGTAATAGCGGCGTACACACTCGCACAAATTCTTTCAGCGGCATCGCAACATGTAGTACAAGGCGGTGCGTTACCAATTCCCTCTGTTGGGAGCAAGGGAGGCTGCGTTCACTCAGCCATCCATTGGAAACTCATTATTACACTACTAAGTGATGGATCATTTCCAAATGATCACATACACCGCAACAATTAAGCCACCGGCAATGCAATTACAGCTCAGCAATAGCGATGGTACGCTGATGTATTGCCAGGCTCTAAACTTCAAACCTGGGGACGGATTATACTTATTAAACTGAAGCTTTATTGGACTTATAAAGGCCATTTTGCAGCCATATCAGGGAATAGATCGGCAGAGTGGGCGGTTGTTATACTAAAGGGCTAGAAACTTTAAATTTACAGAATTTCTTTTGTTCATCTAATTAAAGTCTTAATGTGTTATTGATTTGATTGGGTAGTTTGATCAAATAGAGCATGATGTCAAACTCGAGGCTTGGGGGCCAGATACGGCCCGCCACATCATTGCCTGCAAGACAAATTGTGCATCAAATTTATGTGTTATTATTAAAATTGTCTTCGCTTTAAAAAAAATTATCTTTTGAAAATACTTGAAAAGTTTCCACTAGTCTGATTTGTCAGTTTGTTTAGTAGCTTATATGAGATATCATATGAGGCGTTCATACATTTATTTCGTCATAATGGCCCTCCGAAGGAAACTGTGACTACAATGCGGCCCCCGACAAAAATGAACTTGACACCCCTGAAATAGAGGATCTTGTTTCGAATTTTGGTTTTTTGGTAATTTTTTCGCTTTAATTTAGCACTGTTAAATGAAAAGCTCAAAACTTGACCGCAATCTGTTCCAGGAGGTTGTTTGGAGTTTATGTAAAGGTGAACCCTGATTCTTTAATTATTTTGGACCGGCAGCGTTGCTTTCCTTGTCTGCCTGAATTGTCTTCCCACACATGCCGCACAACAACAACTGTGTCATCTTCGCCGTCAGAATCTCTGCCAACATGGCACGCTGACGGCAAAAGTACATGATGTCTACCACAGGGCTGGGTTGGAAAAACAAGTGTTGACATTTGGACTCCCTTCAAATGTGCAGCAGAGTGAAAAATGGGGGAGCTGAATTGCTGGGAAGGAAGCACTATTTCAACAAAATAGCTGCGAAAGAAAAGATTAAACCGGAAAGAGACAACCTAACTTAAATGATGGACTAAAAATTGTCTTGATGTGAGTGAATATGTTTGCTACCCTGTGATTGACTTGCAATCAGTTCAGGGATCATCCCGCCTTTCCCTCAGCAGGGCTCTGTAGTTTCTTTGTGCGATGATTTATTTAAATATAGTTTTGAGTATTCTGATCCTCGACGTCAAACTCAAGTGCACACTTGTGGCCATGAGCATCATTCACAGAAGAATGGAATTTCTAAACATTCTTGTTATTGAATAGTGAATTGATCTTGTGTGTCCTCTAACCTGAATCTGCTTCATAATCTCTTCATTTAAAATAACTTCTTTATAAGCATATAAAGTCAAAATCAAATCTGCCCTAGCTGAGTGAGTCAGATCCATCCATCAAGAATCCATCTAGTACCGTATTTTCTGGACTATAAGGCGCACCTAAAAACCTAAAATTTTCTCAAAAGCCAACAGTGCGCCTTATAGTCCGGTGTGCCTTATATATGGACCAAATTCCCAAATTTAAACTGGCCCGAAGCATTGTGTCATGAAATCAATCATAAGTGGCCCGCTGAAGACTATGAATCATGAATCAAAAAGACTATGGATCATTATTTTGTGATTATAAAGTCATTTGTTGCGTTTGAAGTTGAAATAAAAAAGATAAAATGGAGAATGATTTGATTTGGATTCAAAATCTGACATGATGCATTAATAGTGCACCTTATAGTCCGGTGCGCCTTATATAAGGACAAAGTTTTATAATGGGCCATTCAATGAAGGTGCCCCTTATAGTCCGGTGCGCCTTATAGTCCGGAAAATACGGTAGTTTCCAGCTCATGAAATAGCTGTATGGGCCCATCGTTTCGAACAATGAATCACATAGTTTCCATTTCTTTGTATTATCTGGAGTAAAATAGGGTCGCCAATTGTAAAGTGAAATATTGTGTGAGGCACGCAGCCTTGAGGAGAACAAATTTTGGCTATCAGGACCAACAGCTTCTCTGTGTGTGTGCTGAGGAATGATGACAAGCAAGGGCTTAAGTAAACCAGGAAGCAATATTCATGGCAGACATCTTACTTGATAAGTAAAACTAATATTATTATGCCAGTAATTTTTTTTTTTTTTAAACAAACGTAGTTGCTTTGATATTTTGCTCTTGCTGCTATCACCAGCAAGACGAGAAAAAAACAAAACGATGTTTTATTTTCAGCAGGGGGATTCAAAAGTTCCAATTAAGGACACATTTTAATTGGATCACTTCAGCCATTAAATGTAAATTTAGTGTTTGACATTTTGAAAAAGGGTCTCAATGGAAGGCTGCTTCATTTTTCAGGCTTTGTGCTAACATGGGTATTTTTAAAATATAATAAGTGTGGTTTTTATGATATGGAGAGTGTGTGTGTGTGTGTAAGTTGGGCGCAGGGGTCAAGATGAATTGGCACGGCACTCTTAATTTAGACTCAATCAGCAGGCGCCGAGCGTAAAGTGGAGTGAGAAATATGACAGTGTCGTTTTCTTGAATTCAACTTGTTCATCAGCAGTTCCAGCTCATTTAACTGAAATAAGACAGCGATTCAAATGAGTTTTTATTACGTATTGATTCATACGGAATGTCTCATCTTCGCCTGTCTTAGCACTTTTGCTACTCCCTTTTTTATTTTTTTATTTAAATGTGTTCCATTTGTTTATCTTTGGCATTTAGACAGAAGTCATTATGTTAAATTTGCTTCATCTCATTCACTTGTTATTCTTTTACTGTCAACTATCTTCTCCACGACAGAGAAGACCTCAAAATGCTCCTCTGTCGTGTCCGCAGCCCTTTCTTCTGCCTTCCACTATACAGTCACATGCTCTCCTTAAATAGAATAAGGAACTCGTAGTGAATGCAACCTTACTTGTTTGCAGGACTTCCTCAGCATGTGGATGCACAGTACAGCGGCACTTGGCATAGATATGGTCTTGGGGACAGAGGTAACGAGAAGACGGGGTGTCTCAGTCCTTTATGCAATCATGCCATGGTTGAGTATTTCAGGCTTGAAAAGAGAGAAAGCAGAATATAACATATATATACATGGAACAGCGTTGTATTTGATATTTGTTGTATTTATTTTTTTCAGGTGGAGGAGGGGGTGCTGTAAGGAGCCATTTTTGTAGTTTCATTTTCTCCAGGATTTTCTCCAAGTGATAGACAAAAACAAAGAGATCTTTGGTGTGTTTTTTATCAGTATGATTGGGACAACCTTGAGGTTATAATCTACGCCTTGAACACCACTTAATCTTGTTTGTCTCTTATTAAAGCATGACCACAGTCCGTCACTTATCAGCCAATCGCATGTCTCGATCTTCTCACTGCCAAAACACGGCATGACTTTACATCGTGACAGATTTATTTGTTGCCGACCCCGTCTTCAAATTTTGGATTTTTTTTTGTTAGCCAATAAATTTCCCAGCAACTGAGTGGGTTTGGTGAGTACTCCTCTCTTCCGGAACTTTGTCAAGATTTGTCCTTGACTTACCTCATACATCATTTTCTAGAGTGGATATAAAATGTTTACACACCCCTGTTCAAATTCCCTAAAGACATTTCCGAACATGTTTTAGGCGATTCAGTTAATGTCTGATAAAAACCGAAGTTTACTTTTCGGCCATAAATATATTTTTGCCGCAAACAAGTTCTTCTTCCAAATAGAACTTTGCTACTTTTTATATACCGTATCTGTTTCTGCTGGAGTCTTAGTAAAATGCATTACAGAACAATGTGCTGTACTTCCATGAGGCAATTAGTGAAATTATAATACTTGGCAAATGCATTATAATTTATTATCCTGATAGAGTTTATGTTTGTGTGTGTACACTCTCTCACGCCAGATGGCGGACATGACTGACATGAACTAAAATTGGCATTAACAATCCCACTAATCCTATTTCTTGGAAAAAACAACTCATTGTATTCATAAAATGATTTTCAACACAACAATATAGCATGGTGACTGCAATTGTATGCTTTGTTTTTTATTCTGCATTTTATGAGAGTCGAAATACATTGGGCCCATTTGCCATCATATTTTCCTGTGCTGAAGAAAGCTGACTACCGTATTTTCTGCACTATAAGGCGAACCGGATTATAAGGCGCACCTTCAATGAATGGCCCATTTTAAAACATTGTCCGTACATTTGGCCCACGGGCCGGACTTTGGACACGCCTGCTGTAGTGGCTTAATATTGGTCCATATATAAGGCGCACCTGATTATAAGGCGGCTTTTGAGAAAATTTGAGGTTTTTAGGTACGCCGTATAGTGCGAAAAATACGGTACTCTTGTGTTAGACGCACAGCATTTTATCTCTCCCAATATTTGTCTCCTGGTACAGCTGCTTTGACCAGTTGGGTTTAGGGAAAACCGGGAAAAAAGGAGTGTGTGGTGGAATGATGGAACGATGCACATAATGCTAGCTGTTGGCGTAGTCGTACAATGGATCCTGTGAATCTTTTGATTTCCCATAGGAAATCATAGCAGTCAACGGTCGAGTAGTGGTACACAACTGCACAATTTATGTGCAGCCAACATAAGATCGATTCCTATTACGTGACTGTAGTTGTGAATGCAAGTGTAACTGGATCTCGGTCACTATGATTGACTAGCAACCAGTCCAGGGTGTTGTCCCCTTAAGACCACATTGAATGTTAGAGGCCTTGGCTTTCAGCATAAGTGGTTGAAAATGGATTTAAATAATAGTCATTAAAAAATGGATACAAAACAATTCAGGGCTTTTGTTTCTGACAAATAATATGCCAAGCGAGAGATAGCTCCTCCCACATTCATTAGATCTGCTATCTATAGTATCTGCAAGGAAAGGAAGTGTTCAGAGAGTCTGGAAAAAGAAGGCTTGAGGGGAAAAGAGGTCCCTAAAGTACTGAGCTGTGCCGTAAGCCACTCAAGGAACAACTGCGGAAAGGCACAGGGTCTAAAAAAAAAGTTTTTACAAGGGTCAACTCTGGAGGGACTTTTGTCATAGTTGTGGCCCACATCTTCGCACAGATAAAAGTAACCAGTATGTTCTGGCCACCAAGATTACCGTATTTTCCGCACTATAAGGCGCACCTAAAAACCTCAAATTTTCTCAAAAGTCGACAGTGCGCCTTATAATCCGGTGCGCCTTATAGTGCGGAAAATACGGTACTTTACAAAATAGCAAAAAGGTGCATCCCAGATAAAAAATTCAGTGACTCTGTACTTGGCATGCAAAAGATGTCAACAACTTCTCTACATCCCTGGAGTGATCAACTCATTGAAATATTCAACAGAAACCTGGCAAAACAACTTGTGATTCTCACAGCAGAACATTGCAACATCATTGTATGGGCCTCCAGGCCGGCCATGCTGGATTTTAATTCATGCACACCTGCCTCGCTCATGCTTGGCCAAGAGATGGCATCACCACTGGAAAGAGTTTTTGGCAGAAACCAGATACAATGGAAGTTTTCTGAGGCTCCAGGACAAAATTGAGTTTCACTATCAGCAAAAAGTGGGCACCGGGAACAAAAAATAATAATAATAATAAAATAAATAAATATGTATGATTATTGGGGAATTTTCTCCAGATCTGAATGAAGGGGGTGAGAGGGAACATTTGACATTATGCAATCACACTCGAGAGATGGTGCACACAGTCCTGGAATTAGTCTCCGATTTATTTATTCATTTCCTTCAAAGAAGCAATTTAACGCATGACATAATCCATCTTTGTGATGTCGCTGCTGTGCCTTCTGCACTGGGTGACACGAGCTGCATATTTGGGCCTCAGATAAACACTCACACCCCGAAATACTGGATCATTGTGGAGTGAGGGGGTGTTTTGCTAAGCTTTGCGATCTCTCTTTGAATCTGCAGCTGTATAATGGCCATTTTATAGACACATATTTTATATGTCCATGACCCATGTGTGTGAAAAAATATAGCTGCCTTTGAATCTCTTTGGATGAGATTTTCGTGTGCGGGTGCTCAACCAGCACTGATCCGCTGGCCTCGGCAATGCCAGACGGACAAATCGGGCAGCCAAAATCTGTGTTGGGAGGCAGGTCCTGCTGTCTTTGGGTCTGCGAGTTGACTGGGAATGGGCCAAGAGGAGAATTAATTTGGGAGGAGATAAACTTGTGGTGCACAGGGAGTGGAAGGAGAGTCTGGGTTCACGTAGATTGTAACGAACTGGCGAGCCAAACATCTGCAGGGTGTTTCATGAATAAAATCACAAATTTGTACACAAAATTCCCCCTCAGCTCAGTGACAGAAATCCTGTTCTTAGAAATAGGATTATGCCAGTCTGATATGAAAAGTACTAATTTCAGTCAGGGTAGCATGAAACAACTTGCCAACGAGAACAACGTGAAATATTTGCTACATTTGTCATTATAATCATGAGGGGAATTATAATAGGCCACAGCTTTTTCCACAGCTTCAACCCCTGCGGCTGGTCTTTCTCAATCCTTTCATTTTCAATTCTTTTCATTTACCGTATTTTCCGCACAATAAGGCGCACCTAAAAACCTCAAATTTTCCCAAAAGCCGACAGTGCGCCTTATAATCAGGTGCGCCTTATATATGGATCAATATTGAGCCACTACAGCAGGCGTGCCCAAAGTCCGGCCCGTGGGCCAAATGTATATATCTTATATATGGACAAAGTTTTAAAATGGGCCATTCATTGAAGGTGCGCCTTATAATCCGGTGCGCCTTATATAAGGACAACGTTTTAAAATTGGCCTTTCATTGAAGGTGCGCCTTATAATCCGGTGCGCCTTATAGTGCGGAAAATACGGTACATGCAGACTTTGACGGTCTCCTCCGAATATACCGTACAGGTAACCTGATTGAACATGAACACTTAAAAAGAAAAATTCACTGACAATGCAGGCCATGTGAGCTTCTTGAGCATCGTAAAGAAAAAAAATGGAGCCAGTATTCCTTGCCAATAACTATCACAGCTATAATTATTTACACTAATACCTGACACAGCACTTCTTTGATAATTTTTTTTTCCTGTCTCTGCTTAGCCATAGCGCTTGCTCTCGATTATTGAAATCAATTTGTTTGTTACTTGAATAAGCACCGGTAAGGCATTGGGGCAATTCGTCTGGCTTGAGAACTGAGCTTTCAAGTCAGTGTATAAGCCTATGAAAACAATGGCCATGAAAAAAAAAATGAATAAAGAAAAAAGGACGAAAATAAAAACGAAAAACTCTTAACAGCCGCAAGTTTGGTCTTAACATTCTGCTTGTTAATGGCTAAATTAAATGTTTGTGCTTTTCAAGCTCCCTGGGCCTGCTCGTCTGCTAAAGCCTATATCAAGTCACCGTTCCGCTGCTTGAATGACCCAATTACAGTGAGAGAGTGTCTTGTGAATTACCTCCAGCATCTTCAGGGAGGGCAGAACCAGTTTTTAAAGTGTGTGGGTTTGGCGAGAAGCCTCTGTACTTTTGAGACTCATTATTTTCTCCCTGATGGTCTCATTTTTACTACTTTACTCAACAGGAACATGCTTTATAGGCATCATTGCTCTTCATTAGTCACATTTATTTTTTTATTTTTATGTAGAATTGAAAATGTATGTTTTCTACGAGTAAATGTAATGATTTGAAAATAACCTTAGATTTATTATTTCTTGACAAAGTTATCAATAAGTTGATGAGGCTTGTTTGATGTGTAGCGTAATTAAGAGTTGTTAAGCACATCATTTCCAAACAATCCAAAACATTAAACAGTTATTTTTCCCAAGCTTTGGTGATGGGTATTTTTGGTAAAATGATTTGATGTAATAATAGCGATGACATCAACGCGCTAATTATGCTATTCGTTTTCCATTTGACGTTCATTTGTTTCTGGTTTAATTCAACCTCAAACACCAGTCGGAATGCGGGTCAATGAACAGAGACTATTAATAACGTCGACTCTTTTCTTCCTGCCCCTAGGAAAGTAAAAGTAGACGCTTTGCAGTTTTGGAACAGCTTGTCTTTAATTAAATCTTTGATGAATAGGCAGGTTGTTCACCGCTGCAGACTTTTATGAAAATCTTCACAGTACAGCCTTTTTTCCCTGCAGAGTAGTAAACTCAGCTGTGTAATGTAAGCAACAGGAAAGTTTACCCTCCCCATCTTTCTGTGCAGCAAATTTATAATAGGACAGAGCCTACCACCTTTTGAACAACTTTTAAAACCATTGGGGCTGAAGACATTCATAATTCTCAGTTTGCACAAAGTAACTACCGTATTTTCCGCACTATAAGGCGCACCGGATTATAAGGCGCACCTTCAATGAATGGCCCATTTGAAAACTTTGTTCATATATAAAACGCACTGGATTATAAGGCGCATAGAATAAATAACTCTTTCTCGGCAAATTGGAGCCATTTTGTACGTTATCTTGTACCCAACAAATGGAATTTCTGGGCTTAGCAATAACTTGACCCCACATAGGCTTCTTCAAGAATACCATAGTTGCCAGAAATTGACTTTATGCACAGAAATGTGAAGAGGTTCTTGCTCACAATATTTATATTCTGGCGGTGCTAGAGAGGGGGCCACGAGGGCACCCCTCCCTCTGAAATATCAAAAGGGAACATATAATTCTTTATCCAAATTTCTTTCGAATTTTGAGGGGTGTCCACGTGACTGCTCAGTTTTTTTTGGCGACTCCACAAACATTCGAACCTACAATATTTACAAATCCAGCAATTCACTGCATGGTGCACAAACATAATCCTGATTTGTGGAGACGTCTGACACTGACTTAACAGGCAAGCTGGTGAAGTGTGGAATACTCAGGTGGCACGGCTTCTCTAATTTTTCTATTTCTGTTTTACTCTCCTTGCACCGTTGGTTGCAGTTCGCCAAGCTGACAGTTTTTGCAATGAATACTTTAAGAGGATCCTCTGTGGTGCATGATGGATTGGGTCTGCAGAAAATGCTTAACATTCTACGCTGAACCCAAAGGCGTAGAACCAAACCTAGTAAAGCACCCCCCCCTACACACACTAGTGTATCCTGAAGCTGTTGTACTATGAATTGTGTCACTTTGACGCCCCTGGCTAAAGTTTTCCTTTTAATATTTTTTTTTTGCGTTCTCTTCCTTTTTCAAGTTATTTCTATTGCAGTAAGCAACTGCTGACAAAGGAAATGCTCTGTTCATTTCCCTAAAGACAATCTTTCTCTTGCGGGAAATCTCCTGTGGGATTGAAAGGATCGACAAGCAATCAGCTGACTCAGGTGCTTTAATTTAGTTTAAGTTACTGAACTGTTACTAAAGTTACTGAACTGTGCTGCAGTTAATATTAGCTGGAAAGCATTTGAGGAACGAAAGCCTGTTAAATTCTGATTCTTTAATTTGTCTGTCACCCGTGATCATTAAATCGACCAAAAATACATCACACCTTTTCATCAGTCGGACATAAACCCTCAGAGAAATATCCCGTGGAAACAATACATCAAGTGACCAGCTATAAAATTTTGTCTGGACTTTACATCTCAGATATTTTGCGAGAGCCCATCATCCAAAAATGAGCCTCACAGGAGCAAGCCCTCGAGTCATGTTTGTTTCTTGATACAAGAGTGCCTGGAAATGCTTCTGTCAAAATACATGTTCGCTTCTTTGTCATACTGTGCGCTGACTGTTTCTTACAACCCTTCGCAGCTGCAGAAGCATTTCGTTTAGGTACAGAAAACTCTCAACACATCCACAAAATTCTGAAAACATCTAGTTCAAAGATAGCGAGACATCACCTCCACACGTTTGTATTTTAAATTATTTTGGCTTTACCCTCTAAAATATTTCACTGATCAGTAAGCATGCAGAAGATAGGTGAACATTTTTTTTTTTTAATCAATGATGTAATTAAATAGTAATCTAAAGATACAGATCATGCCAAATATTGATTTGATGCATAATTCATTAACAGATAGGATAACAAACTAATGAGAATAAAAATAGTGGTCATTTATTTCTGGATTTCACTGTCACTATCATGGAACTTTGTTTAAAAGATTTTAAATAACATTTACAAAGCGGTCATATTCATATGCTGTCCGGACAGCCCTACTTCAACTATGTGAACCACTATACAATTACAATGACATCATTGATGATGTCGTAGACAATCCATCATTGCCATGGCAACAACAGAGACACCATTGTCAATATTGAAGGTGACACCATATCATAAAACACTGTAATCAGCAATTCATTGTTGCCATGGCAATCTTTTCTTCTCAAAAATTGACAAACCATCAACATGGAAAAGTTGAGTGGTATATTTTTTTTTTAACACTTGCAAATTGGATTCATAAGCCTTCGCAACTCGCTAATGTATTCCAGAATTAAACGCTATGCTAGTTCGTGTTGATTTGAAGGTATAGGGTTGTCAAGAATATTTTTTGTTAGTATTTTAAAAGCTGCTTTACCTGCAGCTTCTGCAGACATCTAAAATCCTCTGTCTGCTTTTTTTTTTTTTTTTTACTGATGTCTTTCATAGCTTTTCTCTCTCCTAAACCACTGAGGATTCCTTCAATCAGACAATGAAGGAGAACCACATCTTTAAAGTCCAGACCTGAAGGGATTTCGTCTCTATAAAATCTTGCTGGACTGGGCTTAGGCCCTGATAACTTCCCTTTCACATTTTCACTTAGACTACAAGTCTTGGTAATCCCCAAATATATTAAATAAAGACGAAAGCATGCTTTATTTTGAGAACAACAATAAGATCAAAATCCACGGATAGCCAGGGTAGCGTCGTTTTTGGGTGAATTCTGTAATAACTCAATGATATATTTCTTTCTGAAGCTCAACCAGCCAAACAGCTGTGTGGTTTGATAAAATACTTGGCAGAACCCTGAATTTGACCTTTTCCAAGAGTACTTAACACAACAGCGCTATGAATAACCCACCACTCGTCTCTAGGCAACCTCTTCTGATGAGAGCTGATGTCTGTACATTGAGTTTTACTCTGACATTGACGTGCAGGAAGATGTGTGGGTGTGATTGTGCATGTGTGTGTTTATGCGGGTCATGTGTGTTGTGGCCGCATAAGCTTGAAGTAAGTTTATATTGTGTTCTTATGTAAACTCTGATTGGACTACCGTATTTTCTGCACTATAAGGCGCACCGGATTATAAGGCGCACCTTTAATGAATGGCCCATTTTAAAACTTTGTCCATATATATAAGATATTTAAGATACATTTGCCCCGTGGGACGGACTTTGGACACGCCTGCTGTAGTGGCTCAATATTGGTTCATATATAAGGCGCATCTGATTATAAGGCCCACTGTCGGCTTTTGAGAAAATTGGAGGTTTTTAGGTGCGCCTTATAGTGCGGAAAATATGGTAAATTGAATTTTCTTTCCCTCTTTCTTGCTTCTCTCTTTGGATCATAATGCTGGTTTGGTATTCAAGTGTTTTCACATTTTGTGGACTTTAGGTTTTATTTCCATCTTTATTTTATTTGTTTGTATAATACAGAAGAAGGTGCGGATGTTTACAGTACGTGCTAGCATTTACGGGGATACAGATCAATAACGCTTTGTAATCTTTGGCTTAAACAATCGCAAGCTTGAGGTCGCAGCAGTATTTCTCCAGCGTGGAATGTGCCGTGGCATAAAGACACGACACAAAATGCGAGTGATGAACTGTGCTTGACTCTGCTAGCCATGAGTGTGACATGTCCTGCTAAGGAATCGTTTGTCTTGCCGAAGGTGTGTGGTAATGAATCCGCTCTAAGGCTCAAATGTATTTTACAACTGTTCAAGAAAACATCAGTACGGCTCTTATATGGAGTGGTAGTAATAGAAAATTCGTATAAGCAGAATGGATTAATATTGTATTAAAAAAATTCAGTAACAGGAAAGTCAATTATAAAAAAAAATCTGTCCTGTGTCTCTTTGAATAATTTTTTTTAACCCAATTTATCTCAGTGATCTGATGCAAATTTCTGCCTCTACTTTTATTTGACCACATTCGTTTTTTATTTTCTCCCCTGGTGCAGAAATACTAAAATGTGCTTCTCCAAGATGAACACTTCTTCCGTAGAATGATTAATCAGTGAGCCGCAACTTCCTTTCGGCACTTCACCTTGCTCAATGACTTGCTGACCTACATTGCCAAAGTCAAAACATACAATCTCAGTCTCGTACATTTGCGTTGCTTCGCGACTAGTGCCGCTGTTAACGTTTTAGAGAATCTGTGTACTTCATGTGAAAAATGGTCCCGCCTTTAGCTTTTTTCGCCTCTCGTTCTGGGGAGACGCTCTTGAAGGGCACTGGCTTACAGGAAGGGGTGACAGTCAATTTGTGGTGTAGCTGGCACAATCATCAGCCTACATAAATCATATCAGCACAACCTGGCCCCAAGGCACCCACTGAGGTGACACTTCCGTGGCTCGACTCCAAAACGCTACCTGCCAATCAAGCGAGACTGACAGATAGCAGAGCGGTTACTCATAACTGTCACTCAGACGAGCTCGCATCTGGGGTCTATTTTAAGCGTAATGATTTACAAATGACATGCATAAACCTTTAATCGGACCAATGGATGATTGGTCGAACAATGATAGAGCCAATCATAATGAACTCCGTGAGGTTGAGATAAAATTCAGCAGTTCATTAGAAACAACGACACAAAAATAAACTATTCATCTCATTCCATAAATACTAATATTGGTATTGATACGCTCACATCAATCTCTCCACCGTGACTTTTTGAGGTTGATCCATCTTTTAGATTACCGACTATAAACCGAACCCGAATATAAGCCGCACCAGCTAAAATTCGGGGTAAATCCTGTTTTGTTCAGATATAAGCCGCACTGGACTATAAGGCGCAGGTGTTTTAACGTTTAAATTCCATATATATAAGAGAATATGCACAAATCATACAATATCATAAAAATCATGAAAAATTCATAGATAAGACTGGAGGGTACAAATCTTGTGCAAAAAGTAGAGGCTTATAGTCCGGAAAATACGGTAACTCACAAAAAACAAAGCACATTAAGATATGATGGTGGTTTGCGCTTTTGAGGCCCATGTTCCCCAAATTCCAAAGGGTCAAACCTCAGGGGTGTTTGACTCACTGTTCCACTGTATGCATTTGTTCTACGAAATGTATACAAGGACCAGAGAGAAATACCGTGGTCCGTCATATCTGATTTATGGTGCCGCCAAGTGTGTTGTTGTCAAGAGCATAGTTGAAATGAATACAATGCATTATTTATTGTCAAGCAGGGAGATGGCTATCACATGGAATGCCTCCACCAAGAAGTGTAAATTAGGATGTTGCATGAAATGGAATAACTTTCTGCTTTTTAATGGTACATACATGCTACATGATTATGCTGAATAACAGTCAGCAGAACTATTATGCCAATCCATGTGCCACTTAAAGCAATTGCTGTTTTTTTTTTAAACATTTTTTACAGTGGACAAATTGCTATTTTCTCCATTGCTTTGTCAATGTGTATTTTTAGATTGAAAAAAAAACTAAAATGGCCAGATGGTAAACAACCTGCTCCGTTCATGGCAGTTGTTGAAAATGAGGAAAGTACAATTGCGGGAAGCAATTTGCATAATATCAGGCTGTAATGTGCTGAAGGAACATGTATGTTGCTGAATGTGAATCAATAAAAGTATGTATGGAAAAAGAATCTTGGATTATATTGTATTATAAGGAATATTTATTTTCTCCTACTGATAAAGCCTTTTGCCAACCTTATCATGTTGCATATGTACATAACGGGTAGTCTAGTTCTCCAAGTTTAAATAGTAATAAATATTTTCCTGCACTTATATCAAAAAATAAAATAAAAGGGTTCACAGAAAATGATTAGTGCCTCTCTTTCCAGACATCTGCCAAAGAATAAACACAATTAGCATGGCAAATATTGGCATGACAAAGGCTGCTTGGACGTTTTGGATGAATATCAGCTGGTGACCTTGTGAATAAACAAGGGGGTGGTCTGCTAGCTCTCATTATAAATATCAACTCATCTCTTTTTCAATTTCATCATACAATCTCGCTCCTGTGGGTACGAAATGAGAAGCAGTATGGAGTTAATACCGATTCATTATATGTCTATAATTGAATATTTGTCATGTCAGATGAAGATGTGAAAATACTATTACAAGTGCTCTTTTTCTAACTAGAACTCATTTTCTGAATACAAGTGAGCATTCAATTGAATTGAATTCCAGACTGAGTTGGGAATAGTATCTTTCAATTTAATCTGGGTTTGAATCTCAATTCAGTTCTCAACTCACCGATAGCTTTGTTCATTTGTTAAAATGAGTAGCTGCTTTAGAATAAGATTAGAGTTATCGTTTCTTAAAGAAGAGCTGTCTCCATTTTAGTTGATTACCGTATTTTCTGCACTATAAGGCGCACCGGATTATAAGGCGCACATTCAATGAATGGCCCATTTGAAAACTTTGTCCATATATAAGGCGCACCTGATTATAAGGCGCACTGTCGGCTTTTGAGAAAATTGGAGGTTTTTAGGTGCGCCTTATAGTGCGGAAAATATGGTAAAACAAACTATGTCCTCAAGACATTCTCCCGACCAGCCATGTTGTATTTTCACCACCACTTCTGTTGCATAATTGACAGTGGACAAATGATAGCCTCATCAGAATCCATTCATCAGAAAATAATAAACTAGACCAGACAACAGACTTCACTAATATGGAAATCTTTGATTTATGTGCCTGTACTCAGCGAATTAATATGATTATAGCCATTAAATTTGCACGATAATGACTTATGGAAATGTCAGCTCATGAATGCTTCAGCAGACTGCCAGTTAAAGATCATTTATAATCAGCTGCTCGGTGTGAAGCTAGGACACATTTATAGCACCGCACATTACCGTATCAGATGGCTAATATTTGGCATGCAGCACAGAAGTGACAGAAGCTCGATTATATTGACATTAATATTGACATGAATAATTTCACTACAAAACCTTGGGCTTGAAAAACATGGCCGGTGTAATCAAACTGGACACATATGTGCACAGCAGATTCAAACGGTGAACCTCAGAATCGAAACACACGTGATAACCACTTGTACACCATGCCGCATAATAAAATGATAAAATTCACAGAAACTTCATTCTCCGTGGCTTTGAATGTTTCACGTGTATCGAGTACTTCTACATAACAGGGCATCGGTGCTCAGCCTTGGGAAATAAAAGCTTTGGATGAAACCAAGCATGCGCAATAATAGAGAAGTTCCATCAAGGAAAAAAATAATCAGTTTTAACATAAAAAGTGCATCTTGCCATGGTGTCAGTCTGTATACGAAAACAACTTCATTAGTTTTGGAGATTAGGAGATTGCATTGGGGGTACAATGTGTTTTATTACAATAGAAGACAGATGACAGTCCTATTTCCTTTGAGACTTTTTTGTTCAGCGTCCTTCATTATATTAAACCAAATCAATTATCTGGAAGGCAGAACGCTGTAATAGGAAGCTGGGTGTTTTTTTTTTTTTTTTTTAAACAGACGGCGCTCACTGTTCAAATGAAAACATGCAGCCGGAGATTGCAATGATGAGGGCATTGAAATTCTTGTAATTGAGACATACAACATTATGATTGCACGCTGATTGAGTATAATTAGCCATGGTTCTTAGATTTTTTTTTTTTCCTCGCTCACTCCTTTTTAATTAAACTTTTTTTTTTAGTCTGAGTGGATTAACATTATGCAATAATTTTTGCTAAGCGATTATCAGGGTCAGACACGAGAAAGATTATCGAAAAAATATCCGAGCGTACAACTGTTGCCAAGACTTTACAAATACATTAATATTTTTATTTCATGCTGAACTAGCCCAAAAATAATCAAACAAAGCTGTTCTTCCTGAATAATTTTCAACTTAATGTGATCATCAATAAGATTAACTGTCAAATACAGTTTATTATTCTTTCTGCCTTGTGGAAACGGATATTCCAAATTACTGAATGTCAATCCATTCCACCTTGTAGTGTCTTAATACTCCTTCCCCGAATGCAGCATGCCTGCGGCGTATAGTGTATTAAAGCCACTCTCTTCTCGTGTCTCTGTGGGTGTGAGGTCTTGTCCTTGCAGTGCAGAGTGCACTCCATCCCTGACAAGAGCTCTGCCTTTATCACCTGATGCTGTGAGAGCCAAATGAGGGTTTGGCCATGTTCGGTCATTTATCATCTGCGATCAGCAAGCAGCCACAAGGGCCAAGAAGACCTTGGATGCATGCACACGCTTTTTCCTCCTTCCATTTGTTTTGTTTTTTTCCATCCTATCTGGACGGCTTTAGTGATGCAGGCCTCTTATATTCTCTCCTGCGACAAGAACTATCAACATAAGGGTGTTATTCATGTCCTCACTTTATATATCTCGCTACTTGAAAAATGACGATGATGAGGGATGTAGCAAATATTAGCATGTAATCATCTGGGTTGTTTTATTTTTGTATTCCGGCTTCTACTCCGCCTTACAATCCTGAGACATGGTTGCACTTGATAATAAATTGCAAAAATTAGCATAGAACATAAGGCTGACAGACTCAATTTTAAAATTTAATTGATTTAGTACCTGCATTAGCATTTAATAACTACGAGATGACAGAGAGAAATTTAGAGGATGCTAAACAGTAATTAACGCACCTCCAGAGGGCAGCATTTGTTTTGCACAGCCGGAAGATTTTTTTTTTTCTCAAATGTTCTGAAAATGATGGAGTTTGCCTCATATAGTTCATCCAACTGATTTTGCAACACAGAGTTTTGTTTGGATTCAGGCTTAGATCTTTGTTTGTTACACTTTGGATTTTGTGAAGTCAGTTGTGTCAAGATAAGCAGCTCTGAAAAATAAAAGATGGTTGTACTGTAAAATATTCAGGACCATTAAATGAAAAACGTAGAAGCTAGAAAAAGTTTAGTGATCAGATTATCCGAGTTGTTGTTGTTGTGCACTTTTTGCTTTGTATCTTGAGCTCTGTGTGCACAAATGCTTCCTTATTCCCCCTTTTTTTTTTTGCAATTTCCAGAGACAACAGGAACAATTACACCTGCTGGGTTCTATTTAGGGAACCTGGTGGGGGAGGAAAAAGGAAGAAAAAGAGAGAGCTAAAACATGGGTAGTAGTCCCAAGCAGAAAAGAAAAAAAACAAAAAAAAAACAACTGTGTGTGTTGCCTGGAAATCATTATTCGCACTCTGAGCCAAACAGGATAACGTCACACACACATTTACGAAATAATTAATTTTCTCAGATTTCTGGCTTTTTATCTACACCCAAACACGGTTTTGTGTTTCTTTATTTCCTTCGTTAAGCATAATAATGCAAAACCTTGGTGGAATTTTGTGCGCTAGTACCGTAAGTCCTTTTCTGGTTAACTTTGATTCCAGTAGAAAGTTAATTTAATATATTTTGCTTTTATTTTTCTGACCTCGTGCCTAAAAATGCAATTTCATTGTGAAAGAATGATGATAGGCCGATTCTAAGTATAGACAGCCCCTTAGTGATGATGAATGAGAATACAAATTAAAGTACAGCGTCTTTAAATTGCAGTTTAGGAGTAAACAACCTTGTCATGTATTCGCTTTCCGAGAGTCACTTGACCGTGTTAAGATGAGTTTTGTGCACAACTTGATAGAATCTCCCCTGTCATGCCGATGAATCGTATACAATAGGCATGCTGTGACACGAGACAAGTTCTTGTCATCGCTTGTACAGCAGCGGCGACAACATGGAGGCTGGCTGAGGGCTCGGTCCCCACAGAGACAAGTTAATCACGGTCTCTCTGCGGAAGAGCAGGGAGGGGAGGGGGGGGGATATTACCTTCTCAAATTCTCTGTACACAATCAAACACACAAGCATGTAAATAGAAGCCTCCACATGGAGTGCAAGATTCGGTCCTGTTCCGAAATGAAATAATTGTCTGTCCATTTTAGTTTAGAACAAAAAAATGACGTCTGTCTCAAAAAAATTATTGAATTATTTATATGCTGCTTTTCTTCTTCATTAAGTACCAATTAATTTGATGCGTTCTAAAATTCCGTTCAAATATTTATTATTTACAAGCGAAAAGTTCAGTTCATAAAATTTTGATTAATAAATATAAATAAGTGATGACGTGTTAGCAGGTCCGATTTGTGAACCGATAAAGGTGCACAAGTAAAGTAAACAGATTGTCAACTTCCTGCCACCCTAAAAATGAGCAAAAATCCCCCCCCCCCCCCCTCCACCTAAAAAATCAAATTTTACAAATTGCTAATGTCCTAACAGCAAACTGTCATATTGGCTTATATATATACAGAAATATGAAAAAGCTGTGATTAAAGGCTATTTATGGGCAGGTCAATAAAGGGACAATCTTTATACAATAAATATGCCATACTCTCCCAAAAATATTAGTAGCAGTGACGAATAAGCGAGTTTAATATTAAACCTTTTATAGCCTTTTTTTTTTTGTCTGTTTGTCCATAGGGCTACATCGCAGTGTAATATTTCCTCTTATTAGAAAGAGCATGTTATGTCAAGTTAAAAGACCAAGAACGTCCCTATATTTCTTACCAAATTAAACTTCGAAGAAAGTTATTGAGTCAATATCCTGCTTGCTTATTATTAATGTAAAAGGTAAAATTCGACTATTTCAACAGTGGCTCGAACAGAAAGCAGTGACGTTCATTAGTGCTACGTTATGAAAAATGTCCGGGCGGATACTAAAAATTAATACTTTGCCTGATCTTTGGGATCAATACTTAATTACGCCGGCTGTTTCGAGTTTGGTGGATTATTGCTTAGCAAGGAAAGGATCACCCTCAGGTTTATTAAGGGAAACGATGGCGGTGATCATTAAGCGTGCGTCGCTACGCCGCAGTTGACGGTAACAAAGTGTCTTGAAGCAGCTTTAATGATATTAGAGACGGAGAAATGGTTGGAAATGAACTGATTGAATTTCTTAGCTGGACTATTAATGTAACAGGGCAAAACATTTAATCTTGATTTATAACCAGGGATTCAATTTAAAGTCCATTTGATGATGAAATAGAGTCAAGATGCGTTTAGCCCTCGGAATTCTGAATCGTACAGGTTGGTTGAGACGCTCAAGTTTAACCACGATGGAGGCTAATTTAATCCATCTGCTAGATTATACAGTCTGTGTAAAAAAATGAAAATAAGTAAAATATTTAGCAATTGTATCAACATTCAAAGAGAAAAAGATACCGCAAAGCTTCTGTTAGGAGGCAACGTGACCAATGCATCTTTAAAAAGCTCCATCATACCGTCTTTTTTTTTTTTTTGACCTAATCAATGAGCTTTATTAAGTTTGAAGGTCAACATTATCATAAATGATTCTCCTGCACAGTTGAGCATACACTGGGGATGAGCAAATATAAATGCTTCAGCGTTTCCAGCCTTTGAGCTGTTACCTTTCTTTTGAGTCTGAGCCAATTTCCAAAGTTTCATATCTAACTATGTGTGGAAGTAACTTGATTTATAAAAACCGCTCCTAACCTTTCATTTCGAGTGTCGCGGTTCATTTCGCAAGACGGTTGATGCCGCTTGGCCCACGTTAGCATCCAATTAGGAGTAAATCATGGTGCAACGACAAACTACAACCCAGATAATCCCTTCGATCAACTTGCCCTCACCTTTTTTGTCCTCTGTCCTCAATGATTTAGGCAGATGTTATTAAGACCTCATTTAGCACAATGTGGCAAACAAAGGCGCCCCAGAATGCAAACATCATTGGATAATGAGCTAATAAGATTGCTTTAGAGTAGATAAACATCCAGTAAATATCAATGGCTGTCATAAGCTTGTTTATCGAGACACATGATGTCATCCGATTTTGAAACAGGAAATGTCCTTTGCCTTTTTCGGCAATTTTGGAATCCAAACAAATCCAAGCTCAAAAAGCAAGTGGTGTAACAACTTTGGTTTACTTTTCCCCGTATAACTATGTGACTAAATTTGTATGCAATAAAGCACATCTTTTAAACGTGTTTGTTAATCTGTGTGCCCTTGCAGCTATTTGTTGGCAGGCGCAGATATTCATCAGTGTTGAGGAGCGATTTAAAGCTGTGGAAAAAATGTGTGGTGTGTGGGGGGAAAAAAAAAAAAAAAATCTAAGATAACTGCTGTGCAGCTTTGCATGCTGACAAGTTAAATTTAAATTTATCGCCCAACATAAACAGAGTTAAAGTGGAGTAGCTGTGCTGGTTTTACCTCAGTGGGCATTCCTGGAGAAACACTCGGGAGCAGTCAGCTCCGATTGAGTCAATAGATTTCGAGCAACTACCGCTATGCTTGTCAGCTTCACTTGATTGCGTGACATATTTCTTCAGTGTCTCTTGGCTCATCTACAGTTGTCACTTGTCCAGATGTGGCTATGGCCCCGGCAAATTCACTTAATACTCTATGCATGCCTCGGTTTTTTCCAACCTGGGTTCTGGCCATTGCTGTCACTATCAATGTCTCCACTGACCTTAGCAGCTCTTTCCGTCTGGCTCTGGTATTGCCACATTAGATCTTTTCACTTTTTACAATACCTTCTCCCTCCCTCCGGAGTTTCTGACCCCTCATTGTTCCTTTTGTACTCCACTACAATCCAATCTTTTTCATTCCATTATTCTGTTTCCGCCTTTCTTCCACATCTTTAATTCCCCTCTGAATTTTTGCAGGGCTCTAAATCTGAACAAACCGCATTGCCGTATCAAATACGCACAGACATTTGTGACCTTATAGTAGAGTTTAGTTTGGGGGAAAAAAAAAGAAAAAACACAGGGTGGACATAAATGATGTTTTAAGTAACTACTGTCATGAAATTCACATAAATTCTCTCTGCAGTGGGGCTGATGCAAATCAATAAAGTAATTGTATAAATAAGAAGGGTGATATTGGTGTTTGTGACTGCAGTAAACAGACCACGTTGCGTCATGTCAGATTTTGAATCCAAATCAAATCATTCTCCATTTTATCTTTTTTATTTCAACTTCAGACGCAACAAATTACTTTATAATCTCAAAATAATGATTCATAGTCTTTTTTATTCATGATTCATAGTCTTCAGAGGGCTACTTATGATTGATTTAATGACACAATGCTTCGGGCCAGTTTAAATTTAGGAATTTGGTCCATATATAAGGCGTACTGGACTATAAGGCGCACTGTCGGCTTTTGAGAAAATTTGAGGTTTTTAGGTGCGCCTTATAGTCCGGAAAATACGGTATTTACAGCTGTAGCAGACATACCGTGTCTGAAGACGAATGAGCACTGTTTTCACACTTGCTACGGTATGAATAACCAACCATGTTTGAAGTTTTAAAGTTAAAGCTAGTAAACTACGCAGGAGTTGTTGATAGAAGTTTTCATTACGGCGTTAAAGCAACGCTTTGTCATTGATATGTGCCGTCAGACGCCCCCCGAGATCCCCTTCGGCTTGGGCCGTAGGCAGTTGCGTGCTCTGCCTGTCTAGTTGCGGAGCTTCTGCATAGACTCAACCCTCTTTTCCAATGATTCTTTACTAAGATAGAAGATATATATGGGAAACAAAGCCAGTGGTATAAGGGACAGCACAGTGAAGCAAATTAAGCTCCTCGAAATACACTCAGGTGAATCCAGGTAAAATCCGTTATCCCTCTCTGATCTTATTAAATCCATGTCAATTGCTTGGGAGGAGCCGATATTAAATAGAAGAGAGGGAGGATTTAGAATCTTTTGAAGGATTGTGCTAAACGGGACTTTATATTGGAGAATACAACAAGGACGTACAAGACAATCGACCATTGAGAAGAAGAAGTGTGATTTCTTCAAACATGTCAGCGAGAAGAACCTATCAAGTTGAAATCTGTTTCAGGATAGCCTGCTCGGATTTCAAAAAATTATTCATGGGGTCGTTGTTGACCTTTATCAACTGTTTACGGTCATAAAATGTTTGTATTTTACATTTCTGTGTTGGGTTACATTCACGTCTTCTTTCAGTGCTTTGTTACTTTTCAAAAACGACATAAAAGCCCTTGTTGAGTTCCCCAAGAACGTCAGATAAATATGTAGAGCTTATTTCTGTTTGGTCGAAGTTGTGCCCTTCACAATTATGCAAGCTCTTTAAAAGCAAAAACCATTCAGTAGCTGAGAAAAGGATAAGTGATGCCACCATATTATTTCTCTAGAATGCAAATAAACACAACCTGGTATAGAGCACATTCATCTCTCTATGTCCTTCAACTGTTTTTTTTTTCTCCCTCTGATGTCGTCACACACATACCGTAAATAATTGTGCATTCATTTCTTCCTATCGTTTTTTTTTGGCGATTTAATTTCACAGTATTATCATGTTATCCACGATTCAGGCTTGTGGTATGTCCTTTGCCTTCCATGGCTTGTTTTTCAAGGAGATGTAATATAAAAAAAAAATATATTTGGTGTGGCAGAGCTATGAGTGGATAGAAAATAAGACAATGGCAGCACATGATGGAAGAAGGTAATATATTATTTCTGGAATATAATTTGTAACCGATATATACAACCCACTTTATAAGTACAAGCCACCCACTGGTCCACACTACTCGATCTACCTTCTAGCTGTCAAACTCTTGTAAGGAATAGTGAGCTGACTCTGGTGGTTGGACTCTGGGGAACTGGTGATGTACCAGAAGACAACCACATCAGATGGTATTCCCAGTATAGGAATACAATCATACGGTGAGGAGAGGAGAGTTGAGCTTCATCCTTGGAATACTGATGCAGTTTGCATTGGCTCAGGGAATTTAGAGGCCAGGGGATGCATTCTTAATGCAGTGAAGTTTTTGTTACTTGTTTTAAGAAATTATTTTTTTTGCAGATAACAATGGAATTTCAAAATAAACATTTCTGGATTTTTATATAGAGTAGGATTTTCAATATAAATATTCTTAAAGCAGTGAAGCAATTGCAATAATATGGCCATTGCTTATTTTAAAATATTTTTTGTTGTAAATAATATAATTTTAAAATAAACTTTTCTGGATTTTTATATAGAGTAGGATTTTCAATATAAATATTCTTAAAGCAGTGAAGCAATTGTAATAATATGGCCATTGCTTATTTTAAGATATTTTTTGTTGTAAATAATATAATTTTAAAATAAACTTTTATGGATTTTTATATAGAGTAGGATTTTCAATATAAATATTCTTAAAGCAGTGAAGCAATTGCAATAATATGGCCATTGCTTATTTTAAGATTTTTTTTGTGTAAATAATGGAATTTAAAAAAAAACATTTCAGGATTTTTATATAGAGTAGAATTTTCAATATAAATATTACATTTGAAATATTTGGTCGTTTTACAGCAATAAAAGACTAATGAATAAAAACTATAAATAGATTTTTGCATTACTTTGTCTCTCCACGAATATTGGAATTTAATGCTATGTATAAAGTAGTCGAAGCTTTGCAAGGCATTTTGGATGTCTTAAAGTATTATCCCTACCTAATAGCTGCCTTAGAACATGAATCATGCATGCTAATTTGTGCTTTATAAAACCATGTACCATATAGTTAATCCCATGTACACAGCATTGGAAATCCTCCGCAAAGGGATTCTCATCATCAAAATGCTTGCCTTTAATTAGGAATTCCCTCTCGAGACTACTTTGTCAGTATTTCCGGCTCGCATGAATGTTGAATACCAAATACATGCCCTTGATCAAGTGAGTCCATACCACAATTATTGTCAGATATATTAAAATTGATGGCCACTCTCTGGCATGTCATTTAGATTGATAATAGATTTGATACTCTTCTAACCAATTATGTCAGTAGTCATCAGGTCTACTCCCTCAAAATCACTTCAACTACATTTGGAGTGTCTTTTTATGCTTTGCTGAAATATGAATTGAGAACTGAGTGACATGCTTGTCTAAAAAAAAATAAAAGCAAAAATGATGGCAAACATGTTTTTGCATTTGGGTTCACACCTACAATAGGCAAATAATAAATTCATGTCTACTGAAATACGCAATTTATTATTTATATTTTGACTTCGTACTTGGTTTATACTTATTTATAAAAAGACTTACCTTCTTTGGAAGAATGTTCTTGTGGACATCCTTAGGAAGACCATTTTTCGTGTGTTCACCTCAGCGTTCTTTATATTGAGAACCACTTGTGTGCTCTGCGAATAAGCCACGCCCACCTCATTGGTCACACTGCTCACCTGGACACATAAATACTCCAGATTAATAATCAGGCACTGTGTTAGTAGGTACCAGATTTACTCAGGTGTTCAGATCTGTTTGGGGTCCTAACGTTTCCTGATATTTCTGATGATGTCACGGTAAATGATTGGCTGGAAGGACAGTATGGTGACGTTTAAGATTGGGGTCTGTTTTGCAGAAATGAGATAATAGTTCAAACACAAATGATTTTTGCAATGAAAACATCTAAAAAAAAAACAATGCAGTCAGTGATTATTTAATTTATTGATGTTTTAGATTTTTTAAAAGGTAAATGTAAAATTGTCAATTTGTAATACCGGCATGGGTTGTATTGAGTGGATGGTAGGAGATTGCCTGATTAAAAATAACGTCAAAATGGCGATGTACTTTTTTCAAACATAAATTATAAGCTAATAAATAAACAATGCCAGATTGTACACCATAAATGGAATTTTCTAGAATTTAGAGGGGTTTTTTTCGCAAAAATCGTGACGTTATCAAAAGTGTTAGGATCTCCAACATTGGCTCACTAAATTCATTTTATAACATTAAAACATGTCTTGTTTTAAAAAAAATGCTATATACAATTTATATTGCTTGATAGCTCGTTATACTGTAAAACCTCACCTTTTCATTCCCAATTTAATCAACGAAAAATCTTTTTCTTTTAGAATTGGTCAAGCTTACATACAAAACACTATATTCATTTTTTTTCAACCTGTCAAAAAGCATTTTAATCAGGCCTTGGGAACACTGCATGCATCTTTTGTCCCTGTGGTCATCGTTTGGTCCTCATTGTCACTTCACCATCCATTACTCTTCAAAAAGATCTTAAATCAGCTTCTGCCTGTGGTGATACTATTTTAACATATTCTGTCAGACGGGAATAATCTCTTGCAATCTGACACAACTTTCAAAGTCTCTCATGGGTGTCTGTAAAGAGTGAAACTGACCAGAGACACTTTCCAGAGTACTGTGAAATCCCTGATGTGCAATTTTGAATTCAAAACAGCTTGTTGGGTCAGAAGACAGCAGCAGGTTCTTGTCTCTTCTCACATTCTCACTGTTACACCAAATCTCTGAAGTGCCTGT
Source organism: Syngnathus scovelli (assembly GCF_024217435.2). Lineage (NCBI taxonomy): Eukaryota > Metazoa > Chordata > Actinopteri > Syngnathiformes > Syngnathidae > Syngnathus > Syngnathus scovelli. Next base: position 8,317,217 of record NC_090866.1, on the reverse strand, counting down.
AACCCATCTGTGGGGCACATGGGATCACAAACATTCATTGAATGAATTAGAATACAATTATCAAACACGGTAATGTGTTGAAAATATTTTCCAACATAACACATTACCGTTGAGTCAAACAAATGAGATTTTTAAGGAGGATCAGATGGAGAAGAAAATGAAACCCAGTCTGTCCAAAAGGAATAGGATATAAAAATATATAGTTAAAAACTTATGATAGAATTGAGAGCTGCAGCCAAAATGAAGGTGAAGCACTTGTAAAAAAAAACAAAAAACAACAACACAATTTTAGCGATTTGACTATATATTAAATTTACAACATGAATGATTATTTTTCACTCTGAAATGTCAAGTGAACTGGAAGAGCCGATGATGGCAGGTGTGATTTGCGAGTGACAGTCTTCAAAAATTAGCTTGAGGTTGACTTAGTTGGTGTCTGCTTCATGGAACACGATTTCTTAGTGGGCACATTATTACGCTGTCAGAAAGATTATTTTCAATGTTATATTTCTTAAATGAATTAGTCAGTCGCGCTTGAACATCCTTTTACTTTTTAATATAATGCATTTGGAGGAGCCGGACTTTTTTCATTTAATGGACTACTAGAAGTGAGAGGTTAATTCCATGAACAAAACTGATGCTAACTGACTTGAGCTAACAAGTGAAACATGAAATTTAGCATGGTATTTTCCGGACTATTTTTGCGCAAGCTTTGAACCCTGCTGTTTATAGTTCAGTTTATGATTTTGATCATATTGTATAATTTGTGCATATTCTCTTAAATATGGAAATTAAATATTAAAACACTTGCGTTTTATAATCCAGTGTGGTTTATATATGAACAAAACCTGAATTTTAGCGGATGCGCCTTATATTCAGGTGCGGCGTATAGTCCAGAAATTACGGTACTGTTTCAGAATCTTCCAACAACTTTTTTTTCAAACAGACAACATAACAAAATTTCATATTGTGTCGTATATGACTAGAAAGGATCTAGCAAAGTTAATTGCACTTAACATTGCCAAAGAAAATGTGGCCATTTATACGTTGCAATTTATCGACATGTTGGAAACTGTTAACCTGAGCTACGCCCTTCCAAGCTGCAAATATTTTGCCAAGCTTGTTTTGCTTCACATTCAATCCAACCCCAAGCCAACTTTATTTATTAAGCACTTTAAAAGCAGGCGCTGTGCACTGAAGTGCTTGCTGTACAAAGCAATAAATACAACACCCATAAACAGAAAGGTTGACGTAAAACACAAAGGTGGGCAAATAAATAAAATTAAATGACACAAATGAAGGTCATTAATGGAGTCGTAAAACCAATAGGAATAAAATTAATAAGAAATTAATAAGAATAAATGAGTGAATGTTTTGCTAGGTGACAAACACCGAGGAGGAGCAGAGAATTTAAAATGAAATCCGATTCATGGTGAAGCAACTGTTCCGATGTAGTTTTGTAATTTTTTTTTTTTAAACATAAAACGACACAATTTATTGCAGACCCCTCCACTTTGATAAACAATATATTGACTTAACTGTGTATTCAACCATAATATTCCCGACAGGTGACGAGATGGTGATGCATTGAAGCATGCTATAAATTGATTCTGCTTCTGTCATTTACCTTTTGTGTTCATCTTCCGTTTGATGTTTTTTATTGACCAAGACATCATGCATGAGTAAATTCAAACCTCAGGGTTATTTGACTTTGGAGACTGCACTGTGACACATTTTATGTAACCATGTTTTTTTTTTTTTTCATTACTTGCTTGCGGCATAATGCAGCTACCTCAATCTTAGAGGTGTCAAAATTTTGGCTGGCTGGTCATTTCCTCCTTTCTAACAGCTGGTGGCATTTAACATGGCCTCTGTCAATTTTGCGTGAATTGCACTTTTGTCGCAGGATGGGGCTACTCTAACAAGGCAGTAGGAAAGTAGAACACCACACAAGTTTTTTTTTCTGATCATCTTCACATCGAAATTATGAAGTTTTTCCTCTTGTGTGATTGAAAGTTGTGGAGGCAGATTGAACCATCACTCCTTCTGCCGACTGTTTGTTGGAATTGTTGTTGTGTGTGTCTAGACTTCCAATTCGGCCAAGCTCTTAACTCAGATCACTCATATCTCAAAATAATAGGATGAATTGTGAGGTGGAACCCTTTTTACTTGCTTTAGATGTAAGTTTAACTCAGGCAGTTCCAAATGTGAGGGGTATCGATAAAATAAAAAGCCACCTCCTCTTTGCCAAGTGTTACTCCGAGGAATGATCAGACTGCATTTGCCACTAGATCTGAGAGTTCTTTGCCAAGTGTACCGTATTTTCCGCACTATAAGGCGCACCTTCAATGAATGGCCCATTTAAAAACTTTGTCCATATATAAGGCGCACTGGATTATTAGGCGCACCTTCAATGAATGGCCCATTTTAAAACTTTGTCCATATATAAGTCCATATATTTGGACACACCTGCCATAGTGGCTCAATATTGGTCCATATATAAGGCGCACCTGATTATAAGGCGGCTTTTGAGAAAATTGGAGGTTTTTAGGTCCGCCTTATAATGCGGAAAATACAGTAATTGATCAGCATGTCAGTTATGTAATGAAGTGTAAGCTTTATAAAGTGAGAGGAGAATTTTGACTAGAGTGTAAAATGTGAATCATTGTGGCTTGGTAGATTTGTCTTCAAAAAGTACCCAACTCCAATAAATCTTTACTAAATTACACATTTGGAACAGGTAAGCAGGTCCATGTAAAAAGATTCCATTGAGATTTTTGTTGTATCACCACACTCAGCATTTTGCAACACTCAATATGTTGAACACAGATAAGACATGCTAGAGTAAGACAAGCAGTTTCAGGTCATAGCCAATCAAATGGTCTTGTCGATTACTTTTTAAAAGCAGCGCAACCTCCTTTATTGCCAGTGACATTTATTTAATGGATGATAAGTCTGGCCTTGGCTGAGCCAGAGGAAATGGATGTCCTTTACAAGGAGTTACAAAGGTGAAAGGTGGGAAATATTCGAAGCATTATAGTAGCTTTCAGGATAGAGTAAGATGAATGAATCATTATATCGTGGATGTTCTTGTTTCCACAACAGTTCGGGGAGCACAGTTGCTGATAACACATTCACATCCTCAAATCCTTTGACCCAATGGAGTCCTTTTTGTTTACCTCCAGTGCTGCATTGTATCTAACAATCATTGGTCAGAGGACAGAACGCTTTGCCCGTACCTTTCATTCCCCTCCAACTTGGCCTTGAGGTGTGACCTGCATATGATGCACACAACCTCGTTTCCACATGCGAAACAATCAGGCTTTTATTTTCACACACTACCATGGAGACACAAAGAATAAACAGTTGGCTTTAACGCATTTCGTTGCTTAAGCATGCATGAGTGCTTGAGTAACCAAAGTCCAAGAGCTTAGAAGTAATCAGGGATGGAGGATTGTTTCCTCTCAACCTTTGGCACTGCCATTCTGTGGCATGATGTGCAGATTTTGTTGCTACAAAAGCCATATCTGGGTAAATTCATCCAGATCAGGATAGTCCACTGAATAAAAGGCAACCAGCTTTGAACAGAAAATGTTTCATTAGTGTATAATTTGTGCATCCATCCACCCATCCATCCATTTTCTATACGGATCGGGCAGTAGGTGGGGGACACCCTGAACCGGTTGCCAGCCAATCGCAGGGCACACAGAGACTAACAACCACCCGTACTCACACCTAGGGGCAATTTGGAGTGTTCAAGCATGTTTTTGGGACATGAGAGGAAACCGTAGTGCCCGGAGAAAACCCACGCGGGCACGGGGAGAACATGCAAACTACACACAGGGAGGGCCGGAGGTGGAATCGAACCCGCATCCTCCTAACTGTGCGGCGGACGTGCTAATCAGTGCACCACCGAGCCGCCCTATATATATATATATATATGATATTGTAAGATTTGTGCATATTCTCGTTTATATGGAAATTAAACATTAAAATGAAGAAAACAGAATTTTCCCCGAATTTTGACTGGTGCGGCTTATATTCGGGTGCGGCTTATAGTCCAGAAATGACGGTACTTTAGAGTAATATGTAATATTTTTCATTATTATTATTGCGTTTTGTGATTTATATACTTTTTATGATAGAGACCATTTAAAGAATAAGTCACAACAAATTATTTTAGTATAATTTGACTGCTATGTGAAAATGGTTTTGAAAATGTAACAAATTGAAGGCTGAATAATATCTTAGAAAGGATTATGGTTGATTCTAGAGGGTCTACCGTATATGCTGCCTAATGAGGAGGCTTGTAGAGGGTCTACCGTATATTCTTCCTAATGAGGAGGCTATTAGAGACCAGCGAAGATGTTGCCATCAATGAAAATGTCATGGCTGATGAGGCTTAGCGGAGCTGCTATCAGACCAAACAATGGAGAACGTCACAAAAAAAGGGAACAGCATAAAGTTTGATAAATTGTTGCAATAAAAGTCAAAAGCTCAACAAAAGAAATAATAATATGGTTCCCTCCATTTTGTCGAACAAAAAGCCAAGCCATGAATTTTCACCCTAAATTAACCCTGCTATTTTTTTTTTTTTTGCGACATCTCCCCTCCTCACTCCACATTAACCAAAATTGCTTCTGCTTTTTATGCAGTCCAACATGAACCAAATGACACGCGGCATCCATATTGCCATTTTTTCTGACTCATCACCCATGGAAATTAATTCAGGATGGTCTTTTTTTTTTAAATTTTATTTTACATTATTGTACCCTGGCTAATGAACAATTAGGAAGTGAACATTAATTTAAAAAAGACAAAGGCACACATTTCAAATTTAGGACTCTTGAGCTAATTGTAGATGTAATCTTATTCTAAGTGTTATTCAGCAAACGGCCACTCGGTGGTGGTCTTTAACACAATCTCTGCTCCATAAAGTCCCAATGGTGTAATAGTGATTGATGTACGGAGAGTTGGCTCTCTCTCAGCTGCTGGTGCTGGTAATTGCTACCATCCTCCTCCCAAAGCGAAGTAGCACAAGAAAAGAAGGAGAACGTGTTTCCTTACTCAACTCCTTCCAGCACTTCTTACAAAAAAAAAAAAAAAAAATCCTTCCCTCAAGACTGGTGAGTTCCACTTGAGCTTCTGATAGGTAGGCTGGGCTGGACTTCTGTGTGGAAAAGTTTTGATGCAAGGTAATTATAGGATGTCACAATTAAGATTTAATTAGGGGTCTATTCATTACCCATGTATTAATTGTCTTTGTCGCTTGAATTGACTGCCTTGATGTGAGCTCTGATATATTTGGTGGGAGGTTGGCTCCTCTTGGTACTTGAACCTACCACAGAGGGAGGAATCTCACCGTCCAAAACACAGATCTTGAACCGCGGCAAATTAACTGTTTTTATTTTGTAATTATATATTTCATCTTCAAGTATTTTTTTTTCCACCCTCATTTTTGACACTGTTAATTCCAGCTGGTTCCACAGTTCTTGTCATGTCTGCCAAAGTAAAAACTGAACAAAGCGTTTTATTTACCATTAATTATTTTGCTAAAAAAAACAACCAGCTGGAACATTAGCTCTAATTATCTATGATTATTATTATCATGTCATTATGTATTTTTCTGGAAATGCATTTGAGATTTTTATTCACGCCGACTCGTTACATTGGACATCATTATTTCTATTAAATTGTGGGTTAGTGGAAATGAACATTTAATAGCCCATTCGGAGGGGTCGAGTTGGATGTCATTTATTATTTTACCACAGCAAACGTTTGTATGCATGAAAAACAACAGCGGCATGATGAGGATTTTTTTTTTTCTATAGCAAAGAGATAAGCAAAGAAACATTTCGGTTATCCGTCATATTTAAATTTGCCATTCAACTTTCTCCAACAGTTTTAAAGCACTGTCAGCTTTTCAAAACACAATCCAAGCAACATTCCAAACAACACATCCTCTGAATTGCAGTGCTGGCTGTCACCTGGCATAGAACTTGATTTACAGATGGGGGAGGGGGGGAGGGGGGGGGCAGCTTCACTGTCATTACTTGTGCTCGTTGTTTCAAAGGCACGGTTGCAAACAAAGCTTTCACAAACACAAAAGAAGCACGCAGCAAGAACCCACGGTGTCTTATGCCAAACAGGAGGATATCTGAAGCACACAACATGCTCCTCTCTGCCCAGTGGAAGCTTTGTAGAAATTGGAACTGGGTGCAGATATCTTCCTCAGGATATAAAGCAGGGGTGTCAAACTCATTTTTTTCGCGGGCCGCATTGTAGTCATAGCTTCTTTCGGAGGGCCATTATGATAAATGTACGAGCACCTCCTATTATATACAGTAAAAGCTACAAACCAAACTGACAAATAACTCGTTTTGAAATCAGACGAGTAAAAACTGGTCAAATATTAAAAAAAAGATATTAAAAGTGAAGACAATTTGCAATTCTAGTAATGACACGAATTTGATGCACAATTTGTCCATCCATCCATCCATCCATCCATCCATCCATCCATCCATCCATCCATCCATCCATCCATCCATCCATCCATCCATCCATCCATCCATCCATCCATCCATCCATCCATCCATCCATCCATCCGATAATCTATTTTCTTCTGTACCACTCAACTTCTAAGGGAAGCTGAGCCCAGGTGACGTGGGGTGAGTGGTGGGGTGCCAAATAACTACTGAAATGGTAATGACCCGATTAAATCCCAGTCGACTCAAATATGTGCGCAACCTTTGTTTGAGAAAAAGAGATGCAAGATTCATGAAAATCACTATGCGCCTCGGGTGATTTTTCTTTCATTGCAATCTTTGTGGGTATTACCACAATGACTGTCTTGTGTTTTCCCCCCATTTGTTATAGTTCATAACCCAAGCAAAAGTCAACAAATGAGCAACTTGATTTCTTCTCTCCTTAAATAGTAAAACATCACAATGTGAGCTCATCCTGTCAGCTCCTTTTCAGCAGCCAACTGAAGCTGATCATTATAATCAGTCCCACTGTTTTTCCAAGGTGACCCACAAATGGTGATTGTGGCCAGTGAGCCCATGATTCCATCCGACGATACAGTCCATTTACAACACAGCGTGCCTAAAAAAAATATTTTATACTTCTTGCCAAAACTTGTTCAGTCAACAAGAATGAAAGAATACAGTTGCAGAACTTTTCAAGTTCATGCAAATGCAATTTAGAACATCATCAAGGCTTCTTTTGTTCTTGATGGAAAACAAATGGAGCATTTTTTTTAAACTTGGTGAGGAGGTAAAACATGGGCCAAGGGAGAAAAGATTTAACTATAGGTGCGGGATCATTAAAAAGAGCCTTGCGGACGTCTGAACTCTGGAGAGTCGGTTTTGGTTTTTTGTGACCCGCGAATTTCCGCTGCTTTCCAAGCATGACAGAGAAAATTAGCACCTTGCAGGCGAACACGGTGAAGTGTTTAGCAGCTGAAGGGCCAGACATTTCCATCAAGGACTGGTGGAGATCAAACGGGGGTAAAACTAGCCTAGGTAACACCCATGCATTCATAAAATATCCAGGAACAAAATTGCAAATGAATGCTAATTTGGAATTTCCTGCTTGAACCCGTCCGTCCAACTAGCTAGCTAGCTAGCTATCTAGATAGGATTTGATGTTACCAAAAAGCAACTCTGGCATTGATCTGGTAAATTCCATTAAAAGATCACACCATCAGACACCCAACCTTCAAAAACGTCAAGAAACAGGGTTGTGTTTTTGAACGTCGACCCCAAGAACAAACTATTCCTTGTGAAAGGTCGTGCGACGGGAAACAATTGATCACAGACGTTTCTTTCATCTTTCTCCTTCCCTTTTCTTTTCCCTTCCAAATAAACAATGGTGGAATGGTAATGAGGCCCCTGAGTGTTCTAAAAAGACATGATGAGAGAGAGACCTGGCCACACAGATCGTATAAAACAAGGAGCCGTGAGCAAAGCCAAGGGCCCGGTCACCTCATTAGGGTCCTGTGAACCATGGTGGCAACTATTCATTTCCTCTACTAATGACTATTGCCTACCACACACCCACACCCATTTTTTGCACATAAATCAATTCTCACACATAGTGGCTGCACAGAAAACACGTCAAAGTATTTAAGCAGACACCTGGGGATGTTTCTTCTGTAATGGTCAACTTAAATGGAGTCAGTTTTGCAGATTCTCATAAATCTGGATAGACACATTTGTGGTACCATTGTGTTAAAGAAAGAAAGAAAAAAAACACAAAAATTATAATGCTTCATCTGGAAATATTTGATGCAACCGGGCAAAAAGCTTCCATGTTTGTTTGCCTCTTCTACAAACCAATTTCATCCCAAACCATCGGAGATACCTCAAGTGTGCAATTTAGCACCTTCAATTTGGGATCTCCAGTAAATCAGACAAAAATAGTGATGAGGGAAGCAATGTCGCTTTGAGGAACTCGAATCTTGGAACGTCTATAAATAATATGATTATACGCTTTTATTTCCAGCCCCACCAACTGTTGAACAATCAAACCGTAATCATGTTGACATGCACAAAAGAACAGCTCACTGAGATAAACTGCTCTCGCAAGGTCAGCCATCTTGTCCAAACACACACAAACACACACACTGGACAAAGAATATTAGCCTTTGCAAACAATGGCCATTAATCATCTCATTTCCTTGCCAATGTTAAGCCTCGATACCAATTTCACCTAAACTCAAAACCTTAATCTTTCCTTCCATTTTCTTGTTTTCTTCTCACCCTTGCTCTACTTATGCCTCCTCCTCATTCACCCGTCACCACCTCCGCCGTCACCTCATTGATTCCTTGTCGGCAATGCACTCCTTAGTTCCTTCATCAATCCGTCCATTTCTCAGCCTACCTATGCTAAAAGCAAAAACTGTCTTCACTCTTTGTCTCGTTGTGCAAGCGAGGAAGGAAGTAATTAATCAGATTCTTATTTGTCGCTGTAATATGTACGAGGGGAACATAACCCTCTGGACACACACATGTACGGATGAAACTATAGTAAGCAGACCGAGGGAGAGTGAAAGCTGAGAGGCAGCCAGAGGACAGAGGCATCCTTTCTCCAAATGCACACATACACACACGTGCACACGAACCGGCCAGACGCAACCAGACACCCCTCCGCCAGAATCAGTCATGGAGTAAGCGTGGGCATGCATTTGCTCTGGACAGCTCTGTTCTCTGCCGCTGGAGTGTGTATGTGCACTCAGGTCACGCCTGCATCTGATTGCTTGGAGAATGTGTGGGATACCCATCTGTGTTTTTCCTCATCAGCGGTGGCCTCGGTCGAACACGATTCTGTTTTTCCCCGCTGTCGGCAAGCGAACGAGGCCGAGGCGACGACGTGATGCAGCTGCACGCGCACGTTCAAGACCTCCACATGTGTGTTTGCGTGGTGTTTCCAGTCCAGACATTGCATGGCAACCGATATGTGAGCACACACAATCCTACACTACACTACACACTCACTACCCAATCAGGAAGCTGATTAGCGAGCAGTGCCACTAAAGTGCTCCATAATTCATGGATGTAACAGATGCACTGTGCTCGAATTCTCTCAAACGCTTCACATTTGCTGGACCCACTTTCTTTTCTTTTTAGGTCACACAAATTTATATTATATTATATTATATTATATTATATTATATTATATTATATTATATTATATTTTATTGTATTTTATTATATTAATTATATTATATTATTTATATTACATTATTTATATTACATTTTATTTTATTTTATTTTATTTTATATACATACTACATATAAATATACAAAATGCTTACAAGCTGCAGTGTGTCTCTGAAGAGTCTTACGTGAAGCATCATGGCTCTTGTAACACTTTGTGCTTTTCAAGGCGGAGAAAATTGCCCCTTTCATATCCCTTTCCTGTTCTGTATAAAACATGATGAACCAAAATGGGGAACATGATGTTCTTCCATTAAGTTTGGAATGGAGGTGCAGAACAATCGGACAAGCCATTCCACAGATGGATGTTGTTGTGTGACACGGCACGCCTTTGTTATGGTGGGAGATGAAACTTGGCACTTATTACTGGAGTTAGCTGGGATGCACAAGATGAGGCATGTTTTTTTATTGTCTCTGTAAGCTTGGGGAGAAATATGAATGGCTAAAACATGATGTGAAATGTTTCAAAGGGTCATTTTTATAATACGAAATGTGGACAAATAGTGAAAAACATTACTTGGCATGTTTTAACCAACATCCCTTTTTGTTGTGCATGTGTGTATTTTTAGTACTACACACTACAAGAACTACAAACTCAGGGGTGGGCAATACATTTTGTGTCAGTTTTTATTTTGTAGTACGGTATTTTCCGTACTATACACCTAAAAACCTCCAATTTTCTCAAGTGCGCCTTATAATCCATTGCGCCTTATATATGGACCAATATGGATTCGTGGATGAGGAATAACTCATTAAAGTAAGCTTTACGTGTTTATTTTGTGTGATATTATTTATTATTTATTCTATGTGCCTTATAATCCAGTGCGCCTTATATATGAACAAAGTTTTAAAATGGGCCATTCATTGAAGGTGTGCCTTATAATCCGGTGCGCCTTATAGTGCGGAAAATACGGTAATTGTTTCCTCCTCTTTCAAAGCTTTACTTCCTGCCCTCGTGTCACCTCATGCATTCACCTGTGTCCCATTTCCCTGTGTGTAAATATCAGATCATCTAACCTGGCTGTGTATTAAGCATGACTCTTTTGGTAGAGTCCGTGGTTTTTGTTTCTGATGCTACCTGAGTATTTTTTATCCTCCATTTTTTTTCTGTGACCTTTAATTGCTACTTTTGTCCTTTGTTTTTTACAGCTTTGCAGAGGTTGCAACCTGACACTTGTATTGTTTATTTTTCAGCTTTGCTGTGAACTTTTGTTGGTACTTTACTTTAGTATACCCTGTTGAACACTCAACAAATCCACCATCATTTTTGAAAACGGTAAATTGTGCTTTTGGGTCTTTTTACATCCTTGTCACAAAGCTTCCTGCACTGAAATGGCCACTACACCATTCGACACAAAATTTAGTCTTGATTAGCTTCTACTTGTGTAAATACGGTAAATGTAGTTATGATTAAGAAGTAAATATAATCAAAATCACTCAATAATAATCAAAATACAATGCCATCTTGTTTCAAATGACTCCATAAACTGCATGACTTGATCTTTGAGGACTTTTAAAAGGATCGGTGAATTTTTCCAAGTTTGGTTTTAAATATGTATCTTACTTATTATAATACCTCAAGTGAAACAGAGTGTACTGTATATTTTTGTGGCACACCACATTGAGAAGCCTCTCTTACACAATCATCCATGAACAGGGCCAAAACCCAAGGGCACTTCTACACTAGTAAGGAAGCAGACTAGCATCTATCCAAAAACTTGGCATCATTTCCGATAAGAATATTATTATTGTTATTTTTTTTGGCTAACATAGAGCAGACCAGAGCCAAGGTTGAATTTCAAATCAAAGTAACAACAACAGCAACAAAAAAGCAAAACAAACTTTCTTTCAAAGTGAAAATAATTTTGAAGTGCTGTATTTTTAATTAGCCCAGTTAATAATTGTGAAATTATTAAACAATTGCATGTGTGGAAAGACTCAAGTCACTTCATAAGTAGTTTTATTTGACTAAAGGCAGCAGTTAAAAGATAGCACACTGAGTGATTTTATTTCTGGAAAGGAGGAGTCCATATTTTTCTGATGTTGTTGGTAATTTATGTGACACACATACAATCATTATCCTGTCTCAGTTTTTAGTGAAAATCTTTTTTTGGTGGGAATCTGTCTTTTTTCAAACTGTTTCAATTGGCTCACGATTCAGGTGTCAGATTCCAAATCCAGACAGTCCATTTCACCACTATTTCCTTACTTGGTATCTTCCAGTACGTCTTTTCAACTCATCTTAGAGAGTTAGAACTGGCAGGTCATGTGGTCAAGCAACTGCATTCTATCACCATTAAAAATTCCGTGGTTACTATTTTGTGGGATTGTGACCTCCATCGCATCCAAATCTTTATATCAACTCAACAATTTTAAAACCTTGAAACAAGACAGATCATTTTACATATCATGTAAATTTGTGACACGTATAAATTGGCTGCTTCACAGCATAAGGAAATAAAAGCTCACTTATATAGTAAAAGATCATAATGACCTCAAAAGGAGAATAATGGAAGCATTTTTTAATCCAAACCACACTTTGGATTGTTCTAGCTGACTTGTTCTTTCCCGTGCACACCCATGATTTTTTATGTTGAGTCTCTCTTATGGATTGAATAATGCAGAATTGGCCCAAGGCACTCATAATGAGTGCAAAACTCCTGCCACCCAATTGGACACAGACAAATATTACAAATACACATATGCATATTTGAGCACCCATTTATCTTAAACATGCCGGATTTTTTGTGATTAAGGGCTATATAAATATATTTGACTCAATGAATCTGTTTTGTTAAGTCACAAAAGTCAAAGACAATCTCCAAGTCAATCAAATTTGATGGGTATTAAGATGTCAAGTTAGAAAACAAACTAGTTGCATCATTTGCAAAACAGACCCTATTAATTAGGGAAGTCAGCTGGACACAGAAACCTTTTTTTGTCATTTTTTGGATGATTCTAAAGTGATTTACTTCTGCAATTTTGATTATTTGTTGGACTCAAGTTCACAGTTTATTTATATATGATTTTGTTTTCAGGTAGTTAATCCAAATTATAAATACCGTATTTTCCGCACTATAAGGCGCACCAGATTATAAGGCGCACTTTCAATGAATGGCCCATTTTAAAACTTTGTCCATATATTAGATATATATATATATTTGGCCTGCGGGCTGGACTTTGGACACGCCTGCTGTAGTGGCTCAATATTGGTCCATATATAAGGCGCACCTGATTATAAGGCACACTGTCGGCTTTTGAGAAAATTGCCTTATAGTGCGGAAAATACGGTAATGTTATTGAATTGGAATACTTAAATATGTGATTTAAGTGTTTTTTTCATTACTTTACACCCATGCAATGGGAACGCTGAGATACTTACAAGGACTAACGTTATAAAATGGAACATGTGCTATAATATTTTGTTTGTGGCTCTTTGGCTTTTCTACACCACATTTGGGAAATGTTGCTAACATTTATTTATACATAGACAATATTTTAAACAAACGAGTTTTCCACATCAAGAATAGCATCTACATTCACTTTAATATTCTAACTGGCAACTGTGAAGTAGAATGAGAGCCTAACTTGTCTGGCGCTAACTGTTTTAATATATTTATGTTCAAATAAAGGCAGAAGAGAGTTGACTGACTGGTGCAGTAGGCACACAGCCCAAACAGCCAATAAAAAAAAGGAGGTATTTTCCAGAACTTCATTGGTCAATTTCCCATTAGCAAGCACTTATGGTGGAAAGCTGCCACGTTTCCGAACCCAAATCTTATGAGGGTTGGCAGAGGACTTGAAGAAAAGTGAACTAAACACAACTCCTCAAGTGCTGTATATTATAGTTTTGGCCACCACAATTGGCACCCTGGATTTTTTTTTTTTGGTATGAAATATATAATCCATCTTTCAAAATAAATGTGCCAAATAGTTGTTCCATCAGAACATTGTAAATGTAATTTTTCAACTACATTATAAAAACAGATTAGTGGAAAAGTAATTCATAGAAACAAGTGTGGGGGGTTTAAGAAGAAATTGAAATACATAAGCATTCAATGAAAATGCATTTTTTTAACATCTTAATTGTCTGACATTTTGGTGTGATAGCCAAAGCGGAGACGATATTGTGCTTTGTCAAAGGCTTTCAAAATGTCAACATTGAGATTCAAGCTCAAAGGAATGCGCCATTCCTTCTCTACTTATTCCTGTAATATCATCTGACATCTGCCAAAACACACTCAATGACTTTTTTTTCGCTAAAGGCTACTCAGGCTTTTAAACCATTTAGGGAAATATCAACACGCCGTCCTATATTTTGCAAACTATGACAGGTCCTTACACTAGATAGACAAAAGTGTTGAGACATTGTTAATCATATCGACATCATCCAAGTGAATAAATCCCTCCTAAATCTTGCAACAAAAAAAAAAATCTGGAAAATTCTATGCTTCCAGCTTGTGTATTTGAGGTTTGGCAGGCCGTCCTAAGCTCGTTGTGGCGGACTTTGTAGTTGAAAATCCCAACAGCTCTGACCCCAACTTCTTCAAAAAAAAAAATCATTCAGATGAACTAGAACAGAGATTCCAAGCCAACCTGGAACTCCTATTTCCCACATCAGTTCTTCTGACCAAATGTTCTCTTAAATAAATGAAAAACTCATAAACATTAAAATAAAGTTATTGTCACAAAGGTTGGAATGATTAATTTCTCTCATCCTACAGGTTTAATGATCCATTTTCCAGATACTCTCGACCGTAGCTTCTTTCAAACACTTTTATTTGTCTACATTGTAAAACTAAATAAAATAATCTAAAAAATATATATATATTGATGATGCATTGGCTTGTTTAGTGGTCATTAATAATCATGAACCAGCCAAAACATCTCATGTTCTTTCTCACAGTCTGGATGTTTGGGATGAGCCGGTTGATATATTTTATTTTATTTTTGCAATGTAACCATTTGATGATCCAGCACGAAGACAGATGTTAAGAGGAGATCTCCCTGACTGCTAGTCTGGCGAATTTGCATCGACAGCTGCGTGATGACACCGTGAATTAGTCCTTGCTCGTGCAAATAGAGTGCACATGCCGATATGGGAGTTGAAAAAAAAGTGGAGGCAGAGGATGAGGAAAGGATTTTGAAATTAGTTAAATAGTGTTCCAAATCCACTTTGTCTGAAAAGATACTTTTAATTTCATGGTACATGGTATTACATTAAAGTTTTTTTTTTAAATGGGTAAATATATTTGAAGTAACCTTCCTAACCGTGGCAGATATTACCGATTCCCTCCCTGCAAATCTAAAAATTGTGGGGTTAACAGTTTATGCACCCTGCTGTCTGTAAGGTCAAAAAAATATATCCTGGAATAATTCTATTGTTTTCAATGTCTAAGGAAAATAAGAATATGAACAGATTATGTTTGGACCAGTGAGTGCAGCAACATGAATAAAAACTTTTTTTTTCCGAACGTTATAAATGATCAGCTGCAAACAAAGCACTTATTGAAATCAGTGACGAGGCAAATTGTATTCAAAATGATGAAGCGGTTGTTAATATGAGGATCTCGCTGACCTGTGACTGCTGGAGGGTAAAGGAATCATTTTACTAGAGTTGCTGTGTGCCCCCCGACGCAAAAACATCCAGCTTTCTCGGATTTACTTGCAAGATCCTTGTTGACACTCGGGGACTTAATTGACATTTGTTGGGAAGCCGTTATTAGACTTGCAGCGATAGCCGAGTTGTTATCGTCTCGATTCTCTTCACTTCAATGGTGTATACTTTGTGCACGAAAAAACACACAGTGCAACAATTGTATTTTTATTCCGTTGGCCTCAAGGCAGCGATTGAGGAAGAGTCACAATGATAGCCTATACTTTACTTACACTGACATGTCTTTTTAGATGGAAGGAACAATTGGCGCCTGGCTCTCAGTTACTGCTTTTGGCAAAATTCCATTTTAGAAACAATAAAACAGGAAGGAAACAGGTTCTTGACTTTTAACCACATCATATTGGCTATAAAATTGGATACCCAGTTTAAATAACAGTGATCTTGGTAAATAAAAGAAAAAAAAAAAACTCCAATGCCTGTCAAATAATAAAAAAATGAAGTCAATCTATATTTCCACAAAATAGTCTGCCTCATCTTACCGGCGTCTCCGCTTAGTCTACACTGACATGGATCCTCTAGAGGTTTGGCCCCTGCCCCGCCAAATGGTTAGTGGGTCGTCTGCAGATCAGTGTCAAAGGTCAGAATTGAAGTTGGAACTATATTCCTGGCAACACAAGGCGGTGTTGACTGGCAGGGAGGAAACACCAATAGGTCAGACTGCAACCCTTAGTCTTGTGGGATTGTTGGGGGGTCAAAGACGACAACCTGTCTGGCTCCAGTGGAACATCAATGTAAAACCGCAAACCCACACGAGCTCTTCTTGCAGCTGAATTATTTTGGATAGTTCTCGATCATCACATGCTGTGTCTCCTTGCGTGCGATCAAAAGACACAGCAGTATAAGGGTAAAGAGAACTGCAGGAGCACAACAAAGCCACAGCAGGACTGTACCTGCTCCTTTTTTTTTTTACCGGAGCACTACAAATTGACCTCCAGGAAGCCACGTAGGTGAATTTCTGAACTCAAACTGGCAGAAATTGACTTCATGAGGAAACTACAATGACCTGACTTCCACAAATAGAGCCTGAGCACACAGGTGATTATTCCAAAGGGGATCAAATAGCACAAAACTGGAAAATATTGAATTGTGCGAATGTGGAAATCCATCGAAAAATGAGCAGCACTGTCACAAAAGCTAAATTGCTTTGTACTTTTTTTTTTTTTTTTTTAAATCCATCAGGAATAAAAAAAAAAAATCCTCCCTTTTTAAAGTTCAATGTCAGAACAGAGGCTGTGATTTACCGAAGTCAAATTCCTTGTTTGGCACGCTCAAACATGGCGAATAAAAAACTCTTGAATCTTGAGTGCTACGAATAAAATAAAAAAATGGATACGATAATGTCTAATAATACAAAATACATCAAAATCTTTCATATTCCTCTTATTAATCTTGTGACATCAGCAATTTGATTACATACTGTATATAATAACTATATTCCAGACAGGGGGCATCGACAGCATCAAAAATTGGTTTTCCCGTCATGACTAATATATGAGTCTTTAAATATTTAATATGTGAATGTATGATGATACTTAAAATCCCTCGTGGTTTATTCCCAGACTCCCAAGAAGGACTACGATATGTAAATATTCCAATAATTAGATGCCATGCAGCACAACATTTCACTTTTTTCCTCGCATTTCCTAACCAAGAACACGTGTTTAACATCAAATGTTACCCACATTTAAATGAGCTAGTTATGAAAACTCACTTTTTTTTTCATTCTTTGCACACGACTGATTATAATAGTTCTCTCGGAGCATCATTTTGCTTGCGCAATCCGACTCCCTTTGTACATACTAGAAATTTTAATGGCTGAGTGTTTTTAGTATGTACATATTTTAACATGTTAATCTAACCAACAGACCAAACAAAATGCTGACAAGGAATTCGCCTCTACCGAGGAAGACTAATGGTGTTCACGCTTTCCTCTGTCAAAAAAACAACATAAATTATTGCATTTAGTTATTAATTTTTCACACATAGACCTTGAGGATTTTGTTATGCAAATTGTGTGAAAGATTACAAAAAAAACAACAACTCATTTGGATTTCAAGTTATTTGTTAAAGGTGGGAAAAATCTGTTCCTCTGATCTTCGAAACTCCTTCTGGGAACTCATTGTTTGGAGCTAAATTAAAAAAAACAAAAAACATAACACTAGTTTTATTTGTTTGTTGTTTCTCGACATGGCTCACCTCTTCTCAGAAAAAAAAAAAAAAAAGATCCACCTGCACTGACTGTCAGGTAGCGGCACTGGTACATCTGCATCTGTTTTCGGAGCAGTGCAGCTGTGACCTCCGTTTTGATGTGGGAAAAGAAAATATTTAATATGGCATTCACCATCTGTAGATGGATGGAAAGTAATTTTCTAGAATAAGACGAAAAACTGTGTATTGGTTTTGTACTCCTGCATAAGCTGCATGCTCTGCATTTAATGAATGCTTAGATAATGTAAACAAAAGCCTGCAGATCTTTCACTGCTATTGAATTATAGACCTTGTATGTGTTTTATTGCGATCAATGAAACCCATTAAAGCAAATGAGTTTTTCATCATCACGTTAGTTCAAAATGAATTGAGTGACTAGATTTTTTTTTCACCGTCTGGCAATAAGATAAAAGATGAAGATTTTTAAAAGAGGTTCTTAACCTTAGCAGTGGAGTTTCCAGTTAGCAGAAAAATATTAAAAAGAAGTTTTTTCTTTTGTGGGCATTTATACCATTTATTTAGTCTTATTGTAAAGATTATTTTTTTGCTTGACATTGCTTTTGTCTCTCTCTCGCTATGCTCTTTGTTTTTTAATACTTTAACTATTTTTTTATTCTTGTATGCATTATATTCAGTATTTTTTCCCTTTTTTATGCTCTATGTTCTTTGCTTTTTAATCCTTTTTATGTAAAGCACATTGAGCTGCCTTCTGTATGAAATGCGCTATATAAATAAAACTGCCTTGCTTTCCAAAGTTTTATGGAAAGCCGTATTATTCCAAATGGTCGCCCTCCTACATGTTCACATTTAGTCACTTGAGGGTCGTTCGAGAGGGGGCTGACAAGAAGGTTGATGAAAGTCTCTGTGGCACTGCCTCGTACAAAGCAATTGGATTAACACAACCAGCAGGAAGGTGTGTGTGTGTGCGTGTTGTATGCAGCTGTGTTTTAGATTGGGTGAAGAATTGGAAGTTGAGCCGGGACCAGACACCCTGCCGTGCTGGCGTCAGCTTGGCACTGCTTCCAAACACGCTCTCATATACAAAATATTAGTTGCAGACTAAATACAAGTCATTATCTCCAGCACAGTGTCAGACGGTATTTTAAATTAAATAAATTAAATACAAATAAAACCTAATTTTAAGGAAATACAATAAAATTTAATTTGTACAAACCACAATTTGTAGCCAAGACTAAATAATGACCCTTCAAATTACTTTTACACATGTGAAAAAACAATCTGTTAACAATATATGCATGCATCACCTAGCACCTCTCAAATTAGCTGTAATTATTGCTTTATAATGATTGTACATTAAAACCAAGATTAGCGATGCCATTACTGTAATTCGTGGGTGGGCATAATTGTGTTAAAATAGGCTTCACCTCTGGATGTGAAATGTAAAAGAAGTGCTTTATTAATTCAGGCAAGATTTCAGTCTGCTCTGACCTAGCTTGGAGACTATAGCGGCTAATTCAACTTCAATTATGGGCCAAATTTCAACTCAATTTCAAAAGAATACAGATTTGTGCAATATTCCTTTGTGAGCTTTGCACAGTAACCTACTAACCCAGATTTGAGGGCTGAAACACTTTTATGGGGTGTGTCAGAAAAGTTCCAAGACCGAGGTCACGAAAGATATATTTGACGTCTCCATTTTTCCCTTTGAAGTAATCCCCCTGAAGTCCAACACACTTTCCGAGCCGTCTCTGCCAAATCATGAGAACTTGGATTGATTATTCCTAACGACGATATTGACATCATCCACACCAACGATACGCCCCTTACTTGAGGCAAATAAACCATCAACTCGTGTTCATTTTTTTAATCTGTTAAAATATTAAATACATTAGCAGGGGTGTCAATTTTTTTCGTGGGCCTTTTTTTAGCTTCTTTCGGAGGACCATTATGACTGTCAACCCAAATAAATGTATGAGGACCTCATATTATATACAGTAAAAGCTACAAAACAAACTGACAAATGACTAGTTTTCAAATCAGACGAGTAAAAATTGGTCAAATATTAAAACAAAAAAGATATATACAATTTGCAATTCTAGTAATGACACAAAAAATTGATTCACAATTTGTCTTCGCGGGCCACATAAAATGATGTGGCGGGCCGTATCTGGCCCCCGGGCCTTGAGTTTGACGATGTGAAATTAGAAATATCAAAGTGCCTGAAAATATTTAACAACAGGGATTGCGCAATCTAATTTGAGCCTCATCTGCTCTCATCCTTCGATTTGAACAGCAAAAACGATAATTTAGAGAGATTGTAGTCAAAATAATAAAACTAGAGGACTAAAATTCGACAAAAAAATTGCTCTTCATAATGCAGAAGAGCCTCCACATCTCTTGACTGCACGTCCCTGGGCAACCCCTGAAGGGATCCGTCTAAAATCACAACATTATGATTGTGTTTGATTGCGTGGACTGAAGACTGATAAAAGCTTTTGTGGAGACGACGAATGTGTGTTGGCTTTATATTTGATTTGCGGTGGTGTCCCAGTTGAGCAAAGCTTTTGACAGTTTATGCGAGCGTGTTCATGTCAGAAAATACAGCACAGTGGCAAACAAATGGAAATACAAATATAAAAAGTTTCTTGTGAGGACAAATTAACAGGAGTACCAATTCGGTGATATTTTAATTGACTTTCATTTCCATGGAAACTGTTTTATGAGTTCCAATGTAAAGTAAATAAAATATATTCTTAGGGGTTATATGACCACAAACTAAAAAATAATCTGATGTGACTCACTTGTTGGAAGTATGCACAGAGGATAAGTATATTTTACTGAAATAGGTTGAAAGTGTATATTTTTAGCACCATATTGGCATTGAGACAGTGGTGACATACAGCATGGGAGTTCTGACGTCTTGGTTTTGGATGAAGATTAAAAGGGCGGCCATTACGTGGCAGAAGTTCAGGAACTTTCTCCTCACAGAAGAGGACTACATGTGAAAATATAAACTGGCTCGATTTCTTGAAAAGTAATTGAGAATGACAGGTGAAGATCTTTGTAAATATCTGAGGTCACTCTGTGAAATGTACAGAAAAAGAACTCCGGCTGGTGTCATTCACTGGTAAACAACTTGTCAACATCGATATTATGACAGATTTCAAATTTCAAAAGACTCACTTTTTTTCGTATCTGTTAAAAACTAGTCAGTATGACCTGACAAGTATAATTATAATAATTTGTGAGGGGGAAAAAAAATGCAGTCTCTGGCTAAATGTTGTGCTTCTATTTTGATAAGCTAAAAAAAATTAAAAAATAACCAATGAAGGACAAAAAGCAAATATTTATTTTATTTATTTATTTGTTTAATAATATATTAATTTAACTCGAACAGCTCAGATTATTTCAAAGCAGGTCTTTATGCTTCTAATGTCTAATTTCTTGTTAAATTAAAAATATAGTTTCTGACTGGATTAAATGACCAAGCTGTTATTATGTTACCGAAAATCTTCTTATGAGCATTCCAATGAATATTTTTAAACTAAAAAAAACTTTCAGCATTTGTATATACCTAGAAATGACAAGGCGAAAGTTCTAAACAACACAATTCAGGTCAATGAATTTTTGATTGATGCATAGTTTGAAGTGAAGTATGCCATGAATTCACCTCAACAAAATCCGGCCATAAGGCAGGAAACGAGAATGTGTAGTAAAGAATAAACATTTTTTAACGGCAGTTCGACCCTTTATCCTTTTACAAGACCTTTGTTCCACAGAAGCATCCATCATCCGCAGATACACAATCGCCAATAAATCCCAGACAAGCTTTTCCTGCTGTCTGACACACAGTCAGCACAGAAAGTGAGATGTTTTACAGTGAAGCCACAACCCATGTAAAGAATCCCTCTGGGGTGAGGGTTGGAACAATGCTGCCTCTTTGCTCTACTATGTGGGACATGGAAACACATCTTTACAGTGTGGCCATCCTGCGCACACATGGAAAGGGTCGCGTTCAGGCATGATGACCTCTAATAGCTCTCAGGAGGGCCAACTTGGGTCCAGATGTGTTGGCTTTCAGTCAATTTCAATATGCTGCTTAAAATAGGTTGGGATTGTTCAAAATGTCAGATACTTAATAAAGCAGCCAAAAAAACCCCCACAATTTACCGTATTTTCTAGCTAAAACTTGTGATTGAAAAATGTTGCGGCTTATAGTCCGAAATTTACGGTATTTATTTGTTTAACAGTCTATATGTGACAGTTCTCTATATGGCTCCACCGTATGTGGGAGGAATTTGGAGTACTAAAAACGGTTCACTAGGATCAGAGGTTAAGACAGCTGACCTCTGACCTCTGTGTTAATGTACTCCACAGGAAGCTGGATTTTGGCAGTGCTCTCGCAGCTACAGGTCAACGGAGAGCACAGGTTTTTTTTCCGAAACACTCAATGACAGAGGAAGAATAAAACAAGGGGGGAATGATTGAAATACGGAGCTGCTGGTTTTGAGGACGACAAAGAGAAAAGGAGGAAAATCTGTGGAGGAAGCCAGTGATTTAGGGATTCGTCTTGGCAGTCAAAGCCTCGGAGAGTAAAAAAGAAGAGTGCAAAGAGGAAGAGGAGATGGCCGAGGATGTGGCAGCATTGTTTCATCTCGGATAACAGGCGGCTGCTTGGCCCTCGAACACCTCCCGGCAGACGAGAAGAAACGAGGGAAGGAGACACGGGGGGAGGTGGAGGTCAGGGTGTAGGAGTCAGCGCTGACTCAGATGTTCATAAGGTCGTGTTATGAACTCATTTGTTAACCTCTACATTCTGGATGGTGGATGGAGGGGGGCCTGGGAATAGTTTTTCAGGAATGGCTCTTATCCACCTTAGCAGAAGACAGCTATGAAATAGTTCTTGCAACTCTCCTCATCAGTCTTTTTCATTTTTTTTCCTCACTTGCTGGTTTTACCACACCAGTCAGTAAACAAAACATTTTTTTTGACGCACACAAGCAAAATCAGTGATTAATCGCACACTTGAGAATACAATAAAGCCCCTTATGCATTTCCTCAAACACGAGGCAACGCGTGACCTCCATCCTTCCTGTCATCATGCCTTCAAACAAAGGCAGCCAAAGTGTGTCATAAAAGAAAACAGGAGGACCTAAAAGTAGGGAGGCACACAAAATCGGATTTAAATCTATAAAAAAAAAAAAAAATCAGGCAAAAGAGAACATGGAATGAAAAAAATAAAATCAAGTAAAAAAAAAACCCTTGATGATTCACTCTACTGCACCTCATCAAATTTCGTTGCAGTCATATGCCACAGAAAAAAAATTATTTCTTTTAACTTGAGCCAGAAAAGTTGGATATTTATCTTGATTTCAGTTGCCATGGTTCACTCACAGGCAGGTCAAGTATAACCATAGAATAGAGTGTGAACCCATTTGGGAAATAAAACATATACGATCGAGCCAATCCACAAGCTTGAACAAATCTCTCTAATGCAACTCCGAAATTATCACTGATTGGTCGTTCAAACTTCAGTCTGCCTGTCTGTAAAAGAAAGGGACATTTAGAAGAAATTAAAGCAGAAGCCAAAATGAAGTGACCACTCTTATTTTCTCAAGCACCGTTCTAACAAAGTACCCCATATGATAACAATTTAAGAGTCTGCAGAATAAGAAAACAAAATCTCCAATCAAAGCAAACTGTCAATTACCAAGAGAAGAAAGACAATCACATTAAATATGAACCATCAACTGCTCCATTACGACTGTCTACACATTTGGGTTCTTATTTCTTCTCGTAAGCTCAGTTGTGCGCTTTTCTGGCTGCGATCGACTTAAGTTCGTCATTTTCGTGCCAGACAAGCGATGCCAACTTTTTCTGACTCAACGATGATTAAACTAAAATTGCTTTTTAAATTGCATTGTGATTTTTTTGTAGAAATGTGATTTTTTTTTGGACAAATTTCTATTTAAAAAGAAGCCTATGATATATTTTAGATTTAACCTGCTACCACAAAGCTGAAAGGCTTACACAAACAAGCGTCCATATGTCTTAGGCAGACACTACTGTATTGCATTCAGACATTAATGTGAACATAAAAAGTATAGTGATGGTAATGAAAAGTGCATTTGCGTCTCGAGTGTGCTTTTAGTTTTTAGTACTTAAGTGCTGTAAAGTTTATTGTTTATTGTTCGAAAAAAGGTGACATAGTGGTCATCACAGCAAGGTTATGTACTTTGTTATTATGACCTGACTCAACTGCTGGCGGCTAAATGAATAAATAAAAAATAAATAAATAAATTATATATATATATATATATATATATATATATATATACATATACACACACCGTATTTTCCGCACTATAAGGCGCACCGGTTTATAAGGCGCACCTTGGATGAATGGCCCATTTTAAAACTTTGTCCATATATAAGACGCACCGGATTATAAGGCGCACCTTCAATGAATGGCCCATTTTAAAACTTTGTCCATATATAAGATATATACATTTGGCCCGCGGGCCGTACTTTGGACACACCTGCTGTAGTGGCTCAATATTTTATATGTAAGGCGCACCTGATTATAAGGCGCACTGTCGGTTTTTGAGAAAATTTTAGGTTTTTAGGTGCGCCTTATACTGCGGAAAATACGGTATATACATGTATATATATGTGTGTGTGTGTGTGTGGATGTATGTACCGTATGTGTGTGTATAGATGTAACTTAGTAACTTATCTCTGAATGATGGTATTCGTGCAGTATATGCCTGACATCTGTTTGCCCTGACTCGGATAAGCTTAAAATATATGTATACATTATATGCTGATAGCGCTGCCATGTGTTTTCCTTGACCGGGTTCAGTTTAAAGGTGGCTCAGTACTTTTTACAATGATATCCTTTTGCCTGAACCCCATCCGAAGAGAGAGACATAAATTTCCTGTCTTGATCTTTGAGAGGTTTTGGAAAAATGTACTCTGTAAATCCAGGTCCTCCCTTATTTATATTTGTGTGTCAGAGGTCCTTTCATGGACTCTGCTGGTTGTCCTATGTCCATTTTAGTTCAGGTCAATCATCCATTATCAAATGCTGCTGGCCTTTGAAATTATTTACAGACGTACTAAACTTATCACGTCTGTAGTCTTTAAAAGCTTCTGAGGCTTAGCTTTCATCTGGGATTTTTTTTTTTACAGATCATGTTATGATCCAAATTATATTTGTATAACCTGTCTAATATGAAAATATGGCCAAAGTAACTCAAGGCACACATTTTTTGATATTCACTCAGGAACCATTAATGCAAACAGACGAGAGCCGAGTGTCAAAAGTTCAATGAAGATACCAGAATTCACTTCACCCTGATTTGTTGTGATGGGAAGACGTTTGCAAACACATGTTGAAGCTTAACTCCATTTAATAGTCTCCCTTATGGTCTCGAACCAGAGCTAGCCTATCCAGGATGAATTCTGATGGCTAGCATTTCCAGTAAGCGATGCACCAATTGCCCAAATGGCTTGGCATTCATGAGACAAGAAATTAAACCTCAGAGTTCATTGAGAGGTTCTTGAACATATCCGTCGGGCCATTTTAGAGCTCTCCATACGAGGTACATGAAAATAAATTGAGTCAATATCAGAGGCTGTGACTTCACTTTCCACTCCTAAGTCCCACATACGATTTGCTAAGTCCTTAAAATGGAATGCTTAAGGACGCCACAAGAAACCGAGTACTGATTGCGTTGCGTATAATAGACACGACAGCTGAACTATTTTTGACATCAGAAATAAACGCAGTTGCACCTCAACAAAGAAGCAAAAAGCATATAATGCAGTTTTTCAAAAAACATTTGTCTGAAACGGAACTGACATTTTCTCTCCAATGTGCCGACATCTCGCTCGCCTTTTTTGGGATAGCCAATCACATTTAAACCAATCTGATTACCTGCCAAAATGAAATGTCACAGAAACTTTTAATTAAGTTGAGGCTGTAATTAAAAACACCAGAGGTGCTCTCCTTGCTCATGTGACATTGGGTCACTCCAATCAAACCACTTGATATATATGTACCGTAATTTCTGGACTATAAGCCGCACCGGACTATAAGCCGCACCAGCTAAATTTCAGGGATATTTTAGTTATTTTCTTACATAAGCCGCACCGGACTATAAGCCGCACGTGCACATGAGTTTTTTACAAAGAAAGACAGTACACAGAAAGCCGTAAAAATCCATAAATACGCCGCACCGCCATTTAAGCCTCGGGGTTCAAAGTAACCTTCTGAATAAAATGCATTAAAAGTTCACATTCATTACAACTTGTTTTTGGTGAGCAAAATGTCAAAAGAATTGAATTTAAATGCTGATTGATTGGGTTTTAATACAATGCAGATGGTCCAAACAGCGCCACTGCTTTGTGTAATCTCTGAGTCACATGGCAGAGTATGAAAAAGGGTTTAGAGCCCTTTGACGCAGGTCACCTAGCGTGCATTCCTACTAAAGCTCATAATAGTCACAAGCAACACAGACAGAATAAGCACCAGCCATAGTAGTGTTTCAAAATAGTATTTTTGTTGTTGTTTTGTTCTTCAAGATACCGCACAACAGTGGTCCACAGCCTTTTTGCGAGTGTATAAAAGTGATCAAATCATCACAAAATTCACGAAAAAATCGTATATAAGCCGCACCTAACTATAAGCCGCAGGGTTCAAAATTTTGGAAAAAAGTCGCGGCTTATAGTCCGGAAATTACGGTATATATTTTTTTAGGTTTGTGCTTTACCATAACAAACATAAAGTAACCTCATTTTACAGAGGTGGTTCTTCTTAGCCTATTTTTTTTTTTACCACTATTGGATTCAAACAAATGGCCAAGTACTTTGCAATCCTTCTGATTTCCTCCAGAAATACTCTGGCTTTACTTGGAAATAAAGATTAGTAAAAGGCACAACAACCCACATAGACTCTGAGTGGTTTTCTACCCTATCAAAGTGCCCACAACCGGGTAATTGTCTTTTCATCCAGGCATTAAAGAAAATGGGAACAAATTCCTCTTCTAGTATTGGGTTATTTGTCTCTACTTTCAATTGGATAAAAGAATAACATTTTAAGAAGCCTCTCTTTTTGCTCTTAGATAAGGTCGAACAAATCTTGCTTCAATGGAAGAGATAGGCAGCTACTGCAAAAAAAATTCTGATTTGTTATAATATTTAGTCCCTTATTTTATGCATGAGCATACTGTATTTTCCGGACTATAAGGCGCACTGGACTATAAGGTACACCTTCAATGAATGGCCCACTTTGAAACGTTGTCCTTATATAAGGCGCACCGGACTATAAGGCGCACCATTAATGCATCATGTCATATTTTTAATCCAAATCAAATCATTCTCCATTTAATCTTTTTTATTTCAACTTCAGACGCAACAAATTACTTTATAATCACAAAATAATGATCCATAGTCTTTATGATTCATGATTCATAGTCTTCAACGGGCCACTTATGATTGATTTCATGACACAATGCTTCGGGCCAGTTTAAATTTAGGAATTTGGTCCATATATAAGGCGCACCGGACTATAAGGCGCACTTGTCGGCTTTGGAGAAAATTTTAGGATTTTAGGTGCGCCTTATAGTCCGGAAAATACGGTAATTCATTTTAATTAATGCATGCTATCACAATTTTTTTATATAAATCTGTTCCCAATGACAAATATTACAACATATTCACAAGACATTTATTTATTTATTAAGAGTCAAAAACTATTTGCAAGGTGAGGGTGTGTTCTACATACTGAACGAGGACATAAAAAAAATGTGAATCTGATGGATACTCAAAGTTATTGCAATCCGCATCAAACAAAATGCATCATCACTTGCGTTCAAAGTTTCAAAACATTTCACTTCCACGGCTGTCATCAGCAGCACTGCATCTCTCATCTCTAAGACCGCTACTTCCTGAATGTTTTTCTGGCTCTGACAGCATTACTTTATGATGTGTGGCTTGGATATTCAGCAAAGAATCTCAGCAGATGTAAATGGAAAGTAACTAAATGCATATTGCACATATGTATTTTGAGAGCACATCTAAATTCATTTATGGTAACATTTTAGGAAACGTAACACCAAAGACTGCAATTAGACGGATTTAAAAGTAGAAAATGATCATAAAAATGCAGCGGATCCAAAACAGGCATGCAGTACATCTGTATTTGATTCGCTGTCCATTTGATTCAGCTAATTACTTTCTTTTCAACACATTTTGTCAAGACTTGTTAGCGCATGTCGTCATGCTCAAATACGACACCGTCCAATCTTTGAGAAAATGAACTTCCTGATGATCGTCAAGTGTGAAAAGAAAAATACTGTTTTAGGATGTCTCCATTGTTTTAAATAACCCACAGAGCAACTATAATTTAGTGATAATTTGATATTATTTAGTGCTGCTGTGGGCCACTTACTGTGAAAAATATGAAAATGTTTAATAATCAGCAGGAATAGGTTCAAATAGAATCCAACAATAAAAGTCAGTGGCGCGTTTGTCCGGTGGAAACTTAATTCGATCATGACACGCATGCTAGATAACATTTAAAAAACGAAGTTGGAAGAAAACTTTTGGGCCCAAAAACCGAGGCAACCCGGATCAAATTATTCTGTATGCAACAAATCATCTTGTGATAAGCGCAAGCTTGTCCAAGCTGTAATTCTGAACAGATAAAAATGTAACTGTTCAGCCGCCTATGTATGCCAAAGTTCAAACTGAAAACCTCACTCATATTTTTGTATTCGCCATCTTGCAACTCCAGTTTCACTATCAACTCGTTCCAAAATTTAGACTGCAGCTTTTTGAGCTAACAGATATGGGTGCTTATCAACAAATTTGAGCTATTTAGGGACATTTGGGTCAATATAAGTCCAATTACCGCTTCAAAGATTATTTTTTCCCATAAATCCATCCATCCTTCTATATTGTACAACTTATGTTGCTTGTGTGTTAAGTTCAACAAACAGAGGGGGCTTATTTTTATTTACTTTCACTACAATTTATTTATATTACTGTCAAGAACAGGTTAAAAGTTCCTCTAAAGCAAACCCAGAGATGGGGATTTGAGTCACTGAGACTTGGACTTGAGTCGACTCGAGTCGCTGTTTTGATGACTTGTGACTTGACAAAAAATAAAAAAACATGACTCGACTTGGAAGTTAAAGACTCGGGACTTGACTTGAGACACGATGACTTGAATGACTTCAGTGTTATTTAGTTTATGTCATATTTTTTAAACAGGTTAGACACATTGGACAATGATGGTTACTTAAAGTTACTTATATCTTGTCTTTTCACGTTACTAAAATCAGATTCTGCGGGTAAAATGGAAATAATAAGGTGACTTGACTTGGACTTGACATAATCTGTGACTTGACTTGATTTAACCAAGAAAAAAAAAGACTTGGGACTTACTTGAGACTTCAAGGTTAAGACTTGAGACATACTTGAGACTTGCACATGTGTGACTTGGTCCCATCTCTGAGAAAACACAAAGAACCAAAATTTAAAAATGAAAACACAATAATAAATTCTGTAATCTTATAACGTGAAAAATCGTGGATTGGGTAGTCGTGGCTAAAATGTTTCAATATCACAGAGCGAGGGCTCTGATGTTTGCTCAGCTATTGGTTTATTTCGCTGTCATTGTGAGAACATCCCCCCCATTGTCCGATAATGTTAGGGAGGATTGTTTGAGACAAATATTTATGGCGCACAGAAGAAGTCCATGGAACCAGACGGAAAGCAGACCTTTGTTGAAAATAGTAAAATAAAATAGTTACTTTTTTTTTGCCAGGTTCAACCTCTACTGTAAAAACACAGATATTAATTATATTAAATTAACTAAAAATAAATACATAAATAAATATTTCAAATTGGACCTGAGAGAAAAAGTTATTTCAAATGGCTGTGCTAATTAAACTAATTATGAGTCACATATTTTTTAAGATTGTCTTTTGAAAAACTTGCTAAAATTCTATCATAGTAACAAGTGTACCCTTAGCATGTTAATTTCTCTTTCTATTTGGATGGCAGCCCCAG
The DNA here is from genome assembly GCF_024217435.2 of Syngnathus scovelli. Lineage (NCBI taxonomy): Eukaryota > Metazoa > Chordata > Actinopteri > Syngnathiformes > Syngnathidae > Syngnathus > Syngnathus scovelli. Next base: position 8,287,574 of record NC_090866.1, on the reverse strand, counting down.
AGAAATCCGATCAACCCTCCCTGCAATTACTCAACAGACTGAAGAAGCATCAGTTTGATTTAGCAGACTGTGGGAACTGCCATTATCTATTATCTTTGATCCTGTGATGATTTATGTTGCATCCATACAAATGCTTTGTGTACCGCTACGAGCCCCCAGTTTCCTCACCGTTTTTTTTTTCCGCTTGTTTATACCTCTTTCATTCTCTGCATTCTAATATCTCCTCTCCAGAGCGGGGGGCCCCTGACCTGGAGTCGACAGCAGCAGATGTCTGGACGGAAGGTCTGGCTCACTTAATACGAAGATGAAAACTAAGATCGTGTTTGATTGCCCTCACTGTGCCGTTCAAATGAAAACTGAGAGCAACGAATCCCGGCTTTTTCTCCAAGGAATCCCACACAAAGCAAATCGTTCCACACACGATCGCTGCATATACGGTTTCGTACAATACGAGATGGGCCATCGGATTTGCTTCTTGGTGTATCGCACATATCGCAACAATGGCAAGCTGTTCACCAGAGCCTGCGGGAAAGCAGCCTTCCGTAATAAATCACATTTTCAGTGGTGTAATTAATGTATCAAAGCAAACAGTGCTAACTTAAAACAACACAATGACCGGAGAAGATCATGTTAATAGTACCGTATTTTCCGCACTATAAAGGTGCACCGGATTATAAGACGCACCTTCAATGAATGGCCCATTTTAAACTTTGTCCATATATAAGGCGCATCGGATTATAAGGCGCCTTAGGTGTGCCTTATAGTGCGGAAAATACGGTAATCACAATAAACCAGTACATAAATTAAACATGTGTAATGCTTAATAAAACTTCCTGGTGAGGGAAAGGCGAGTTCTAAGAAGACTGGCAGCTGAATTTAGTCAAAACCGTTGACGGACTCAAAACATTCAGTCGCCATAAGACCTTCCTTCCTGCTTCTCCCCAAAGGCGACCCAGCATGCTGTGCTGTTCCAGTAATTGAGTGAGTAATGGACTTATTCCACTGAGTGGTTCTCTGGGTGTACTCAATACAGAGAATATAAATCCTGTAGCAAATGGCAGATTAGAGGGTGGAAAAAAAAAAACCATCAAGGAAATAAATACATGCAATAAAGGGAGTACACAAAAAAATACATACTACAAATTCACTTGAGACCGCAGCCTGAGCTCTTTTGGCTGAGTATGCCAGAAGTCTGCTGCTTGTGGTTGGACAGCAGGACTTCATGTTGATATTGCTCACCTCTTGTTTGTCATACTCGCTTGTCTGCATTACAGAGCACTGGAGCCGTGCCACACATTCCATCAGCAGGGAATCGGACTAATCCCTACCCTCCAAATGCAACACGCAGCCAAGACAGTTACCGTATTTTCCGCACTATAAGGCACACCTAGAAACCTCCAATTTTCTCAAAAGCCGACAGTGTGCCTTATAATTAGGTGCGCCTTATATATGGACCAATATTGAGCCACTACAGCAGGTGTGTCCAAAGTCCGGCCCACGGGCCAAATGTATATATCTTATATATGGACCATTCATTGAAGGTGCACCTTATAATCCGGTGCGCCTTATAAATGGACAAAGTTTTAAAATGGGCCATTCATTGAAGGTGCGCCTTATAATCCGGTGCGCCTTATAGTGCGAAAAATACGGTAGCTTATATATAAAAAAACAAAAACATTGAATTTATTTATGGTCCGGGTACGGCCACACAGTTTTAATATCCACAAGAATCGATTTTCTATTCATCAAATTTCCTCTCCGGTTTCTTCCGCTGTGTTTCAGTTCCAGCTGTGTGGGCCCGGTGACCACACACTTGACTGGACAAATTGACTAATTTGAAATAATGCCTCTCCTCAAAACAAAACATTCCGTCCAGATCGGCTCACAATTAGCAGCCAGATAGGCTGGAGTAAAAATAAGCCACCTTGAGTCAAAGCAAACATCAAATCTTTTGCAAGTCGCCAAGTGAAATATTTTTGGGACGTCTTGTCATGCTGAGGCTACAATGAGATGGTAGCAGTGATCTCATCTGCTAAATATTGTTTTTGCCATGTAGTCCACAGGCCCTTTCACCCTTGTTCTGCACACACAAATGGGGTGTATTCCTTAAGCCACGGCTATAAATTAGGGTTTTTGCGGGAGCTCTTTGCTCGGGGCTGGAAAGGAGGGTGGCGGTGGCGAGGGGCCAATTAAAATACAGATGTCGGACTGTCGGTGTAATTCCATTCAGCCATGATTTACATTTAGAACAGTCACCCTCAACTGCCACTCAGCACTTGCGAAGGAAATCGAAGCTGACTCCCAAGCTAATGAGAAAAGCGAACCTACCGAACTTTACTAGACTTGTCTGAAAGGGACCGTCAACTTTGGCCACATTATGAAAGCTCTTTTTGCTAATCACCTTGTCATTGACGGTGGAGTCTAATAAGGGGACTTCGGCAGGGAATTTAGTTGATGGCCTTGAAATTGTTAATGCCCCCTTAGGGATAATCTAAAAAATTTTTTATCCTCTTTCGAGACAGACCTTTTATTATTCATTTCAAATCAGATCTAGTTAAAATATAAAAATCCATTGCATCTGTTAATGCTGTTGACGGCGGTCAACCGTATAATACGACTTAGCCACCAATGAAATTGTTCTTTCCCCACAAGTTGGAAAGCCAAAATATTTCTCTCACATGTGCACGTAACATCGTTGAATACATCTGCGATTATGTGTTAAGTGGAAATTGGACTTTGTAGAACACCTTGCAAAATGAAATAAAGTTTTGACGAAGTCCACTTATTTGGTTTAATGAAGAAAGCAGTGTACTCCGCCCACAACTTTAATTCACACATGCCTTAACCATCAGCTGCTTTACGTCACCGTCGTAAATACTAAAAAAGAAATCCCATAATATTGCCCAAATTGAGCTCTTTGGAGTTTCATTTTGCAAAGAAAGGTCAGCGCAGCAGTGATTTATAATTCATTCGGTAATAAATTCTGTCCAGCAACCCATCAACGCACAGAAAAAAGAACGCCATGTAGCAATCGTCACCTGAAGGCTGTTTGAGTGAGCATATATCTATATATCTATATCTATATATATCTATATATACACATATAAAAAGGTATTATTAAAGTTATTATGACCTGACTCAACTGCTGGTGGCAACATAAATAAAATAAAACAAATAAAAATAACATTCTATCTATCTATCTATCTATTATTGAATGTTATTTTTTATTTTTTTATTTGCCACCAGCAGTTGAGTCAGGTCATAATAACTAATTTTTTTTTGTGTTTATATATATATCTATATATAAATATATATATATATATATATATATAGAGAGAGAGAGATAGATATATATAACAAATATAAATAAATATATATAAAAAATAAATTAAAAAAAAGATATATATATCTGTGATGGTGAGGAACATTTATATTCATTTTGAAGTTAAGGTCTCGATCTCGTCTCGTGGAGGTAATCAAGCTGGCGCCTTTACTGGCCCCTTGCTAGACATCCTGAGCCTCTTGAAAATGGCAGCAACAAACAAAGGAAAGGTTACGTCGTCCTTATCAGTCCAAAAATTCCCACATCCACCGCATGTCACCATACTGCAGTTGCCATTCATTCTTCTGCACCGTATTCAGGTTGGATAAACAGGATATATATGCACATGGACAATGCAAGCAGGAAACGGGTTCCTGTCCATTTTTTCCTCCAAGGAGTTCATCTGGACCACAAAGCACTCTCTACTGTCCATCATCAGAATGTGTGAGTGACGCTCAAAAACAAAGGAAATGCATAATGCAGTTGGAATTCCGAGCTCGCCTACATTCAATTCTCCTGCCCTAACCCCTGGTGTAAATCATCTGAGGCTTCCACAGAAGAACAAAGAACAGATACCTTAGAGGAGTTTCTCCTGCATCATGAGGGGATGGCCTTTCTTTAACAATCCACCGGCAGTTACTTTTTTTTTTTAACAAGCCTCTCTGATGCTTTTGCCAAAATTATATCTAAATGTTCCTTGGGTTGCACATTCCTGAGTTGGATTCCCACCAGCGGGCAACTTGTCTTTGTGGATCAAGGAGCATAGCAGAAACCAAGTATAATATAATTTGACCCTTCACATGAAGAATCGAGGCCACTATTGGCATGGTAGCCCACATCTGAGCCCTTGGTGGAGAAACTTTTCCTCTTTTTTACTCCTTGCTCAGCGGTGGAGAGCAGCTGTAATGAACGGAAAGCAACCGTGGTAAGAAAAAAAAAAAAAGGGAGGGGGGGGGCATCTTCTGTGACTATCCTCGACTCTTATAAAAGCCTGATCAAACATGTTCTTTTCCAAGGAAAGAAAATATTATTCTTTGGAACGACAGAATAGGGTGAAGACCTTCTAAGGTGCCAATTTAGTCCTCCAGTAAAATTTCTCTGATCCGCTTTCAGGAATCGTTGTGTGAAATTAAAAACAAATGTGCAGCTTTTGATGCACCACCCCTTCGTGGATCTTTGTTTTTTTTTTTTTTTTACTGCCCCTACTTTTTGGAGTTAATTCTGGTTGCTCTTAAAGATGGAAACTTGCATTCCTCAACCCGCTAGAAGTAAGAAATCTATTCCAAAACATACATTTAGCTACAAACAAGTACACAGAATTTCTCTCATCTTAGTCAAAGTTGGATCAGGGTTGTGCAAACAAACATAAAATCCATGGTAACAAAAGTTTCATCATGCAGCATGCGTGTGATTCATGGAAAGCTGGCACGACATGACCCCCGTCTCCACCAAAAACTACACTTTCGTACATTTTAATAGATACCAACATAACTCATTTATACAATTCCCCCTTTTGTGGCAACACGGTTTTGTTTCCAGAGATTCGTCCGTTCACTTTGACAACAAATACAAACATGACTTTAAAGAAAGAAAAAAAAAAAACTGGAGTGGATAGATGATTTAAAAACTGTTCTTATTTGTCAATCGTTTATCGAATTAAATCACAAGTCTGACAACCCATGAAAGATCAGAACTTGAGAACGCAGAGAACACTGCTGACTCAGCAAGACGATGTGACGAGGTATATTCTCAGAGGCATGGCGGACACGTGGAGGTTCAGAGCGCAGTAGGATGACATCATCCCTGGGGCACTGATGACTCCGTGACCTCCTTCTTCTCCTGCAGGCTGCCGAACAGATGCAGAGCAGACTGTTTTCCCACACAGCCCGTGTGTGACTACTGTTCTGCGGTATAAGTCACTTCGGCAAAAAGCAAAGGAACCACGCCTAGCAGCACTCCGCTATTAGTCTGTATTATCGCAACCCTCTGATTCCAATCAGTGTGACTTCCTGACCAGTACCGTATTTTCCGCACTATAAGGCGCACCAGATTATAAGGCTCATAGAATAAATAACTCAACCTTGCTCAAAAGTTAACGCAATCACGATATAGTAACACTCAAAATAGTGAAAACAATAACAATATATCAATAACTCAACGTTGCTCAAACGTTAACATCACACAACACACAAAATAAACACGTAAAGCTTACTTCAATAAGTTAGTCCTCATCCACGAATCCATATTGGTCCATATATAAGGCGCACTGGATTATAAGGCGCACTTGAGAAAATCTGAGGTTTTTAGGTGCGCCTTATAGTGTGGAAAATACGGTACTTCATTCAAGCTAGAACCACCACTTGAATTGCAGAATATCGTAGCTTATCCTGCAAGTAAAATATAACATGGCAGGGTATGAGGCGCTGCGGTGTGGCAGGATAATGTGAACCAAATTAATCTCACATGGCTGGTGAGTGGTCCTCGAGACAAAGTCCTTCCTCTGAAAAGAGTGTTGAAACATACGGTAATTGCTTTCAATGTCATTTGCCTGTGGTGTACCCTCCTGAGTGACTTCAGGAGATTTTTATAGACAGGCTAATTCTCCATTTTTCTGTCAATCTTACTCTTGGATGCAAGATGGAGAGAATGTGGCACAGGCATAAAAAAAAATGATGGAAAATACTTGCTGTATTAAGGAAATAATTTATATTATTTTTAAATAATTACACCGTGCTATTAAGTCACCAAGAGTGAAATTATTTTCCAAACTGGCGGCCATTTATTAAGAATTATGAAAGGTGACGGCTTTAGCTTTGGATGGAAACTAATGTGTACTGAAAAGTGCCGCAAGGAAATAAACATGGGGGATAAATTTAAAAAAAAAAAAAAAATGGCAGCCTGTTGTCTCAAGGTTCTCAATCATTAGCAAATGGTGGGAAAAATCTTCTGGCAAGTGAACCAAAGGAAAAGAACTCAGTGTGTGTGAACGTAACGTCTGAGTCTCTATATCTTAAGTCTCTCATATTTATGTCACACTTCTGAGAAACGCCAACTGCGATCATCTCTGAATGGAATCTTGCTTTAGCTCTGAGCACAAAATGGCCGCCATGAGATAACCGATGATAAATGAGATGCCTGGATTTGTTTCTGGTGTCTCATCTTGTGTAGACCACCATTATGGTTCTGATCAGAAGGCGGTCAAGCTTTAGTGGAATGTCAGCAGTTAACACTGTCTAAAAAAAAAAGTTACACATCATAACTTACTAGGTGGCGCAACAAAATGTCCCCAACTACACAATTAACCTTGAATCATGCCGAGCAAGAGCATTAGAGCACAGTTCCGATTATTTCAGAGTCGTCAGAACTTTGTTTAGACAGTGTCACTTTCATTCCCTTACTTCGTCTTTGTTCTTAGTGCGACTCTGTGTCGGCTTATTTCAAGTTGACATTGCGGAATGTTCTGGTGAAGTTTTTGAAGATTCCAGCAGGGGTGGAGAAGACAAAAAAAAAAAAAAATCCCGGTAGCCTTCTTTGAGGATTCCGTCGTTGATTGAAGTGCTACCTTGCTATAGGCACAATGTAATATTTTAATTGTAGATCTATTTTCTCTCCCAAAATGGATTTTACTACCTGGTGCTTCAATGCGAGTGTTCAGGCAATATAATCCCAGTACTGCTATTCAAGGCTAATTTGTAGTGAGACGTAGTTGGGGATCAATTGGAAAATTCAAGGGCAAACCCAGATAAAGAGCTCTTTATTTCCAAAGAGACCTTGTAAATGAAAACACTCTTATAAATAGAAAATAGATATTACACTACAAGTCAGGAAATGTCAGTCAGTTGAGTACAATACAGACCGAAGGCTATGCTGTTCTTTTACAGAGCTGAAAAAAATTCTAATTCTACCATCCTATTAATTACACGAAACGTTTAAATCATAAATTCGATCATTTTAATGACATGAACGTGGGCGGTAGAAAATGAGTGGAAAGCATGTTAAGAGAAAGTCTCAAGCTGATATTATTGAATCCCGATTTAAATGATATGATAATCCCCAAAAGAAAACCAATTTCAAATCCTTCTCTGAAGTTTGTTCTTTCCCAACAATTACAAAAATCGACTTAAATGAGAGAAAATGAGCTGACGGTAAACGACATTGCTGTGCACGTCATAAATTTGAAAGCCGTGTCATAAAAAAAAAAAAAAAAAACAATATCACGACTCTACATTTTCCATCATCTCGCTACTGTCATTTTAAAGCGTCGAGAAGCTGAGGCAGCACGGTTGACACGGAGGAACGATTAAAATCACGCAACAGCTCCATTTGCTTTGACGCACAAGTCAGATGCTGTGTACGCTATCGTAAATATTCTCTTATCTGCTCTTACCATTGACAGACTCATTCAAAAGGCTTTTTGCTGTCGCTCCTCCGTAACACGCGTTATCATAAATGATACAGTATGCTAACTCTTTGTGCCGTTTGATATATTGACATGTTTCTTTCGCCCTCCCACGCACAAATACAGCGAGATGCATGCTGAGTATTGCGATTGTACTGGATAAAAGCATTACTGGTTCTCTCCGTGTGTTTTAAAATGTCAGTCAGGCTCCAAGGCCATCATGCGGGCGGCGCTGTGGGTTTACCCAACGTCAGTATAAACCTGCAGGGAGATGGCGTTCGGGGCTTCCTTAATCACAACGCAAATGCTTTTTAGACATCTTCAGAACTGTGCAATTAATTTCAGTGCCAACATCAGAACCTTTGGGGAAATCTCAGCAGTTATTGCCTCTTGGAGCTATGAGAGTTCATTCTGTCAGATGAGGTGCAAGATCGGCATTCAAAACTCATTTCAAGGCCAATATTGTACTCACATTCACAGCTTCCGGAGACTCACTTAAAGTTCTTTGTGTTGAATGTACAATAGAGTTGCTCTGCCTGAACTGTGCGCTATTGTGTAAGAAATGTTCGTTCTGTGGAAAAAGGCATTGTCTGATTAATTGAAAATGTTCGCTAGTAAACCCAGAGTTGGATAGGAAGGAAATAGTCATTGTCGTCCAAGGGAAATTTAAAATCCGATCTGCTATATAATGTTTGTCGCTTTTAAACATTTAGACTACCGTAATTTGCGGAGTATAAGCGGCAATTTAATACAAGTTAGCTAAAATTCGGGGGAAAATCCTGTTTTGTTCATATATAAGCCGCACTGGACTATAAGACGCAGGTGTTTTAAATGTCCTCATTTCTATTACCTGTATTTCCAAAATCATGAAAAATCCATCGATAAAAAGTACAGTAGCGGCTTATAGTCCCTAAATGACAAGAGTTACTACAACTAGACTACTTTATCAACCGGCACGGCTTTACTATATTTTTCAGACTATCAGGCACACTTAAAATCCTTAATTTTCTCAAAATTAGACCGTGCACTTTATAATCAAGTGCACATCATGAATGGATCAGTCAAGAGTTGTATAAATTTATTCTAGTTTGGAAAGACATTTGAAGTGCTGAAATTTTAGGTTGTCAGCAATTCAAAATTAAGCCTCAAATCATATTCTTAAACGGTTTGTGTCTGCAACAGCCCTTTGGAAATTTGGACCGTTTGAAGAGGAAAAAAAAAAACATTGCTTATTCAGTCATATTTGTATTCAATGGGACTACATTTTAGACATCTGCTCCTTTCAATTTTATATTACCAAATAGCTCTTGAAATTATTAAATGGAAAATATTCTCCACACTGAAGGTATCATTTAAAACAAAGGCCAAAAATGCTTCAATTCAATGTTATGCTTATAACCATCTCGATATTGGTACATATCCTTAATGGTATGTTTTCTTTTCAAATTTCCTATTATTTTTTTCATATTTATTTTAGGGTGAATCACAGCACGGGTTTATTTAAACGTGAGAGAAAGCAGATGGCTGCACAGCAGTTGTGAATGACTGAAGATATTAGCTGAGCGAGCCGGGGCCCTGAACATACTGTTTCAATCAAAGACTTTTTAATATTAAAGTGCTTCATGGGGGTTAGACAATGTGAATGGAATCTTTTATATATATGGAAAATCTAATGAAAGACGAATGCTGGAGAATTTCGTATTAGCCAATTTGTCGTTGGTATGTTGTTTTTTTTTTTTAGTGGTCCCATTAACAGCTCTATTTGTCAAGTATTCTGGCTTCCTGTCACTGTTGAAAAACAAGTACGCAAGCATGCTTTCACACTGATAAGTACATTCAAGTCATCTCAAAAGGCCCGTTTTTATTTTATTGTTGGTTTAGCGATGACAAGTCCACACAAAAATCGTCTTCCTATTTGTATTCTTGCACCCGCTCTGACACAGCATTCATATTTGTTGTTTCCATTTATTATTTTATTTAGAATTTTATTTATTTTATTTATATGTTTGTTTATTTATTTATTTATGTATGTATTTATGTATGCATGTATGTATGTATTTATTTACTTATTTATTCATTTATTCATTAACAAATAATTTTTTGTCTGTAGTCTTTTTTCTTTTTCAATTTAGGTGAAAATTCACACATTTGATTTGGTCTGCACCCAAATTTGGTTACAAGGTTCACACAAATTCATTAAAAGGGACATATGAAACTTTTAGTCCTTTAGTTGTTTTTAAGCAAATAGTTGGCTTTCCAGAATATTCCAGAATATTATCCATATTTAAAGATTTATTTTTTTTAGCTGCTGATCACTTAATTTATTAGATTAGCTTTTCCTAAATTTGTTTAACTCTGATCTGACAATCCGGTTGCCGGACTACAGGAAAGCGTTATCATATCAAATTTCCGTCCCAAAATTAGCTCACATCAATTTCAATCAAGCTGTTTCTGATATCATCTCGTCATTACTATTACCTCTCCTACATAAGATGATACAAAGATGATCCTTGACATTCTGAACGTAAACATGTCTTTTTTCCCTTTTGACGGCCTTCATCTTGCAACAGATTGCATCTTTATTTTCTTTTGCTTTGCCTCAGCAAGGCCAGGTGCTTGTACGACACAAGCAGGTGATGATTAAAGGCTGACCTTATGCTTCATTAGTAGCAACCGGGAGATTTCACTGCTTGGCTATGAATCATGGAGAAAAAAAAAAAAAAGTACCTGCCGGGGAAATGTTACTGAAGTGATTATGTTAGGGGTGTAAATCAATAGAACCCTTGGCCTGCAAATGGAGTAGTGGTGAAGTGAGATGCAAAATGAAGAAGGGGGAATATGAAAGAATGGGATTAACGGACAAATGGGACAGGGATTCATACTTTGATTTTTTTTTTTTGTGAGGGGGGGGTTGTTTCAAAAGGGGTCAATGTCAATCAAACAGAAAATCATAGGATTGTTTCAACGATGGTAGTAGAGAAGAAGCCTAAAATCTTTTCGTAACCACGTTGTCAAATAAGACGTAAAGGTTTGTTTACTTTTTGCCATAGAAAAAAAACTCTCTTTTTGCCATCCGGAAGTTTGTGTGATGATATGATAACTGTCACTCATTTAAAGCCAGTTTACTAACCAGTGAAGATAAAAACAAACAAAAAAACCTTCATAACAATAAAATATGACGATTTGTCATGTTTGAGAAATATTCATTTCGACTGATAAAATATGAAGATAATACACCATATTTTTCGTTCTATAAGGCGCACTGGACTATAAGGCGCACCTTCAATGAATGGCCCATTTTAAAACTTTGTCCTTATATAAGGCGCACCATTAATGCATCATGTCAGATTTTTAATCCAAATCAAATCATTCTCAATTTTATCATTTTTATTTCAACTTCAGACGCAACAAATTACTTTATATTCACAAAATAATGATTCAAAGTCTTTTTGATTCATGATATTTCAATTTAAATTTAGGAATTTGATCCATATATAAGGCGCACGGTCGGCTTTTGAGAAAATGTTAGGTTTTTAGGTGCGCCTTATAGTCCGGAAAATACGGTAATTAACACTGAACATATGTTAATATTACTGCAAAAAAGAATTGCCCATTTTAAACAATAAACCCAAATGTGGGATTGGCAGCAATTTATAAACTGCGTAAGAACAAATTTGAGGCACATAAAGAATCAAATTAGATCCAAAGTGTGCTGCAAGTATTGTCTTCTACATTTGCTGGTCAATTGAAGTCAAAATGAACAGAATCTGCTCCCAATTAAAGTCCACTTCTCAATGCCCCGTGATTATATGGCCTGGGCACTTGCTGTGTGATAGTCTCAATTCTGGTGAACATGAGTCCCAAATGGCTCATCTGAACCCCCCCCCCCCCCCCTTCACACACACACACACACACACACACACACACACTCTTATTATAATTGACTCTATTGAGGAGCACCAGCTTGCATTCACTTTTCCTCAATTCTAATTAGGTTCAACACCTTTAGTATTTACATGAAGCTATTTTTACTACTTTGCGCCCCATAATTAAAAAAAAAAAAGATATCTATTTGTGGCAGTTGCAATATGAAATGTCTAAGTAGTTTTCATTCTCGAGATTAATTTCCTGTAAAATGTAGGAAAATGTGAGCACCTTTTTAGCAGTGGCTTTAATCTGTGCATGTGTTAAACATATGCTACTTAGTATAATCTTTAACTATTTCCAAATGGCTTACTCTATTAGTTATTTTAACCTCTGCTTATGATATTCATAGTGGAAAGGAAAGCAGATGTTTTGCAAACATGTGTGCTTATTAATAAACAGCATGCACACGTGCTTGAGCTCCCGTACAGATGCTCGGCAACATAAGTCTGGCAAAGCCATCGCTCTCGACATCCTGCCGTAGTCTCTTGAGGGAATATTTTTTCAAGCTGTTTGTTAATATTTACACTGTTAAATTTGTAAACCAGCTCCTGTAGAAGAACATTGTTATATTTTGAGAATTTGTAATATTTTTAGAAAGGTGTACAGTGATCCCTCGCTACTTTGCGTTTCGTTTATCGCGGCTTTACTACATGGTGGATTTTTTTTTTTCAAATTAGAAAAACATTTGAAAGTCAAAATAAAACTTCTAAATTGAGGAAACGTGTGTAACCTTTAGGACAATGTAGTATTGCTCCAAATGTTTACATTCCTTTAGAAGTCCGTTTTCGCGTGTTACGACGATTGCGAATTAGCATTTTTCCGCTAACTCGTTAGCCTGCCCAGTACTTCTTGCTTGTGACCGTACTTCGCGGATTTCTCTTATCGCGGGTGGTTTTTGGAACCAATTCTCCACGATAAACGAGGGATTACTGTACTACATCCAAAAATTATGAAAAAAAAAAAACTGACAAAAGACTTTCCCATATTTTTTTTCATAATTGAAGCCTCCTCACTCGTCTGTTTACATCCGAACGCCTCCCACCAGAGATCCCAGAGAACAGAGAAAAGACTCGTCTCGAAAAACCACACGCCTCACGCTTGGATGTAATTTCACGACGTCAATTCAAGACGTCGTCGTGTTAGTCATTCAATGTCACCCAACTTGTCTATAACAGCAGTTTCATGTGAGCGGAGTGCAGCTCAACCTCTCTTGATCCATCAAATGAATCCACCATGAGACATGAGCAGCTGTGATGTCATTTGAAATGGACAGCAACATTTCCCCTGCTGAGAATGCATTTATGTATTTACTACATTTGTGAATATCAAATGCAAATTACACCCCCTCTGAGTCCATATTAAAGCATTTCTCTTCCAAAACAAGTTGTCAAACAAAAGCTTTATAATTTGCATGACTGTAACTCAAGTTTGTTAACTAAATGAGACCATGTGACTAAATATACAGATTTGAATCCCCACAACACACACATCAAAATGGATATTATGCCAACCACCCAAGCCTGACTCATTGCAAGTGACGTTTATGTGCTATAAGTGCCACTTTGCTCCAACGTGCAGTGATTTAACCGCTTTTGACACAGTCCAAGAAATTTCTTTCTCCCACCCCCTTTCATGCTGTCTCGCGCATTTATCACCAATCCACACATCGTCTATAACTCTATAGAGACTGCAGACATGAGAATAAATGTCCGCGTGATGAGAGACCTGTCATTCTTACTCTTTTATTTGCTTCGTCTGCACCACAGGGAGGTCAAAGGTCAGAGATGGTCACCGAGCAAATTATTGGCGTTGGGTATTATTGTCACTCTTGAGATCGTAAAAAGCTTTTCCAATATAGAAGCCCAATGAAGTTTTCTTCACTTGGCATCAATATGTGACAGAAGCATCCAACGAAAAGGTACAGAAGGAAAATTGAAGAGGTCACATTATTGCATGCCCCATACAAAAAGGAACTCGGACACAAAATGCAACCGAGGCAAGTGCCACAAGTTCGGACCCACGGTGGGGGATGGTTGTGGAAGTGCTCCTTCCAACAGATCTTGTGATGGATTGGGTGAAGAATGCCAAGAATGGCTGACTCCCTCTAAGAGATTAAGAGCAGTTATGTCTGTGTTAGAGTGGCAGAAACAAATGGCTGAGATAGAGGTGGGGAGGTGTTGTTATGAACTCCCAGACATTGATGCTTTTGAGGGCGGGTGAGCTCTTTGGGTGGTTTGGAAACCCGCCAGGAGGGGGGATGACTGCTTGACAATTACAGCCGCTTGGAGGAAAACAACAGAAGGCATCAAAGGAGTTAATAATATGGCCAAGAAAAGTGGGAGTTCTGGTCTCTAGCATGTTTTTTTTTTTTGTCAATGGAAATAAATGACAAATATGGCAGATTGAAGTTAAAATCAAAGTAGAAGATGCTGTTAGTGATGCTGCAGAAGAAAACAGGCTATTAAATATTTGTCGGCTTTTAAGTACCGTATTTTCCAGACTATAAGGCGCACCTAAAAACCTAAAATTTTCTCAAAAGCCAACAGTCAGCCTTATAGTCCGGTGCGCCTTATATATGGACCAAATTCCTAAATTTAAACTAGCCCGAAGCATTGTGTCATTAAATCAATCATAAGTGGCCCGCTGAAGACTATGAACCATGAATCAAAAAGACTATGGGTCATTATTTTGTGATTATAAAGTAATTTGTTGCGTCTGAAGTTGAAATAAAAAAGATAAAATGGAGAAGGATTTGATTTGGATTAAAAATCTGACACAATGCATTAATGGTGCGCCTTAGTCGGGTACACCTTATATAAGGACAAAGTTTTAAAATGGGCCATTCATTGAACGTGCGCCTTATAGTCCAGTGCGCCTTATAGTCTGAAAAATACGGTACATTTTCCCAACAAAATTTCCGTGGTTGTCTCCTCTGTTTTTGTGAATTGTTGTGCTTTCTGGCAGTGAACTGCGCTTCCAGAGTATCATTTATGCATACGCAATGTGCATGACATTTGAATTCATTGTGGGATTGTCAAACTGACACTGGGAATGCAAATTACTCGACTGAGACGTGTAAGGTCTTTGGCAAAATACATGACAACCATGAAAAGTTTGGTGTGACGGATAAAGATAATTTTAATAGCCGCTATGGGTTCAAAATAAGCCTTTGCTTGATATTAACTACCCAGGTTTCCTATCCCAAAGGACAAACCAATTTATTAGCTCAGAAATGAAACATCAGAGGTGCGCCGCATATATTTCCAGGTGATCATCTTCGCAGCATTTCCATATTGGAAACCAATTCCATGAGATTGATTTCCCAGCGAGACTTGTCGGGTCTCATTCATTTTTCAATTTGCATCTGCAACGGAGCCTGGCCCAAAGTGCTATTTTCTTGGCCACTGCCCTGTAGCTCTACTCTGAACTTATGATCTGACTGCCAAATCAGCCATGTGATGTATTGAGACAAAGCCGAAGGGTGACAACTTAGCGACAGAGAGCAGGTAAAGGGGCAAAATGGGTTGAAATGAAGGTGTGGGATGGGGGGGGGGGCATTTCTTCACTTATCGTCAGTGGCACGATTGCACTCTCGGTTGATTTTGTCCCATGTGTGACTGCTGGTAGAAGTTTGACCGCATCACCGTTCCCGACAGCGTTTGTCTTGATCCATTAATTCCACAGCACTTTTCGTGAAACAAAAAGTGTGGGAGGAAGAAAAGGGAGAACAATATTTTCTGTGAGCAAGAGATCAGTCCCATCCGCTTCCTCCCATCATCGTTGCAGAAGGTGGAGCAAATTAGGTGTCAGATGATATTTAATGTGAAAGGGGGCCTGTCTCTTCCCTTGACATCCACTCCTGGCTGCACCGCTGCACGACACCGATATAGAGACGCTCTCAATTCAGGCCTCATCAAATGGCACTCAAGTAAAAAGAAGCGAGCGGGAGAAGGAAGAACAAAAGACGGTGAGGGACAGAAAGAGGTGACGGGGAGCAGGAGTCATTAACCGAAGGTGAAAGTGAAATGGAAGCTGTTGATGTGGGAGGAAATACAGTCGAGATGGCGGAGAAGAGTTTTCCAGTTGAGGAAAGAAAAAAGTGAGTTCAGGTTCCTCGCCCTGCAGCTGAACACTTGTGACAGGGTAGAAGATAAGAGAGTGAGATGGGCACGGAAAAGCCGGCATGAAAATACCTTCAGTTGAAACCGAGGAGCAAAAAAAAAAAAAGTCAAGGGTCTTCTCGTATGTTCTAACGAAAGCCGGGAGCTTCGGGAAAGTGTGACGGGACGCGGTCCCGTTGCTCATGGAATCAATTGAACCAGTTCTTATTTTCTTCCCACACGCCTTCTTTTTCATTTCCACTCTCTGTTTCACAGCTTGTCCCTGCAGGACAGGAAAGGTGTGAATGGTGTTTTACACCTCAAAGTGAAGTTCTGAGCAAGTAAGTTTTAAAAAAAAAAAAAAAAAGGAAAACCCCCCAGAATAGGTTTGATTGATAACAATTGACCACTCCTGCATAATGTGTCATAATTATCTTTATAATAAACATTACTACGGCTCTCGTCTCACCAAGATTACGGTAATCCATTGTGAGGGCAGTCTGTCTAACGTCAGGCTGAGTCTAGCTATTGTTACCATGACGACCAAGGACGGAGTGGCTTCTATTTGTGGAAATAAATTGAAAGCGTAGCATGATCAAAATGCAAATTTGAATAAGTCATTTTAATCAACATTGACTATTACTCTGGGCTAACTTTAATTTTATTTTGAAGCGATCTACCAGATGGTTGATCCTCTGTTTTAGTAAAGTGACTTTTTTTCAAACAGTGGCAACACTGCTCATAAAATAACAAGTTGCCTTTTCCCTCACCCTGGCATCACGAGTCAGAGCCTGTCAGCAGGGTGCAGCTCTGTCCGTCCATCTGTCAAGCTTGGAGAGCTCCCACTCCGGGTTGTCAGGGCACTCTGCCCTCCACAGTGTTCTGCTCTCCTCCCTCCCTCCCTCCCTCTCTCATCTTCCCCTCCTACCACGGCTTGTCCTCCTCACAGCTGCCTCCTCAGCTGTGTCCACTGGCCATCATCCCACTTTTCCGAGCATGTCCTGTTTACCGCACACCGAGTGGCCGTCGATCCCCCACGCTCCGACATTGTAGACATGCTCAAGTGGGCGTGTACCCGAAAAGGAAGTTAGGCAGGGACACGCGCAAACGATTCCATCATTTAGTCAGAGATGCCTTCAAGTGCATCTTTTTTTTTCGGCGTCTTATGAATATAAATGCATGCGAAGCTGCTCAACCGCACGACAACGATCATTTTCTCAATGGTTGCACTTTTATTTGGCCTGCAAGCAAAGGAACAATTGCTATTGAAGTACAACGGAACGAAAACATCAGTTTCCTTCTTCGTCTAAAAAACAGCTGATCTTGCACTTTGATTGCAGTAATTATTTCAAGAGCAGAGATCTATATTTATTATAAAACATGATGACTTGAATTTGTTGTCTTTAATCTTTCAACGGATGGCTTGGGACATTGGTGTCAAACTCAAGGCCCGGGGGCCAGATACGTCCCGCCAAATCATTTTAAGTGGCCCGCCAAGACAAATTTTGTCATTACTAAAATTAAAAATCACTTTTAAAAAGTAGAGACATTGCTAGCAATTTTTATTACGATTTGTCTTTTTAAAATATTTGAAACTATGACTATGATGCACCCCTGGCTTGTGAGGTGCGGCCGAGCCTTTATATAAGTCTCATTCTTAACTGAGTATGGAAAACTTAGTCTTAGGTCAAAAAAAAAAAAATCTTGCTGTTGTCATCTCCAAGATAAATAAACAGTGAAATAAAGTGAGAACAAAATATGTCGTAAGAATTCTTATCATTATGGCAACACAGTTTCATCATGGTTAGACATCAGTGACCCGGTTATTTCCTGCTTGAATAACTTTCATTTTAAAGTGTAAATGAAGTGTAACTGAGTGAAAGAAAGCATACCAGCCAAATGTAACATATTATGAATCACACTTGCTCTTATCTTTCCTCACTTTTCTTACATTAGTCATCCGTCCAAGAAAATACAGTTTATTACACTTAGTAGTTATGAAGGCAAATTGGAAGACCTCCATATTCCTATGATCTCACAAACTAAAAAGAAAAAGAATTTATGGTGCTTACAAATTGCTGCAGACACAAAACTTCTGAAACATCATTTATTCTGTATTTTTAATCTAGTTTGAGACTCGAGTGCCTGAATGGATTCAAATGAAAAAGATCGCTGGAGTCAGGCCAAGTGAATTTAAATTTTTATTTAAAATTTCTGAAGTGTATACTTATTGAGTAAAAATGATAATTTAATCATAATAATTACATGTATATTATATATATATATATATATATATATATATATATATATATATATATATATATATATATATAATTTTATATATATGCTAATATTTAGACCAACTCCTGAGAAGTGATTTTGGAGAGTATTTTGCCTGACACCAGCGATATACAATATTTTCTTCTTTACTTAACTGCCCACATTTTTTGGGGACTCAAGGCAGACTGAAACGTAAACCCAGTGTGTTGCCATTCACTAATGACATAGTATTCTTACCAGCTCTTTCTCCAAACCACAGCATGATCCCCGAGTCTAAGCCGCGAAATGCATCTGGATTTGGCAGATGAGAAACTTTGAAATTAAATTTGACGAGTGTGTACGTGAAAGCACAGGAGGATGGATTACGACACTGGCACGAGTGAGGTCCAGGAGGCCCAGATTAGAGTGTCTGTTTAAACAGTTGTTTATATCTTGATGTAAAAGGCAATTATGTGTTCAAAGTAGGAACGTCTTTTTCATGTTATTGTTCTAGATTTCTCGTACAATCTTGTAAATATCCCTAACATATGCATTTGATGAGTATGCCCTTAAGGTAAATAAATATACACATAATCTGAAGGTACATTATATAGACAAAGTATACTCCACCAAAAAGTTTTTGTTGTATTCTGTTTCGGCAAGTGGCTGCTTGAAGTAAAATCATCTGGATCTGTTTTTTTTTTTCGACTAATCTGCTAAAAAAAACAGTTTTGTTATCGTGGGACTCAACCGGAAATGCCAAATATGCAATTGCAAGAGTAGTGAAGATTTGAGGAGATCTCATCAAATTCAACACAGGGACTTCCTAGCAATGTTTGGATTTTGTTGTGTACTTCAAGATGAGTGAAGCGGACAATCTGTCAAAAAAATGTGGGGCAGAACTTGGATTTATTCAGGGACATACTTATGCAGTTCTTGAACCTTTCACAACCTTTTGATATTTGGAAGCTGGATAATGAAAAGGAATAACAACTAGGAGATAAAAAAAAAAACCTTTCAACATGCCTGCTGGTGTTACTTTGCATGCTAATTTGTGTACACAATACAAAATTGAGATGAAGCGGTAAAAAAAAAAAATCTTAGAAAATAAAAACAACATTAATTCAAGTGGAATGGAAAATACATCACTCTGCTTTTCATCTTCAATTATATATGAAGTAAATATTTCATGGCAGTCTCCTCATCAAATCTACATTTGACTCACAAAAACAAGGCATTGTGGAATTTTCATGCAAACAAGGAAAACTTTGTGTTGCTTAAAGGCAGAGGTTATTTGGATATTGCACAAAAATTAATCCACTATTTAGTAGAAAATCCTTGAAATGTGTTTTGATTGTGTTACTTATAAAAAACTGCACATAAGCTCTTGATTGCAATTTTAGTAGCAACTTGTTTTTTATACAACCTACTACTAAATTTTCACACATGAACTTTTTTTTTAATGAAATATATCAAGGTATGAGACTGCCGCACAAATGCCCGTGCTTGACAAGTCATCAAAATGCCATTGTTGACAAACCAGATAAAGAGTCACAAATAAAGTAGCGAGACTCAAACAATCCACAAAGCGCATAGAAAACGAAGTCAGTAAATAATAGAATACATTTGTTCCTGCTGAAATTGGCTCTTTGGAGGAAATGGCTTAGAGTCGTTGCCATCAGAGAGAAACGGGGAGGGGGAAAAAAAAACAGTGAAGGGGGAAAAGAAAAAAAAAAAAATCAGAGAAGAGAGAATAAGCACAGCTCATCAGCTTGGTGGAGATAGTAGCTTGGAGGGGAGCGATAAAGCTATTTTGGCACGGTAAAAATCACGCATCCATCACAATGCTTATCGGTCACTCGGGGAAAGGTGCCTATAATAAATCGTCAAGTGCAGCGTCAGTGCAGCTCAAACCCAGACAATTGGAGTCAGTGGAGTAGTTCTCTTTGCTTGTTTGAACAGTGTGACTTATTTGGGGAGGGGGGGGATCAAGTGGGATAGGGGGGGGATGTTTAAAATGTGAGATCATTTCACGGCGAGATATGAAGGTGCACTGATGACTTCCAGATTCGAATGGGGCTATGGGAAATGTTGCTATGACACGATGAAATCAATCCAAATAATATACGGGATATACGCAGAATTATCCTTAAAAAAAAATCTCTGCTCACTGCAGCCCATCATTACATTTTTGTGATCCAGAGCGTTGCTCATGAAAACCTTTGCTTCGCCTTGACCTTATTACCATTTCAAAGATTTCCTGCCAAATCAGTCCGCACGGCTTCACATTGGACAAGCGGGGGCTGCTGATTCCGAAAGTTAAGACATCAGTAGGCAAAGCAATACTTTGTTGCCGTTTGACTAAACATGAGGGCGAGTATTCCTGATGCGACTTCAAAGCGTGACGCTCGACTAAAACTGACAAATTGTCTTGACGAAAATGCCAATTACAAAAAATAAACCGAAAAAGGGTTTGTATTTTTTTTTGTGAGAAAATGTTGCAGCATTTTAACTCCGATTAGGGCTCTCGTTGAATAAGGTGTCTTTTTGGAACAAATGCACATAGATTGTTTCATTAAATTGTTGGAACTGGATCAAACTTTGATTTAAGCAGTCCAATTCATTGTCAGTGATTCCCGTGTCTGTTGAGCATATTAAGTAGGAAGAAATTGAATTTCTCCACTCAGAACTCACTTGAATGACATTTAGGCATTATTGCTCTGTTCTCTGTCTTGACTTGAATGTATTTTCTGCTAAAAACGCTTTAGTACAAACTACAAAGGCAGCCTAGATGTGAAATTGAGAGTTTCTTTTGACAATAACAAAAAAGTTTTACCGTTCCGCAAGGGCATTCTTCCTCTCTGGTGCGTGATTGAACGGCCCCATTGCCACGGATTCAAAGCACGGCTCAGTCTGGTGTCTTGATCTCACATGGCTCTATGAAGGCTGACACACAGACAGATAGGGTATCAGAGACGGGATGAAACAAAGATGGCTTCTGAAATCAATCGTCATCCAGCCGCATATTGCTCTTGCTTCGTCCGCCATCGCTGTGTGAAGCCCTTAATCAGCCCCAAATGAAATAGATGAAGAGAAAGCAAGACGATGGCCTGTTAGACTACATTCCGCGCTTATCGAGTCATCGTGATCACACGGAGCAAAAGGCGATAACCGTTCTGTAATATTCATCTTCTACAGGAGGTTGTCAGTGGGAATTTCTTTTAAGGCCTTTAACATATAATATAAAATAATATAATATAAAATATTATAATATATTTTATATAATATAATATAATATAATATAATATATAAGGAAATTATTTTTAGGCTTTTAATATGATGAATACAGATTTTTAACATCCTTATTGAATAAAAATGCTAATATATATAATATATAATATTATATATTATATATTATATATAAGGAAATTCTTTTAAGGCTTTTAATATGATGAATACAGATTTTTTAACATCTTTATTGAATAAAAATGCTATTAATATTATCTATATATCTATATCTATATATATCTATATATATATATTTATTTTTATTCAAAAGATTCTTGCTCAGCAGGTCAAAAGCAGCTTTATCAAGAAATCTGTCTATTAAGCGAAAACATAAAGCACCAACTGCCAACACTGTGACCTTCACATTTTCAAAAAAATATATACTGTACTGCACTCTGCAACACATTACATCTAAAAGGTTAACGACAATACTCAATCTAGCTGTCCCACAATCTCCTTTTCCATTACGGCGATAGGAAATTCCCTGAGTAGTAAAAAAAAAAAAGAAGTTACAATTTTTAAACTAAATACTTGAACCTGTAACGAATAACAAGAAGTTCAGGGCAACATCTAAAAATTAATTACGAAGCACTCGAAAAGCTTTCACTCATGGGTTTATGAAAAAACGAGGAATTAATCATTTGCTTAAGTGCTCTAAACACAAAAACAAATAAGCTTTGGCAAGTTAATTAAGAAGCTTTAGGCGTACTTTTCTCCTCTAAAACCTGTTCCATGCTAGTTAGTAAAGCTTCGCCTAGCCTTTTGTTTTCTTTTGTTCGGACAAAATATATCGTTCTTACCTTCAAACATTTCCAACGGTTTCGGCAGCAACTTCCGCTTTCGTCAGAGAGTGTCACGTGACGGTGTGTAACACGTCTTTTTCCGCTGTTACTATGAGGGCGTGACCAACCGATTTGACAGATGGGTAACGCCCCCTTCCGCCGAAACTGTCGGAAAAGTTTTAAGGTAAAACGTACGGATTAATGGTTGTTAAAAAAAAGCCAAACAATTTCTGTACATTAGTTATAATATTTACAGCTGAAATTTTGAAATATGACATTTGATGTTTTTAATTTAGACGTCTAAATTAGGTCTGCATATTTAGACTAACATAGACGTCTAAATTAGGTCTATACATAGACCAGACGTCTAATCGATGTCTATGGCTGGCAGGGTATATATTTTGTCTGAACAAAAGAAAACAAAAGGCTATCCAACTAAGGCATTGGTGTCAAACTCAAGGCCCGGGGGCCAGATATGGCCCGCCACATAATTTTATGTGGCCCACGAAGACAAATTGTGCATCAAATTCGTGTACTAGAATTGCAAATTGTCTTTACTTTTCATAATATCTTTTTTTTTATATATTTGACCAGTTTTTACTCGTCTGATTTGAAAACGAGTTATTTGTCAGTTTGTTTTGTAGCTTTTACTGTATATAATATGAGGTGCTCATATATTTTTTTGGGTTGACAGTCAGAAGAATGGCCCTCCCAAAGAAGCTATGACTACAATCTGGCCCGTGAAAAAAAGTTTGACATCACTCTTGTTCATAATTCATGCCCAAGAAAGACTCACTGCTGCTGTTTCCCTAAGAAAGGAGAATTGTAAGCAGACGCTTTTAATTCAGTCTACAGTAGTCACACTCCTTTTGTTACTTGGAGATTTGACATTAAAGGTTCCACTATTTGTAACTATTATCATAGATGAAGTGTTACATCTAAGCTCGGGCTTTCTGGACGTCAAAACTCATTGGGAACAGCAACGTTTTGTGTGTTCATTAATGTTATAGAAAACACAAAGACAGCAGGGACACCCAAACCAATTAGCATTAATTATTTTCCTGTAAAGATTGCGAGGTAGGCTACAAGGAAAAGCCGCGTTTGCCTCAAAGGCACGCACACATGAAGCAGGGTAATCTCTCTGGGTGGAGATAATGATTGTTTATGCGAGATTTAAATTATATCGTATATGAAGCTATAACGGGAAAGACTGACTTCGGCTGACTCGGCCATTCCGTAAGCTTTTGACTGTGGTCTCTCATCAGTCGTCCAGAGAAAGTCAAGGCGGTTGGCTTTAAAGGCTAACTCAGCATGATATGACCATCATATTAAATAAAACCCTCTTGCTTAACACGAAAATCCTCTTTGACCTTGAGATGAGCCGGCGTAGTTTGATAGGTATGCATTTGTCAGTTTGATAATACAAAAAGGCCAAATATTCAAATTTCTTCATTATTTTAAATGATTAAATTTCAATTTATTTTTACTATTGTCTGTCTTTATTTTTATACAATTTTATTTTATTTAAATTTTTATTTTATACAATATTTTTGACAATTATCATAACTTTCGAGATGAAGCAACACAGCTGCAAATCGACTTGATCTTCTTAATGAGAGCAGCAGAAAAGTTGGAAATGATGTCAGTCTAATATTTCCTTCTGCATGACCCTGTGAAAGCTCAGCGGGTAAAAAGAATGTTTAAAGATTGAATTATACGCTCCCACAGTAGGAAAGTGAATAGATGACTGATTGTTATTGAATATGACAATAATGCCGGCTGTTAGTTTTATTTGAAATAGTGACAGTGGAATGAATGACAGCCCTCCTGATGTGCGTTACTATGGCCAATTTCTAGCCCCGCCCCCAAATAATAATTCCTTCTGACCTTAAATATAAAACACTTATAATGACACTCAACAAAAGGCAAGGACAAAATATAAAAAAGTCAAGTTCCCCAAATAACACATACTGTAGTCATCGTCTGCTAAAATAAGTTGTATATTATTGTTAAAATCTTTAATTGCGAAATATGACTGATCCAAGTGACATTTAAGCAGCTGGGAAAACCTGAGTGGGAAAGTTTCTACTCTGCATGAAGATTATGCCAAATACCCAATAAGTCTGTTTAACTGTGAGGTTTGAACTGTGGTATTATAGTTTGGCATACATTGGTGATAGCCTCATTTGTGCAGCAAAAAAAAAAAAAAAAAGGAATTAACAACACATGTTAAACATGGCGACAGTTTCAGATTGTGAATGGAGAACTAAATCTGACAGTAAGTAATCGGAAGGTTTTTTTGATTTTTTTTAAAAGCTCAAAACCACATCATCAAATGACGACCATGTGAAAAATTTAACATACAGTATATTTTCCCTTCGTTCAGCGTCAAGAGCAGCTTATTGTACATTTTTTATTTCAAAGAAATTCTATATATTTTTTACTTTATTATTATTTATTTGCTAATTTATTTGTTTATTTTTTACACTTTGTTGTATTTTTTTACTTTATTTTTATTTATTGTTTAATTTTTTTATTCTATTTTGTGATTAGTTGCATTTGCCTTACAGCCAAGTGTACAGTCAAATACATATTTAATATTTTAAACGGGATCAACGCTTTGCTTAATGTCACTACTTTGGACAAAGCAGTGGACCGTCATTATTCAGGGAACTGGTGGGCGTTTAAAGTGCCTTCCGCAAAGTGGCCACGGCGCCGTATTATTCAAGACGACGACGCTTTCATTAAATCTTTAATTGGAATTAATGGCAGCCATATTTTATTTGTCTGACATCGTGAGGTTAGAGGGGGTTACTAAATTAAAACGACTTGTGTCATTTAATTGTGCCGCCGTTTAAATGTTCGCTCCCTCAACTCCCATGGTCGTCTTTGTCAAACAGGAAAAAGGCTGATGAGCTGTGCAGGGTTCCTGTGGGACACTAAAGAACTTTTATATGGTGTTGTTGGACTCAGTAACCGACAGGAAGTGGATTCTATGCTAGTTGTGGGGGGGAGTCATTTCTTCCACAACGTTTTCAAGAAGATATATGATTATTGCCGACCTTAAATTACACAATTATAGGGCATTTTACAGTTTCAACAAAGTGCAGCCACATCACTGGTTCTTGTCCACTGAGGGCTCACTCGCCCAAATTGACATCTTTACCATTCGGCTTGAGATGAACGAGTCGCCTGTTGATGAAAACTATGAAAGTGTTCCTGATGAATTTCTTTTCGTTTTTTTTACACAATTTTCTTTTACCATTTGAAGCCAAGAGAAGCAAATATAAAATGACATTAGTAGGTGTCAGAAATCCCATAAAATAAAATCCTTCTTTGTTTTTTTTCCCAGTCTGTCTCTTTCAGATACCCGAAGATAACCAAGACTGTATAAGCAGTATATATATATACCGTATTTTCCGCACTATAAGGCGCACCTAAAAACCTCCAATTTTCTCAAAAGCCGACAGTGCGCCTTATAATCAGGTGCGCCTTATATATGGACCAATATTGAGCCACTACAGCAGGCGTGTCCAAAGTCCAGCCCGCGGGCCAAATGTATATATCTTATATATGGACAAAGTTTTAAAATGAGCCATTCATTGAAGGTGCGCCTTATAATCCAGTGCGCCTTATATATGGACAGAGTTTTAAAATGGGCCATTCATTGAAGGTGCGCCTTATAGTGCAGAAAATACGGTAGTTTTGCCAATTTTGTCAAAACACGATAGGATTCATGGTTACGTGCAACAAACTCTCAAAGGTACCATTGAAATATTTGGAAACCCAGTACAGTGTGCCACTTGCAGCTCCCCACTTAACCTCTGCATTTTTCCTTACCGACAAAGCTCCTTCACTCATCAGTTTCATATAAAACCTCTCAGCAATACATTTATTCAAGTATCGTTCAAGTGTGAAATAGTCAAACTAGTTCTGTGGGCGATTTTTGTACTTTCATTTTTCCAACGGGATTTACTCTTTTGAATTATAACAAAGGTGAATAATGAAAACGCAAAATGTTTTACAAGCATAAAATCTCTTGAGCTTATTCTGCTTTTGTGCGCCACTTTTTATAACAACATATTTTCACGTCACCTTTTTGACGAGCTCTGTTAAGACAACTCACATTTTAGTTCCTACAATGTATGAAAGTAAGCAAATTGTAAAAGTAAAGTTAATGAATTGCTCAAAGGGCTGTCTAATTTTTTTTTTTTGGTCCCTGCATAACAGGAAGGTGTTATCTCCCAAACATGAAACGGCAATACTCTCAACAATAAAGCATGTATTTGATCAAAGCCGCTTAAAAAGCTGTTTTGGGTAATATGAAGAAAGAAAATGTCCGATAGGGAAAATCAGATGAGAGAGACACTTGGCAGCAGCGGCATTGTTGTGGCTATTGAGTTATTTTGTCCAGACGTTATGCTTGGACATTAATAGAGTTTGTATTAAATGTTATAAATTTAGCTTTGATTGCCTGCAGCATTTTTGGCTTGCATCATTAGGGTAATGCTCTTTGACAGAACAACAACACACAACAGCCGGATCAAAAGCTATTGCGTTTTCTTTTCATCCTTCAGCCAAGACTTCGTCGAGAAGGAAAGCTGGAGAGACAGGAAGGAGACAGAAATAGACAGAAAAAACAAACATGACGTGGAGCTGGTTTACAGGCAGGTAGCCACCCCCCACACACACCAGTCCCGGATATGGACCTGTTACATTTCTGGGACTAATCAACACATTCATTTCCAGCGTCAGAATTTCACACATAAATACCGTATTTTCCGCACTATAAGGCGCACCTAAAAACGTCAGATTTTCTCAAAAGCCGACAGTCCGCCTTATAATCAGGTGCGCCTTATATATGGACCAATATTGAGCCACTACAGCAGGCGTGTCCAAAGTCCGGCCTGCAGGCCAGATGTATATATCTTATATATGGACAAAGTTTTAAAAGCTTCATTGAAGGTGCGCCTTATAATCTGGTGCGCCTTATAGTGCAGAAAATGGTACTGTGTATCATCACTAATAATTAATTCACACACCAACCGGCCTGCTCAATCTAAAATTCTCTTGTTAAATTCATTTTTCTGTCTGTCTCATCTTTCATCTCCCTAAAACTGTGTTGTCAATGCCAGCAGGGTGCAACTGTGCAGTTCGCAGTGAGAGCCAGAGTTTTTGGGTTGATCCTGACAGCTTGCTTGGCAAAAGCACGTGTTAATGTATGTAGCAGAAATGCGTGGTTTCGCTGCTAACTGTCAAATCAACTCTGAAGTGAAAATGCATGTGGGGGTTTTGCGGGTTTCACATAAACTGTGTATAGTCTCGGTCTCGCTCGTCTGGCTGACTGACTGGTGATCTTTCCAAATGTCAGCCAGGATAGGTTTCCAGTTCACATGACCTTGTGCAGATTAACACGATGGATGAATTGTTTGTACATAGCGTGTGTACATTTAAATAGCAAGGAGCTGTTTTAAAAAAAAGCCAGTCGTGCTTATGAAATATTTAAAAGCTACTTAATGTGCTACGCATTGGCGCTATGTGAAGGTAACTTCATCTGAGTTATGCTGCAGGATGATAAGGCACCGACAAAAAAAAAAAATGCATTCACTTTCCACCCACTGCTGCTCAAGGTTGAGTTAAATGCGGAGAACAAATTATGTGCCTTGTAAGTTTGGTCACTCTAAAGACTGGGTATGAATCCACTAACAACTATAAAAATATGCGGAATATTTGAAAGAAGGACTATTTGGAAGTCGAGAAACACATTAGTAGAAACTAGATGTACTTTTTTTATATTGTAGACACAAAAAGCAGCTTTCCTGTTAATAATTTCCGTTATTCCAATCCAAGATGGCCGACATCCTCCGACTAAACTAAGATGTATTCTAAAGAAAATCTTTTCAACGGAATATTTGGAATATTTGAAAGAAGGACTATTTGGAAGTCGAGAAACACATTTGTAGAAACTAGATGTATTTTTTCATATTGTAGACACAAAAAGCAGCTTTCCTGTTAATAATTTCCGTTATTCCAATCCAAGATGGCCGACATTCTCCGATTGAATTAGATGTATTCTAAAGAAAATCTTTTCAACAAGAATGTATACAAGTGTGACCTACAGTATCTTTTCGAGGTCTTCCACATTTATCATCAGGGGCTTTAACCTTTGTAACAGTCTTCTGTTCAGAGTCCTCAAACCTTTGACCTGTGTAAAATACCCCATAAGGTTAATCCCTAGGCAAATAATTGAATCTTGACCTGACTATTATTACCACCCTCAGACGGTTCCGCTCCGTAGGATGCCGACCTTGTAAAAAAGCTCTGCAGTTTCCCTCTGTGGTTTTTCCCACACTGATGGATGTGTGTGTACGAACAAACACACCTTGTATTTGTTCAAGCACACTTGTATACATAGAAACGAAATCTGTCTTGGTCCATATGTGGAAAAACTCCGGGTATATTGAACTCAGGATGCAATAGAACTCCAAATATGATGGAAGTACACAGGCACGGATAATATATTGCACAGTGACACTGATCCACTGAGAGGGGGCTTGCAGAATCGTAAACCAGCGGGTGGTTAAAAAAAAAGCTGGAGCGATCTTCCAGTGACAGGAAAAGTGAATTCACACCTGTAGTAATTCACAAGCTGGTCAAAAACGTATCTAACTCATCTATATGCATTTCTCAGATCTTTAAAAAGATCATGTGAATACTCAGGAAGTCAAATACTTCATCTCCAAAAGCAGATTCGCATATTAAACAACATATGCGCATGTCCTCTGGTGGTCTTGTTCTTCATGGTCTCTCGGTTTTTGTAATTAAACTTCTCATCGCTCCTAAAGGAGAAAGGGAAGTGCATGTTTGAGACCTCTGAAAAAGCATATAAAAGGAAACAGAGCGGAAAGGAATAGAGCAAAGCTGACGTCATTTATGTTGAAAGAAATAATGGCTCAAGGACTTTTATGGAATAAATTCCAGATGGATGTTGGTAGACAACAAAATTGGCTTAAAGGTATTAATGATCATCTGTATCAACCTAAAGGTTGTGGATTCAATCCCAACATCTTTTGAAATATTCCTGTTACCGAATTCCAGTTGATCCTAAAAGATGCGTCATTTCATTTCACCGATCCATTAATTTTCTTTCCGCAATTTTGAAGTCTTCATGACAGTTTTAGCTTTTGATGATTGATGTATGAGCAGACGTGTGAAATCCCTGCCACAGTTTGGGCTTTTGTGTGTTCATCCTTTTTCCTACAAATTATAGGCTGAATAAACTTGGTGAAAAAAAACAAAAAAAATAATATGAGTGATGCTTCTCAATCAAAATGACTAAGGTAGTTAGAAGGAAGTCGGGACACATTCTTCAAGACAACATAAGGTTGAAAAAATATATATATAAATTGCAACTCAGCCATAAAAAGAAGCTCGTTGTCAGACGGAAAGTGGGCACAGCTCATTAGCCATCTAATAGCACCCCTCCTGTGAAGCATGGTGGTGGCAGTGTCATGCTGCGGAGGGACGTCGGAACAGAAGCCTAGACTGGGAAGAAACAAACGGACACCATTTTCCTTTCTGTTTTTTTAAGAAAACCTGCTACTGAGTGCCAAAATCCACATATGAGGAAAGGGCTTTGCGTTTTTACAGCGAATGCCTGTCAAAACTGTCACTGTTGTCGAAAAATGATATGACGGTGAATGCATGATCCTGCTTTCAACAAATCGTGGTAGTTCCTGGACAAAATTAAGTATACCGTATTTTCCGGACTATAAGGTGCACCATTAATGCATCATGTCAGATTTTTAATCCAAATCAAATCATTCTCCATTTTATCTTTTTTATTTCAACTTCAGATGCAACAAATTACTTTATAATGACAAAATAATGATCCATAGTCTTTTTGATTCATGATTCATAGTCTTCAGCGGGCCACTTATGATTGATTTCATGACACAATGCTTCGGGACAGTTTAAATTGAGGAATTTGGTCCATATATAAGGCGCACTGTCGGCTTTAGACAAAATTGTAGGTTTTTAGGTGAGCCTTATAGTCCGGAAAATACGGTATGTTAAATGTGAGTAAAAACTGGAGCACAGGATCAGCATAAAAAACCAACAACATTGAATTCAATCCATTTTTATATATTGAACCAACTCTTCTGAAGGTGCTTTAAATATGGAGCAGTCCTAAAAAAAAAAGAAATATACGCATTTACCCGCTGGTGCAACGGGACCTAACAAAATAATATACGATATACATAAATATATGAGGATTTCAAATATTTATTTGCTTCCCTTGGCTAATTCCTGTTTTTAGTCAAGGGAAACTGTCTTTTTACCCACAAATTCCAGGAAGACAGTGCTGTTATTTTTACCCTTCAGACAGTGT
Source organism: Syngnathus scovelli (assembly GCF_024217435.2). Lineage (NCBI taxonomy): Eukaryota > Metazoa > Chordata > Actinopteri > Syngnathiformes > Syngnathidae > Syngnathus > Syngnathus scovelli. The sequence continues at coordinate 8,257,105 of NC_090866.1, read as the reverse complement.
GCAGTTTTGTATTATTTATTGTTTCAGAAAGAAGCAAAAGGGGAAAAAGTATATTATGCTGTCCATAAAGAATGATACCCAATGCCGGTGGGACCCCCTGTAGGAGACAGCAGTCACATTATCTCCCATTATTCATAAAACCCTTCTGCTTTGAAGCTCTGACACCTGTTTCGTTCTCACTATCTCCTCTTCCTCCTGTCTTTAGGGACTGCAACTTTAATGTACCATCTCATCTCCCGAGTTCTGAACACCCTTTAGATTTAGTATTCACTGTGAAAATGATCGCCCACATGCATCGACCTTGCTGTGGACCTGCTCTGCTTAGTAAGGAAGTCTATAGCTTGTAGTGAATATCGAATATGGGAAGTCGTGTCTGACCAGTGTTGGTGTTGACTTTTTGAGAATGGGAAAAGTTTTGCCTGCATGTTTTTATGGGAATGTTGCTTTTATGGTCGACTGTATATCATCATGACGCGTTACAGATGGGATAGTAAATGCAAGACATATCTGGGATTTTGATCATCTTTATCGGCGTGACAATTGGTAATCTTGCAAGCAGCTGGGTTAGTGAGAGCAAACTTTGAAATTGAGGTCAGGGAAAAATGACTTCAACAATAATCTCTAGTTTTGATCTGATTGATATATTTACAAATAATTGTCCTATATGGGTGGTTTGTTGAATCATTCAAATTTTCAACTGTCTTCAAAATATTTTTTATTTATTTTTCAAATGCATTGATTTATTATTATTATTATTTAATTTTGTTATTGTTGCTATGTAACCTACAAATTTATTTTATACTTTGTGCTGTGAAAATATGCAACTGTCTTCAAAATATGTTTTATTTAATTTTCAAATGCATTGATTTATTATTATTATTATTATTATTATTATTATTATTATTATTATTATCATTATTTAATTTTGTGAATGCTGCTATGTAACCTACAAATTTATTTGATACTTTGCGCTGTGAAAATATGCAATCTATGGGTCATCCGAATGGTCAATAACACCCGAAGGATTCTCAGGGATGAATGAATCCGGGTCATTTATAGGAGATGAAATTGGAAGATGTACCCGCGGGGGGTAATATATTTTGTGCTTGGTTTGCAAGTATTTTAATGTCAGGGTTGTGCAGACAATGCGGGGATATTAGCGTTGTAAGACTCTGCCAATATATGTTGTGCATTCAAGTCAGACTCAAAACATCATTGTTTTTTGGGAGCTCACCGCCTAACACCTCATCATTGTCTCTGCCTTAACCGTGATTAATGTGCTTTGCCCTGCTGAGGTTATAACAACCGTAGCGTGGACCCATTATTGGCTTCACTTATGTGTTTGTTGACAAGCTGTCCAGAACACACTTAACATATCATCCAGTGTGAAGACTACGTTGTTTGGCAGTTACTCTATGAGGTCAAGATGTCATCTTATTACATTACCATCTGTTAACGATCGAGCTTCCTCAGATAGATGTACCTATAGGCAGGCATGGGAGGGGTCAGGCATTGTGGCTTCATGGGATACTGCACAAATGCCAGCAGTTGCAGAGAGATATGATGCTCTGGCAGCCAATCAGGGTGAGAGAAAGGAATGTGGAACTGTAAGCAGAAACACATGGTGGTGAAAGGGAGGGAGAGAGAGAGAGAGATGCAAAAACAACAGAGGTATACTCAAAGATTTGCGACATGCCAGCTTAGTCTTGCTGTGTCTTCAGCAGTATTCTGGTTCAAACTGGGTAAGGACTGGGGAAAAAAAAGGAAATGCATGTGTGTCACCATGTTTGTACCGTATTTTCCGGACTATAAGGTGCACCTAAAAACCTAAAATTTTCTCTAAAGCCGACAGTGCGCCTTATATATGGACCAAATTCCTAAATTTAAACTGGCCCGAAGCATTGTGTCATGAAATCAATCATAAGTGGCCCGCTGAAGACTATGAATCATGAATCAAAAAGACTATGGATCATTATTTTGTGATTATAAAGTAATTTGTTGCGTCTGAAGTTGAAATAAAAAAGATAAAATGGAGAATGATTTGATTTGGATTCAAAATCTGACATGATGCATTAATGGTGCGCCTTATAGTCCGGTGCGCCTTATATAAGGACAAAGTTTTAAAATGGGCCATTCATTGAAGGTGCGCCTTATAGTCCGGTGCGCCTTATAGTCCGGAAAATACGGTAATAGATTAAATGTGTGGCCGAAGTGAAGGATCACAAAAATGCAATTTATTAATGAAAATATAACATGGTATAAATGTATGTTTTATTGTACAAAAACTTTTTGTTTCAATACATATTTCATAGCTGCCGGGAACCGCGCATACCATATTCAAGCAACACCAGTCATGACTGAATATATCGTGAAATAAAAAATTGTCAACTGTTCATCAGCTATTGTATCTCACGGTATGTGTCATTCCTTACCTTGGAGTTTTCAGATAACAATGTCAAGGAGAGCGAGTAAACACTAAAGAGACAAAGTCCACCGTCGGAGAAACTTTAAGCCAAAAACAAAGTCCATCCTTGAAGACTCGTGTGAACTTTGAGGACTAATCTGCCTGCGGGCTGTGATTCAGACCAAGGTAAGACCCTTGACATTTTGAGCTGATTAAGAATTTCACCAGCCTTAGCCCTTTTTGTGTTGTGTCAACCGCTCGGACATCACATTACGCCATTTCATTATCATGCAGTCACATCTAATAATGGCATCAGCGTCCTCCAAGCTGGTGAGCCTCTTTTAATGCATGGTGGCCTCAGAGTGAGGGCTAAGGAGACAAATCAAGCTTGGAACTGCTAGATAAGTGCAACTGGGCATTTGGCCCAAACCAAATTACATTGCTGTTGCATTATGTCCCTGGTATGCATGTATTAAGCTCTGACCTTTTGACCTCATTGCCTACAAAAACCTTCACCGTTTTTTTTGTTCTTATCTCTATTGCATCAGGAGAAGAGCTTCCTGTCCTTTGACCATCTCATTAGCATAGTGAACAATTTAGCATGTCTGCTACTGGAATATTCTGCTCTAAAGGATTTTCAAATGAGCAGCAAAAACATGTGTGAGGCTCAAAATATTTTTAGTTTCAAACTGGAGCACAAATCGTGGTGAGGCTGACCTCTCAAATGGCAAAATAAGTCTACCCCGGAAAAGGGACCATCTGTGTGGACAGAAGAATGGCCCAGAGGGACGAAACTGTGTTTCCCTGTGTGTGTGTGTGTATGTGTGTGTGTGATGGCCTTTTGATACAATACACATTTGTGTAGATAAACAGTTCCTCTGTACACTTCAGACTGCACTAAACATCCTGCAGATGGACACGTGCATGAGGTTTCCCTGATCAGAGCGAGAACTCTTGGGTTGGGCCGAGCAACATTGGGGGAAGGACAGAACAATACCATAAGACCAAAAAATGAGGTTGACTCATCTGTATCTGACAAGCGGTTAGTTTCCTGAACGATAAGGCTGCAAAATGAAACAATGAAACGGGGAAGAGGGTGGAGGAGACGGCTCCAACTTGGCACACTCCCTTGTCTACTTAAAACGGAAAACATGACCTACCCACTGTCTTTGTGAGGTAATTAAGAATAATGGCAGGCTACTATATGCTCCAAATACATCGCACTAACCTGGGTTTGTAAAAGTCTTGCCATCGCTCTTCCTTCTGTCACTTTGTCTCTTGTTCTGTGGCATACTGAGCTAGCTATTCTTAGCCAAATCCCTTGCAGGTGAATTATGGATGAGGGGGGGGGAGCTCATAATGATATTTGGCTGATCAAGTATCTGAAATGCCACTTAAGGTGTGATCGAGCTGGCTGAACAGAATACGCAAAAACACACAATTACCCACTACATCCATGCATTTGTCCATCCATCCATCCATCCATCCATCCATCCATCCATCCATCCATCCATCCATCCATCCATCCATCCATCCATCCATCCATCCATCCATCCATCCATCCATCCTCCCCCCCCACCCCCCCCATGCAACACCAGACACCGAGGACAAGAGCGTTTTATCATTGAGGTGTCTGAGGACATGAGATATGAGACAGACAAAGGCGGTGTCAGACAAACCACCATTGGCGGCAAGCAGAATAAATGGCTGCTGTATGCTTTACTTGCTCTCACTAAAATCTCATTTCAGAGTTTTAAGATTCTGACTTGCTCGAGAGCACCAAAACCAAGTCACGCCCATATGCGTCTTATTGCCTTTATAATTTATGACGTTGTTTTTTTTTTTCTTGATTTTTAAAGCAGATACTTTTGAGTTGTTGCAGGCAATGTTTTTTTTTTGTCCTTGCATTCAGCAGAACATTTGTAAGGTCAGTGTAGTTGGAAGACCAGGTGCAGAAACTCTTTATGGGATTGAAGTCAATGGTTCTTGAATTTTCTGATCATGTTGACAGAACTTCTTGGAGTGTTCAGGCCCCAACCTAAAGATTCCTCCTGTGTCATGAGTCTCCGCCCTGATTCCAAATTGTGTCCACCTGATCCTGATTATCCTGACGTGTTAAATAGTCCGCATCTCCGCTGTCTTGTGCTGAAGTTTTTCCCCGTGATCCCTGAAGTCAACAGTACTCGAACCCCAGCCCAGGGTCAGAACCTTTTTTTGTTGCTACCTTTAACAGTCATTTTTGGGGTAAAAGAATACCAGAAAAAAGATTTTGAAAATGTTTTAAACAAAAAAATGATTTTGAATTTATTTATTTTTTAATTTAGTTTAAATTTATTGTAATCTATTTGTAACCATACATTTTCATTTAACTGGTTAACCTTTTTTGTATGCTTGTACAACCTTGGCATTATGTAAGTATAAGACATAAAAGAAAAAGTTAAAAATAAGCTTATAAATTATTGATTGATAATTATTTTGAATTCATTTTTTAAATTTTTTTATTTAGTTAAAATTTATTGTAATTTATTTGTAACCATACATTTTGATTTAACTGGTTAACCTTTTTTGTAGGCTTGTACAACCTTGGCTGTATGGCAAGTATAAGACATAAAAAAAAAAAGTTAAAAATAAACCTATACATTCTGAGATGGATTTATATAATCACCTTTATGAAATAGGTTACTAATTAAGGTTGGGCACATGACAGTTGCATTGAATTACAAAATATCCAAGTCAAATTTAATAGACTTAATTGTGAGTGTTCCTCTTATACTGACATCGAGATTGTACAAAATGTAAAAAGTTTACAATCTTCCAGCTTGCATATGTTTCTGCTTTCACATGTATCTCATCCTGCACCTACATTTTCTACAGTTCCTGTACAAGGTTACACATATAGCCTGTTCAACGTGTACATAATCCATGAGGTAGACGTGATATACGACTATCACTTGTTCTCATGTTACTCTAAAGACACGACCTTCAAACATAAGAGAATAAACAGAGCGGTGAGAAGTAGTTTAGTCATTTGCAGGTGCGTTTACTTCAACCAGGGTCCTTTCCAATCTTTCCACGGTCCCCAGATTTATGTGGCATATAATGGGAACATAAGTTTAGTTTCCATACACACATGTGCTGGCTTTGCTTGGTTTGCTCAACCCTGAACAGCACAGGAGAGCAGAGGCATCAGTGTTTCCATCACGACAGAGCTACATTAAGAAGCATCATCAGGATATATGGGATTTTTTTAAAAGCCGCAACCTGACACTAGGCTGAAAAAAAATCTAAGGAGATATTTGAAAGCAAAAGTTTAGACATTGTAAAAAAAAAAATAAACTTGGTTTTACCCAGGAGACAAAAATTGTTTGCACATTACCAGGATTGTGTTTCTGGAATTCTGCTCGCACGGAACCCCCGAAACCATAGATCTGCTTAGCGTGTCCTGGATGCTGATCAAAAAAACTTTGATTTCCTCCCTGCTCAAGCGGACGCCATCTCATTTTCCTATGAACCCACCCTCCCATCTGCTTCCCTTCAAGCTATTTCTCCACATAGGAAAAGAAGGTTGTCTTTGTCCCCGAGTGTAGCACACCATGGACAGTCCAAAGTCACATAAAGCAGTTTTTTTCAACGTCTATATGTTTTTATTTTGCCCCAAGAAATACTGTAATGTAAAAAAAAAAAAATTGCTCCAGAGGTCAGTTTCACAATGAAACTTTGGAATACTGTAATGAATTTGAGTATCATCTTAGCATAAACAGTTAACACAGTTGCTTTATTGAGATTTTTAAAATGATCTGTTATCGTATTATTGGTTTTTGGGGGAAATTAATATATCAAAAGTACCAGTGGTATCAGTACCGTATTTTCCGCACTATAAGGCGCACCTAAAAACCTCCAATTTTCTCAAAAGCCGACAGTGCGCCTTATAATCCGGTGTGCCTTATATATGGACCAATGTTGAGCCACTACGGCAGGCGTGTCCAAATATATGGACAAAGTTTTAAAATGGGCCATTCATTGAAAGTGCATTTTATAATCCGGTGCACCTTATAGTGTGGAAAATACGGTACTTACTTTCAGTGACTACACAAGATTTGAATGCTCGTACGGGTATCGGTCCAAAAAAAAATAATTATGCAGGTCTCTTCTAATGTGGTGAGAAAATGTGACAAAACTATTTAGATGACATAATAAATTTAAGACATATGGATAATGTAAAACCGTTCTGATCGTTTTGATCCATCTGCACAACATAACTGCTCTGAAGCACGAAAAAAATGTGCAAGGTTTCCCAAATATATCAAAATATATACTGTCAGCGCTATACAAGCTAGTAAAGATTAAATCCATGTCGACTTCTTCAAAAATATTCGAAGTCAGTAAAGTCAAATTCAGGAGCCGTAATCTTACATACATAATGTGTCCATTCAAAACAAGCCATTTAGCATTCTTTTCAAAGGTCCTGCATCGTCTTACTACTACATAAGGTTTAATTACCTCTCAAGGGAAATACCTGAGCAGTGATCACAACTTTAAAAGACTCATTGATGCCAAACACAACACGACCTATGCAGGCGTGGCGCCCGCTGTTTACAGGGAAGTGTCTTGCTGAGCGGAAATTGTTTGATCCCTGATATGCTGACGGATACCATCTCAACTATAAACACTAAATGATTGACAATGATGGCTGACAAGGTTTACATTGCCTTTTAATGGCAGTTCCAAAGATAATCTCTTATCTCCTGTCTGTCTAGGAAAATAGAAGATATAAAAGAACAAGAGCTGAGGGGGAAAGAAGACGGAGCTAGACTGGGCAGGTTAGAAAATCGGAAGAGCACATCTGCAGATCTGTTTGATCATCTCTCCGTGGAATTTGCATGTTCTCCCTCTGCTTGCATGTGAGTACTCCAATTTTAACGCCGCTTCTTAGCTTAATTGTATGCCGGTTTGTGTTATGTTTATCATTTTTAATGTATTATACTCATTTATACTCCCTCGGGGGAGAAATTCAATTTACACTCTGTGGGATATATTTTGTTGCACACCACACGGTGAACTCAATCACACATTAAGGCGAGCAAGGACAGTTTGATAGAGCAGCACCATGGACAGCGTCTTGCTCAAGGGCACATTGACAGTAGCCAGCAAACTAGGATGTCTGTTGCTACAAGATTTATATTTTTGTCAACATATAACCCAAACCTGTTACCATCCCATCTTCAAATCCCAAGATGACCCAATTTCAAATGTAGTCACTGTTTTCAACTCATCTTAAACAATGAGTCATGGGAGATGCATGAGTGAACACAGAATAGTGTATCCTAGTGTGCTCCAATGATGTAGATTAAATTTAGTCAGGCAAGATTTAGCAAGGCTTGAGTCTGACCACTGCTCCTTGTAATTTAATTAATTTATTATTTTATTTTATATTTACGGAAGAGGTTTAGGGCCAGTGAAGGAAACGAAACGAGGGGTAACAGGGTTCTGACTTTTTTTCTCAGAATTCTGACTTTAAAGTCAGATTAAAGTCAGAATTCTGAGAATAAAGTCAGAATTCTGACTTTAAAGTCAGAATTCTGAGAATAAAGTCAGAATTCTGAGAATAAAGTCAGAAAGTGGGAATTCTGACTTTAAAGTCGAAATTCTGACTTTATTCTCAGAATTCTGACAGAAAGTGGGAATTCTGACTTTAAAGTCAAAATTCTGACTTTATTCTCAGAATTCTGACTTTAAAGTCAGAATTCCGACTTTAAAGTCAGAATTCTGAGAATAAAGTCAGAATTCTGAGAAAAAAAGTCAGAATCCTGTCACCCCTCGTTTCTTTTTTTTCTTCACTGGCCCTAATCCTCTTCCGTATATATATATATATATATATATATATATATATATATATATATATATATATATATATATATATATATATATTATAATTATTTATTAATTTAAAAATTGATTAATACAATAAAAGTGTAAATGTGAACCACCCCAAAAAAAAAAAAATCAGGGCAACTAATCTCTCCATCTAATACAATGGGTATTTACTCAGTAAGGATTCTTCCATGCATGCAAAAACTCTTGTCGATAAAAAACAAAACAAAAAACATTTGAGCCATATCACAGCGGACACCATCTGGTGCGCCGGGGTGGCTGATTGAAGGACTGCTGAGTGTATAGCATATTGCCGCCTGTCAGGTGAAGACATTGACGCTGTCCCAAGAGGGAGAGTCAGCAGTAGCAGGCAGAGTCGATAGTTGCTGACGAAGGTGTCGCATTGGGAAAACATGCTGTCATACATGATATAGACACAGCAGGCTTTCACAAAGACAAAAGAAAGACTCATATGGGGAGGACAGTGAGTCATGACATCTACATGCTGGTAACATGAAGTACCACAGCCTGAGGTTACAAAGGATTACACGATGTGGAATTTTACTATTATTTCCTTCCAGTTTTTTCTCCAGTTAATATAACCGTACATATGCATAATAATAACTACCAGTAAGCATTTTACATTTTTATAGTATTGACCCACTGCTGTGAAATTTTATAATTACAGCAAGTGTATAAGTTAAGTAAAATAGAGGGGGAGTAAAATCTGGATTGGTCACCAGTCAACTACTGGGAGCATCTACAGCCAAGGTGTCAAATTGATTTTTGTCGAGGGGCCGCATCATATTTATAATTTCCTTCGGAGGGGCAATATGTCGCGCAATGCTACATAAAAAACCCATGAATACCTATTTTTTTTTTAAATCAGAGACTAGTTAAAATATTTTCAAAAGATGAATGGTAGTAAAAATTGCTTGCAATATCTCTATTTTTAAGAGTGAAGACTATTTGTAATTTTAATAATGAAGTTGATAAACAATTTGTCTTCACGGGCCACGTAAAATGATGTGGTGGGCCGTATCTGGCACCCGGGCCTTGAGTTTGACACCAATGAGCCCATAAAACATCTTCACACTTCGTAGACTCAAGTTTTTACTGCAGTCTGTTGATGTCACGTCTCTACAAAAAAAAAACAAAAAAAAAAAAACATTAGGATGTGTTCCCAGCTGAGGTTAAGATGTCGGCACCCATCTGTGTGTTCTATCACAGAAAGTAAATATATGATGACCTCCTCTGTTGAGACACATCCTGACCTGGCAACAGTTCAATTTTCCAACAACACATCTTCATTTTAAGGTATAAGAACACATTTCATATGAATTTATTGTTCTTATTCCACTATTGAGCGTTAGATGCACATGTCCAGTTGGATTCCGATTGTTGACACTGGCTCGGTGACAATCTGGACACTAGGTTGTGTTGACGAGAGGGAGCTGTGCCCCTGCCTGGCCCTTTGTGGAGAATAAGTATAAATAATTCAGAGTGATCTCAATCTGAGCTGTCTCTGAGGCGCTTAGCCATTACCATGGGATGAACTGATATTGCTGTTGCATGACAGGCCACAGAGAGAAGCGAGACAATGCTAGTATAAGACACCCTTGAGGTATGCGCGATTATCTTAAGAGGAACACACTGAAGCTGTTACTTGGAGGAGATAAAAGACACTTTACAACATCAGCAATTTGCTTTTTTTTTTTTTTTTAATGAAGCTTAAAGTGTCTGCGACAGCTTTTTGATTCATTCGTTTTCAACTCAAGGTCACGATAAAGCACGGTGAAAAACAAACTGGGGGGAAAAAATTCTGGATGTTATGATGATGTGTCGTTATGTTGTGTAGTGAGGTAAAATGTGTCTAATCGCACTCACAGCGTCCACTTTTACCCTGCTGGCAACACAACTGCCTCATTGCTTTGTTTATGAGCGGAGAGGTCTCACAAGGAAAACAAAAAGATAAAGACAATCTGAGTATCTACTTTAACTCATTCTCTGCCAATGGCAAATATTTGTCTTTTGAGAATCCAGGCATTCAATCACAGGTATGTCAGATTATATGATTAAACAATATTTTCAAACCTGGGCTGTCATAAAGTCACGGTATGTTTTGTTGCTCAATCTCAAGAAAGGACTGGGCTGTGTTTTATCTGTATCCACCTCGGCAACTCGACTAATGACACTGTAAAATGTTTCTTGTAGCTAAGTTTTCTCCCATTCTTTTCTTTCTATTTATTTTCTTTTAAAATGCCAGCTTGATTTATTAGCCTCACATTGCCGATTAATCTGTTTCCAATCATTTACAGTGGGACTGAGATTGAAAACATTAAATATTAATTCTCAAAACCTGTTTGTGTCCTTTGGGTACGGGGTTATTAACGTCTAGCCAAACCTGCTTTGAATCATAGATCTAGAATTAGTAGTCTTCATTGAAGGATTCAACGACCTTGATAAGGCGAAAGAGTCTAACAACAAAATGTATCCTTCACCATGCTTAACTGCAGCTGGGGAGTATTTTTCCTCCGGTGCTTCATCTTGTTGTGATAAAAAAACACTGGTGTGCATTGCCGCCCCAGAAAACAAAACAAAATTACATTTTGGTTTCATACAGTGGACTGCTTTATTATTTTTTTCCCCGGATGTTATATCATGACAAATTCTGAATTATATAGCAATATTTGCCCCAAGATGTCTGGCTAACATAGTTAAAATAGAGTATACATATATATTTTTCCCATTCAGTAATAGCTTTGTGAATCTCCACTCTAGCTTCACTATTTCACCAGTACCGTATTTTCCGCACTATAAGGCGCACCGGATTATAAAGTGCACCTTCAATGAATGGCCCATTTTAAAACTTTGTCCATATATAAGGCGTACCAGATTATAAGGCGCATCTTCAATGAATGTCCCATTTTAAAACTTTGTCCACATATAAGATGTATACTTTTTTCCCGCGGGCCGGACTTTGGACACTGTAGTGGCTCAATATTGGTCCATATATAAGGCGCACCTGATTATAAGGCGGCTTTTGAGAAAATTGGAGGTTTTTAGGTGCGCCTTATAGTGCGGAAAATACGGTAAATACTTTTGTGGGTATTGTTTCATATTTTCCTAAATTGGCTGCAGTAATAATCTACTGCATAGTTTCAGTTGCTTATGTTAAACTAGTGGGACATTTTGAGTAGGACTCAGAACCAAGTGTAGCTTTTCAGGTCAACTGAACCTGAACCTTGTTACAAATAGATCTTCTGAAGGAAATATCTGAACCATTTAACCCTGTTAGAAAGGTTAAAATTCCCCTTGGCTCTCCAGGCAATTTGTTAAATTAGGCAATATGGTGATCGAGAGAGACAAACTGACCTCAAGAAAGTTGAAACTGTCAGATTGGATTGTTTGCTGGTTTTTGCTTGGCATGGTTTTTTTGTTCTTGACACTGACAGTCACACCGCTTAAAAGAAAAACATGAAGATAAAACTCGGCACATCACGACAAATCAGTCATCTTGTGTCATCGGTAATGAAATAAGAGCTGAATAGTTTTTTTTAACATTACGCATGTTTCTCCCAGAATAAAGTTCACCTTGGTACGTCTTGACAGCCACAAACTTAGCATGCGATTTCATGCTCACTACGCCATCCCCGCTCTTCCATTTCCTTTCCTGTTTGAACAATTCCATATTAAGCTGTGATATGTCTTCGGGGGGGTTGGCACCTTCACACCTTCAGCGTGGACGAGATGAGAGTCGGACTGTTAAATATTAATGCAGGGCCAGATGCCCGAGTGGCTACTGGCATTTATCTTAACCTGTTTCAGCAGGTGTGAGCCCAGCAGGTCCGGTTGGCATCCAGCAGGAGCACTCAACCTCTGGATCATTTAAAGGCGTTAAAGGATTATATCTGCGCTGAACCGAGACTGGACCAAAGCACCCGAGGGGGTGGAAGGAAGAACCGAGGGAGAAATGATTATGGGGAAAGATGCAATGGTTGTGGTGGGGCGAGGTGGGTTGGGCTTGGAGACCAATGGGATGGGGGCAAACATTCCTCTGCCTCCATTTGTCCTCCCAAGGGCAAATGGAGCATCAAGAAAATGCGTGTGACCTCTGTAGCTTCTACATAAGTAGTAAGGAATCAGCCCCAACAAAAGTCCCCCCCTGGGGCCTTTGGCCACAGGCCCCACATCATTACTCCCTTGAGATCTCCAGACAGCTCACTGCCACCAGCCTCATTTTAGCCCTAATGAGGACACCGTGGTGAGGACGAGAGCTTGAGGCCCAAACGAAACACCTTCTGCAGCTTTATAACATGACAGCTTTCTCCTCTTCCCTCCACGGTCATTGCCTGGTTCTGGCTCTATTTTCTTCCTCCTGGAGCGAGGAATGGCACAAAAACTACTTCATCATGTTCCTGAGACATGATCAGATGATTTGCAGATCACCAAGACAAGTTTTTCGAATAGGGACGAAAGCAAGGTCTATATTTTAATCTGCTGCACTGCCAAAGTTTGGTGATAAATGACTCACCTGATAGCACTGAGGAAATCAGCAAGCTTGCAAGGCAAACGTCCTGCTGTTTCGCTCAAAGGGTTAGAAGGTTTGTGGCTGTGAAACAATTTTGGGCTGTTTAGATTGTGTGTGTGTGTGTGTGCTTTGAGACAAAAATGGAGTCATGTGTTCTTTGCTCAACGCAAGGTCCATAAAAGTATAGTTGGATAAGTTTGGTGTTAGAACTCAGCCCAGACACTCCAACAAAAAACAGTGGCTCGAACTACAAGAGACATTCTTATCCAACATCAGTGACCTCTGACTTCAAAATCATGTGTAAAATCTTACCACAAAAGTGGAGGCTGTTTATGATTAGGATCAACCCTAAATTCCACTTTGCCCTTGTTTTTATTTGAGCTTTATTGTGCCAAAAGAAAATGGACCTGTCAAGGTTAATGCTGGGCTTAACACAAGCTTCCAGGTAAAGCGTGGGAGATTAAACCAAAGGCTACAACTGTGGCAAAGAAAAAAATTGGAATATATATATATAATACCGTATTTTCCACACTATAAGGTGCACCTAAAAACCTCAAATTTTCTCAAAAGCCGACAGTGCGCCTTATAATCAGGTGCGCCTTATAATCAGGTGCGCCTTATATATGGACCAATATTGAGCCACTACCGCAGGTGTGTCCAAAGTCCGGTCCGCGGGCCAAATATATATATCTTCTATATGGACAAAGTTTTAAAAGTAGGCCATTCATTGAAGGTGCGCCTTATAATCCGGTGTGCCTTATAGTGCGGACAATACGGTATATATATATATATAGTTTGGAATTATAATTGACAAAGTAAAAGGAGCTGAATGGCCTCAAGAATTTCAGAACTGAGTGTATTATTTCGAGTTAGATTTTCTTTTAAACGGAGGCATATGCTTTAATGGAAAGGCCACATGAAGACTGATAACCTTCTCCATTATTCTCCACATAATATATTTGCCAAGACATTTTCCCTACATTTTATGTTCTCTCCAGCCGTTGATAGGAAAGTGTCCTTTTGAAAAAAGTACATGTATTCATTTCAGCTAAAAGGTAGTGAGTGAATGGATGAAGGCCACGCCTGTTGGGAACAAACATTTAAAAGCATTGAACAAGTGTGTATGGTGGATTCGTGCATGTGTGTGTTGCTTGGAAAGGGCATAATATATAACTGATGTTGTCTGACATGTCAATAAATTATATTTTCACCCCATCCATCAAACAACGCTGACGGCAACATATGCACAATTTTATCAGTTACGAGTTATCAGAGATGCACACACACACACACACGGATACCTGCATAGTATATTGACGAGAACACCCACACACACCTGCACAGAGGTCATCGACCTTGCACACATCTACTGATCTGCAGTGCTTCGATAATATTACACCGTTGGAGAAAACATGAATTGTAGCACGATTAGCATCAAGTATAAAATAGTTGGAGACTAAATTATTTGGCAGTTTTGGTAAATTTGATCAAGGTCCATTATCGCATCTGTGATAAGCCATGTGGGAAGGGAGCTTCTGAGTTTTGGTAGTCTCATCATGCCAGTACGTACATCGATTCCCAACCCATTACCTTCTGATGGAGTCCCTCATGTTTCTCACTTTTTGATCAAATTCTGACACATTTTTCACAGTCTCTGTAGTCTTCCTACAAATGATCACACGGGGCAGGATTGGAGCACGTTTGCGGCCACAGCAGACTCTAATGACGCTATTTGAACATATTATATAAAACCACCAAAGCCCTTTTCTTCACCGTCAGGAAGGAACTCCTTCGTTGCACACTTTCTCAGTCTCTCTTCATTGTCGCTGTGGTAAAAGATTTATCGCCACTGGTCATTTAAAGTTGCGTTTGAAAATACAGTATGAGTGCGCTCCGGTTCACTCTGACTGTGCCTCGGCGTGCTCTAGGCGCTCCAACTGGGGACACGGCGCGCCCAGAGCATCAGGCAGTACAGATGGAAACAGTTAATGGCAGGGGAGCACGATCTGCTTCTCTGAACACGCGCTTAATTTCCGAACGCACCCCAAGCTACCCACTGAACTCCGAGTGTCACTTTCAATGCACTATTCACACTGATGTTGAGTGGCTGCTAATATTTCTTGATTGACAAGCATTTTCATCTCATAATGTATTTAAATTAACATTTAAAACAGCAAGGTTTAAAGAGTGGGGAAAAAAGAGTGACTTATAGTTCAGAAATTACGGAAATACAACATTCAGTAGCGTATTTTCCGCACTATAAGGCGCACTGGATTATAAGGCGCACCTTCGATGAATAGCCCATTTTAAAATTTTGTCCATATATAAGGCGCACCGGATTATAAGGCGTACTGTTGGCTTTTGAGTAAACAGGAGGTTGTTAGGTGCGCCTTATAGTGCGGAAAATACGGTAATTCTGTGTATGACTAAACTTATTTCAGGCAGATTTGAAACACGTGGAATGTTCGGAAGTTCGAAGGTGAAACTGTGTTTGGTGTAAGGTAGGGAATCCAACCAGAAAATATTTGCTACAATTATAAATTACAATATCTTGGTAGTAAAGACAGTTTATTTTGAAAAGGTGTCGGAAAAAAAGATAATGAAGAAACATAGAGCAAAGGTTATGAAAATAACTTTGATGTGGTGTCGCAAAATAAGTTTTTCAATTGACTTGCGATTGAATGATTATTATAGCAGCTGACATTTTGCGGATGAATTCGGTTATTAATGTATGCATAGTATTTTGCAATAAAGGTGAAAAGAAAAATCAATAAAGTCTGAGGTTATATCCGATTAAATCATTTCCCGCATTAGATAATGCCCATCTGTTGTTACACTCGCTATTACAGGCAAAACGACTCCCACAGCCCTGCTGACATTATTACTCTATCTATAGGAGTCTACTTCCAAATGTCAGCCACATGCCCTGAGGAATGTCATACAACCTCAGTCCGAATATTAGATGAGGAGGAAAGCGGCGGCGGCGGCGGCATTGAATCTGTGCTCCGTTATTAAAGACCAGACTGGATTCAGACAGAACGTATTCAGTGTTTATGGCCAGAGAATTGCCACTATGGCCCAAAACCATCTGCAGCTTTCATTTCTATTTTCTAAAATAAAGTGCAATATTGCTTTTGCCATTTTTTTACGCTTATGCAGTTTGTACTCTTGAAGGTTTTTCAACACCAAGTTCGTAATGCCTCACATATGCAATTCACAGCTGCTTTGCTCATCGAAGGCAATAATATTTTCCAAGGCTAACAGCTTTTCATCCATTACACCTCCCTGCATGATTTGCTCGATATAGACTCTTTGCAAGATATATTGATCATCAGCGATACACAATGTTGCTTTTTGCTGTGATGGTCATTCTGTGAATTGCGGGGCTATTTTAGGGCTTTGTTTGGGTTTGTAAACTCAAAACATTTGACCATTCTCAGCAAATACCCATTTTAACTCAAAACACACAAACAAGAAGGAGGAGTAGAGTATACATTGTGATTTTTATCATCTTTAGTCAATATTAATTTTAAAATAAAGAGGTAAATATGACGATATTTTTCAAATATGCCGTTTGAATGACGATATAAAGGAATATTCAATTCAGGATAAAAAATTGTAAAGCTCACATTATGTCCTTAAGTCAATACTGGTGCAATATTGTATAATAATATATTTTAAAAAATATATACGTACATTAATATCAGAGTTGAGGCTGAAAAATTCCGTCGGGATGTCAGTTTTCTAAAAAAAAGACATATTTTTTCTTTTTTTTCCTGAAAACATAAAACATTTAACCAAATACTCATTATATTTATACATTTTCTAATAATTTAATTTCAAAAGTCGAAATCAACCATCCCTTTAACAAAGGAAGAAGTCAATTAAGCAGAATGAGCAGATGTTTTAGGCAAGAAATAAACTCTCTCAGAAAATTAGATTATTGTGATAAAGTTCTTGATTTTCTGTAATACAATTAAAAAACTAAAAATTAAATTAATAAAAGGCTTGCAATATTCCAGTTGATTTGTAATGAATCCAGAATATATGACATCTTTTTTTTTTAAAATTGCATTACAGAAAATAAACAACTTGATCACAATATTCAAATTTTCTCAGACAGTCCTGTAATCCATACACAGTTTTGGATTGTGTGATGTAAACTGGAATCAGCAGCACTTTGCAACCAATCACCTTCACCGCAACGACATTAATGGATGTCACAGTAGGCACTGCATCTTTTTCTATTGACAGCAGCAAGCAGTGAGTCATGACCACACTCCCTCATTTGCTTCAAAATCTATTAGCTTGCTCCGCCCAGTCGTTAGCAATTCATGTTTGACCTGAACCAAATTCATCTTGTTGTGGGTGAACTTAGTCAAACTCAACACAGACTTATATGTCACTATTTCTTGATTATCTATCATCTATCTGTCTGTAATTTCTCAGAATATAAAGAACAAGACTGCTGGGTTTGTACATTGACAAGCTATCAATCTTTCACTGGAGCTAAACTGTCCAGATCATATTTTATCATCTCATGGTACCTGCAACCACATCCCTTAAATGGATTTCAAAGTCATAAATAATTGAAATGTATTTTGCGGTGAGGATAAAGGAAGGAATATTATTCATAAAATGGTACATATGCATGAAATTGTAGGGGAAACGACAGTTAAAAATATTTTGGCCATTTTATACGGGAAAACTGTTCGGCTCGGCAACGCTGGAATTGTGTGATATGCTGACACCATCTTCGTAATATGTGAAAAAGTGGACAGATGGACGCCGCGTTTGGACAGCCCCCCTATTAAACCCTTCCTTGTACCATTGACCCTGTGGGGCCAAAAGGACTCTATAATGACTTTGCTCGTTTATGCAGCTCGCCTCGATGCCATTTATCAATGATGGCATTTCATATCATGTGCACAATCTGTCTGTATCCATAATTATTTGGCGTTTTTCCGAATCATGCTCTGCAGGGGTTGCAACATCTGTTAAGAGCGGGAAGATGTGGCTGGAGAGGTCAGAATGCTTGTCATCTGGGGAAGATAAATTATTGAGGAAATACAATGAAGTTTTAAATATAAATAATAGATTTACATAAATAAATAAATAAATAGATGAATAAATACATACATAAATACATAAATGAATAAATATATACATACATAAATAAATAATTGAATAATAAATAAACATAAATAAATAAATAAATAAATAAATAGATAAATAAACTGCCAGGGTACAGTGCATTACACAATGGGAGAGAAAATCTACACAGAAAAAAAAAAATATGCACGCGTTACCAAGATAGTCTGCATATATATATTCTTGATAGAGCAGCGTGAGCAAGATGCAATGTAATAGCATAATGATATTAATGAGGGACCATTCATCATGCAGACTCATCACTTAAGTTGATGAATCCGAGCAATTTAACGAAGAGTCTCAAGTGGAACACGCTGTGCCGGCAAGCTAACCTTTGAATCTATTATAAAGAATATCTGCACTGAAAATGAGAGAGACTAATATGACAATGCCGGATATTTACTGCTCCTAGTAAGCCCCCAAAAAATAAAGCTGTATATACTGTAGATGTAATATTGATGGAATTAAAATATTCCCTTCTATAAACCTTTCTCCAATATTGCAAAGTAGTAAATTGTGATAGAGAAATTGTAAACTGTTTATAGAAAGTAGTTCAGGGATTACCATCATTATTAGATATAAAGCTTAAACTATAATGGACGCATCTATGCAGAAAATAAGAACATGTGCCCATCAAAGACAAAAGAGGAAACTCTACATTGTTTGGCCCTTGGCAATCAAGTCAAGCAAACAAACAATTCATCCATGAAAAGCATTTGTTAGTAAGTCAGCTGTAGGAATAAAGTCCTTCATTGTTGTGATGCTAATTCTTTTGAAAAACCGTTTTAAAATCAGTATCTTATGCTTTCACCAGTTTGAAATTGGTTTGTCTTTCTATTATTTTCTTTTGTACATCAATACATTTTAAAGCATCCAAATTTGTTTGTCTTTTTTATTTACTTATTTATATATTCAATTATTTATATTTATTTATTTGTCTTTTTTATTTACTTGTTTATTTATTCAATTGTATTTATTTATTTATTTATTTATTTATTTATTATTTATTATTATTTATTCAATTATTTTCTTTTGTACATAAATACATTTTAAAGCATCCAAATTTGTTTGTCTTTTTTATTTACTTATTTATATATTCAATTATTTATATTTATTTATTTGTCTTTTTTATTTACTTGTTTATTTATTCACTTGTATTTATTTATTCAATTTTATTTATTTATTTGTTTATTTAAAAAGGGGATTTACCTGTCTATCAATGTCCAATTGGCTCCAGTAACTCTGATAAAACAATCAGGTAATTAAATCGGGCGATTAAGCCTTTCCAGAGGCTTGCGGCTCTCCCCAATTTCCTGACTTAGTATACAAATATGAATAGAAATCCAAGAAAGTATTAGTCATCAATTTAGGATGAGAAATTACTGCCCTGGATGTCGACTTTATCCTGGGAATTAAAATCACCTCTTATAAAATATATATAAAAATTAAATATACTATGTATATATAAATATATAGAAAATCTGCTACACTCAAGGACATTTATACTTTTTAACACTGAAGTCCATTCAGACAAGTGTTTTTTTTTTTAAATATAAGTTTTTAACATTCTCCTCAGCTGCTTTCATTCCATCCTCCAGCACTTACTTTGAGCTCAGACAAAAGGCATGAAGAAATGGAAAAACAAAAAGCTCAAATCAAAGGCGGCTGATGTTTTTATTGTACATTAGGTGTGCTGACAACTAACCGGCACTGTGTGACAACAATGAGATCCAGTTGAGGTTCTTTTTTTCCTTTTCTCGTCATGGAGCTCTCAGCACATCCGTTTCTCTTATCTCAGCCGGTGTTTTTACCTGCTCTCACACACTCACTGATTCCTGCAATAGCGGTGGGCGTGCTATGACACCCATTAGTCCCGATATTCCGGTGTTGAGTGGAGACGATGAGAAATGGATTGGTGGTGAAGAGGCTTGTGCGTGCATTGCTGATAAGTCTCGATGCCTGTGAATGCAAGTATGTGGGCGAGCGAGGAATAAGTGTTCGATTTAATGGACAGTTGTTAAGTGTGTGTCAAACTGAGGTACACGAAGCAAGGCTGAAAATGATCAAGTAGATAAGTTAATGGGTGTGTCGTATAAAGTAGCACATTTGCATTTCATTTGCATGTTATTTACCTGTGAGTTGGTCGGCTTAAATGAAGGAAATGAAAGGTAGAACCACGCAGGGAAAATAAATGGAGTTTTGATGACAAATAGTTTGGGTATATGCGAGCTGAATGAGGTCACATTGCAAAAAATCGTTTACGATATAGGACCATTTATGGAAGCGAATTAGGTTGGATTTGAAAAAGTAAAAAAATACCGTATTTCCCGCACTATAAGGCGCACCTTCGATGAATAGCCCGTTTTAAAACTTTGTCTATATATAAGTCCATATATTTGGACACGCCTGCCGTAGTGGCTCAATATTGGTCCATATATAAGGCGCACCTGATTATAAGGCGGCTTTTGAGAAAATTGGACGTTTTTAGGTGCGCCTTATAGTGCGGAAAATACAGTAATCGTAATTTAGCTGTTCAAAAAACATAAGGTCACTTACGGGCAAAAAAAAGTGTCGTATTTACCTGCAGTGTGAACCAAACTTGTTGCTAGGCAGAATTCATAGGCTTTTTGCCTATTATAAAAAAAAAAAAAATAGTTACGAAATACAAATCATACTGACTGGGGGCGTCTGGGGAAGGAACATGAAGTCAAACAGATCCAGACTAAATAAATGACTCTAAAAACAGACACAAGTTTTATTTAGCAACTTTGATATGTAAGAAAAAAAATATGTGGAGAGGCGTAAAAACTAGACTTTTGAATGACCACTGGTATAGGGAACCCAATGTTGGTATAACACACACAAAAAAAAAATCAAACATGTAAACAGGATGACGAAATCCCCTAAGTACCTCCTGTAAACAATCCAATGCAAGTATAGCGTTATTCAAGCCAACAGTTAGGTAATTGCTCTCCGTGTAAACATAGCCTGTGATGAAACTTGTTGCTTTGGGGTATATTAACTATGTTATGCTTGGCCTTCAAAAGCAGCATGTATGTCAAGTCGGTGCTTGTATATGATTCCCTTAGGCTTGGTGGGCTCCGACCAAAAATATGGCCTGATTCATAATTTATACACGAAAGGTGCCAGATGAAAAGTTAAGACGACATGAATCCACAGTCCATTGCAAATGTTATATTATTCCCTTCAACTGATGAATGGGTCAGTAAGCTTGAATAAGCTTCATGGCAGTGAGACTTGATGAAAGCTTGGAGTCTTATAGTCGCTGTATTTGTGTGCCAACCCTACATGATACAGATTTATCATTTTTCGAAACTTTTTGGTTGGATTGTGTGAGTGTCCTATAAATTTTGACCACTTTTGCCTGCTTTTATTGTAAATTTTTTCCACTGCTGATGAGAAGCTGGCTCGAAATGCCCCCCCCGCCACTTCCCAAAAGGACATCCAGCCACACAATAGAATTTGATGGATGGCTGGACTAAAAAGTCTAATTACACATTGCGAAAGCTGTCCTAATTCAAATGTTCGTCCAAAAATGTGATTTTTGCTCGTCACACCATTACTATTATTTGTGCGCCAAAATTCTTTCTACGCCCCTGCTCAGTCCCCGAAAAGTATTTCAATATGGTGAGGCCCCTGATTTTTACTTTTGAACAAAATATGGCGCCATTTAAAAAAAAAAAATCATCTTCTGCTCCATACATGTTGATTGATACATGACTCACATGTGCTTGGAGACAAAGAACTTTTTTTTTTGCTATGGCTGACTAAAGTTTCTCGAGAACGAGAGAGAGAGAGCACGGCACTCAGGTGGCGGCACATATGTGTCTCCACCGGGAGAGTGTTGAGTCTGAAGTGCTAAGAGCTTCTCCTCCTCATTTGTCCCTCATTTATCACTCCTTACAGCAATGGAATGTTCCCCTCTGCGTTCAGACACATCTACCAGCTCCATAATCCACCGCTCTGATGGATTGAGAGCTCACTAAGTGTGTGTGTCCTTTTGTGTGGGCCATTGCCATCTCTTAGGCTTTGCACATTTTTTTTTTTTTAAATTTGTGTCAATGTCTGTGCATTAATCTGCTCTCTCACTCACAAAGGCTTCTCTGTTGCTCTTGGAAAATGTATCACAGTTTCGAGCCGAGGACGTGACAGGACAGGTGTGAAAGGCTGGTGGCACCGTCTGACACGGGGGATAATGTAAACAACCGAGAATGGGATTCATATCACAGCAAGTGATTTAAGAGAGGGGTTTAAATGTGGGAGAGGTCGCGGAAATTCAATCTGTGGGACAATCAAGACTCACTTTGGTTTCCTTTTTTAACTGAGATTCTCATGGGCTTCATTCGTGTAACATAACAAGCTTGATTATTGACAATGGAGCATAAAGTGTACTCGGAATTCAATGATGAAATTTCCTTCTGTAGCATAGCGCGATAAATTGTTGTCATAACATGAAATACGGTAACTGGAAACTCGGTAATGTTCAGGAGAACTCTGCCAAAACAAACATGTCCTAATTTGGATTAGTACCAGAAACGCAACTCCTACATGTTGTTAAGTTTCATACGTGATTTTTTTTTCCACTAGTGGAAACATTCAGAGTTGTGACATAAAACAGGTCACATTTTTATTTGAATGGTGGTTACTGGCATTATTGTTTGTTTTGTTGGGGAAAAAAAATATATATTTCCAAATATTTTATGCGTAATGTCTTTATTGATGTGGAGTTTATTTACAACAATGATAAAAACGTTACTGGCATCATTGGCCACTTCATCATCTGGATTGTAGCAAAGATTTTATGTTTCAGTTTATGAAATAAATTTTCCATTTTCGACATCTTTTGTAGTTTCAGAATCATCCATTCCCCGCCATCTGCACTCAGCCGATAAATCCACCTCGGTGGTTCTCCATCTCTAGTGAACTCGGTCGGCTTCTATATTTTCATTAAGGACAAACTCACCGTGTTCTCTGCTCCATTGTGTTTGTGCTTTCAAGTGTTTAGTACTTCTGCAAGATTGAAGTTTACTACCACTGCTTTGTTTGTTTCTCCTGTTTCCATCTGCTCCAATTTGCTCTCCGCTAACTGTCTTAATTTCTAAAATTTAGAATTTTCCCTTTATAGTCGCAAATATTTTTTTCTCTCGGCAAGGGTTTTGTTAAACTTTTTTAGGGATGTGAAAAATTAGGAATGTGGCTCTCATGAAACAAATATTTTTTTAATAATGGAAGAAAAATACATAAAATAGCTTTCTTTTAAAAACTATTTTTGTTTCTCATTTAAATTTACTTGATGTTTATTGTTGTTGTCCAGTGAAAATTATTTCAATATTTTATTATATTTTATTATAAATATTTTTTTCTTTTGGCAAGGGTTTTATTAAAGGCTTTTTTAGGGATGTGAATAATTAGAAATGTAGCTCTCATGAAACAAATATTTTTTTAATAATGGAAGAAAATAAATAAAATAGCTGCAACTTTCTTTTAAAAACTATTTTTGTTTCTCATTTAAATTTACTTGATGTTTATTGTTGCTGTGAAAACCACTGACATTTTTTTAAATCTGGAAAAATAAATCTTTTTTTTTATTATAGACAGAGAGGTCACTAACGGTCTGTGCTCTCCATCTTTATTTTTACATAAAACAAAAGATGATTCTGGAGGACTCCTTGTTGAAGCAACAAGAAAAAGCAAAGCAATCGTACCTTGATGAATCTCCCGGGCTTGCTGGGTCATCTGTTTGAACTGACAGAGCAAAAGGGCACGAGGATTAGTCACTTATTAAGTAGGAGAAGATGCTCTTTAATCACTCAGCATTGGGTTGGAGATGGAAGATGTTGCTATGCACCCACTGTTGCTACTTCCAAACGTGTCCTAAATGTGCCTTCTGAAAAAAAAAAAATCAAGGATAATACAAAATAGAAAATATATTAAAATTTTAAAGGTCTTAAATATTCATTATTAGGGGTTTTTCTTTAATGAGTAGAATACTCACCTTAGCTGGTCAAAGATCATACGCAGCTGATTATCTTTACAGGGTCGTATTTTAGAAAAGCTGTGAAATGATGACCTAGAAAAGGCGAAAGGGAGCAAGATGACACAAAACAACATGAAAAGAGCTCGTTATTTTTTTCCTACGCAACCTCTATTGTGGCCTCTCGGCATTCATGTGCGCTTCCGATTGGTCCTTTTTCCAAGTGAGTTCCTCCCACATATTTCCCATCTGGTGAATGTTTCAAAACATCTCATTACCAAGAAGAAGACAAATAAAAAAATTGGCACTTAAGGACATTAAGATACCTCGTGCATCGGAAAACATGCGGTGGCGGACATGTCATATTTTCTTAATTGGGTGTAATGGGGATTGCCACACTCGATGTTATGACAGACGAATTGTGTTAAGTTCCCGTGCATGAACCCTCATCTGCAGAAATAGAATTTATCTTTTGAAATGTCATCTGTCATTGCATATTAAATACAATAGTTTCCCCTTTACAATGCTCTCCTGCCATTCACAAGGATAGTGACCAAGCCCTGCTGACATCAACCCTGAAAACCTGCAAATAATAAAAGCGTTTATAATCGCCTGCCGATGCATTATGATTGCGCCAAAGCACTGCATAATGACGTTAACAACTTCTTGGCAATAATATGCCACAAGATGGTGCCTGAGTAATACTTTGATCTTCGATATTGCTTTGGCCTAAGCGTTAAAATAACAAAACAATGTTTGACAATAGTAGTAGTTGTAAAGCAATAAAAGTTTACCACTATCAAGCCTCAAATGGATTGTATCACTCGTCAAATCGAACAATTTTTTTTATCCTTTTAGGTTGAGATTTGGATTCTTCCAATTACAGGGGTGTCAAACTCATTTTTAATTGTAGTCATAGCTTCTTTCGGAGGGCCATTATGACTGTCAACCCAAATATATGTATTAGCACCTCATATTATATAAAGCTACAAAACAAACTGACAAATAACTCGTTTTCAAATCAGACGAGTAAAAACTGGTCAAATATTTAAAAAAATATATTATTAAAAGTGAAGACTTGCAATTCTAGTAATGACACGAATTTGATGCACGATTTGTCTTCGCGGGCCACATAAAATGATGTGGCGGGCCGTATCTGGCCCCCGGGCCTTGTGTTTGACACCTGTGAAATACACCCTGACCCTGTCTGCTACGAGGCGCCATGTGTGGCTGCTCTCGTCCCTCACTTTGTGTGCAGTTTGGGCATGCACATTAGTGAAATGTTATCCTCCTGGCACTTCAAACCTTCATAACAGATTTTTGTGTGAAACTAAAACCGCAAAGCGAGTATCTGCTTGTTGGCTGATGACTCACTCAAACTCACTTGCCATCGACCTTGACATTTTAGGAGAATCCATAACTCAGGTGTGCTGGTGTAAATGTCACAAAATTAAGAGTATTTTTTTGAGTGTGAGCTGCAAACAGAGCAGGGGGAGGCAAAGCCAGAACGCATGTTGTTTGCTGATAGCACCATCACAGCTTCTTTCCATTTTCAAGGAGGTGCGGCAACGGGATGGACATCAAAGTGCAGGTGGAGAGTTAGCAGGATGAAGCGATCACAAAAACTACACACAAAAAAATAAAAACACGTTGAAACAAGACCACTGCATTTCTGAGATATGTCACCTGTTACACGATGACTTTGGAAAAGGTCTTGTTTTATCTTGTGTCTACAAAATGTCTGTCGGCTTGACTCAGGCGTGGAATTGATATATGTGTAAGTGTTATATTGTTGTTGTCTGTGTACAGCAGATAAAAGATAACTCGACCGAGCCGAATCGAAAGCAGGCAATGTGTGTTCCATCGAAAATAATCCAAGCATGCTGTCGCTCTCTGTTTTATGCATAAGTTGATACCTTCCGCTCACTCTTGCTCTATATTCTTAGTGACTCTACTACTCGGAAGCTTTTGAGCCTAGACAAAAGCAACCACCACATAGAAAGGATAAGTGTAGAGCTGTGTGTAACCAGAATTGATCCCACGGCATTTTGAAATGTTCTATTTTATAACACAGCCTGACATATACTGTAAGCACAGCTGTTCATGCCTCTGAGTTTTACGTTTTGGCGCTCTGACAAATTGCTGACCTCCCTCGGAATTATTCATGTTTCCGTGTGGGTAGTTCGGTAATGAAGTAAAACTTTTTCCCTTGCCACTGACAGGATATCCTTGTCATTTTTTAGGAAATAACATACATGGAGAGAGAAAATGTATTAGCGGTACAAGTGAAATGTGGAATGACTACTCTGGAATTGTTTCCATTTTTATTATTCAATATGAAACGGAGTGATTCCCAACCAGGTTACCACAGTACAATGAGAAAGAAATCCTCAGTGGGACTGAATTTTACTTACCGTATTTTCCGCACTATAAGGCGCACCGGATTATAAGGCGCACCTTCAATGAATGGCCCATTTTAAAACTTTGTCCGTATGTAAGGCGCACCGGATTATAAGGCACACCTTCAATGAATGGCCCATTTTAAAACTTTGTCCATATATAAGATGTATACATGCCAGCGGGCCGGACTTTGGACACGCCTGCTGTAGTGTTCAATATTGGTCCATATATAAGGCGCACCTGATTATAAGGCGCACTGTCGGCTTTTGAGAAAATTTGAGATTTTTAGGTGCGCCTTATAGTGCAGAAAATACGGTAATTTGTCGCCCCCCCCAAAATATATATATCTTATGTCCACCATTTTGTTGGTTCATCTTGCAATTTCGTCTTGCTCTTTCAATGAGAACAACATTTTAAACGTTCCCTGGGTTGTGCAGCACAATAGAGAGCACCTGTCTGAAATAAGAACCAGCATACAATTCCACCAAGGCACCAGTGTGGTATTAAAGTCGAGTACCCTCTGGAGGCAAATGATATTGGAGTCAAAGCAAAGATTATGGAAACATAAATGCTGTACTGGACTTAAAGGGTTTTTTTTTTTTGAGTGAGCAGCTTCAAAATCATTACATACTCTTGGGTCCAGATTGTAGGTTTTAACATTTTTCGAGTTGTTCTCGACATAAATTTTACACTACTGTGCACCTGCAGCAGGAACAGTCTGTCCTTGTGGCTGTTACTGTGCACAGAACAGAATTCCCTTAATGGTCTCACAAGGGGAAATTCAGTTTACACTTAAAGCAATGTATGTCAGCGTAAGAGGAGTCCACTGTGACGTGCCGAAAAGCAGTTTGGGGTTCACTGGCTTGCTCAAGGAAGAAATGAAGCTTAAGGTCATATTTCAGTTTGACCCCTCTACTTGTCCAGTTCCTGTTACCTGGTTCCCATGTCTCTTGTTCAGCACCAATACATTTAGTTATTTTCATTACATTTCACCAAAATCAGCATACCCTGAAGTGACTTGGAATTTCCCAACCGGCTGCTGAAAACACAGCGAAGCAAAGGCAGTGACAGGTTAACCCGTACCTGACCCACGAGTGCACGGCTTTGATTGACATAAAGCAGCCACATGGTGACAGCCGACGCGGCTTTCCTTGCAGCCATTGGATAAAAGCCAGGCTGTAGTTGTCGAGAAGCGTCTGTCCTGCAGTAGTTTGACTTTTGAATTAAGTAGAGGCATTCCAAATGTGTGGCATTGTCTCTCACAATGTGGTACGGACAATAATGTGCATTCCTGCATAAAACGGTACAGCTGGTCCCTCCGTTTAATGCCTCGGTGTGTTCATTCCTCCTTTTAATCGTTGCAAGCACGCTAACATTCACTAACTGTTAGGTCATAGCAAATGAAGGGTGATGGAGTTATGTTTTGATGAATTTCATGCATCATCGTACCGTATTTTCCGGACTATAAGGCGCACCTAAAAACCTGAAATTTTCTCAAAAGCCTTATAGTCCGGTGCGCCTTATATAAGGACAAAGTTTGAAAATGGGCCATTCATTGAAGGTGTGTCTTATAGTCTGGTGCACCTTATAGTCCGGAAAATACGGTAATTTATAGGGACAAACGGTAAGGTGGCAAAATGTCAGTGATTTTTTTTTTTTCCAACAAAATACCACCTGGGAAGAAATCATCTAACAAAGACTTGATTAAATATACAAGTACAGCAGATTTGTGAATTTTACGAGTAGCAATTTTTATGCGTGAGAAAACAGGATTACCAGAATTTGAATAGAAATAGCAGAGCCTTTTGTTGATAGACTTTTTGTCAGACAGACTTTTGATGGCTACATCAACATTGGCTCCAAGGCAGAAATGAAGAGCCAGTGGAATTAACCATGAATGATTGGGCCATTCACCTTGCAAGAATTAAAGTGCAAAGTAATTGGATCATATTAGCTTTATCTCTAGGCTGCAGTACCACAACGTTGGGGATAAGAACAACCTTGTGGGTCATGAATATGTGGGTTGCAAATTATTCTTGATGATACCTGGAGTAATTCAAACCGGAACAAAATTCACATAATTGGTAGGCCAACAGTCAGTTTGCATTTTAATTCATGCTCTATTTTCTATAAGGACATTTTAGAGCAGAAGAAAACTGTAAATAAATTCACAGCTATAGATTGTATTATTGTTGGTCTTATAATGCACAATAATTTTCATTTATATTCACTAACGTTCACAGCACTGGCGGAGCTACCGTATTTTCCGGACTATAAGGCGCACCTTCAATGAATGGCCCATTTTAAAACTTTGTCCTTATATAAGGCGCACCGGACTAAAAAGACACACCATTAATGCATCATGTCAGATTTTTAATCCAAATCAAATCATTCTCCATTTCATCTTTTTTATTTCAACTTCAGATGCAACAAATTACTTTATAATCACAAAATAATGATCCATAGACTTTTTGATTCATGATTCATAGTCTTCAGCGGGCCACTTATGATTGATTTCATGACACAATGCTTCGGGCCAGTTTAAATTTAGGAATTTGGTCCATATATAAGGCGCACCGGACTATAAGGCTCACTGTCGGCTTTGGAGAAAATTTTAGGTTTGTAGGTGCGCCTTATAGTCTGAAAAATACGGTATATTTGTTTTCTCTGGGGGGGGCATTGGGTAGCCAAGGATGGGGCAGTGCCTCCACCTCCTCCTGCAGACTCTGAATTTGAGCCCCATGAAACATGCCATTATAATCTTAGTGAATTTCTCTCTGTTCATCGTGTAATTAGTCAGCTGACCTCATTTACGCCCTTACAAATGGCACCAATTGAAGTGAGTCCACATTATAACATTAACCGTCTTGGGTGGTAAGCATTAAACAGGATTGCTACCCAATTGGAAGTTCTTATTTGCATTTACGATCCATTTGGTTATTTTTCTTGGCCTGCCAGTGTATAGTTGGCATGTGTCCACCACGTATGTAAGAGCGGAATAGCACATCATGTTACACATAAAGGACGCGGGGGCTCTGTGTGCTAAACGGTGGGTGACTGACCGTAATGGTCCGTAATGATGCTCCGTGTGTAGCCTGACATCCACCCCCAGCAGCTATGACCTGTCTCAGCACTTATTTGCCATCCGTGATACGGGGAGCTGTGACTTGGGAGGTGATAGGAAATGAGGTCAGGGTAAACGCATTTGCAAAGGGGGTGAATAGTTGAGGGGTGAAATCGAATCGGGTAAAAAGTTGCAAAGATCATGTGACACATCGGGTGTATTTAATTTTTAGCATATTTGCTATGATGGACCTTATATATATTTTATGTTATTTTGCATTTCACTTAAGTGATGCCGCTCTCATTTATATTGTTTTGAATGTTGGCATGGTGAATAGTGTCTATTTGTTAATTGCAATTTTTTTATTGCGGCATTTGTATTAAAAAAATATTAAAGTAATCCTTGTCAAATTATTCATTTTTTTAGAGTGGAATTATTGCCATTTTTTTTTCAGCTTAAGCTCCTCTTCAGATAATTTGGTCTTTTAGCGAGAGAGACAATTTTTGCACTTTTTTTAATAATAATTAATGATTTAAATAAATCAAAGGTTTTGAATGTACTTGTTTGATTTGTTATTCATACAAATGATTCAAGGTTCTAAACAAAACTAGTGTGCAATTGTTCATATCTGAATCGACTGGCTTCTTTCATGCTTTTACAAAAGGTATATCTGAACTTTAACATGATTTGGAATAATCTAGATATCTTTTTCTAGCTAAATTGTGAACTTTCCAACTACATTAGTCAATAGTGTTGCATGCACTACCTTGAGAGCTGCAGTGCGGGGAAGGCGCCATTATTCTATTACAGAACTGACAGCTCTCAAAATTGTTCGTTAGTCATGTTTCACCTTGAGAGTTTTTAAAATTGCATGTTTCTGTTTTGACTAAATTACTTTGGCTCCACTCTCACAGTAAAATCTTTTTCCAATGTAATTGGTGCGACTTTTTTCTCTCTTTTTTTTAATGGTAAATAGCTTATTCAAGTATACAAATACAAATGCAAAGTACAAATATACAAATATAACGTGTAGTGAAATTTATTAAATGACTGAAGGTCAAAGATTGACTTAGAAAGCCACAATAGCAATTTGGGTGGAAACAGTGTGAGCTGGGTTCAAATCGGAATAATTTAACGTGATAATTTTATTGATATTTGGACTGATTTTATTGTCATGATTTTATTGACATTCGGACTGGAACGCAAACATCACCAGCCATGATGCTGTGTGCGTGCCGAAATGCTGTCTGTCAGTGTGTGATGTTTAAATAGTTGTTTGCGTTTCTCCAAACACCCGAGATTTATTGCGAAAAGAATGTGGAGACAGAAAACCCTACAGGGCACTTTCTCATGGTCCCTAATGAGCATTGCCAGGAGGTAGATGAAGAGGAGCGATGCTGCAGGAGAGGATGACATGTCAAGAGTCACATGGAAACTGAAAGAACACACTTCAGAGATTGTATTCAGGGAGAAAGCACGCAATTTTACTGAAGCACTCGTCTGAAACACTTGTCAACTGTTGAGTACCTATATCGGTTCTTAAATCATTGTTGTATCACTTATAAGTGGAAAATACCGAGGAGTTGAGTTCAGTTTGCTGATACAACGTTTGGATCAGAACCATAATGGAGCTACATTCTCCTCCGTGAAGTATTTAAGCAAAAATTGTATTTGTGGGAATTTAATTTATTCCGATTCTCATTGGTTAAGGAAATAAAAGAAT
The DNA here is from genome assembly GCF_024217435.2 of Syngnathus scovelli. Lineage (NCBI taxonomy): Eukaryota > Metazoa > Chordata > Actinopteri > Syngnathiformes > Syngnathidae > Syngnathus > Syngnathus scovelli. The sequence continues at coordinate 8,225,966 of NC_090866.1, read as the reverse complement.
TCATGTTTTACTATACTGGTATTTTTCCTTTTTAAAAGAATGATGTATTTACCTTTTTGTTTTTCAATTGTTTTTTATTAAAAAAAAAAAAGTTTTATGGGCAGGTGTCGTAATAATTCATTGAAAAAAAAAAAAAAAGCTTTTTGGTTGGCTCCACAACAAAGACTGTGTGTACTGGGGTTGCCAGAATTTTTTTTAAAAGCATCTTTCCTTGAAGCTATGAATCTGGTCCAACTTTTAAATATTTCCCACACTGGAGGAAGTTCAAACTTTCAACATCAGAACTACTGAAACTTTTTTTTTAAATCAATCACTTCATTAATTGGTACGTTGGGAAGGTTAATGCATTACGAATAGCAGCATTGGTGTTCAAGTACAAAAAAAAAAAGTGTAATAAAAAGAATTGACGCAATTGACTTAATTACATGTTACCACACAGCACCACTTTTGTTGTGTGGCATGAGTTTACGCAACTAGTCAGCAATGCAGAAGGAGAGCTAACTACCCTCAGGCAGATACTTTGACAGCCTCAACTCTCACTGCTATCAAAATACATCAGCTTTTCCTGAAAGTGGCCCGCCGGCTAAACATAAGGCAAAGTCTCTCAGGCTCCGGCATGAAACAGTATACAATTGCCAATAAAATTTCAACCTAAGCCTTTGCTTTAAAACCTTAACACATAGATGTAAAATGACCTCACTTGTCAGGAAACACCCTCTTAGTAACAGTGGGATGAAGTCGGTGGGTGGGAATGAGTCGGTGAAGTCACTCCTTCCATTATACAGTAAAATAAATATAGTAAATGTTCATTTAAACAATTATATTGATTAATTAGCATTATTTAATTGGTCATATTAGTTTATAAATCCATTTTCGACCTGTGCCACTCGATCAAATACTCTGCTTATCTACGTTACTTATTTTTGAGTTATTAAATATATAAGCACTTTTTAAAGCAAATGCATTCAACTGTTTTTTTTTTAAACATTAACTGTAGTTATAAAAAAATAGTCTGAAATCACAATAATTATGCGTCCTATCTTTGTGACGGCGTTTATTTATTTATTTTTTTTTAATTTTGCCTCTTCTATTTGTAAATGTTATTTACTTCTTTATGTATTTATTTATTTATTGATCTATTTATTTAGTTACCTATCTTTGTGACGGCGTTTATTTTTAAACAAATTTAATTTTGCTTCTTCTATTTGTAAATGTTATTTACTTCTTTATTTATTTATTACATAATAGGTGTATTAAAATCATTGGCATTGAGTCACATTGATTTAAATGCCGACGTGAGTGTTTTGTCAATTTTTTTGATGATGATTTAGTTTAGCACAAACTGATCAATAAATGATCATCTTTTAATATTGTTTATTTTTTATCGTGTTTTTGCAACGCCAATTCCGAAGTGTGATAATCCTTAATCCAATAAGTGAACAAAGTGAACCTGACTGGTGAGATCTGCGAATGACAAGTGACATGAAATGCATTCATAGCATATGCGCCATGAAATTGACACCCGTGATTGGCTTATTAGACACAGCCATCTCTCAAGACTAACATGGGTGCGTCACGATGGTGCCACGGGGCAGCATTCAGCGTGTCAAAGCAGCAATAGTGAATCAGTCGGCCAAATTCTCATCTTCTGCACTTAACAGGATTGTTCAGTCACAAATTCTGCACTGATCTCATTGGAAGTTATGCTAATCCTTTTATAAAGAGTGCCAATTACATTAGCGTTAGACAGTGAGCGACATTTATTGTGACAGATTTGACGACCCGATAGCTGATTGTTGTTTATTGGAAAGATAATACAAATTGTTTTCCTTTAAATTGAGTTTTCATTCGGAGATGTCGGCCAGAATAACCTGGACTATGTCGCTTGCTCCGATGAAGAGATCCAATCCGTTGCCAAGTCGTGCTCTAGGCAGGTAGCACTAAATTTTAGTCTGTCTGACCTTGCTCGGTTTCACGCCAGCAGCTGCTCGGCTTGTCAGGCTTTTCTCTTGGTGCCCTGGTGGCAGCTGAGGAGCCATTTTGGCGCCTGATGTATTCAACAGCTGGTGGTGCTGGTGGAGGAGAGGAGAAGAGGGAAGGGGAGGGGGGGTGGCGTGAGGTCGTGTGTCGATCGAGCCGTGAAAAAACGGGACATGGAGCGTTATGGACGACAGGCACCCTGCCAAATGGCAAAATAATGTTTGAAAGAAAAAAAAAAACAGGCCCTTCACAGGCATTGGTCTTCTGAGATCTGGATCTGACCTAAAATCACATTTCAACTGCAGCTTAAAGATCCCCATCTGCATTCAAGCCACTGTGTAATGCGGCCTCTCTCTCTCTCTTTTTTAGCCTGAACAGGAAAAAGTTGGCTTTAGTTTACAGAACAGTTCCCCCCCTGAGCATTTTTCATTTTTTTTCACTGCAATGTGGGAGATGAATTATAATAATTAAAAAGCAGATGGTACCTGATGCACCCCTATCATGTGGTTAGGCTAAGTTAAGTAGTCCTGCAATGTTAGCATAGCATTAGCATTTTATCGGAGTAAACATAAGTCTACTATATTTTCCGGACTATAAGGCGCACCTTCAATGAATGGCCCATTTTAAAATGTTGTCCTTATATAAGGCGCACCAGACTATAAGGCGCACCATTAATGCATCATGTCAGATTTTTAATCCAAATCAAATCTCTCTCCATTTTATCTTTTTTTTATTTCAACTTCAGATGCGACAAATTACTTTATAATCACAAAATAATGATCCATATTCTTTTTGATTCATGATTCATGGTCTTCAGCGGGACACTTATGATTGATTTCATGACACAATGCTTCGGGTCAGTTTAAATTTAGGACTTTGGTCCATATATGAGGCGCACCGGACTATAAGGCGCACTGTCGGCTTTTGAGAAAATTGTAAGTTTTTAGGTGCGCCTTATAGCCCGGAAAATACGGTAATTCAAATTATAAATACACTTCACCTCCTATATTTTGCCTAGCTGAAATTAGCCCGTTTTGAGGACAATCCCACCAACAAAAGGTTTAGAATTGCCCTTCGACACCACGTGATAGCACCAAAGTGCTACTTTTATATTAAACATGAATATGGCATGGGCAAATATGGTGTTAATTTTTAAGTATATCTACAAATAGATGAATTTGCGATTAGTGTAACACTTGAGGGGCTTTCGAGGTTCCGTTGGATTAAGAATGGAGGAGGATTTTAGAGAGGTGGATAACATTTTAATCCTCATAGCGACTTGCACTTGCAAATTCAGATGCTTCACGTGTACTTTGAGGTAAGGGGAAGTTGTTTTTCCCAGTGTCAGTCATCCTCCCTCTTGAGAAAGAATGTACTGTATCCACCACTCCCTTTATGTTTTGCTCAATTCACTACCTGCTGCGTGCGTTATCTGGGGTTACTTTCCGTTCTGACAAATTATGTGCACTCTACACTGTGTACTGCCTATCGCGTGTGTGTGTGTTTTTCGAAGCGTCTGTAGAGATGACAAGGCAGCTGAATAAATGAAGAGAGAAACATTTGAACAGGACACACCAGGTGGATGGAAAGCATCCAAAACACACCGAGATGAATCAGGCTGTCAGCTTTTGATACAGCCCCCCCCCATCTCTGTTCCATTTTTTTCTCTAACCTCTCTGTAAACCCTTTTAATTAAAGCGACGTCATTGCATGTATTTTATTAAAACAAATCGGATAATTAAAAACCATGAAAGTGATACAGAAGAGGTTTTGAGCTGACATTATTTATTTATGGATTTATTTATTGATTTATTTATTTGGGTTTGTTTTGATCCCTGATCAAGTCCAATATATTTCCTCTTCCTGCCATCTCCTGAGGGAAATAAGGTTTTATTTTGAAACTAAATGCTCCACATGTCAAATGCGTGATCGATGACATGAGATTTAAACCAATAAGGCAATGAAGCTGTGGGCGGTAAAATCCAAACTATGACATGGAATTGATAAAGTCAAGTAAACTACACAGCCGGAAGCCAATTATTTTTGTCTTTGATATACAAAATGCTCTCTTTTTTTTTTTTTTCCCCCGAATCCTATTTTTGTGATCTTGGCCTAAGTAATTGGTTGATGTAAATAACAAGCAGCCACGAGACAACGGCAATCAGACAATCTAGGGAGTTGAGGTCAAGAAATTATGCAAGAACAAAAATATTCTAATTTACTGGAGGTTGTTTACCAAGGCGCATAATGTAAATGCTATCAGATGAATTAACACTAATGTTTTTTTTGGTATCCATCCCATCTCACTCATTACGGAACCATAAAAGCTTTGACCAGTATTTTTCTAAAAGTTACCACACGAACCTCAAGAAAGACTATTTTTGCCATGGTATTAAATAGCCACCCTCTGGTGCACCCTGGGTGCCCTAATGAATATTTCAGCAGGTCAAAATGGATATTATTCCCAAGTGATGCATCTTGGCATAAGCTGCAGGGCTCATGGAGGGCACAGAGACCGTGTCTTGGTGTGCTGCACAAGTCTTGGGCCACCATGACATTTCTATTTTGTCCACAGCCATTTTGACATGGCATAACACTAAACAGGAGGACATATACTCATAACATTCAAGGACAATCATTTCTAGTTTTAGTTACACAATTTAAAACAGGTGGTGGGGATTATTCGATCAATTTAACCCTTGTGTGGCGCTCGGGTCTGTGGGACCCATTTTATTTTTTTATTAAAAGAAAAATGATACAATGAATTAATTTTCAAACTGAGACTCACTGACTCATTTTCTGTGAAGAACATATATCAGAATACATATGTTATAAATATAAACATCTATTTAGTATTTTAACATAAAAGTGTTTGATTGTGAGGCATTAAAAGCCACAAAATGCAACGGGTCCATCAGACCCACAAACGCTGGCTGAGTAACAACAATATGAACATTACACAAGGGTGTTGGAGTTGATGCAAATTGTGCCAGCAAGGCTTATTTTGGTTTTATCTTAGCAAGAATGACAATACTATCTTCGCAAGAACGACAATGCTAGCAGATCACATGCTAGCAGAATCCCATGGTCAATAGAGACATCACATAACATGTCAGAAGGTAATCCCCCCTGTACAATAATGGTAACTCATTTGAGCCCTCTCTTCCCGCAATTACAAAGCAGAGTGAGAGAGTTTCCGAGAACTAGTCATCACGCTAATCTGTTGACATAAATCATACGTGAAACAGCTTAATCCCCTTGAGTCGAGACAATGTTTTACAGCAAAATATACATTTTTATTATATCTGTTTCCAGGAGCCTTTGCATAATGAACTGAAAACCATTTTGGAAATGATCGCACAAAACGTGTTAAATGGTGTGGCTAATTTCAATTCATACAAGCCACATTTTATATTTGCGAGGCACCATTATCCTTGCTTGCTTTCCATTCCCAAGCACCACTTTGACTACAACTACAAAGAGAAGGCAAGCTTGACTCATTTCTTTTTTGCCCATTTGCAGCAAAACATGTTATCAAGGAGTATCCATCTCTTTTGATCTCCATCCGCTTTCGTAAGACTTTGAACGGGTAGCATAAATGATATTCCATGCATCTGGAAGAATGTGTCAATGTAATAAGATGGCACTTGCTGCTAAAGACATTTAAAAAGTAAGCGAGGGCTCCTTTCTAATACCGCAAATGTTTGCTGCTACCTTTTTAAAGAATCATCACCAGCTTCGTCATGGTTGAGTGGGCTCATGGTTATAAAATGAAAATGGATGGAAATTCTGGAGCAGGACTTGGGTAATGTTTAGACAGCAGTGAGAAAAGGGCTTGAAAGCTGACTGATAGTTTTTGATTTTTTTTATATATATTTTTTTAATGGTACACTAGATACTGGTTGCTAATTGTTAAAAAAATCATTAAATTGAAAATTGCTCTTCCTTAGAAGCAAATGCTGACAACGCACTATCACTTCTACTTTACAGGCAGCGATTTATAATGTTGAAAAGCTCCTCTTGAAATGATCCATAAAATAATTTTAAAAGTCACATTGGAATTGTGGCGAAAGGATTTGGTGGAGTTCACTGCGATGACAGCTTTTTTCAAGTATCTCAGCCACAAGAAAGTTTCCTCAGTTAATATGTTCGATGATGGAAAATAAAATGTGTAACTTATTTTTATACTTGTGATTATTTTGGAGAAGTTGGCATGTCTTGAACTTCTCACACCACTTTTATAAGATTTATTTGGTAGTTTATTCTGACTTTATATTTGCTAGCCCGCAGCTTTTTTTTGTTAAATGGCACACATTGGGCGGTATTACGACCAATCAGTGATGATGTATGTAACCATCAGCAGTCAGGCCATGAAAGAAGGTTGCGCTTGAGAACAGGAACAGAAGCGTTAGCCATAGCAGAGAATAAGAATTCTATTTTCAAGCCTCACTGAAATTACCGTAATTTTTGGACTATAAGCAGCACCGGATATAAGCCGCACCAGCTAAAATTTGTGATTCAAGGTTCAAAATTTGAGAAAAAAGTAGCAGCTTATAGTCCGAAATTTACGGTATCCTTGGATAAGAGAACATCTCATAATTTTGCAGCATTACAGTAATCCCTCGTTTATGGTGGATAATTGGTTCCAAAAACCACCCGCGATAAGTGAAATCCGCGAAGTACGGTCACCAACAAGAAGTACTGGGCAGGCTAACGAGTAAGTGGAAAGATGCTAATTCGTGATCGAGCTAACACGCGAAAACGGAGATTCTAAAGGAATGAAAGGAACATTTGGACCAATACTACATTGTCCTAAAGGTTAGACACGTTTCCTCAATTTCAAAGTTGTATTTTGACTTTTAAATTGTTTTTAAATTGTAGTGAGGCCGCGATAAACGAAACGCGAAGTAGCAAGGCATCACTGTATTTATAAAGTTGTATTTTGTACTGCCTGTTGGCTAACCCTTACCAACTTTTATAATAATTTACAATCTTCAGAGAGTGACGATTGCAAAGTGTGACAAAACTCCAAACTTTCCTTGACAATGTTTTGCTGTTTCGAGTGAAATCACTCAACGGGTTTTAAAGTCAGTGCCACAAAAGTGACACATTCATTCCCTCATGCCACGAACGCTACATTTACTATTATCTTGTTCACCATGGTTATGCAAAAGAACAACCTTGCTTTTCACATCTGTCTTATTTAGTTTAGCTGAATTCAACCAGTTTGTTTGGGCAGGTGCGAACACTGTGATCACGGTCGGCGCATACCAAAATGAATGACCCGAGACCTTGAGAGGTGGTCTCTGTCTGACAACAAACAAATCCTTTGACGGTATGAATGAGCCCACTCTCATATATATAGACAATAACTGGCTGGAATCATAAAAAAAAAAATCCATAAATTATCTCCAGGAAGTTTGTCTTCCAATGGGCCATAGAATCTTGCTCGCATTGACAGAACCCAACCAAGGCTGATGAAGTGCCAATAAATTCCCAGCCTAGTTACAAATTGACGTCTCTACTCGTCGATGGTAGTGAATGATTTAAATATTTGTCCAACGATAAGCTAATTCTGGTATAAATATTTTTCTTTTCACGGAGCATGGAATATATCTAGGATAGCGCATGATTGGACTGGACTGGGTGTGTTACGTGGTGCCTGGTACTGGAGAGCATCAAAACCATTTTCACTTGTGAGCAGGTTTATGTTGTAGCTGTGCCATATGTGCTAGCCAGGAAATGGACTGTATTAATAAGGTTAAGAGCATGCCATGTCTCAAGTGACTTATGGTTTATGTAAACCGATGTGAAGCTGCATTGTTGACAGGCAAATAAAGTCAAACTCTAGGAAAGATGGAAAGAAAAACATTCTCAAGGGGGCCTCGTAGGAGGAAAGGGACCGACTGGTTTTCAGGCTCGGCCGCTGGGGAGGTTTTGTATTAAGCGAGTGCGTGAATTCCAGGTGTTGTTTTTAATTGGCAATTCGGCGTGCAATAAAGCATTTCACGTCCTTTCTCTTGTAAAGTGCTTTCATTCCAGCTCCAAATGATGTAATTACCCTGCTGTCCCTGGCGAGAGGGCAGGCGAGAGTGTACAGACGTTTGCTCTCAGCGAGAAGTCGGGTGAAGGCTTTACTGAATGTGTTTTCACTTAAGAATGAAAACACTATAAAGCGACATGTTCGCTCAGCCAATAAAGGTGCACTTTAATTTTTATTTCGTGACTCCCTTGCTTTAGCAGTGACAAGAAAACAGGGAAATAAAATGGTGATTTTGATGCATGTTTGGACGATGATTATTTTTTTGTTTCACAGTTTGACTTTTAAACACTTTGGAAAATAAACACGCCAATATATTGGCAATGGCACCTTCACAAGTGATTTACCGTATTTTCCGCACTATAACGCGCGCCGGATTATAAGGCAAACCTTCAGTGAATGGCCCATTTTAAAATTTTGGGTCATATATAAGGCGCACCGGATTATAAGGCGCATAGAATAAATAACTCGACGTGGCTCAAACGTTAATGCACTCACAATATAGTAACACTCGAAATAGTGAAAACGATAACAATATATCAATAACTCAACGTTGCTCAAACATTAACATCACACAACACTCAAAATAAACACGTAAAAGTTACTTTAATAAGTTAGTCCTCATCCACGAATCCATATTGGTCCATATATAAGGCGCACTTGAGAAAATTGGAGTTTTTTAGGTGCGCCTTATAGTGCGGAAAATACGGTACTATATTTTCCGGCTGGATACAATTACAAATATGCTAATGATGTTAACTACCCCACTGACAGATCTTATCATTCAGTATTTTGTGCAAAATTCCTGCGTTTAGCTGGTGTTGACTTCCCCACGAGACCCCAAAGGTCAAAACCGATGCCAAGTGTTGGTCGGCGAAGCGTGCGGGGGACGTGTAACAGTAACCTGCGGTCGCTCGACCGAAGCGGATCTCATGATCCACCTGAGAGTTTTGGAAACCTCAAGAACAAGTTCAGCCTGTCAGTTCACGATACGTAACAAAAACTCAATCCGAAGAGAAATTCCAAAGCAGTCGTATGAACAAATAACGAAAGGAAGTAAGGGACTTCTTCCTGGGGCTTACCTGGCCGGGATTTTCCATATCAAACCAGCCCCGATGCTTGTCATAGTTCCAGGAGCGCTAACATTGCCAAAACAACAACACCAAAAGCAAGCTGTTCGTTATTGCCGCTGTTCCCATGGGAACAAGCCTTCAGAGAGTTTGTTAACATACTCGCCTGTACTCATCGTGCAAACACGACACATCCTGTATTATTTTTTTTTCTCTCTTCGGGAACCAAGACCTCATACAGAACCGTGTTAGCCGTGCAAGCGATTAGTTGGCACCAATTTTGAAAAGTGCCACAAGGGGAAAAAAGGATCTGAATTCCTGAGATTTGGCTTGCAAGTTTCATTCACACGCTTCCTGTCTTAATAAAGACCACACATGCCTGGCGGCATGAGAAGAGGTGCAGTTCAAAAGAAGAGTGGTCGGCGAAAAAGATACAATTACATGTCATAGAATTCCTCCATGTTTTGACTTCCTATGGCCGCTTTGACATAAATAAAACTGTTGAGTCATTTTAAAGTACAGTGGGAAGTTTTTTTTTAGAGTTTGTGTTATACTTTAAAGTCCACAGAGGCTGGTAGTGATGATCAAGAAATGCCGGACATGGATGCCTCCAGAGTTTTTGGCACATGTGGGGGGGGGAAATAAATAAATCACTTTGGGGGTTGCCACTTTAATGCCACACATTTTTTTGAAGAACGCCAAACATCAACCAAAAAATGTCTCTGGATTCAGATGATTTATTTTTGAGGGGCAAGCACTTCATGAAATAAAATTAAATAAATTCTACACAATGGACAAATTTGGAGCAAATAGCATGACTCATTCATTTTTTTTTTAAAAAAGTCTGCCAACAAGGCCATTCTAAATGGCGGGAAAAATAAATTTCCCTTTTTAGTTGCTCCATCTTTTCCCATTGATAGAATAAAGGTTCCATTTTGTTTTTTATTTTTCCAAATCAAACCTTTTTTCCCCAAACAAAATTTTGACCATTTGCTAGTTTGTATAGTCTTCAAATATTAATCTTGTAAAAATCTCAAGCTTTGAAACAAAGATGGTCTGACTATTGCTTGACAAATAGTAATTTTACGGTTGTAAACGTGACTTAAATGGACAACTCTGATGCGTGTTGTAAAATCAAATAATCTGTAAAACATTTTAAAATATTGATATATGCAATTTAAACATTTGAAGTTCATTCCTGCTATTTGTGGCAAGACTGAGTCGAGTGGGGAGGGAGGGGGAGGATTTCATCCCATCTCATGTTCTTCTCATAACATCTCTTGTTGAGACTGCACCTTCTTTTGGAATAACTGTAGCAAAAAAAAAAAAGGCAGAGAAAAGGCAAAACAGACGTCCAGAGTTAATCCTTAAATGCTCACTGAACTGAAGTATGCTGAGGTCTCAAAAAATATATGAAAAATTCTTGTGTAACTTAATGCAGGACGTTGGCTAATCTTTTCCAATTGTGCAAGTTGCAAGAAAATGAAAATTGGGTTTAGTGATGCAGGTAGGCGAATCTTACTTAATAGGTTTAAAACTTTTGAGCCCTATTTTTTCCCAAAGAATTTTCATCAATATGACACCAGTTGATGATTCCGTAGCACACGTCTGTTTGTATATACAAAATAAAGTATGACTAGTGCTCACTTCCCAAAAGACTATTCCTTGAGGCGAACACCCGAAACGCTGAGTGAGCAATAAATCTGGCACTTAGGGGAATTCTAAGTGTCTAACTATTTCTCAAGTCCACAGCCCCAAGTGCTGTCAAATGTACTTTGGCCCCACGACATCCGCTGTCTGTGACCCCTTTAACTCCTGTTTTGTTCTCAGCACTGCAGGCCCCTCCGACTCCCCCCTCCCCCGACCCCCAGCACAAAACGACCCTACAAGGCTGACACCCCATGAGACAGACCCCTCTTGACTATGTTCCTCCACACTATCCTTGTAACCTTTAACCCCGGCAGCACCTCTACCTCTCTGTGTGGCTGCCCCTTGCATTCCAGTCGAACTCTGAAACATGAAGCCACGGTGAGCTCATCGCAAGCCCGCACATTTTCAGGAGTTAGATGATACAAAAAAAAAATGTAGAAGAGAAAATAGTCAGGCAAAAAAAAAGGGGAGAGGCTGGTGTAGGACAGGTCTGGAACTGGTTCTGTTTGTGTCTACTCACCAAGGCACCTCAGGGGTTAAGTTACATGAGAGACAGCGAGGAGGAAGGGGAAGAAGCCGTCTTTTCGTGTTGTCTGTCTCCTTTTCCTTCCAGGGCCTGACTTGACTGCTACCTTCATTTTTCCACGCTAGCAAACCAGCCGACCTCCCCATATGTGCTTAAAATTTAACGACCTCGTATGTGGGGAGTAGTCCCGGGATGCAAGGGTGACCTGGCAAAGCTTGTGTTTGCCACGCTTCTTCTCTGCTATGACCACAAGTTGTCCAAAGATGGTAAGTGTCCCATCTTTAAAATGTCTTGCAGTGTTTATGAAAAAGAAACAGGCCACAATTTAGATGAAATGAAAGTTTTTGATTGACAGTTAGATTATATAGACAAAGTTTTACGGTAATGACAGTCATTTTGTGACAAAACTTTTGACTCAAGTCGTAAAATAAGGAAACCAAAATGCTTATGAATATATTTTTGTGTCAATCAAACTTTTTTATCTCTGTAATGGAATATTGATCCCTCTTTTCAAATGCATCTCATTAGACTCCGCAATTGGTTTATAACCTGCATGCAAATGAATTGTCTAAATGAAACTTTCCGGTACCTGATAGAGAATCTTTCTAATCCTCATTGCGTTCCATCTCAGGATCTATATTGATGAGTGTTCGCGCTTAATCACAGCACACATAATTAAACCAATCAGTCTCACTCTCCTGCTGAGTTTGGAGGATGTCTGAAGAAAGTGTGCAAAAGAGAAAGAGAGAGAGAGAGCTGAAAGCTCGTGTGGATGCTTCAAAGTGGGACCTTTTTTATTTCATGCATTATTCATGATTGCCTTGTTTCTTTCCTGCTCCCTGCCTTGTTGTTTAGTGACCCGCTGCACTTGTCTTGTCAACCTTCCGCTTGACGTCTCTCTGAAGCTCGCTTTAAAACACTTACTGATGATTTTAATAAGTGGCCTAAAATATAAAAGGTTGAGCACACATTTTTTTTTTTTTTTTACAAGACGTAAGAGAATACCGGCATCCTTTCATGGTGGTTATCAACAACAAATAATCCGGAGGAATTTCAAGTTTAGATTCATAAATCTGCCATCAACTCTCAGCGTGAAAAACAATTTCAGGTAATTGCGATGCATTTTCACGCTATAACTTTAAAAATGTCTGGGGTGAAACAGCAGCAATTATCTTGCAATGGTCTCATTATTTAAATGGGTGTGAAGTGCTCCATTGCTCTTGCAGGTAAACACACAATTCTTCTCGGGGAAAATAACAACCCGCCTGTGATCAAAAGCTTTTTTTTTTTGCCGGCAAGAGGTGGCCCAATAACCTCCATTTACAAAACCTATTCACTTACCAGCAACAATGGACATGATTAATGAGTAAACATTACAGTGTACAGGGAATAGCAACGGCTAACGTTATCATTATGATCACATGACCCGCCAGTTCCTTAATGAATGCATTGAGGTCACTGAGGGTTTTTTATGGCTTTGGCTTTTAGATAGTTAATACCTTCTCATAAAAAACACAATGAAAAATAATTGGAAAAACATTGAGAAAAATAGATCAAGAGCAAAAAGCAAGCTGTGACTTTTTTTCCTTCAATATATTCCGATTAAATGAGATCAAGCATCATCTAACCTGTCGAGTGAAGCTAATGTTTTTGTGAATGATGCTTTATTGAAATTTATATACTAGCTTGTGAAGGTAGCTGCAGTCTAGTCTCTTATAAAGTCATTATTTTTCACTAATTAGCAGTTTAATTGAAATTGCTGATCTAATTTGAAAGGTCTGCCCCACTAAGAATCTTTGATGCATTGGTTGAATGTTTAGCTTTAATTAAGTATATGTAATGTTTTTTAAATAGGCATGTGAAGTCATTTGAAGCGTCAAATTAGGCTTTTTAGAAAATACTCTGTAAGTCTCCCCCCCGAAAAAAAACCTGTGCTGCATGACGATGAATAATTTGATAAAAAAAAAAGAAAAAAATACAACAAAGTGGGTCTTTGTTCTAACTTGACATGGAATGCTAGTTAAAGATCGCAGGAGAAGACGATCCGGAATTTAAAATTCTGTTATTTTGCGTACCTTTTCAATTATTCATTTTTTTTGGACCTGCTTCCAGTAGACTGAAATTGATCAGTCTGCTTGGAGGATATTTAATCAATCCATGAACTAGCCCAAAGCTGAAATAGTTTGGAATCAGCTAAAGTCTGAATGCATGAATCAGACATTGTCTGACTCTGGACATGACCCGAAGACCGTGCTCAGACATGTAGTCAGGGAACAGGAGGGTGGTGAACAAGCAGAGGAGTATTGGAAGGGTGAGGAGGGGGTGACTGGTTGGGTTAGAAACGGGTCCCAAGCCAACTGGGGGGGGGGGGGACCCAGCACAAGGAGAAGCTTGTTCTCATTTTTTTTTTCTCTACGTGTACCACAAGGGCTTAAAAAAAAAAAAATCTGAAATACCAACAATAAGTTAATTATAGGCAAACGGTAGAATGAGGGTTAATTGGTATTAAGTGTATTTGGAAAAAAAAAAGTTAATATTTTATGTGCATGTATAAATATACGTGTGGAAAAGTGGTGCGGAGGCAGCAGAATTCCTCCCGCTGCTTTTAAAACAAACATAATTCAGTAGTTCCGAAAGAATGCTTTAAGTGTATATTTTAAGGAAGATAATACCTGGCTGTTTGAGTTCCAATCATTAGATTATAGTCAACTTTAACGTGAGATGAGAATAACATGTAGAAAAGATTAAAAAAAAAGATGAAATCGAGCACCAGACTCCCTGGTTTGTGATGAATTCCACCTCCTGCTGTTTTTATTCAATAATCTTCCACTCGTGACTCGTTTGTGATTATCCGTCTGTGGTAGTACTTCTAAAATAATGAGATAATATTTACCGTGTTGGTCATTAATCAGATTCTCCGAGTCACATCTCTGACATACGGGTCACAGTACATTAGCGATGACAAATACACTCCAGCTCATCACCAAAATTTGAAAAGACTAATCAACAATTCTAATCTTCCGAACCCATTCTGACTTCTGTAATTTTTACGCCAACAATTCTGTCTTTATAAAAACAAGCATTTTCTTGAAGACACGAAAATGGCACGTTTCACTTTTACTAACGTGGCAGGTAATCAAACACTGGGTGGCCAAAGGAGGAAATTATTCATGCATATTTCCGAGCTGATTTCCAATCTAATGAAACGACAACAAACATTTTCAAATGACTTCCTTAGCTATTCGTGCTGATTTTACTGACGTATTTGATGCGGGTTTTCAACCACAGATTTAAAAGCGGTTGATTGAGGAGGCGGAAAAAATGCACAGCTTGACAACTAGTCAATACCTCATAATGAAACGTCAAGTGTTACTTTGATTTCTTCAAAGTTTATTGAACGTACCTGCAAACCTGTTCGAACGCGTACTTGCAAATATGCTTGAACGTACGTACTTGCGAATATTTCTGAACATACCGTATTTTCCGCACTATAAGGCGCACCGGATTATAAGGTGCACCTTCAATGAATGGCCCATTTTAAAACTTTGTCCATATATGATATCTACATTTGGCCCGTGGGCCGGATTTTGGACACGCCTGTTGTAGTGGCTCAATATTGGTCCATATATAAGGCGCACCTGATTATAAGGCGCACTGTCGGCTTTTAAGAAAACTGGAGGTTTTTAGGTGCGCCTTATAGTGCGGAAAATACGGTACTTGTAGGCTACACACAGAATTGACTTAATTGGGCATACCCTCGTGGCATTATGGGAAAAACATGGACATAATAACATATTTGCGAGTATGTTCAAATGTATTTGCAAGTAATTGCGAGTACTTTGGAATGTACTTATTTGCCAGTCAAAAATTTACCACATTTGCAGTTCCGCACTTATAGATATTGGGAAAAAAAGCACATTGAATGAGTCTGAGTCGATCTACTGTTACACCGTAAAAACAATCGACATCTTAAGTGAACTCCTTTCGGTTGACTAAACGGTTCTGTTTGCAGAGCTGCAATTAGACCCAAGTTAAACTTAAGTTGTTTGGCTTGCGGATCATTTTAGTCTCAATGCAAGGGACTTTACTGACATGATTAACCCATAGGTGAGCACTCAGTCAGTTATTCCTCATGTCTCCGGGTCTGTGAGGCCCGACAGCGCCGTGGAAATTATGGGGTATTGTATGAACGGCAAAGACTGTGAGTTTGAACAATCTGGTCATTTGCCATCACATCTGGACTATGAAAGAGGTCTTATTATGGATCCCGCTGCTATTCTTGGCAAACCACGCCCTGCATACCGTGCAAGTTCTAAGACTGGCTGGACTTTAGCAAGCTTAGCTTCTTCATTGCGAGGAGATAAGTTATTTATCAGGCAGCAAGTTTTGTTTTGAATGATTTAACAGGCATGGTGTTTTTGAATATCTATGGGGGGGTGTTTTGATACAGAACTACATCACAGTTACCATAATTCCACAAACCTTTCCCAAAATGATTACAGTATTTTTTGGAAAGTATTTTGTGAAGTACTAGGCACTGTTTGACGATGTAGGTTTGACATGGAAGTTTTATAGGCTGCGAGCGAGGCCATTCGTGTTTGCTTTGGAACCTTCTGAAAGAGGCCCAACAAGCCCTGGTGAACTCTATCCAGACCAGCTGCCAGCAGGAGTACAGCAGAGACTAACTCATTGATTTTCAGCCCCAACCACACTGAACTTTTAGCCGACTCCATGATGCCGGCACATTTTCAATTCCACGCAGGTCTCCGTCCTCATCTTCCACGTCTCATGAAAACACGATTTTTCTCTCAAATCTTTTTTTTTTTTTTTTTAAATTGTCATTTACAAGAAAACTTCGAAGGCTGTCAGAATTACCGCGGTGGTACTAATGTATTTAGTGACTCATGTTACCATGTTTCCAGAACATTGATTGGATTAGAATAAGATTGAAGATGTATCCTCTCACACGTTCACATCAAAGCATAGGAAGCCTCCGAGACGAGGATTATTTTGTACAAACATGTTTCATGTTGCAGCAGCCGTGCTCGAGTTTTTTCTTTGAGTTTTTCACGATTTTACTTGTCATCATTTTGCTGGTTGGTCGCCAGTTATCCAAGAGATAAATCATTAAGCGGTCGTTTTATTTGTAACATTCCAAATGTGCAAGATTCACATTTGCAAGGTCTGAAAAAAAAAAAAAAAAAAAAAAAAGTCATCGGATCTGGAGAATGTTCTTTGTGCTGCAGTTATAATTTCATCGTCATGTGTTCTGCGTTATATCCTGTGAGTGACGTAAAGGACAGTTAAAAATCAGATTTAGATACGTAGGCTGAGTCGGAAATTTGATTTGAATCAGATTTCACACCACCTACAGCATAACTCGCAGTTATTCCTTGCCATAGAACTTGATAGAAAAAGTATCTGATTCCAATCTGGATCATCTAAAATCCATTTTATCAATGTAAACATAAGAAATATTAGTCATTTTTACTCTTTCCTCTAGTTAATCCACTCCGTCTGGCCTTTACTTGACACGCTCTTCCTCACCAGACAGTATGACATCATCTTTTTTAGTTCCTGTTGCAATATCCAAACAAAACGACAACTTCATTTTTAAACTAAACATCACGAAGGCATTATGCAACTCCCCGGACTTCCTGTTTCTTTTTTATTTTTTTTATTTTTTATTACACTTCATATTTAATAAGCCTTCAGGATGATATCAAAAAATGAAATAGTCTTGGGGCACAATATAATTTTATTTCTTATATAACACTTACAGTACAAAGTGCTACTTTATTTATATCTGATACAATTGTCAGTCAAACTGACATTTTTTTTTTTTTTTCCGCGTGTGTGGTCGTGTCTATTCCAAGACTTTGGCACGCTACACCCTTATTTTATTACACGTCACTCGCTTATTTGCTTGCTATCAGGTGCACGCTGAATGATGCATTCCTCCCGTCTCTAAAGATTCACAGTAATTATACAGTAATTGCTTGTCCGACTTCTCCGCCCACCCACTTACTCTTTGTACCCACTGAACTTAGCTGAAACAATAAAAAAAAAAAAATTACCCAGTGGCAACACATTTTGACAAAAACCAAAATTTTTCAAAATAATCACCACGATATTTATGCAGAAAGGGATAATCTTCCCCAGGTGGTATACAGTTTTCGCTTTGTTTTAGGAAAAATAAGCTTTCTTGACGGAACATAGCCACAGGCAAGAATCCAGATGAACCACATTCCACTTTCACATGACCTTCTCGTAGACCTGGCCTGGAGCGAGAACTATGCTGTTCATTTTTTTGGCCACGCCCACTTCCCATTTGACTGGCCTAGATTATTTAAGACCTATTGTTTTCTCTTTCTGCCTTCTCATCCGTTTACAAGCTTGAATCTATTCCACCGGGAAAGCTATTGTCTAGTCAATTTCATTTATGTGCATTTATGGCTTTATTTACAAGGGTAGAAACATCTCCAATCTGTGTGGGCCTTTTGAAAAATCCTTTCTGGTGTCGGGCAAAAGATGAATATGGTTTGTGCATGAGCATGTCTTGTGTTTGGTCAGGGTTAATGACAGGAATTAATCAGGTCATGCCCAAACTAGAGCAAATAGCAATTAATCATTTAAAGCCCCACACATTTATTATGTTTGTATTCATTATGTAAACACTAAGTCATGATTATATTCTTGTTGCAACACTGGGAATTGGAATATATAATGAGGAAAGTTTCTGGTACAGTTTGAGTCAATGCCCGTATCAGATTTTTTTTTTTTTCTGACTACATCAATTCATAGGAAACGTGAAAGAATTGTCATGTTTTACATAATTACATTACAATTAATTAAATTACAGTTTTTCAATCTTCATGTTTTACAAATTACATTACAATTATTTTTTTGTAATTTAATTAAATTATAATTTTCGTGTTTACATGATTATATTCTTGTTGCAACACCAGGAATTGGAATATTAAATTTTATTATATATTATATTATATATATTATTTTATGGAATTTATCTAGTTTTATTCAAAGCCCATATCTGATTTTTTTTTTTTTCTGACTACATCCTTTTATAGGAAACATGAAAGAATCTTTATTGAAGTGTGAGTTTGATTTTTTTTTTTTTTCTGGGGCAGATGACCTGTTGAAAAATTAACAAACAAGATACAACCCATCTCGAAATCAGACGACGACTTGTCATGAAGGGAAAAATAGACGAGGTGCTACGTGTTTGTGTTGAGAAGTCGCGTTGAAATTTAATATCCCCAAACAACAATGGCAAGATAGGGCATCTGTTTGAAAATGTCACATCAGACGAAACGAGGTTTGTGCATATATATTCCCTTGTACTTTGCATCCCACCGGAAAAGCCAGGCGCTCGGTGAAAGTTGATGAGTTGTGGAGGTTTTTCATCAAAGCTCCACGTGGAAATGAAAGACAGCAAACAGAACAAAATACATACCCAACTCGGGAATCAATTATCGGTGTTCTTTGATTCAGTGGAGGTGCAAGGAAGGGAAGTTTTTTTTTTTTTTTTTTTTTCTTCCTGCAAGGGCATCTGGTGTATATTAAAGGAAGACCTGACGCCGCTTGGTGAAACATGACTCAGGGATGGATGAAGGCTTTTAGACCACTGTCTGCCTTCCCACACTGCTATTCTTTATTTGACCGTCACCCAATAAAACAAGCTGTTATATGATAGCCAAAAACTCTGCAAGAAAACAAAATCTTTTAGATCTACTTTTCTGTCTCTTTTGGTTTGTTTTTACTTCCTTAGGGTGTTTTGAAACTAAGTCAGGGTATTACATTTTTTAAATTAGCTGTCTGTGCAGACTATACAACAGATAGTGAAGAGAATTTTTAAATTCAGTGAACGAAGCAATATTGTAGGATTAGGAACGTGATGGAATGTAACGTAATAATAATAATTTAGGCTCAACAGAGACTGAATTACCTGCATCGTGCGTCGAGGCCTCGTTTTGTTTCAGTCAACATTGGTGTGGGAAGGAGTCTTATTAGATCCTGGACGTGTTTCCACTTTTGCCTCCACCCCACCGGCAGCTTTTATCCAGTTATGTCTGGATGCAGCGCTCACATTTGCTCTTCTGCCGTACGTAGCGCCGTAGGGAACTGATGTCCCTCATGCCACCTGCAGTTCCTGCAAACAAGGCTTGTCACTACTCAGTGGGTGATAAATGAGGAAAAAATACGGAAAGCAATCTGAATTACTACAGCAACTGATTGATTACCGTATTTTCCGCACTATAAGGCGCACTGGATTATAAGGCGCACCTTCAATGAATGGCCCATTTTAAAATTGTATCCATATATAAGGCGCACCGGATTATAAGGCGCACCTTCAATGAATGGCCCATTTTAAAACTTTATCCATATATAAGATATATACATTTGGCCCGCGGGCCGGACTTTGGACACGCCTGCTGTAGTGGCTCAATATTGGTCCACATATAAGGCGCACCTGATTATAAGGTGCACTGTCGGCTTTTGAGAAAATTGGAGGTTTTTATAATGTGGAAAATACGGTACATCAACTGATTGATTACTCAATTTAAGGCGGAATATTTAAGGTCACGTGTGAAACATTCCGAGATACTAGACCTCTAATTTCTCATATTTGGAAATTATTTTTTTGGTGTGACTTTGGGATAAATATTTTGCCCTAAATTTAGGTCAAATGAGTTCAAGGGCGTTTTGATTTTCACCGTATAGGTCAGACACTGGAGCATCTCTACTCAGACTTCCATATCTGCGTGTAAGCAGAATGTTGACACTTGTTTTTGTTTTTTTATTCTATCCATATTTTGCTAACCGTGAGAAAATATGCGAGATGAGAAAGCAACTTGACACAGTGAAGTCGAGCCATATCTGCTTGTGCGTGCTCAGCTTGACAACGACTCACTGTGGCCCTGAGGACGTGTGAGAGAGAGAGCGATACAGAAATAAAACATTGTTTCCATTGCTTTACCTAATCAAATGCAAGGCGACACAACGTCTCTCTTTGAGTGTGCGCCACTATTCCGGCACAGGTTTCCATTTCAAGCCTCCGGGCAAATCAGCATTGCATTTGCTTCCGACTGTTGCTCGTTTGCAGCCAATTGGAAGATTCCAACGTGTGGGTCATTTTGGGAAGGTTTGCTCTGTGGCTTTCTCGACACAGGCTTGAAAACGTTAGGATTACGTCTCGTTCCAAAGCAAAGAGGATTGCAAATGGTCGTATTGGGCAACTTCCCTCTGGCGTATTCTTTGAAAGTCTAATGACAAAAGCTCCTCATGAATATGGAACAAAGCACAGCATCAAGTAAAGATGCAATGACATCATGCTTCACTGTCAAAGGTACCGTAATTTCCGGACTATAAGCCGTGACTTTTTTCCAAAATTTTGAACCCTGCGGCTTATAGTCAGGTGCGGCTTATATAAGATTTTTTCGTGATTTTTGTGATGACTTGATCACTTTTATATACTCATAAAAAGGCTGTGGACCACTGTTGTGCGGTATCTTGAAGAAAAATACAACAACAAAAATACTATTTTGAAACACTACTATGGCTGCTGCTTATTCTGGCTGTGTTGCTTGTGACTATTATGAGCTTTAGTAGGAATGCACGCTAGGTGACCTGCGTCAAAGGGCTCTAAACCCTTTCTCTTACTCTGCCATGTGACTTAGAGATAACACAAAGCAGTGGCGCTGTTTGGACCATCTGCATTGTATTAAAACCCAATCAATCAGCATTTAAATTAAATTCTTCTGACATTTTGCTCACCAAAAACAAGTTGTAATGAACGTGAACTTTTAATGCTATTTATTCAGAAGGTTACTTTGAACCCTGAGGCTTAAATGGCGGTATTTATGGATTTTTACGGCTTTGTGTGTACTGTCTTTCTTTGTAAAAAAACTCATGTGCACGTGCGGCTTATAGTCTGGTGCGGCTTATGTAAGAAAAAAACTAAAATATCCTTGAATTTTAGCTGGTGCGGCTTATAGCCCGGTGCGGCTTATAGTCTGGAAATTACGGTATATATCGCCTCATATTCATTTGGTACTCCTTGTTTTGTTGGATGTGTTTTATTAGGTAAGGGCTTTATTAAGCTATAAAATGTGAATATAGATCTAAAGAATATTTCTCAAGATATTGTCATGGGCCTCAAACTCATTTTATCATGGGCTTGCAGTTTTGGTATTGAACTCAATGCATAATTTGTCTTTGTGGGCCACATAAAATGATGTGGTGGGCCGAATTGGGCCCCCGTGCCTTTATTTTGACACCTCTCCATATATTAGAATGCACCCATCAATGGAAATAGTGACAAATCCGAAAACGGCCTTTTGAGAACCACAACAAAATGATTTGTTATTAACAAGAACGTTCAAATTGTATAAAAGTGCAAAATAAAGTTTTTTAAATTAGCTTGTTCACAAGCACAAATAGCAGAGCAGCCATGGGGTATTCTAGTGTTTATATCGTTTTATTTATTATCAAGGGGATCTCGCGCTTGATCAATCAAGATTGGATTGTGTGTGCATGTGTGTTAGTATTGAAAATTCTCTCTTGAGTGGAGTTTGTTTTTCTTTACTGAAATTTCAATGGTGTTGCACCATAAAGGGGAAGAATGCAGCATTGTTTTTTAATGGTGTGTTTTTGTGAGTTGGGTTAGAAAGGATGAGCAGTATTGATAAAGGTGATGAACTCGGTTTAATGATGATATGTGATTCAGCCGGTTCGAGGTTTTAAAGGGAAGCTGGGCGCAAGGAAATTGGAGTAACTGATTTTTTTTTTTGCCCACCGTTTTCAATTGTTTTTCACGTTTGTAAACTTACTTTTCAGATGGTAAAATCGTCCGTGACCTTTCTTTTAATTTAGCTCATTTCTGCCTTGGCTCAGTTCCACCATCTGACATGTTGCCCCAATTGGCATTACGGCATGCTCTGAGGCGTGTGGCTTTATATTAATGTTGAAATAATTGCTTAGGAAATGTGGCTTTAAAGTGTACTATTCTAGGTCTGATGAAACAAACATGGTATGACAATAGTACTGTTTGAGTGCACAAAAAAAAATACACATTACTCTTGGGGAACATTTATCTTAATGAAAACAGTCATTTGGAACTAGGAACAAAAAGCAGCAGCAGCTTTTGTTTTTGGAACAAACATGAATTTACTGCCAACAAAACAATAAGGGGAAACGCATAAAATTAGACGTCTTTATACCGGAATTAGACTTCAGTCACATATGGATGTAAATCAAATGTGGATCTGACTTCTGTGTAAACTATGTACAACTAATAAACTCAATGTCAATCAAAATCAATGGCAGGCTGATGTCTAAGAAATACAGTGATTGATTATAATAATAGGAGTAGCTAAACAAGCTGTGGTAAATTAACAGTTGCTGTGAATCAATACAGTATTTTTCAGACTATAAGGTGCATTTAAAAATCAACAGTGCACCTTAGAACAAGGTACACCTTATATATGGATGTCAAATTGAAGTTGAATAAACTTTGACATGCCGTATTTTCCGGACTATAAGCCACTACTTTTTGCACAAGCTGTGATTTATAGTCCAGTTCATCTTATCTATGGATTTTTCCTGATTTTTGTGATATTGTAAGAGGATTTGTTTTGGTAATGCAGGTAATAGAAAAGAGCATTTTTAATTTAAAACACTTGGAGTTTATAATCCGGTGCGGTTTATATACGGACACAATAGGATATTCTACTAATTGTAGCTGGTGCGGCTTATACCCAGATGTGTCTTATAGTCCAGAAATTACGATATTTGCTGTACTTGTTTGACTTAATGTGCACCTTATAAACCAGTCCGTCCTATTTAATTATAAAAAAATCCCAAAATAGATGTGTTCATTGAGACTGCTCATAATCCAATCGGAATACGGTACTACAGCTAACAGCTAAACCTATAGACAGCTAACTGGTTGTTATGTCGGTCACACTCCTAACTTGTATAGATAGAAACTGAACCATGAATAAATTTTCTAAACTTTATTATTTATATTTTGGCAGATGTTTTTAGTCCGTCTAAATTATGAAATTGGACTCACTGTTATAATACTTGGAAGCGGATTTCTTGTTGGTAAAACTAGATTTATTTAACTAGCATATTAAAAGGGCAGAAACTTATTTTCCCCATCCAGTTTTTTTTGCTAGATTGATTTGAATTCCATTATAAGGGGATTGTGAAATCATGGGGTCATGGTGAAAAATAAATTTTAATATCTTTAATCTTTTTTTTTTATATGAGTGAAGTTGTCGGGAAAGGAAGGAAGACCTCCCACTCACTTGCAAGTCTATAAAAAATAGATAGCTTTGAGGTTTCATTAATAATGCAATTATATGGAATATAGGCTGTATTCAAGTATTTTTTTAGATGATTTATTTAATCGTAAAGAATAATTTTTGATTAAAATTCAAATGTAAAATCAGTTTTTGTTTCCTCAGGAGTTCATATTTTGTTTCCATAAAATTATGTTGTCATAAATACACATATGCACACAGCGATCATTATAATGTGTTTGAAAAAAAAATGCTAATATGATAAAAAAATAATTTAAGAATAAAAAAAACATCTGCTAACATTTCGCATAGCTGGGCTTCCTGGTTTCAGAGGCTCTTGCCCCAGAATTATGGGGACTGCTTGATGAGTAGTTGCGTCGATTTGGAAGGTCCTTGGCGAGAGGCCTCGGCCACGATTGGAAGATGATCAGAGAGTAGAGTCATTAGAAATCCCTCATTCGCACTCTGCAGTGTAAACGGCCCAGCGGTCTCCATCTAAAGGAAGCCAGAGGAAAGATCACCTCTGTCGCTCTGAAATTGGAGCATGCACAGAGGAGGCTTGCTGCCAAAGCTGAGTTAAGGAAAAGGAAGGGGAGGGGGGGGGGGGGGTAAAAAGAGTTATGTGCTCCTATTTATTGACTTGCCCGCACAAGATCACTAAACTGTTTCAAGGGAAGGGGAATGAAGTTTTTCCCAGAAGCACCGCACACATTAAAGGGGTGACAATTTGCCTTCATAAAAGCTTGAACACACTATGGAGAGACACTTTCTATTGCAAATGTACTTAACCTCCTCATTATGGTTATTATTTTCCTCTTTTGGTTTGTCTCACTTAGCGGTAAGTTATCCTAGGATAGGATGTACCTGTATATGTCTCAAAAACCACAATTGATTTATTTTTAATCCTGATAACATTTTTGCAGTGAATGGAGTATGATTAGGATGTGTTCTTTTTCCATTAGTGGTTAATTTGATTTTAGATTTTAATCACTTTTGTTGGTATTTTTGTGTTTCAGTAAAGTAAACATGTGATATCCAAAAAAGTGTTTGTACAAGTCTTGTACTGGCAGTATGAGATATTGTTGTCACATGCTCAAAACTTTTTTTTAAAATTTGAACCTTTTTTGTCCTTCGATGATAGATGAACCATATATATATAGTATATATTTTTTGTCCTAGCTCTATTGTGTTTAGAGTATAAAGTTATAAAGTTTGACTCATATATATATATATATATATATATATATATTTTTTTTTCTTCTTCATTGTGAGTTCATTTTATATATATATATATATATATATATATATATATATATATATATATATATATATATATATATATAGTATATTTTTTTATCAAAATCAATTCAATTCAATGGCTCAAATTGATTTGAATTTTGATTCACTTTTATTTACCCTTAATTATCAATATGACTTGCAAGAAGAGCGTCACGGGAGATTAATTAGATTTTTTTTTTTTTTTTTTTAACCCAACCCTTTTATATAGAGTATGGATACATACGCAAATATATACACACACATTCAAAAACCTTACCCTGATTTTACCCAGTCTCAACAATTACTTAACACACCTCGTAAATGCTTCAAAAAAATTCAAAATTACAAGAATTCTTAGGTACCAATGTCCTACTTTTCAAAAAGCGTGCTTTTATGTCGTTACATCTTTACCTTGTCCTCCTCCTGGTTTAACTATGCAGGTAAAGGGGATGTGGGCTGAGGCATACAGTCCTCCACCGCTCCATTACTCTCCTACATAATCTCTCCACCACTCCGTACTGTGTCATATTCAATAAGGCATGTCCACTTTGGAGCAATCCAAGCAAATGTGGAGGATTACATTGAAATCCTACTCGTAGCTAAATGGAAGGACATCACATCAGTGATTCTAAAGATATTCTACCTTCACCATATCAGTAGTTTTAAAGCCTCTTAGCCCAATTATAGAACATTAATGCAGGAGCATGAACGTTTGAAGTTACACTAATGATGATGTTGATGGCACTGCTCAGTGCCATCCTCGTTTATACAACAATTTTCCAAAGTCTTCATCTCATTAAATAAAAACTAGAGTTAAGTGCTTTGTTAAGATACTACACAAACTGGGCTGTGTCTGTGATAGAAAGTTTTTATGCACTTAAGAAATGCAAAAGTGATTTAAATGCTGTAGCCGATCATTGTATGGCAAGAAAAAGTTTATTTATTCATAAAAACTATGCAAATCAGCTCCCCCACGGCATTTATTTTGGAATTACTGCAATATTACAGCCAGAAACTAAAAAAAGATCAGAATCATGAAAATCAATATCAGAGTGGATTTTGATCATAAATGTTTGTGCTGTATGAATTAATTAGCCACCTTTTCCAAAATGGTGTGTCATTTTGCTCCATTATTTTCCTCATGCCAAGGAGGACTAAAGGGATTTTTTCTTTTTAGATTCTTGGCATCATTTTAGATGCTAATTCTAATTCGGCAGGTTTAGTTTCATGTCAATTGTACTCTTTGATTACCGTATTTTCCACACTATAAGGCACACCTAAAAACCTCAAATTTTCTCAAAAGCTGACAGTGTGCTTTATAATCCGGTGCGCTTTATATATGGACCAATATGAATTTGTGGATGAGGACTAATTTCTTAAAGTAAGCTTTACGTGTTTATTTTGTGTGTTGTGTGATATTAATATTTGAGCAATGTTGAGTTATTGATATAATGTTATTGTTTTCCAGTGTTACTATATTGTGATTGCATTAACGTTTGAGCAACGTTGAGTTATTTATTCTATGTGCCTTATAATCCGGTGCGCCTTATATATGGACAAAGTTTTAAAATGGGCCATTCATTAAAGGTGCGCCTTATAGTGCGGAAAATACGGTACTATTAGTCCAGTGGAATTGATCAGATAACAGATAAAAGCTGTAACTTAATAAAGTATGTGTGTTTGTGTGTGTGTGTAGGGACAGAGGTGAAACTATGTATCTGAAAAGAAAATGATCCTATTGCAGGAACTCTGTGCAAAGCGCTTCTAGATATGAAGGCATCTTGACTTGAAGGCAAAGAGCAACTTCTGCGTACACAGCAAAAACCTCCCGAGTGTGATGAACTCATGCTACAAGCTTTTAGTCTTTTCCAAGAATAATGAAATGTTTGAAGAAAAACATTTAACACCTTGCCTCCGTAGAGACCTGACTCTTTGTAATTATGACACACACCATGAGCAATGCGTTTAGTCTCTGTAACGTGTGGGGGGATGCATTTGCCGTAAACTGTACACACAATGTTTACTTGTTGGGATTACTTCACCATTCACAACTGTGACTAATACAATCTATGATGATCATTATCTAACCCTGTGCACCCCCATCGTTATTATTCACCATATATACATCCCCAATTAATCTCTCGTCCATCCGGAAAATGTTACATTTGCTACAGATGAGAAGCTTTTATTCTGAGATGACATTTAGTAAGCACCTCTTTCCATAATGCAATTCTGAGACGAGTAGTCTTCAAGCTTCGCCAATCAATAGGTGAATTAAATAATGCATTGAATGTCTAGTTGTAGTAATTTATTTCGGGTGTTGCAACTACTGAGAATTATTGCTGATATTTTTCCCCCCTTTACCCGCCCACACTTACTCCATTAAATTATTTACAGGATTTATTCTGCTAAAAAGCTTAGGTGTTGACTTAACAATAAAGCTTATCTTATCTTGAACCATCCACTAAAATAATAATTCTGTATATAATGTAGCTGCTTCAAGAAAAAAGTACGGCCACCCCTTGGCCACCCTTGGTAAAATCTTTTAGAGCCGCCACTGCTCAAATTATTATTTTTTGTTCTTTGAGATGTTGCTGTTTTTACCTTTTCCACATTAGCATTTTAAGCTATCATGACATCATCATTTTACTTTGACTTTACAATATACATTTAAAACACCTTCCTTCTTTCCATGACCTTTACTCTGGTCAATCCCGCTTTGTCATGTGATCTTTTGTGCTGCATTCACTGACCCTTATCGCGGCTTGACAAACCTATTTGTCTGTTGTTGTTTTTTTTTTTTTTGTTGTCATTGTGGGCCGGATCAGATGGTACCCTGTTTTAGATACAGGACACAGTAAGCCAGCCAAGGACAATCAACACAGTGACCTTACCTAGCCAGGCATTTGAGAAACAAGCAGACCCTTAAAATCCCTTTAAAGTTTAAAACTGTTATTGTTAGACTTTAAAAATAGTTTACATTATTTATCGTGGGATTTTGGAGGGTGGGGAGGTCAATTCCCTTTTCAGATAAACGACAGCTGTAAATTCTAACAAAGAATTTCTCACATATTGTAGTCCAGTAAACCAAAGTACCCACTACAAGCTTTGCGATAACAATAAATAAGCGTATTGCCTTTCCCAGAGTGTCAACAATGACCAAAGACAAGGAAATAATAAGGTTCATAAAAGTCAAATTCATGGCAGAGCTGTTGTACCGAATGTTTACAGCCTAGTGAATGACACCTTTTATTTGCTGTCACCAATGTATTAAAAAGAAAAAAAAAAAAAAGACACATTCGAAAACTGGCTCTTTAATCCCATGCATGCAAATAATGAGCAAACACGGCAAAGCACATCTATAAAGTGGTGACATTTAAGAGCCGGAGGGAGAAGCATTCAGATGGGGGTGACAACTTTGTGGTTTGGATCATGGAGGATCACAACAACCGTTCCTAAAAATATTGCTGCTAATTTACACATATACAAAAATTCTTTACAGCTAAAGTAGCTCTTTGTCTGGCACGGAATCATCAGAATGGTATTTATAATTTATTCAAAATATTTCCATGTATTCATAATGTTTTTATTGGTGCGTCTGGATTCCTTAATGATCTTCTATCGATCTTCCGCCCGGATGTCTTGTGTTTAGGTAGCTACATTTTTATGAGTCCAAAACAATGATGTGACTAATATCAGAGACCTTCAACCTCTTAATCATCGTCTTGCTTAGGCTGAATCAGACTGAGTCACTCTGATAATGTTATCATGACAATGTTATCTGTGCAGTACATATCTGAATGTTGTTGCCAAAAGTTTACTAAATTGGATAAATTGTGTATATATCTTGGTTTTGGGACTATTTTGTTGATAATTGTATTTTATATTTTTATTTGTGTCTGTTTCTTGGTATTTTTCCTTCTGGTTGCTTCTTAGCCTGTTTTTATTTACCTCTATATACCGTATTTTCCGTATTATAAGGCACACCGGATTATAAGGCGCACCTTCAATGAATGGCCCATTTTAAAACTTTGTGCATATATAAGATATGTACATTTGACCCACGGGCTGGACTTTGGACACGCCAGCTGTAGTGGCTTAATAGTGGTCCATATATAAGGCGCACCTGATTATAAGGCGCACTGTCGGCTTTTGAGAAAATTGCAGGTTTTTAGGTGCGCCTTATAGTGCGGAAAATACGGTAAGTCAAATATTTGTAGACGTGGCTGTGACTTAATCGAAACGATGGGTGTCTCAGTGACCATCTTTTCTTTATCTGTTGATGATTCACTTTTAAACGTACCATGGTGCGTGTTTACAGCTGAAATAAAGCCCACCATTGATAAGAACAAGTTCTTCTTGTTAGCCTATCAGCAAAGTTGGACGTAAGCCAGCGCTGAAGTCTCAGGGGCGTATTTCTACACAACCCATCGCTATGACAGGGGACTCGGTATACTGCGTCTCCAAACACACACATGGCAAGATAGTCTGGGAATGGAACATGTGTTAACACTCTCCTTTCAAGAGATACATTGAAGAGGACATTGAGCAATGTTTCATCTTGGATCTCTCTAGCGGCCAACCGATTGCAGGCGTCTAAAATGCTTCCATGTGCAGTCTGTGCATTCCGACAATGTCTCTTGAGGCATTTTCAAGACTCCCCCTCAAAGATATCAAATACCCAAGGGACAGTAGATACTCATGAGAAATTCCCCCAATAGTTCTTTAGTTGCCATAACAGTTGAATAACAGGACCGGGGGAATTTTAGTCATTCCGGTTGCATTTTTTGTGCCCTCGATTGTTTTTTCCGATGGTTATGCACCAAGGAGATGGAGTCAGGGTTTCTTTATGACAGTCGTAATCACCATCCCTGGCGGCTGCATAGGGACATCAGCTCCAATGGGCTGTTTCAGGGCACACCTCGCTGTCAAATAAAAGTGTCTGGATGAAGGTCGGCGGGAGAACAAAGAGGTTCTCTGTGTGGGGGGAGAAAAAAAAACTCTCAGAGGGGCGAGATACAAACCCGTCTGTTACAGTGTGTGCAATGTTCTGCCTCCAGTCTATTTGTTTAACCATCACACGTCAGTGTGGATGTCAGTTGAAAGCAGCATAACTGGCCCGTGCTGTTTTTTTTTTTTTTTGACAGTACCACATGCTCCATCCCAAGGTTGTGTCAAACAAGTCACTTGCTATGACAAATGGTGTTTAGTGTCAAAATTACATACATCGTGATTGCGTCTAATCAAAAACAGGACTACCGCATCCTAAATAAGTGGGTAATGTATGGGGAGTTAACATCTGTTTTCAGGGTAGGATCAGGAAAGGGCATTCAGGATAACAAAACCGCAATATTAGACAAGGTTTTACTTAACTGCAGCGAGACGGGAAGTATTAAACCTTATAGAGGCCCATCCGACTAAACTGATTTAGCATCCGATATTATATGAAGCAGTATTCAAAGAGCATGAAAGACAGCGAGAACTTGTTGAAGTTCAATGTCTCTGATGTAGATCAAGGCAGCCACCAAAAAAAGTTCCAATATTAATTACCGTTCGAGGAAATCCAAAGTGACAAATCCCTCAAAATGAAATCAATCTTGAATATATCTTAACTCATCCACTGCCAGGACAATTAAATTACCGTATTTTCCGGACTATAAGGCGCACCGGACTATAAGGCGCACTCAATGAATGGCCCATTTTAAAACTTTGTCCTTCTATAAGGCGGACCGGACTATAAGGCACACCTTCAATGCATCATGTCAGATTTTGAATCCAAATCAAATCATTCTGCATTTTATCTTTTTTATTTCAACTTCAGACGCAACAAATGACTTTATAATCACAAAATAATGATCCATAGTCTTTTTGATTCATGAATCATAGTCTTCAGCGGGCCACTTATGATTGATTTCATGACACAATGCTTTGGGCCAGCTTAAATTTAGGAATTTGGTCCTTATATAAGACGCACCGGACCTTATAGTCCAGAAAATAGGGTATATCTTAGACATCTATAGCCATAAATAGCAATGATTAAGTTAATTATGTACTTAATAATTATAATCATTGTGTGTTGATTGCAAAACTATAAATGAAGTGCACTAACTCCCCATCCATTAGTTTATTTCTGTCTTCCTGATGCTTCTTTCCAACTGTGCTGTGTTGACATGACAACCCAATCCAGCAGCCTGACAGGATATTCAAAATGTCACTTTGGTTACTATTTCTCCATTCTTCATATTGCACCGGTATTGGTGTCAGGTTCTCCCATTGTTTTAGAGATGTTATTCTGGGTACTGGGCCTTTATATAGAACTGATCAAGACCAACACGGTGACGCATTCATCTTATTGTGACATGGTATCAGACAGGTGCACTAGCTTGTTCCTATCGCGCAATTAATCTGCTTTGTGTCGAGTTAAGAGCAAAGATAGCGAGAGAAGAGGAATGAAAAAACAAAAGATCAGCAGCTTTTTACTTATTATCTATAGTTTTTGGGAGTAAGTGTGAAGTCATCTGTTCCTGAAGAAGAAAGATAGGTGAGTCACTAAACACTATTTGTTGCTTTGCAAAATTTGTGCTGCATAAATTGAGACTTAATTTCTACAAAAAAATAGTAAAGAAGCTTGAAAGGTTAAGCCTAATTTTTGAAAATGCTGTCTGCTTTTGTTGTTTGGATTATATTTGGTTATGTGTCAAGTTTGTCGTGTTTTTGTTATTCAGGTTTTGTCGTATTTGTTTTTTTTGTTTCTTTTTTTTCACCTGTGCTCATCAACCTGATCCCATACTCTAGTTCTCTTCACCTGTTTCTTTTCTCTTTTGGTCGGTTCATTTTGTTTGCTGCTTCATGTCTTGTGCCCAGTTTTGTTACTTTGAACTTTTACTTTGAATTGTGAATGCACTTGTGCATTAGTTGTCTGCATAAGTGTACCAAAATGAATTTCGAACAAGAACAATGCACAATTCTAGAATTTAAACACTTACTACAGCTGAGCGTTTTGAGTTTCAGCCAGATTTTGACTTCAGGACTGTTAATTTGAAGTTTTATTGACATAAAAATAGTTGTTTTTTCCATAATAATACATTTATTTTATTTTTATATTATTAATTATTTATTATTCTATTTTTATATATTTTTCTATTATAATACATTTATTTTATTTTTATTTTATAATTATTATAATTATAACCAGTTGTGTATTCATGTGGCACCCCTGGAGAACCAGATGAAGCAGTTTGCAAACAGTGCTCCACCTCTTAATCATAAAACTTCTGACTACAAGCAATATTTTAGTCAGATTAGTTTTTTTTAATATTCTGACATGCCACACAAGTGTTAAACAAGAATGACTGCTTATATTTAAAAATAATATCTTGGGAGGCACGAGATGGTGTTTTTCAATAAACACTTCACATTTCTGTACATCTCAAAGTGCCTACTTGATTCCCAAGTCGGAAGAACTTTTTGATTTTTGAACCTCTTCTCTGTATTAAATATAAAATACCTGTAAAAAGAAAGAAAAACAATGCCATCTGCAGGACCAATCCCCTAATGCAGAGTCATGCCTAGCGTCCAGGGGGAAGATAATAACCATATGTGATTCGTTTACAAAAGTGCTTTTGAATGAATCTGCGCACGGTTGCAGACGTCTGGTTTGGGCCTCGTGCCACCTGATCATGACAGAAAACGCCGACTTGTGCTCTTCTGGGAGATGAGCATTGAAAAGGGATGCTATTTCAATCGATTTGCTTTTACATTGTCGCTCACACCGAAGTCATCCCCTTGACTCCCCTTCTTGTCCTCCCACACTCTTTGTTCTTCCTCCTCCTCCCAAGATTGGAGACAAGGCGGTTTTGAGTCATCAGAGGCACCCCGAGAGGAGCGTTAATTCTCACACAGCCTGAGGATGTTTTGTCAGGCCGTATCCAAATTGAGACGATGTGCTGTGGGATTAGGTGGAAAACAAAACGTGTGTGTGTATGTGTGTGTGTGTGTGGTGGGTTTAAGTCCACCACGGTGTCCAGATGGAACCGCAGATTGTTGCGAGAGGGCTAACTGCCTCAGTAAAACCATATGGGTCATAAGTGTCATTTACAGAACTTTGTTTTTGTTTTTTTTTTCATCCTCATCGTAAGCAGGACTGGAGGATCCTGTAAAGAAAAGTTAAAAAGTCGAAAATCCGTGTCCGCAGGGCATTCCGTTTCACGAGGAGTTAAATTTCGACGTGTGAGCGCAATTCCAAACGAGCTAACGTACACAACGCCAAGTTTTAATACCGCAAAGTATTAAGTTACAGACAACTTGCCAGGGTTAATACTGCGGAGCTGATTGTGACTCGAAGAAATAACAAAAGAAATCACCGTGATGATGATGATGATGAATTAACGACAGGAAAGAAACCAAAGCCTGAGATCAGACATTTGAATTATGACACCCCAAAAAAGAAAAGACAAGTAGTGCCATCAGCAGAAAAAAAGATTAAACATTATAGCTTAGCCGTGTCGGAAAGATTCATTGTATTCGGAGCTGTCTGTTGGGAGGCGCTTTCACCTGGTTGCTGATGTAATATGGATTTATCCGACTTCCTGTCTCATCTCGCAACACGGGATTTTTCAATCTAAGCGTCAACGTGGGGACTTAGATAGGTGTAACGTACCGCTAGATGTTGCTACTGCCGAGAAACTCGAAAGCTGAAACGCTATTTGAATAAAATATAATAAAATGAATAACCTCAGCAGTCTGTAATGGATAATCCAACCA
Organism: Syngnathus scovelli; assembly: GCF_024217435.2. Lineage (NCBI taxonomy): Eukaryota > Metazoa > Chordata > Actinopteri > Syngnathiformes > Syngnathidae > Syngnathus > Syngnathus scovelli. Next base: position 8,192,333 of record NC_090866.1, on the reverse strand, counting down.
CCGGCTTGATGATATTGACTACAAGAAATGCTAAATGCAAGACTCGGAATTAAAAGTAAACATGGGAATTTAAAATCACATTCTTTGCACCATCATTTGCAATTTTTGCTAATGGAGCAATTAATAAGCCTCTCGAGTCATGTGAGTGTAAACTGCTGTGAGCGTTTCGCCTCTCAGAACTAATTTGAAATCATGCAATAATAAATCAACAGTGAGGAGAAGGTGTCAGAAGAGAAAAGGTTGAAGGGGCTGCGGGGAATGGTTTTTTTGGGCCTCGGTTAATTAGTTGGAAGGGGGAAAGCTGATGATAAACATAGATTGGTGTTTGAAGAACAGGCAGCTTTAAAGCGTGATGACATCACACAGAACTTTGAACCGTTGAGTCACCTGTCATATTTGTGATTCTTATCTTTTTTTTTAATTTGATTGGGAAAAAAAACATCTTCGACTACAGCACCTATTGTTTTGTCATTTTGTTTTTCCAGTCCCAACCTCATTTCACCCTTATGAACATCTGAGCCTCCTCCAACGCGAATTGAGTCTGATAAATGCAAGTGAGTCAAAGTCTACGTTTATTCAGCTTCTGAGTGAAATGACTCATAGATTGCAGTTTTTGTACAGTGAAGCCTGGAAGGCAGCAGTCGCCCTTCCACCCACCCAGAAGACTTCCTCTTTACTCCAGTCAGGAGAGGAAATTGAGCCCAGATGTGACTTCAAACAAAAGAAAAGCTAAGGGGATAGGAGGTGGAATCAGGCCCGTCTTTCTCGTGACCCAAAGACCTGCTCCTTCCTGGCATCTGTCTATTTACCTCCTCCTCATCGAGATTGTCTATTGTGAGTTTCAGTCCATCCTGGCTTTTCAATAACATCATGTATCATTCTGTACTTTCACCAAGTAAGGAACAAGAGTCTCATTTTTCATTCTCGTGCGTTTTTCTTATGCTAAATATAGGTAAAATGACGACATTCCACCTAAGCGCCGTGATTAGACATTTGAAAAATGTCGAGCCATTAAGCATCATCCGAAAAGAAATGAAAAAGAGGCTAAATGAAAAATGAGGTCTTTCCGTTCTTAAATTGCACTTTAGTCTTCACAATACTCTTTGGGGATTTTTTTTTTGTTTCCAGGTGTTGCACAATATTTGAAAATTCCTGTCTTGTTTTACACCAGTTGTCGCCACTCAGACCCAGAATAGGCCCATAAATCTTTTTATAGCGTCGGAAATGGAGCTCTTTTTCATTCAGGTAGTCAAAACAGACTTTTATTATGAGTCTTTCAGTATTTGCATTTTTCAGTATCCAGATTGTGAGCCTCCCTTTTGTAATGAAAATGACTACCCTCTCTGCTTAAAATAATGAACGTCTCCGGGATGTGGTACTTCATGCTGATTGCAGTGATTACAAATGTATTATGCACATTTGGAATATACCAAAAAGAAGTCTGCTACAAACTTAAAATACATTTTTTCTGGAACTTTACTTCATTTAATTCTTCACAATTCAAAATCCGTCTTCATTCTAAGAATAAGACCATCTTTACTTAAGACAGTTTGCATTTAGATCAATTGTAAACGTCTTTAAATATGCCGCTAAAATCAATTTTAAAATGGCAGGAAAGTATCAAAATCTTTTGGGGGTGGACAAAGAGGGTCACAACTAGCTCCGCCCATGCACATTTACATGAAACTCCTGTAATTAGTTTGCTTGAAAAGATGACTTAACAGCTGAAAGTTGTGTTTATTGCCCCTTGACGTCATATTACCGTATTTTCTGCACTATAAGGCGCACCGGATTATAAGGCGCACCTTCAATGAATGGCCCATTTTAAAACTTTGTCCATATATAAGGCGCACCGGATTATAAGGCACACCTTCAATTAATGGCCCATTTTAAAACTTTGTCCACATATAAGATATATACATTTGGCCCGTAGGCTGGACTTTGGACACGCCTGCTGTAGTGGCTCAATATTGATCCATACATAAGGCGCACCTGATTATAAGGCGCACTGTCGGCTTTTGAGAACATTGGAGGTTTTTAGGTGCGCCTTATAGTGCGGAAAACACGGTAATATTAAAATGAAAGTTTTCCTTTTAAAATTGGACAATGCCTCAGCATTCAAATGACCCGTCTGTCGATGGATCAGTTGAGGTTTATTTTGTTTGCTGGGATGTAAAACCAAATGGCCACTGTATCCGTGTTGCCTGACAATTACTGCATGTGTTGCTAAGTAGCCAGCCAGATTATGTAATAAATCTTAGCAAGACAAGGAAGACTTTAGCACCTCATGTCAAAAATGCCAGTAATCCACAATCGTCTCCTCCTGTCCCCCATTTTAAGCCATTTCAGCTCCATTGGCTTTTTCTCCAAAACGACCACACCAACACCTCCCCCTGTGTGTTTCCCATCCCTCACCCCTCCCGCTACAGAACTACAGGGGCTTGCTTGTTGTCAAGACTTTTTACAGGCTGGCTTCAACATAGAGCAGAATTCTGCCAGGAATTTATCTTGCATTATAACTCACAGGCTGCCTTGACTATCATTCCATGCAATGACCCAGATTCAGCCTTCAGAATGGCCTAAAACTGCATCACGACTGGTTAGTAAAAAATTCTACAAAATTGCAGATATAGCTGTTTTTAGTATTTGGAAAAAGCCCATCAGTGTGTCGTGAGCTGATAGAGCAGTGAATTCTGGCAATTGTCCGAATACTAAATGAAGCTTCAAATTTGCTTCATGAACCAGTTGTTTGAATTTTTAAGAGTGCCATATAAATAATCAGTCTTCATGAGTAAAATCTACTGCTGTCTTATGGGGAAACATGTGACATTAGATGCTTGAATAATCTTAATCGATGAGGGTAAACGTAATTACATCGCCTTAGAAATTAATGAACACATTGATCGACTTCAAGTGAAAAAAATATCCACACCCAAAGGCAATTTTGAATCCTCACTGCATGCATGTTTTAGGAATGTGAGAAGCAGTTTGCAGTCCTGTCATGATTTCAGACAGTTAGCTCAGGAAAAAAAAAAAACTCTTGCAGGGGTTTCTACTTTTCTTGTAACACTAATTTGGCTGGCACCTTTTGAAGTGCTTTGCAATGTCCAGATGTAAATGAAAGCAGAGAGGAATGTGATAAGCTAATGACGTCCCTCGGGAACTAATGAATTTAACCGAGGGATAAACATATCTGCATATCTAAAATGACTTTTCCCTTTTTTTCTATGCTAACAGTTTGGAGCAGAGTAGATAGACGTCAGTAGTTTCATGTGTGTAGGCTTATTATGTATCTGCAGTTTTATCAAGGTGCAGAAGCATGCAGAGTAAATATGCCACGCCAAAGCTCTCCAGGCGCGGGAAAGAAAGGGAATTTCCAATGAAATTACATATTGACTTAAAAAAAAAAATTGTGGTTCTCACACGTCCTTAAAAATAACTCAATAATTAAGAATGCTGTCAAAAATCTCCTTATAATTTAAATGTAACCATTATCAGGAATATATGATTGTGTTAGTTATCCAAAATAAAAAATGGCGTCCATTTTATTCACCCGACAAAGAAACTCAACTGCAAACATGTCCATCAAGGAAAAAATAAAAATAGTCTGTTTCCTCTAAATTTATGCTATCAATAATTCATGCAAGCATGCGGGAGCTTCTTTTTGTGAAGGAATTGAATTTAGCTTGACAGCTGGAATTAAACATGATACACAGAGACTGACCTAAATAAAAAAAATATTATAAACACCTGGAAAAAAAATAAAAAATATATTGCATTTGTATTAATTAAATATAATTCAATGATTTAAGAGAAGAAGGAATTTGTACACTTGAAGAGTCAGGGAAAGTCATCTGGATCTATTTTTGTACTCACAACTGTCAAACTCATGAAGTAAATGGCGCTCCATTAACTTTTTCGACACAGGTCACGTCATTTAGAAGTGCCGCACAAAAATTCCAAGGTGAATAGCATTAAAATGACACCGCTGTATATGTTTACACTCGTCAGATGAAGCCATTACATATTTGCTCGGCATAACTGAGCGGCTTTTGCAGACTGTTCAACAACACAATGTGATGCCTTGAAATGTTTAGACAAGTGTGTTTCCCTTTTGTAAATCGCCCCCACACGGGCGTGACCCCTGAGGATTTGAAAGCGATTAAAAGATGCCTTGTTGTGTGTGTGTGTGTATGTGTGTACATAAACAAAAGCTGTGCTCTGCATTCTTTTGAATTGTGGAAGACACTGACGGTGGAGTAGTCACTCGATTAACTTTTGCGTAAGATTTAATTCTGTTTTAAAATTCTTTGATTGACTGGCAGACGTTTTTGTGGATACACATTTTGGAACCTGTGCACAGTTTTTGAATTTTCTTCAAGCGTGGCTGAATTTGTTAGGCATCCAGGAGAATTAATTCCTCATTAAAAAAAAAATTGAAATGTTGTATTATGAATAATGGGCCGACCTAGCTGATTTTAAAATGCGTGAACTTAACTTTGAACTAATTAGTGTAGAAAATGAACTTTCCCAACATAAATGGGTCTGACTCAAGAGTTCAACATCTCCCTCAAGAGTTCACCGTTAACGTCACGAACATAGACTAGAACATCGATAATAACACGGGCACCAAAACGTTTACCCTAGTTGACGTCACAGATGCGATAGAAGAACGTTAAAGATGTTTTTCATGTACTGTCCATGAACTTACTCTGAACTTAATGCACAAGTTAATTTCTCTTCCACCAAAGATGATGAATGGCTGAATGGCGCACACACAAGCCACACATGCCCTCAAGTTGACTTTACTACTTTTGGCTGAAAGATTACACGTTGCTTCGTTTACGTTCCGCTTGAAAAACATGAACGTTTTTTTTTCAATGCTTTTATGTAGACAATGGAGCACTATGTGCAAATATAAAAAAATGGATGAGTATTGTCTTAAATCTGGAATGTAAGGACCTAGATAAGCATATAAAAATGAATAATATATAAATATAAAAATAATTTTGTAATACCTACGCTGCTTTTTTTCAAGGTTTAACATTTTTGGGTTAAATATAATAAATATTGACAACATTATAAAGTTTGAAAAACAAATATTTTTGAGTTTACGCTGCACACACTGGCGGAGCTAAGGGGGGGCCACGGGGGCACTGGTCACCTTAAAATTGACTAAACAATTGACTCTTAAAACGTCAATGTTTTCTGAAGATTTTTTTTATGGGTTAGTAAATATATATTTGGGCGAATTAATGAAAGGGCAACTCAAAGTGCAGTCCGCAAGACAGCTTTGGTCACCACATGAATAAAAAATTCTAGTGGCTGTACACAGGGCCAAAAGCAAGGGCCTTCTAAACTGCGGACCAGTAGCTCTCCCTCAGTTCATCAGATCAGTATTGAGCTTTTCCGACACTTTAGATCCTCTGTATTTCTTAATAGTCCCGGGCAATGTGGAAGTCAGCCAAAGCTAATGTCAGCTTGTTTAACAAGTTGTAGTGGCATCGGGGTACGGACGTCTAGAATAAGACTCAAAGTGTTGAGGGAATATAATATTTTTGTAAACCCCGCGTCTCTCTCATGTCAGGGATAGCTCGATCAGGCTCTCAACTTGACAAATTAATTTTTGATTTATGCAATAAATCAACGTCTTAAATCGGAAGTATATGTTTATACAGAATGAGGCATGTATGGCAGTGAAGATATCTTTGAATAAGATTGACTACCCTGAAAAAGTTTGGAAAAGCTTTGAGATTTGATCTAAAGAAAAGCCATGAAAAGGATTTTGTGTTAGAAACGTCAATTAAAATGCGCGTCATGGTTAAGGTATTGTTTGCGCCAAATGTAGTTGAGAGACAAAGTATTTTCTGCAGTGTGAGGGCAGAAGGGAGGTGGCTCGGTTATTATGGGGCTGCTAGGGGATATGCATTCTTTATTCTGAGGAGGGGAGGGACGGACGGAGAGAGAGAGAGGGCGGGGGGAGATAGAGTGAGCGGGGGAGAGAGAGGAGAGAGAGAGAGAGGCGCAAAGAGCGCACACGTCGCACTATCAACTGGATCCATCTAAGAAAACAACTACGGGGAAGTCTTGAGCGAGAGAAGTGGAAGTTGAACCCCACTAAAAGAGAGCACAGCCAGCTGTCATGGCCCGTGACAAACCAGGCGGCGGGCACTTCCACGAGTGCGTCCTCGCAGTTTTGCTTGGGTGGACGGGGAGCAGTGGGAGATGCGATCGTCGCCCTGCATTTTGCCGTCCTCGTTCTGTGTCGCCGGTGAATTAAAGCAGCTGGAAACACACAGCAGAAAAGTCAGGATAGAGGTGGTGACGTAAAATATGCGGCTTCGACGCTCGATCGGATCATCCTGGCTCCGGTGGCACCAGACGGACCTTTACGCATGATCATTCTGCAGGACTGCATGAAGGATACTGTGACGGGGGAGAAAAGTTGAACGCAGAAGCGGCTTGGGGGACGGATAGCGACTCGGCAAAGGTACCGTTGTTATCATTACGATAAGGAAAATGGATTATTTAAAAATGGAACTTAAAACGTACTTATAAGGGGAAATAAATTGCCTTTGGATCTCCAAACAAAATTTACATCGTCTTATATAATTGATTTAAATGAATCGTCAATTTAGTCGAAGTGAAAAATCGGAAAGCGCACCAGTCCAAAACGTTCTACCCATGAAGATTTTCACTCTCTATGCACCTCACGCCTTTCAACTGCTCTTCGAAATATTCCATCCGAATGAACACCGCTCACTGGGCAACCTTTGAAGTATGCCTGATCCGCCTCTTATCGCCTCTTAAATACCTTCACCGTTTTCAACTTTTAATTGCGTTTCTCCCCGTAAATCCACTTCTAATCCGATTGTCCTGACCACGTATCAGAGCGTTCATCTGGAGGTGGGAATTTGTGCTTACTAGCCTGGAAATTTAATAAGAGAGGGATAGAAACCTGATGGGAGGGAGGAATATTTATTTTTGGGGGGGAAGGAAGAAAAATACATCCATTTATCTATCAAACTTATGTTTTTTAGTAACTTTTTTTTATGATTGCTGTAATAACATGGATGAAATTGCCACGGCCGTTTTATCGCCGACCGTGGTTGCTTACTCTCCCCACTGCTTGATTAAATGTTGCAATTTCGAAACGTAGACCACAGATGGATGTCTGAGGAATCATTTCCACTTCATCGAGCTGTAAGGTTTCCTACTATGCTTAAAATAATCAATAATATAATATTTAATATCAGGCAGCCAATCGGTTTGGAGATTCTCAAATGCAAAATCGTGGATGGCCATTCACGTTCTTAACATTCATAGTTCTCGTAATTATGTGTTCTCCATCAATGACTCCGGGTGGAGCCTCACTAAAGCTGAAAGCAACCCATGACAACCAGAATCTTTCAATCATATACGGGGGGGATGTTTGATGGGTCATAAAACTTAGAATAATGGATCCGTGTTCCTCAGTGATGCAGTGGCCTTGTGCTTGACTAGAAACCTCTCTTGTGAAAAATAGTCCGTATTGATCATTTATTGCAAGGTGGACATGCTAAATTATTTCGCAATCCTTCTCCATTTGACAACTTGTGTATGTCAACGGAGATGTGTGCATGTGTGTTCCTCATTGCTGTGGGAGTAAAAAAAGGCAGCACTTGTTTTTATGTCCATATTTTGGTTTTAAAACTAAGCAGCGATGATCTTTCTGCTAAAACTCTGCAAATCCAAACGTGTGTGTCTGTGTTCCCTCAGAGTGCGAAAGGACAAAACACTCCTTTATGTTTGTGATACCGGATATGCAAGAGCTGTTCTGAATATTTATCTGATGGTTCCTTATCAATCACACATCGCATGAATTGACACCGGGATGAACAATGATTGTGTTCTATATTGAAAGTCAGAGTTTGAAAGAATATTCTTGTGTCTATGAGTGAGGAAGAACTGGATGTGGTTTTGCTGTGGGGGGTTGGGGTGGGGAGTGACCAGGCCACCCTGAAAATACTAGCGTTTCTTTGTTTTCCCACAGGTCTCTGGTTCCAAATGTCACCCTCCTCGGACTCTACCCCAGTCGGGGAACAGCAGCAGTGTGTGACGGACAGGCCAATGGAGCCTGCGGTGATTCTCTGCCGCGTGGCTTCAAACGGGACCTGGATGAGCTCTGCATGGTGCAACCTGTGAAGAGTCGTGCTGTGGTGTGACGTCTCAGTATGGATGGAGTCAGTCAAAGGACCGGCCACCGCTAATGAGACCACAGCTCTTCATCGGAGGACTCGCATGTTCAGGATTACTCCCGAATTTTCCTGATCGTTCCCCAGCAACCGATATCATTAGCAGACTCTCCATGGTGGACTTTAATATTTCTTGGATTATTCTATTATTTATACGCATTTTTTCTTTCTTTTAATCCCTCCCAGTTATTATAATTTTTTTTGATTATTATTTTCAACTATGGAGTTTCTGACTGGACCCTGGAATAAGGATTGGACTTCATTCGTACAATTTTGGTTGACTGTAATTCTTAGCCTTCAAATGCAATTCAGCCCTGGTGCCTCTTGCCCAGAAGAGTGTCGTTGCGACAAATTATTTGTGTACTGCAACGAACGCAGCCTGACATCTGTGCCTCTTGGGATACAGGAGGGCTACAATGTACTTTATCTACATAACAACCAGATCAACAATGCTGGCTTTCCTTTGGAACTTCACAATCTGGCTTCTGTGGAGACTGTGTATCTCTATGGCAACCAGCTGGATGAGTTTCCCATCAATCTGCCCAAAAACACCAGAGTACTGCATCTCCAAGAGAACAATATTCAAACAATCTCCAGGGCAGCCCTAGCACAGTTGACTCGATTAGAGGAGTTGCACCTTGATGACAACTCCATCTCCACAGTGGGGGTGGAAGAAGGGGCCTTTAGGGAGGCACTAAGCCTCAAACTCCTCTTTCTCACCAAGAACCACTTAAGCAGCGTTCCCATCGGCCTCCCGGAGGATTTGAAGGAGCTACGTTTGGATGAGAATCGAATCGCTAACATCGCAGAGGAGGCCTTCCAGAATGTGACGCGTCTACAGCGCCTCCTGCTGGACGGGAACCTGCTGACCGATGAGGGAATCGCGCCGGGCACCTTCCAGGAACTGGTTAATCTCCGAGAACTGGCGCTGGCCCGTAACTCGCTCACCTTCCCTCCTCCCCTTTTACCGAGTCAGTCGTTGGTCAAACTCAGCCTGCAGGAGAACCAGATAGACCAGATCCCGATAGCTGCGTTTGCGGACTTAAATAGACTGGAAAAGCTGGATATTTCCAGCAACCAACTTCAGACTCTTACCCAGGGTGTATTTGACAGCCTGTCAAGCTTAAGGCATCTCATTGTGCGAAATAACCCGTGGCGCTGTGACTGTGCAGTGAAATGGGTTGTGGTGTGGCTCAAGTCATTGCCTCCCTCCATAAACGCCCGAGGCTTCGTGTGTCAGAGTCCCGACTGGGTGCGCGGCATGGCGATCCGTGAACTCACGTTGGATATTATCGAATGTCCAGTCGATACCGGCCAACCGCCGTGGCCCACACTTCGTTCTACACCTCCCCCTCCGCCCACGACCACCCCTCTCACCACCATGATCTCCACACCTATAACCTCATCCATCCCCGACTACTTTGATTCGCCGTCTCCACCCGTTCCTCCAATCTATCACAATCCTCCCGGGCCTCTACCCCCTTACGAGGATCCCCTTCAGATTTCCTTCCATGTGGTTAACTCTTCGAATATAGAGGTGAGCTGGGCTTCTTATTTCACCGTCACGGCCTACAAAGTCACTTGGGTTAAACGGGGCCAAAGCCAAATAAATGAAGGGATGCAGGAACGGACTGTGAGCGGGGGACAACGGCGTATCAGCCTCACCAATTTGGAACCCCGGTCCGTGTACCGGATCTGTGTACACGTTTTGGACATCCATAACTCCTACAGGCCCGGGGAGGATACAATATGCTCCGAAGCCAGGACCAAGTCAGCCTTGCCGACTAAATCTCCTGGTTCAGGTCAAAGTCCAAAGGAGAGTATTAATTCCACATTGTTAATGGCTGGCATCATAGGCGGAGCAGTACTGATCATCTTAATAACACTACTCAGCCTGTTTTGTTGGCACATGCACCGGAAGAGTCGGTCATCTTCGACCAAGTGGAAATACAACCGAGGTCGTAGAAAAGATGACTACTGCGAAGCTGGAACCAAGAAGGATAACTCCATTCTTGAAATGACTGAAACCAGTTTCCAGATAGTGGCGCTAAACAACGAGCAGCTGCTCAAAGGAGATTTCCGTATTCAGCCTATCTATACGCCCAATGGGGGGATTGGATTTAGAGACTGTCACCTCAGTAACAATAGCTTAGCGTACTGCAAGAGCAGCAACGTACCGAGTACGGAGTTTTGCCACACGTAATGGCGTGGTAAAATATCGCAGTTGCGCAACCACAGACTCCAAAAAAAAATGATTGACAATATGTACAACACACACACACAGTTTGTGTAGACAATAACAGAAAAATATATCTAAAAAAAAAAATATAGTGACATATAACTGTACAATATATTTCCAAGTTCTGTCTATGATGTAATTTATACTGTGGATAATAATGTGGGATTCTCTGCTATCTTTTTTATTCATAGGAAAAGGAGTCCCAAGTGTTTTGTTTTTGTTTTTTGGTTTTTGATAAACAGCAGGGTTTTCAAAGTTGTTAAAATGGTCAATACTGTACATGAACACGGATTTGTACAATCACGGCAACCTGGGTGTAGCTTCTGGCAAATTCTGTCAGCTTTGGAAAATGTTGGGCACTTTGAGGGCTGGGATACTTTGCTAACCACAGAAGCAAAAATAAAACAAAATTGCCTTTTTTATGCTTACCCCTCCCGTGGAAACAATAGCGGCACTTGTGAGCGATTGTAGAAGAGAGATGTGATTGGATTGTTTCCTATCAGAGAAATCCCAAAAGTGCTTTTAACTCTTAAAATCGTTTGTGCTCAAGTTGTTTATTATAACCGAGGCAAGATGAGCCTCGGTTAAGAGGCACTTTTTTGGAAAACTCTGAAATAGGATTTGTCATCTTCTGCACATTAAGACACAACTTGATTAACATGAACATAAGCAACAAAGAATGATTACTCTCGATGCAGTGTATGAATGTGCTTAGACTCGAGGGAGTGCCCCCCCCCCCCCCCCCCCCCACACACACACACACACAACCTTCATATCTTTCATATTGTTTTAGCAAGTGAGGCCACAAGGGGGCAGTTTCTTTCAGCATAGTGTGAAACTAAGGGCAGACAGGGAGAAGAGGGGGGGGGGGGCACAGCTCACTACCATCCTCTCAAATTTCATAACCCAGATGACATTACTCTTTTCAGACAGCATTGTTATGTTATTACTCATTGGGTTTCTTTAATGACGTGGAATCATTTTAATTGTGTCTTCCGTGCTTTGTGGCGAAAATATGGATTTTCACCATTGTGGTTTGTCTGAGCGGGCTTTTCAATGTGATGAGCATTCCAAAGACAGCTCGTAATAATTTATTCATACATTTTGAAAATTAGCAAGTAACAACAATTGCACTTTTGCAATAAGTGCTCATTATTTTTAATTACGGTCCTGAAATGTTTTGTTACGGATTTCATGGTGGGAGGAATGAATGTGTCTCACCCGCCATCTTCTACTTCCCTGTCCCAATATCTCAGATCCCAGCATGTGCTCAATTAAAGTAGTTTCCTTGCCCTTCAGCTCACGGACTGAGGCAGCAGCGCTTTGCATGCCATGTGCCAGCGAGAGGTCTTCATTATGCACTTCTTAAGAAGACTCTATTTGATTTGACATCATTTTATTTTGAGGGGGCCAAGCTTAAAGAGTTCCCACCCTCAACCTCCCCCAACCAACTCTTTCCTTATAATCCTCCCAAAAAAAGAAAATATGCACATTTTACTTTCACTCGGCTGCACCTAACTCACGCTGGGCATGTTAACTCTTTGTGAGGCCCCCAAAAACTTCACCCACTATTGAAAAAAAAAAAACTCTATAGTTGATGTATTATTTGAAATCCAGCAATAGAGTAGCAAACTGCAACTTTCACAGCTCCATTATTAAATATTTAAGATATCATTGAGTGCTTTTATGTATATTTCTCATTCAACCAAAGCAATTTCTTGCCTTGCATAAAATCAAGGATGATCATTTTAATCAAGCCCAGAATCGAGTGCCATTATTATAAACTAAAAAAAAAAAATAGCACAACCCGCACTTAAATTACCAATCAGATTATTTTGCTTCATTTTTCCCCAATCTTCTGTGGTTATCAGAGCCTCTCCACTTTATGTTGAACTTTTTCTACTAATATCAACATATCAGCGCACCCAGAAGACGTTACCAAGTGTTCCTGTGACCTACCCTGCTTTAACAATCGTAAAACAGCTGACAAAGCACTGAACCAACAAATTCATTGTGTGGTTTGCTCTACATGCTGCACCCACTCACCATAATATCCTGCACGTAAGCTTAAAGAACATTTCCATTTTTTTTTTCGTATGGTTTCTCTCACGGACATATTTGCCTTACCTTTTTATGCAGGATTGATGAATTAATTAAATATATATATAGGATGAGATTTAAGGAGACAGCAACAAGAATGCCCGAACGAAAGCACATTTACTCGGCCTTGGTGGTGACAATAACGGTGCCAATAGGAACAACGCCGCTAACACACATACTCACACTCGCTAATGAGACTTTTCATCCACACTGCCAGACCTTTCAGCGCTCCTACACGGTGTGGTTAATGATTCAACCAGGCTAGGGAAGCATTTTAGTGGTTGTTTTGCAGAAAGCGTTACTCCTCATTTAATTCACGGTTAAAGCGTTTAACATAATGCTGAGACAAATGGAATTAAACGAAATGGAATGCAAATTGACTGCTAGTGTTGGTTTGTGTTGTTTTATTATTATTATTTTTTTCCTGATTGATTGTTTTTTTTTTTAACTACACTTCCTGTTGGCAAATCTTTCACTGCAGATATTTATCAGCAAGTAACACAAATTTGCATGTACCTTCTTTAATTTTCTTCATTTGACGTTATAAATATATTTTATAGCAATCGTTCACCCGGTGGTTGTGATAGAGAGCATCTATGAAAATTGATTTTAGCTGCAAAAAAATTGACAGCGCATGTAAAATGGCGACACGTTGATCACGTTAGAAAACCCACACAGAGATGTTTCTTCGGAACCAAAGTTAAGAATTTCTGTTCTCATCTTGAAATGTTGATGTTGTTCCATGTATGTGCCTTGAGGTTGAACTTACAATGTAAAGTCCTTGAAACCTTTAAATGTTTTTGCACAAACTGTACATACTTAAGTGAAGTTTTTTTGTTTTGTTTTTTTAAATAAAAGAGCCATTGGATTTGAGCGCTCACTCCCGTTTTATTCAGAGAACATTTCCCTATAATATTTAACATTTTGTATCCTGTGCCGGTGTAAGCCTACCTATGATGGGTCAGAGAATTAATTTCTTTTTTTTTCTATTGTAAGGGATGCTCAAGAAATATTAGTGTAGCCACCACAGCTTAGCACAAAGCTGGGGAAAATCCAGGCCACCCCAACATTGTACTCTTATGGCACAACTAAATCCGACAGTAAGCCTATTCCATTCTTCCTTAACTATATATATATATATAAAAAAAAAAAACAATACGAGCCCACTGAATCCCAGAAACAAGACGTTGCTATGATGTTCAAAATACAGAAAATGTCAAATGATCTGTTTTTATATATTTTTGTAAGCAAGTTACAAGAAACATGAAGACATGGCATTCTTGTCTCACCCTGATTTAGATATTATTATTTTTCTTGGTCAGGTTTAAATTGTAAAATGAATTACAATCAATTTAATTCCATTCCATTTGTATTTCTAAAATATTTTCCCATCGGCACCAATTGCCAACATATTTTATTCTTTTACTATATACGCATTTTTAGGTAACATTTAAAAAAATATATATGTAAAAGGGTGTACGTAAATTAACTATCATTTGTAAAAATAACATTTAGGGGATCCTCGGTTGGTCAGAAATATTGTTAACCTAATGTAAACAGTCTATGCTAACGCAGTAATAAAGTCCAAATTGTTTGACATTCACATCAAATTGTGTCACACGTTTCATCATACTACCGTATTGGCCCGAATATAAGATGACCCCGATCCCCCTTTTTCAGTTTTATTTCAATGAAAAAAACCTCGTCTTATATTCGGGCCAATACGGTATCTTAATTTCCCCAAATTTCAAGTGTAATCTCCCAGAGACATGCTCTCTTTTAATTGTGTGATGTTTAAATCGTCGCTGCACAAGTTAGAGAGAATTGATCATGAGCTACACATCTGCTAGCACCACACATTAATGCCAGCACACTTTGCATCTTCCCTTTAATGAGCCTTCTATTTTATCTAAGCGAGAACGACAACGTTTTTCAAATCCCATCTCGCGTTACGTAATGAAATGTGATTTTTCTGCTTTTGAAATGTTCTATGAACAGGTGTCAGCTCAAAAATCAAACGATGCAATTCCATATTTTCAAACGTGGACATCTGATAGACTAAATAGTGAAGTGGCTGCTTTAAAAGATTAACTCTGTTGTTCGTCACATTTTATAGCGGGCTGAGAAGCCTTTAATTATAGCGTGAACACAGGTGAGGCCGCTGCCGCTATTTTCACCGCTAGGCTAATGGATGTCACGACTAGGTCACTGCGGTTCTCTGTCCATTTGCTGCCAACGGCAAATGCCACGAACATTAAGTCAATCAAATCGGTATCACCTTGCTCTTAGCTTACATAAAAATGAAGAGAAGTTTTTTCCGTTTTAAACACTTATGCAATATTTTGAACGCTGGTATTCATGACAACAGTGTCGGAGACATTTATAAACAATATGGCCTTCGAACCATTATCCGTTTCTAGTCTGCAAAATCGTAGACTACAGGGCTTTGTTGTTTTTTGCTTTTAATCATTTTTCAGTTTGTTTACCGCATTGCTACTGAATGTTTGAGTGACATGACTAATTACTGGCACAGCAGTTCATGTTCGGGGATCGGTGTGAAACGGAGTTGCTTTCACAACAATGTTGTAAATAATTTACATGAAACAATTGAATTGAAAAAGGAGAACGAAATAGCTCTTTTTGTGTTGAATAATATATATTGATAGTTTGAACGCACTAGCCGCTGACTTTTGAAATGTTCGCAAACTCATGTTTCCAAACTTTGCCCCCAAAACACTGTTTTCTTTTTTTACAATGCATAAAAGTGAGTCGCCAGCTGTACTTAGTTTTAATTGGTAACAAAATGAGTTTTACACTGAGAGCTGTTGTGTTACCGCCTGAAAGATTTTCAGACCTATAAGGCATTTACAGGTGTTAACACAATCAAAAGAACAAATTGCTGCCACTTGAAATGATGTCTGGACTGCTTGATAATTACAAACAGCAAGTTGTTTTTCGGATGTTTTTTTTTTTGTTTTTTTTCAGAGAAGGTTTTATCCTGAGCATCGGTTTTACAGCGAGTATAATGCAATCCAGTAGCTCACCATTTTATACAACAAATTAATCATTAAATTGTCCTTCCAAATGTAATGCAGCTGTTTTTGTAAAGTACTTTAGATTGTACAGTATCCTTAAGTAAATTAATTTACTTGATCAAAAAAATTGACTTACTCATACGATATTAATTATAGGCAACGATCCAAAAGTATTTTCAGATAGATGCTCTCGATGTAATTAAATTTTTCCATGAAGTGTCTGCTGATGATTTATCAGTCTATAAATGTTTTAATTTTTTTTTAAGATAGAATTTCTATTGTAAGTAGTCAAAGATGTGAAAGGGAAGAAACATCATTTTACTTTATTTCCAATTGTTATTTCAACAAAACAAAAAAGATTTTTCTTTTTATCAATTCATATTTTCTCCAACACTTGCCCATTGAGGATATATTTGGTCCAGATCGAAACAAAGCCGCTTCATTGTCTTGGCTTGATTCCTGCTACTTAAAAACAGTTCTGCGAATTTTCCGAATGTTAAAATATTAATCTTACACAAAAGCAAGTCGGACGAGCTGTCTGGTCAATGTTTATGCATGTGCGCTGAGATAAAGGCCTCTTAAAATAACTTTGCAATAAATCCACAGCTCTCGCTGTGAGGTAGCCTTGAAATATTTGTATTTGTGCCTCCTATCAGAGAAACTTGGAACAAATTACCGAAAAACTGACCGGATGAAAGTTTAACTTCCTGTCTCTGGACCTCCGAGAGCTTGGTCACACCACCATATGTTGAGCCAGTGGGTCAGAGGAGTCACAATTCCTGGTGGGACAGAGCAGCTGTGACCTTGAGACGAGACTCACCGCCTGGGTACGACCTATAATGAATGAAGATGGTGATGAATAGTGAAGGCAAGAAGGTGAAGCAGGTGACCAGGAATTGGCAGAAAATGGCTTCTTATGAGGAGTCACATCTGGTGCACCATCCAAAGACTCCATGTAATGATCGTAACTTGAGCTCCTGCCTCAGAGGGTAAAAAAATATATACTTTTAATATTTCATACAACATGGTGAGAAGGTCAAATAAGTGAGCGTCAGGTTTATTTTACATTACGAAGAAGAACAATGTGATACATCATGGGTAGGCAACTCCGGTTCTCTCCTGCATGTTTTCTATGCCGCCATGTTTCGGCATACCTGATTCAAATAATCAGGATTGGAATCCAGTTTTTGCAGATCTTGCTAATTATCTGACCATTTGAAAACACTGATCCATCTTTTTTGTTATGCAGTGTTACCTTTATTATTTCAGGTATCCTTGGATTTAAAGAGCCCTCGAATGTTTTGCTGTTCAGGCAGCGTCTGCTGAGTGCTTATTGTCTGGGTTGTTCGTGTGCTGCCTTGTTTTATTTTTATTTCTTCTGAAGAGCTGTGAATGCTCTACTTCGCCATATAAGGGGGAAAGGAGTTGAATTTCTGTAACCGCAGAAATGCAAGGCGATGATTGTGATTGTTGGTAGTCCGTGCCAATTTTTAGAGGATTTAAACCCTTCAAATAAAAGAAGCCCAGAGAACTATCCCTAGTTAAAATTCACATCATCACTTAAATATCACATTTGATATTCTATGTTTATTCTATATCGTTGAATTAAACAGCTACTGTATGTTACCAACTAGCCTGCTTTCAATCTCCGATCACTCGTTCTTTGTGCTTGGCGAGAAGTGGCAAAGACAAAAAACAGGGGCAGTCGAAATGAGAACAAGATCCTCAGAGATTGTGCTGAGGAACGGTCTGGTGGTGAAAAGGTGGTGACAGTTCATCGGGCAAAACCAGTACCCCCTTAGACGCAAAGCAGAAACTCTTTTGTCTCACAGCTGGGAAAACTATGGCCCAGAGCTGTTTAAATGTTATGCAGGAAAGACTATTTCTTATGGGGCCCATGTCCTGAGTGCACATTACATGTTAATGACTTGGAACACAGACAGCCCAGCAGAGTCTCGAACTGCCAATTAAGCGTACGCTGCGTACACCAGTGATGTTCCGACGCTAACAGTATGATAGCGCTGAGGCTTGGCTTCGGGTGCTTCAACGCTGAGTCCATCCCAGAGGAACAGAAGCAGCTGTTGATTGGTCGATCGGGGCTATTGCTATTTGATCGTCAGTAGTTGCAAACAAAATGCATACCGTATTTTCCAGACTATAAGACTATGAATTATGAATCAAAAAGACTATGGATCATTATTTTGTGATTATAATTTGTTGTGTCTGAAGTTGAAATACAAGATAAAATGGAGAATGATTTGGATTAAAAATTTGACATGATGCATTAATGGTGTGCCTTATAGTCCGGTGCGCCTTATATAAGGACAAAGTTTCAAAATGGGCCATTCATTGAAGGTGCGCCTTATAGTCCGGTGCGCCTTATAGTCCGGAAAATACGGTAATCAGTTTTTTTTTGTAGAGGGGGCTACAGTGCCCACAGAAAATCCCGTTACTTTGTTATTCCAGAAGGGCCAAGTAGTATAATGCCGGATCAAGCAGATGCAGCTGTTATGAATTAAGATTGCCATGAGCGGCACACATGTTATAATTAATTTATTATTTAATTTTTATGTTCGTCTTCAGAACTAGCGTGGGATAGAAACACTGGATGGTTTTCTTTTTGGGAAGGCGGAGCTTGCTGTCAACCAAACTCCAGTTTCCATCTTGACAACTTGAATTTGTAAGATTGCATCCATGCATTTGAACTAAATCCCATGGCACTGAAGCAAAATATAAACACCAATACTGGATAATCCCAAAGCTGCTTGCACGTCCATGAATTTGTCAACATTTTCCATAAATCCTGACTTGAACCAGTCTAGAAACCAGCTGCACAGTTTCAGAATCCATGTTTATCGTCTTTAACCTCCACCGAGCATGCTTGCTCAACTTCATTTGTCTGTATTTTGCTGAATGGCTCCAACTCCCCTTTCCCAGAATCTCCCCAGGCCTGCCTGCTATATGGAAACATCCCAACAACAGCAGAGCGCAATGTTTCCAGTACGTTGTGTTTTATTTGGCTTACACCATTCATAGCAGTGTTTGATATTCTCTGGCCACAATTTCCATCTGGACTCATCAAACCCTAAATTAGTGTCTCCATGCACTCACAACATAACCTTGTTAGTTTTGGCCTTTACAAAGGCTACAACCGGTGTAACATCAAGGGAATATCTGTTTTATTTACTAGGTTTCTATTTAATCGAAAGTGTCATGTACAATTGCCATGTTCTTAGTACTCGGTTTTTAAATGAATTTGCTCGTGGTTCTCATTTGGCTTTGAGATGATGCTCAATTTTCATTAAAAAAAAAAATCAGCTATTCATTCCATGTAGTACATTCAATACTAGTGGAAAGTTTCGAGCTAATTTTCACCTGAATTAGTTTGATTACATTCGGGATACAATATTTGCCTCATTTAGGCACGGTTGCGAGAAGACGAAAGAAAAATAAATAAATCCATTGTTGAAGGTTAATTTTCTCGCTGACACGCAAGCTACAAAATTAACAATGACAATTCAATCGCGCGTGTTCCTCGGCCACTCGGCTGCCGCTAAGCCCAAACCGCACACATCTGCTGATAAACGTCTCAACACAACTGAGGAAAGTTGGTGCCAAAAGCAGTTTGCACAGCATCCCTTTGACCTTGGCATGATTGCCTGCTAGGCACTTTAATTTAATCAGCTTCCCCAAGCTTGAAACTGTGTTCATTGTTAAGGAGGGGCTCCACACATGCAGAAGGCACATGCAGGCGTAGGCGCGCTCCTCCGCATGCTAAAGCAAGGTTAGTGACAGAGCAAACCTCCTGGGACCTGGGCTTCACATCCTCACAAGGGCCAACAGACAGAAGAGTTTGCCAGGCTTCTCCATCAAACAGACCCGATTCTAATTATGTCATCAATCAGGGATGAGATGATGGGCAGGTGCTCAATTAATGGCCATTGGAATGCAGCACAGGGTCTGACAGACAGGGGCATCATGCCATCTTTGTCATCTTAGAGGACACGCATACATAATGTAGTCCAAGAATCCCGCAGGCTGGAGCTCAGACCAACACATGCTGCCATTGTACGAAAACCCGGCTGCGGCTGAATACATTGAAGAATTTGTAAGTGTATTTTTTTTTTTTTCAAGGTTGTTGCCCCAACAGGAGGGAAGCCTACCGCATGCGGGGGATCTGTTTTGACACAAAAATGAGAATCGGCTTGGTGCAGTTTGCACAGCGTGCTGATTTTTCAACAAAATCGAAAGCATTAAGTGAAAATCAAATATATGACTGACAACACTTGCAAAAAAACTAAAATGGTATTTAGGAAAAAAAATGGCTCTGTAGAAAGCTTCAATTGTGAGTCTTCCGCCATTCCAAAATAAGCATCAAAGCTAAAACATAACATTTTTCACTCGTATGTTTGTGCTTTGCCTAGGTAATATATACAGTCCACCCACCACTGTTCAAATGCCAGATTTTCAAGTCCAAGATCATTTCAAAACATTTTCCACCAATAATTTGACCTTTCTGCATTCACAAGTCCGCAGGGGGGGGACGTCGGTCCATAGACCATGTAAATATCATCATCCTCCAGCATGCAGCAGTTCAAGCAGACCCTTTTGTCGTCGACTCCATGCGAGCCAATTTTTGTGACTGTGTGGATTGAACGCATGCGGCGCACTCAAGAGATAGAGTAACGAACAAAAACAGAGGACGCCTACTTCAAGTGTTTGTGTCCAGTAATCACATTTTTATAATTCAGTTTGGATCTAAAATGCTCAGTTATTGCACCAGTGTGCGGGCATCAGTATTATCTGTCTAATAAATCATCCTTTGCACCATTTCCAAATGGTGTCCCCCAAGGTTCTATTCTCAGCCCAATCCTTTTATCTCTCTCTCTTCTCATTTAGGTCAATTGGGTCTATCATTCTAAAATTTTACATTTTAACCAGCTTTTATGTCTCCCTGCACATGAAGCCAAATATCCATAATGGTGATGCATTAATGTCCTTCTTGACCGGGGTGTCGCTGTTCCTGAGATGAAAAATGTTGTAGCTAATTTGGGCTAATGAATGAATGAATGAATGAATCTTTATTTCGAACACGATTTAAAGAATCAAAAACAATAAAAACAAAAAATAATATACGTCACTGTTCGAAAAGGAGTAGGAAGAAGCCTAAGCTTATCTAAAAATCAACCTTTTGTTTTTTAACCTTGAAAATACAACATATTTTTAGTATTTTCCAGAATTCTCAGAAAATGACCATGTTGAATAAAATCTAGTAATAATGCGATTAACATTCGCTTTTATAAAATTCCCTGCTCCCCAAAACTATTACTTATCAATTCAATGTTATTTTATGCAGCCTTGTGATTGTAGAAAATCTATAAATAAAACAAATTCATAACAAACAACAATCACAAATCCTGTATTAAGTATTAAGGTAAAAAAAAAATCTCATCAAGCCATTAGAGCATGCTCAATTTGACTCTAATCAGTGATTTGGATACAAAATGATTCACAGTGGAATTAATGCTATTCGATCATTCAGCGAGCCACATGTGAGATGCTAACTGCACCCATTAGCCCCTAAACTGGGCAGGCATGAAATGTACGCCTACACCGAGCGGGTCAATGCTAGCCTCTGCCTCGATGTGCATCGCACAGCAGTATCAGACATTTCGACCGCACCAGCTGATGAATAGGAGGAGCAAAATGCACTTAAACTGAATCATTTGATTTCTATTGGATGCATTTTTTTTTCTTGGTGAAGTCACCCTGTGAAGAAGTAGGATTTTTCATTCAGTCAAATCATGAAAATACCACCCAAGATGAATGATAACAAAAATACAGCAGAAGAATTTACTGATTTTTTTTTAACTATAACAAAGTGAACATTTATGATTGCATCTGAAAAATGTTCAGATAAAGTTTTATGAGAGGTTGAAAATATGTTTGATTTATTCCTGTATTGAATTTATTTGATTGAAATGTTTGTTTTCTTGGTTTCTGGACATATCTAGACAATCTGGCTTTTTTTTTTTTATTTTGTCAGTCAGCATGTTTGACTTTAGACTTGTTAACTTCGACATAATAGCTTGAAAAGATTGGCCTTTACTTATAGCCAAGTGTTGACAGATTCCACCTTTTAAAGCACATCTGCATTCAAGCATACACTGACTTTCATTCTGCACATGAATAAACACATTCTTGTCAATTCTTATTTTATTTTTCTTATATCTATTCAATCTGACAACATATGACTTGTTTAAAATGTTAAAATGTCCTTTTCTCGTGGCTACATCACCACACTGCACCACAAGTTGACTTCCGAGGTCCTCATCTATCAGTATGACCGATCGCTCGGGTCTCTGCTGAATTAGCACCGACTATTGATCCACGGCATTGATTGATATTGATCAAAACATCCCATTTTAGCCATACAATGCCTTGTAGAAATACTTAAATGCTCAATGAGATTGATCATTGTTGTTGTACTCTTTAGAGATAGTTGCATGTTTAAAAAAAAAAAAAAAAAGCTCATTTCTTTTCATCTTGCACTTAAAATTTGTGTTTTTCATCACAGGGATGTTTTTTTGCCAGAAATTTTACTCGTGTGACTCTTCTGCTGAAACATTGTTGCAATACTTGGCACAGATTTGTTGGCAAGAATCTGTATTATATCAAACTGTATGAAGGGCACCTTTATTAAAGAGACTCTTTCATCACATTTCAAACACATTCATCACGGATTAACAAAAACGGTTGCTAAACTGAGATCTGGCCTGATTACTTTCTTCAGAAATCAAAAATATTATGTTTCCATTATCAGCTGTTGTCATTTCACAGGCGATAACAATATAAAATTTGAATTTATGTTACTGCTGAGTCATTCTCCACACTTTTTTTTTTTTTTAAATCTGAAAAAATTGGGAGTTTAGAGCGAAAGGAACGTTACCCCGCAGAGGCTAATGAAGGTTGACTGGGTGAAAGAGCAGAATGGCGCCAGGGAGTTTGCCTGGCCTCATCCCCTCTAGGGAATCACAAAAGACCCGTGAGTAGAAGAGATCATGGCCCTGCCAATCCCTGATACCCTTTGAAAAGGACACATATTGTCTGGCCTGTGCTCTAAGGTCTGAAAATAAGCATTCCACGGGGCAATTTGAGCTGTTGTGCTGGAGAAAAAAAGGATCTGAGGATGCTCGGTTGACACTGGCAGATTATGAAAAGCCACCAGCTGTGAAAGCTGCTGTCATCTGTATGGATCCATTCAAGTGCTTACTCCAGTTTTATGGTGAATCATATGTTACTGGAAATTGCTTTTGGGTCGGCTTGAGGGTTTTCACTATTTTAGTAAAAAAAAAACATGTTATGAACTGCGTTTTTGTCTTAAGTTGTTTGGTTCATGTGTTATTTTTTTATTTACCTGTGCTCAAGTGTCGTCCAATCAGAATCTCCGCCGTCTTTTCCAGGTGTTCCTCATTGGCGTATTATTTAGTTCTTTGGTTTCTGTTTTCATTGGTTTGGTTGTTTCATTCTGTTGATGATGTTTTTCTTAGTCATTTTTTATTTCTATTTGCATTTAAGCCCCTGATCAGTTTTTGATTTGTTACTTTAAATGTCTTCTCAGGGATTTATTAGTTTATGATGCGTCTCAGCCCCCTGGTGCTATTTTGTTCTTTAGAACAGAGGGCCCCAACCACAGGGACGTGGACCGGTACCGGTCCATGGGTCATTTGGTACAGAAAAAAAAAAAAAAAAAATTATCGACGATCAATTAATTCAGGTCAAGACGCTCGTCCCGGTCAAGCCTGCAAAGCTACGGAGCAGATACTTAATGGTGAGTTTGATTTTTATGCAGTTTTTATTATAAATGTATTATTTATTTATATAAAGGCCAGTCTGTGAAAATATTGTCTGACATGTAACCGGCAGAAAATGTTGGGAACTGTTGCTTTAGGACATAAATTACTTTTTTGAGCATTCCTGTATTGCCCACTTGCTTCCCTGCTTTTGGGTCTTTCAGTTTTTGCCATAATGGTGGCAAAGGTCCGCAACTGGTTGGTTCTTGCCTTCTTGCCTTAAGTTAGCTGGGATATGCTACAGCTCACCAGCAACCCCTAAGCCGTAATGGATCTCAAAATATTTATCAATAAAAAGCTGATTTATTGCAAATCCAAAGTATATCTCCATATTATCATAATAATATGAAGATTTGTATTGCACATTAAAAATAGGCTTGTAATAGTATTGTGCAACTATTGTTCACTATTGGATTCACTGATAGTTCCCAAAAGCAAAGTGATCATTTGGAGGCGGAACGACACGTTGTTAGTTGCCAATGTAGCGAAATGAACATGGCCCAAGCTAGCCATCTGGACTAAGTGTAAGCACATAGCGAGGGATGATTGCAATAATCATGCAAAACGTGTTGCAATCAGTGCGGGTAGAGAACTCGAAAGGTTGACCGAAAACATTTTCAGTGTATAACAGCTGGTGTGGTTTTTTTTTTATGCTGTTGCTGAAATAATAATGGAAGTTGATACCCGCTGCAGGCACTACTCATATCCCTCAAGTGGGTATTTTCACAGGCAGTCTTAAACTATATGGATTATCGCAATGTCAAAGGAAATATTCAAGGTCAACTCGAGATATCCCAGCTGGTAAACACCTTTTAAGGATTATTTTAACACAATTTGTGCAATTGATTATCTTTAACATGCATGCTGAGAATTATCAACCAAAATGAAAGTGGAGGTCACAGGTGTCAAACTCAAGGGCCGGGGGCCAGATATGGCCCGACAGATTATTTTATGTGGCCCGCGAAGACAAATTGTGCATCAACTTCATGTCATTACTAGAATTGCAAATTGTCTTCACTTTTAATATCTTTTTTTTTTAATATTTGACCAGTTTTTACTCGTCTGATTTGAAAATGAGTTATTTGTCAGTTTGTTTTGTAGCTATAGATGAGCCTATTCCAAGTGAGTGATATTGCTCCATAGATTTTAAGCAAGTGACAGAAACCGCAATATAGTTTCTGTCACTTTATTAAGGCAAGGATAAACTTCTGCGAGAAGGACATGAATCAGCATGGCCGTGATTTTAAAGCAAGTTTAGAACTGTGATGGCAACTCTTAATCAATAAGAACCTCATTAGGAAATCTTTCCGTTACACCGGTGCAACTTTTAAAATATCAGGGGGATCTGCTTTGAAAGTACTTTTAACTTTATCTAAGCCAGTTGACGTCGAAGTATTCGCCTGGAATTGTTGCCATTGCGGCAGACAGGTCAGCTCTGTACACGATGATATAAAACATGTTTTTTTCACTGATTATGTTGTCTTCGGTTTATTTAAGAGTCACGAAATACATATTTCAACAACCCTAAAACCAGATGTGAATATAACTTCAGAGGCAACATCTGCACTTATCTTAAAGTCCCTGTCGTGCGGTAGATTAAGAAAACACTTAACGTCCGGGAATGCCTTAACATGTTTTCGGGATTCGAGTCCATCTCGCTGCACCCTCCTGTCGGTTCACATGTTTTTGCTTACCGTGTGTTCTACACATACATTCCAGGTAGCCGACTTTGACCTCTCAGTGGCCGTAACTCAACAAATCATAAGGAAGTCTGCTGAAAACATGCGGTTATCTTAACATTGAACAAGATTTTGCTTTTAACTTAAAAGGCTTGACTCAGAATATGAATCATGTTAAGATGGCTCACAAGAAAGTTCACTTGTTTGTGCTGTTTTGTACAAAGTTGAGTCAAATGGGTTATTTTTGGACCAAATATTTTTATAGTTAATGCCATGAGCTGACGTTATAGTGTTTGTGTTTTACTTGCCTCCTCACGCCCACTAAAGGACTGAAAAGTGAGGTTATCAGTTACAGTACCGTATTTTCCGCACTATAAGGCGCACCGGATTATAAGGTGCACCTCAATGAATAGCCCATTTTAAAACTTTGTCAATATATAAGGCGCACCGGATTATAAGGCACACCTTCAATGAATGGCCCATTTTAAAACTTTGTCCATATATAAGATATATACATTTGGCACGCGGGCCAGACTTTGGACACGTCTGCTGTAGTGGCTCAATATTGGTCCATATATAAGGTGCACCTGATTATAAGACGCACTGTTGGCTTTTAAGAAAATTGGAAGTTTTTAGGTGCGCCTTATAGTGTGGAAAATACGGTAATCAAATACACAATAAAACCCCGCAAAAGTGATTCCTATACGGTTCCTGAGACAGATAAGATTAGATTCCACAAATTTGGAGTGTGGAAAGGTCGCGGCAGATTGTATATATGGGAATATCTTTATATTGTGCGAGCGGCCATATTGTTATGGCCGGTTGGTGTCTATTCAAGTTTTTTTTTTCATTATCTTACCAACCGTCATCGTTTATTTCAACATGTTTATATCCATATTTCCACTTGTAAGCTGATTACATACTTCAAAATACACCAAAGGCTAAACGCTGCATGTCAAATGGGAAAAAGACTTAATCTAAAAGCATACAATGCCGCCGCCCACTCATTTCCGACTGCCTGTAAAGAAAGGTCTTACGTTGGAGCAATAAATCATTCAGTGTCACACAATGTAATTGGCTATGTGATGCAATAAAGCATACTTGAGTATCTGATGGCCAGAGGGCTACTTCTTAAAGACGGCTCTCACTTTGCTTCCCACCACATCATAATTACTCTGTTTCCCTGCTGGCTTGTAGTCCATCTTCATAGAAATCCATTTTTTATAGGAAGTGTAGGGTCTCACACACATGCACACACAATTAATCTCAGTAGCAGACCTTTCACAGTCATTTTTCACAAGCGTTTGTATTTGTGCATTTATTACATAACGTGCAGCTCGTGAAACATGGGCGATTGAATGTAACATGAATTGACAGTAATTCATTATATATTAAAAAAAAAGGTTTAGATAGTCAGATTTGATCTCAAATTTAATAGCTTGCAATAAATTCTTCTGTGATTGCTTTTATTATATAATGCACCATAGTTTGTCTACTGGTCCCAAAGAGCACATTGAGACATCTGCACTTGATAGCATGTGATATTTAAAGACTGGGAATTGTATAATCTTAACTTCATGAATAAAATATTGCGCAATTAAAACCTTATGAAAACTGCAGCTTACATATGTAGCAATATCGTTTAAAACGGTAACACAGTTTTCAGTTTGATCATTTATTTGGAACTGGGAATTCACATGCCTATTGCGCAATCTTTTTTTTTTTCCATTGTCGTTTTAATGATTCCACTTGGGGTTGTGTATATCTGGACCTCGCAGTCATTTAAAGTTATATTCACAGTTTATTATGTAGCAGTCATAAAAAAAAAATATGTTTGATCGTGGAAAAATGCCTCATTTTCACAAAATAAACATGTGCACGTTAGGATGAAGGTTCCTGATTTAGAGAGGCATGAAATTTAATCTGCATGTTGTGAAAGATTAGAAAGCTGCAGAATGATGCAAAAGAAGTGCAAACTGTTGCTCTGCATTGCAAAACGCAAACGTGAACGTCTTAAATTAAGAGTTTGAAATTCTTCTCAATTTAAATAAAACATCTGAATTAAATAGTCATTTGACATATTTTTCAGAAAAAATCTTAAATGTTCCATAACCCCTTTTTTTTTGCATCTCTATTATTCTAGCAATTCTTTCTCATTCATCTTCCCGCCTCAACTCAACTATGGAAACCAAAATTCCAGTGTTGCTATGATACACACCATACTTCTAGAAATAAAATAATTACTTATACATTTTAAACCAAGATGTTGGTTCACACCTAGTATCTTCCTATTGACATGTTGACAAGGTTAAATTGTAATTTTCATTGGAGGGCATCTGTGAGAGCCACTCTGAGGTTTAGTGGCAGTTTGAAAAGCAGCACTACTAAACATTGAGTGTTTGGTCTCATGCATAATGGATTTCAAGGTACAGAGCTGCACACTATCAGATTTATCATAGTAAACCGAGCTCCGCAGCAGGAATACTGACGGAAATTTTGCATTTAAATGTGGGTGCTGGAGCTGATGCCTTGTTTTTATGGACATATTTGGAGAGAGGCGAATTCAAATGAAGCCATTCTGAGGGCACGAAACATGGTCCAGGAATTGTTCGTCAACTACGGGCAGAAATTATTTTGTGGTAACCCAAAGTCATTTTTTTGTGCTTTTTTTTTTTTTGCAAACTAAAAATACACTTGCAAATTAAAAATAAAATCCATCAAATTTATAATGATCAACTTTCTGATATAGCAAACACACTACAAAAATACAACTTCTATTTATGGGCTAAGACAGTAAATTATTTTGGTCCGACTTTAAAATATACATTTTTGACATTTATAGTTTGCGAGTTGTTCACTCCTAAAAAAATTGCTCTGCTTTTACTCATATCTTGCCATTACAATGCCCAAATTATTTAAATGTATTCATTTTTAATTTATTTAAATTATATTACTTTTTTCAGACTTCCCAAAAGTTGGATTAGCCACAGTTAATTCATGCAAAAATTGTAATACCTTTAATATAGAAGGGTGTGTCATCCTTGTGGAAAAATATAATCCACCATCTAAAATTCATAGAAAATTCTTAAAAAATCAGGATGAATGAACTGAATAATCTTGAAATATATTTTCGTGGTAGCAGCAACAGATCACGTTGAAAAACTAGATTTGTGTTTTGGTTGTTCTTAGCGTGACTTTAAACTTAACAAAGTGAAATTCTGACAGTCTTTATTTTTAATTTGCAAAACATAACCAAATGTGTCCTATTTCTGAACCCTGATTGCATGCAATTGGGATAATATTTGTCTTCAAATATCATGGCTCTCTCTGGAAATGCCCTCTGGCTGAGTGTTGCTGGCCAGCTGTCCCGCTGCCTCTTCTCAACATCAGTGAACAACATCTGCTTTGTTGACCTCTGCAACAGGACTCACTCTGTACGTGTGTGTGTGTCAGCGAGAATCACAAAATATCAACTAATCCCATATATGGGCTTCCTCTTGTTATGCAAGCGTGCATCTGAATAGACCTCACACAGCCCTGCCAAACCTGCAGATGTAAGAAAATATTAACTCTGTGTAAATTGGAATTTCATTTTACCCAATATTCCCTTCGCATTCCCGATTCCATATCTTTAAATTTCCCTCCGGCCTCAAATATCGTCATAAAAAAAGAGGATGGGGTAAGAAAATGCACGGAAGGAATGCAGGAACTGTGCAACGGATAGAGCGATAAGTGGCATTTGTGTTTTTCCCTCCCGTGGCTAATTATGCTATTTATACCTTGGAAATGGAGGAGATGCTCTGAGCCGGTGCACCAAGATTAGTATTCTCACTAACATTGTTTATCCTCCCGAAAGTGATAACAGCACACACCTCGCTTTAGGCATGATAGCTCTGTCTGTGTTACACGGCCTGATTGTACCGGGGCTATTTGCAGTAACATAACTGACGACATTTTTGAAAAGTGTGCTATTTTCAATATCAGAACTTCTATTTTGGATTGGAACATCATCTTGCTATTGTGGAAGCAATCTCTGTGACGTCTGTATGTAAATGTGTTTTAGAAGTGTTGTGAGTCACGTCCACTTTTAACTCATTCACTGCCAGCTCAGTATAAAGTGATGTTTGACGTCTCGTCTCGTCAATGGCAGGAAGTAGGTTAAAATATATAAACAGCAAAAATATTGCTTTTGTTGTCAAAAATTTATTTGAATTAAATTCACTGCGGTAAATGTTTTGTTTTTGTTTTTTTTTTACAATTTTGTTTCTAGACATGTATTGAATTTTTGTTAAAATACATAAACAGCAAAAATATTGTTTTTGTCATTCAAATTAATTTGAATTAAATTCACGGCGATGAATATTTATTTATTTATTTATTTATTTATTTATTTATTTATTTATTTATTACAATTGTTTTGTTTCCAGAGGTGTATTGAATTTTTTAGTGAAGTGCAGTCCCAGCCCACCGGAATTTTCCCAGTTTGGCCACTCCTGGTCATGCTCCCCAACCACTAAAAATACGGTAGATGTTCACAAGAATTTAATAAACCAACTTTCTCTCCAAAGTCACCAGGGATCCATGATCCTGACTAAGTCAATTTTAATTCATTCTAGTTGAATCAAACATCAAGCCCAATCATCATTTGAGTGAACTGATTTTGACTTTGACCCCAAATGATTTTGTGACCTACTTCTCAGTTGCCTGATCCTGAATTCTGATCATTCCGATTATTGCCCTGTGTCTCCCATTCTGCCTCGTGTATAATTATCAGGTTAAGCTTTAGATCTGATCGCTCGACACACTGTGAGTGATCTGATATGCGGATTGCCACAGATTTTTTGTTATCTCTTGTTTGGAAGGAATCCTATGGCACCCGTTTGCTTCCATGCAATGTTCAGGACTGGAAGTAGCTTTGTTTGGTTTGAGAAGAAAAGATAGCCTTGTGCTTAGGTCTTATTGAAGTTGAATGCCTGGGACATGCAGTCCAGGTTGGGTGATATAACTGAAAATGAGGCTTTTTTTTTTTTTTTTTTAAATCAAGATAGTTCTGCTATGGTTTGCCATTCTGCTGTCAAAGGATTCTCAAGAGAGTTGCGAATGGATTTTGGATAAGATGTGATAAAGGTGCTGGGTCACGCTGGCCTTTGTGTTCACTGTCTCTCATAGATCACCTCAAAGAACCAAAGATCTCTCTTTCTCCCTTTGATAATGAATTTTAAAATGAAATACGAAAATACAAGAAAGAGGTATTGAAACATTTTCCCAATTGTGTTTCTCTCGATAATTTTTAATTCGATTTCGGAGGTGACTCATAAAATTGATTTTTATCGGGAGAACAATTTTGTATGTTTCTCCCAATAGTTTTTAATTCAATTTAGGAGGTGACTCATGAAATTAATTCAGGTAAAACAGGACAATCCATCCATCCATCCATCCATCCATCCATCCATCCATCCATCCATCCATCCATCCATCCATCCATCCATCCATCCATCCACCCACCCAAAATGACCTCAGATGTTTAGCAATTCCAACTCCCCGCATCTACTTTTTAGACAAGTCTGATTCTTATTACCATAAACTAGAGTGATGTTCAATCCGTTTGCTAAAAGCAATCATCTAACTATTACTACTATCCCGCATGGATGATTTGTATGACACCAGACAATTGTGTTGCATCTGTTGCCTCTGATGGATGTACGGAACCAAAATCTATTTTGTTGTTTTCACAGATGACATGAAACAGCAGGCTGGCTGATAAATATTGTTATTGGATGTGCAATAATTCCTCCCACATGACTGAGTGAATTAGCGTCTCTGCGATCCCGCTTGTCATTAATGTGCAATAACAACAATTGAATTTAGTGGATCTCTGCATTTTGTTGAGGTCCCCGCTTCTCGGTATAAATCAGTATACTGTGTTAATGCAATTTATTTATTTTATCAATAAAATTTATTTTCAAGCCTATCAAACATGGCATCATCTATAGTTTTCAACTAATTAAAACATTTGGCACATAAATTAGAACCTCCTTGTGATGAAAGAGCTCAAATTGCCGTAAAGTGGATTTATGGGATAGTGCTCATCTGAAATGGTAGCGCAGCAAAACTGGTCCTATGAAAGGAACAGTTTTATGGGCGCGCCACTAAATACTTTGAACTCATGTGGTTTTATTTGGTGTACATTTCCATAATTTTCACTCAATCACTTATCCTGGACAAAAGCTTAAATTCTGGACCCACCCAGTAAAATTGTAGTCGCCCAATTTACATGACAGCGGTGGATTGCAACATTGTAATAAATCTCACATGACATTTTTATGCATTCCATGACAGTGATGTACTCCCACGAACATTTCTTGATTGCTGTAACAAATTTTGTATTGCTTGAGTCAATGGAATGCAAAGGAACAATTATGTTTAGTAAAAATCTATGCTTACGGCGACAGATAAATTATAGTGTAGATGAAATACTGTCTGCATGGTTAGATTCCATTTTCCAAGTGTAAAAAAAAAAAAAACCTGCAAAACTAAAGAGTGGATATGGGACACGAAATATTCTCATCAGCACAACATTCTTTTTTTTTTTCGTGGTGAGTTCACTTCAGACAAGCAACGAGTTCCATAATGGCCATGCTGTTTGGATCTGTAAGCCCACTTGACAGCAGTCCTCTGGCTTTCCGTTGCTATGGTGATGGTCTTGTGCATGAAACATCACGGCAGCTTGTATCTGAAAGAGGATTTTAGTAACCGTGGAACATTAAGGAGAGCAGCGCAGACATGTTGATGGTGACTCCTCCCACAAAATCCAAAATGAACTGTTTTGAAATCCTGGTTTGTGCCCGGTAAATCAATTTGCCAACTTTCTAGCATATGCGAAGAACAAAAATCCACTGCTAAACAATATATAGCAATTTAGAGTCTTTATTAAAAAATATATTTTATTTTTAATAAAAAATATTTTTAATAAACAAATTAAATAAGATTTAATCAATTTAATAAATTTAAATAAAATGTAATAAAATATATATATATATATATATATTCCAGTCAGCCAACTTTCCAGTATATATGATGAACAAAAACCTACTGCTAAACAATATATTTATTAAAAAAAATAATAAAGAAAATATTTTTTATTAAAAAAAATATATATATTTTAATACATTTAAATAACATGTAATAAAAATAAAATTAAAAATAAAACATTGCAGTCAGCTTTGTTCACTCAACGTTTACCGACCCACCGCCCTCCTCACAACACTTTGTGCAAGTGTGATACGGATCTGGTGAAGGTCGAGCGAAAGAGAGATCTCATTCTCAGCAAAGATCTGCTTGCTGATAGCGTCACTCGCGCTGGCAGATTAGCCCAGTCAGATCCGACAACCGGCCCAGTCGTCCCAGTGGTGTCATGACTGCAGCATTGATGCTATCGCACATAGCCACAGATGACCCTTATAGGTTTACTTAAGATTCTATTTAACTTGGTGTCATCTTGAGAAATCCTATGAAGATAATAAACCCGCAGTTAAAGCAACTATAAGCTGCCAAGTAGATTTTTTTCTCTTTTTTTTTTAACGTTCGTTCAGGGATACTGTCTTGCTCAACATCAAGGCTGTCTCCTTCAGTATCTCCCAGCTGGAGTTTTTTTCCCAACCACTCTGGGACTCAAGAATAATAAACTGGAGGTCAGAGAAGTGGTAAGGCTGACAGCCTGAAGGTGAAAAGACAAGCTATAGAATGAGCAGAAAAAAAAAAAGTATTTCCTGCTATTATTGCGACCTAGTTATGAAACTTGATGTTGAGAGAGAAGTTGTTTTTCTTTCGTGTCATTTATGAGATTTGGACTTGACAAGTCTGTTTTAATCATGAAGATCTTACAGTACTTTGAATATCCCGTTTCACCGCGTACCGTTTGTTTATTTTGCACGCACACCAAATAAGTATTTCATGCAATACACAACACATGACAAAAAGCCAAGGTTAAAAATAAAATTGTGGCTAGGAGGTGTTCATTAGTGCCGTTGCCAGAGAACCGCTTTGTTTGAAGGGCGGAAAATGGAACACTTGAGGTGTCATGCTGATTCGAATGTTTACAACCAGATTTTTTTTTTTTCTTCTCTTTTAATCACTGACAGATATGGAATTGTGTTATAATTAAGGATGGGTATTATGGAGGGATTGGAAGATTCATCCTTAAAGCAGAGGAGACATTTAGTTATGGATTAAAGCAAGTGGATTATTAATTAAATATATGTATTGATAGGATTAAAAAAGAATAAATCGACTTTTACTGCCGTATAATGGTGTTTTGCGATAATCCTTTTGGTTTTAGTGTTCTTACATACTACCTTTTTTTTTTTTTATTTAAATAAACACAATAGGATGGCAGGATATAATTTGAGATTTGCGTTTACTGGGAAATCACAATTTGGCAGACGAGGACAAGATGATACGTGAAAGCTCTTCACCTTGGAAGTAAAATACACAACTGAAAGAATTACGGCGGAATGAATATGAATATATTACCCAGAATGCTGAACACTTGAAATTCTTTTTGTATTCTTTTATATTCCGTGTATGTATAGTGAGGACAGATGCTCACAACAAGGATGATTACAACGATTTGAATAACATTTTGATTGAATACATTCACGCCAAAATATATTCTTTTCACTCGCTTCAGTGGCTGTTTGACAATGGAGTCTGACAACTATTGCGGCCATTGAAGGAAAGGTCATCGTCTCTGAAGTGGACTATTTTCACTGAGCTCTGCATGCGTTTTCCCGTTCTTTCGTTGGAATGTTTTGATTTAAAAAAAATGAAAGCTTTTACCGTGGGCGTATCAAATATCAATGCGATTGGCCGTGGAGCCGCCAACTTGAAAATTCAGGCGGTTTGAGCAAAAAGAAAGAGACGTTGAAGGTTGAAAGAAAAGTCAAGGGATATAAAAGATATTCATAGGTGGTCCACTGTCGTCTTTTTAAATTACATAATGACGATCTTGCTAAGTGGTACAAGTCTCTGTTGGAATACTGGTTGGTTGGTTCTCGGGAGAGGTTTGCACTTTGAATAAAAACAAAGGATGTTGTTTTAGGAAAAATAATAAATAGGGAGGAATTTTCAGTTTCTTTAACAGCATTAGCTTTTATAATATTCATAGTATTCAACTTTTTGGTTTAACATTAAATAATACTTTTTATTACAATTTAAAATGGAATACTGCCACTTAAAATTAAATTATTATTATTATTATTTTTGCTATGATTTTATTTTCATAAAGTCTATAATAAATTGCAAATGCCATATCGTAATTTTATCGATTTTACAGACTAATGCGAAGAGTTATTTTTATTTACGTCACATTGCTTTTCTTTGCTTAGTTTTTCTAATAAATGTATTTGTTCTTTTTAACTTGAAAACAAGTTTTCATAGCAATTCTTTGTTTGAATTGAATTTTCAGCCAAAATTTGCAGTCAGTCTAAAATCTCATGTCATCTCAAATTATATCGCTTGCCTAACATTTTTTTTTTCCCCTTTATGGTATCAAGATTACAGAGACAGTCTAATTTAAACTTGTTTATCTGCTTCAAATAAGCTTAATGCACACCTGTTACCTCCACACAAGCTTATTTGTATGAAAAGCACCACCTGGCTTGCTGCCAACCCAGTAATAGCATTCTTTTATGTGTAAACTACACCTTACCTTATTTCCTACAAGGCATTTAGACTAAGGTTTTTTTTGTAGGAGGGTTGGGGTGAGGGTGAGAAGAGTTAGAAAATGACTGACATTACAAAGCTCATTCAAGGACATATCATGCGTGGCCCCCGGCCAAGTAGGCAGCACACCGGGGCTCGGTATTCACACAAATGGAAGGAAAATAATAGCTGCTGGCTGTGAATTGTAATTCCCTCCAAACACCGACTTGGATGATCAACAGTTTCTCTAATAAGAGTCGAAATAATCTAATATGGCGCTTTTTCATTTCTGGTTCCAAGAGGGATTCTACAAATGTCGAAGTGGAAAATGTCATCCAAGCACAACGTTTGGTACAATTGTCATCATTAGTAAATGTGTGTGTACTGAATATTAAAACACGGAAACAAAATTATATGTGGTAATATTATATACCGTATTTTCTGCACTATAAGGCGCACCGGATTATAAGGCACACCTTCAATGAATGGGCCATTTTAAAACTTTGTCCATATATAAGGCGCATCAGATTATAAGGCGCACCTTTAATGAATGGCCCATTTTAAAACTTTGTCCCATATAAGTCCATATATTTGGACACGCCTGCCGCAGTGGCTCATTATTGGTCCATATATAAGGCGCACTGGATTATAAGGCGCACTGTCGGCTTTTGAGAAAATTGGAGGATTTTAGGAGCGCCTTATAGTGCGGAAAATACGGTACATCGTGAGAATAAGTGGCTCGGAAGACGAATTACTAAAATAGCGGTAGCGGTAAATTAGCAGTGACTGAAGCGAGGTTACAATAATGAGTGACGATGATTGTCAACTAATTAACATATTGTTCCAAACAAATATTTACTTGTCATTTAAAATGAACAGGAAACGAGGGTGGTCTTTTAAGTTTTTTTTCCATGACTATATACATAATTTATACATCTATAAATATTGCATGAATAGAAGCAAATGGGGCATATGTCCAAGACCAAACATTAAAAAAAAAAAAGTTCATCAACAAAGCTTACAAATGTTCTCACTGACATTAATCATTCTGTCTAATACAGATCAAGTACATCATGAATAAATTAGTCGGTGGTGATGATGTGGAAGGGGAGGCACTGAGTGGCTACGCATGTGCGGTTTGAGGACTTTGTGCTAATTAAATCATGGCGGACATGCAGAGGCTGAGATGTATATGCTAATAGCGTCCTATTCTCTTCTCGTTGGTGGCAGTAAATCTACAGCATGATGGAGGTGACATTTCGGAAAATGCTGGCTGGCCTTTCCTGAGCTTTGTCCTTCTGTTGGCAGAGGTCGCACAGCTAATACCCCAATGGTCAACTTTTGAAGGAGTAGTTTCCTGCCAGGACATTTTAACATCAAAGTATAATAACAAATGTAAGAAAGACTGTTATGATGCTTGAATGGCAATCCTGGGTGGGTGTAATATTTTCCATATGGTAATCATGTTTATCCCCAGTTGCTCTTCATGCTTGGTTCTCAAGATTGTATTTTATGAGATCATAATAGGCAGATTGGAAAAAAGCAGTCGTGCATTTTAACTTGATGAGACTCTTTTTAATAGGTAATGCATGGCAGTGTCATTTTTAGTTTGGGTCATACTTTTTGTATGTGCACACTCACTAATGAAAGTCTATTTTAAAAAAAAAGTTAGCAAGCATGAGTTATTGGAAGCCAGAGGTATTGTGGATGTGAAAAAGTTGCATTCTATTATATTATTCCAAAAGTAGAAAGTACTTAGGTGGCAATTTGTATTGCCAATCTAACCTAGCTCTCATGTCACAGTCAAATCAATAAAGGTGTAAAAGGAATGTGTGGTATGAATCAATGATACAAGTTAACGGGAAATTCCCAAAAATGACTTGACAGATGTTGCTAGGAAACGAGATCAAGTCATGTTTAGAAAGCCGTTTTACAATTTGTGTGCCCTCTGCCAGTCATCAGCTAAACTCAATAAAGCTAAACATCAATTGCAAGAATGTGGCAGCAAAGTCGAAAACTATTCTTACCCTAATAAAAAGATTTTTATAGTCTTCATACCACCTGTGCGTTAGAAATTTCTAATAGCGTCAGATTTGTTTTATTTATTTTTGAAGTATTGTGGCTAAAATTCAAAAGTACTTAGCTAATATTCATATTCATCCATCTCTACTTAATTAATATTCAGTGTCGACAACAGGAGAAATATGTCACACATTTAAAAAGCTACCAGTATAAATTATAAAACTACTTTCATCCGGCTCAAACAATTCAGTGTTTAATACAATTATGAAAGATGCTCACTAACCCATGAATCCATCTATTATCTGAATCGCTTCATCCTCTCGAGCGTCGCTTGAGCCTATCCCAACTGATTTTGGCCAGTAAGTAAACCCTGAACTGGTCGCCAGCCGATCCTGAATTCCAAAATATATGCTTCATGGATTCATCAGCAGATCCAGTATTATTATAGTCTACGCTCCGCTAGCCTTAATAAATCAGAATTTACAAAATGCCAGAACATTCTAAAAAAGGAAATTACACCCTTGTGTGCTCAAACGTGACAACACCGACTAAACAAACCAAGTTTGGCAAACATGGGCACTTGGCTATTTTCAAATAGCATTTTATCATCTCCAAACTAGTGGCCCAAAGCTTCATCTAGGCAATGGAGTGTGACTGGGAAAGCTCATTGAAAAGAAGTAGGGGGGGGGACAATAGGATGAAATGCTGGCTGCAGTCGGGAGCAGGTTTGGCGCAGCGTATCCTCCCCTCTGTTGAGCTTTCACGACCAACCTCCCATCTTGTCATCCTACTTGAGTCTCTCTTTGTCTCGCCTTCCCTCATGTTGCAGTAACTCTCCTTCCTGCTGCACAATCTAATCTGGGCAGCTTCACCCCCCCCATTTTTTTTTTTTAAACCACATCGCAATTAGACAGAAGGGAGCTTGCAGTTCGAACCACTTGGCTCGGCTGGAATTTGACTTTGATGTTTTAAAAGCTGAAATGGAATGCCGTGTAGGCTGAAGCACGCACCCGCCGCAGAGATGCAGATGGAGTCCATTTTGAGCACTTCAACAAATACGGTGTTGAAATCACAGTGCCCACATATGCTTTTGCAAACAATGGGAAGCACCACCGTCTTGATCTAACTCCATACCTGGTTGGGAAAAAAAAGGGGGAAATAACAGTAATTTTTGAAGATTTAAGTGACTGCAGAGGAAAGTAAATTGCCCTCCCCATGTCTCCCAGTTGAAAAGACAGTTGTTGAACATTTGTCACAAAGCTCTTTGACAAGAAATGTTTTTCTAGGAGAAAAAAAAAAAATGAAATATACTTTTCAGAATCTGTGATTCAAAGAAGGATGAAAACAATTACTGGCATAATCGCTATTTTGTTTCCAACAAACAAAACGGTTTGGATCTAGATTAACTTCAAATTGCCCATCGGTTTGTTTTGAATGTCTGTCGTTTGTATACAGGCTGTGATTGGTCTGGCGACCAGTCCTGGGTGTACAACAATGTAAAAATAGTGCAAGAATTACAAATGGATGAAAAATTTAGTCCTATTTCAAGACTGATTCTGAGTTGGCTGACTCTGTTTGGAACCGGGGCCAGTTTCAAGTCTCATCGGGCATCATTAGTCCTGGAATGTTCGGGGGAACCTGGAGCAATTGGCAGCTAGGACAACGGATGGATTTCACAAATTTGGTCAGCACCGTCAACCATGTCCATCACGTGTTATATTTTTATTTTATTCAAGCTGTATTAGTCTTCAACAACATCCATGGAGTAAAATTACAAGGAAGTCAATGATTACTTTTTATACCACTCGGACTTCTCCATTTTGTGCTGATTAGATTCAAGTCCGAGCAAGAAAATCATTTAGCTGTCCGTGCCTGTGTTGTCATCTATTGAATTTAGGGAGTAAATCATTTTTGTTTTGAGTCTGGAAGCAAATATCAAAATGAATCATGCTCAAAAATGAGTTTGATCTTGTTCATGTCTAAGCCCTTGATTTGGTCATAAATGAACTAAAAGCTGAAGTAGCCCGATTTCATCAGGCAAGCTTATTAAGCCAGGGACAGGGGGTAGTGGGCTGAATTTATTATTGTTTTTGTTTTTTTCTATGCCTTAAGGAAAAATCTCAATTACAAATAATTAACCTCACAGTGCTTATAGGCGATGTAACCAAAACACCATTAATCATTCATCTTTTTTCTGGCATCATTTTAAAACAAGTTGTCCCAAGTTTGTGCTCCTTGACATAACCATACAAACAAAATTTAAATCCATGTATTTATTCCTATGATTTAACTAAAAATTGAGAATATTTGCTTTAAAGAATTTCAGTTTTTTTTATTCCACTGCAGTAATTTAGATTTTTCAGCACATGACTCACTTGTGTGTTTGTTTGTAGTGACAGTTAATACAAAGATAATCCGTAAACAATTTGACAGAAACATTTGATCTGACTCACCAAAACATGAGTCATATCTCAGCATGCACTATAAAACATGGCGGGAAGGCTCCATATGGATCTTGCCATGAAATGCTGCTTTTTTTTTTTTTTTATGACTCCCATGTGGGGTTAGGACATTACGGTGAACCTCTTTCAAAGATTGGCATCAAGATGGTCCACTTGCAATTTTGTTCCAATTTAAAAAAAAATTGTCCTTGTGGTGTTTGAGTGCCATGTGTTGTCCTAATATGCGATAAATGGCTAACATGTTCCGTTTTCATTTCAAGCAAGCTTTAACCAGGCCAAAGTTCAGCTGATATTATGAATAAAACATCGTTACATTTGCTCAGCAAGCTACTCAAACTGTGATAGCAGCCGCAGATGAGCGAGTCAACATTTAATTGGTCTCATTTTATCATCTCTGCATTGATGTCTGCTGCAAACACCATTTTCTATAGAAAAAAAAATCAGTTAATCACTAGTCACAGTTAGTAAGTCTTAAAATACAAGTTTGTTAATTGTGATTAATTGGCACGGACGACTTCAACGTCATTTACGCTTCATAATTTCAGATTTTTGTGGGTGTATATATTATTCCGGTTTTGTTCATTTTGTGGCCTCCGTTCAGTTTGCCTTGTTCACATCTACCGTATTTTGCGCACTATAAGGCGCACCTAAAAACCTCCAATTTTCTCAAAAGCCGACAGTGCGCCTTATAATCAGGTGCGCCTTACATATGGACCAATATTGAGCCGCTACAGCAGGCGTGTCCAAAGTCCGGCCCGCGGGCCAAATGTATATATCTTATATATGGACAAAGTTTTAAAATGGGCCATTTATTGAAGGTGCGCCTTATAATCCGGTGCGCCTTATATATGGACAAAGTTTTAAAATGGGCCATTCATTGAAGGTGCACCTTATAATCCGATGTGCCTTATAGTGCGGAAAATACGGTATTTAGGAATCCAGATGCCTCACACAAGGGACATGAACTAGATACAATAGAATACATTTAAAACTTTGTGATGTATAATAACAATATTACACGGGCATCCTCTTCTCCTTGTTTGTTAACGAAGCAAACGGGAATGATGTGACTCATGTGACACCAGCTGTGCAGCATTCAAGTCACAGCAAGTTTTTCTAAATAACGTGTTATGAAAGAAAAGCGCACCGATGTTTGCAGTAATAAGATGGATCATCCATCTGAGGTACATCAAAACTAGACAGGTGGCCTTTCAAGTTGTGAAGTTTTTGACCTTTTGCTGGGTGTCCCCATGTGGAATATCTTTCTAATTTTCTAATAATGGTACAAAGGTCCATCAGGTCTGCACAGTCAATAAGAATAAGACTATTGATGTCTGGAATATCACTAGACAGATCATAACGGATGGTCCTACACACATACAAATTAAAGTAAGTACCTACTAGGGATGGAAAAATATCTTGCCGTGACTCGACAAGCCTTTCCCGTGACAATAGTGATAATGTTGCTCATTTACAAGATAATAGACTCTAGGATTGGATGTGAACATCTGGCAACGTGTTTGATATGTAGTTCATCTGCATATTTTGATGAGAACATGATTATCCTCACCGTACATTGTGAGTTTGATAATAAAAAAGGTCATTTTTGTGTTCTACCTGCTGAAGTTTGATATTGTCTCTCAAAGAACATTAAGACAGATATGTTGTGGGAAAATAATGTTACAATGCTAGCAACAGTACCGTATTTTCCGCACTATAAGGCGCACCGGATTATAGGCGCACCTTCAATGAATGGCCCATTTTAAAACTTTGAGGTTTTTAGGTGCGCCTTATAGTGCAGAAAATACGGTAACTAGGAGGCTGTAATCAGGCTCCAATGTGTATTGACATTTTACTTTCACTTGAAAAGAGTTATATTTTTAATCCCACACCGCTCCAGAATGTCAATGACGCAGCTGATTAGAGCAGATTTTGTGTATGCCGGTGATACGTCCGATCATCCATCTTCCGTTGCTGACCACACATACACAACGATGTCGCCATTTCAGCACGGGGATAATTACTGCAACTTTATTAATAATTCAACAAAGACTTAATAGAAGAAAGTAATGTAGAGCTAAAATCTGGCTCTGAAAAACTGTGGGATGTCCAGATTAGAAGTAGATGATGCTAGCTGTTAGCTTATTTGGTACTACATATACACTAATGATCGTGGAATTAATTAAATTAAAAAAAAATGTACCTGGGATTTGTATGATCAATAACATTTTATTTTGGAAGTATGTAACCCAATAAAAAAAAATATTTGGGACACATTTTGCTTATGTTAGCTTTGAAAATTTGCTCTCATAAATAAAACAAAGTAAATATATCTCCCAACAACTTATTCTTCTTAACTATTAGAGAGGCCCAGCATTTGTAATTATTTTTTTTTGGCTCTGTTTCCCAAATTCTGTCTGAGTACTGTTGTGGCAATGAATGCTAAAAGACCAAGGCTAAAGTTCTCTATGCATGCCTCTGGCTTTAATCTACATGCAGATCACTTCAATGTACTTCCTTGGGAGCTACGGAAGGAATCACTTTGCTAACCT
Source organism: Syngnathus scovelli (assembly GCF_024217435.2). NCBI lineage: Eukaryota > Metazoa > Chordata > Actinopteri > Syngnathiformes > Syngnathidae > Syngnathus > Syngnathus scovelli. Next base: position 8,150,455 of record NC_090866.1, on the reverse strand, counting down.
CAGAGCTCATTGCGCTTGCCCGAGGTGACCGCACCCGGCTCAGGTGAAACATTCTCAAATCCGGTCAGTGAGGAAAGCTGCTTGTCACACTTGATCAGTTTCCAATTCTATATGATTGACCCTAGCAGGAAATCTTTAGGTTGCTCATGCATGGATGAGAGCGAGAGATGGCAAATAAGAGAATCGGGGATGCAGATTGCTCATGCATGCTAAAATGGGAGGCAAGGTCATGATAGGTTGCTAAGTGACTGCGTCTCATCCCAACTGCAAAAAATGTAAGGTGACGTTGATTTGGCAATACTTTCTAAGAGGACGTTGATAGTTTCATGTGTGAACTTACCAAAATGTGACTCATGTGAAATCAAAACAGCAAAGTTTAATAATTGTGGTTTATTCAGTGTTGTGATTTAAATGATCAGGATTATTATCAGGCTTGTGCAGAGCTTGGTGACGAGGTGTGTTGGAATAGGGAAACATATAAACGGCAAATATTTTCTATAACATGCGTTTAATAAATAATGGCTTGATAATCATTTTGACTTTTGGCTTTAGTGGTTTGAATCGCTTCAAATTGATTTTGCAAATTGATCTCTATCTAATCAAGGCTAAAAATGCGGCCTTGGTAAATTGACTTGTGTGTTTGTATGTGTGTGTGTGAGATGGAAGGGGGCTGGTGGGTCAGTTAATAATTTGCATTTTGAATGCTTTTCGTCTCAGCGGCTTTTATTATTAACTATAAATTAAGAGGTTGACATTAAAATGCGGGTTGGGAGGGGTGAAAGTGACGATATAAATAGTAATCGCACTTGTTATGATCAAGGTTTACTTTGAAATCTTGTCCATTAAAGCTTTTTATGTTGGACAGAAATAAATGGAAGGCTTACACCTAGAGGAAGAATTAACGCTACGAAAGTTAATCGTCGTCGGGTCGGGAGGACTCCCTGCTGTCACACGGTTCAAACGACCCAGATATAAAATGGCCACTAGGGAGAATTTTACAGATATTTCTGATGGTCACTGTACCTAGTTTTGGTTGGAGACTACCGTATTTTCCGGACTATAAGGCGCACTTAAAAACCTAAAATTATCTCAAAAGCCGACAGTGCGCCTTATAGTCCAGTGCGCCTTATATATGGACCAAATTCCTAAATTTAAACTGGCCCGTTGTGTGCATTGTGTCATGAAATCAATCATAAGTGGCCCGCTGAAGACTATGAATCATGAATCAAAAAGACTATGGATCATTATTTTGTGATTATGAAGTAATTTGTTGCGTCTGAAGTTGAAATAAAAAAGATAAAATGCAGAATGATTTGGATTAAAAATCTGACATGATGCATTAATGGTGCGCCTTATAGTCCGGTGCGCCTTATATAAGGACAAAGTTTTTAAATGGGCCATTCATTGACGGTGCACCTTATAGTCCGGGAAATACGGTACAAGTAGAGAAAGATTAGTGATGCAAGGGTACCTTCAAATCTTGTTTGTAGTTTTAATACTGCTCATCCACTCTTGCTATTCCATTAACATACTGTATTTTTTTTATAAATTAGCATGGCCCCACTTACCTGTGCCATCCCATCTTCCCTTAAACACATCTCCAGAACCTGTCATCCATGACTGTGGAGCTCCCAGAGTTGAGAGCTCGTTGTACCACCAATCTTTGTTGGGTGGACCAGGGAAGGTTTATTTCATATCACGCTCCATAAACCGGCACTAAACCTGGGAGAATGTGCAATCAGGAGGTGAACACATTGCCAACTGGCAGCCTTCTCCAATATGGCTGAACCTTCAACTCCCCCGGACGAAAGCCAAGTATTAAATCAATGACGGGGGGGGGGGGGCTGGCTATACGACGAAATGAATTCCATTCTAATCGAGAAAAAAAAAAAAATCTTTTACGCTCACAAGCAATTATGCAGCATCATGGTGAGACTGTCGAAGAAATGGAAAAAATGATGAATACAAATCCGAGTAGGCTAAACTTCTAATGGACAGATCAGTGTAATAAGGAACGAAAGCAATGAGAATGAAAAACACAAAGTAACTCCTGAGAAGGCTCGGAGATTAAATGTCGCTGGGTAGGATAGGTCGGGGTTTTAGCAATTAGCCGGATGAAAGGGTAGCCGAACATATGACACTAAAGGAGAAAAGATGCTAACATATTTTCAATGGCTATTGAAGTAGCACATGTGTAGACATCGGGAACTTTGGAGCAAATTGAGAACTACTGTATGCTGACAGTGAGGCAGCAGAGGTTTGATACGGAGGTCGTTGGCGTTTTACAGTTAATTCAAGATGACAGTGTAATGGATAAAATTGGGCTCCTCATCTCGACGTGAGCACCGGGTCAACCCTGTCCAATTTCTCCAATGGCGACGGGGTTCGTGCTCCTTCACTCCCAGTTAGAAAGTGAAACAGGAGCGGGAGGGGGGAGGGCGATGCTCATTTGAAGGTGAAAAGTTGCAATGTTTTTTGAGTGGACAACCTCAGCGGCCCCACTGGAAAGAGATTAGAAGATGTTATTAGAAAGCAATGGGCTGTACATTGCACTCATAATCCTCCCACATGATAAAGTGTGGAATTGGGAATACACCTCGGCAAATAATGTTTCTGCATAATTAAATCCTTTATTTCTCTTTACTAGGGGAGGTTTTATTTCTTTTTTGACATTGACGTGCCTCAATTGTTTTCTCCCACTAATTATGCCCAAACTGAAGGACAATCTTCCTAAAGGACAAAACTCACATTGCCGCAATTTAATTAGAATAATTCTAAAAAAGTTTTTATTTTTTTAAATTTTTTTTATATCAGAATATATTTCAAGAATATTTGTATATATGTATATATATATATATATATATATATATATATATATATATATATCATATTATTTTATACTTTATATTTTATTTATATATATATCTAATATATCTAATATATATATACAAAATATTTATTAAATGTATTTATCTTATCAAGAATATAAGTGTGATACAGATCTTTATATTTTAAAAAGCCTATTTTGGTATTGAGTAAAATGCATCATTTAGGCTTGCATTATTTTTATTTATTTTTTTCCAAACTGAATCCCTTCTCTCTCGCATTTGCAATTTTTTTAAAGGTGCTTTGCCTTTTATTGCTCACCCGTGTCGTTGCTATTTTCATTCAGATGCTTTGAACACATTTCTCACAAGGTGCTTCCTGTCTCCATTTGTTTTGCCTCTCACTCAAACTTTTGAATATCCAAAGCTTTTAGTTCCAATACCGACTTGTTCTTTCAAATTTTGAATCAGGAAACAAGAAAAGGACCACATAGCAATTATTCATTTTCGTCAAGCCTTTAATGTATTCATTCGTGATGGTGTCTTTATTTGTCCACAACTAGCCTCCCCTCGGTGTTTAGTCATTAACCTAAGAGCAGCAAGAGTATGGCCATCCTAATAAATCCTTCTAAATGACTTTCGAGGATAAAGTTTCTATACAAGTACCCATAAAACAGTCTTTGGGGGTGGGGGTTACAAGCTCTGCTCATCCCGAGCATCCTTTCAACAAGACAGGCTTAGAAAAGCATCCTCATTAGTATGCATTGTCGAAAGACAGCTTTGATTTCTAATTTAATGTATGAAATATGATTTGACTCAAATGAACTGCTTTTTGAAGATATTTGCAATAGTTTGGCGTTGTAAGAATGTGAGGTCAACTGCTTGTTTATTGTTCTAGAAGAATAATGGAGTCTTCGGTGGGTATGTTTTATTTCGGAGGTCCCCAACCACCGGGCCGCGGGCCAGTGCCGGTCCGTGGGTCCTTTGGTAACGGGCGCCACAGAAAAAAATGTAGCGTCTACAAATAAAACAAAAAAAAAAATATGGAAGTCCACAAGGGACAAAAAGCTAAACACTCTGGTTGACGATCTCCCTTTAATAATAATAATAATAATAATAATAATAATAATAATAATAATAATAATAAATTATATTTATAGTGCACGTTACATTTTAAATTCCCCAAATTTATTTTTATGTGGTTTATATTTGTTTTTATGCCAGTCGTATCATTTTATTTCATCATATTTACCCCCCGGACTTTAAAGGCCGGTCTGTGAAAATATTTCTGGCACGTAACCGGTCCGTGGCGCAAAAAAAGGTTTCGGACCGCTGGATTAGTTGACTCCTCTTGAAACCAGAACCTATACACAGTCCAAAAGTTACGAATCAAATTTAAAACTGTTAGCGACGATAATTTATCTTGAAATTATTTTTAGAATATTGTTACAAATATCTCAAATTCTCCATTAACTTGTTAAAAATATCAGACAGCTTAGTTTGTGAATTCTTTTTTTTTTGTTGATAAGGTCCTGTGAGGAAACTTGTGTTTGTTTTCCAATACAAGTTGTGGTTGGAAAAAAAACAAAACTTAAAATCAATAACAGAAGCAAAACAAATATGCTCCCTGAGGCAGCGATGCCATGTTTCTTATTGTGTACTTCGATGATCGATTATCAAAGTTATAGTTTCTGAGGTAATGGAGAAAACTTTCAAAGAAACAAAACAAAATTCTGCTTTAGGGCTAATTTTTACTTTAATTATATCGTATCATTATATAGCCAATAATCAGCATATACAGTATATATCAAATTGACACAAATTCAGTTATAGGCCGCTATAAAAGTTAGATCTTAAAAAATATATATTACACGATACAATTAGCATTTTCCCTCTCGTAAAAATCCTTTCCAGTGCAAACTTTATATTCTGTTTAACAACCTCACACGTGTTACACACAGCTCTAAAAGCTTTTTGTGGAGCATGTAAAGATGCTGACATCTGCAGCAGATTCCTACAATCTCTACTATGCTTATGTGTCCCATAAAGATCAAACCGAGGTCAGACCCCCCTCCCCAACATGACATTAAAAAAAAAAAAAAAAAAATCAATAAAAGCACCACAGCTGATCGTCACTGTTCATTTATAATAAAAGACAAATTAGTCGACATGGTGGTAATATTCGGGATTTTAAGCAAGGAATTTCATAGGGGAACGACTTGCCGTAATTGCAGCCGCCATAAATACATGTTTTATTGCCTTTATAAAGTATTCATGCTGCATGCTTGATGTGCTCGGACTGTTTCAGCACAGCGGTGCTGCCACACAGTGAGAGAAGAGAAATAAAAGCCAGAATCAAGATGATTGGAAGATAATACAGAGAATTGACTCTGGAAGTGTTTGGTGTTGTTTGGGAAAAATATTGATCAGTTTAAATGCTTTGAAGAAGCCATATTTGTCATGATCTGGGTTTTTGTTGACCGATCAGATTTAATTTTGTTGTATTTTGTGTCACGTTCTGGTTAGCTTTGGTTCCTCCAGCCATCGATTGCTTGTGGAGGTGTTCTTATTTTTGGTTTTGTCGTGTTGGGTCATTGTTCCTGTGTAGCTTCATGTCAGGTTTGTTGTTTTGAGTTTATTTTGTGACAATAAAATCTGGGCAAGTATCTCTGCACCAAAAAAGAAAAAGAGATTGAAAAATTTGGCGTTATGGGAACACATGAACAGAGCTTGTTTTGTTGTGTTTCCAATAGTTTTTAATAATCTCATCAGATTGGTTGCATCAAATAAGATTTAAAAAGAGTGTCACACAAAATTAACTTAATTAATAAATTAATTGAATTAACAAACTTTATTTTGTATATTTTGTAAGTTAGTGTATGCAGGTAGTTTGAAATGATCTCATCAGATTGGTCGCATCAAATAAGATTTAAAAGAAGAAAAGAAACAGAAAATTTACTTAATTAAGAAATTAATTAAATCAACAAATTTTATTTTGTATATTTTGTAAGTTATTATATGCAGATGAAATTTTCTGTGACTTAAAATAATTGATCTAATGGAGCAATTGTGGAAGTGAAAATACTAAAAATATATATATATAAAATATTATTCACTAAACTCTAAAAACTTTGACTTGACCTTGAAAAAAAAAAAGCACATTAATCCTGACAACCACTAAGATTTATTTACTGTGAAAATTTCAATTTTTATCCCGGCTGGGCTTTCTTCAGAATCAATTGCACCTTTTAGTGCATACCCCATGCAGTGAAGAACACATTCAATCACATTTTATTGTCTTGATAAGCCATGAAGGCAAAAAAATGCACCTGCAGTTTCTTTTAAACCGCTGAAGCTTTTCGGTATAAGTACCACCGCACCAGTAGCATGCATCAGCGGTCATGCTTTGGCACACAACGCAACACCGGGTGTTAAATCGACCAGCACATAGCGGTTTACGCAACAAGCTTTACCTTAACCTTAATAGTGAGTGAAAATCCTTTCATAACACAAGTTACATTTCAGTGAGCACATGGAGGCGGTGTGACTGTGATAGTGGCCCTGAAAATAAATAAGTTTTGCGAAAGCAAAGCAATCTCGAATCTGTTATCTTGTTTTTACTCTGTTTAGATAGCATTGTGCCAATGGCAAAAACCGCAGAGTCGGCGATAGGTCATATCGGATAATCTATTAATCATTGGCATGATTTTATATTCAAGCCTAATTAGGTGCTACAGTTGTACAAATAGCAGCTCTGGGTCACGTTTGCTCCCAGTTAGCAAGTAAACCCCCAATGCTACGGGTTTAAATCTTTTTTAAGCACGAGTGATGTCCTAAAAATCAGCAGGGGGGAGAAATAATGAGATTCGCCACTCTAGAATTGCACACAGGGGGTATAGAATGTATCGCAAGCTTCTTTGGAATCCATGTAAAAAAACATTGGGAGGTTGTTAGAACCCATGCGACATGCTTAAACGGGTCTTCTTGAATCATAATTTTTACAAGTTGGAATCCAATGGATTTGTTTCTGCTATCCAGTTATGATTTCACACCAAAAACATCCATGTAAGTGGTTTTGTAGGACACAATTTCACAGTGTTGGCATCAAGTGGGAGATCAGAGAAGCCCAGTGGGTACCGTGTATCCTTACCCCCACCCCCCATTGGCGGTGTGCCGCTTCCTGGCAATCAATGCTCATTTTAGTCACTCATCCACACCCCTTACATTGATCCCCTTCAACCTGGACCATGCATGCAGGCGAGGTACTCAACACTGATTTGCTATTTTGTCTAGAACACAGATGGGCTTCACCCCCGAAGAGAGACGACACAGTGTACCGGTGCTGAAACGTGAGGCCACTTGGAACATTTAGCAAGAAAGACTACACAATAACGCTTTCTAATGGTTGATGCTGAGATGGAGAAGGGCGAGATAGTACATTTCTAAGAATTGCTGCCATTTTATATATGGGATCGGAAAAAAAATTAAAATTACATCATTTATGATCAATTACCGTAATTTCTGGACTATAAGACGCACCTAAATATAAGTCGCACCAGCTTGTTCATATCTAAGACACACTGGACTATAAGATGAAGGTGTTTTAATGTTTAATTTCCATATGTAAGAGAATATGCACAAATCATACAATATCATGAAATCCGGATAAGTCGCACTGGATTGAAGTGCAAATTTGTGCAAAAAGTAGCGGCTTATAGTCCAGAAAATACGGTAATGCAAAAAAATGAAGTTAGATACATACGACATAGACAATGTACGAAAAAGAGAGATCTAAAATGCAGATGACAGTACTTGTAAAGCACAAATTGATGAAGCAGTCTAAATTAGGAAGGGCTGAGGAAGTCCTCAATAATAGGTTTTGGTTAATTTTGTTTAATTTCCCCCCCCCCCTTGTGTTTTGTACTTATATTGGGAATATAAAAGCTAACTTTCCATGCACAGACACGAGGACTATTTTTAAACTGTCTCAGAAACAAATACAAATATTTGATTGATGGAAGATGTACAGTCTTCTTCTCATGAAGACTCTCCAAAGCGCCGTCTCCCTGAATGATCGGCAGGTTTGACAGCATGGAACAGAGACACGCGAGGCTGCCATCCTTCAGTCAACTTGCTCATGTCAAATGTGCGGATGCTTGTCTGGTGTTTTGTTAGCATCCTACCTCAGTCACTACCTGCCTTATTTTGTTTTGTAAATAGGAGTTTCATTTCCTCTGTCGCATATTTTATATGAATACCAAGCACCGAATACTCATATTTGGTTTTGCATGATGGAGCTAGAAAACCTTATTGAGTTGGATTATTAATGCTTGTGTTTCTTGGCACTCGGCTACTGAGAAAAGGGCATGTATTTATCCCATAAATGCACTCACCTGGAAAATAGGGTATAAAAACGCAATACCGTATTTCCTTCCATATATTATTTTGACTGACAAGCCATGCTATGCTAATGCTATTCCTCATGTCAGCTTGGACATCTGATGATGTCAATTAGTTTGAGTACAACCAATTATCACACTGATTTAATATTTTCATTGTTGTAGGACGGTCTCTCAAAATAATAATAATGCTGAATAATAGAAATCTGATGTGATATGAAGTCTAATTGGCTGTGGTTTTCATTTGTCTGTTTTTTTTGTTTTGTTTTTTTCCTGGCTACTGACCATGCGAGTGCAATTTAGGTAATCGCCCACTTAACTGCCTGTAAATGTGAAAGTGAGCGCAAGTAGTTTATCTCTATGATTAATGACAATTAACTCGGATGTCCGGTGGGATTTATTCCATCTCCCTCATGACCCCGCGAAGACTGAGCTGTACGGCTCATCGTTAACAGGCTGATTCTTGGAAATGTCAACATTTAAATGAGCATTTTCTCCAAATACCTTTTTTGTTAAACAAGATCTTCAAACTCTTACTCGTCTGGAACTAAATATACAACAGAGGTGGTTTTACCGTACTAGTGAATATTAACAAAATTATGAAATGATCCCAGAAGAGAACTATGAGATGTTAATGGGCAAATTTTACAGTGGAATCTCAAACATCTAATATTTGCCCATCAGTGGGCTTAAATCAAATTTGTAATTTGTTTATATTTTTTTACAACAAATCTGAGTTCAGAACAGTTTAAGATTGTTAAAACAGCTATTGTTAAGGTTCATATATTCTTACCCTCAGAAAAAAAAGTACTCGTTCAGAAGTTGTTCTTCCTCTCTGTAGATGAGCTTGAATTCTATTTATTTGTGTCAGATGTTCCTTTTTCTTTCACTTGCATTCTTCCTTTGTGTGCATCTGTTGTTGAAGCATGCAAGACGCCCGTGGTGTTGAAAAAGCGAGGAGAACAAAAGCAGGCAACAGAAGAACAGCGCAATCCCGCCGTCAAACTCGGAGTTGCCTTTTCAAATGAGGTCACCGCCTTCCCTTCTGATTCTAATGACGTTTATTGATGTCTTTAATAACTTTTTTTCTTTCTGTTGGCTTTTAATGAACACTGGGTGTTGCTCAGTGCCCGAGAGCCCCAACGGTGAACGGGGGATATTGTAGGGAGACAGATGGAGAGAGGGAGACAAAGATTGAGAGCGAGGAAAGTGGAAGAGATCCCTGGAGTTCAGTCAAACTAATCCCTTTGGCCGAGAGCTGTGAGTCAATTATTCTTCATTTGTCTTTTATCTTGCCACTGTTGCCTGGGAATGGGCTTCTCTAAGATACGTCAGACACTTGATGCGGTTTGGCCTGAAGGGCTCATAAAATTTAGGACAGCCAAATATCAGAGACGACACGAGGTCCGACGGGGTAATTGTGTCAGAAATTGGGGTTGGTTGCCGAGCCCATACCTGGCGTTGAAGTATGAAAGGGGCGCAAAAAGGAGCAATATCTGAAAAATAAAATGTAATAATGGCTGTGATAAGAATTCACTTTCGTTCAAGTTCGGTCGTAGTGTACGTGACATAAAATTTCGTTCAATGACATCTTGGGACAAACTCGGTAAACGGTTCTTGCGAGAAGTAAAGCATACGCCACCTTGTGAACCAACGGACATTTTTAGATTTCTAAGTTTGTCATCCTACAAGTATGGAGGAGTAGAAATGGATGAACATTTAGTTTTGCTGTTTACCTGCCGAAGTGTTTTGGCATGTCATGTTAGTGTTGAGTAGAGTGAGTACCGTATTTTCCGCACTATAAGGCGCGCCAGATTATAAGGCACACCTTCAATGAATGGACCATTTTAAAAACTGTGTCCATATATAAGGCGTACCGGATTATAAGGCGCACCTTCAATGAATGGCCCATTTTAAAACTTTGTCCATATGTAAGATATATACATTTGGCCTGCGGACCGGACTTTGGACACGCCTGCTGTAGTGGCTCAATATTGGTCCATATATAAGGCACACCTGATTATAAGGCACACTGCCAGCTTTTGAGAAAATTTGAGGTTTTTAGGTGCGCCTTATAGTGCGGAAAATACGGTAGCCTAATGCTAATTTAGTAACCAGTGTGGTGAGGATTCAAGACAGAAGATTCTACCGGTTCGTTTACAGGTCTCACATTCATGACAAAACACTTGTCATGTCATGTTAGCGTTAACATTTTGCAATGTGTTAACATTTAGCAACGTGTATGCTAAAGTGAGTAGCCTAAAGCTAATTTAGTGGGGTGGGGATTCAAGAAAAAAGATTCTACCGGTTCATTTACAGGTCTCTCTAATATATGCGAGGAGAAACATGCAGGATTATCCAAATGTATTGTAAACATCCAGCAGATACACAGGGATTACAGTTATAATCTGTTGTTTTTATAAAATACTTCAATGAGATTCTTGTTTGTTCTTATTGATGAAGAACTTAATAAATATTGCAGAAATCCACAGCGAGTTATGTGTAGCAGTATTTGTGTTGTTTTCGTACATTCAAACGATATTTTTCTGCGAGACCACATTAACTTCATCGGTCTGTAATATTATTTAATCAAGCCTCACATGTAGTTTTTTGTAAATAATGCATCTAGTTCAGAGAAAGGTTGCTGAAGATATTATTATTGAGCTTTAATAATTCACATGCAAATGAGGCAAGGCAGTGTGACATCAGCATGTCTGATGCGAAAAAGATGACAGCGTATGAAGCCGGCAGAACGTTGCCATATTCAATGCTGAAAGGTTAATTGTATGCGGCTCACATAAGCAAATGTAATCATGTTTCTCAAGGACGGCTCGCTACAAAATATCCCCTACCTCTAACAATAAATTAAACACCCTCCACTGACAGATAATTAAAGAACACAACTACCTTTTGAAACACCTCATAATTTCACGAGTAACAAATTTGCTTGTCATTTGAAATATGTCAGAAAAATAGTTACCGGTTAATTGCACTTGTGAGTGTCAATGGAGGACTTTGCCGAGGAAGCTGTTGGCTTTATTGTTAATAATATTTTTTTTCTTGATATGCCTGGATATAATATGCCGGGGATTGGGTATTTTTAATGATTCTCTGCAGAAACTCAAACCACAGCAGAAATGACTACAAGGTCACACAGTTGGGAGCCTCGCTATTCTTTATTGACAAACTCGCCTCCGTTCCGTGACAACTTCCTCCTCCCTCATGTTAGAAATTTCTTTTACCCTCATTTTTTATATGGTGTGAAAGACTCTGCCAAGAAGGCAGTCGATGTCTGACCAAAGGTTGGGTTTTTTTTTTAAATACTGAGAGAAACCCACACAGTTATACTGTGAACCAGAAGACTGATATTCCTATCAGTCACTGCTCCTCTTAAATCTGGCTTGTGACCCTCCTACACAATGGTGGGAATTTTAGTCTTAAAGCGTCAACACCCGCAACACAAGCTCGAATCCATCGTCGCTCAGCTTCCCTTGGTAAAAGCAGAAAAATAATCGTGATTCATGAATGGTATCAAGACATTTATTGGTATGATTTTTCTTTATAATTAGCAGCAAATTGTCCTAAGAAAATCACACTGAACAAAAGGATTTTTTTTTTTTTATTGCTCTGGTTTAAAACGCCAAGTTAGTTTTTTAAGTATAGCACTGGTCTGAAAAAAAAAATATCAATAATATCATCAGCAGCGAGTCGACTTGACTTTAATCACATTTGTGCCGACTTGTAAAAAGTCTCAAGTCCTGCAGAGGTCATCATCATTCAACGGGCTTGCGGTCGGACATGTAAAAATCAATGGTTGATGTATTTTGAAGTCAACCTCTCTTAAAAGTGAGCCTTTAAAACTACAGCACATATAACATATTAACCCAATGATCAATATCACAGTGTGCAGGGGATTGATTGATTGATTGTCTCACATAAAACCCGAATGAAAAAAGCCTCCGGGAATTAATCTTCATGAAATATCCCTGCATGTTTACTCATCATTATCAGGAGAAAACATTCAATAACAACAAAATCCTCCACTGACCTCATGACACGATTATTCCAATTGTAAACAACCATTTTCTCGAACATCCAGTCTCAGCAGTGTTATCTGATGCTCACCTCCCTTGAATATGGAAAAAGGCCATGTTAGCGTAAAGCGGCTTCTAAATAATGCTGATGCTATGCACGTGCTCATGAGCCAAACAAGGAGTGCAGAAGAAGCAAACTGTGGCAAGAGTCCGTTGGTTGGAATAAGGATGAAGTAGGTGGATTAACATGTTTGTACAGAGGTTGCTTGTTTAAACAGTCAGTGAATGACTGACTGAGGAACAACACTGACTTTCATGCAGAGTGAGGAAGGGCTACCCAAAGTCGTATCTGTGAGCGGGGTTTATTCAGGTCAAAATAGATGTATGGGAAGAAAAAAATTGCGTCACCCTCAGTTGTTGAATAGAACTGAAAAACAACAACCTTGTCTTATGATGTCGAAAATCACAATTCCCAAAAGAAGTATGTCGTAGAGTTAAGGTTGCCAATATACATATATATTAGAGTACATGCTGTTTGCCTTCTCTACTTGTTTGTCTCTCCGATCAATCCCTCCCTTTGAATTTGCTCCTAATTGCACTTGCATTAACATTTTCTCCACGCCGCATATGCTTACTCCTAGTCAAACACTCGAGCTTGGAGCTCCAAATACCTCCAAATCACAACAAATTAGATTAATTGCAGCATGAGCTAAGGGACTAGAGTTATTTGGCCAACATGCTTACGATTTGAAACGTCAATGTCCAAGCTGTATCTTGAGAGGTGCCAAGTCCATTCCTTTGACCTCATTTGAGAAGCTTAACTCTGTTTGGCGTTGCTCACGCAGCAGACAGCAGGAGGCACACTCCTGGCACGGGATACCGCATGACCAGATGGACCGTTCGATAATTATAGTTCTGTTCAATGGGACGACTGGCAACTTCAAGTCATTGTTTTGAATTTAGTTGAAACTATGCAATTTTCGACTCTAGTTGAGGAGATAGACGAACAGGAATGGGAAGAAAATGGGGTGTTTTGTTTGTTGCCGCATAATTGCCTGTGGGAAATTTAGAAAAATTGTATTGATTGCTGGAAAGGATGTTTTGTACTGTATGCCCGTGGCATCCAAAAATTTGTCTAGCCAGACTTGTCATTGTTGATTTTTTTTTTCTGTGAATGACAAATGCAGCAAATAAGATACAACCGTGAGTGTCACGTGATCAATAATGACGACTTTTCCCTACCAAATTACAAATACCGTATTTTCCGCACTATAAGGCGCACCAAAAAACTTCCAATTTTCTCAAAAGCCGACAGGGCGCCTTATAATCCAGTAGGTGAGTCTGAAACATACTTGGGAGTTTCTATTGTCATTTATTCAAAGTCACACATTCATAACTATACATTCAAAGTTGTGCATGTACAGCACTGTGCAAAAGTCAAGCGGCATCATTTGGAGATGATGCTATTATAAGCAGCTTCTGAGGAGGGTAAAGCTACCTTTAAAACTTAAACATTATGCAGCTCGAATTGATGGCTCGAATGTATCGAAAAAAAATCTCTTAAGTGGATAATACTCTAGTACTATAAAATCAACATTATTACAATAACCAAGTACTGTATTCTCTTTGAAATTGTGTGCACATGTAGGCAGAGTGCGTGCGTTTCGGCGGTGGAGAACGCTCAGCAGAAGGTGCACCTTATATATGGACCAATATTGAGCCACTACGGCAGGCGTGTCCAAATATAAAGACTTATATATGGACAAAGTTTTAAAATGGGCCATTCATTGAAGGTGTGCCTTATAGTGCGGAAAATACGGTACTTAAAGCTCAGTGAAAACCATTGTGTGCATTTTCTGTGTACGTGTCCTCACTTTTCCTCTGACTTGTGGCTTCTTTAATCATGACGTTCTAGTTTGAGGTTCAAGGAGGGGCAAAGTAATGCATGCAAATAAAGGAACCTGGAAAAAAAAGAAGTCATCTCCAATTACCAATCTAGAGGGAAAGATCAGAATAGAATGCTTAAACAGATAGGTTGGCTTCAGGCGTCTTTTTTTTTTTTAGGGAGTACTTTTTAATTACAAGTGTCTGATGGTTTGTTGAAAAAGTACCTGTGCTTTTACTTCACTATTTAGAATAAAGTGAATAATATTGCCTTTATCTATCATGATGTGCATCATTTTAGAAAATCTTTCACGGAATATATCCCGTAGAATTTTCTCAAAGGTGTTTTCCATTTCCCATTTGCTTCCTTCAATCACTAGATGACACACTTGACCGATCACTCAAACGGTCCCATCTAAAAATGCTTGCTCTCTCTGCTGCTGCTATTCTGCTGTCAATTGAACATTGTGAAACTCAAGACCTGTCCTCCATTTCTTCATCACAACTGCGGTTGCGGAGTCCGTGCAAATTCACTCCAACCCTCTCAGACTTTGTTTTGGCTCCACTGTCAGCTTTTGGCTGTATTTTTTAATACAACATATTTATATAACATGTAATTCTATTTTATAATTAATTTCTAATAAATTCTATTTTATTATTAATTTGATTATTTCATGATTATTATGTTTCATTTTTAGTTTTGATTACCTAATCAATAAATATTGAGATGAATAAAATCCAGTATAATGGGAAAAAAAATGCAAACGAGACTCTTTATCAAGATATAAATTAGTTTGAAAATTATCTTTATTATATTTAATTATGTGTATATTTTTTAACAGCAATAAGTGAAAAAAAAATTATTTTTAGCCATTTCCTAAACTTGTGAACTATGATTGACTAGACCTTAACTCAATATAATAAAATCCAGTATAATGGGGAAAAAAATGCAAACAAGACTCTTCATCAAGATATAAATTAGTTTGAAAATTATCTCTATTATATTTAATTATGTGTATATTTTTTAAAAGCAATAAGCAAAAAAAAAAACTTATTTTTAAGCTTTTCCTAAACTTGTGAACTATGATTGACTAGACCTAAACTCAATATGTGTTTTTTGTTTTTTGGAAGCTCTGTGGTTGTTGTCCAGGCTTCTCAAGACAGAGAAATGGCCTTCTAAAGCCCCCAAGTCAAGACCACAGGAAATGCTGAGTCATACCAGGCAGCAATGACCCTGAACATTTGAGAGCCCCAAGCCCAGCGGAGCACAAAGCACCTCTCTGTGCTTTCCAGCTAAAACGTCGATTTCACATAACTGTCCACACAGAGTCCTGATCTCCAGATTTAATACTCCGCTGCTCTTCATTTCACCCTTTCTCATTTAAATCTTTCTCATTTTCTCTCCGCATTACTTCCCCTCCCGCCGTCTACCTTTCGTTGCCCTGCCCCGGACAGCTAACATCATCAACATCCAATAAAAGATAATTCTATCTTATAAAATCGTCAGATAAGAAACTGAGGTTCGGCAAGCTTTTACAGGCTGATTAAATGGAATCTATTACAACCGCAGGAGAAGGAAAAAAAAAAAAAAAAAGACCTTCCGATGCTTTGTTTAAATGTTACTTTGAATGAAGGAATAATTGAGTGTTGGATGAGATTTTTCGAATGTCATTTAAATGTGGATTAAGTTTAATAGGATGTCAGAAAAGAGAGGTATAGTTTTCTTTCTTTTCTTTTCAGTGAAGATGCGCATGTCAAGTTGTAATTCTCACCAAAATAAAACGAGAGCTTCCACACTTTAGTGCCGAGAAGAATCCTTGATTGAGTTTTTTTCAATATATTGTGTAGTTTAAATGATTGCTGTAAAAGCATAATTGAGTACATTCATATTATTCTGGTTAGGGATTTGGAGCTGACTATTTTTTGTACTACAAGCGAAAAAATAGCAGAAAACAAAGATTTTGTAAAAAGGTTTTTACAAAATCTATCATGAGATTTTATAGGACTAAAAGCTTTTAAATTAGTATTAAAAAAAGCTTTGACATAGATAATAATAATAATAATTTCACAATAATAATAATGATAATAACGATAGAAATAAAATTAAACAGCATTCCCATTTTGTTAAAAATTAGCCAGGCAGTCGAGATTCTGAGCATCAAATTATTTTCTGTCATTTATTCATAAAGCAAATGTTTGAAAATGATATTGGTAATTTAATAAACTAATAAATTATCTGAATTTATTTTAACAATATGAAAATAATAATTTTTTAAGATAAATATATAATTATGTTCCGCCACAAACGGTGAGGCCTAAAAAAAATGTGCGAGCCTGTGTAAAATTGTTTTCTTTTTTAAATCTGGCAACCCTTACAGTAACTATTTCACATTTAAAAAAAGAAAAAACACAAAAACTGAAATGTTCTTCATATCATTTCTTTTTAGTAGTTGGAACAAGTTTCCAAAGTTTAAAACTACAAATCACAGCAATTGTTATACATGACAAAACAAATCCAAAAATTGTTCCAACCTGACACCATCTCCCTCCAAAACATGTTGTAACCTATTTTGATTTTATTTTTTTCTCTCTTTCAACTCGATAAATCAGAATATTGGAAGTGAAACGAATCGAAGAGGCCAACTAGCGCAACGGGATACCATTAGTCCTTTGGTACGCTTTCTTTAGTGAAGTATCCCTGGCAACTAGAGTACCTGTGAGACACTGATTAAAGTTGTTTTCCTCACTGCCAAGCCTATGAGGGCTCACCATCAGCAGGCCATAGGACCCCACTAATAGAGCCAATGTGTTCTTTTTAAAGTGTCATCCTGGATTATAGCCATAACATGAGTGTGATCATGGACCTGTATAAGTGTCTCTACAAGACCTAACAGCAGGTTTACTCGGCCCCCTGACGTTTCCACAAGACGTCGTGGCTAGGTACTTGGCGCCTACGCGGCCCAGGTCCCCCGCAGTCACCTTACTGGGCAACTGATAATGCAGTAATTCCATTTGACAGGTGACGGAACAAAGCTTTGGTTTGTAACCAAAGTTGGGCCATCCAACCATGTTTTCAGACATGAACTACATGTCCTACCAATATTTAGGGCCTGAGTACCAGGTTGTGCGAAAGCCCTTTTGGAACTGGTGTATTTATTGTGATTCTCATTGAAGGGGGTCTTAACATGCTTAAAAACTCACCAGTTTTTGTATTTTATGGGTCTAGACCATGAACCATAATCAGAAAATACTTTTTGTGTCAGCCTTAGAGTCCCGCTATGCCTCACTGTCATCTGGTGTTCCACAGGGTTCAATATTGGGGCCCCTGCTGTTTTTATTCTATTTGCTGCTTGTTGGTTCCATCTTAAGAAAACATGGTATATCCTTCCACTGCTATGTAGATGACAGTGAGATCTATGTTCCACTGTTTTGTTTTTAGGAAATCAAGGCCTGGATGGCTTGAATATCTTGAATTTCACTAACTGGTATTTTTTCGAACAGTCTGTTATTATTGTATGATTAAATTTGATTCCATGTACAGCAAATTGTATGCAATGGTTGTTTTAAAGTGCTAAATGGTTGAGTTAGAAATGACCTATGTGTCATCATTGCTTATCATAACAAAATGCACAAAAAAGGCTCAAGGTCTCATTTATATAGTTTTCCTTTTTAAAATACCCAGACGAGCCTCAATAAAAAGCCTGTATCTTATCCACCACTGTATTTCCAGATTATTATTATTGAAAATGTTAGTTTAAAGAAAGAATGCTTGAGATAACAATTCCATTAGTGTTGCTTTTTTTTTTTCCTCAGCAATTTTATTGCTATTCTTTCAAAAAGCACTTCATGTTAAGTCCAGCCTTGGCTTGCTATTATAAATCAATACAATTGGACAAATGAGACGCCATCGACAGACAATAAGGTTTACAGGCCACAAACCATTCAGCCACTAAATATATGATTAAAAATATAAATATTGACATTTCCAGGGGTCACAGTGTCAGAACACAAAGTTCCAATATATGACTAGGATGCCGCAAAATGGAAAAATCACTCGCAGATCAAACTAATTCAGATCGTCAATTAAATGACAGCCAAATAGCCCATGAGCACTGTTCGCAGTACTCCACCATATTGAAGTGCCATGAAAAATAATGGATGGATTTTTTTTCATCCCTCAAGGTCTACTTCCAAACTGCTGGTGGCATAAACTGACAGATTTTTGGTCAGTCAAGTATAAGAGGCCTCATGTGGGTTCTATTAATCATTAATAGCCCCCTACTCATTTTTTCCACAAGAAAGAAGACATGAGTAATGACTTTTCTTGATTAGAATGTACTGTTATTATGATTTATTAATATGGAAATGTATTTATATTTTATTAATATTGCGAAGGGTATGCAACAAAATATAACACATTATCTGTGATATGAAGACAACAAAAAAATTTGGCATTTCCCAGTTTTGGTGGTATTGTGTGTCTGTTCCGATATCAACACACAACACCACGCACATTGAAGTTTCTTTTCCAACACTATCTAGAAACATTTCCCCCGAGGCAGAACATACTTTTGCATGGCACTGAGCTGAGTTATCGTGTCATAATTCAAAGTCGTCAAAGGAATAAAACGGGTAGGGGGAAAAAAGAAAATTAATTGTTGCTGCTGCAAATACGCATTGGGCTAGCACACTTGTTATTACAAAGCAATCACCGTTTTACAACAACAGAGGGTTATAGTAAATGAGCTGTGGGGATTAGAAGGTCCTACGGAGCCCAATGCCACTTCGAGGAATCAAACAGAGGCCACAAAGCTCGGGCGAGGAGGTAGAGGGGGGGGATGGATCTGCACTTGGCTGTAAATCAATAGCCAGCATGCAGTGATAAATCCCCCCAGCTCCAATGACCGACTGGCCCTCACACCCTCACACGCAGAACAATCTTGGTCCCCTCCTGTCAAAACAGCCACAAGTTATCACTGCCATGGATCACTGGCACGCTGGTGTCAGCTGAAAGTCAGCTCAAAGCTAAGCTCCAAAAGGAGAGCGTGTCCTTGGCTTTGCTGGATGTTCCAGCAAAATCAAGTCTAGCTTAACCTTTATGGTTGTTGTAAAGTTAAAATATCACTCACTGGCCGCTTTGAGATTACACTGGGCCTGTGCACTATAATGTGTTTTTTTTTACAATTCAGAAATAATCAGAAAAATAGAGATATAGGGAAGGGAAAGAGATGATGTCATAGCAAATCAGATTTCTATTGGTTTTATGAGTAATACCTAATACGGGCATTTGTTATAGGAAAATGCACTAATACAGGATTTTCAAAATGTGGGACGGTGAGCCTCCCCTCGGGGAACACTAACCTTGTAGTGGTTCTGACACCAAAAATAAATGGTGTTCTCCCCCAGGTAAACAATGAATAAGTGGATGGGAATATTGGAATACTACTGGGAGGTAGTGAACAAACAACGAGAGTCTTACAGGGATTTTGTAACTATTTATTTATTTATTTATTTATTTATTTATTTATTTCAATTTTGTTCTATTTTCTTTTGTTTTGTACATTTGATAAAAATATTGTAAATTTTATTTTTTTTAAATATTTGCAGAGGAACTTTCTGTGATATACTGTAACATTTGATACTTTCAATATCTACCCTTTTTATCAAATTGATCTGAAAAGAAAAAAAAGATTGAAAATAATATTCAAACATGAATTTGAAAATGAGCGCTTGAGGAATTTTGAGATGAAAATCAATTTGTTAATTATATCCATCTTGATCGCTAACTTATAATGATCTTTCTTTCTTTCAATTTTGTTCTATTTTCTTTTGTTTTGTACATTTGATAAAAATATTGTACATTTTAATTTGTATTTTTTTTTAATATTTTGCAGAGGAACTTACTGTGATATACTGTAACATTTGATACTTTCAATATCTACCCTTTTTAATCAAATTCATCTGAAAAGAAAAAAAATGATTGAAAATAATATTCAAAGATGAATTTGAAAATGAGCACCTGAGGAATTTTAAATCAATTTGTTAATTATATCCATACAATCCATCGCTAACTTCTCACAACGATGTTGTCCGGCGCCGTCCGATGCATCTGGGGCAGCCACACAATACATCGATTAAATAGATGTATCGTTATGCCCCCAGTCCAAACACATTGACTTGCCCTGACTTCAACCAAACAAGAAATGGAGACAAGTAGCTCACAGCACATCACCCTTTGACAACAAATTCTCACCCACCATGTATTTGTGTGTGAGCGTGTGGTCTCCAATGTTTGGACTAAAACACAAAAGGTGGCATTTTACGGCTGAGCACATCCACTATGTTTGATATCGGGGCAGTCGGCCGAGGGTGTCATCACTCAAGCAGCATGTGGGCTTTGGTGCGAGGCCACAGCGCAGGTTGCTATTGGACAAATCAATAGAAGTCAAGCAGTTTATGTCTGTGAAAAGATCGAAGGAGTAAAGCATAAAGTTATTTCACCTTGCAAATGGTGAGGTAAATAACACAAAAGAAATCCAGTTATTTATGTAGGCAAAGGTGTGAATCATAAATTTGATGTACAGATTGAATCGGTTTTACCCCCGCCAAGAATCGGTATGTTATGTGGAGTGTTAAAAGGGTTTTAAGGAGTGATATACGGCTTTCCATTCTCACAGCTGATGCATTTTTTATGTCCAAAACCAGAGGGGCTTTTCTCAACTTCAATTTTAAAAATGTTTACTCAGCAGCAAGCCCGAGAGCTTATAAAATAAGTCTAGGGCACCTGAATTAAAAATGATGCTTCACTATTGAAACTGCCCCCATGACAACCCCTCGCAGCGTCCTCTTCCTTCCGGTAATGTGATTGAGAAAAGATCATCCTTCATGAGTACGCATCCAACCCAAATGAAATCAACTTTGGCCCTGAGACTTTCTCGAGCTTCCATTGTCATTTTGGCATCTGGAATACAATGATAAGATGAAAAAGGGTGCAAAAGTGTGGAGTCCCACCAAAACTGTGCCAAACTTCTAATTATTTATTTTTATTAATATTTGCCATCTGTAATTTGTCATCATAGCAGATATATCTATTTAAGATTTTTTTTCAAAATGTGATGAAATGTGTATACTGTATATAGGAGAGTGAAAATGAAATTTCCCCTAAGAGATTAAAATTTTATTTATTATTAGGATAATAAATTGACACATTTATTTCGCCCGACAGCAGGTAACATCAGAATATGAATGAAGCTTCGTGGGAGTTTGATTGTTGTCAATCAATCAATCATTTTTAGACCCATCAATAATATCCTCCCGTGGCGGCATTATAAAAACAAAAACATAATAAAGATCAACACCCTGAGCTCAAGTGTCATGAGCTCGTATGTGACTGATGGTGACTTTATTTCTGATCTTCTGCCATCTTTCTTTGAATTATCATGTTTAAAGAAGTCCAAAAGTTTTATCCATAGCGTCAATTTGTTCTAAACCCCAAAAAAAGCAGAACTATGTTGCTTTAGTCCTTATGTTATTGTTTTCTTACTAAAATGTAAGTGCAGACTTTTGCCCGTTCGATGCATTCAATTCCAAACTTGACATTTTTCCTTTTACGGTTGCCATAACAACCAAAAACCACATAACTAAGAAACCATAGGGCAAACTCGGGTCATGATGCGATTGCTCACCAACCACTTCCAATATGCCTGATTGAACAAGTCAATAACCATCCTCTGAGTGCTACACAGCAACTTAGGCAAAATATCACAGCACACTACCAAACAAAAATGTCATAAAAACACTTCTGGCCTCATCACCGAAAGAAGCAGTGATGTGCACATGGCTGGCTTTCATTTCATTGCGAACAGAAAGGCAACGGGTTCACACTCTTTGACGCTTTTAGAGTCTGTTTGCACAAGCAAAAACAAAAACACTGTCACATTTCTGATTATTCATGCTTAGCAGCTCCAAAACATACAGAAAAGTTGTTTCATATGCAAAATGATTATAATGTGTAGCAACTTATAGTCCAAAAAATACGGTATTTAAAATATGTTCCAGTTTCATCTAATCTGGGTCAAAAGTCGATGTGCACACACTTAGGATGTTTCATCTTGATTCCGACAGCCTTGAGAATCCATCTTACTCTGGAATCACCTCTTCCTCGATGGAAGGTTGTGATAAAAGTAATAGTAAGTACATGATAGGATTTCACTGGGTAGACCTTTAAATCACCTGACACTTTTACAAATTTACAACAGAGGGATGGCTAACGTACATAATCGCATTTTGCTGTCACTTTTGTCACCCAATACAACACGACGTGTAGAGGATTTGGAGTAATGGGCATCCTGTAACAATGTGTGCCCAAAATGGCCGCCATAGGTCAATGTTATACCTTTTAAGGGGACCTTCACACTGAGGATGATGAAGCACATATTGTCCCAAGCGTGTGCTTGCCTGGGGAAGCTAGCTTTACTTCTGTGAATTATTTACTATGATGTATAGGGACCACTGCGGCACAGCCATTCTAGATTCAACAATGATCTCGTATAGTTTTTTTTTACCCTCACTAAGATTTAGTGTATCTGTCACTCAAAGAAATCAAGAAAAAGTATCAGTGGATTTGATTTATGTTTGTAATCCTCTGTTTGAGCAGGATTTTCCAACACCTGGAGGAGACCAGAACTTATGAGAATTAAAGCACGTGACTCCTGAACAAAGTCGAAAAGGACACTGTGCTATATATAATGCATTTTGTGAAACGCAGAAAAACTAACTACATTACAACAAATGTTTCTAAACCACAGATTGATTACCGTATTTTCCGCACTATAAGGCACACCTAAAAACCTCCAATTTTCTCAAAAGCCGACAGTGCGCCTTATAATCAGGTGCGCCTTATAGTGCGGAAAATACGGTAAATAGATCCACAGTTCAGTTATCGTAAAAAGTTCATACGCCTACCTTAATTTTAGTTAGAAAGTAGCGAGTTGAATAACAAATAGCAGTAGTGAGGCTATGTCCATGATCACACATTATTGTCGCGCCCACACAAGAACATTTCCCCAGGTAGTTCTAAATCCTGATTCCATCCATTGTTTTTGACGTCATGGACCTATCCGCTCCC
This sequence comes from Syngnathus scovelli, assembly GCF_024217435.2. NCBI lineage: Eukaryota > Metazoa > Chordata > Actinopteri > Syngnathiformes > Syngnathidae > Syngnathus > Syngnathus scovelli. The sequence continues at coordinate 8,127,186 of NC_090866.1, read as the reverse complement.
GACGGTGTATAAAAGGATGCGAACTGGGATGGGAAATGTGTATCTGGAGAGGGAGGGGGCAGATATGTGTACGTCTCGTGAATCCCCCTGGCCATACTTACCGAGTCCGCAAAGAACAGTTACGGTGTTTACTGTGCAATTCCAAACGAAGCTGCAGTGTAGGTGTGGAAAATTACGGTTAATGGAAAGTACATTTTACCACTTGAGTTTTGTTTTTGCAGAAACATCCGCCATCATTGTTTGTTATCCTAATCTTGAGCGGCAGAATCATACCAATCGTGGTTTCAAACTGGGTAATGTCAACGGCAACTAAGTGAGAAGAGAGAAACTATTCTGTTCTTAGCCGGAAGCTAATTCTGAGACTTTTAAACTGGGCTCGTACCTTTTGATACAATTACAGCTGCAGCATTTTGAATAAGTTGATGTTTTTGCAGCGCTTGATATAAGAAAAAAAGCATTTCAGTAATCTAAACAAGTTGAATGCATGAACCTATTTTTTCAGAAATCAAAGTTATTTCGATGTTACTTTACTAAAATGCATGAGATTGATCTCAGTCAGCCAGTGCTGGACATTGCTAATACACTGGAAGAGATCTTGAAATGGGCTTATATGAAACAGAAGAGGACCAGGAATGGATCCCTGGGGAACACCATAAGGAAAGATTACATGATCTGATTTGTAGTCAATAAGAAGAAAATTCTGGTGCATCAAATCACAGGACCGAGTTTCTCGGCTATTTCAAATAGAAATGATTGCAGCAATATAAAATAAAAAAAGGTTGGATAGGTCATTTGAGTTCTTGGTTAGTGTGCAATACAAAGAAGCGCCTTTTGAGAAAATAAGGCTATATCGAAAGAGTCTCAGTGGAATATAAACCTTGATATAGAAGTGATAACAATAGGAATAAGGCTTTTTCATTGCCGCTATATCTGCTGGATCTGGTGGGTGCAAACTGGAAGTAACGACCAGAAGTGAAAATAAGAATTATCGGAATTATGCAAGATTGGGCACAACATTATTAAATTGAATGCACAAACTGTATTTGTACATTTTACAATCTAAAATAAAATCTGCTTGTAATAGCTGTTTGTCTATACAATAGCCCATGCAAGGTTAAAATACAACACACACACTTATACACACGCAGTGATTTGTCGAAGCGTTCAACAGCACTTTAGTTGTCGTTTCTCTTACCATTAGTTGGAGTGTTAAATTAGGAGAAACCTAATGAGTTATATCAGAAACTCGGAACAAATTACCTACATGGCAATTTGGACTAGAGAACTAATTGTGATGGTCTTTGTCTTCCTGCTCCACAATAGCAAATAAAATGTGTTCAGTTCAAAACGGTGCAGAAATGTTTCGCAATTTTTTTTTTTCACCAAGAACCAAACTGACAATCTGCTTAAATATCTGATGCAAAGTCTTTATTCTTACATATTGCAAAATTTTCCTCCTTCCTCGTCTGCTCTCGGTCATTTCGAGTGAAAAGATGATGCAGGCTACATGTGCTCTGAATCAGTGATGAATGTAAACACGTGAAAATCGATAATTGCAGATTGCTCTTTCAGGTTTCATACCCTGGATAGGAGCTTAAGGGTGAGGCAGACAGGATTTTGAAGCTGATGGAAATAAAATAGTCATGCCGAGACTGCCCGGAGGCATCAGCGGGGAGGATGATGAGGACTTAACACCTTTTATCATTAGAACAGTAAACTAATGAAGCTGGGGAACGTGGTTTTCCTCTGCGGCAACCCAAATCGCTTTAGGTTCTTTTATTCTTTTGTTGCTGCGGGCGTTTGAACTCGTGTGCCTCATCCTGAGGGAATTCGCCTCTGCCAAAGATGATAGACACCTGGATGACAACCAGCCATTTTTGGATATGTAGACAATATTTATTTTCAAACAACACATTTTCATGGATGAATGCAAACAGTTGTTTATTTTCCATGTTAGCTAACCGGGAACACATTAGCGTCTTTGTACTTCACTCTAATCGTTTTAAAGCAACCTGGGATAAAACTTTTTAGAATACGAGTAACTCAGGGGCTAAAAAAAAAAAGAAATGTTATAATGAAATTAGTGAATTATTATATTCTCCCTTTGTGAGATGGTTGGCAGTTTGAGGGAAGCTAATTATAACTTCTATTGTACAAACTAAAGACAATTATTGGTGTTCTGTTGGAGAACAGAGACAGGAGCAGGCACACATCCAAGACGGAGTGAGGAAAATAATTACTGCCCTATAATACATGTGATTAGTTTTCATTCTTGTCAATTCATTCCTTTTAAACATATTTGAGGGGGGGGGGGGGTAATAAATCAGGATTCAGTAAGGTGTTGCAATGCATAAATGGCGGTGATGAATTGTAATTAGCTTTAGCACGTTCCTTCGCAGCTCAGGCGTAGTTTTTATTCGGCAGGAATGTTTTGCTGAGGTTGCCTCATCTGTCTCTCCGGGAGCCCGATGGAGTAAACGGGGTGTGCCCTCACAAGCATATTCCCATTTTCTGCTTCAGTGAACTGGTGGCCCCCAATAATCCCAACACCATCATTTAGTCAGGCAGGCTATGGGGAGGTTTTTTTTTTTTTTCGTCTTTCTTTCTAGCCTATTCCTCCTTCTCACACAGTGGGCTCAAATTCCCTGAGCTTAGCAGAGAGTTGAATCCATGTGTATAGTTTTTGGAGGTGGGGGATATCATTTTTATGCACTTTGAGAATGAGGAGAATTGGTTGTTGTTTGTTCTGAAGCCCATAGAATGATTGTCTTACTTTTTATTTTTTTCATTTCCACTTCTAAAGTAAGATCCTTCCGTAATCTCTTCCATCCATTATAATATGGACAGCAACTTTTCTGCTAAAATAACAATTTGGGTCTCCTGGACAAGTTGACCTCAAAGGTCATCATCCATAAAGCAATAAATTTTAGATTCAAATAGTATCGTAACTATAGAAAAAGCAAATGTCTGTTTACAGAAGTCGGCTATGAGCTACAAAAGCAGCTGAAGGCTTATGTTGATGGACACAAATCCTGAGTCTTGGTAACTACCCGCTCAGGCTTCCACTCAGCACATGCGTGACGAGAACTTTGATCTCTCACATTTAGTCACCTGGCTCTTTTCCACTAGCCTGGATAAGTCGAGACAGATAACTTGAATTTCAACAGTTTGCACCATCAAACACATTCCATCTGTCTCACATGCTCTCTGTTGCTCTACCTTTCGAAGCAACGTGTAGGAGTCTGAAGGAAACTCTATAATTTCTCTTTAGGCTTATGACAGGTTTCTAACCTACCCGGAAAAAAAATGTCTGAGGTATACAAAGTCAGGAATCAGACAAAGTCGCACATAAATTGAGTTGAAATGACTCTGCATCGCCTTATACAAGCTCAAAGTCAGATATGGGTTCAAGCATTGAGTATACTGCAGAATGTTAAACAGAAACATGGTCGAGAAATTCCATCTCACATTGCAGAAGAAAATAGGAAGAACAAATTTACTATATAGATGTCGAATGTAACATTAACAATAGAGGTAAAAACACAATTGACTCTTATTGTTAAAAAATAAAATGGCAAATATGGGTTATGCTTAGGTGTGAATCTTTTTAGAATCGATTATTCCATCAATTAATCGGATAATTTGATACAATTTTAATTGCATTAAAGTGCATAAAAAATTATTGTTGAACTTTTTAAACTAGACAACAATTATGCAAATTCAAACAAGATTGATGTTCACCGTATTGGGCAATTAATTTAATAATCCATTTGTCGTCGATTTATCGATTCATTTTAATCATCTAGTCATGCTTTATTTCTGAAGAACAAACTCCAAAAATAAATCAGCAAATATATTTTCGTTTGTTTTCATACTTACTACAAGGATAGACATTTGGCTGATTAAAATTGAGCCAACATTTAGTTGCATTTGTAAACCTGAAGCAGCAGCCAATAATCTGCAACCAGCAAGACACGCACAAACACTTAATCACAAACATACAGTAGATAGATAAATAGATTAATTAATCCCGAGGGAAATTTCCAGGAACATAAGTGAATGATAAAACAAAAACATACACAAGGGAAGGACGTCATCAGTAGATAGCACAAGGGTAGAAAAGGAAAAGCAATTAAAGTCCTACAAATTGAAGCACATTGCATCAATGGGTGTTGGAGTATGTTGACTGGACATTGATTGTGTTGTACATCAATGCGTCTTTGCCTGCCTGTGCACTTTTATATCTTGCAATGTCCTACAAGACAGCATGTTAGTTTATAGAGGGCCAGTCTTGTTAACCAATTTTCTTCTTACAGCGGTATGAAAATGAATTTTACTTTCAAGTCATTTTCAGACTATTAATCATGAAGTAGTGGGGACTACTTTTTTTTTTTTTGCTTAGGAAGCAGACCTAAAAAGAGATTTTGTATTTTTCCCCATTTCCCTCCATGCTGTAGCATTTTAAAATGTCAGAAATAAATGAGATTTGACTCTGTATAGAGGAGACGGCTCTGTATGTGAGGGGAGTTGGAAAATAATGAAACCACCCTTGAAAGACAAGACTTGAGTAAGAAATGACTCAAATGACATCAATGCAACGTGAGAGTTCTTACCTTCTATTTCTGTGGTCTTTCAATAAAAATAAAAAAATCTTCTTGGCCATGTGTATCCTCAAAGTTTAAAGGCCAAGATTTTCTTTCCATCTCTGCCACATCATTCTGAGAGGATGAGGTGAAGCCATTATTGAACCCTCTGATCTGAAGCTTGATATGATGTCCTTGCCTGTATAAGCTGGCCTGAAATATTGCAGGTTGATCTTTCAACACCAAGCTTCACTGATTGTACAATACATTTCAAGGGGCAGCGATCAGCCAGTCACCTCTAACTCTGCCGTTTGTTTATGGAGAAAAGCCGCTATTACTCAAACGGAAAGATGGCTTCTCTTGATTTTAACCTATCTTGGCCTATTTTCAAGGTGCCCTTGTCTAAAAGTCTGAACTGAGTGAAACTAAAAGGGGCTTAATGTGCATAAAAGATAAAAAAGCATGAGAGTTTCAACGGACTCACAGATATATCAGTGATGTTCCATTTATTTATTATCTATATGTTCACAATCGTCGTCATGGTGATTTTTCTGGTCATTTCTTAACTAGGTTGGATGTATTTTTTTGTTAGCGTTGATTCCTCCTACTTCCCTTAAAGGCACCACAGCGAGGAGTAGTGCGTTCGGGAAGAGGAAAGCAGGGAAGTGAATGTAGAGGAGACGGCTCTGTATGTGAGGGAAGTTGGAAAAGAATAAAAACACCCTTGAAAGACAAGACTTGCCCCTCGTCGTGACTTGTAGCAGGCTAATGAAAATCCTGATTTGATGTTTAAAAGAGGCATCTGATTGACAAATATGTTTGATGGCTATAACAGTATAAGGTTGAGTTATTTTCACGAACAGATCACAACGCAAGATGTTTGATAAAAGCGTATCTGCATCAGACAAGATCCAATGATTTTTTTTTTATCTCCCTTTGACTGTCACTGAAGCCAACCGAGTGGAATGAGGGGATTCACCCAATTAATTTACTGAAGCCTGTAATAAAAAGGCTGAAAAGCAAGCATCCAAGTGGTCAGCCTTGCAATTCATTTAATTAAGTAGAGTGCATATTGCGCTTCACATGAAACATGGAGCAGTTTTATGATTATGTCATGGATGATGGTGCTAAATGAAAGGATTGCTCTGATTTTTGTCAGCAGACCTAATGCACGAAGTCACAGATTAAAAAATTTAATGTCCGAAATATTTTATGCGGTCTAACATCAAACATAAAATTAACAAAATAAGTGGCTATGGAGGCCGGATGGACAGACTGCCCCGTCTTCGGCCAGCTCCCCAGTCCCACCTAAGGCCCAGGCCAGCTGTCAGACATATTAGCTCCAGTCTGTTCCAGGTCTGCTCTCGGGACTCTTCCTGGTTTGACATGCACAGAACACCTGGCCAGGGAGGCATCCTGGTCATGTCCCAAGAACCACATTTGGCAGGCAAAGACTCTTGACCTCCATCGTCAAACCAAAAGCACATTCTTCACATCCACATGTAGCCAGCAGCATGGATGGAGTAAGCAATTACATTATTTTCACATCTTTGGGGGGGTTGGAAATATGACACATTCTGTGCTGAGCAAAAAAAGCCTGTGAGTCAAAAAGTTCCTCATTGGTACGGCATCAAAGAGAACATCTCGCCTGACGGAGAGCAGCACGGCTCCACCAGCAGATTACGCTCACATCTTTCAGAGTAAATCATCAAAATGGTGATATAACAGAGATTAGCGGGCAAAGTCCATTTTCTCTTCACATTCAAGCTACACCTTTATCAACCCAAGAAATAATCGATTACTTTCTACTGCCATGTCCAATTTAAGTTAGCATCAAAGACCAGCTCAGCGTATGAAAGTGAGTTTTTATGTGTATTTTTATGTTTTTATGTGCCAAACTAGAGGAAAAAAATGGGTAGAACGCCGCTAAAGCTCAATGGTAAATAATCTCCCTACCTTGGAGGCTGAATTTGAATTCCAAGAGATAATCTAATCAAATTCACAGATGGTTTGACAATCCAAGACAAATGTCAAAAGTGCTCAAGACAGCCGGAGCACCTGTGGAAAAAAAAGACTCAACAAATAAGAAAACTAATGACGTTACAGATGGTTTTTATAAGTGGAGTTGGACTCTCAATTATCATTTTATGTCAAGCCAAATGTACATTTAAAACTTTGTGTAGATCAAAATTGATCCTACATAATTTATTTAATTTTCCATCTGTGGCTGAGTAAATTTGTTGAATAGAGAAAAGTTTTTTTTTTTTTTTAAATGGCAGCATTGTTCTTAGTTTTTGGGCATTCAATTGTCTTTTAAACAATTGTCATCTCTTAATAAGCAGATTTGTTGCAGTAATAATCTTTTTTTTTCCAGAACAGGACAGCATTGCTAAGAAAAGATACTTTTACACTATTCACAATCTTTGTCAAGTAATTCCAGTTAAGGTCAATTTTGGGTAAATGTAAAATTAGAGTGAATTTAATCTGACTCATTCTTGTGAGTTTTTCTCCAAGGGGATGATTTGAATGATGAATCTTTATTGAGCTTTGAGGCTAAAAGGAATAAGAGTTCACTCCCTGCTGGAATGACTTCAAGCCTCTGCAAATTAAATACATATGCAAATACCTCATCATGTCTCAGTTGATATCAATACTTATTTTTATATGGAATATTTGAACCTTCATATTTATTTTTAGAATATTTAAAAAAAAACATCTGATTTATTTACAATTGTATACTTATGTTTTATGTGAATAACAAAACTGGTTTGAAATATAAAATTTAGCCTCTAAAATTATAATATCACTTCTAATTGCTTTCAAACACAATCACAAAAAAAAGATAACCTCAACAGGGGGCATTTTTTAACACAAATGAACAATAAACCAATTAGGATGCGCAAAGGACGTGAGAAGTGAGTTTTAATGAGAAACATTATTAGCATATCAAAGACTTTTTTTTATTTAATGTGATCACTTAAAGCAATTCACCGCTTACGTTCGGCATAATTATGTTTTTAGGATTAACAGACACATAAAATTAAATCAGTGCCACGTTGACTGATGGTAATATTCCAAGAATTCGAAAAAAAGCCAATAAAATGTTATAATTCAACCCTGCTTTTATTACTCTATGGGATCCCGTTGTTTTCTTTGGAGATACTCACTTTGTCAAACTTTACACCTAAATTAAAAAAGGCCTCATGCACAACGGGTGATGAGATTATGCCCATGTACATGATAATGGATTCAAGAGGTGGTGTGTTTGACATACGCTCATGTGAAAGCAGTGGTCATAGTGAGCCTTTGTTATTCCCTCACGTCTGTCATGGGGGGCTAGCCAAGGCTAAAGGAGGAAAAAGGTTCATTTCTCCCCCTTTCAAGTTTATCTCTTCAACCGTATTGTGCCTCGAATCCATTCCCTTTCAAGTCGGTGGCCTCACTTTAGCTTCTTTTTATGACAGTCTGTCATTGACAGATACAAAGAGATATGACACATTATACTCCACACCTGAAGGAATTATCCTGGAAGGACTCATTCAGTTTCCACTATATATTTAACCACAAATGAAAGAAATTACCGAGAATGCTAAAGAAAAACAAATTACCGTATTTTCCGCACTATAAGGCGCACCGGATTATAAGGCGCACCTTCAATGAATGGCCCATTTTAAAACTGTTCATATATAAGGCGCACTGGATTATAAGGCGCATAGAATAAATAACTCTACGTTGCTCAAACGTTAATGCAATCACAATATAGTAACTCTCGAAATAGTGAAAACAATAATATATCAATAACTCAACGTTGCTCAAACGTTAATATCACACAAAATAAACACGTAAAGCTTACTTTAATAAATTAGTCCTCATCCACGAATCCATATTGGTCCATATATAAGGCGTACTTTTGAGAAAATTTGAGGTTTTTAGGTGCGCCTTATAGTGCGGAAAATACGGTACTAGTGGGTTTCAAATCCTCCAAATATTTGTGGGTATGAATTAATTTGCTTGATTAGGGTCCAAATTAATTATTGTGCACACAAAACATTTGCTGTCAAAGCCCACCTGAGGCAAGAACTGTCACTGAATGTTCTACCTGCATTCAAATCCAATGAGGTAGAAACTTGGAAACTATCGCAGCTTTCAAAAGAGAGAGAAAATGAAAGCGGGAGACAGCAAGGACGTTAATAATTAATTCGGCAGCGTTTTGGTCCTGTGAGGCTAGAGGGAAATTTGTTTGAAAGTGCTAATTAAGAAAGGAGCATACTTTAGTTTGGAAGGCATCAGTCTGCATAGGCATTTTGAAATCGCACTGAGTCAATGGTGCTGGAAATGCCTTCGGGGAAACACAGTATGAACCACAGAGGCGGGAGATAATGAGTCTCGCCGACCACTCCGACACAGGTTCAACTGAAGCTTGCGGATGTTGCCAAGAGTATCAGAGCTTGTTTTGACGTACTTGTGGTCAGAGGTTTCGACATGAATGTCATGACAATAATGGACTGCTACTTATCTCTGTTGTTCTTTATCAGCCGTGCATTGATTGTTGAATGGCATTCTTGATTGGCAAATACAAGACGATGCAGTCGACACGGGATCAAAATAGAAAGCAGGATGGCAATTTTAGGAGGCAACTGGATTAGAGGTGTAATCCCACTGTAATGTGTTTCACCAAGCAAAAATCGATTATCGTTGGTCCAAAACTAGCTAAATCGATAAACATCATTTGAAAGGATTTACATAGAAGGTGGCAACAGGTTTGCAGCATTTCAGAAAACTAGTTATTTGTTATGTTTTAATAGAAAAAATGGTTAGTAATATTTATATTATAAATATACAATAAATAATGTATATGAAATATATATAATTTAAATATTTATCATATATTATAAATTTAAAATGTATTATATATAATAAAAAATAGAAATATATAATATATTAAGTAGAATCAATGTAAATATTTATTATTGATTTTATAGAAGAAGAAAAATAAGACATTTTAAATTTTGTGATATTAAATTAAGCATTATACAAGTGAATGTAAACAGATGGACTGCCTTAAAGGGCGTGGCCTAATGGATGACATCCGGACCTTGGAGCAGGGGCGTGGTGGACATTGTGAATTTTGGGAGTTGCTTGTTTTCCAGGCCAGTCAACCCCCCCCCCCAACCCATCCACTGTCCTCAAAGAATAGTTTTCAGCATGTGACTGCCGCTCTCCACCCTTACCTTCTCCTACCGTCCACCTCTGCCCATTCCTTCCGTCGACGATAACATTTCGTCCACCATCGTGCCAAAACCGATTTGCCGTCAATTGTTTCTCCAATCAAAAACGAATAAAATCTCCTGTCAAGATTGTAATCGGATTCCCATCAATGAAACTCTTAATGAGCAAATGAGTATACAGCGTCTTTCCAACATTCTCAACTGGAATAATAATAAAGCCAAGAATGGTCGCAAGGTGTCTCATACAGTATTCCACGTCTGTCCCATAAGAGATAGCAATCGAAGCACGGAGGAGAGATATCGCCTTTGTAGTGGCACATCGTCAGTGAGGCGAAATCCAATCTTTCTCCTCCGCTCTCCATTTCTCTCAGCTGGGGACAGATAGAACTGATGTATGGCACGGGGAAAGCTTCACTAACTTCACTTGCGGAATATGCAGCGAGCATAACCGCATGAGTTGAAAGTGAACATATCACATAACCAAGAGGATAACTGACATAACTCGTGGCGATGATTCAAGCAGATTAGACGCAGAGATTGTTTTATTGATCTCGCTGCTTCCGTCACATCTGATAAGATCACTAATTCGAAGAGGGCCCCATTACGAGACGTAACCTTGCAAAAAAGGCACACTCAGCATGTTACTCACGGCCCATTAAGCTGTTGTATTTTTAATTGGGATTCAATTTCTGTTCGTATTTTATAATTTGAACGTGTTGTGTTCGAAACTGGTTGTAAATAGTTTGCCTGATAAATTATAAAATCAGTTTCTTCATATTAATTCTGCTTATTTCTTAAATCTGACTCTTTTAATTTACAAAATTATATTAGGTTTGCTCGATAATTATTGATTACCTAGAAAATTGTTTTTAGCTGATCAGTATTTGCAAGATTCAGGAGGACTGATTCTCCGTGAACGTTTGGGGAGGGGTGACTCTCGCTCCCTCGCATATTTATAAAAATCGAGTAGATAGAAGAATCTATTTTGGTTCTTCGTGAAAGAAGAAGGCAGTTCCTGTTAAAAAGATCTTTTTAGAGGAAATTTCATTTCACTAGAATGAACAAAGAAAACGATTTCATTTACGGTAATGATGGAGTAGTCCTCAAGATATGCCTGCCAACAAACAATGCTGAGTAGTCACACAATGATAATAACACAAATGCCACTCGCCTGAAACTATGGAGACGACCAGTTAATGTTCCCGCGTGCTCTCTTAACAATCGACACCCGAGCTCATTAGGATGCATGCTCGCTCTCGGCTTCTTCTCGCCATCGGTCCCACTTCATCAGTTAAACAGCGAGTTTCTAACCCTGGCTTTGTTTGGTTAGAGCGTCCGTGTCTGATAAGAGCCCCCTGATATGGCCGACATCATTAATCACCAGCACTGTGGGAGGACACGCTCGGCAGGTTGAGAGAAACTGTTCCACCACTTCTCCCTGTGGATCCTTTTAACGCTACCATGCTCCTAATTAATAGAGCTGGCCCTTTCTCGGTGCAGATAGATGTTGTAATGCATGCAGAGCGAGAGGTAAATAATGGCGAGCAGAAGAGGAATTTGGAATTACTCTTGTCAGTCAACGTGATGCAGAAAGAAATAGACGTGGAGTAATTCAAGGCAAAGGTTAAAGATGACGACGGGGAAAGGAGGAGAAGAGTACAGTGGATAGAAAACTGATATTCCCATAGTGCTTGATAGGTGTAACCGCAAATGTCAGCGCCATCTATAAAGCCACCTTGTTGGTGATCATTTTTCATCTTTCCATTAAGTGCCCGGGGGGCTCGTAAAAAGACCAGATGAGATGAAACATGGACCCAAGATACACGCTGCTCATAGACACTGCTGCACTACGAACATTCAGGGTCCATATTAAAAATAATAATTATATTTCTTATTATTATTATTACTATTATTATTATCATTATTATTATTATGAATGAATGAATCTTTATTTCGAACATGATTTAAAGAATAAAAACAATAAAAAACAAACAACAAACAATATATATCACTGTTCGAAAAGTTATTATTATTACGCTACAATTCTAAAAGCTTGATGTTTTTTTAAAAATGTGTTTCTTTTTCAAAAAAACACTACTTATTTTTTGTGACAATACTGTTGTATTCAAAACAAAATGACCTTTTCCCAAGTGTTTTTGTTTTTCTATATATTATATTATATTATATTATACATATTTTTTGTGACAATACTGTTGTATTCAAAACAAAATGACCTTTTCCCAAGTGTTTTTGTTTTTCCTATTCATTATATTATATTATATTATATTATATTATATTATATTATATTATATTATATTACTGTACTGTACTGTACTGTACTGTACTATATTATATTATATTATATTATATTATATTATATTATATTATATTATATTATAATTCCTTGGCTTTGTACTCGTTACTTTAAAGGAGTTTTTTTGCATTCACTTTCATTTTCCTAAATCCAATACATGCCATTTTAATCGGTATATACTATGCTCATAATGGAATGCTTTGGAGGTACCAATACCGAATAGCCAACCACAAAAGGTTTTTTATCTCACTTCATTCGAACACGTGAAACACAAATGGTACAACACTTCCACAATGTCGTTCCCAGTAGGACGGATGTGTCAAAGTGCTAAAATGCCAGTGTGGATCTCATAATGATCACCCTGATCAGTTGTGTTTCATTCAGAGTGCTCCCTTCAGGTGCAGGAACAAATTGACCCAGCGAGAAGTGCATTTTACGGGTAACATTTGACGCTTAACAACCCTAATTACCAACTGTGAAAGTTCACCTTCTCCAGCCTTCAATTAAAAGAACCCTGCACTCTTGGGGGTGGTGAAAACGGTTGAGCTAGCGAATAACATGGTCAGCGACTATACTGTATGTGTGTATGGTATATCAGAAGAGCTAATGATGAAATGTTCTTGTTGCTAAGCTCACTGAGAAAAAACAGGCAGCAGGATGCTTGACACCCGAAACCTCTGTACTGGGTCTCGCCATGGGAGGGCAACGCATCAACTGTGACTAATTGAGTGTTTGAGTGCTTTTCTGCCTTGTGGTTTCGAAGAATCCACTTCGTAATAATCGTCTTAGACTTAACCGTATTCATATTGTTTTAAGCCAAACATCAGATATGATAAAATGATAAGAACGCAGCATTGATATGAACATCGGGATTGATGCTGGTTGCAATATTCATGATTCCTGTTTCGTTATTGGTTTTGTCCTTTGCAATCTTCCTGTTGTTTATTTGTCTAGTACATTGTTTACTTTTTGTACTCGGCATGCTGTTAATGTTCCTGCTAGTGTGCTTATATGGAAATAAAAAACAAATATATAAAAAAATAAAAACCAAATATACAGGACTGTCTCAGAAAATTAGAATATTGTGATAAAGTTCTTTATTTTCTGTAATGCAATAAAATAACAAAAATTAAATTAATAAAAGGCTTGCAATATTTCAGTTGATTTGTTTGTTTTTTTAATTGCATTACAGAAAATAAAAAACTTGATCACAATATTCAAATTTTCTGAGACAGTCCTGTATGTATAAGTACAAAAATAGGTCAATACAAAAAAGATTTAAAAATAAAAAATAAATAAATGTGGAAATAAATATAAATCCAATTAAATATCCATTTTTTTATATATTTTTTATTATATATTATATTTATATATATATATATATATATTAATGTCATTTTTCTATTAGATTTTTTTTATATTGTTTTTTTAACTTTACATTCATTTATTTATTTATTTATTTATTTATTTATTTTGGGCGGTTTCAGTCCTTCATAATATTCTGTGTTCTCCCTGCTAGTTAGTTTTCTCTCTACCCACAGTTTTACCTGGTTAATTGGTGGGCGGAGACTATGAGTTACACCTGTCTGCAGTAAAGCGTGGGTGGTATTTAAGTGCAGCTCCAGGGAAAGGAAGTTGGAAAGAATGTGAAAATGAGATTAAAAGGAAGGTGGCACAAGCAGTCGGCGGGCGAACGGGGTAAGCTGGTTTTATAGACTGGGTTTAACAACATTCTAGTTAGAATGGTGATAATTGTGAACAAGAAGAAACAGTACAGGATGTTATGAAGCAATGTAAGACCTGCGAGAGAAAAATGAGAGCTAATTTGTGACCTCTGTAGAGAAAATGTATCAAAGTTAAACCCTTTAGAGAATAATTCAAAATAAAGTGTTTGAATTGCAATTTTATTTACTTCCTGTGTAAATATAACTTCTGCAAACTTGAGTAATTCAATTAAACTTTATTTGTATTGCAACTTTTCATACAAATTGCAACTCGAAGTGCTTTACAGTTTAAAGGAAAAATATAAATTGGACAACAAACAAATTGATTTATAACTTTATTTGATATTGTAGTTTACATTCCTAGCCAATATGTTGCAGAAATGCCCCATTTAATGGTTAACAAACTCCCCAAAATTCACAAGGGGAAGGAAATTGCCAGTATTGCGATTTTGCTTGTCGCCATAACTCTTGTTACCTCACTTTGTTTCCAGCTCGTCGATACAAGAAGTGTTTAAAGGTTTATTTTCCGTTAAGACAACCATATCAGTCCAGTAGCGATCGATTGAATGCCCTGTGAATACGGTGACCTGGATGAATGAGAATATCCAAAGGCATCACAAAACAACATTACAGAAGTGCTTATTTTTACCTCACAGATGAGCAGATTTCATCAGTCCATGCACATATCCTAGGTTGGACAGCTCTAGCCTGAGTGTTAGCCTAAAGCTTCAGTTCAAGAGTTAGCTTAAATCAGGGGTGTCAAACTCATTTTTTTCACGGGCCACATTGTAGTCAGCTTCTTTCGGAGGGTCATTATGACTGTAAACCCAAATAAATGTATGAGCAACTCATATTATATACAGTAAAAGCTACAAAACAAACTGACAAATAACTCATTTTCAAATCAGATGAGTAAAAACTGGTCAAATATTTAAAAAAGATAATAAAAGTGAAGACAATTTGCAATTCTAGTAATGACACACGAATTTGATGCACAATTTGTCTTTGCGGGCCACATAAAATGATGTGGCGGGCCGTATCTGGCCCCCGGGCCTTGAGTTTGACACCTGTGATTTAGATTCTAACTTGACAAATATAATTTTACTTTTTGTAGCATTCAAGCTAGAGCCACCCAATCTAGACTTCTTCTGTTGAGAAGCAATCAATTTGAAACCCTGACAATTAAGACGAGGCTCTGATCACCAACAGCTCCCGGGTGTACACCCTCCGTGTTCTCTCCATCCAGCTCAACACATTTCCTTGGAGAAACAGAAGAATCACAGGTATGAGCCAACTCAAGCAACAGAAAAACTCAAAACATTACAATTTAAAATTCCACTATTATCCAAAAAGCAACAATTATTGATGTGGTCCTGCACAAAATGTTAACTTATTATTAATCTTGATCTAAATGAAACCAATTTTTCTTCTGTTGGTCGACAGCACAGTAAGCACAGAAGATATCCCCCCAAAATGAAAATTGTGTCAATTTTATATTTGACAACCTAATATAGATTTTGCAAATCCGGACCGTCACTATCAATTGGATTACAAACAAGCAGCATGAGAGGAAGCAGGATGGATGGTAGTGTGAGGAAAGCAATATCGATCCATATGCATTGTCTCGTTAATTTTCCTGGAGGTGTGGATTCCTTTTGATCGATATCTAGTGAATGCATCTTTATTCTTCTGTGTAACCTATTACTGTAGGTGAAATTCCAGGCCGGCAGTACAATTAGAGTTCTGGAACAGGCAAGGCCGATCGATAGAATAGATGCACGATCTGTGCGGCAGGAAGCAATAAGTAGTCAAAGGCACAGGGGCGTATTCTTCCATGGCTAAAGGGTAATCTGGGTGAGTGACTTCCCCTTAGTCAACGGCAAGCATGATTCCCCAAAGTCCGGCTTTAATAAAAGGAACGGGTCTCTGAAGACTGGACTCAATATGGTTACCAGATCCAAGGTCATTTTCATTTAACTGATGCTATTTTAAAGGTAACTGCTGGTGAATGTGACTGTTCAATAGCACTGTAATTTGCGAAAAGGCACTTTACATTACCGTATTTTCCGCACTATAAGGCGCACCGGATTATAAGGCGCACCTTCAATGAATGGCCCATTTTAAAATGTTGTCCATATATAAGGCACACCAGATTATAAGGCGCACTTGAGAAAATTGGAGGTTCTTAGGTGCGCCTTATAGTGCGGAAAATACGGTAAATTTGAGAGGACGCATAAAATAGAAATGAGAAAATAAGATGGAATTCATTTAAAGGTGAGTGAAGTTTAGGGTGGAGTAATAAATATGAATTATTTGTCACAAACCTGTTTCCAGTGAAAAGCACTTGGAAGAGGAACAAGTAAAGAAATTATGGCAGCAAACCTCAAGCTTGCCGGTAGTTATTTCCAGATATGTGGAGCATAAAAAGTTAAAAGACAGCAAGTTTTGTTTTGACGCCTTCTACAGGAAGATAACCTGCCCCAGATGATCTGTGGAATTTTCATAATCAAAATCAGATCACAAGTGTGTTTTGGGCTGGAACCACAGCAGCGCTAACGAAAAGAATTTGTCAAGATGCAAAATGCTACTGTAGAAAGGGAAAGACATTCTACTTTATTTTCGTATTTTTTAAGGAACAGACATCAAGCAGTCTCAGCTCTTTAAATCGGAAAATAAAGTTCTTGAAGGCACCAGAAATCCCCGTTTAGTTAGATGAATAGTATTTTGTGTCTAATGCAGCAATTAGATCCGATAATTTTAGGAAGGAACGTGTAAATTGCTGCAGTCTGTATTTATGTGCATGTCATTCAAGTCTTAAACAAATACACTTTCTATGCTGTGTTTTGATTAGTCGTCTTGACTGTGGAACAGCCACACTTGTACACTTCCAACATTGTCATCAGTTGCTGGAAAAGCTGCTGGCTCTATTTTTTGACTTGACTTGATATCCTTGGTGTCTGAATGGTTGCTTATAGTGATTTAAAAGTTTCCAGCACATGCCTTGTAGAAGTTATGTTTGTTTGCAGGATTTCATCTTTTTATAAGCCCGTAAAGAAAATGTCAAGGTAACAGTGAGATACTCCTTATGTATTATTTATTTTATTTTTACAATTTCATATTTCCATAAGCCCGTAAAGAAAATGTCAAGGTAACAGTGAGATACTCCTTCTATATTATTTATTTTATTATTTATACATAATAAAATAAATTATGTGTGTGTGTATATATATATATATATATATATATATATATATATATATATATATATATATATATATATAAATGTTTTCCATTTTTTTTCATAAGCCCGTAAATGTAACAGTGAGATACTCCTTAAATATTATTGATTTTATTATATATATATATATATATATATATATATATATAGTCAATTTATTTATATATATATATAAATTATATAATTATATATATATATATATATATATATATATAGTCAATTTATTTAGATATATATATAAATTATATAAATAATATCTATAAAATAATATAAATAAATAAATTATTATATATAGTAATATAGTAGTATAGTAGTATATAGTAAAATTTTATATATAAAAATAATCAGCATCCAACCAGCCACAATTCTACAATGCATGCCATCACTCAATATGATTTAAGGTCAATTTACTCAGTTCTGAGAGAAAGCACTCTGCCAATCAGCGCGACTTCACTGTAGTCCCTCATGGCCTTGATTATCATAATAATGACGATTGTAATAGAATAGCATAATCATTGGAATTTGGAAAAAAACAATGTCATGAGAGGTGATTAAGCTAATGGCTTCTTCATGGTTTGCTGTGCAGTGATGTAAATGTTTCCATGTCATCAGTATATTTCTGTGCTGAGTAGTGTTGACAAAACGGCAGTTCTCGTTGACATATGTGTGCAGCTGAAATCTTCCCGGGTATATTTTCATATCAGCTGTTAGCATATTGCGCTGTCCTTTCCTGACAGTTTGGTTTTCAGGTAAATGGGATGACTATAAATCACTAATAAATAACACGGGCAAAACTAAGATTATGTTTTTGAATAATGCCATCGCTATAAATCTCCCACGCTGCTGACTGTACGAGACAAAAACTGTTCATTTTGGGTTTGTAAAAAATTTCCAATTCAGATTACGTTGACATTGATGGATTATTCTGTGAAAATGCAAAATGTCTGGGGAACAATTTGACATAAATAGTTTGGTGCAATAAGTGTAAAATACGTTGTTTCCCCTCCACTTTGGTACGTCACAGAATAGTTGTGCATCCCGCTGCCTTTAAAAAGACGATTGTGAGGCTTTGTGGGTTTTTTATTTTTTGTTCTCAGTGTGAATGTGCTCTTACTGCAGGACAATGATGACTGTTGGTCATTTGTATATGGATTTCACTGCTACATTTGAGAAGTTGCAGCTCTCAAGTATCCACTGCAGCATGAAAAGCAATAAATGGCAGCGCTCACTGTTAAAGTCCACTTACGACCTGTGGGCTCAGTGCTTTATATGTAAATGAGGCTACCTTGGAACTAGTATATTCACTATGCACACGCACGAATTCTTAGTTCTTCCTCACGCACAGGCATAACATGCATGGAATCATACAACGTCGGAGTGTCGTGCAGATCAAAACAAAGAACTCAATTTGAATCCATTATGATGGCTGCACGTTTCTTTTTCTTTATCTCCACTCAACAATTGCGTAAACACTCTCACTGCTACTATCCGGCAACGGGTCATTTGAAAGTGCAAAGCTTTTCTTTGTTTGTGCTTGTTTATAGCAGCCTTTTTTTTATTCTTACTTCCAATACTCGGATTTAAAGAAAGAACATTGACCTTGTATTCTTTGGAGCTGAGAGCTGAAGGTAGCTTTCTTTTGCCAGAGATAATGAAACTCCAGTAAATAGTAAATTTACTCTCTAGCTTTTTATGCCTCATTCAGTTTTTGTTTTTGCTATTTATGTATTTATTTATTTTGTGTGCTTGCCCAAAATAAAATAATCTGAAAATATTTTATTTATTTATTTATTTATTTATTTATTTATTTATTTATTATCCTTGGTTTGTCATTTGGAGCCAAAAGTAAAACACACTCGTGGCGGTAATCATTTAGATGAGCACTTGGTGGAGGTCATGCAATCCTCCAAAATGTTGAAAAGCAGGATGATGGTTTGACATTTGAGTCTTTTAAGTATTTGACATGCTAACCATTCCACCTGAGTGGATTAATTGTATAAATATAACAAATCGTAACCGCACACTTAAGCCATTTTCCTGATTGTGGTATGTTGGATAATCAGGACGACTCCTCACAATTGCTTAGGGCGACTAAACACCTTTACCGCAAAGATCAAATGGCTTCATTCCTTTTCCACTGATACACTGAGAAGTAAACTTTAATGACGCATTCTGATGGTAAAATAGTTTTTTAATAGAACCATTGGGTTGTTGTAATGCTGCAACAGCTGCTCAGCATGTGTGGTAGACTTTTCCGGCTTGCCAGAGACTCATTAAAAAAATGTCTCCTTATAACAAAATAATTGGGTCTGGAAAAAAGTATTCAGACACTGCAGGCGTACAATGGAATTCTTTGTAAAACGTTTGTGCCAGCTTGCATCAGGTCTTTAGGAACTTACAGGAAATCACAGAAAAGGAAAGCCGACTTTTTCACATCAAGTTAAAAAAATTACCTGCTGACTATTTTATACGTATAAAATAAACCCATTTTAATTTAGTAGCATTGTAGTAAACAAGCTTCGATTTTTGTCCGATTAGCGAGGGATCATTTTTAACTAGACCCAGTCAAAAAAAAAAAAGGCAGTACAAAGAAAATGAAGAGCTTGAGTACATTGAGGAGACAGAAAAAAACCAAATGGTAAATTATTTATGAGTCTTTTAGCGTATCTAATTGTAATATATTCAAATAATTACCATTTGAGCCATTACCTCTTTGCTTATCATATTTTGAACCAATCCTTATTTGCAAAGTAGTATGGATGAATTATTGATCATCTTTCTTTGGGTAATTATAATGACTGAAATGTTATTTTGGTGAGACTTCCCATTTACATAAATAAGCACCTGATCCAGGGCTAATCTAAAAGCGGTGTGTGTGTGCACGTGTGTGTGTGAGCCATGTGGGACTGTGATTGGAAGAGCTTTAGACGGCAGTCTTTCAATTATTGAAACTAAACAACACACTTCCATCACACTTACCATTCTGATCATTAAAAACCGTATGGTGAAAAGTGCCCTAAGCAAAACAGAGGGCAGTGATTCACTCATAAATTTTACATTATCTCTCATGGGTTTTCTTTTTTTAATTAAAGTTTTAGTGTCATAGTTTATCAAGGGAAGTGTTTTGCTGTTGTCGTAAATGTCCGTACAGGCTGTTTTTGTTTCAAGGGCTAACGATTTAGCAGAGATTTGTTTGCAGGGAAAAAAAAAAGTAAGACAATAGCTTTATAAATTTAAAACAAATGTCCAACTCAATCATAACTGAAAGTGACTTTGAGAGCAAACAAACAAACAGAACTTAAGTGAATCAGTTTGGCAAAGGGAGGCATGTGGCAGGCTAGCAGGTGATGGATGGCGACGCTTAGGAACCGTGACTTTTGGGTAAGTGACAATGACACGCATAAAGGCCACCATTACCCGTTTTAAAATGCAGTTAAAATCCTTATCGACCTGCCCGTCTCACTTGCCAATACGCCAGAGCATCACCTCAGCTACGGCTGATAGGCAGGCGGGGAATGATTTGCATTGAGATGCAACTCGTCGCCTCCCTTCAACACAAACACTTACACTTGAAGATAATCATGCAAGAAGCGTTCGGATTGAAGTGAAATAGTAGCGGAGGTGTAATAGTCATCTGTGTGCGCCGGGATTGCTAAATTGTTTGGAACATTCAGCACACCTGCAACTTAAAAGTAAGCGGAACGTGAAATCAGCACCTGACATCAATTTGGAAAAAGAATTTCTCTATGTAGAATCAAGGCGAAGGTGGGCTCATCTATAAGTACCGTATTTTCCGGACTATAAGGCGCACCTTCAGTGAACGGCCCATTTTAAAACTGTGTCCTTATATAAGGCGCACCAGACTATAAGGCGCACCATTAAGGCATCATGTCAGATTTTTAATCCAATCAATTTTGGCACTATCTTTCTTGAGTTGAGAAGCTTCATGTATCTATTTACCACCATCTTGCATCAAGTGAGGAATGGAATGTTAATTAGTGCTTTGCCGCCATTTTCTGGCATGTATAGGCAATTATGTACGTCAGTTATTTGCCATTAATGGCACAGCTAGGCTGTTTAATATTTACATTGTATATTATGCATTAGCTGGTGTTACTGATGTTGAAGACAACTGAGAGATCTACTTGAAGGTTGATTTAGGGCCAAATATCCGGGGAGCAAAATGGCATCGGGGAGCTTTAACAGGCTTCCTAGGAGTTGGACAAAGCAAGGAGACCTCAGGCGGACGGCCTCGGGGTTGGAGGTGACAGCCTGGTGGAATATCCCAAGCGGATATTTGAGACCTTGAGGGTGACCATGCGAGGAATCTCAGGTGGACGGCCTGAGGGCAAAACTGACAAGGAGAAAGGAAGTAGTGCCAGCTGTGAATCATGAAGTGCAGTAGAGGGCAACCGGGATGGCTGCATTGCAACGACGGAGGAGGATACCGAAGCGATAGTCGAGTAATATCACAAAAGAACCAGGGTGATGTTTCATGGACTATAGAGATTTGATTTGATTGATTGATACCTTTATTTTCGAACACATCCAAAACAAAAAAAGAGATAAAAATAAATAAACACTTTAAAATTCCATATATAAGTCCGCACGACAAACAATAAACCAACAAACTGAGAAAAAATAATAATAAAATAAAATAAAAAATAAAAAAAAAATATATATATATATATATATATATATATATATATATATATATATATATATATATATATATATATAAACATAAATAAATAACTCAAAGAATGCTCGAAAAAGAGTAGGAGGAAGCATAGCTAGATAGACGATATGATATACAATATTTGCATTTCTGTCTCAAAATAAAACACACTTGAATACGTCGTATTGTATAAATATACACGGTACAAGGGAAACATAACCCCGTAGCTGCTTTTTACAAAATAAAAATAAGTGCCCTGAGGTAACTGATGTAAAGCCTCCATGCTCCTTGCCTCTCACTGACTGAAAACTGCATTTGCAGGGTTATTCCAAAAGCTTGCATTTAACAGTACAGTAGATGAAATGGATAAAGACTATGAATAGGGATCCCAATCCCCGCGAGCAAGAGCACGACACAAAACGCGAGCGCTCAGAGAAAATCCATAAATGCAAATGTTGTTTTGGATTCGCCGCGGTGGCTGCAGGACACGAGGAACTTCATCGTGTACCTCAGCGAGCTCATCAGTTCATGAAGAGCCGAGTGGGCGCCGCATTGATTCGTGGCAAATGCCTGGATGTTGATTTGCTTATTCTAGGGCTTTCTTTTTTGATTGTCACATCTTCTTGCTAATGCAAATCCCGCCATTATTCTGCACAACAAGCGAGAATTAACATACCGTAAGAAGGAAGACGGAAATCGATATTCTAATGCTGTTTTACATTTCAGTTTTTATTTGGGCCCAGAATAAGACAAAGGAAATGATGCTGCATTTGAAACTTTCTTTTTGTGATGTAAAAACAAAAACTACCAAAATTACCTAAATAATATCTTATAATCAGATCTGGGAGGTACGAACCCAAAGTAATCAATTCTAGATTTCCCTAGTGCCTCTTATCACGCCATGCAGTGTTAGTGATGGATGACCATGATTGCACAGATATTTGTTTCTTTATCAAACTGTTTGTTTGAATCTAAACTTTCTCATATAGCTTACCATAATCAGGATCATCATTACACAGATTGCTTTAATCAAAGAAATTTCTTCTGTGGTGTCGTACCAAAAACAGGCATTAATGGATGATTATGTTGGTTAATGCATCACAGACGATTGTAATAATCCCGGATACGATGCAAAGCAGTTTTTGGATGGCATCATTATTTTGACCTATAATGTTGTTTTTAGTTCGGCCTAAAAACTTTCAATTTCGGGGGGTTATCACACACAAACAGGGTGTCAGACCAAGATGCTATCATAATTGTTTGAAAATGTTTTTATTTAGCTAGCAATGAGTAGCTAATCTGTGGTATTGCTGCCAGAGCTGGATGGGCTTCATCAACTCAATTAAAATCTCTGGCTCCATTTCTACCATCTCTGTCCGATTGCAGTTGTCAACGTTGCTAGGTGACAACATGTCGCGCTTGGCGAGAGTGGAAACAACAATTGAGAATTTTCCTTATCTACGGTTTCAGATAATGAGATCATTTATTAAACAATACTTTACATAACTTTTATTCTGAACGGCACGTTGTTTGTTCGTGAGCTAAAAGTAGCTCCAAGAATTTGTACTGAGGATGAATTGAATCTAGTGATGCGCTGATTCATGCAAAAGCCTTTATTTGATGTAATTCCCCTCCTCTACACATCAATAGATAACATAAACCAATTCTACTCTTCATGAATGCTAATGTCTCGGTGGAGGGCAATGGATGTTTTTTTTTTTGTGTGTGTTCATGAATCATTTATTCCAGTGGACCAAACTTGGCTGTGTTGTATTTTGAATCTGGCGTTACATTTAAGATAACATGTTTTGCTACTACATAAAAACACATTTATGAGTGAAAAACATTGGATTTTATTTGACAAAGGTTGATGTCAACATTCCTGCCTGCATATGCCAGATGGCAATGGCAGTACACAGTTTGTCATCTGAATTTTTTTTTTTTTTTTTTAAGATGAATAATGGAAATTTAGATATTGTTGTGTAAAAACACAAACAGCATTTATCGCTGCCAAGTATCAGACTGATCGTTATTGTTTTCACCAGATTGTTTGTTGTTGTTAGCTGGCATGATTACCCAAACGCTACACCGACAATTTCCGTGACATTTTGTGGATAGGTGGCACATGTGAAGAGCAAACAGCCGTTATATCCCATTCGGAAAACATTTTCCCTCATCGCTATTTGTTCTCAATAGATCCGAGCTCCCCATTTTGTTATATTTATTTGGCAGGAAAGACTGTCATGGAATTAGTTTGTAATGCATACTGAAGCAATGAATGCTGAACAGGTGTTGCCGAAATGAAGTCAGACAGATTCGATTTATATTTAGCATCATCCTGCCACGGATGTGTTGCATTAGACGTCCGATTATCATCCTGCCTGCAGGAAATCGACAACATTACAACTGTTATCAATATAAAACATTACAGTTCTAATCAAGGCTCTTGTGAAATGATTCACCGCAAATAAATGATTACATCTGACAATGCTCGAAGCGTATCAAACTGCATGTAAAGAGATAAATAACATATGGTTGGAAAAATACCTCCTTGGAAATGTGTGCTAACAGATGCCGACAGATAGACTGACTTGTTATTTTGGCAGCTTGTGGTCGGCTGCCATCAGGTACCATTGATGAGGTCATTCTGGAAATATTTGCTCGGGTTCTGGTCTTCATCTGTGGAGTTAGCATGTTTTATTATGCTGGGGTGTTTTTTTCAACCTTTTCCATTAATTATGTCTCCGGATTTTATTAGCCACGCTCTTGCGTCATTGTTAGCTAATCAGTCTCACTTTTGTTTTATTGTCTAATTAGCTCCGCCCACAATTTCTTCTGCTGCTCTTTCCATTTGGATCACTGTCAGTTTTGTTGCTTTTCTTTTGTTGCATTTGGCTTCACCTTTCTCTGTTATTTTCAATTCTTACTGTGTTATTCAGGTCTATTTTGCTCTACAGGCTACCATCATTTGTCAGACTCTCCAACATCTGTCTCCACAAGGTGACTAGTTTCTAGAAATGTGCCTTCAAGACAGCAGTGAAAAAAAATTGTGGTTGCAGCCACTGAACAGACCGCAGACAAATTCCATATTGTTAAACATAACACAAGATAATTCAAGTGAGGTATTTGACCTTTCATTCATCCATAGTGTAATGTATTCTGGATTATTTTCAGGATTAAATTACCCCCCAAAAAAAAATGTTTGGACTAAAATAATTCAAGTCGATTTCGTGCTTTTGCATTTAACTAGCATTTTAAGTGGTTTCAAAAAAAAAAAGTCAACACAACCTCAAACCAAAAAAAGCAGATTTCATTGCATTCCTTCACACATCCAATCCCACAAATTCATATAAGGGCGCTTTTTAAACCATCTGGTGTCACGTTATATAACACAAACACTCTTCCTCATCCGTCCTACTCAAAGAATGCATTAACCACCAACTCCATTCATTTCTACTCAAGTTCTCTGCAAGGTTAACAGCTGACAGCAAGTCTTCCATATTAATGACATAAATAGAATCACACAAAATGGCCGCAAGTATACACAGAAGTTGCACGGATCAATCAATATTGATCAGCGATGCCTTGATGCATCGTAACATCTCACACCTGAGACCTTGGCCGGCTTGAGTGATGAGCACATCGGGAAACAGTGCTGTCACTAAAACAATTTCTCGCTGAAATATATAGGAAGGAATTGGGGCACAAACACACACAACGCCGTTCCCTCTACACAAAAACGCGGCAACATGGCTTTTTCTCTGTTGCTACAGTAAATGAATATAAACTGAAAATCCGCATGGTTCTCGCTGCCAAAACATCTCTTCAACCATTATAAGCGGCTACACCTCAGGCAATACACAAGCTAATGAATAGCCAAAACGGAAACATTACTTTACATCACTATAGCCCTTGTCATGAATGAATAAACATGAGAGGGGTGCATAAATGAAATGTTTACTCATAAATTCCTGCTTCACTCTGATTTTCTCTCTGACATGTCAATTGAACTGGGTGGCTTTTATTTAAATCCAATGAGAAGGGAGGAGAAAGTAAACAGACATCTGGTTTTTTTTTGCGCGTGCTCACACGTTTAAGGACAAGAGGTGGGAATTAAGGCAGGCTGCTCTCCCATCATGCTCCGGGCTGTTTCAGAAGGCTATTTCAGGTCTTCCGTCTTCTTCCCGTGTCTCTTCTCACCATCTGAATGCAGCTGTGGGAGGGTACGGGATTATTTATAACGCCGCATCCTACCAAATTCCTTTTTTTTTTTTTTTTTTATATTCCCTCGACTTGTACCTCAGTTTGCAGTTTAGCACTTTAAATGAAGCAAAACTGTCTGTCAGATTTCAGTATTAAAGTTGCAAAAATAACCTTAACAGGATACAGCTTGTTCTGTTCAATTTATACAGTGTCACACTTGGTGTGTATAACCCTGAGGGGCTTTTGCGCAAAGAATTATTTTTATCTTCCTTGAAGGGAAAAGAACAGCTTTCGAAAAAAAAAAACCAAGTGATGTATACGAAGAAAATGTCAAATGATTCATTAGTTCGAAGAATTGACGTTATCACTTTTTGAAGACATGCTAATCTCAAATGATATAATGAAATGACGCATCATAAAAAAAAAACAATATTCCAAATGTCAAAACAGTATATTTAGAATCAAATTATATTGTACAACAAAAACATCCGCGACAATTAAATTGTGCCAAATGAATATTAAGAGAAACACTCAGTATGCAGCAGCGGGGAAAAATAAAAGTATAATGCTGACAATGACAAAGTCACACCATCTGATAAACATCTGAAAATGAAATATCACACCTCTGCGTTGCCCTTACTGTAAAGTAATTACATCAGGTGGCTGGAATTGATTTATATGATGATACATTGCAAAGAGCTGACCTAGAATGTAAAAAAAAATGTTTTGCCTTAGTGGTTTGTTTCACAGGTGTTGTGTATGCAGATGGTGTTGGATTATTTTCTCTTCACACCTTGAATTAAAAAGCATCCCAAAGGTCTGATGTAAGATTTGCTTTTATCATATGGAATGCAGTGTTTGCAATATGTACATAAAGATATTTTAGTAGCTTAACTGCTGACTGTGACTATTTGGAATATTACCGTATGTAAACAAATATAAAGACGCTGATTTTTTTGTCGGTAGGGAGTCACACTCATCGATTTCAGTCACATCTCCTCATGGGCAATAACATGTCCCAAATCACAGACACAGTTTGGTGGCAGCACCTGGCAGCTGATGGTGAGGCCGCAGCTGGTTTATGGAACACGGTTATTTTTTCACAGCCCCCCTCAGGGGGCATCATGACAAGCTGACCAGAACAGGACATATTGATCAGTAGCTAAGAGTGGAACAGAGCCACCTAAGACTTTCCAACCTGGAGGGGGAGGACAGAACTGGCACTTCTCCCCAGCGAGTGTTGAAGGACTCCGATGGGGTCTTTTGTCTCTACTCTGACAGAGCCCCTCTGCGACTCATTACGGTCAGCCTTGCCTGTCCGCCAAATGGACGTTTTTCGCCCATGTTTTTTTTTTTTTCTTTCTCAACAGACGGTCTTTCCGACAGCTCTTCATCCAAAAGTACCTATCAAGGTTTAAGGGAGACTTTTGAAGAAAGCAGTCTGCAATCACCCCAACACCCTTCAGTCTGTTTTTCATCCAACAACCTTTTTATTCCCTTGGTGAGCGTTGTTGGGTCAGGTGTGAACACTAATCCGACTGTGACTAAATCTACCGGTTCAAACTTAGTCTGAGATAGTTTTGCTGAGAAAGAAGTCAGACTTTGATCTGTTCCAAGGAATCAAGTGATGGTGAAGTAACTAAAGGTCTTAAGAAGCTATGGCTGCAAACATCTTCGGTTTAGTGTGTAGGCTGTCAGAGTGTCATCTTATTTCTTCTTTTAACTGCGGGAGGACTATTTTTTGCTCAAGACGTCCATGGATTTCTTTGTTTACATGTTTGACATAGCATTGATCAGCAAGAGCTATTTTTTTTTAACCTGTAATCGGCCTGCCAGTATTTAAATCCTCACAAATGTATCAGCAGAGACAATAAGCACATTTGAACAATAACATCAGACATGTCATCATTTGAGTTTGATTGCTTACGGAAAATCATTTGAATTAAGTAGCCACGGGGAGGCGGGATGTCCCTCAAGAGTACCACGCTTCGGTAATTGTTACCCTCGGATAGTTGCCAAGAGGTTGAACCATGTGCCAGTTTTAGCCGTGTGGGGTTTGTCTCTCACTTGTACACCACCTCATACCGAGGCAGACACTGGCACCGGCTCCGACCATCTGTGAACGATACACCCCCAATCATTCCGGCACAGGAAAAGGGTAAGGTAACAAGTGTGAAGAGAAGTGACACAGAACAAAGCGTTTTGCATTCCAGGAATACATTAAAAAAAAATCTCTCTCTAAAAAAAAAATATATATATATATATATATATATATAAAAAAAAAAAAAAAACTTTTCCTCACCCCCCGTGGGTGGTCTCTTTTTCCCTTCAAGCTCGGGTCCTCTACCAGAGGCCTGGGAGCTTGAGGGTTCTACGCAGTATCTTTGCTGTTCCTAGTACTGCACTTTTCTGGACTGAGATGTCAGATGTTTTTCCTGGGATCTGTTTCAGCCACTCCTCCAGTTTGGGGGTTACTGCCCCTAGTGCTCCAATGACCACAGGTACCACTGAAGTCTTAACTCTCCAGGTCTTCTCCAGCTCTTCTCTGAGCCCTTGATATTTCTCAAGTTTCTCATGTTCCTTTTTCCTAATGTTACCATCATTTGGGATGGCTATGTCAACCACAACGGCTTTCCTCTGCTCTTTGTCCACCACCACAATGTCCGGTTGGTTCGCCATTACCATTCTGTCTGTCTGGATCTGGAAGTCCCAGAGGATCTTGGCTTGGTCATTCTCTACCACCTTTGGAGGTGTTTCCCACTTGGATCTTGGGACTTCCAGTCCATACTCTGCACAGATGTTCCTGTACACTATTCCAGCTACTTGGTTATGGCGCTCCATGTATGCTTTACCTGCCAGCATCTTACACCCTGCAGTTATGTGCTGGATTGTCTCAGGACCTTCTTTGCACAATCTACACCTGGGGTCTTGTCTGGTGTGGTAGATTTGGGCCTCTATTGCTCTGGTGCTCAAGGCCTGTTCTTGTGCAGCCAGGATCAGTGCCTCTGTGCTCTCCTTCAGACCAGCTCTTTCTAGCCATTGGTAGGATTTCTGGATATCAGCTACTTCAGCTATGTTTCGGTGGTACATACCATGTAGGGGCTTGTCCTCCCATGATGGTCCCTCCAGCACCTCATCTTCCTTTGATGCCCATTGTCTGAGACATTCACTGAGCACGTCATCCGTTATATATATATATATATATATATATATATATAAAAATAAAAAAATCCGTTATATATATATATATATATATATATATATATATAAAAATAAAAAAATCTCTCTCTAAAAAAAAATATATATATATAAAATATATATATATATATATATATATATATATATATATATATATATATATATATATTTAAAATATATATACTTTTTTTATTCATTTATGTGCAAGAGAATGCAATAGGTCGCTTTTCTTTGAGCCCACCAGATTCATGTGAATTTGGTAAATGCCTCAGGACATTTCAATCCCAGATCCCAGTTGAAGTATCTTTTCAGACTCATTGTCAATTCAGAGAAGCTGCATATCTGTCAATTCTAGTCCGCCTCAAAACGTGACCTTACTAGAGACAGCTGGTTGACTACCAACACGCTTGAGCCACAGTAGACCGACTGCACCCAAAGCGCTCGAGGGAAAGTCAAAGGTAACCTCGATATTCCCTGATGCGCAAACACATTTCATGTTCTCCCTTCGACCCCATGTCCCCATCTCACACATTACACCGAAAAAAATCCTTTTAAAGAAGCCACACCTGCTTATCAAAGCTGTGGTTTGAAAGCTTCTGATCAGTGGTGCAGATGGATGGCCACAGAGAAACGGCGAGCTTGACTGTGGAGCAGAGGGGTGCACAGAGAGATGGGCAGTGATGAGCGTCTCTCTGATGTACCCTGTCTCACCCCCATGAAGGAACACCTAGATTCTTGGTGACATGGTGACAGAGCAAGCATTTCTTGTTCTGTAAAGACTTCATTTGTCATTTTGACATACTCTTCCAGAGACTGCTGCTCCTAATTATGCATATATACGCAGTAAACGTTTGTGTATGGCTCCATAACTCAGAGGCATACCACTGAAATTCACTTCATATTTGCAAATTTTTGTTGTTGTTGGTTGTGTGTGTATATACACTTGTGTGTATATGTATATATGTGTGTGTATGTATACATACGTGTGTGTGGGGGGGTGTATATAGATGTATATTATATTAGATTACCGTATTTTCCGGACTATAAGGCGCACCTAAAAACCTAAAATTTTCTCAAAAGCCGACAGTGCGCCTTATAGTCCAGTGCGCCTTATATATGGACCAAATTTCTAAATTTAAACTGGCCCGAAGCATTGTGTCATAAAATCAATCATAAGTGGCCCGCTGAAGACTATGAATCATGAATCAAAAAGACTATGATCATTATTTTGTGATTATAAAGTAATTTGTTGCATCTGAAGTTGAAATAAAAAAAGATAAAATGGAGAATGATTTGATTTGGATTAAAAATCTGACATGATGCATTAATGGCGCGCCTTATAGTTCAGTGCGCTTTATATAAGGACAAAGGTTTAAAATGGGCCATTCATTGAAGGTGCGCCTTATAGTCCGGTGCGCCTTATAGTCCGGTAAATACGGTATATGTACTTAAATGTAGAATTCCAAAGTGTACTAACCCGTACCAATGTGATAGCATATTTTTTCTCAGTTGGATAAATCCATGGATTTGACAGACAGAAGTGTATTCACTCAACCAAACACATTTAATCAAGTTAAGTTTGTGTGATTTGCAAAAGAATGAATCTTAGCTGACTGGATCTTTGATTTTTAACAGTGCTGTGTTCAAATCAACTCCATGAGTGAACAGAGAATTGAAGCAACCAGGTGTGCAACTGACATCTGACATTTTACACAAGAATGACGACACAATGACAAACATCATCAAATGTGCTAATTGCCTTGCGTTGCATTCGGTAACCTTTAGCAACAATAATTGAAAGTTTGTGCTTCACTCGTGGAAGTCGAGTGCAAGACCTCAGCGGTGTTGCTTGGCGCTATATAAACAGCAAATGATTTTCTTGCGTTTGGGTGAGACAGTTTTATCTTGTGTGAGAAGCAAAGACATGAATAAGACCCGCAAATACACCATATACTGAATTATTTGCTCGTTTCCACTTTAAAAGCAGACTACCGTATTTTCCGCACTATAAGGCGCACCGGATTATAAGGCGCACCTTCAATGAATGGCCCATTTTAAAACTTTGTCCATATATAAGATATATACATTTGGCCCGCGGGCCGGACTTTGGACACACCTGCTGTAGTGGCTCAATATTGGTCCATATATAAGGCGCACCTGATTATAAGGCGCACTGTCGGCTTTTGAGAAAATTGGAGGTTTTTAGGTGTGCCTTATAGTGCGGAAAACACGGTATAAAAAGTTCCCGAATCTCTCACCTGTCTTTTCATCAGCAAATTTGACACTTTCATCTTTTAAGTCAATCAGTGTGTCATATTATTATTGTCAGCATATTCATTTTCAGCTTTCAAACATCTGTTCAGTAGCTCCAAGGCTTCAAATCTACATGTCATTTTATAAACCCCCTGCACATCACAATTTTTTTTTTTATTAATATATCCATGGAAAATACTATCTAATCCAGAATGATGACCAACTCATAACACAGGGAAGCGTGTGAGATGTCCCAACATGAATAATAAAACATAGCATAAAGAGAATATTTTTGACAATCGGGATGTAAACACAATTTACTATTTTTGACTTTGCATGTCGCATCTGAGAATTAAAATAGTGCAAAAATCCAACATAAAAAAATTATCACAATGTAGTTCGCTTTGCATCACATGACTAGCTCATCTCTTATCCCACAATAGCTGAGACCTTCTGGATTTGTTGCATTTTAAAGTCTGTGGTGCGCCAATGTTGCCCGCAGTGGCTAATAACTGAAGTTAAATGTGTGTTTTTATTTAGCATGTGTCTTCATTCACTCGCACTTGTGACAATGTTGTCACGTACTGCTTATATTATGATAGTGTAGTTGTAAAAAGAAGACTCTCGGGTATTGTTTATTCCAGGTTTGCTGCTGCCAATACTGGAGCAGCTGAGGATAATAATGTCTGCAAAGTTTTTGTGCCGCATTTATTTTACATTGGAGTGTAGGGAATAAACTTTATTACTATTCCTTCCAAGAAATAGAGGACATTACATGCATCAAGTCTTTTCAAACTATTTGATAACAAGTTGTACTTGTATATACAGAATATAGTCAATAAAGTGTTAGCATTTCTCGGATTTCATCCATTTTAGGAAAAAAATCTAGGTGAAAACTTTGTCGTGACCTCAAGCCGCAATGATAATGTACAGCATAGGTGTCAAACTCAAGGCCCGGGAGCCAAATACGACCCGCCACATCATTTTATGTGGTCCGCCAAGACAAATTGTGTATCAAATTCGTGTGTCATTACTAGAATTGCAAATTGTCTTCACTTTTAATATCATTTTTTTAAAATATTTGACCAGTTTTTCTCATCTGATTTGAAAACGAGTTATTTGTCAGTTTGTTTTGTAGCTTTTACTGTATATAATATGAGGTGCTCATAAAGTTTTGCTAGCTGCTAGCCTGATTTGCTAAAATACAATAAAATCTTTTCGTATGTTTGAAGACGATACCTACAAATGATTGTAAAATTCCAAAGTCCTCCATCCATTTCACTCTCTCCCTCTAGAGGCTCCGGAATCTTCCTCGTCTGTCATCCTGCACATCTACGGCAACCCAAAGATGAAACAATAATTACCCACATATTGAAGTCGCATGCCACATATCAAATAATATAGATTTTGCTTGTGGGCTGCCATCAGATATTGGCATCATCATCAAGCCCATTCCCTGAGCATTTCATTGACTGGCTCAACTCAGAAATAGCCCCCCAAATCCAATTACATTAACATGATGGAGCATAAGGTTAAAGATGTAATCACATTTGATCAAATTATCCCTCCATTGAATGTCCTGCCTTTGTATAAAAGACTACGGGGCCGCATGCCAATTTCTATAACCGTGGCTATTGTTAAAATTTGTCTCATCATAAGTAAAAAATGTCCACTATTTGAGAAAATCCATTTTATCATATTGCCAGTAATGGAACTAAAAGCAACGGCGGACTCGTCAAGGTTGTTTGGCGCCAATCTTCTTGCAATTTTAGCTACATCAAAGTATGGACAATTTGGACGGGATAAAAAATTGGTAGACAAAAAGGCTGTGAATGCAAACACCAAATAATTCGGTGCCACATACACAAGTCTGATTTGACGTCAAAGGCAGGACTCTTTCTTTCTTTTTATTTGTAAATCCATATGGAGGAGGCAGATTGAAAACTCATTTAAGATCCTCAATAGCAGTTTTTAAATTGTATGCGGTCGAACAGATCGCACGTGCTTTTTGTCAACAGATGTAAAAATGGTGGAGATCACGTTTAGAGTCAGGCTTGACTGTTTTATTGTTGTGACCTTTTCATTTGCCTTGCTTTTCTTATTCGCACCCTTTTCGTACTTATACCAAGGAATCACACATGGTAAAATACCAACATATTGTTTCGGCTATACGTGGGAGTGAATAAGTTAGTGTTGATCTCGCTGGCATCATTAAAACTGTGGAGATATAGTAAGCAGTCTTCTGGAAGTGAGTTTAAGAATAGCCGACATTAAGAAATTCAGCAGTCATAGTCAACTCCTGCATATTTGCCTTTTAGTACCTGAATATTATTTATTAATATAATTAATTATTAATATAATTTGAATATTTGGGGATTTTCTTTTGCATTTTTTTTGTTTTTTGTAGAAAATCAATCCTTTTTTTTTTTAAATCAACATTTTTTTAAGAATATTTTTGCCTTTAAAAGACGAATAAACTGTGTTAGGTGAGATTCACGTGACGCACCATCTGTGCTGGAGTTCAGAATCCCACAGCTAATCATCGTCTAAGTCTTTGTTTTAATTCTTAGTAATTCTGTACTGATCCTTCTAATCGAGGACAGTCGAACGTGTTGTCATCTTTATCACACTGTGAAAAAATGATGGAAAAATTACTAACCATCTTCCACGTCTGTCTAACCCCCTTCAATGTTTTTATAATTCAATATATTGTAAGAAAATAAAAGGTTTGTAGGGTGGTCGCATAGAAATCTATTCCATTCAGCAATCTTTGCATCATGCAGCACTGAAATGTGGAGGGAGCGTTACAGAGAACACATTCTTCTGCCAAGTCTCAAAACCATGAATATTATAGTGCTCTAAATATACAGTATGCTTATGCATATATTGGCTCATGTTTTAGAATCCTTTGGATCTTCAAGCCATACCGCTAACATTTGGAGATGTAATTTTCATCACCAGCAACTTGAGTCATCCCAATCAATTTCTTTGCACCCCATAGGGACACCATACTGTGAGGTCCTTCTAATTTGTTTAATCTTGCCAATCACATTTAGCTGAAATCACCAAATATACCTTTACACAAAATTCCACTTTAAATCAATTTATTTAACAGCTGTTTGCTTGGCTGGTAGGTATTGGAATTTTGTGTGCCTTGGATTCTGGTGCAATGCCAAAAAAGCAGATACAATTCCACCCAAAAGTGTTTTTGTAAACTTCTTTGACCTTGGTTTTACTTTAGGAGAGAAAATGATTTGTTCGACAAATTCTTTTCCTGCTCAGAAAGTGTGATCTGTTCTAAATAGTAAAGGTCCATAGTCAAGTGTCTCTCTGAATCTTCCTTCTTCATCAATAAAGTAATTTGGGGCAGTATATTTCCAGTTCAGTGGGGACAGTTTGGGTCGGCTGCGTACAAAGCAAGGTCAGGAAAGACAAGCTTGGATGAGTTAGAAGTGGATTCTTTTTTTTTTAATCAGTAAGAATTTGAGCAGCCTCTTGCGAAATCTAATCACGCTTGTTTTTTCTTCTCAAACATGTTTCATAAATCCCACACGCATAACACCTTTGAAATTTTTGCATTGATCTGAGAACATTTAAGAAGTTTCCCAGCATGCTCCTCAATAAACGACCGAATCAAATCTTTGTCACCGATTGATTTCTCCACAAGACAAGAGCCGGCTTCATCACTACTCGGCCTCAGTTTGCTTTGTTCCACTAAAGTGCACTTTCATGCTTGCCTTGCAAATTGCAGTTTTTACTTAACACAGCACTTAATTGCCAGCACATGCTTGAGTGGTCACGGTGCCCATCAGAAACAAAATGAGCCGCAACAGCGCGGCATATATTATTGTGGAATCAGCTGCCGTGGTGCCAGGCTTCCACTCTAAGCCCTCGCCTGATTGCAAACCAGAGCCGAGTCCATCTCTGGGGTATCGGTACCAGATGGCCGTGCCAGTAACAGCACTAGGAGAAAATGGAAGTCAGGAATGAGAAATGGAGAGCGGAAGGAAGAGTTAAAGATTGGATGGAAAAGTGTTCGGTGTGATTATTAGATTCCGAAACTCAGTTGGCTACGGGTGGATTTGCATAGCCTTGGGTTGGCAGTGGCCCACTTTCCTCTTCTTGTCTGTCTATGAGATTGCCAGTGCATTCTATTTGTCAAGGCAGGCTGTGAGACAAAAAAAAAAAAAAAAGCTGGCACATACTTTGAGTTTACGCTCAACTATCATTCTCCCTCATGCTGTTCAAAAACAAAGAAACACAAGTGTTTTTTTTTTTTATGAGTTAAGCAATGGAGAAATCAGAGCAGGAGAATTTTCAGATTTTTTTTGTTTGTTTGTTTGAAAATGAGTTCAAATGACACATTAGCCTCTCATCCCATTTTGATCGCAATTACAAAATAGGAACGGCACAGAGCTCGAAGCATATGGTGGAGGCTGAAGGAAAATAAATAATTCAGTTCGAGAAGAGCAGTGTATAATTCTGACTCGGACGGACGGATCTATTTTAATTGTTCATAGCAGTAACGCGAATAAACTGTCCAAATACTTCTGAAGCACCAAACTGACTGACACCAGAAAGTGTCGGAGCAGCCGTTCATCATTACTGCGGTAAATAAACGTCGACGTGTGTTTGATAGCTCGTCATTTAATCCATTTGACAAAAAGTAAAATTCAATACAAAACTGCCAGCACATGCCTAACCATAGCCCCTTATAATAAACCCTACATGAACAGGCTTGCTGAGAATTTCAAAACAAATGAAAAGATGATTGCTTTTTAGGTTCATAAAAGAACTCATTCCTCTATAAAATTGCCAGTGGCAGTACAAATTGAAGTGGGGGGGGTGGGATTTTTTTTTTTTTTTCCTTTCAAAAAGTTCAGTTGACAAGTTGGAGAAGGTGCCTTTAGGAGGGTGATGAAATGCAGCACATGAATGACAATAGTGAGAGGAAAAAATGTTGGATTCTTTTAGTTTTTCTTTTTTAATCGCCCATTGTGTGTTCAGAGGCACACCTCAAGCTGTCACTTAAAAATAAAGCTTGCTGGAAATGATTACCGTTCCAGCGTTGTATCTCTAAGAGGTTGGATAATAACCAAACTTTATAAATCTGCCTTTATGCTTTTAAATGAAGATAAGTGGGTAATGGTCTTTAACTGTTTAAGTGTGGAAGTGTGAAGTACAAAACAAACATAATAAATGGCGGAAAATTGGTCTTTTCGCAGGTGAAAAATAAAATGGAGCCGCAATTATACAGTCATTACACAAATTGGTCATTACTGAAATATCCTTTTAGCATTCAAGTGTGATCTTAAGGTCAACAGAACTATTTAAGTAAAAAAAAATATTTCTGTCTATCAAAAAGCTTTTTTTTTATAAGCGTATAAAGTCAAATGATATGGTTTATAATTTACCGTATTGGCCCGCATATAAGACGGTGTTTTTTGCATTAAAATAAGACTGAAAAAGTGGGGGTCGTCTTACATTCGGGGGCTAGACATTATGCCCATTTACAACGCTAGATGGCGCCAGGTATCTTTAAAGCTGAACTTAACTCCCCAGGCCAAAGCGAACCCCTGTCACGAAGAATTAAAATAGCAGTAGCATGAGGAAGAAAAATAAAAAATAGCGATAAGAAAGAAAATAAGAGAAGAGATAACAGAAAATGGAAAAAACAGAAGCCATTCATTTACAAATGTGATTGCACTTTAGTTTACATATTTAAATGTTCAGATATTAAGATGTGATAGACAGTTTTTGCATGCTTTGAATGAGGCAAAATTCTCCCGAATATATTGTTACAATCATTTGTTTCAGATGTACTGTAATTATTTTCTGTATAAAAATTTAATTTGGTGTTCAAAAACTCTTTTTTTCAAACTTCAGTCTTATAATCAGGGTCGTCTTATATTCGGGCCAATACGGTATGTGCTACCAATGAGTACATTTTAAATATAACGATCAGTTTCAAGATAATTTCAATTGGTGTTAAGCTTCCAACGTTTTGGCTCACTTTCACACGGTCATCAATGTCAGTGGCAAGTTGGTAATACCTTGGAGCATTTAGCAAACTTGACACACCAGATGGTTTTTATCACAACATAGATTGTTTCAAAATCCATCCGGGGAATAGCTGACAAAAAATGTTTGGATACGGGTAAGCATTGGAAGTCAAACTTGCGGTCTGTCGCATTTATTACGAGCAGGTCAGCTTGTAAACAGTCGGGGGTGCTATTTACTAAGTTTCCAAATAGCGGGTGCTAAATTGTGTTTACTCACTCCTAACAGGTTGCGTACGCTGTTAGTAACAGATGAAAATGTGTCTGTTGTGTATTTGTTTTCTCAGCCTGTTCTGGGCTCACTGGATGATTTATCGTCACTGCTCATGCAATCATTGTGCAGGCTAAATGTCAGTTACGCAGCGGCAGTGAAATGTCATGATGTCAATGTCAGTCTTCATGCAAACATTATCAAGTGTGCATGTCTGTCATAGCAAACGTAACGCAAACGTTCATCCGTCCACATGACAGTCGTGATTATTACAAATATTAATCAGGCTTCATTCAATATATTAATGATTAAATACATTCATATTCAACTTCAATTTGACATTCATACATAAGGCACATCTGTTGATTTAGATAAAATTAAAGAATTTGTAGCGTACCTTATAGTCTGAAAAATAAAATATATTATTTTGGTTTTGCTGATTTACTGAAGCCCAATGGTGTATTAAAGCTAGATGTGATTTTTTTTACCCATCTTATATTGAAGTGGGAATAGACAATAATTCTGAACAGGATGTTTCGTAATAAACTGTAGAAATGACCTGATCTGACCTCTGATTTAATTATTTTATTTTATTTCAAACATATAAAGGCCTAGAATTAAATGAAGGCCGTTCTGATAAAAACGCTATTTAATCAGTATGATCATCCAGAGCCTTGCCTTCTCTCAACAAGATGAAATCCTGACTTTATCAAACTGCTGTTGTTAATTTCACTACAGTTCCAGACTTTCTTCAGAAACAAATATACAGTAGTCTTGCCCTTTATATGTTTGGCAGTTTAATTTCAAACCCCCTGAGGGCAGCACACACCCATTTAAGGACCATTAAATAATGATTGATGAGGCGTCCTCGCAATAAGCGTGCTCCCTTCCACTACTTTGGAAACAATCTGTTATCCCTAAAACACCAAAAGCTGGGCCACTTTGCAGTATTAGGCCCCGGTAATTTTCTTGCGCCCAGGGAATGGAAGTCATTAGCTGTTTAAGTGACAGCAGAGCGCTTCCAAGGGCAACTTGTCTTGAGATGGAAAGTCCTCATTCTAACTGAAGGTCAAAGGGCTTACAAGTTTGTCACACCCCTTGGGAACTTCACATAAAACACAGTCACTCGTTCGGCAGAGCATATGGTAAGGATATATTGTGGAAAACAAAATAGTAAAAATAAAATGGGGTCATGTGGTTTACTTTTAGACTCACTTTAGTTATCACACAGCAGGAGTGTAGCTTTCTTATAATACTGTCTAAAAATAAATATTTTTCAGGAAGTGGTATTGAAAATGGAGGGTAATTATTTCACTGTGAGTTGCTCTAAATAGCCTTTGGTGACTCAGGTGTATGGAATGCTTTATTCTTGTAATTGTGGAGCGACATCAGACTTTCATATGACTCATACGGTTGCGTAATAAAAGCTAGATCCAAGTTTTCATGCCACTGAATGAGACATTTACACGCGATGGATCTTTAAGACTTTTCAAATTAACTACAGACTGTGAGTAAATACGTTTTTTCTTCAAGAAAATATTGATATGATGTACCGTATTTTCCGCACTATAAGGCGCACCTAAAAACCTCCAATTTTCTCAAAAGCCGACAGTGCGCCTTATAATCAGGTGCGACTTATATATGAACCAATATTGAGCCACTATAGTCCAAAGTCCGGCCCGCGGGCCAAATGAATATATTTTATATATGGACAAAGTTTTAAAATGGGCCATTCGTTGAAGGTGCGCCTTATAATCCGGTGCGCCTTATAGTGCGGAAAATACGGTAATTTGTTTTGGTTTTTGCACTTCAAGAGATTTAGGGGATCAGAGAAAATAAATTGAACACTGATACATCAATGACTGAGGAATGTATGAACAAGTATAGTACATAAAGTGTGACGTGAAATGAGTCTCCTAAGGATAAAGGACATTTTATTAGCTTGCCACGTAATAAAAAAAAATTCATACAGCACGTTAAGAGGGACATGACAGCATCTTAACTAAATGGTAAGTCACTAAGATCATAATTGCCTGTCTTTAGTTGGCGGCTAAAGAGCATAACTGACTAGAAGGTCACAGTCATGGTTTCATTAAATCAAAAAAAAAAAAAGGATCATAAATGGAAGCTGACAGTTAAACAAGACACACATTCAATGATTTACATGGTAGGAATGGGTCATTAATTAAAATTTAATTGTGATTTCAATTTAGGCTTGTCACGATCATAAAAACATAATGAAAGAAAAATGATTTATGGGTTGAACAACTTTACTAGATTTTGATATTATCTGCTTCTTCATTTTTTAAGGTTGCTACGATTCCTCACAAATGAATTGAGGTGATATGTAAGTGAACATTAGCATAACACCCGATTGTCTAATATCAAAAAATATGAGTGGACATGGGATTAAATTGCTCCACACCATCATTTTGAAATTAATTGGGGTGATTCATGATTTCCTGTCACTGAGCTGAAACAATTTGTGAATTAGCCCCCTATTAAGTTCAACGAGTCAAGTAATGAGAAGAGTCAAGGAAAGATTTTTGGCTTGGGAATGTGCTCATCAAGCTTTGAATGAACTTAAATGCACCCTTAAGATTTTCTACCACCTTTACCTTTTATTTTACATGCCAAATTTGCTCGTATCATGAACTGAAGAATTGAGTCACCTGAAATGAAATTATATCCAGGTCGACTAATCCAACTCTTCTGCGGTGACGTGAACAAAACTATACAACATGGTGGAATCTAAAATTTCAGTTTACTTGCAAGTATTGTTCTGTACAGCACCCCTTTTTTTTTTTTTTTTTTTATTCTCCTTGTTCATTTGTCAACATCTCAACGTCTCAGTAATTTCCTAAGAAAGAAAACAAAACTGTTAGGGAGTCAAAAGGACAAGGAAGAGAATGAGTCTATTGTGAGGAGCTGCCATGATGGCCATTACAATCACGTTTTGGCCAATTATAACGTCTTTTCCACTGTGAATGTGTATTGACAAGAAATGACAGGATTTCAAAGTATAAATGAAGCTTAGCCTCTTTAATAACAGTTTACAGTGAGTGATTATCGTGATCATAAAAGCTTCCATCACACAAAGCCCAAAAAGTCAATTTCGGGGTCTTATGACAAAAGCATGTCACAGTATTGTTACGAAAAGACAAAGTAACCGTTTTTTTTAAAGGTGTGTGTGTCTTTTAAGAGCAAAGTGCCTTGTTCCTCATTTCGGAGTTGTTAACTATCACTCTCAGCAAAAAATATCTCAGAACATGTTGACCCTGGAGCTTTGCTCATGTGTGTGTGTCATTTATATCCGCACAAAATGTAATCAAGGGACACAGTCCGTCCAGGTTTTTACAGGTGACCCACTTTTACTGGAACATTATCCCGCACCTCTTGAGTCTCTGAGGTAGTAGGTGACAGAAAGAGGGGCACTAAAAGCTGACAAGTTCGAATAGTAGAGTTATAATTCAGGGGTGTTAAACTCATTTTTATCGTGGGCCACTTCGTCGTTACAATAGAGGGCCGTATTTTGTATTAAATATTTCCTTCAGTTATTTTTCAAATTACTGTAAAAATGATTTTAAAAATCATAAAATCTCAACTTTGAAATTAAAAATGATGGGATGGTGATCTCGCGGGCCATATAGAATGATATGGCGGGCCGGATTTGGCCCCCGGGCCTTGAGTTTGACACCTGCGGTCTAGACTTTGTTGCTTCAAAGTAACATCAGAGCTTCTTCCCGCTACTTCTGAGGTGTTATTGTCTCAGCGTTGAAAACCGAGCAAAGCAAATCCATCCAAATTAAGCAGGTAGTCTACAAATGTGATAAATTAGGCAAGTCCATAATTAAAAGTCTTGCACCTATGATGCTTGAAAAGCAAAACAACTCTCATCTAAATCCCCTTGAACATCAAAAAGTCAGAACATCAAACCATTAGGTGTTGTACTTGTTGTGATTTTTGATTGCACAATTAACATAACAGAGTAGTATCGCAATCACCTTACTTATTAAATGCCCTCCAGATGTGCGCTGCTTATAGGCTGGCTCTCATCTCAAGGACAGCCACCTGGCATCTGCAGAGAGCTGCCTGCTCATCACTGTTTGAATCTGCCAGTGCCAGCAAACTGCTGTTTTATCAGGACGGCTAATTATAGGCAGACAAGGATGTGAAAACAGCATCCTGTCTCCTGAGTAACACAACGTGCCCACACATTCGTTTTGGAACACGTATGCAGTGAGACAACCACAAGGCGTTAATGTAAAAGGGGGAGTGCAAAAATATAAATATTCACTATCCATCAATCACATTGGCAGGATATTAAAAAAAAAAAGATGATGGCTGTGGTTTGCTTGTGACAGAATTTGTTCTTTGACTCCTATTTGGCATCATTGAACTTTAATTTTATATATATTTTATATATATATATATATACATCAATTTTATATATATTATTCATTTATATATATATATATATATATATATATAATATATATTTTTTTTTTATTTACATTTTTTTTTTTTTTTAATTTTTTTCTACTGCTTATGCCAATGAGCTTTTAACTTTTTTAACTTTTTTGTTTAGTGGCAGGGTGAACCCTGGAACTGCAATTCAATTGCAGGACGATAAAAAAAAAAATAATAATTTCCTTCAGTTAATTTTACTTGTTCACAATTTAAGTCCCCATTATTGTTTTGTGAAAGCTTTCATTGTTATGGAGGAGCTAAATAAGAAAGTTTCATTAGCAGTAGGCCTACCTAAATAAAATAAACCGTAAAATAATACAGCAGACTTTAACAGTAAACACAAAAAGACGGTAAAAAATATTTGTGACCTCTAAAACGGGAAAATTTAAATATTCGTTTCACAAATAGCTGATCTCAATTACTTTGACCAAAGTTCAACTCATTCAGCTCGGCACATACACAACCACAACAAAAAGGCATCAGCAGAGCCTCAATATGTCAAATCACCATGGCAACTGAGGAAAAATGGCAAGTTACTTTTCACTCCTTTGAATTGTATATGTATAGTGACTATGAAAATACAGGTATATTCAATTAAAAAAAAAAAAAAAAAGAAAAAAAACACTCCTGCAGCGGCGAAGGACAACAAATCGGTCTGGGTGCAAATTGATGTTTGACTGAATGCAGAAGTCGGAATGTGCTACTCCTTTGACATACCTACTTAACATTTAACCGCGTCTTGAATAACATCTGAATTTCTTTAAGTGTTGGAAAAATATACTTGGAAGCAATGAAATACAAAACATCACTCTGTTGTGAATTGAATCCAAATAAATAGTCAAAATTTATAACGCTTTATTAAGTAAGCTATTTTGTCATTACAGTCGTACAACAATTTTAATTAATTTTTTTATTTATTTGTTTTTTTATGGTACTTGATAATGGTAAGTTTGAGAACAATCTAATTGCATGTACTGTATTTGTATGCGGCAACATTACAGGATGAATTTTATGACTGGCAGAAATAGAACAAAAAAAAAAACCAGGAAAGAAAATGAAAAAAAAAAGAAAGTCATCTTGATTTAGCCGCAGATGGTTGTTGCCTTGATCATGTCGTTGACATTTATTTGGTAAATGTCAAGCTTATTTTGAGCTCTGAAAGGTTTGTCCTACTATCATCATGAAATCTCACCATGAAAAATCATTACGAAAAGCTTTAACGCAGAAACATCTGTTGATAGCACTACATTTGTCAGATAAATGGCCGATCATGTCCACTATAAAATGGCCTTGCTGAAATGATATGTTTGTTTGTCAAGTTCGGCATCCCACAGATTGGCTCTCAGGTCAATTTGATTACAATTGTTTAACTAGAGAATAAAATTTGCTTCTGTGCTGCTACATTGATGTTCTTATCCAGCAACTTTATTCTAATATGTTGGCCAAAAAATTTTCCTCTGGAGATACAACATTACCACATTTTTTAAAATAAATAAATGCATTTACATTGAAATTAAACCCTCATTGTTTCATTTCCAAAGTCACAGAGAGCCAAAGCTGAAGAATCCTGTTCCTCACTTCTCACCTGCATCAGCCATGAATTTCCATTCTATTTTATTTCTGCCTCATGGCAGACGGAAACCAGTTTTGACACATATGATGCCGGACTAAAATCCATGAATTACTTACCCTTAAATAAAGCGTAATATGACCATGGTTTGACACTAATTTGACGGCCTGAGTTGGATGATGTGTGACAGGTGTGAAACTTGACAGCTATGGGACTGCTAAAATATGTAATGATCATTTGTGCAGGTCATGTGGTATTAGCGCTCATGTATGGCAAGTGCTACTGTGCCTGTTTGCAATCGTGGGGCATTAAAGCCAACCGTGGGTCAGGTGAGGTGAGCCGTCAAGCTTTATGTTTGGAATTTACTATACATTGGGGCAACTGTAAAAGTGGT
This sequence comes from Syngnathus scovelli, assembly GCF_024217435.2. Taxonomy (NCBI): domain Eukaryota; kingdom Metazoa; phylum Chordata; class Actinopteri; order Syngnathiformes; family Syngnathidae; genus Syngnathus; species Syngnathus scovelli. The sequence goes on along the minus strand of NC_090866.1, from coordinate 8,083,063 downwards.
TGAGGTGAAATTAGGCTACCGTATTTTCCACACTATAAGGTGCACCTAAAAGCCTCCAATTTCCTCAAAAGCCGACAGTGCACCTTATAATCAGGCGCGCCTTATATATGGACCAATATTGAGCCACTTCAGCAGGCGTGTCCAAAGTCCGGCCCGCGGGCCAAATGTATATATCTTATATATGGACAAAGTTTTAAAATGGGCCATTCATTGAAGGTGCGCCTTATAATCCGGTGCGCCTTATATATGGACAAAGCTTTTAAATGGGCCATTCACTGAAGGTGCGCCTTATAATCCGGTGCGCCTTATAGTGCGGAAAATACGGTAGTCTGAATTATATTATGCTCAATTGTTGAGGAACATAACTTTGTCGGCTTAAATATTGATCCGGTTAGGACTTGCATGTTCATACTACACACTTTTGATCGGAATAATTGATTTTGACATGTGCAGATTGACCAAATAGATAGTAGAAGAAGAAGACGTAGCGACTTCTATATCAGCAAAAAATCACTCCGTCCATTCCTACTTTAAACGTTGGCATTATTTTGCTTATTTTTCCCGTTTTCGCTGTTACGTTGAGTTATTCCAATCCGGCTTTTAATCCGAATAATTGTGTCCATGTGTGTGAAACATAATCACATTTTCTAGGTTATGCTACCCCTAGTGGTGTTTATGAAGACCCCATCCAAGCCACATTCGTGATCACCCACTCACTGTTGCCACAATTTTAATCTTATCATCCTAAATTGTTTTCAAATGGATGTATTCCTATATTTTCATTGTTGGTATGTTGGAAGTAAATCTGTCAAGCAGAAAACGTTCCTGAAGTGCACGGCAGCCGCTGTTAATGAGCATTACTGCCAGAGTTGAGTTATCTAGCTCCAAAATAGCATGTTATACATCTATGATTTGACAGCTGGATGACAGGGTGAGAAATAGGACATGTGGCATGAGAGTGTGAAGAAGGTCGTTTGCATCTCGTTGTGCGAGATGTGTCTCGGCTATGCTATTAGTGTGTGAGAAGAACACTGAGGTGACCACCTGCAAGAATGACAGCAGTGACTTAGAGCCAATTTTGGCTGTCGGCCATCTTAATTAATGATAGACCTTCACACTGATGCATTCAATTTAATTTTTATTTTTTTATGAAATAGCAAATACTGGTAATAAATGGTTTTTAAAAAATCTAACAAATTTCAACATAACATCTCATTCTTAAAAATTCCATACTATGACATCCCGGATTTGAATTCCTCCCTGATGCCAAGCCGCGTGTTTCTGCAACTACGGTATGGATTTGAGATGTAATTAGCATTTTTGCATGGTCGCCAATGACTTCCCATTTCGTTCCGAACATTTTTTGTGGAGTTATGTTTTCAAACGAAGCTACGTTCCATGATAACACAATAGCTTGTAGCTGTTTGGTATTCTTTTCATGCGCCGTGCCGAAAAGACTACATCAACTATTATTCGATGGCGTGTTCTAATTTTAGAGTTTAACATCATGCAGCTTTTGATTACTTCGCACTTTTCTAATTAATCAGCTGGAACCTGTAGAAGTGACCCTGGGGGCGAATTTGTGACCAGCACATTGAGCTAACTTCAAAATAATTAGAAAACTAGATAACCTTTAACTTGTGCATTCTGCTAATTAAGGCTACTTATGTCGAATAGAAATAGAAATGAGACCTCATTTAGTGTCAGAAAAGATTGAAAAATAAATATCTCAAGTGCTAGCTTTGCCACAGATTTTTACATTTTCTGGCCACAGTCACTGGAACATTAATTTTCAATGTCTGAAGGCAACTCTCATTGCAGTCACTGTAAGTTTGAATTGTCATGAATAATGTTGCAGCGGCTAAGATGAGTAAAAAGCCCTTACAAGTAAAATCAGTACTCACAAACTCATCGTCATGCCTTGAGCGAAAGAATGAAACATAATTTCCATGTGTATTTGATTATATGAGGAGTGATTTTTAATGCTGTTATCTTTTTATTATTCACGCGGCCTCGTGGAGCATCACCCCAATTTTGCTGTGTTTTAATACAATGACAATAAAGACATTCAGTTTATATCTTGTCGTTTTGGATCTTTTACTGCTGAACATTCTCGAATGTTTGTCGGCAGCCTCCAGGCTCGGACGGAAACAACTCCAATATTTGTACAAATAACGGCCTCTGTGTTAATAAATGTCTTTGCCCTAATATAAACCTTGGTACACTCTGAACTTGAGTAAATAAATGCCAATGTCCTCAGTATTTAGGATGTTTTTGTTGTCTCACCTCATCAAGAACCCTCCCTTTTTTGTTCTTGTGCAGAGTAGTGAGTAAGTCTCCTATAGCCTCAGTGGAAGGTATGAGCGGAGACCTAGAACAATCTGGAAGCAATGGGCCAGTAAAAGGAATGATTCACATTGACTGCAGGGAGAAAAAAAGGAGACATCCTGGAAGGAGAACATATAGCAAAGAGTGTCTGCATTATTGAAATCTGGGGACGAGTTCTCAAAGGCATGAAGCAAGGATAATGGAAATACGTGTAATCTCCCATGTACACATCATTTCTGCAATTTGCTGCTCTTGTACTTGAATACTCCCATCCTTTGATATTCCTTGGAAAGACATTGTGAAGGAATTCCTTTCACATGTATTTACTAATTAGTCTTATTATTGACACAATATTATCCTAATTCTTTTGAACAGTCCATTTACCGTATTTTCTGCACTATAAGGCGCACCGGATTATAAGGCGCACCTTGAATGAATGGCCCATTTTAAAACTTTGTTCATATATAAGGCGTACCGGATTATAAGGCACACCTTTAATGAATGGCCCATTTTAAAACTTTGTCTATATATAAATCCATATATTTGGACACGCCTGCTGTAGTGGCTCAATGTTGGTCCATATATAAGGCGCACCGGATTATAAGGCGCACTGTACGCTTTTGAGAAAATTGGAGGTTCTTTGGTGCGCCTTATAGTGCGGAAAATACGGTATACATAACTTTGATTGAAGCAATTAAGAGTTCACTTTTTTTAACAAACTATAACCATTCATTCAATAAGCCGGAATAGCCCAATCAATGATCTGCACGATCCAATAGCTCCCCCAAGTCGACCTGGTGGAAGTAATTCAAGCGAAAACCTAGTGAGCAAGTTTTTTTCAACGTTAGAATCCTATCAAACAATACAATCACCTACAAAACTTGTAATATACTTGACTTATTTATTCTTTTGGCAGCTGTTATTCTCCTAAACCTCTTCGTATACCTCAGGGACGGTGATTTTATAGAGCAAGTAAGCGATCAATAACTGCCAAATTCTAACAACTTTTATTTCCTTGCTCTTCCAAACTGCTCTTTAGAGACAAATGCTTACAAATAGTGTCTGAGGAAAGACTACAAAACGATAGATATGCAAAATATCTATTACTACCAACGACATGAAAGATTTAGATTTTAAATGGGCCGCTGTTATTTTTGGCTGTTAAATGATCAATAAAGTTTTTCCTAATGAGCAGCTGACAAAAGCAATTATGACTGCTTTACTTAATGGCCTCTTTAAATGCTGTTGTCAGTTGGTAATAGAAAACAACGCTGGGACAATTGACAAACGAGAACCTATTTTCTGATTCCACTATATTTAAGTAAACTAGGGGGATAAATGAGGCTATAAATCCTGCAAGAGTACAATTAACATCTACTCCAATGGAGAGCAGTTGGAATGGTTGCACAAAATATTTTCCCACAAAAACATGCTGTTAAAAACATCAAAAGTACACCTCGGGCAAAGCTTTGGGCTGATATACTTATTTGCATAAATGTAAGCCTGAAAGTATTTTCTCTCTAGGATGAAATGGTTGATTGATTTTTAAAAAGTCCAACCATACGGTCTCCACATGTTTTTGTAGTTTACATCACAAGGATGATCTTTTATACTCTCAACAGACACGTTGAGAAGGGGCGCGTCAAGTCATTAGATGAAACTGTAGTGACATCTTGTGGTAGGAAAATATACAACAGATTATTTAAAAAGAGGTTCAGTAAATAATCACACATTTATTATTTTTTATAGAACTTTTAAGTTATATGGTTTGGTGTCATTATGAATATTTTACATTGTAAAACAATTATTGATTGGCACCCATGTAAATGTTACAGCAAAATGTGTAATTTCAATTTAAGATTCACTATTATTTGGTAACTGATATTGTAATGGCAAATACGGTATTTTAAGAGGGTGTTTAGTTTTTTTATAGCGTTCTCTACTCATTTTTGTAAGCTTTTACTATACAATTTTGATGCAACAAATACAAAAGTAGCTATTATTACTATTATATTATTATCATCATTATATTGTTCAACTATTAATACTTAAATGTAAATTTGTATCATACTTAGATTTGTTATTTCTATTTGGTTTATTTTACTATTTGTACATTAAAGTTGTGTTGTGAGCGCAGTAAACTCTTACATTGAAATTAAATATGTTTTTAAAAAAATATTCTCAGGCTAATTTGTTGTGACGTCACACATCAATAGCGAAACCTCATAACGTGCAAATGAATGGCTTTCAATCAATATTAATATTGAGGCTGTTGTGTTGTAGTACCAATGCGCGTCATCTGTGTTAAATAGACAATTATAAATTGTGTAACCGGATGCTGATTACTTGTCAAGTACCTCAAGAGTCAAAGTCTTAACAAATTTGAAAGTTGAATTTTGCATCTTCCGAGACAAGAGCAAGTGTATGTTACGTACGTCGTGTGCGGCACTTCCGGTCCAGCGGGTGGAGGAGAGACGTCGTTTAGCATCCTCACAATGGGCGATGTACCTTTGTATTTGACGAACATCAACGTGTCCATGGGGCAGAACGTGGACGTGGAACCGGTTTGTGAGCATATTCTTCATTTCCGTATTTGTTATTATTCTCGTGTTGCGCTTGCAGTCACGTGGTTGTCACTTATTGTGCGTGTGCGCGTCACACAAAGTGATGTATTCAATTCATGTTCACCGAGTCTTCTCAGATTCCGAGCCCAAAACCAATCAAGGATTCTGAAAACGTGAAGCTGGGCGATGTGCAGAGGGAGAAGACTCCAAGAAGGATCATCCATTTCTCCAATGGGGAGACGATGGAGGAGTATAGTACCGATGAGGAGGAGGAGGAAGTGAAGGTGCAAGAGAGAAAGGATCTGCTCAACTCAATTGATGCGGAAAGGGTGAGCAATCTCATGAAGTACAGATTTACTTTTTATACTGTACTATTTAGAAAGTGTATTTGTTATTACTGCGTGGGGGGGGGCAGCATCTAATTATCACGGCAAGGGGATGACAAACTGATGTATAAATATCCTTGGTTACCTGATGACTCCTCCAAGGAAAAAAAAAAATCCTAGTTCCACTCGTGTCAATGTGAGCCAACAATGCAACACTGTTTCAACAATGCGACATTGTTTCCATGGAAACAATATTCCTAACAGGCCCTTAAATGTGATGTCATGTAAACAAAGAAAATGACACGGAAAATATTGTTATCTTCTTAAATGTATTATATATTTACCGCATTTTCCGGACTATAAGACGCACTTAAAAACCTCAAATTTTCTCAAAAGCCGACATTGCGCCTTATAGTCCAGTGCGCCTTATATATGGACCAAATTCCTAAATTTAAACAGGCTCGAAGCATTGTGTCATGAAATCAATCATAAGTGGCCCACTGAAAACTATGAGTCATGAATCAAAAAGACTATGGATCATTATTTTGTGATTATAAAGTAATTTGCTGCGTCTGAAGTTGAAATAAAAAAAAGATGAAATGGAGAATGATTTGATTTGGATTAAACATCTGACATGATGCATTAATGGTGCGCCTATATAGTCCGGTGCACCTTATATGAGGACAAAGTTTTAAAATGGGCCATTCATTGAAGGTGCGCCTTATAGTCTGGAAAATACGGTACACTTGTATACTGTATATATCATTGCATTGCAGTCAAAGATGACTTGGGGTCCATATTTCTGGTTTCACATGTGGAAAGCTGCAACATCAACCATATCAGGTTTGTTTCTCAGTCAGGCCAAAAAAATAGTTTGAATTTAATTGCTTTTTGAATAATAATTTTCACACTGCTGTCTTCCAGCATGCGATTACCTAGGGGAGAGGATGGCCTCCTTCTTCGGGATAACATCAGCCAAATATCAATACGCCATTGATGAATACTACAAAATAAAGAAAGAGGTCCGTTTTTCAAGGGCAGTTGTCCAAACACTTTATCGTGATTTAATGTTCTCTCATGTCCCCGTTGGGCAGAGGGAGGAGGAGGAGGAAAGCCGACTGTCAGAAGAGGCAGAACATTCCATCACCAGGACAGAGCTTCCTGCCACACCACCTAATGTGACCTACAAGATCCAAAATGAAAATCAGGAAGCATGGTAGTCTAATCACAGCAACCTAACCATCACTATTTTTTTTTAAACTACTACATTTTTATTTATTTGCCCACACATGCATTCATAGAAACTTTTTGTGAAATGCTGCATTCAAAAAGGACTAACATTGTTCATTTTTCTCAACTTGCCATTCTCGTTATTGTGCCTTTTCTGGAGACGTCGGTCTTCAGGTTATGATTGTGTGAAATGGTTTTTACATTTTGTGGTAACCGATGTTTGCTTGAATTGTCTTTTTAATTGGGACCCGTTTTTTAGGACATGACAAGATTTTAACGACGTGATCATAAATAACGATACATTAAGAAGTGCTCACACATACTGATAATTGTGCCAAATTTATGATTTGTGGCTTGAATATTTGAATTGTAAAATTTGTAGTCACGCTCTGAAAACAAAAAACAAAATATTTCAATTAGCTATTTATACCTAGGATCAAAATACCATAAAAAGTTCTATATAATTGGTCTGTTCTTTTTTTTCCAGACCTGTGTTTTACAAATCTAACCCTTTATTTAGCAGTTTTATATTATTTTCAGAACATTGAAATAAAATTAATAATAAAAGCCAGCTCGTGTTTTCAGTTTGACTTTCATAAGTCGATGTAGGTTGTACATCGACTTATGAAAGTCGCTTATTATAGAAGGTTGTTTTCTATTGCTTGATGAATGACAAACTGCTGACACATTTTGGGTAAAAAAGTGAGTGTGTCTGGAAACAAAAGAGCCTCTGTTATGTTTTTCAAAGCCCCCCACTGTTCTCCATATAGCGTCATCATTCTGAGGTCACTTCATGGAGGATTTCGTAATTATCCAGTGACCTCGCCAATGGGATTGCTAAATATGTCCGCTAGAGGGCACAGTTGTGCAAAATACATGGATGTTTGCACAGTTCCAAACTACCTTCTTGTTTCTATTAGCAATACCACCAAGCCTGTATTTGCATATGGTGGCCACCAGTTGTCATATTGAACATACTTGGCATTTTTGTGGGATTCCAACAGCAAATGGGAGGACTGACACACAACATGTTGACACCCAACTTACCAGAATTTGCATATCCTACTACCTTTTCTATCTGCACATTCCTTCAATCTGGCAATCTGCCACAGTGCTCTTGATCCGTATTTAAACTTGCAGGGATTTTTTTTTTTTTTTCCAAAACTGCATGCCAGCATTAAATGTTCTGAATTTTGGAACTTCCACAGAAGATCAGGCTACATTATTAATCTCCCAGACAATATTTAAGATAAATTCTAAGATAGATACAGACAGGACTACCTCAAAAAGACTTTTTGCTTTCCAAATTATCTTAACACAAAAAAAAAAAAAAAAAAAGTTGTTCCATGAGCTAAATTCCCCCAACAATTAACTCGAGCAGTCACGTCCGTATCTGAAGCTGGCTAATTTTTGCTCTCAACGTAAAACAAACAAAAAAGATTCCACCACATTGTACAGTACCCGATCACCCTCCCTCCGTCCTTTGCGGTACATGTGGCACATACCTGAATGAAAATAGCAACACGGGTTGGGGGAGTGGTAGACAAAAGGAAAATGAGCCATAAAAAAATGTCTAAAAGAAGAGAATACATACGGACAGCAGAAGTTCGTTTGATGTGGGCCTCTGTGGGGCCCAACATGAGGCAGACCTGCTGTGCGAAGGGGATTTCCAACTCTGCCTGATCTCCTGTATCACCCCCTCAGTCTTTGCATCCTCTGTGGGCGCTAAAAACACCAGAGTCCCTATGCACTAAAACATTCACACTTCACACATGAATAATTAATAATCCTAACATGCACGTTTTGGAGAATTTGATTGGACGTTGCAGTACCAGCAAGCATTTAAGTAAACATGCAAGATGGCTTCCCACACACAATGAGCTGCCCACAACAACAAAAATAGCTGTTGTGATTTGTAGGGGTGAATGCAGGCCTGCTTCCTTTTTTTTTTTTTTTCAGATTAATTTATGTAACAGCCGGTCAAAACATCCCCTTCACAATCTTGTATGATAATTCATATTGAGGTCCGGATACTTTGGGTACTTTCCTCCATAAATAGCTGCCCGCCTCTGACATGAAAAGCAAGAGGTGTGAACAAGGAAAAAGGAAATGTGTCATATCCCACCCAAGGGTCAAAGCAGCTTATTGTTGGCTGTTGGTTACAAAAAAAACACAATTCCCACTCCTGACTCATTGCGATAAATGATTTAAAAGGGGAGATTTTATTGTGAATTTACCTTTTATGCCACCAATCTGGTCCCTGTAGTGTATTTTCAGCCATTGAATGTAAAATTTAGAAAATTTTCTGAAAATATATTGACCGTATTTTTTGGACTACAAGCCGCACAATGAAAAGGGAAATTTCCATCTACCTAACATATTTCCAACATTTTATAATCTGAAAAATACACGACAGTTTATGCAAACCGATTTTAGCCAGGCTGTGACATCACCACAAAGATTTCATAATTATTTTTTGTGAGTACCCTGAAATGTTTTTGTTTTTTTTTATGTTGTCTAACACGTCAAAGCAACCGATATTCTTAATCCAAACGAGAATTATGTCTTTATAATTATCACAATAATTACAGTTATTGAATATCCTAATTTTATTATTTCCTCCTAACAATTCGCAGAGGACTACAATTAACAATTTAGAAGAACAAATTGAAGTACTATTTTTCAAACCATATGTTGTAAAAGTGGCCCATTCTCCCAAATCTTGGAATTTTACAATGAGGAAATCTCCCAACTTCCTGCAGGAGAGGAAACCCCCTGCTTTTGTTCTTCCTTGCCCTCCCCACAGAGAAGCAAAACAATCGATATTTTTCGCCGTTTCACTCAATTTAACTCACTAAGTGTCTTTTAAAATGCATTGCTGTTTTTTTTTTTTTAAAGCTTCTTGACCACCACCACTCAAAAGTGTTTTGCATGGGACATTTCCACGAAAAAATAAATCCTCATTAAATCCCCTGATTGACTGTGACCAACCGGTTCGGCGTAGTGATTAAGAACAGGGCGATGGTTTTATCTTTCCTTTGATTTCCTTCAAAACAAAATCAGACGCTGCTCAAGCTTGCTAACTCGACCAGCCTGTTTGTCCGTGTGGGGAAACAGCTCGTGACACAAAGGGGGAAATTTGAAAGGACGAGTAGAGGGAGGCAGCCGAGCAGCTCATTGTCCCGCGCCGCTGAGGATCTAGTCTAACAAAGAGAAACAGTGAGAGAGGAATTCCCCTATGTTCAAACGTTTGCAGATGTTCGCCTGGCCAACCGCTACTGTGCACATCTGGCGAAAGCATCCCGAGGAACCCCCCCCCCCCCACCACCACCACCACCACCTTTCCATGGCCGTCTCTCCACCGTGCCTTCTCTATGTCACACTGCCCTCTGCTCTACCCTGGAAAAGCAATTCCAGGCCACTGTGCACAAGCCAGTCAGGCGGTCCGACCCGTCAGTCAGCTGCAGTGGATCCGCAGCAGAATAATAGGAAGCCTGAAAAGACCATTATCTTGGCAGCAGTAGGGAGAGATTTGTGCTGAGGGAAAGTTTGGGGGATTTTTACTCACAGCTTCCAAGTAGCTGTGCTACTGGAGGTCAGCGGTAGTCCACTACTCTTGCAGAATGGAGCCTACAAATCCTGCTATTTTGCAGGCTATATTCTTGAAGTTGGTTTCCAACTTTACTTCCAACAAGTGCAAAGCACAAAGGAAGATGTGATTGAATTGAGTGATTAGGGTATGCCGAAAAATTATGTCACTTGGTTTGAAGGCCGAGTGACTGTACGGCCGTGGTGCAGCTGGGTCACGCCATAAAACACTTTATTTTTTTTTTTTTTATTTTTTTTTTTTATTGCTGTCGAGAGACTTTTTGACCATGCAATTTTTTGGTTTGTTTTTCTCTGATGTTCCCGTTAGAGTTTTGCTGTTTCAAAGAAGTAAACAAATTTAATGCATATTGTAAGAAATGACTTCCATGGGCCAATAGCTGTTCAATATAATCAGTAGCAGTATCAATTCTAATCTATACATTATGCATAGTAGTCTTTAATTGGAGCTGATTTATTTTAGTTGATTTTATTTAAAGTACATTTTATTTCTAATGCAGTATTTTTTGCAGAAATTTGAATTTGCATATCCTATTTTATACTTTTTTCTTTATCTCATGTCAAATCCATGCATAAATAAATAAATAAATAAATAAATGAATGAATAAATAAATCTGAGGTTAGTTTCCAGTGAATACATTTCGGCCAAGGTCTGAACTGTATTCTGTTCTTTTTCTAAAGGCCTCTTCAAAATAAGCTATTTTTTAATTTATCTATACTTTATGATAATGCACAAATGCACTTTTTTGTTCAAATGTACTTTTCATTGCAATGCATCAAGTCAGAATTTCCCTTTTTTTGTATGTTTCTTCTTATCATACACTATAAATCTGACTTGCAAAATACACCGAGCCAAATATTATCAAGGACAAAAACAAGATTAGCATGGGTGTTACTGGGTGTCACCTGGATTGCTTGTTGTTCACCTTTCCATAATAAGTCACCCATGCAAATCGGTCAGACTTGTTTGCAGTCGTTCAGGCGCTGCACACAGGCGAGAAGTGCACAAACGTGCACACACACACAATAGCGGGAAATTCCCAACAAAAATTCCGCCCGAGCAGCATGAGGACATTCCTGTGTTTTTCAGAACGTCTCGTTGCTGAAATGAAAGTCACATATACTGCCATGAAGCCTTTTTCAAAGTCTTAAGTACCCTCAAGCTAGCAATAAATCTCCCCTGCCTTGCGGATATTGAAAATAAGATTAAATTTCCTGACAGCACTTTGGAAACATGGTAAGCATGAAGGAACAAGTAGAAATAACGAGGGAATTTAGGTGTTAACACAAAATAAAATCCCACCCATTAACTGCTTTTAAATCCTTAAATCAAATTGAAGTCCTTCCAGAAAACTTTATCAGCTGTTGAATTCTTGAGACGTTTTGTCACTCCAAATTCCCCCAACATTCTCTGCGATGACATCACCACTCAAAGTCAGTCTTTATTTATTATCCTTTTTTTGACATTGACATAACAAACACGATCCATGAGAACATTTTTTCCATCCGGGGACAGTGCGAACATGCGATTAATGAATGCAAAAAGTGTTTGACGAAAAAGGGGGGGGGGATTTTTATAGGCGTACAGTAGTGTGTCAAACATGAGTCATTCTGTTTCGGTCGCCATTATGTACCACAAGCACGTCTCATTGCAGTCACCATTCATGCTTGCCTTGTATTTAGTCATACAGTGGAATCATTGTGCTTTTTGGGATACACTATATCATGTTGGTTTGATGCATCACTTTGATTATTTATTACAAGTACAGTTGATTTGTCACAGTTGGCATGGCGACAATATTTCTTCTCTTTTAAAGCCATTGGATTACAGACTTTGCGATTTGGTTACACCAGGAAATACTGACTCCTATAATTATGAGCTGGGATAAAGTTTTTGAAGCCTCGAAGTTCCCTTTCGGGGAACTGGAGTGGTCTGCTGGTTAGATCTTGGAGAAGCAAGGATAGATGATTAAATCAAGGCAAGTTTATTTCACGCCTTTTAATTAAAAGGGCTTTTTCGTTGAAAATCCCCATCGATGCAAGGGGGAAAATTCCCAGACAGCATTTTTTTGGGGGATTAAGAAACTTCTTGGTGAAAATAATTTGATTGCACTATGTCAATGATTCGAAGACTAAAAGATTCGCATTAGTCTACCACATGTTTTGGTCATCTCATGTACCACAATGAGAAAAGAGAATGAGGTCATGCTTACTAAGCTCACCAGTTTAATTTATGTTAAATAGATTTGAAGTTTGAAAAGACAATGATAGATAGTGTTGCCCTTTGCTGACAATCATTTTTTCCTTTATTTTGAAATGAAATGAAAGTGAAATAAAGTTGACATTTCAGTCTTTGACTGATTCTAATTCTGGGAAATCAAAACAACCGGACGACTCAAACACTTTTAAATGCACGTGTGGCATTTTGTGAAACTTCAGTCATCATGACTGCTGTTTGTGTCGAGTGCATGTGTTTGACTCCCCAGTTTATGTCACACCGCCAAAGTTTAAATGCTCCATTTTATGAAGGAAATTCCTTTGAATGAAATGTTGTGATTTATGTCTTTTGCAAAGGCAAAAAGGCACAGTTACGTGGATTTTGACTCAAGTATTGCCAAATGGAGCATTTCGGTTGGAAACAAAACAAAAGGATTTGCTCACATACATTTGAAGAGTCTTGATGAAGGTTTTAATTTGAAGCTTTAACGTCACATAAAGGATGGATATTGTTCACACACCCCTCCACACACACACACACAATTACAAAACAAGGAAAACAATATGCATTTTCTGGATGATATTTAAACTTTGGTAGATTCTAAATGCCTAATTTCAATAATGTCTCTCATGTTTGGCTTATGTAAATTTTGCATAATAGTTTAAAAAAAAAAAAAAGTACACAGGGGTCACAATCCGAATATATAGGTCACAGTAGTAAAGTCATAATATTATGGCCGCAAATGGATACAACTACATGGAAAAAACAGTAAGTACTGCATAATTGTCATATTTCTACTACAGCGTGTAAAAGATTTGATTTTATCTTATCTATTATCAATTTTATATAGTATCTTCACTAGCCTGTTTATGTCAGGAGGAGAACAACAAGTCATTGCAACACACCATGAAGTGACATTGCAGCCATATGTGTGCTTGCAACATGACAGACCACGAGCTGAGTTAAAAAAAAAAAAAAGAAGCTTATTTGTGTCAAGGGTAAAGGAAGCAAGTATAGAATATTTTCCAGCATGTCTGCTATTTTTTTTTTTGCAGTCTTTCTTACTGTGTAGTTTGCGTGGCTCTGAAAAACTTTCTGGTATTCATTTGCATAAGAATTATTTCAAGCTTTTAACAGTGAATGCACTTATAGTATGGAAATACAGTAAATGGAACAAAATATGCTGTAACATTTGAGGTTTTGTGCCTGGATTGCACCTGTGACAGCGAAACTGAGGGCCACACAAGATGACTCGGGGGTGGGGGGTCTTTCACACACAAAGTGGAAACACTTTATAAACATGAATGAGAGATGCTTTCGGAGAGTAAGGTCAGAAGTAAAGGAGGCCAAAGAGATACCATGTGTGGAAAATAAAGAGTCAACATAGTGGCAGAAGCATGGGTGGAGGGGGTTCACTGTTTAGGTCATGAAATTCCATTCATGAGTAGAAATAAAATACATTCTTGAAAATCAGTCTTTATATGCATGGTTGAATGATGGAATAGAAAAAAAAACCTCTCTTTTCACTGTAATCATAAACTGTTAATAGTTTTGTGTTTATGCCATACATCCCTGATCAAAAGTTATGTAAAAGATAATAAATAATTGTTAATCAAGTAAAACATGTCGCTGGAATATGTCGATGGTCATTTATTATCTATTTTATTTTGTTATCTGTAAATGAAGTTTCTTAAGAACCCCACAATTTGGGCCAATTAAACTTCATTACAAACTTGGGTTATGTTTGAATGTCAGAATTATTTTTTATATTGGATAATGTGTTTTTTCTCTGTTATACTTAGTTATCATAAAAATACTTTTTATTTTAATACATCAGTATACTTATAGTATTATCTATACACGCAAAGAGCTCAAGGTTTCCATGGAAACGGCAGTAACCTTTCACACCGGATGTACTTTTAGTCGAGCCGCACAACTTCCGGGTTGAAACACCGTAGCCGCTTGCATATTTTTTTAGGACGAACACCTCGGCCAAGTTTACCTTGGAAAATGTCCCGAGGCTCAAGTGCAGGGTTTGATCGCCACATTACCATCTTCTCTCCTGAAGGAAGGCTTTATCAAGTCGGTCAGTATGTGTATTATTTTAAACGATAGCCGGCGTGTTAGCCAGTCTGCTAAATGCGCTGTCATGGTTTGGTTAGCTCCTCTAATAGCTCGCAAATAAGGCATTACTGCAGCGAAAAAAATCTAAATGTATTATATTAGTCCACATGTAACTCGTTTATGTTGCCGGAGATATGTTTTGGCAACTTAAATATTTTTAAATGGATCAGCGTGAACCAGCAGTTTAGCAATGAGCTAACATTAGCGTGCACTGACTAATTCATTGTTGTTGTACTTTTGCTGTAACAGAGGGCTACTATTACATATTTTTGCTATCATCATTAAATTAACTACATTTGTATTGATTAGTGTAGATTTGGGGTGAATGGCAAAGCTTTTCTAAACTGAAGAAATTCGAAAGTGAAAGTGTAACAATTTTGCATGCATGTAATGTATTTTTTTTTTCCTAAGAAGCCATAAGAAGTTATGTAGTATACTAAAGCCCTGCCCAAAGCTTATTCATCGTTGCTGATGCATATCACAAAGATAATCCTTAAAGGAAGAAGGAATACAGTACTCCCTTTGTGTAATTAAAAAATTTGTCACAGTCGACTTTTGCCCTGCTAGTTACACAAACCCTTTCAAAACAACTGTCTCTCAAGCATAATATTACCATCAACCTGTTTCCCAATTGCAGAATATGCATTCAAGGCTATCAATCAAGGTGGACTCACATCTGTCGCCGTCCGTGGGAAGGACTGTGCCGTTGTTGTCACACAGAAAAAAGTACCGGTGAGTGTGTATCAGTTCATTTGCCTAGCTTGGATGTTAAAGTTCTAAAGATCATCAATAACAAACATTTTTTCCATTAACAGGACAAGCTTCTGGATTCGGCCACAGTGACCCACCTTTTCAGAATAACAGATAACATTGGATGTGTAATGTCCGGAATGACAGGTAAACAATGACACCAAAAGGATCAACAACACATTTCACCTTATTTACCCCCACCCCTCCCTCCTAAATAGCTGACAGCAAGTCCCAAGTCCAGCGCGCCCGCTACGAGGCAGCCAACTGGCAGTACAAGTATGGCTATGAGATCCCAGTGGACATGCTTTGTAAAAGAATTGCAGACATCTCTCAAGTCTACACTCAGAATGCTGAGATGCGACCACTGGGCTGCTGTAAGTACATATAAAAATCAGTCAGAAATTCAAATAGTTTGACGCTATGCCTTTAAACAACCACTGGGTGTGTCTTCCACTTAACCAACTTGCCAGCGATAACTTGCCAATAAATTAAACAAAAGAGAAACTTGACGTTATCCGTGAACAACAAACCGATGAGGTAAATCGTCAAAGGTTGCACTTCTATGGAGCAACTTCCTCAGTAACTGGGAAATAACAGAAGTTAATTATGTAATTAAATAATCACAATTATTATAATTACTTAATGGCTTTAGTTACTTTTGATGCAATGTTTACAATTTTTTTGTTTTGTTTTTAAAAAGGCTGTTTAAGATCACTTTTCAATAAAGAGGTTCAGCTTTACACAGCAGAAGGCTTAAGTGCACAAAGCCCGACCCAGCACAACAAAGATCGGGCTTGTAATTGATCCAGTTTATTGCAGAAGATCCCCTTGGGCTCTCTTCCTGGAACTCGTTGCTAGATACTTCAAATTCAAGAGCGTTGTCGTACCCGCAGGTATGATTGTGATCGGTGTAGACGCGGAATGCGGTCCCCAGGTCTACAAATGTGACCCAGCTGGCTACTATTGTGGCTTCAAAGCCACTGCGGCTGGGGTGAAGCAAACGGAAGCCACCAGCTTCCTGGAGAAGAAGGTGAAAAAGAAATTGGATTGGACCTTTGAGCAAACTATCGAGGTAAAGAATGCAAAATCTTTCCACCACTTATCCTATAAGTGATTGGAAATTAATAAAGAAATCCCCTTCATACCTTTTTTCTAGACGGCTATTTCCTGTCTGTCAACTGTGCTCTCCATTGACTTCAAGCCCTCTGAGCTTGAGGTGGGCGTGGTCACAACACAAGATCACAAATTCAGGTAAAGGTGGCTCAATATGTTTCTCAAATAATAACCAAAAAAGGAAAGACATTTTTGAAGGGCATCATTCCTTGTTAAGGAGATTTTTTTTGTAGATGGTGAGGGTGGATCTTGAAACAGGTAGTGAGATTGCGTAATAAAGAAAGGTCATTGTTTGTGATTTAATCCCTTCGGCATGTGTGGAATTTACATGGGTGAATTTATAAGGGGGTGACGTCATAGAAGAAAACTATTTCCTCAAGGTGAAACTCAAATGCCATGGCATAATGAATTTAAGGCCATTTGATCAAAAACTCCAAAGTAATTTCTGCAAAAAAGACAGGAACAAAAAAATAGTCTATTTTGTTCTTTCCAGGATTTTGACAGAGGGCGAAGTGGATATTCACCTGATGGCCCTGGCCGAGCGAGACTGAGCGAGAAAACAAATTAACCCCTGTTAGAATTTAATTAGAGCATGATACAGTTCTTACATAAAGACTGCCGTTCTATTGGTTTGCTGTACATTTCCCCCCTTCTGATACATTCAACAATAAAAAAAAAACGTTTTGGAGTAAAAAAACAAAACTTTTGCATTTGTTTTTAACTTCATGCAAGCTGTTTAAATGCTAAGTTTTCTAAAGAGACGCTCATGTGACTGCATCCGGTTTCATCAGAACTGCTTTTATGTGTCAAATTTAGAAGCGGTAGACGGCTGTATATGGGGAAAATAGGCGGCGCACAACTTCACTTCCTGTTGTAGAACTTGAAAAGCACCAGATCACATGACTCAAGTACTCGAGAATCGTTTTTGGGTGGGTTTTTTTTTTTTTTTTTTTGGTTACATGAGCAGATTTGACCTTATTTTGTCAATGTGCTTTAATTTGTATAAGCCAGAGAGATTTTAAAAATGGTTCATTAGTGATCACTGATTATTTTTGCTAGAAAAAAAAGGGCTCAGAACTACCACTAAATTGATTATTTAAAAAAAAAAAAAAAAAAAAAAGCTATTTCAGCAGATTTTTTTTTAGCTTGTGGAAATTTGCTACATTGTGTGCAATCATGTATTTTGGGAACAACAACCATGTGAGCTGTCATCATTCACTCTCAAAAATGACATCACATTCAGTCAGTCCAGTTTCTATCAGTCATCAAATAATTTATCATCTGCCCCTCCTATCTGTGAATCACAAATCAAAACTATAAATCCCCTCTCAGATGTCATGTTTTCCTAAATCAAGGAATCATTTTTCGGAGCTCCCCTGTCATGTGGAATGAAATGTGCTTTTAAAAGGAAGCAGATGAGTCCCTGGAAAAACCCGTCAAGTCCCCGGGCGTCTTTATATGGCGTCCTAAATGTTTACAGCCCAGGGGACAATTACATGCTAATCGTTCGGGGATCTTGGGTAACGGCGGTTTTCGTAGTTGTACCGGTTGATCAAGGTCATTCTAAAAAAAAAAAAAAAATCTGATGACTAGGATTGGGATGGACTGTACTTTCCAGAAAAGCTTCCTGCTCACTGTGACTAAGCAACACTTAAAAAAAAAAAAAGTACCTTCAGTTCCTTGTGTTGCGCTATCGATTCACTGGAATATTCAGCACATTATGTTCTAAGTGTGCCGCCATGGGAGTTTTTTTTTTTTTTTAAGTGTGACTCACACACTGTGACCTCGCCCCATTCAAGAAAATCCCAGACTTGTTTCACCGGGTCGGTTGGGATCATTTTTAGTCCGTGTGTGTCTGAATTTCAAAGTGTGGCTCATAATTCTCAACCCTGTCAGTTTATGTGTCGTGACTAAGTGTGGTCGTGTTCCAGTAAAAAAAAAAAAAAAAAAAAATGCCTCACACAGAAGGGATCTGTAATTCATTTCTTCATAAGGTTCTTTTTATTTTCCATATTATTTCAATGAGTGTTTCATTTCAGAACATATTTACAGGTACAAAAATAATATCTCTGTATTTACAATTTACTACAAATGACCAGTCTGGTATATTCACATCATTGTGTCCTCATACAGTATATCAGGGGGGGGGGGGGGGGACACATGGACATCTATCTCGCTGTGTGTTCTTGGCGTCGAGTTCTATTTTCTGGATCGAACTGGACCAGAGCGGATACTGTCTTCCTTCTTGTGATCCCGGGGCCAGCACTGACGTCCTTTCTTTGGGCCGTGGTCCGATGACCCGGCAGCAGCTCTTTTGACACCACCAGTGGCGGGAATTCATTGGACTTTACTTCCCAAACGTGATGTCATCATAAAGCTGAAAAAAACAAAAGTCAAAATTTACAACCTTGACTCCAATGCCTGCTATGCGAGCAGATTTGATAAAAACTGACCTCCTCCTCTGTCAAGTCCATATCTTCCATATCGCTTTCATCTGATTCGCTTTCGGGCAAGGCCCTCAGGTCCTGTGCCGTCTTCTCATACAGTTGACGGCGTATATCGTCATTTTGCCTTCCGTAGGTTAGGTGGTAGGGTGTGAAACCGCCGTAATTCAGGCAATTAACATCGGCGCCGAGGTCAAGGAGGCGACGGACCAGTGCTGGGTTCTGGACATCCACAGCGAGATGGAGAGCTGTCCTACCACTGCATTGTTCCTATAAAATCAAAATCAAAGTTGACTAACTTGCTCCAAACCAAATTGGTGGCTGTAAATCGAATTTAAATGACACCAACCTGTGCATTTATATCCGCGCCCAACCCAACGAGATTCTCCACTAATGAAATGTAGCCGTGAATCGACGCGATGTGAAGACAGTTTTGTCCTAGGAGGCAAAAATAAAATCAGTTCACAACCCAAGCGGGACACAAAAAATATTCGCCTTGATTCTGAACTTACCATTATAGTTAGGGAAGGAGATGATGGAACCGGTGTGGCGCTGGTTCGTCTGGGTGATGACACCAAAGCAGGCGAGGGAGCCTCTCTTGCAGGCTATGTGCAACGCCGTGTTCCCGCAATCATCAGCCAATCTCGGGTCACATCCCGCTTTTAGGAGCTTCTCCACCAACTGGGGTTGTTCTGTGATCACCGCTAGATGCAACGCCGTCTGCCGAGAATCATTTGCGTTATTACGCTGACTTCAACCACAAAAGTGTGATTTTTAAAGATTTATTGACTGGTACCTGTCTTTGGTAGTTCTGTGCATTCAGGAAGGGGTGATTGTGGGACAATTTGATCATCTGTTGGGCTCGATCAGAAGCTTCGTGAATGATGGCCAAGTGGAGAAGCCTGTGAGAAAAAAAAAATGAGTTAACGGGATGCTCAGAGGAAGCTTCGGTGAAATTATAAGGAAGAACGTCTGCAATAGGAACGTTTCGCAAGAGTGGACTTTTGTCGGGTTGTTTCCACCAGTTGTGGCTTGACACATCTGATGCTTTATCAGTTGCTGGCACCGGGCCAGGGACTTTCCTGAGCCCGCAGAGCTCAATTTAAGCACCGCCCAGATTGCGCACTCAGCCAAAAGTAAACGCGTACACATTTTACTCTTATAATTCGTGCAAGTTTTCATGCATATTGTTTTATTAACTGGGAATTTACTCATGCAAAAAAAATTGCATGAGTGTATCGCTTTGTTTATGCAAAACTCGCGTTTGCAAACGCATCCACGAAATTATTAATAATAAATAAAAAAAAAACACTTACGTGTCTCCGTCCTCGGTCACAAGTCCTCTCCAAGGCTCATCGTCGTGAACGAGCTCTTCCCTCAAGCCTAAGTTCTCCAAGTCGTTCACCAGCTCGTCCTCCTTTAACGATTCCAGGCCGCTGTCCAAACGATCGTCTTGGCAGGGCAAGGCTTTCTCATGTTTATGATCGAGGTCGTTATAATCCGTACGATCGTTGTGAGATACTCCGTGGACGTCCATGATGGCTGTCACGAGACAAGTTATAAGCGTACAGTCCAAAAGTCCGAAAGAAGTGTGGCTGGAAGAGAGCGAGCGCACTGGGTTTTTGTCAGCCTGGCTGGGTGGAGCCTCTGTGGGGATTTCCAATTGACTTATCTAAGGCAGGGAAATCACACAGGCAAGGCTGTGCTTTTGTGAGAAAAAAATCCCCCCCCTCTTCAAGCCTGAAGTCAAAATGAAAACTTGTAGTTTCCTATTAGACACCGACAGGATGTTTAATCGATCTAAGGGGATGTTTGATTGTGAATGGTGGTCATGAATGATCTCTTTTTAGGCTCTTCAAGAATTCCCTTTAGCTTGGGTAAATTGGGGCTTTTTTTCCCACTGTATTATTTGCATTGCGTGACTTTGGGGTTATTATTTCCCAATATTTTAAATGTTATATGTATTTTTTTTTAAAAAATCCAAATTAAATGCACTCACCTGTGTGACCTCCGCGAGTCGTCACCTTATCGTGGTGGAGGGGTTTGCGTGCCCCTATGATCCTAGGAGCCATGTTGTCGGGGGCTTCATGCCCCTGGTAGGGTCACCCATGGCAAACGGGTCCTAGGTGAGGGGCCAGACAAAGCACGGCTCACAAGCCCCTTATGATGAGTAATATAAATGGACTTAGTTTTCCTTCGCCCGGACGCGGGTCACCGGGGCCTCCCTCTGGAGCCAGGCCTGGAGGCGGGGCTCGAAGGCGAGCGTCTGGTGGCCGGGCCTTCGCCCATGGGGCCCGGCCGGGCATAGCCCGAAATGGAAACGTGGGTCCCCCTTCCCATGGGCTCACCACCTGTGGGAGGGGCCGAAGGGGTCGGGTGCAATGTGAGCTGGGCGGCAGCCAAAGGCGGGGACCTTGGCGGTCTGATCCCCGGCTGCAGAAGCTGGCTCTTGGGACATGGAATGTCACCTCTCTGGCTGGAAAGGAGCCCGAGCTGGTGTGCGAGGCAGAAAGATTCCGACTAGATATAGTCGGACTAGCCTCCACACACAGTTTGGGTTCCGGTACAAGCCCTCTCGAGAGGGGCTGGACTCTCTTCCACTCTGGAGTTGCCCACGGTGAGAGGCGTCGAGCAGGTGTGGGTATACTTATTGCCCCCCGGCTGGGCGCCTGCACATTGGGGTTCACCCCGGTGAACGAGAGGGTAGCCTCCCTCCGCCTTCGGGTGGGGGGACGGGTCCTGACTGTTGTTTGTGTCTATGCACCAAACAGCAGCTCAGAGTACCCACCCTTCTTGGGGTCCCTGGAGGAAGTGCTGGAGAGCGCTCCTTCTGGGGACTCTATCGTTCTACTGGGTGACTTCAATGCTCACGTGGGCAATGACAGTGAGACCTGGAAGGGCGTGATTGGGAGGAACGGCCCCCCTGATCTGAACCCGAGCGGTGTTCTATTGTTGGACTTCTGTGCTCGACACGGATTTTCAATAATGAACACCATGTTCAAACATAAGGGTGTCCATGTGTGCACTTGGCACCAGGACACCCTAGGCCGCAGTTCGATGATCGACTTTGTAGTCGTGTCATCGGATTTGCGGCCGCATGTTTTGGACACTCGGGTGAAGAGAGGGGCGGAGCTGTCAACTGATCACCACCTGGTGATGGGTTGGCTCCGATGGTGGGGGAAGATGCCGGTCCGACCTGGCAGACCCAAACGCTCTGTGAGGGTCTGCTGGGAACGTCTGGCAGAATCTCCTGTCAGGAAGAGCTTCAACTCCCACCTCCGGCAGAGCTTTTCCCACGTCCCGGGGGAGGCGGGGGACATTGAGTCTGAGTGGACCATGTTCCGCGCCTCCATTGTTGAGGCGGCCGACCGGAGCTGTGGCCGTAAGGTCGTTGGTGCCTGTCGTGGCGGCAACCCCCGAACCCGCTGGTGGACACCGGCGGTAAGGGATGCCGTCAAGCTGAAGAAGGAGTCCTATCGGGCCGTTTTGGCCTGCGGGACTCCGGAGGCAGCTGACAGGTACCGGATGGCCAAGCGGAACGCGGCTTCGGCGGTTGCTGAGGCAAAAACCCGGGCGTGGGAGGAGTTCGGTGAGGCCATGGAGAATGACTTTCGGACGGCTTCGAGGAAATTCTGGTCCACCATCCGGCGTCTCAGGAGGGGGAAGCAGTGCAACGTCAACACTGTTTACAGTGGGGATGGCGTGCTGCTGACCTCGACTCGGGACGTCGTGAGTCGGTGGGGAGAATACTTCGAAGACCTCCTCAATTCCACCTACACGCCTTCCATTGAGGAAGCAGGGCCTAGAGACTCTGAGGCGGATTCTCCAATCTCTGGGGTCGAAGTCACTGAGGTAGTTAAAAAACTCCTCGGTGGCAAGGCCCCGGGGGTGGATGAGATCCGCCCAGAGTTCTTAAGGGCTCTGGATGTTGTGGGGCTGTCATGGCTGACACGCCTCTACAACGTTGCGTGGACATCGGGGACAGTGCCTCTGGATTGGCAGACTGGGGTGGTGGTTCCCCTCTTTAAGAAGGGGGACCGGAGGGTGTGTTCCAATTACAGGGGAATCACACTCCTCAGCCTCCCTGGTAAGGTCTATTCAGGGGTGCTGGAGAGGAGGGTCCGTCGGGAGGTCGAACCTCGGATTCAGGAGGAGCAGTGTGGCTTTCGTCCTGGCCGTGGAACAGTGGACCAGCTCTACACCCTCGGCAGGATCCTCGAGGGTGCATGGGAGTTCGCCCAACCAGTCCACATGTGTTTTGTGGACTTGGAGAAGGCGTTCGACCGTGTCCCTCGGGAGGTTCTGTGGAGGGTGCTTCGGGAGTACGGGGTGCCGAGCCAACTGATAAGGGCGGTTCGGTCCCTGTATCACCGATGCCAGAGTCTGGTCCGCATTTCCGGCAGTAAGTCGGATTCGTTCCCAGTGAGGGTTGGACTCCGCCAAGGCTGCCCTTTGTCACCGATTCTGTTCATAATTTTTATGGACAGAATTTCTAGGCGCAGCCGAGGCGTTGAGGGGGTCCGGTTTGGGGACCTCAGCATCGCGTCTTTGCTTTTTGCAGATGACGTGGTGCTGTTGGCTTCTTCAGGCCGTGATCTCCAGCTCTCGCTGGAACGGTTCGCAGCCGAGTGTGAAGCGGTCGGGATGAGGGTCAGCACCTCCAAATCCGAGTCCATGGTCCTCGATCGGAAAAGGGTGGAATGCCCTCTCCGGATCGGGGATGAGATCCTGCCCCAAGTGGAGGAGTTCAAGTATCTTGGAGTCTTGTTCACGAGTGAGGGGAGGATGGAGCGTGAGATCGACAGGCGGATCGGTGCAGCGTCGGCAGTAATGCGGACCCTGTACCGGTCCGTTGTGGTGAAGAGAGAGCTGAGCCAAAAGGCAAAGCTCTCAATTTACCGGTCGATTTACGCTCCTACCCTCACCTATGGTCACGAGCTATGGGTCGTGACCGAAAGAACGAGATCTCGGATACAAGCGGCCGAAATGAGTTTTCTCCGCAGGATGTCCGGGCTCTCCCTTAGAGATAGGGTGAGAAGCTCGGTCATCCGGGAGAGACTCGGAGTAGAGTCGCTACTCCTCCACGTTGAGAGGAGCCAGATGAGGTGGCTCGGGCATCTTATCAGGATGCCTCCTGGACGCCTCCCTGGGGAGGTGTTCCGGGCATGTCCCACCGGTAGGAGACCCCGGGGACGACCCAGGACGCGCTGGAGAGACTATGTCTCTCAGCTGGCCTGGGAACGCCTTGGGATCCCCCGGGATGAGCTGGATGAAGTGGCTGGGGAGAGGGAAGTCTGGGAGTCCCTCCTGAAGCTGTTGCCCCCGCGACCCGACCCCGGATAAGCGGAAGAAGATGGATGGATGGATGGATGGATGGCATCAAGTTGTATTTTACTTCCACTGATTTTTATGAAATATGAAAAGTACGTTTTTATTTTCCTCTATAGACATGAAGATCTGCATGAAATGTTTTAATTTTAAGTTTTTTATTCCTGTCTTTCATCTTCAGCATTTTTTTTTTAAATAATGATCACAGTATGGTTGCATGATTTATTTGTGTAAAACGTGCAATAAAATAATATTACATTAAAAAGTTATGTTTAATAGTTTGGTAGTGTGTGCAGAAAAAAGCTTCTGAACTAGATAGTTACAATATCCTAATGTATTTAATAAACTAATTACTCCAAGCATGGATTGCTAAATTTGCTTTTTATTTAACATCTGCCTTTTAATTTCAAATATACAATTCTAATTCATTAACAAAATAGCTTTTCAAAACTCCCCCCTGCGTCTGCATAATGTCTGCAGAGGTGGGTTGAAAATTCTCAAGTTTGTACAGTGCAAGTCTTGTGAAACCAACACTTCATTTCATGTGCCACAAGAGGATGTCTGGGACTTGCCTTTATTTGTAAATGTTAACATGCACTGCAGCTTTTGAATTTTATGTAGACTAATTCACGCATTTGTCACAATTTGCCCTGGGATTTTTTTTTTTGTATTGTTGCTTTGTTACAGAAACTTTCGAGAATGGAAATTTGATGGATCCCCGTAGAGTTGCTCTACCTGTCTCTAGCCAACTGCTTTGTTGTTACCGGGGATTTACCTATGCTAACATAGCAACGGTATCCGAGCACAGGGAGTTCTACCCAACAAACACACCCAGTATATTTGAGTGCGAGTCACGTCAGGGAAATGCCACTCACAATCATGCACGCAATCTCCTCCTTTAGCATTCCAAGCAATCTTCAATCTTTGCCAAATGTTGTAACAAAGGAACTGAGAACATCCTGTCCCCTGTCACTTGAGCTCATTTAACCCCAATAAAACAACCAGAACTGCTATTGACACAAAACGGGACTTCCACTCACATCTTTGGAGGTTTAAAGTTGCACAGCCAAGTACTTTTGCTGCGTGTTTACGCTTGGTTGCCATGGACACCAAGGCCGAGTTTCAATTGAAATACATTGTGCGTCAGCAAAAACCCACATGTCTGGACATCACAACTGTCTTTACGCCTGATATCATCTCATGTACACATCATGAAACCTTTGTTAACAACTAACCTTTGGCATATTTTCTCTGTCATGCATGAATGAGGGTTCATAGTTCCTATTTGGTGGTAACACTACCCATTTTTGAGTTAGAAAACATTATTATTATATTACTTTTATTTTACTATGATACATTTTTGCTCATTTGTTATCTTTTGCAGGCTGGCCTCGCTCTCTCCCTCCATTCTCCAATTTCATTGTTAGAATAGACATTTTTCCAAGCCAGACTGTGTTACTGTTATGTTTGTGCTACTCTCCTGGATGCTATTTTAATCCAGCATCTGAGATTATTCTCACGGTTGTCCGCACAACTTTACTTGTTTGAGACAAATTTAGGATTGTGAAAGATCAGACTTTCTGCTTGCACATTAGAGTCCTACACATATTAGACAGCAAAGTTTCCCTGACCTTCATGCAATGAAAATGGATCACAATAGCAGACACAACACGGAAATTGTGGGGTAGTGTGACAAACCACAATCAAATGACAAAATTGTTTTGCTCTATCAAAAGTGGTTGTTTATTTGTTTTGTCTGTTAGCGTACGCATATCGACGTAAATGCTTGCTCAAATGTGGTTTCCAACTGATGATGATGACGTCATGGGTGCCTTACTTCTTACTCTTACTACCAGTGTTGGCACAGTTAAATCTTTTTTTTTGTTACAGTATAATTTTATCTGTATGCAATATTTTCTTTTTTTCCACCCTTCAAATTTTTGTTCAAATTACGTTACATGAATAATCAAGGTATGTTGTGCACACATTAGAATATTAATCAACTTAGTCAAACATAAATCGAGGTGCGTTCTCACAACCTTGACAGCATGTGAAACTACAAATCCCAGAACACACCTCGTTCCTGCTAGTTCCGCATTACCAACATTTGATTGGACAGTGTGAGTAAAACCTCTTCTCATTGGTCAACGGGAGCCATGTTTGCGTTCCCAGCTGTCTTGGTGCGGTGTTGCTAACCGGTTAGCGAACCGAATTACAACATCGCTTCTCACTGGTGTTAGAACTAGCAACGGCGTTACAATAAATCCATTGTACGTCGTAATGCCGGTTCACTCCCGGGAAAAGAAAGAAAGTAACCACGAGGAAATGGAGGTGGACTTTCCGGAGCAAGACGGTAGCAGCACTGACGAGGAGGACACGGTTAGCACGTCGGTGTCTGAAGATGGAGACAGCTCGGGTAGGAGAACAGGCCTAAAATTATCCTCCTGTTAAATTCACTCAATACTATCCTCATTAATGTAGCATTTAGCCCTTGAGTTCGAAATCTGTTTAAATCCTTATTAAAATATCCAAAATCATGTTCTTCGCATGTGACCAGAGATGGATGATGAAGACTGTGAGAGGAGAAGGATGGAGTGCCTGGACGAGATGACCACTCTGGAGAAACAATTCACAGACTTGAAGGAGCAGTAAGTCTCCTCTCTCTCAACGTCAGGAATGACTTGAGGACACAATCAAAACCATATTATTACAAAAAAATTTGTACTGTGCACACAACATTATTAACTTCTGTTTCATATCCTGCTACTTTTCAAATTTTCTCTAGATTGTATAAGGAACGTCTAAGCCAGGTGGATGTCAAGTTGCAGGAAGTGATGGCAGGATGTGCTCAGGAATATCTGGAACCTTTAGCCAACCTGCAAGAGAACATGCAGATCAGAACCAAAGTGGCAGGTATGACTTTGTTGACATGCACTGAAGCCTTGAGCAATCATTTTTTTCCAAGGCAAAATGACAAATAAGTATTTAAAAAAAAACAATGTTGATGACACATTACCTTTTGCTCATGCTCATTTATACCAATTACTCTAGATATTGGTACAACAAATACTGCCAGTCGGAACTGAACATGAGAATTTCTGTAAATTCAGATGTAGTCTGGGTTGAACATTTGTATTTGATCAAATTGCCCGTTTGAACTTTAGTTAACGTGGTGCTTTTGTTTTTAAATCAGTACAGTTTGTGCACAAACGAAGCACAAACAAACGGTACCATTTTGAGCAGATGGCGGGCGTGGGTGAACTCTGGATGACCTATAAAATAATCTTTTATAACTAAAAAACCGTTGCAGCACAAACGAAAATGTTCACAGCACAAACGAAGCAGACTATTTTCCTTAAATTTTGCTTTGGGTTGGGGGGCCAGCTTCACGCAGGTTATTAACTACCATGAAAAGGAATTCTAAAACCATTTTATTTCTACCAACAGTTTTCTACTTCTTCCTCAGAAGTATTGCATTTCTTTGCACGTTAATATATCTTCCTGATTCATAACTTCTGATTTGATTTGGTGCAGGCATCTATAAAGAACTGTGCTTGGAGTCAGTGAAGAACAAGTATGACTGTGAGATCCAGGCAGCCTGCCAGCATTGGGAGGTAAGAAAAAAAAGTTGACAGAAATGAGGCAATTTATGTCATTTTGTAATCCAGGACGAATGCCTTTTCCCTCGCAGTGTCTGTGGAAACAGATGAATACTTTGTATGTGTTAACTAATGTGTTTCCCCAGAGTGAAAAGCTGCTGCTGTTTGACACAGTGCAGAGCGAGCTGGAGGAGAAGATAAGACGACTGGAGGAAGATAGACACAGTATTGACATCACCTCAGGTACAAAGGCGGCCATAAAAATGTGCAAAAAGCAACTAAGTATTGGGAGTTGTAGTAGCCATGTCACCAGGATGAATGAAAGTGAAGGAGAAAAGCAGCGGCCCTGTGATTGAACCCTGTGGTGCCCCCAAAAAAGTAGTTCTGTCTGCCACATATGATCTAAACCAATCCAGAGCACAATTGATTTATGACCAGAGGGTGCAAGTAAAATTATTATTTTTTTCCTTCCCGCATAAGAATAATTTGTGACGTTTTTGTGGTTGGTCATGAGGGGGTCTGGTTCACAATCGATGTTCTCAAAGATGTTGTGGAGGTTGAGGTCCCTTGACATTGCTCCACACCAAACTCCTCCAACCTGTACGGACTTTTGTTTTGCGGACGTGAACTGGCCTTCCCCTAAACTTTCCCCACAAAGTTGGAAGCGTTGGGACATTTTCCAAAGCTCTGATTTTAAGTGGAACTGAAGAGTCCAACCACTGATCGTTTATTTCACTGGTTAAAGCGATATTTTGTCTTCATAGTGCATCGTGGCCAAAAAGTCTCGGCTCTAATCCGTCCTCTTGGATTTTCCAGAGTTGTGGAATGATGGCCTGCATTCCCGGAAAAACAAGAAGAAAGACCCATTCTGCCCCATCAAGAAGAAGAAGCCTGTCGTTGTCTCTGATATCCTTTTCCATCATCTCACCACTCGACCTCCTTTTCTGCTACGTAGCCTCGCATTTCTTTAACAGCCTTTTCCCACGGCCTTATATCGTTTACATGCTGCAAGATCTGGATATTCTGGAAGACTGGACCGCAATCAGAAAAGTAATCATTTAAAAAGTGACTCGGGAGTGACTATCGAGATATGTGATGTGTCGTTTGTTCTCAGGCCATGGCGTCTCTCGGGCCGCATAGGGTGAAGGCGGAAGGTTCGTACTGCACAAGACCATTCGCTACGCTGTGTTTTGCGAAGTCCTCACTTTATTCATATTTCCCCCTCACTTCTCTCCTCGTCCAAATCTGACTAGTCAAGACCGAACGACACCAGCATGTCGCACGATCCGAAGATGGCCGTCTTTTCTACGACAGCCAGTGGTACTGCAGGGGGCAGGCCATCTGTATCAACAGGAAAGATGAAGTTCCCACCAGGTATGTGTGTACAAGGGTTGCCTCTTTGTGAATTTCACAACACTTCGGCTTACGCAATGCCTAAATAGGGAGGGGCTGCTTGATGTTCTGACTGAGCCCATTTGAGACTTGCGAAGAATTACCACACGCCTTTTTTAATTGTTTATCGATGCTGTTTTCTTTTCCCCCCCCACACACAGCGCTATCATCACCACCATCAACAATGACGAGGTGTGGTTCAAACGACTGGATGGCACCAAGTCCAAGCTGTACATCTCGCAGTTGCAGAAAGGCAAATACACCATCAAACACTCGTGAAGACAACAGAAAGCCTGTTCAGAGATTTCCACATGGCGTCCGCTTATGCTGTTGCGTATGTCCTTCACAACTCACCTCGCCCTCCCCTCTGTTTATGTTTCCTGAAAGAGGCCATTTTAATGATCTCTCTAAATGTGCGCCAATGTCCAAAAAAGGGGAACGAGGCTAAGCACTGCTACAAATAAAGGCAGGTAAAGCGCGAGCAGTCTTTAACTGTGACGCAAGGAGCTTTGTGAGATGAAACAAAGCCTTGGCATTCACAACTACACAGCGAGCCTCGCTGTGGGCTGTCGCAACAACTCATAAAGGACTGGAAGAGGGTCCAAACGGGTCCGTTTGCGGTCCTGCTGCAGGCACAGGATGGCGATTCGAGCCTGTTGAATCTTTTTGAAGATAAAATTGCACGCTTTGAGCGCATGTTTGGCGTGCGGACAGAGATTGCGCAAGTGGGAAGCAGTTGTGAGGAACTTAGTCATGCAAGAGAATGTTTTGTTTCTGGGGAGCCGCTGTTGCAAATATCATTTTTTTGTTGTCTTTGCAGCACTGAATTATGGCACTGAGCATAGCAAGTGGTTAAAAAAAAAAAAGGTTCAGGCTGTTTGTTGTACATAGAAGACTGTGTTTTGAGGTTACATCACTGTGATGCTCTGTTCGTAAGCCCAATGATTACCAGGGTTAAAAACTGGGGAGGCTACGTTTAATAAGCTGTGCCGTTTATTTTTAAATGCCTGTTTAAGAAAGACTGAATTTTCCTCCCAAATCCTCCAAGATGATTTTTAATCTTGTTTTGTACTTAGAACGCTGGGTTTTTTTTTTTTTTTTGCATACATGGTTCAAAAATTTTTTTTTTCACGTAATGTTAATATGTGTGTCTCAATATTACAATCATTTATTTTTGAGTTTTAACATTGTTTGAATTATGGATTATTTTTTACATCATTTTGTCTGTGTTTTACATTGAAAGAAAATGTCTTGTAAGTCAATGCATGTACAGCTGATTGAATATTTTGTTGCTTTCATCGGATTAAGTCTTTGGAAGCAATCTTCAGGGTTTACCTACACCAGTCCATCTACATATTAATGCAAATAATAATGACATGTTGCCAAAATACCAGAAACAGTTTTATTTAGGATCATTATGCTGATGAATGTCTCTGCATAGCTCAGAAATCAAATGATCAATAAGACTAGCTCACTTGTCTTAAAACACCACTTGCATTATGTTGCAAAAGAATATTGAATACTGTAATTACTCATCGATGGCAATGTCCAGAGAGCATACAAACATGCCCTCATGTACCTGTGAGCAGTTGAACGTCCTAATGGTCAAATAAAGTACTAATAAAAGCATGTTGGGTAATTATTTCAAATTTAAACATGATTTCCGTTGATGCTTCTCTCAAGGTTTATAAAGTTCAAAGAAAAACGATGTATGTGGAGAACAACGTGGTTGTTATATTTATATTGCTGTGATTTCAGTGTATTCCAGTTGAGTTCTAGATAGGTTTACAGGATATAGTGGCTAAATAGCGCCATCTGGTGGTTGGAAAATGCACCATAATAGCAAAAGTTATACGTTGTCTTGAGTTTGTTTAATGTCTCACAGAAATATAAACAAAATTGCCATGAATAAGGGTTCTACGTTTTGGTCATTGACTATTATGTTTAGAACGAGATACTAATATGGCAAAATGACTGCATTCATATAGCCTCTTTTTTTTTTTAAATAATAAAAACTGTCCATAGATAGTATGGCTTAAAAAAAAAACAATTATGATGGTCAAAGGTCACAGGTGTCAAGGTCTAGTCCTCGGGGCCGCATTCCAACATGATTTCCAAGATTCCCTCGTTAAGTGCAGGTGCGTGAAAACTTTTAGCTCCTTTTGAACGTGAAAGTGGCTAAAACTTTTCACGCACCTGCACTTAACGAGGGTCACTTGGAAAACATGTTGGAACGCGGCCCCTCGAGGACTGGAGCTTGACACCTGTGACCTTTGACCATGATATTTCCCTAATAAAGTGGCCTGTTATTAGGTACACTTGAAAATGGCGGTGTACCTAATGGAGTGTCCGTGTGAGTGCCTCGTTAAGTGCAGGTGCGTGAAAACTTTTAGCTCTTTTTGAACGTGAAAGTGGCTAAAACTTTTCACGCACCTGCACTTAACGAGGGTCACTTGGAAAACATGTTGGAACGCGGCCCCTCGAGGACTGGAGCTTGACACCTGTGACCTTTGACCATGATATTTCCCTAATAAAGTGGCCTGTTATTAGGTACACTTGAAAATGGCGGTGTCCCTAATGGAGTGTCCGTGTGAGTGCCTCGTTAAGTGCAGGTGCGTGAAAACTTTTAGCTCTTTTTGAACGTGAAAGTGGCTAAAACTTTTCACGCACCTGCACTTAACGAGGGTCACTTGGAAAACATATTGGAACGCGGCCCCTCGAGGACTGGAGCTTGACACCTGTGACCTTTGACCATGATATTTCCCTAATAAAGTGGCCTGTTATTAGGTACACTTGAAAATGGCAGTGTACCTAATGGAGTGTCCGTGTGAGTGCCTCGTTAAGTGCAGGTGCGTGAAAACTTTTAGCTCTTTTTGAACGTGAAAGTGGCTAAAACTTTTCACGCACCTGCACTTAACGAGGGTCACTTGGAAAACATATTGGAACGCGGCCCCTCGAGGACTGGAGGTCAACACCCCTGGTTTAAGTGAAAAGTGCCACACCCGCCCTCACCCCCACTTTCTGATTGGCTGATTGATCAGTGACGTCACTCAGACACTCCATTAGGTACACCGCCATTTTCAAGTGTACCTAATAACAGGCCAGTTTATTAGGGAAAAATCATGGCCAAAGCATAACTGAAAGTGAAAAGTGCCACACCCGCCCTCACCTCCTGATTGGCTGGTTGATCTGTGACGTCACTCGAACGTTCCATTAGGTACACCACCATTTTCAAGTGTACCTAATAACTTTATGCATTTTTTGTACGTGTCAAGAATGTGAATTTGATTACTTGTTCTTTATTTTGGGGGACAGTAACACTATTATGTATATATAATGTTATATAAAGCAATTAACCAAATGTCGGATTTTTATGTTTTCATGCCCAAAAAAATAAAAACAAGGAACAAAACACCAGACAAGTTTTAACATAAATGTTTATTAAAACAATAATAGAAAATTTCAAACCAGCAATCTAATGTGAAATTGCGGTAGATCTATTGGATAACAATAATTAAGCGTGTATATGCATACACGTTATTTAAAAACTACTGTGTTATAAAATAATTACCCAAAGAGAAGCATAATCTCCCCGCTGTTGCATAACGGCGCATCCTAAAGTTAGCCGTTAGCTTGGAGAAAACGTTCACAAAAGATGTGGTGTTTCAGTGAGAGGTTCTTTCTTTCCTTGGCAAATTGTAAATCGACTTTCTGGCTTACATAGTTCACGCCAGGAGACGCAACACGTTCACTGACTGATCCGTTGAAGCACGGGAAGGAAGGCAGTTCAGCCATTGACTCGTTTGTGAACGGGAAGTGACGTCATTTTCTTCGTTTTGTTTTCTGGCGTGGTGGCACCAGCTTCAATGCGCATTACTGACACCTACTGGTTAAAGTCATATGAACTGAAAAAAGAACGGATCACTTCCTCATGTTAACTGAAAAGATTCGTTCTTTTGAACTCACGAGCCAACACTAGTGAAGCAGAACGCTTTTAGTCAAGGTTGAAACCTGATGTAAAGTCAAATTAATTGTTAGTTTGTTGTTCTTGGTGGTGCTGGTGCAGGCAGGCCATCAGGAAACGTGCCTTCTAAGTCAACTTCCTTTGAAACATGCTGACAGGTGACTCGACCTCTAAATAAACTTGACATTTTTAAATTGAAGCCCACTCAATTTTCTATGACTCTTAATGCAGCACAGCTTCCAGTAAGGGTGATGTTGGAGACTCTGCCATGAAGACCCTCCACCTGCTGGGCAAACAATGCAGAATTCTTAATAATGTAAATTCAATTTGAGTGACGTCACATTGTAGTCCGTAGGTAAACTCGGGAATGGATGCTTTTTTTTAACAACTTTTTTTCTTTCCAGTTTAAAGGGGTGTTCTTATCAGAAAAAAAAAAAACTCATCAAAGCCAGCATAATGCTGCATTCTGTCCACTAAGTGTCAGTGAAGTTCCACATAGTAGAGGCTGCAGGTGTTTAGTAAAAGATGGGGAGGTGGTTTTTGAATCTGGGGCACCCTGCTGTTGAAGCCTTCCAGCTGATGAGGGAGAGAAAGAAAGAGAGAGAGGGTGGGACGGAGGCACAGCTTGATCACAGCTTGCTGGCCTTGTCTGCCTGCATCTGCTGCTGCAAGGGAGAGAGAATGAGAGAGAAAGGAAAACCCCCATCATGGCATCAAAGGCAGCATGCAAAAAGCACTGTCTGTCTGTCTTGTTTTATCCTGTTTGGAACATCCTTGAGGCTTCTGGGGTCCTTCGTCTGGTGACGAATCAGTTCCTGACGGCTGCGGCAAACCCGTCCGGGGGTGCCATCCATTCTTAATGAGTACCTAGAATTGGAGGGTCATCAGGACGCATTTACTGCAACAGTGCGGCTAATTAGACCGTGAAAGTGTCACACTCTGCTGAATTACTTATATCTCGAGTTTTTGTGTGTGCAATATGTGTGTCGTCGTGTGTTCAAGGGAGTTTTTGTATGGGCATGAAATGTGCCATGCTGCAGGCCTGCGCATGCGTGGGTGTGAACCTTTGATGCTGATTGTGTAAGAGAACGATAAATGCATGTATCCATAAGTTAACATCAAAACGGTATTGCATCGAGGTTATATGCAGGGAAAAAAAATCAAAGGGGTGAAAGATTTCACTTACTCTGTGAGAAAATTAGTAATTACTAAAAATATGACAAGGTACTATAAACTTGCGCATCCACCTGTTGCCATTCAGACAACAGAATGAGTCATGTCTTCCTGCAAATTCAATTTAACAAGCACAAATTTCACACCGAGCGAGTAAATTTAGAAATTTCATTATTTTTGTTTGGTGAGGTTTTTTTTTTTTTTTAAAAAAAACACTGGCTTAATTAAGTCCCATTAAAGGAACAATATGTAGTACTGTATAGCCTTAAACCATTGGTGTTAAACATGAGATACGGCCCACCACATTATTTTATGTATGAGCACCTCATATTATATACAGTAAAAGCTACAAAACAAACTGACAAATAACTCGTTTTCAAATGTGGTCAAATATTTTTTTTTAAAAGATATTAAAAGTGAAGACAATTTGCAATTCTAGTAATGACACACAATGTCAACTCCAGACCTATTTTGGGGTTTGCCTTGGAAGATTGTCATTTGTAATTTCAAATATATTGATGTAGCTATTTGTTACTGTTCTCCCAAAAACATCGTCATATTTTCTATCTCCTAAAAGTACAACTTAAGTGATTCATACTGTGGGTTGAGGGAACCTTAGTCCAATAGTGACTCATACCTGCTAAAGGTTTTTTTTTTTTTTTTTTGGCCTCAATGGTGCAATAATAGTCCACTCAGACAAATGACATTTATCCTGTCTGAAGAATTCAGCTCATTAGCCAAAATAAAGACGCTTATCATAGGTTATATAATGCTTTTAATGGAATACTAAAGGGGCACTCTTAACCTCATTTTCTAAGTGTGGTTTAAATAAATGGCATTTTCAGGAACTTTGTAATCACCATTTGCAATACAATTGTTATATCTGGTACCTAGAGATCTAAAATGATGGTTGTATTAAAACATGTTCTGTCGATATAGTGTGTCTTGAGCGTGAAGTCTAAACCTACTTCAAAGTAGCATTACTCAATCTTGATGTTACACGTGCACCCCCCACACACACACCTGTAGAAAGCATACTGAGCGATGACTCATCGGACCATTTTGTATAATTCTAAAGATCAGCGCCTATATCTTTCAAAAAGCACAATTTCTGATGCAACTACCTTTTTTTTTTTTTTTTTTTGCCCGACTAGATTTCATTGTGTGTATAAAATAGTTCTTCCATTCTTCAGTTCCAGGAAAACATCCAAGCTTGACCACACAATCATCAACAACAGTCATTTATGTATCCTCTCTTACCTCAATGTGCTACGCCGCAATCAATGAGTTGTCAACAGCCAAACACGCCAGCCTTTGTTGAGTGAAAAAAAATATCTCATGGCAGAAAAATACTGAAATAATGACTATTTTGCTCAGGAGAAAAAAAAATGTGTGCAGGAAATCTATTGTATGAGTGGCAATAGGTTTATTTTACCTTCTGGCACATCTAATTCAAGAGAATTGAATTGTTCTGCCTTCTCACCAGCATGGAAGATAATTTTGTAATTGAAAAAAATTGGCTAAAGTGAGTTGAACACATCTGAAATGCTTCATGAAGAGCTGCAGATTAATCAATTAATTGTTTCTGCTCCATTTTATTAATGTGAGCGTACATCCAGTCAAATCTTTCCCAGCCGACATCAAAAGCAGATTTGATTCTTGAAGTTACAAACACAAACATTTTCAATACATTTTCAGACCTGTTTTATATTTTTATTATTTTTATTTATTTTATGTATCTATTTATTTTAATATCTTATTTTATTAATGTGAGTGTACATCCAGTCAAATCTTTCCCAGCCGACACATCAAAAGCAGAATTGATTCTTGAAGTTACAAATACAAACATTTTTTTATTATTTTTATTTATTTTATGTATTTATTTATTTTACCATTTTTTATTTTATATCTATATTTTTTTTTATGTGCCCTGTCCCTATCCACCACAAATAACGGGGCTCAAGTGAAAATATACAGTCCAAAAAAAAAATTTTTGATTCACAAAATGCATTGTGCAATGCATTTAATTAATTAATTCATAAGGACATTTGCTTGTAAAAATTAAGATTTGCTTTGTTTTGAATGACAGGTCAATAGGGCAACAAATTTCATTTGGCCGAATATTTTGGCTGATATTTGAAGGGCCATAATCAGACGATTAATCGGTCAGGCTCATATCAGGTGTAAGTGAGTGAAAATCCAAGTAAAAGGTCAACTTCTCCATTGCTTCATTGATTTTTACATCTGTGGCTCTTTTGTGTGGCGTCAAAAGGGCCCAGCTGTCGGCCGAAAAACACCGCCAGGGGAATCGCATAGTAAGACGATTGTCGGCGTCTCGTCCCCTTGGCCTCGCCTCGTCGACGCGCTCTCAAGCTAGCATCAGATCGCCTGTCGTTCCCGTTTACGATCAAGAGCCCGTCTCTGTGGACTCAGAGTTACTGTGGCAACCCGGGCGAGCAGAGCTGCAAGTGCAGGTGCTGAGCACGTGATTCCGAGCCATCCGAGGACGTGTTGAGAAGCACTGACTCATGAACACGAGAGGGAACACTCTGTGAACTTGTCAAAATGCTGCCGAGCAATTAAATATCTTCCATTTATGGGGTTGTGCGGAGGTCATTGCCATCACGGGGTTGATGAGCTATTAATGTAAAAAAAAAAAAAAAAAAAGAAATGTGGAGCAGTCCTGGTTTCTGGAAATTAGATTGTAGTTGAAAATCACAAGTATCCGTCGGCCAGACCACGTGAAAACATGAGAAAGTGTGTAGGTGGTTTGGAGATCTGTGTGTGTGTTCAACATTTGGGTGTGTGTGGGCAGATGGGATGTCATAGGAAGAAGAGTAAAAGAGAGAAAGAGCGGTCGAGCGAGCACCAGCATGCATGAATAGAGGACGGCGAGTGTACTTGTGTGTTTTCGCACAATGGGGATTTCTCGGCGCTGATCTCAGCGAATTCGGCGCCCTGTCTCTTGCAGAGGTGGTGACATGAATATTCACGAGGTCCTCTTGTCTTTGGGTAAAAGCCTCGTGTTGTTCCACTCCATCCTGGGGCGGTGAGAGTTTCATTGCATCTTCCGTCATCATAGCATCACAACAACGGCGCTTTTGTTGTTTATATATCCAAAAAATATGTTTTATCAGCCATGCATGTGTCATTATCTCAGCTTTACATTGAAAATATGCTCGCACATGCAAAACAAGGCCCTGGAGCGCTTTCAGTTGATGAATAAATAATACGAATTTCCTGTCCGGCAGACGCACTATTTGCCTTCCACTCGGGGCTATATATTATTTTTTTCTTATACCCCGCCCCTCATAACATAACACACATATTTGAATGTTTACACATACACACACACACGTATTACCACTTTGGATTTAATAGGCCTACTTTCACTTCGGGCTTCCACAGCGCCCTGTCAGCTTGCCCCCCCCCCCACTTATGTAACTGTAAGAAGGAGGGCAAGCAGGCTGTCTTTATGAGCTGGCTTCATTGAGTCTCGCTCATGCCCAGGGGTGCGTGTTAAACCCTGCAAACCGCGCAGTGGAACATACATAAAGACAAGAGTGAACCCTCCGAGCAAAACCGCAGGCTCCTTCTACAAGTACCTGACCCATCATCCATCTACATCCAAGTTTAAAGCGCAAATGAATAGGCTTGATGCGCCTGCACCTCTTTATCAGGCTCTTTATCTGTCAGTGAATTAATGCAGGGGTAGTGGCGGTGGAGCGGGGGCTGGCGAAAAGGGCTTTTATTGTGAAATGGATGCAGATATTAATAGGACGAAGTGAGAAAAAAAAAGGTGGCACTAATGGAATGTAACATCATCCAATCATTTTCAAGCCCAAATTATTCCAAAAGGCTTTTTCTGGCAATTGTCCTTGCGAGGCGATTAGAACTCGACAGTCCGATGTAACTCTGCCTTGTTGCGGGTTGGCTTGATAATAATAGGAGTGCACACTTCCGTTAAAGGTTGAGTGCCTCATTTTCTGTTGGGGTTATTAAGAGTACATCAGCTCTCATTAATGTTTCATACAGAAGTGCCACTAGAACGTTGTAGTTGGTAAATACCTGCGATCAGCATAGGCTTGGCTCGCTGGGGTTATTATTGCATGGAGCTTGCTTGCATAGGATTTGCATGTTTCCTTTGCATGTCTGGTGCAGGAAAATCGATGAACAGGTTCTCTGAATCAGCCACGATGAGGTGTCAGTGTTGTGCAGCGAGGTGACAGGCGCAGATTATTATAATCTGCACAAAGTGATGGGATGAGAATTAATGGGGGAGTGATTTCAAGACGCCATTTTCAATTGTGGGCAAACTTGCATCGGGGGTGTTGTTGCTTTTGCACACTGCCCTGCGGTGAATACCAAGAATACCAAGGGTTTCTTATAAGTGCCGCACTGATGGTCTGAGAGGAGATGAGATGTCACAACTGACCAATACATCCACATTCCTGTTTTTTACAGGTGGCTAAGGTGAGCACACCAGAGAAAACAACAAAATTTAACAAAAACAGTTCAATACTTTTGAATGACTTGTATATTTAACAGCCATTGTTGTAGTATTTTATATTAATGCTATTTTTTCCCCAATTAAAAAAAACATTACAACATTTTTGTTATTTTTGAGTGAATTCTGGAACGGATTAATGGCATTTCTATTCATTCTAATGGGAAAAGATTATTTGCAAACGAGTGTTTGGAATTATAAGCATGCTCGTATCTCAAGGCATACAAACTGGACCAACTTTTCACAACATTTATCAAATAGCTTATCTGAAGTTGTTGACTTTATTTGATGCTCCATAACATCTTGGCATCTCATTATCAAGCTGCTCACCAGCCTGGTCATAATAATGTTTGATGGCATACAACTCCTCCACCAGGAGTCGTCACAAGTCAGTAAACTCCGCCAAGGTTGGTCAGCCTAGCTTGAACAGCAAGTTCATACCACAAGTATTCATTCATGCTTCAAATTCAAGTCGATTGCAGGGACAATCACCTCGAATTGACCTTCGAGTCTAGACGTTCCATTCCGCAGTATTTGCTTTAAGTTGGACTTTTGTTCAAACATGTCCGGTTATGTATAATCTAATTATCGGGAACGGGCTGATCAAACATTTAGCGAGTTAATCGAACATGGCAGGGCTCCTTGGCCATTAAACCGGATGGCATTTGTTTGCCTCTCACCTGTTGCCCCTATCGAGGCTTAGCATTAGCCTGGAAATGTCAGCGCTAGCAGCTCCGAGCCCAGCAAGCTCATTCAGGTTACAACCTGTCTATTATTCATCAACCATCTCAGGTGACCTCTCATAAACACCATGTTATCATTTAGGATCCAGTGTCTCATTAGCAGCCCATTCAGCATCCTCAAATATTGCTTTTGCGGCTCGAGTGAGTCACCACCTGCTTCCGTGATCTGGCCAATCGATCATTCGCCGGCTGTCAATCACCAGCCGCGATTGGTTCTTTTTTTTCCTGCTCGGCGAAGGAAACACAAGATGCCCTGACGGTGGCAAATTTCAGTGAAACGCTAGCGTCGTCTCAGGTTTTTATCTTGCGAGTTCCCCCGGAGGTCACCGTGGCAACCACGGAGGAAGTGCATGTGCGAATACAAAACAGACCATCAGCTCCGTCAACATCAAGCTTACTGCTGTGCTGTGGGTTGAGACATGTACTTTAACTCTCCATAACCCGAAGGAATCGAGCATAAAAGGTTATTTTTAGACATTTGTGTGTGCCTCTGTTAAGACTGGACGCCATGATTGCGTATACAGCAGCTCTATTGCCTTAAGTGCTTCAGTATGACTTCATGTTTTCACGCTTTTCAGTGACGTGAGAGCGACCTGAGGTCAGATCAACAAAAAAAAAAAATCTTACCTGTCTCTTTCAGATCTCACCAAAATGTATTCACAGTGGTGAGGCTGATTTTTGTTGTTCAAGTGATGCTCTGGTGTGATTCATAGCGGAAGCAAGGCTTGGCTTGAGGGCAGGAGGATGAAAAGATGGAAGTCATCAAGCTCTTTTGACTGGGAGAAGCAC
Source organism: Syngnathus scovelli (assembly GCF_024217435.2). NCBI lineage: Eukaryota > Metazoa > Chordata > Actinopteri > Syngnathiformes > Syngnathidae > Syngnathus > Syngnathus scovelli. The sequence continues at coordinate 8,042,865 of NC_090866.1, read as the reverse complement.
TTCCTCTTGCTGTTTCCGGTAGACAGGCCGCCTCAACTGGCCAATGAGTACGTGCTGCCAGCCGCCCACCTGATGACTAGGCCCGTGTGTGGGTGCATACGCTGGAGAGGCTAGCGCTGGTTTTCCAGCTTTGTCTCATCCTCTGTGTACCTGTTTCAAACACATAAAAAGGATTGATGGTGAAACTTTTCAGGGCCTTTTGTGGTTAAATTGTGGTCAAAACATTGTGCATTGCTTACCTCACTTTATTGATATTCATTATGATTTGCTAGCAGGGAGAATTTACAAGTTGTTTCCTGAAGGTGACCAAATATGGTTACTTGATCTATAAAAAGCTGCAAAAAAGAAAAAAAAAATCACGCAATATCACAGCAGGACACAACTATTCAGACCATGTTCATTTTCGATTTCTTTTGATCATCTTTGAGATGTTTCTACAACTTTGATTGATGTCCATTTGTGTTCAGTTTGCTGGACATGATTTGGAGAGGCACACATGTCTAAATATGGCCATCCATTTTTTTTCTTTCTCACAATAAAAAAAACAAAAAAACAACAACAACAACAAGATATGAGGTCACTACACTGTGGCAAGGCTGCAAGAAAAAAAAAAAAAAAAAATCCTCTCATGAGCACCGTGACCTCAAATTCTAAAATGACACAACCAGGTCTCATCCGAAAGCAATTTGAGCAAATTTTTCTCAGAGTTGCTGACCTCGGGGAGATAAAATATTCAACCTGTGGCCCATAACTTGAATACCAATGTGTGCTGGATGATCATTATGGTCTCTTAGGTAATCGTTAGCATTTATTGAACAATTTTAAAACAGATGAGTAACACCGACGGAGTGACAACCTCTCTACCATCTTTAGGATAATGTGACGCCACATTAACAAATCTACTCGAGAGTGAGCAGGTGCAAAAGTTTTGACAAGGTCAAGTCTCGTTTTCAAAATGCCCCCCACGCTCCACATTTGTGGAGTAGCAGTCGCTGACGCTCGGGAACAAACGCCCTGTCCTTCCCGTCAGTACTTTTCATGTTGAATGTGATATAATTTCATCACCCCCCCCCCCCTTCCAACACACCCACGTTTGTCTCTTCCGACCACCCTTTGACAGCATTTTTTTTTTTTTTTTAACCCCGCGCAGCACAAAAAGCAGCTTGCCACAGCAGGACACAAAAAGTCCGAGTCGGCTAGTTGCCTCAGCCTTTCTTGACATTCAAATGCAGCGTGAATTGTATTTTATGCTGGGGGCTGCCAAGACTCAAGTGGTCAAAAGATAATTTAAATCGAGGAAAACATTTTTTTTTTGTCTCTTTAAGGCGGCACAGCACTTGTAAGATGTAATAAATAAAAGATAAAAAATAAACCACACTGTCAAGACAATCTTTAATTGCATTGTTCCCGGCAGGCCCTTAGAGTACAAAGACTACTTTAAGTTTGGCTTTATTGAATTATTAAATGTGGAAAAAAGGGGGGGGGGGGATTAACATTAAAGGATGAAACAAGCTTAGTTTTGTGAGATCCAACACCCCCAAACAAGACACCCAAGTTGGGACATTTGAGACCTGTCCTTTCTTTTCTGGTGTGTATAAATTTGTAATGGATGTGGGAGGGAAGATTTAATTAATTTTGTTTTCTGCAGTCTTGAAGATCTACAGCTTTTCCAGCCCTTCCCCTTTATTCAATCTTATGACATCATCAGGCTGATGTGCAATTCCTGGTTTACAGTATGTCCATCAAGGTTAGCGGCGCATTGCAAAACCTCATCCGTCATGCTCGGGGGGGAGGGGGGGCCGGAGGGGGGGGCAGCGTTTGCCTTGTCACATCTGCAATGCCTCAGTCGGCTACCACTGCATTATGTTGCATTTGCATCTGCCTCTGCAAAACGACCCCCACCACACACACACACGTTCCCTTTAATCTTTCTCAAATCTCAGCTTCAGGACCATTCTGCAGGTCTGAGGCCGACTTTTTTTTTTGGGGGGGGGGGAATTGCAGGGGAAACACATCACAGAGGAAATACCTTGCAGGAGGACCCCGTTTTTTGCAGCCTTCATCCACCCCTCCCCTCTGTTCTTCTCCGCCTTTTCTGCCCACTCTAGCTCTTTCCTGTCTCTTTGCATCACCCCCTCTGCATTGATCTCCTTCTCTTTTCTTTTCCCTTTTTTTAAACTCAGTGGTGGGGGGGTTACCCCGTTAGAGAAGATGCTGATGCAAGTCATTGCCAGCGAGTCAACCCTCACATCCACCATGTAGCAGTGTTGCTTACATGTCTTTGAAGTATTTATTTATTTTTTACATTATCCAGTGCAAGAAACATTGATGCAATGCGAAATGGCAAAAATTGAAAATTTTGCAAAGCTCCAAAACCACAGGAATAATGTAAAAGTCAAGCTAATGCTAGCTAAACCCTAAAAATCGAGCTACATGTACTACATCTGCTTAAATCAGGGGTGTCAAACTCTGGCCCGTGGGCCAAATTTGGCTCGCAGTGCAATACACAAATTCCAAATTGTCTTCACTTTTAAAAAATGTAGATGTTGCTAGCAATTTTTATTCTCATTCATCTTTTTAAAAAAAATCACAGTTTTTACTAGTCTATTGATTTCAAAATTAGTTTGTTGTGGTAAGTATGAATGCGGCCCGACAAAAATTATTTCAACACCCCTGGTCAAATGTGTACTCATCAAAAAAGTGATGTTGTGCTTCTTAATTTTTTTTTTTATTTTTTTTTTTACAGCTCCTGTATTGGACTCTCTGTGTGGCTTCTAGTTACCACCAGCTGACTGCGCTTCTAAAGCCTAACATGGCGCTAGTATTTATTAAAGAGGCTGTGTGTATAGCATGTTTTTTTTTTCATTAGCAGTAATCTTATATCATTGCCTCTGAATATTGCATGAGGTCTGGGGAGGCTCAGTTGTCCTGACACCTTTGTAATATTTTACAATCAAAGATGGATGAGCCTATTCTTCTTGGTAAATAGAAGAAGGTCTGACAGACTGTGACGTGCGGTGAGGTTCATGACTGGAGAGGCACTGACGTCACCCCCCGGTAAAATTTGTCCGGCACCTAACCGTGTCACAAAAAAGGTTGGGGAACGCTGCTCTAGAGTGGCTTATTCATTATTTCATTTGAACTATTTTAATCAAAATCTCATATTAGCAGTCTTCACACATAAAAACACTCAATAAACCACATGGAATCAAAAACTTGTTTTCGATCGTGCGCTTCCGTTCCGAAGTCCCGTTGTTCGAATCAAACCTTTTAACTCCGGAGTTGCTCTTCCTTTACTGATGACCTCCTGCTTCGACCGAAAATCCATAGTTGAAAATCGTTTGGATATGTAATCCTCCATTGTAAAACGAAATGTAAAAACGGGAAAAAAACGAATGTAAAACGAAATAAATGGACGACTGCTCCTCAGGTGTTCACTGTTAAATTTGAACTGGAGATCTCTTACTCTACAGGTAGCACATGAAGCATCCTGGGATCACTAGCGCCCCCTGCCATATGCTGAAGAACTTTTTTTTCGTAGCCTCGGTAAGGTCTCTTTTCAAAGCCGTTTTTGTTCATCTAAACGACGTGACAGACAGATGATAAAAAACACTAGATATTATATACATCAGCTTAACTACGTAAATTAGTTAATATAGCCACAGTGTTTGAACACTTAAACAGCGACATAAAGACAGAGCAATTATGTAAACATAGGCAGCCGTGTGATTACGCAATCCTCAGAGGAGGCTAGGCAGGAAATTGGCTCCTCCTTCGGTTTTAAAATTACTATAAAAATTCAGCGATTTTGGTTCAAAATGATACAAAACTACTGAAATTAAAATGAATTTATAATAAAAACAATTTAATTTGATTTTCCCCTTTTCATGATGCCAGGGGAGGCGTGGCCTCCTTTGCCTTCTCTGACCGCACGTCACAGTCTGTGACAATGATGGACAGTAGAGAGAGAAAAAAAAAAAAAAAAAAACTAAAGGTGATTGGAATACATCAAAATGAAAAATGCAGATGGCTACCAGGTTAGTTCCAACTAAACAAATTATATGCAAACCATTTAGGCCACAGTTGTGTTTGCTCATTTAGTTTTTTTTTGTTTTTTTTTTTTTTTGTGGGACCTGTTTAGTCACATGTAGCACAAGTAGGAATAATAAACACATCTATTGCACAAATACTCCATTAAACCTCCACATGATGTGATAAATTTTGGCAAAATTGCCATTTTTTTGTCCAAATTGTGACAACATCTGTCACAGTTTGCCATGTGTCAGGAAACAATTGCAGGGAAACATAAATGCCAGGCTGGTTTGCTCACAAAAATTAATTTAACAACACAAAATCAACAAAGTCCAAATAAGATTAAAAGTAACAAACACCAGAAAAACTTGGCTTGAACAGAATTGGGAGAACATACAAACAACACGACTCGGACAATAAAACGAATAATACAAACAAAGTGACGAAACACCTAAACAAGTGTCAGAGGGAGCTGATTGGAAGAGCACAGGTGGCCCAATGGACCCAAACAGATAAAGAAACGCCCGTAAATCACGATTAAAATTTCACAACTGCTTTGGGCGAGCAGAATTCCTACGGTGTCGGATTGTACATATTCTATTTGCCACAATAAGGGTCCAAACATGGCTGACCATCCATGCACACATGGCCCACACATAAATTATAGTATGCGCAAGAGAATCCGAGACATAATCCGACTTTTTTCCATCATTCATCTTGTCGGTGTTTTTCGTTTCTTACCAAAGTAGGCGTGGTTGGGCGTGACACATGATATCTGGTCCTTCTCACATTACGGCCTCCGCATTGCGCCGCTTCATTTACACTTGAAATATTTATGTTCTTAATTTAACCGCCAGTGTGCTCAGGTGACTCTTCCTCGAGCCTTCTTGGTTGAAGTCACACCCCTTTCTTTAGTGGGATTGGTTAGCTGGTCTGCTGGCTGCATGTGTAAAGAGGCTTTGGCGATGTAGCCTGACTTATTCTTGATTGAGTGCGGGACTGTAAGATTTGAGTTTCCCTGTTGACCTTTGGCCTTCCCTGCAACTTGAAAATGAATATGTTGGAATTCGAGATTATAAATTCAGACGTACCCTTACATTGATAAAAAAAAACGTTTTGGATTTTTTTTTTTAACTTTCACTTCCCTTTAAAAGTTTTCTTTTAAGGATAAGAGTGAAAATGAAACTACATTGGCAAGGCTACAAAGTTGTGTTATAAATAGTGACTATGGTTATGAGACTGGTGTGTGTGTGGGAGGAGAGCTGCCCCCCCCAAGATGGTCGTGTGGTCCAAATATAGCAAAGCAGTGAAGTTCTTTGCTGGTTTCTCAGATGTTGAAGTAGGAAGGTGTGAAGGGGGCAAGGCAAACGCCCTCTGCCTTCACTCAGTGTCATTTTCTTAACAGGCCGAGCCAACATGGAGTCAATACCGAAGGCTTTATTCTAACTCCCACCGGCCTAAAAAAACCCCCCCAAAACTGACATGCCAGTTACAGCATGTTCCTGTTGCCTAGCAACCATCCAGTTCTTGCAGGAATATAGTTATGTGTTTTGCAGTCCCAGTCTTGTAATTGAGCATGGCGTGATGCGCCACTGGCCCCGCCCCCAATGACAGTGCACATGCAGAACTGCAGATGCTTACAATCGTTTATTATTGACACATTAGTCATTAGCGGACAAAAATACAGATTACTTTGTCTATTTTTGCAACCAAAACATATAAATAAATGATTGAGGAAAAAACAAAAGAATGACAAAAGACATAATAAAGTTCATGGTTTTTATTTGAAAAAAAAAAACAAAAAAAAACTATAGCATGTACAACTTGGAATGAATGTAAACTGAACTCGGATGTAGAGCGGCAGCATGCCGTCAACACAGCATGCCGCCCGCCCGTCCAAGTCGAGAAACAGAAGAGAAAAAAAAAAGTGAAGGCCAGTGATTCTCTTGCAAGAAAACAGGACAGACACTCCATCTCAGCGAAAGAATGAAAAAGAAAAAAAAAAGAAAAATCAAAGAAAGAAAGCTCACTGTAAGACTCTTGAAGTCCCCCCCGCCTCCTCCTTTTAAAGGGCAGGACACACGACTACTAAGATGGTCATCCATATAACCCCCCCGAAAAACAAAAAAAACATGCCAAAATGTTTTTGTTTTCTTTTTTTTTCTTTTTTTCCACTTTTTTTTTCAATTTTAAACTGGCATACAATTAAGTCCCATTTTACTTTATGTTTAATGAGACCGATCCTGGAATATTCTCTCATCTTAACATTACAGGGTTCCTCTTCCAAATACAAAAAAACTGTACCAAACCATCAAGAGAACAGCGTATAGAGCCCCGGACGTTAACGTCACATATCCCACAATGCACTGCGCTAAATGTAAACAAAGCTGCTTTGGCAGTATCGAAAGCATGTCACTCCTTTTTTGAGTAAACGCAAAAGCCACAATTTGAAAATGGTAGACAGCAAACAAAATAAAAAGTGACGAGCACTCTACAGACTACCATTAACAAGAACCAACATGTTGTAAATGGACAGCAGTCATAAAATATTTGTTACTTTTAAATGATGGTGAAAGAGTGCGCCACCGTTGCAATAAAAAAAAAATTCTAATCGACCGAAATATTGCCGACTAAACAGCCGCCCGTGCAATTATTATAAGTACACACGCCTAAATTTGTAACCTGCTAAGCTAATGCAAACTCGACAGAGAAAATTATAGAAATCATTCCATGGCAAGGCGTGCCGGCGCTACTTTACTGCCACTGTGGTAAACGGGAATAGTCATGTGACGTCCGGGGCTCTATGGTGGAAACAGCACACTCTAGTAGCCCAGAGGAGATTTAGGTGGGAGGAATATGGGGGGGAGGGGGAGACGGGGGGGTGTTTGTATGTGCTCCGGTCTCAAGCTTGCATGCACAAAGAACAGAAAAAGAGAGATATAGCGGAAATGACCAGCCCGGACATTTACCACGAGCAAACGGAACTGGACACCAACTTCTTTGCTTAAGTCTGAAAGTAGTCGTTACAGGGTGGATGTTATTATTTGATCAGTACTGATGCTAAATTGATTTCCAGAGGAAGGAAGGGGAGGAGGGAAGGGAGGGGAAGGATCACTAACCATCTTTTTCATGCAGATATTTTTGTCTATTTTTTTTTTTATTTCCCTGTGTGGACAGAAGGATATTGTATTTCAACATTCAATTATTTTCTATACAGAAACAGTATGAATAAATGAACTTTTTTTTTTCTCCAAGAGGTAAGTAAAACATTTGGATTTTTTTTCCCATTTTTTTTCTTTTTTTCTTCTAAGAGGGAACAGAATAGGGTGGGCAAGCTTCACTTTGCAGTCATCATCTGTACAAACTCTGCAGAAAAGAGAACAAATAAAAATACATGAGCTTTGTGAGCGGTAACCACCTAATTTATTTTGGTTAGGTTTAATATTTTTGAATTGAAATATCTTATTTATTGGCTTGATTTCATGCATTCTAATTCGAGCTACCATTTTAAACAGTGAACACGGTGGGGGGGGAAGCAAATACATGGATGAAGGGAGCTTTGGGAGATTGTCAAAAAGTAGGGCAATTCATTTAATGGACATAATAAACAACACGATGAGCGCAGAGACAATTTTTTTTTCTGCCTCCATCTAATAACCAGAAGTGACATATTGTCAAGTGCGCCGAGCTTGTGTCGCCCTCCCACATTTAATAAAAACAGCCGACTGACAATCTCACTTATATCCAGGGGGTCTCAATTTAAATTTAAGATATTTCCTAGATACATACGACATCCAGTTATATCTGATTGGCCGACTACAGTACTAGGTTACTAGTCATAGCTATGTGTTTACCTTCGTAGTTGACCTGACCGTCTCCGTCAATGTCTGCTTCTCTGATCATCTCGTCCACCTCCTCGTCCGTTAGCTTCTCGCCCAAGTTCGTCATGACGTGACGAAGCTCTGCGGCGCTGATGTAGCCGTTTCCATCCTGGACACAAGAAAAATATTAACTCCACGTATGATTTATCTGTAGTGCAATAATTGATCTTTATTTATTATTTGGGTTTTAATCCAAACAGTGTGGTCATTTTTTGCATTTTGGAAATTTCTATACATACGACGTACCTTATCAAATACCCGGAAGGCCTCACGAATTTCCTCCTCGCTGTCTGTGTCCTTCATTTTCCTTGCCATCATGGTCAAAAACTCGGGGAAGTCAATGGTTCCATTACCTGGAATAATCAATAAAGGCGGCATTTAATCCAAATGGCAATTACATCAAAGTAAATTTAGCTAAGTACAGATGACCCCAACATTAAGCTGATGAAAATCACCAAAATGAAAGCCTTCATTTCAGAGTTCTGCCGCCATTTTTTTTTTTTTTTTCTGTCCCAACTATGGTGACACAATTAAAAATTATACACTTTTGACAAAAGTAACGAGAACAGGCTGAGAAGAATGGGGTTGGGGGTTGTCGAGGGCGTGAGAGGGACTTGTCTGTGTCTTCCTTAGGGAAGCCCGGCGAAGATGCTGCATATGGAGGGAGGTGGGGGTTGGTTGGGGGGAGACCCTGAGCCACTCATCCATAATGTAGACAGAGCATGAACAGCTGGAAGGCTGGATGAATCAAAGACTCATGGTAGGAACACCCAGCTGGAGACATGTGGATGGAGGAAGGACAAAATGGGAGAAAGTCGAAATGGCCAAGGGGTTTCCCACCCACACAACATGGGTCAGACAATTTATAAATCCACATTGTGTAGACGTGAAATATTTAGTTGCTTCTAGGACTAAACGCAGACATGTATGATATAAACATCTATTAAAAATAAAGGTCTGCTAGAATTACAGTTAAAAGGTCAGGGACACTCAGGGCAAAGCACCCAGAGGGATTAGCCCTCGGGTGGGACAGACGGGCGAGGGGATTGTACAGATTAGACAGAGAACGACTTGAGATAAAAGAAAGCCACGGATGGAAATGTAGGCGGGTGGATCGGGCGGGGTGGAACAAAAAAGGGATGCGGTAATGTGATAGGGCAGATGGTGATCTGGCGGCCCAGGGTAACAATCCAAGGACCTGTTATCTAACGCGAACAAGAGTCGGTTACAAACGGGCGAGGATGGGAGGGCGAGCAGAAACAGGGAGCGGAGGGGGGGATGGAGAATTGAGGCGACCCTCCAGCAACAGCGCCCCAAAAGCACCGCAGCGACAAGATGGATGGAAGTATGTGAGGATGAGCGACGGAGTGAAGCAAAGGAAAAAAAAATGAGTGTTGAAGATGAGGGAGATGCGAAGAGGAGAGTGTAAGGAGTGAACCGAGTGGGAGATGGTGTGATTACACATAAGAGGCGCTCTGACGCAAAACTAGCGAAGGCTGAGGAGCACAGAGAAGCTCTTCAATGTGTGCTCATTGTATTTATTCTTCTGCATCCTTCCCAAGCCTCTTTCATGAAGGCCTTTGAAGCAGTCACGAGAAGTGCTTGCTTGTATGCCGATCATCAAAAAACATTTTTTTGTACCAATCTGGTGTTTAACATTTGACTTCCAGGAAGGCTGATTAAGTCGATTTCTCCGCATGTGTATGCACTCTAATAAAAAAACGATTTCAGTCAAACTAAACCCTCTGGTGCATTCTCTTGAATGTGCCGCTTGTTTGGTAAATAAAGGTGATTTCCAAATGAGCCGGTTTACATCTCACGGCTGCCGATGTGGGTACTGGATGTGCGAAGCGAACAGCGGCCTTATGTAACCACTTTTATTTTCCATTACTAGCTTCATTGCTGTCTGACCTAGATTGCATCAGCCCAGGGAGGCCGAGGCAGAACGAGGGGATGTTGGTGATGGTGTGTGCGCAAAAAAAATGCTTGCTTGCCCTTCTTGGGTGGAAGCAAAAAAAAAAATGCTGGTGGGAGGACGCTGTGATAGCCGGGCGGCCAACCTGTGCCGCAATTGATTCCTGCTCATCGATGTGGTCCCGTTTACGAAATCCTATAAGCGGGTCGATGTGTTCTCACGAGAATCTGACAGAAACTCGTGCGAGACGTGAGCGCCGTTCTCATGCACTGTTTTCCAGCAACTTGAGTTGAGTGAGCTAACTGTTAGCAGCTAACAGATTATGAAGGACTTCATTGAGGTCAAGAACAAAATTCTCCTAAGAACCGCACGACACTGACAGCTAATCTTAAAGTTTAGACCTCTTCTTCTTTTCTTGCCTTTTAGTTGTGATAGAGTAGAATGTGGAAGTTGAACTTTTGAACCCTGGCTCTTTATGTAATTCCCATTTATGATTCTTGTAGTGTGCACTTCGGTCGGATCCTTTATCGTTATGAGACAAGCTTCTCTATTATATTTACTTGCTACTACCCGCAGGCTAAATGTGAGCGATAATACATGGCTCACAAAATGGAGGTCTTGATTCCCCGTTACCGTCATGACTCATCACTCAACCGTTATAGTCGAAAAGGCCGTACTGACCGTCAGCGTCCACCTCATTGATCATGTCCTGCAGCTCAGCCTCTGTGGGGTTCTGTCCCAGCGACCTCATGACGGTGCCAAGTTCTTTGGTGGTGATGGTGCCGTCGCCATCCTTGTCGAATAAGGAGAAGGCCTCCTTGAACTCTGGCGGAGAGAAGAGGCATGATAACGTGAAGACTGGGAGGGCTTATGTCGCAAAAAAACGAAGAGATAAATAAACAGCCCCATTTTTAAATTAAAAGTCTTGAAGGGTAAACGATGGGCTTCTTAAACCGTTGGCGATTGAGTGAATAGAACCCACAGCGTATTTAGGATTAACCTTGGAGCGTTAGCAAAAGCTAATTAGCCACAGAGTTGGTGTGATGGAGCAACATCCATATTGAGAATTTAAGCCGACATGATTTAGCGTGAAACCGATTGGAGACGCCATGTGAGGTGGCACGTCCGTCTCACAATTTGAAAGTTGGGAGTTCAAATCTAAACCCAGGGCCTGGAATTTGGCTGTTAACCTGACATTTTGCTCCACGGTAAAGAATTCGGATAGATGAATGTGGGTCTTACTCCTGTTAATACTCCCGCTACTAAATCCCATTCATTTTTTGCAAAGCTAACGCTTTTCCAAAGGAGTGCAAAGTCCTTCATTATTCCGTTTTATTGTATGCCGTGATAACAGCCGCGTTACGTAACGGCTGCGAGAGAAAAGCTTCATTGACTAAATTGCAACGGCGCCGGTCATACCTGCAATCTGCTCCTCTGTTAGTTGGTCGGCCTGCGGGTGGAGAGAGAGAAAAAAAAAAAAAGAAAGGGTGGGGTGAGCGGGGGTGGCAAACAAACAAGTTACTCAGCACGCGCATTTTCCAAAATCCCAGATGTACTGGTCATCACATTCCACATCATCCTCGCCCACCGTCACACGTTTCAACACGGAAGACTGTGTTCAGGGTTCTGTCCTGAAATAGAATGGACTCATGGGGGATGCGAACATGTACTTTTCCAGTTTTTCCTTAGTCCCCCCCCCCAACACATGATCTGGGTGTGCTAAATTGATTAGATCCTTATCACGTTTTAATGACTTTATGAGTCCATCTCATTTCCTGCTCAACAGTTTGATTGCTGTGAAAGCAATCGGACACATGCGGATGCCGAAAGCCACTACGTTAAATGTCTTTGTGTTTATAAAGGTTGACTAGAACCACAGACAAGGCCATTTTGTCTTTAGGATGTAGTTTTAAGATCCAGGTCAACATACTTGCATCTTCCAACCAGTAGGGGGCAACAGCTACTAGCTACATTGGAAAAGATTTGCTGTCATTGACACACCCGACTGATTTTGTTGCATTTACAAGCGAAAAAAACAAAACAAAAGAACATACACAGACAATTACATCACAGATGTACACACACACATACGCTGGAGCCTCTGAATGGCAAGCTTCCTTGACACCAAAACTTTCCATTCCCATGGCTCCAGTAAATTAGTCACAGTTGCCAGTTCTGCCTCCAAGCCAATTCCCACAGCGGTTTGGTGCACTTAAATGAGTGTACCTGCAAATTAGCTCCGGATACAGACGTGCATTGAGGTCATCATCGAATCCCAGAGATACGGAAAAACAAAAAGTATGGAGCTATTTTTGTCCAGTCTAGCCAGTAAGTTAGCACGGTAGGTTGGATTAGAAATAGTGGCATGGACCAGCAGACTTGATAGAATGGTCTTAAAATTGATAAATATGACTACAATAAGTAGTGGGTGGCATTACCAATCCCCCCCCCCCCCCCCTTAGCAATCACACAATGGAGATATTCAGTTAAATCGAACGTTCTCCGAATGGCACGCCACAAAATTGACCTTTTAACTCAGCTATGCGAAAAACAAAATGCCTTCCCTCATGATTTGAGTAGCAAACAAGCGGATAAATCGATGGAGCCAGTCAAGGATTGTGAATAACCTCGGCAACACTCATTGGATTAGCGGACGTGATTCAATAATTTCCTCGGGAAACAACCCGGCTGACTTTTTTTTTACTTCCTTCCTGGTTCTATTCGGTGTTACGTCAAGCGGCAAAACAAGCCGAGTGATGTCACCTAAGTTGACGAACGTTCATTGTTTTAGCATTTATGCCGAGACTTTTATCACCCTCTTGTGGTAATTCCTAACTGCATTATTAATAAAGCATAGTTATAGTGGAACAAAACCATAGGTTTGTACTTCCAAACTATTTTTTACCCTCAAAGGAAATAATCGGAAAGTCAAATCATCCATTCCAGAGTCAAACATCATCAAATCTTTGTATTGTATTGATTTATAAAATATGGCAATCTGTCAACGACATTAAAAATAAATCCATTTGTAATGACAGACACTAATAACAGGTGACTTAATCGACATGCTTCCATTTTCCAAGATATCATTAACTTGTCATGATCACATTTTGGAAGGTGCCACTGCTTTCGAGCTCCCCACTGCATCCTGCGTTGTCATGATGCATTGCTGCTAACTTCAGGGTGTGGGGTTTGGTGAGTCACTGCTCGATCTCCTCCCTTGGATTCAGTCCAAGCTGTCAGGTCTTCTTCACCAGTGCTGCAGCCACCAGGCCCATTAACAAGCCCATCCCTTCCTTGACTCATTTTTTTTGCATGCTGGTCCTCTGAGCAAAACCTCCTCTTTTGGTTATTTCCTCCTCTATTTCCTCTCCACATGCCACTTGGAGGAAACTCCCTGTGATTCACGATCCTTCGACAGATTGCAGTTAGTGCGCTTGGTGACTGAATGGGGGGGTTGGCCATGAGTGGGTCAGCCACACCCACTGTTCAACCACCCCGACAGCATTGCAGTCCAAAGAAGACTGCAGCATGCTAGCGCTAGTTCACTGGGCCAGGGAATCCACTCAAGTTTCCCCACTTGCACTCTCATATGATTGCACAGGGTTCACATGGTTAGGTCAAACGGTAGAAATGAATCTTTTAACAACGCTGATGTCGAGTCATTATTCGCCAAGCGAAAGGTGCAAAAGCAGCTGTCACTCTGGCAGATGGGCGTGACACACATACACACAGTCCATTCATTCTGACACCAGCTCCGACACAGTCAGCGTGACCCACACACACACGCTCTTTGTATGGAAGCGCTCGACAAAAGACAGTGAGGCCTGAGTTGAGAGAGGACGAGTGTAAACAACACCAGCTTCCCGACACCCTGCGGACAAGGCTGGTTCACCATATGGCCGGGTACTCCTCCGCACCACTCACGCCAAGTAACTGGGGAACGTACACGGGACATGGCAAGGTGTTGGCCGGCAAGTGTGTAAATTATTCATCACGGCAGATCAGATGTCCTTCAAGTTACAAAACATGCATCGGGAAACAAGAGCGGAGCAGAAATGGGATCAGGCCTCAGCGTGGTCAATACTTGCACCGCAGTGGGGGGGTGAGGGGGGGGTTACACTTCAGTGGATGCACTGCTGCAGACAAGGGGCTTAAACTTTTTCAAGGGAGGCAAGCAATAACAATCCAGTTAAATGCGCAATATGAAGCTCCATTATAGCCAATACCAGAAATAGGAAATCTGATTGCTTCAGCAGAGGGATGATATTAAATCATAATCACAGGAAACAAAAAAGTACAATATTTCAAAACTTTTTTTTTTTTTAAATCTACTTTAGTAATCTTTTATCATTAACAACGCATCATTATAATACACTTTAAAATGTCTTTGTTTGTAGGCTGGGAGCTATCCCATGATTCCAATCCCCCCCCCTACTAAAAAGCGTCCATTTTGATTTATGTTTTATGGCACCAAACATGGTTGCTTGCCTTAAAAGGGCTACGTCAAAGACTTTTACAGAGTACCATAACCATCTAGGGGCGTTCTCCTGATGTTAGCGTGTGCCTCTGTCAACTTTAACAATGCTGTAGTGCTTTTATTTTTAATGGTAAAATGTCATAAAGATGAAGACTATGGACATCAAAACTATAAAGAAGCAAAAATATTCCATTTCTAAGCAACCCTGCTTTGATTAAACACAAAAGAGAGCATTTTAACACGTCATAACACAAAAATATAGATCCATTAAAGACTCCCAATAGGCTGCAATGCTGTTATACCACGCATATTATTTCATCCATTAATTACACCGATGACATCTCCCTATCATGGCCTGGCACCGCTAGGCCTCAAGAAGAAAAAATAGAACCCCGAGAAAAAGACTCCGTGGGCAAAGTTCCACGGAATCAAAAAGAAGGCCATCTCCCACACTTCCTGCATGTCCTAAAAGAGAATAATGTCAGCGTGTGCCTCGAATAGCGGCAAGGTAGGCGTCCCAGCACGCCTGCGCTCCACGGGCGCATTGGAGAAACAGGACTCGATGTACTTGTGACTGCGGAATATGAACGTAATAACTCAATCCGGTTATTACGATCGTCCAAATCGAAATACAAAGCATACAAATGCTGCAGAGAAATGAAACAACCCGGCAAGCTTTCTTACCGCCCCTTTAGAATTGCGCAGTTAAGAGGAAATGAGATTCGATTTCATACATGCAATACATTCACATATATTAACGCGTTTGAAATCGAATTCAAACATGTTGCAATTTTGACTTTAAGGGCGTACACGAACACAATGAGCGTTTTTGCGGGCGTTTTCCGCCTGTCCGCATAACAAGTGATGGCGCTAAAACACATTCGGATTATTTTACCCCCATTTAGACTCGAGTTTATAGTTCCCCACAGATTTAATTGAAGTTTAGCACCGGACGGAAAGAATGAATGAGAATACATACCATGTCGGATGGATTGTGTGCTTGTCGGTGTGTGGAGGCAGACTAGGAATGTGCTCGTTCCTTAGATGGAGCTCCACTGGCGGGTGAACGCGCGTATATTGGCGCGGCCAGAAGGGGGGGAATTGCTCTGTGTATCCCTCCGCCAACACGAGCACTAATCACTCACTTCCTGATTTCCACATCGATTCCTTTTGCGGCTGTATGCAAATCTTCTTCAATGTGATGCTGCCTTGTATTAAATGATATATTTGTCAAAGTATTAGAGTATATTTATTATATTATATATATTTATTGACAAAAAAGCAGAATAAAGCCTTCAGATAATAAACGTATGGTTGATATAGCTACTGGAAATCAAGAGGCCAAGATTTGTTTTTCTTTTTATTTACTTTTAAAGGTTGTCGGACATATTTAAATTTTTTGTTGACATTCATAAAACACAGAAAATAACCATTGTTTTAAGGCACCTTTTGTAAAATACAAACTTGGCCCCGTTTGTACACAACTTAAATGCCTGTGATGTGTTGTTACAGAATATTTTTTTAATGAGATGACAGATAAAATACATTATTTTTTATAAAATCCAATCCAAAGCCATTGTCAACTATTTTTGTAAAAACAAACAAAAACAAAAAAACTATTAATACTTTGTGCAAAACAAAACCTACAACTTCTAAGTGTAGATTAAGTGTCAATTATAATAAATAAATGTATGAACTCGTAATTGGGCATCAAAGTGTATCTTTAAACGTTTAAAAAAATCAACAATCTTATTTTAAGAGGTATTTTTAATTTGTGGACAAAGTAGTTCCCTAGCAAAAGCACTAGTTTGCTTCCGCGCAAGGATCCCGCTAGCATAGGAAGTGCCATGGTTGAAGCTGGAGAATTTGCGGTACCCGGCATTGTGAAGTCGCTTCTGATTGGCTACTTCAGACCCGCAATATTATACTCCATGTGTCGGCTCTTCTCATTGGTCACACGGGACCTGCATTGCACCAGGCAGCGGCGTTTGATGGGAATATAATAAACATAAATTTAGAAAAGTTGAAAAGTAATGTACCGTTCAGCACTGGTCTGCGAACGCCTTATTTTCTAATCCCTTGACATTATGACGACGGATATAAAACGTAACTATTTTTCATTGGCCCGCAGAAAATGATATGGGGAGAGTGCGGATTTACGATTGGCCGCTACAAGTGTGTCAGGCCCGAGTGAAATCGACAGCTTTCGTTTCGGCATTGCAGGGTTTCTCCTTACGTTGGTACGTGTGATGACTAAACAACTTTACCTCTCATTTCCTGCGGTGTGGCAGACAGTTTTGACATATTGTTCCTCGCGTCCCAACACACTTGTAAGTCATGTCTGTCAGAATGGGAGTTTGACTCTATAGCGTCACGTAGTGGCCACAGAGCAGAAATGAGTCACATGTCACTTATCCATGAATATGTCATCTGATAATATCATATTAGCAAAGTATGTTAAAAGACACAAATTTGTCTTCAGTTTTTTGGAGATGCTCTAGTACTGCTGCTATCTGGGAGGGTGCTACACTGTAGCTTAAGAAAATTTAGTTATAAAAAAAGTGTCCAGTGGTGTGGTAACAGTGATTGACAGTTTTGCAAAGTATTACGCAGTGTTTCTTTGGTGACCTTGTTCCCTGTTCCCTGAGGCGTTCAATTTCAAGGCTTGTCTGGTGTTGTTTTCCAAGGATTTGACCAATTTTTACTCCATAGCACTTGATATGTCGACCAGATTCAATAAGGAAAGTGTTTTGAAGGAGGGGCACTTCTCGGATGCCTGCTGCACGGGACCTCTTTCTGCTGAGCACAGCGATACATGTGGCTCCACATCAAGAGGGATTAAATCAGTTGCTGCTCTGTTGCACTGTCAGACATCAGCTTAGCTGCATTTACTTATCTGTGCTGTAATCATTTAACTGCTGATTAAAATATGACAGCAGATTCAATTCTGACTGCACTAGTATTGGATATTTGTGGACAGCTTTGTGAAAATTCACTGATTTTGCCCCCCCTCTTTTTAAACAGCACTCGATCAGGACAGGATTTATTTCTTTACCATCTGTGGTGGAATCAGACGTGCAGTGTGGATTGCAATAGATTGGATTGTAGATTTTACTGAAATCTTGCACAGGACTGGGTATAATGTATTTTTTTTTTTTATTAATATCTGAAACTGGAACCTAAAGAGAGTGGGATAAACCAGACATGACATGCACGAAATATGACAAAATTCTCAGAGATGAACAACTCATCTGATGGCCCCCTCTCTTTCACATGGTGCTGTATACAGGTGGGGTGGGAAGAAAGAGAACGGTTTGGAGCTTAGAGGTATAGTCCCTCCGGTGTGCCTTCTTGCTTCTTGTACAAGACGTTTTCCTTGGATTTCTTGAAGTCCTCGTTGGTGACTTTCATGCGGCGTTCCCGCAGTGCCATGAGGCCTGCCTCTGTGCAGATGGCCTGCAGTGGACAAAGACTTTGTTATTTTGCTGAATCATTTATGATAAATGGAGCTGAGTGTAGTGAAAACAAATAATTTAGTTGCTTTTTTCCGGCAAAAATGCACGTCATTTCTTAACATGCCACATGAGGGGAGCGGACAAACTTCCAAGCAGTTATTGACACTAATAATATATAAGTATAATATTCAGAGGTCTCCCGGAGGCAGCCTCAAATTCTTAGTTTTGACAAACACTGTACAAGGTATTCAAACACCACTATGTTCAATCTAAACTCAAAGCACAAAAAAAAATATTGGGAAAATGAATTAATCTGACAATGTCAACAAAACTGAAAATTGTTCTCCTAATTTATCGCACCTTAATGTCTGCTCCCGATAGATCGTCCTTCGCAAGAATGAGGTCGTCGAGGGTGACGTCGTCAGCCACTGTCATGCGGCTCGTGTGAATCTGGAAGATCCTCCGTTTGGTCTTTTCGTCAGGCAGGGGGAACTCAATCTTTCGATCGATTCGCCCTGAGGGGAACAAAGAAAACAAAAAGCACTGATTACTACTACAAATAAGAAATAATAATAATAATAAAATTAACAAAGAAAAAAATCATTTATCTACAGAAGAGTCCAACTGACCAGGTCTGATGAGGGCCGGATCCAGAGTCTCTATCCGATTAGTAGCCATGATAACTTTGACGTCGCCCCGCGAGTCGAAGCCGTCCAGCTGGTTGAGCAGTTCCAGCATGGTCCTCTGGATCTCTCTCTCACCACCAGAGTTGGAGTCATACCTGTGCGACACAAACACGTCAGATGTCCGCCATTCCGTCCTGAACGGTGCTTACAACGAGAACATCTTTGCACCTCTTAGTCCCGATAGCGTCGATTTCATCAATGAAAACGATGGAGGGCGCGTGTTCTTCTGCTACCCTGAAGAGTTCTCGTACCAGCTTGGGCCCGTCTCCCAGGTACTTCTGGATGAGCTCGGAGCCCACCACACGCAGGAAAGTGGCGGACGTCTGATTGGCTACGGCCTTTGCCAGCAGTGTCTTACCTGGTGAGCAAACATTAAGCATTAGAAACGTTCTAGCAAAAAAAAAAACAGCGACCACAATGCATCATACCAAATATGGTTTGAATGTGTAATGATGCTATAGATGACTTGTAAAACTAATTTTGAAACAGCTAGACTAAAAGTGGCCCTTTTGTGACAAACAGAGCGTGTCTCAGTCAAGATGTGCCACTTCATGCTTCTTCCTTGGCAGCACGATGCCACAAGATAGCGCCACAGGCCTGTATATTGAAACCTAGGTACTTCTTAAACGGCGCTTTGGCGCCATCTACTGGACGAGTCAGTTTGGCTGTGGCACACGGTATTATTGAGAGGATGAATCAGCGCAACATAGAATGGATGATAGATAGATAGATTGATTGATTGATTCCCCCCAAAATCTGAATAGGTGATTTTATGAGTAGTACACCGAATTGTCCACTTACATGCGCTGTCCCTATAAACAGTCAAAGACAGTAGCTGACAATAATTTCTTAATTTCTAAATCCTGCATCCGCGACTGTATGCTCACCTGTGCCAGGTGGTCCATAGAGGATGACACCTTTAGGCGGTTTTATGCCCATTTCTTCATAATACTCTGGATGTGTAAGAGGAAGTTCCACTGACTCCTGGAAGAGCACCACACAACCACACACAATCAACCTATGGACTGGGGATTTAATAACTATATACAGTATTACCATATAGGCATCCACATATATTTAAAAAAAATATGCGGCCTTTCAATATGCATTCTAACGCTCAGCTGTTAGTATTTCCAAAACTTTTGTAAAATATACAAAAAGATTAAATTCAACAATTTATTTACTCTAACCTTTATCTCCTGGATCTGATTGTCCAGTCCCCCGATGTCAGCATATGTTTCTTGAGGGGCCTTCTCCACTTTCATCACAGTCACCAATGGATCCGTGTCATCCATCAGCACCCCGATCACAGCATGAACCTGAAGGATAAACAAGATGAATATCAACCTTATAAATTTTTTTAATGACAAATGGAGGAGCTTCATTGAACATTACCTTATGGTTAAGCAGGACTGAGCACCCTGGCTCCAGCAGATCTTTATCCACAAAGGACAAGATGCTGACATAATGCTCAGATCCAACTGAGGTGGACACAATAGCATGGTTGTCATCGATGATCTCTTCCAGAGTTCCCACAGACATGGGTGTCCCTCGCAGGTCGTCCACCTTGGACCTCTCCTCCTGTGACGCAAAGACAACTTTTTTATCCAGCAGCTGCTCATATTATAGAATTCCTATATATTCAATATGTTTATAAGACTTACCTCTTGTTTTTCTTCCAGGGGTTTCATTTGTTCCTGGTTTCTGATGAACTCCTCCTCCATGAGGAGGTAATCCTTAATCCGCTCCTGCTTTAGTAGCTTCAAGCGGCATTGAGTATGAGGGGTGACTGAAATGATCAAAATCATTTCAGAATGATCAGTTACATAAACGCACAACATTTCTACTGCTAGAGTTTGCACCCAAACTGATTTGCAAATAAAAACGATTTTAGTTGGTTTTATTTACTTACCCAGTGGTAGTTTACTGGCAGCATCTGGTCCTTTTGTCTTCTTCTTCTTCTTGCCAACTCTAGTGGGGATCGGGGGCTCATATTTCTTTTTCTTATCCTGAAAAAGTGAAACGCTTATCAAGCACCATAACCAAAGCTTTAAAAATAAATACTAATTTGAATGGAGCCAACATGGAAAAAATTAACATCATTTTCATAACGAGAGGAAAAAACATAACATTAATGAAATGACCAACATGATATAACACGCGAGTGGATTATGCGGTGTAATATAAACAATAATAATAATAATGACATAAACAGATTATTGTTACCTTAAACGTGCTATGCCAACCTTACCTTATCATCCTTTTTGCCTCCCCCTGGACCGTGACCGCCGCTCTGGCTTTGACCCTTGAATAGTCACACATTGTTTAATATTAGTGTCAGTCATACCAAACTCTATAAATATGTTTCAATAACAGAAAAGACAGAACTCGCGACCGTCAAAATCGACTCTCACGACCCACATATTAGCTCCGTTCGTCAAAAATAAATGAACAAGTACAGAATAAATAAATGTTCTTACAAGGAAACCCACCCGCACACATTATATAAAGTCGCTATTTTCACGAGATTATTTTAAATGACATCGCAAGAAATGAAAACAAGATGACAGAAAAGCTAACGCTAATAGCCATCAGCTAAAGGCTGAAGCAGTCGTTAAACGTGGTGCTTTTTGTGAATATACCAAACAAAAGTAATCGAATAAAAACAATACATTCAATGCAACTATATCATATTTTATGTTGGTCCAACATAAAGTATTGCAATGTTACTGTACGATAAACCTTTCGAGGCGTAGAGAAAATTGCTTGCTCACTTACCATTGTTTCTCGTCGCTTGGGAATGACGTCACGGAGTCAACGAGCCACTTGATTTGCCTCGTTGTTTTGAGTCGCCCATCATATGGCGCATCAGCGCTCTACCGCCACCCTGTGTTTGGAGTGCAGTTCTCCTACAGTATATGTACAGTATTTATATGTAATGTAGTATATATGATATTGAAAAAAATGACCGTCAGACGTGTACTGTCAATTTTTGTTTGTATTTCTGAATGTTTTAAATCTTTCCGTACTGTATTGTACAGAAAGAGTACATCTACACTTATACACATATATAAAC
This sequence comes from Syngnathus scovelli, assembly GCF_024217435.2. Taxonomy (NCBI): domain Eukaryota; kingdom Metazoa; phylum Chordata; class Actinopteri; order Syngnathiformes; family Syngnathidae; genus Syngnathus; species Syngnathus scovelli. The sequence continues at coordinate 8,021,340 of NC_090866.1, read as the reverse complement.
AGGTGTAATTTAAACTCAAGAAACATGTTTGAAAAATGTACTTCAAATCTTTGTTTTCTTACCTTTATACTTGTGAATGGCATACAGTCAAAGTTGAGCTAAAATTGTATCATGAATAAAGGCTATATCAAATGAGTAGTTATTTTCAATACTGCATTCTGTTCCCTCTCGTGATGATGGTGTAGCATAAGCTCATTCAATAAATTTGGAAACTTATTTTATATTCTGCTCCAATTCTTGTAAATAAAAGACAAATCCCAGCAAAACAGCCACTTTATTGAAGCCAGTTTTCTCCCATCCTTGTGAAACAGTGCGAGATGCTGTACAGTGCATGTACTGTAAAGTACTTAAGCGCAGTGGAAGTCAGCTGTGCAGTCGCCTATGGCAAATAAGCCTTTTAAAGCTTAGATACAAGGGAGCAAAGCAAGCTTCTATATCGCCATGGAAACTGAATTCCCTGGGGAAGAACAGTCCAAGAAACTGAACTTGGCCTACATGTGAAATTCCTGCAAACTATCATGCATCATTCATGTTGTTTGTCTACACATTTGAACAAGAAATACACAGTATTCAAATCTCCAAGGAAGCATAAGTCTGTTGATTTTCCCTCTCCACGCTCATCCTCGCGCTGATTAACATCCAATGGATCCACTTCTCCCTATCTGTCCATGCTTGTCTCAGCAAGCCGGTTGTTCATGATGCCGAGAGCCCCCACTCCTCCCGAGAAGCCGTTGTGATGTGAAGTAGGACCGGGCTGGCGCGTGTGTCCTATCGCCATCTCGGAAAGCTGCTTCTGCATGATAGCCAGGTTCACCTGCAGCAGACATGAAATAAAATCAGATGAGAAAGAGCCACTTGTGAATCGTGTCGGCAGTAGTTATATCTCTGAATCCACTTTTGTTCCTTGCCTGTGTTAATTTAAGTGAAGAAAGATCACAACAAAGAGCGGCTGACAGGTATAAAACTACTCCCATCCTAGTCACACACCAATTTGGACATTACAGAACTGTGAAGAAGACAGCGAACCTCTTTGGCAAGTAGTTTGAGCCCAATGGCGCTGGCAGCCTCCACATTCTCACTCGCAGAGGACTAATTGGGCCATATTGTTGCTAGGTTACCAAAGGCACTCTTCTTTACTCTGTGCATCAAATCTTGCTGGGTTACATTAGGTTAGTTAAAAATTTGCCCCCCCATGTTACCGATGAATAATACAAGTACAGCATACAAAGTGAATCAGGAGTGATGGCGTAAAATATATATTTTAAACTTCAGTGTAGAGCAGGGCCGCATTGTAGTCATAGCTTCTTTCAGAGGGCCATTATTACTGTCAACTCGAATAAATGTATGAGCACCTCATATTATATCCAGTAAAAGCTACAAAACAAACTGACAAATAACTCGTTTTCAAATCAGATGAGTAAAAACTGGTCAAATGTTTAAAAAAATATATATTAAAAGTGAAGACAATTTGCAATTCTAGTAATGACACATGAATTTGATGCACAATTTGTCTTTGCGGGCCACATAAAATGATGTGGCGGGCTGTATCTGGCCCCCGGGCCTTGAGTTTGACACTTGTGGTGTAGAGGGTTAACAGTCAGGAATTGGATTTTGGAGCCAGAGTTATGAGTTTTCGGTTAAACAATAGATGCTGCTGTGTTTGCACACCACTATCAATTTGAGACTTCACCATGCATGCCTCCAAATTATTTTCTGTGTGGTGCCGCACTACATTTCCATGTTTGAATGAGGTGTTGTGTGGACAAGGAATGGAGCTGTAAAAAAAAAAAGCATAATTAAAAAATAAAATAAAAAAAAGAATCTGAAGATGGCAGATAATAAGCTGACTGGAAAATCAAATCATCTCCATTATAATAAACTGGCCAGCTACACCCAATGTTGTGATTGAACTGATTAGAGTAAAAGTGAAGAATTATTTTCTTGTTTTGCTTATTAGATTCACTATCTGAAAGTGTATTTTCCTTTTAAACCAGACTGGAAAAATAGCGGTAGAATAATTTCTTTAAGTAAAAGATGAAGCTCGAGAGGCCCATACACATCAATTCGTGAAATATACTCTCTGATGTTTGGAGTTGACATCTCTTGGCGCTTGCATGTTTTTTTTTTCCCTCCCAATTATATTCCAACTTCCTCCCACATTATAAAAACATGAATATTTCAGCCAAACTTTCAATCACGCTATATTTCCAGACATTCTGACATAACAGTTTGTTGCTGTTATACAACATATTTGCTCTATTTTATGTTTTCTTCCTCTTGTCACTAGAGCATATTATTCAAATGATTCTGATGAAAATGAATCCATAGTTCCCTTTCTACTTTAAAATATAATCGGGAGACTGATTAGAAAGCTAGGGGCGTGCACGTGTTCCTCTTATGTGTGAAGAAGTGTCACTTATGTAAATTTAAAGAAAAATGGCACCAATGAAGAGTTGCTCAGGAGGTTCTCACAATAGAGATGGAAAACTGTTAGTCAGAGAAATGTCACAACATTAAATTCATAGATTAAAAAGATATTAAGATAGGAGTGAAAAGATGACACATGTTCTGACCTTGTTTGCTGCGAGAAAGTCTCTCATGGAGATCATCTCTCCAGACATCCTACGTCCGGCGTCGGTCTCGCTCTCGTTGACGGCATCGGTCTCTATGGAAGGTTCGCTGCGGGCTCGCAAGTGGCCCGGGGCCACCACGTTCCGACGTGGGTGACGAAGAGGGTGGTGACCTTTTCTGGAGTAACAACACCTACACGGGGCTTCCAGTCGCCCCAGCAGCCAGTTGAGGACTTGCTTGATGACGATGGAGATGACGTTAAAGAGGGAGTAGATGCAGCAGACCCCCGTTAGGGTGAACAAGAAGTTTCCCAGTTGGTACGCTGCCGTGGCGTTGCCCTCGTAGATGAGCCGCTGACCACTCACCATATCTCCAAAGCCGATGGTGCTGAAGGCCACGAAGCAGAAGTAGAGCGAGTCCAGATACCCCCAGCCTTCAGCTGCAGAGTACATGAGCGAGGCACAACAGGAGACTAAAATGGCCGCCGCTCCGAGGATGAACATGACACAGTAGACTGAAGGCTTCCAGCCGGCGAGATCCTCCCCTTTTCTACTTGACCTTGCACGGACCCCCTGACCATTGTGAGGACCAATCTCCCCCTTGTTATGGCGGTGCTCATAGCAGGACTTGAGGACCACGGCGATAACGGTGATGACCCGTTCGAGGAAGAGGTTGAAGAAGAGGATGGTGGCTGCGCAGCCGAGAAGTCCATAAAACATCAGAAAGATCTTCCCTCCAATTGTGGCAGGTGTGGTCATCCCAAAACCTTGGACACACAAAACACATCTTAAAAGTCCCACCCGACAATATTACAATGTGTCCTTAAAATGATAAACAACACAACTTTAATTTATCATAAATGTTTTGGTCTAATAGGCAAATAAATCACAGCTTAATATAAAAGACAATTTATTATTTCAACTCCAGCGGTCCTTATGACAACTTTGACAAATGGTGCTAAACAAATATGTGGCTTAATAATTAATACTTATAATTAATTTTTAATTCAGGAGACTGACCAAAACAAGAAATTTTCTGCACATTGAAAACTGAATTCCACACTGCATGCCAAATCTATTAGTATTTGATTAATCCACTTAATATTTTTATTTATTTTAGATATTTTCTGCACTCACCAATGGTGGAAACCACAGTTCCCACAAAGTAGAACGCTCCAGTGAAGTCCCATCTTGGTCTGATGTTGTCCACTCGAATCCCAGCCACATTGGCTTCCTCGTAGTTCCTGAGGAAATTGTTGAGCTCTTTCTTACTCAAATTATAAGTCTGCCTGAAGATCTCGAACCTCTGCGTCCATCGCTCCTTGGCCTCCCGTTCTTTGGGCTGCTCCAGCGCGGAGAAGACAGCTGCTCCGCAAAGCAGATAGAAGATAATGAACAAAGCCAGAAGCAAGAATCTCGCATTATCTTCGTTAATTGGACCGCAGCAGCAAGCACTCTTAAGTGCCATTATTTTTTTGTCGTCCTCTTGGCGCAGCGGAGGTGAGGCGCTTCTTTCATGATGCTCTCCAAATAAGACGCGCGCTCACAGTCGAAGAAAGACGTGCGCAAATATACATAAGCAAAGCAAAAGATGGTTGCCTTTTCCACATCTGGTGCGTCTTGTTGCGCAAAAGGGACGACGAGAATCACGCAACAACCTGTGGATGTCGTGCTGTGGTGCGCTCGAGTCCTGCCTCTCCAAAATAAATGCCCCCCCCCACCAGCCCTCCGCCCCCACCTTTCCAGAGCGCACGTTTTACGCACGGCTGTGAGGGAGAACACCAACACCACCGATTTATTTTAGTTGCAAATGCAGACTAGGGATTAAATTGCAAAACATAATTTGTATAATTCTCTTTTTGTTGTTGTTGTTGTTGTAAAAAAAACATAAACTCTGCTTGGTTGAGAAACCTACAGTTTTGTTTTTTTGTACAACAGCTGCTAATTTGTTCATCATTATGCCACATCAATGCAGCTATTAGCATAATTTAATTGAATGTTTGCAACAGAGAAGATAGAAATGATTAGAAAATAATGATTAATTGGAATGTGCTGTAAATAGATTTTTTGCATGCATCGTCGTGTCACTGAAAAAAAGAAGCTATGAGCGACAAAGTTAAAAATCAGAATCTGTCTTTTGCAGGCATTAAATTACATAATTAAAGTTGTTTGTAAAATTATTAATTGAACGTAAATATTGGCACAGAACTTTGTTACAAGTTCCAAATGAATGTCATCCACTGAGAACCAGGTTTTCAATATTAGCCCTGGTGCAAAATGTGAGGACCCTACTAATACAGGATATTGTTTACAAAGTGACATCTTGACATTTTCAAGCTCCTATGAGAGATTTGTACTCTTGGCCTATTTAACAGACGACGATGTGAGCAAATGTCAAGAAAGGAAAGAGTAAATTATTCCTGTTCAAAAGCAGGGATGACAAAAAACACTACTTCAAAAATGTTTAAAAACTTTTAGCATGTTATATATATATTTCAAATATTCTAAATTAATTTTTTATTAAGTGTTTCAAACAAAACAAAAGACTGGCAAATCCTCACCTATGCTATCTTAAGTGCTCCTGCATAAGAAAAACCCTTTGGAGCCCATCCAATAAGATCTTGTTGATTATTTAAAACAAATAGGGCCTTCACAGGATCAAAATGCATCTTACATAAACTCGATGTTCATGTTTGTGCATAAATATCCTTGAGAAAAATTGATGTTGACAAGCACAGATGTGTGTGTACATATATAATACATTATTATATTATACTGGTACATATTCAGTAATGCATTGTGGTCCTTGGGGGTGATGTGTTGCCCAAATTTTATTCGATCAAAAAAAATACCCATAATTAATTGTTCGTCTATCAGAAAAAAATAAATCATTTCTTATTGGATGGCAGAAAGCATCCTTTTTTTTCAGCTCTTATTTGCTCATAATTCAGCTTGTCACGGCAAAGTGTGTCTACCTACGCTAGTGGATACATGAGTATCGGTCATTTGAATTCAAGTGAGCCACTTTTACGAAATAAAAAAGCTGCAACGCTGATGATGTTGATGATGAGGTCAGTGAAAACTGCATACCAAATACAACAGATTGTATTCACTCTATCCGATGGGCTTATTAAATGTCACTTATGCATATTGTATTTAAGCGAAACAGGCAAGATTTTTTTGTGGGTTGCTATAGAAATTGCAAAAAGTAGACTAGATACATAATTATCATTCTGAAAATGTCAAAATATACTTTTCAGATGATCCAAAATTTAAGCTCAGATTTTAAATCAAAGCCTGTGATCAATTATACAAAGTACCCCACCCCACAGTATATATATAAAACAATACCATTCTGTTTCCATGACAACGTATTTTCCTGTCAGTTCAACGGCATTTTTATTTTTATTCCGAGTTCATCATTGTCAAACTCGTTTCATAAAAGCAAAACACAAATAACTGCCACTGGATTGATTCACGTGGCACCCAGAAATATCGATTTTGTTTTTTTCTATCCGTTTGTTGTCATTTTACGTAAAAGTAGAGCCAAGCAATTCACATGCAATTCATTAAATAACCCCCAAATAAAATTCAGCATTAGGTTGGGTGACGACTAAAAGTAATTTCTTATATCTATAAAAATATACAACTGGTTTTGTCAGTCCAGCCCAACGCAAAAGCACTTTAAAATCCAATACTGTAGTCCTACAACAACCCACATCCATTAATTCTGGAACACTCACTCTATTGACACTAAGGTTAACTCAGTGGAGAGCACTTAGTTTTTATTTGTGTGACTTATGAGTACTAGTTGTGCGTCATCACTGGTGTTGTGACGTTGTTTTCTGTCACATGCGTTAAATATAATAGCCCATATCTCATTTAAATTGATGCACTTGGCATTGGCATGCTCAAGTAGCAAGTATGTAAAAAAGGAGTACACATGGATTCATTTTGGACTATCATTTGGTCCAGTGGTGACACAGAAGAAGAGAAAACAAACAAGAAATGTAAACGTGAACTATTCAGTACCGTATTTTCCGGACTATAAGGCGCACCTACAAGCCGTCAGTGCGCCTTATCGTCTGGTGCGCCTTATATAAGGACCAAATTCCTAAATTTAAACTGGCCCGAAGCATTGTGTCATGAAATTAATCATAAGTGGCCCGCTGAAGACTAGGAATCATGAATCAAAAAGACTATGGATCATTATTTTGTGATTATAAAGTAATTTGTTGCATCTGAAGTTGAAATAAAAAAGATAAAATGGAGAATGATTTGATTTGGATTACAAATCTGACATGATGCATTAATGGTGTGCTTTATAGTCCGGTGCGCCTTATATAAGGACAACGTTTTAAAATGGGCCATTCATTGAAGGTGCGCCTTATAGTCCGGAAAATACGGTGGGGTTTTTTTTAGCTCTCAAGGATGTATGGCAGTTCCATTTTGATATTGGTCATTCTTTGTTTCATGATTCTTCTCGTATTCAAGCTGTACTCACGTCGGCTAATTCGTGTGAGATGGGAAAGCCTTGATGACAAACTAAATTGCTAAATCATTCACTGCCATTGACGGCTATAGACGTCAAATACCCATTTGACCTAGAATGGCAGTGAATGATTTAATAACCCAAGATTGAGTCATCTATTGTTTGACAACATCAATATAGTTCTAGCTGTGTCCAAATCAGCGTTCTTCTCATTAGATAATAAGCAGCTCATTAAATCGAACAACTATAAATTGCAATTATCATCATGGTTGCATCATGTTGTACTGACTCATCATCAGTAATTACATCTTCTAAACATGGAACGTATGAATATGAGATGGAGAACGGGGGACTCGCCTCCATTCCGCTCCCATGAGTTGTCCAACATTCCATCACTGTAATATCACGATGGGGGCGTGAGAGTTTTTACAGGTAATTGATCATTTTTATTATATTATATTTTAAAGCAAACTAAAGTGGATGCACAATGTGAGCCAATTGTCGACCGTCCACCCCCATATGACTTTAAGGAGTGCTTGTTACCTTGACAACAGGTGGGGGTGGGGGGGAGCAAATAACAGGAGATTCGATTCAAACCTTGGGATTTTTCAAGGTTGTTATGGTGATCATTTTGTCATATGGCTCTGGGAACAGGTTTTATGATAAGGTCATGGTCACAAAAAAAAAAAATGGAATACTCACAACTCTGACAAAAACATTGCTGTGCATTCTTTAATTAACATTTTCACATAATCTCACCTTGGCAATGGTAAATAAGGAACAGGTGAAGGATAAAATAGAGCAGGCAGCTGAAAAGCAATAAAACAGATGAGATGGAGAAAAAAAAGTGGATTAAACAAGATGACAAGTGATTATAATGGGAAGGAGCTTAGCTGCAGACATAAATGACTCTCAGGCTTGAGAATTGAGTCGGCTGTGCGCGGCTGCTGAAGGATATAAAATAGCACTTATTACTGATAGAAATGGGTGTGCGTGTGATTGCAATCGTAAAGGCAATTTGTTATTTTGGATATTCCTTTCCAACTGGCAAAACCTCACTTGCTGTCAAGTCCAAATATCTCTCACAACTGTGACAAGTTTGGCTAATTTTTAAGTGTACCGTATTTTCTGCACTATAAGGCGCACCTAAAAACCTCCAATTTTCTCAAAAGCCGACAGTGCGCCTTATAATCCGGTGCGCCTTATATATGGACCAATATGGATTCGTGGATGAGGACTAACTTATTAAAGTAAGCTTCACGTGTTTATTTGGTGTGTTGTGTGATATTAACGTGTGAGCAACATTGAGTTATTTATTCTATGCGCCTTATAATCCGGTGCGCCTTATATATGGACAAAGTTTTAAAATGGGCCATTCATTGAAGGTGCGCCTTATAATTCAGTGCGCCTTATAGTGCGGAAAATACGGTAGTACCTATTTTGACTGCAGGACTTATGAGTGTTATGCTAAAATGACCGAAAATACATTTTGTAGTGGCTTATTGAGTCTGGAGTGGCTTGGTGCTGATTCAAAAATGATATTCTGTATTTAAAGTACTTGGATCTGTCTGTTTGTGTACGTGGATATGTTTCCAATATTGAAAGCATGTAAAAAAAAAATAGTTATATGTGGCACCATGTTGCCGAGCAACACTGCGCATAAGCGGCCCCTTCTGGGAATTCCTACATGGAATATTTTATAGAATCGATAGAATATTGAGGACATCTTTATTGGACCTGCATCGGTGAACAGTAACAACATCCATCCATCCATCCATCCATCCATCCATCCATCCATCCATCCATCCATCCATCCATCCATCCATCCATCCATCCATCCATCCATCCATCCATCCATCCATCCATCCATCCATCCATCCATCCATCCATCCATCCATCCATCCATCTTTCCCAAAATTCCCCCAATTTTAGTGTTTGTTTTCTTTCGTGATGTGCTCTAGTATTTAAATGTCACCAAAAGCGAAAAAGGTCACATTTTCTATTCTTGTAAGGTGTGTGTGTGTGTGGGTGTCTGTGTGTGTGTGTGTGTGTGTGTGTTTGAACAAACTCTATGATGTTTGTACAAAGAAAGGTTACGATTGTAAAGTCAAATGTGATACCTTACACACCACTCTCCAAGTTTTGATGGTATTTGACATTCAATCAAATTGAATATTTTTGGCACATAGCTTTTTAAAAAAAAATGTAATATACTATATTCTCATGTTGCGAAATAATCCCAGACAATGTTATTCTTGTTTTTTGTAATGGTTGTGGAGTCAGTGAGGAGAGTGAGACTCTCAGAAATCATTTTCTGTTTTTGTTCTCCCTGTTATGATGGCCCTTTTTTCTGACGACACAGACGCCAGACAGATTGGTCACAATTTTACAGTTATCGTTGTATCATGAGAGGTCTATTACAGTTAGTGGCGATTTTGAATGACTCCCAGGGGGATTATTCGTACTGACACGATTGCCGACCCCACCTATGCTGCTGCCACTTACCAAAAATAGCCAATCAGCCCGGACAGGTCATGAGTACAAAACATTAGAATTATTATTAGGATTTTATTGCACTTTCCTTTCCAGACAATATTGAGTACTGCAAATTAAAATTTGTAAACTGTAATAACTTTGTCGACTGACAGTATAAATTATACTAGTCAACAAATTTTCACTTTTTAATCAGTGATGCAATCTGCCCCCCTTTTATTTCTAACCGTGCCAACATAATAATAATAAAAGTGCCTGCCCATTAATAATATTAAAAATAACAAGCATTGGTACAATATTTAAATGCATTCAAATTGAGGAAGCGTTACTACGACAACCGTGGCAGAACCGCATCCTGCATGTAGTTTTTTGTGGCCATCTAGTGGTCTTTAGATTACATTACATTCTATATCTAAGTTGAAATTGAAATCTGGCGTTCCACTTTTTTTGTTTGATTTATTTGTTTACACAGAAAATAATAAAAATTGCTTTAAATAGATCATACAGAGCTAACAAGTCAAAGTTTTTTTTTTTTTAACAATGTGCAACACAAATTAATATATATAATAGTCAACTGGATAATTTTGCATTGCATGCCACTGTCCAAATTTTTCTTTTTGATATAAATAAGCAAATATTTTCCTTTCACAAACTCAACCCAACACACACTCAGCATACACTACTCTAACCTTTTACTTGTCAGATCAAGTGACTCTTGGCACCCCCATTTAAACCTCAGCTTGCTCAACTCTTGACCCATGTCTGAAGGAACCCCCCCTTTTATAAAATTCCAAAGAAGACTGAATGACCTTGACCATCTTGGCATACAATCACTTGACACATGAAAAGTGTGTGAAGTGCCTTTTTCTGCCGTAAGATGGTGCTGAGATACTGACAAATGTTCCCATTCTTTACCTAGTCTTTTTTTTTTTCCTTCCTCTCTCAACATGCATGTTTGTGTCTGTAAACTGTGTGCATGCTGTGCTTGTGTGTGTGTGTGTATTTGCACACGTGACTGTTTCGCTCTCTGTTGTGGAACAAATTACACTGTGGCTGGGGAGCCAAATGACTAATCAGTGGTACACAGATTAAAATCCAATTGCTGCAATTTGAAGCCTCACAGGAGTAGTACGGGAAATTAACTACTACAGTGGGTGCACCACGCTCAAGCAAAGCCGTGACATGTTCGGCTTTTGATCAGGAGTCAGTAAAGAGTAACTCTGACAACTTCAAATTAATAGAGATTGATACGGTCCATGAGTCATCACTAAAAAGATGATTTTACTGTATATTTGCATGAGGTGCATTAAGTGAATGAGTTTATCATGTTGTCTGCAGATGCTCGTTCTTCATCATGGACGGCCATTTGGAAAAATTTATTTTTACAGCGTGGCAAATGATTCATTTCACACAGAAAGGCATCACAAAAAAAGTGAGTCAATTATGTGAGGCCAGGCCAAACCAAGTTTGCGCATTGCCTTCAGGTGACACCAAGCAATTTGCCTTCTCAGAATATAATCTCATTATTTTTATTTTTTTTTCATGGATACACCAAAGTGTGATATGAGCCGAGACACAACATGAACGCCTTCCTGGAATCTTCTCAATGGTAAAGCGAAATAAAAAAGGAAAATAATCTCATTTTGTCTCGGGGTGTAAAAATCGTGTTTGCATGGTTGTGGCTCCTTTTGTGCGCGAGTGTCTCATGGCAGACATGAAGCTGTCGCTGAAACCCGAACAATAATGCTGGAACATTTCACTGGGATTCAATTGAATCATGCCTTGTTTATTTTTTATTTTTTAAAAACACACTTGTAACATTTTATGCCATTTGGATGAGGCTCACCGGGGGGTGGGATTGTGTTTTTTTTTGTGGTAGGAAAATATTTCTAGGTAACAAATTTGGTTAACAAAACCCCCCTGCTGTTCCACACCAATATCTCACTTGTCCTCATTCAACTGCGGAACAAAACTCACCTGGGAGCTGCAAAAAAAAGCCTCCATAGACACTCTGCACCTCCTCTGCAGATGTTCAACAATGTTGGAGAGCTGGCAAAGAAACATTTTCCAAACTTTATCTCCACAAGCTGAATCCTCCAAAGTAAGAATTGTAGAAAAAAAAATCTTCTAGGAGATTTTTAAAGCAATGCGGTCGTTAAGTTTTGTGAGGAGACAGTGGTGATGACTGACAGTGCGTTAAACAGGTTTTATAAGTAGCCGCTAGCTATTTAGCTTAACTTTTTTTTTTTTTTTATAGAGATTGAAAATGGACAACTCTTTGCAGCAACAAAAAGGCATGAAATTGTCTCAAATGACTCAGCATCCAGTTTCAATCTTCTCGCCCATGACTTTAGTAAGATTTTGCACAAGCAATATAATTTGAATCATTATCGAGTTACTTTAAAAGGCCATTTAGTTGGCCCGGGATTTTCTAATTTAGTCCTACCAATAAGAAATTCTTTATGCCTGAGAGTAAAATTTTAGAGTGGTGACCATCCAGGATTGTGATTGTCTTGGATCGGAATACCCCGTTTTGTTTCCAGTTAAAATGAAGTGCAGGCAGCTAACTAGCATGCATGAAATAATTACCTCGGAATGGTGTAATAGTAAACTTTTATTTTGTCATAAATCCATAAAGGGGAGTCGCTGTCAATAAGAGAATAAATCATTACAGCCAGGGGCTTGGTCATGGCCCGAGCCGAACGCCATTACACCAGATGGTGCATTAGGATGAAGATCATTACGGTGATGTCATTCCCCACCGGTCCTTTTCATCGTCGGTCATTTTCATCTGATCATATTTCCACTCTACTTTGTTGTTGGATTTTAAAAGCCCGGAGCAGGTATTGTTCCTATGACAACACACGAGATAGAAAAGTCTTTTTGTTCACGATTAAACCACTTTGAGCAGGTTGTTCTTTTTTAAAACCCCATCTAGCGTACCAAGGAAAATCTCTTTACAATCCTTTGCTGTAAGAAAAGAGTCAGCGGGCTGAAAGACCTTCTTCCCTGGCTCTTCTCTTTTAAATCTATTTCTAAATTTACCCATCCATTAGCAGGAGGCACAGAGTTGCTTGAGCTCTTAACAAGGCTACTGCTCTTCAGTGTCATGCTCGACTGGGCTTCAAAACATGCAGCACTCCATTGTGTCACTATTGTGTAGGACACAAACTAGATGTGTGATTGGATTTTGATTGGCGTTTTCTGTCCACTGTGCAGTGTACATAAGGGGTAGGATCACTGATGTGTGTGTGTGTGTGCGTGTGTGGGTATGTGTGTACATATATATATATATATATATATTATATATATTATATATATGTACTTTTTTTTTAATTTTTTTTATTTTTTCCTTCATATATATTTTAAATTAGGCTTTCAAAAGGATTGAGGAGTTTTAATTGTTTTTAATATGATTTCTTTTTTATTTTTTTAGTTTTTTATATGTATTTTTTATATTATTTATTTTATTTTATTTTATATATTTTAAATTAGGCTTTCAAAAGGGATGAGGAGTTTTAAATTTTGCTCACATAATGTATATTATTTTCCGGAGAAAACCAATGATCTGGTGAGGGAAACTTAATTAAATTATTTGATTGATATGTTAATCTTTTAAATCTATAGCCATAAAGTATGGCTATTTTTTTTTTTTATTACTTTAGTGGTTTGCAACTAGGGTGAAACCCTCAAAAGTCATCGACACCTGACTTCATTTTGAGAATATCAATTGCTGTTCTTTCCAGTGGGTTCTGCAAAATCTGCAACCTGATAAAGATGGCCGTACTCATGGGTCAACGTTTGCACGGAATTGGCGGGCACGGCCGTGAGAATTGGACCAATATTTTGGCTTGGGTAGTGTTTCCTCTGCCACGAAACACCCGCAGAGCGGTGCTGGTCTTGCTGGCAAGCTTGTGAAAAATGACCCATCTGTTACATGCGATTATTCCCGACAAAGGATATCACCTGTTTGGGGATACTCGGGAGAGGTTGGATCATGGGAGAAATTTGTTTGTCTTGGTCGCTGGACAGTATAGACGACCTCCCCATCCCCCAAATATTGGAAGCCAATCCAACCATTGATTCTGTTTGACCTTTAAAGCTTCAACTGTATTATCATGTTGCTAAACACACAATAACATCTAAAGGGAAATTGAGGTGAGAGTGGCTGAAAAAAAAATCTCTACCTGCATTGCAACTTCCATCCAGGAGGCAAACCTTCATCCAAAGTGAGACTAACACACCATCTGCATTTTAATCGCTAAAACGAAACGATATTGCTTTTGAGTGATGAATTGGTGTCATGTCAGGAGGGAGGACAATAAAATTTGGCTGAGGAGATGTTGCTGCAGGATGCTCAAGCACCTGACCTCAGGAAGCCACACCCCCTTCTCTCTGCCATCTGTGGCTCACAGGAATGAGTGTGTGTAGATACAGTATGTGTGTGTGTGTTTAATTTGGATGATTCACTGGTTCTGGCAAGGTCGACGTAGGCTGGTCTGAGATGGATCGAGTTTGGATCAGGTGGAGGAGTTAACATCGGAACCTTGTCTCCTGTTCTCCCATCTGCTCAGCGCCATGGAGGTGCATGTGGGTGATAATAACCCTGTGTGTGTGTGTGTATGTGTGTGTGTGTATGTGTGTGTGTGTGCGCAAAACTAGTAAACTAACGCTCACCCATATTATTTGAGGAATGAGATATCAGCGTTAGCCAAAAATAATTCACTTTCACAAAACTAGTATAGTGTTAAATAATGTGTCAATAATAATAATAATAATAATAATAATAATAAATATAATAATAAATATAATAATAATAATAATAATAATAATAATAATAATAATAATAAATATAATCAATATAATCAATATAATAAATAAATATAATAAATATAATAAATATAATAGGTTCAGCTTTTATATTTATATTTCCCGCCAAAATGAAAATACTGCCCATTTAAACCCGTCAAATATAACACTCAGCAAAATGAGATCCATCAAGGTGATCAAAAATATGTCTTAAGATCTTTGAATCACAATAAGCACAAATGCATTCCTCCCAGAAGGATTCTTCAATAGGGCGAGAGGCTCCCACAGTCAAAGCTGTGCTGCTCTTTCATGCTACAGTGACTTTTTATTTCTCGGGGTACAAATTAGTAGTTTCAGCAGGATCTGGGTTAGCTTGCTCTCTGAGGTACAAATCACACCTTTAACTGCTGAGCATAAGATGTCTGCTGCACTCGCTAATGTCAATGGTGCAGTATTTCTTCTGCTTTTTTTTTTTTTTAAGATGTGAAGAACCTATAATCCAGGGATGCACAGCAGCATACAAACATGCAGGTAATAGTAGCTAGTGTGATTATGTCCTGGAAGGACCCTATGATGAAGAAATTATTTATCGTACATTCTACCATTTGGGTAAAATCAGTCTTGTTTCTAAAACATAACCTAAGTTAATGCAGAGAGCTGACCTAATTACGTGTTAATTTATGTTGATGCAGTTTTGAGTAAGCGGAATTCAAAAGTTGGTTAAGTGGATTTAGCTTTTTAAAATCCTGTTGGTGTGGCGGGGGATGCATATGGTTGCTTTTATGTTATGAGGTAGCTGCTGAGTGGGATGCTATAGAGTAGAAATGGGCTCTTCTTATTTTTAAAGAAGCATTTTTTTTCATACTTTAAAACAGTTTTCATGTTTTGATGAACATGACATAGTTTCACTGAAATACCACGAGGATCACAAATTATAGCAGATTATTATTATGACCTATTTTTTGGTTTTACTAAACCTTTAGCGCACTGGAAGGTGAGATTTGCTGCGATGATGATTTGAACTCCCTGGGCACTATTTTGGAAGGCAGACTTGGCAGTGTAGTCAAACGTATTTGTGATTTTGAAATCTATGCTGGGAGTTCCGGCTGACGTTGGCCCTCGGCGCATCTCACTATTTGGTGATAAAAAAAAAAAGACACATTTTTAGAGCACCTAAAAGCAGGTCAAACTTGTGGCGCAGGTGGTGTATTTGTTTGAGGTACAGCCAGAGAGAAAATAGGGCCTCTTGTCTTTAAAGGTACCGTATTTTCCGCACTATAAGACGCACTGGATTATAAGGCGCACCTTCAATTAATGGCCCATTTTAAAACTTTGTCCATATATAAGGCGCACCGGATTATAAGGCGCACCTTCAACGAATGGCCCATTTTAAAACTTTGTCCATATATAAGATATATACATTTGGCCCGCAGGCCGGACTTTAGACACGCCTGCTGTAGTGGCTCAATATTGGTCCATATTTAAGGCGCACCTGATTATAAGGCGCACTGTCGGCTTTTGAGTAAATTGGAGGTTTTTAGGTGCGCCTTATAGTGCGGAAAATACAGTATATATTTTACAAATGAGCTAATATTTGTATAAAAAAATATATAACAAATTAGTTAATCACCAAATTTAAGCAAGATGAAATTTAACACAAGGCCTTTGCTCACTTGAGTCATTCCCATTCTCAAAATCTGATCATTTGCTCACTGGCTCCTGATAGAGAAAGAGATTGCATCAGCATGTCACAAAATCAATAGCAGTTTCATAAGGAAATCATCACTCCCGCTCGCTCACCATTTTCCATTTCCTATGACCGGGCTGACTTTTTTTTTTTCTTTCCTTCCTGGCGACTGGACAGAGATTGCGACAGATCGCAGAACAGTGCTAAAGCTGTGTAGCAATCAATACGCAGTGGGCAAAGCGTTGGAGCCGAGGATAAACAGTAGAGATTGCTCCAAGGGTTGAGCATTGATATGTGATTAAAGTCAGAGAATCCCTCCGCTGCGCGCAACTTGTGAGTGAGATTTCTGACGTGGCGGTAATTGGTCTGGAAAAACAATCAATAAATTTGGCGGGTAAGCTTGACGCATCTGTCGAGGCTCGCCGACAATGTAGCGGCAATGCTGACATTTCACCTGTGACTGAAATTGACATTTATGTTGAATGGGATTAGATTCGGACTCAACAACAATCGATGCGGTTGTTGAAAAAAATATATACATATACTAAAAAAAAAAAAAAAAACACTCCTACTAACATTAAGGACGTTTGGCTCCTTCTTTGCTTTGTTTTTAAAGTGTTTTTAGGATACTATCAAATTTTTTAATTTTTTTTTAAAGCATTGCACAGCAAATTAATTCAGTGTAAATTCCAAATTACTAACACACTTTTTGGAATAAGAGCACATTTCATATAGAAAATAAATCACAGTAAGTGGTCGAGTCATTTAATGTCCGTATCCCCATGACATCATTTTGGAGAGCAGGCCATCATTTTCAAGAAGGTCATTGATAATGCATGGACATGTCATCATACGTCTTGACGTGGTGACAGCCTTGTGCCTCGGAGCAATCGCTTTCACAGACCAATTAAATGGCCAATCAAATAACATCTCATCAAAAATTACTTGATTTTACATTCCTCAGCAGCTTGGACAGAATAAAGCATTCCTAACCTTATAATTACATTTGTTCATGAAGTGAAGATGTTTGCTGCTCTTAAGCATTTGTGTGTACCGTATTTTCCGCACTATAAGGCGCACCGGATTATAAGGCGCACCTTTAATGAATGGCCCTTTTTAAAACTTTGTTCATATATAAGGCGTATTATAAAGTGCATAGAATAAATAACTCAACGTTGCTCAAACGTTAATATCACACAACACACAATATAAACACGTAAAGCTTACTTTAATGAGTTAGTCCTCATCCATGAATCCATATTGGTCCATATATAAGGCGCACCGGATTATAAGGCGCACTTTTGAGAAAATTGGAGGTTTTTAGGTACGCCTTATAGTGCAGAAAATACGGTATATGTGTCAAACACCCTCATGCTGAAAAGCTTTTTCAGCTACTTCCATTGTTGTTTGTGTCATGGTTGACATCTGTTTAAATCAAGTGTAAATAAAACAGAGATGCTGGCAGCAGTGAGGTTACAAACACTACATGATGCAAACTTTGTTTACTAGGAGGCCTGCCTGATCTCGGAGCTCATGTGTGTGCTTTTGTTGTGTCTATTTGTGTTTGTTTTCATCCTAAAAAAAAAAATAAGAAAAAAACAAGTGTTGTATTGAATCTCTTTTGGCTTACTGTCATGCTAAGGGCGTTGTGAGATTTTGATCCAGGGGGTCTTAGCCAACAGCTGGCTGCAAGTGTCACATACTTTGGCCCAACAGGGTCTCAAGTGTGAGTGTGATGTGATTTTCTTTTTTTATTTTGGCAACACGTTGGTGCTAAATGATCACCTCTGTGGCGTGTTGTCATGTTTTGCCTAGCGATCACTTCAGAGCAGTGTCAAATTTACATTGACATCACTGGAGTGGCAGCAGCTGCCACGGCCAAAAGCCCGGGCTCCTCTACTGATATGACATAAATAAGAGGAGGAGGTCCATGAAGGGGGAGACGCGACTGTTTACAGCGTGCAAATTTGTTGGATGAGAGTATGTCAGTGCATTTGAGATTAATGATATGAGGGAAATGATGCAATAAATCGAACTCTCTAGGTGTGATTTAATAACGCTGGCTCAAGGCTCTTAAAATGACTGTATGCAGAATTTTCAAATGAAAACAATCAATGGAGCTCCAAACACTAATAGGCTAACAGTAAGTATAAATATAAATTTAAAATAAATAAATGTAATATAGTAAACAAAAAAAGAAACAAATAAATAAATGAATTAAAAAAATATATATATATATAAAACAAATGAATCAATAAATAAATATATAAATATATATATATATATAAAACAAATAAATAAATAATTGAAAAAAAATGCATACATACATATATATAAACAAAAATGAATAAATATATAAATATATATATATAAAACAAATAAATAAATAATTGAAAAAAATGCATACATACATATATAAACAAATAAATGAATAAATATATAAATATATATATATATATATATATATAAAACAAATAAATAATTGAAAAAAATGCATACATACATATATATAAACAAATAAATGAATAAATATATAAATATATATATATACACACACACACACACAAACCCAGGTTTTCATAATATAAAAAGTGAAAACTTTTCGTCAGCATTATTAGTCTGCTATCTGACCTAAATTCCCTAAACCCAAACATTTTGACCCGAAGTAGATTTTTTCTTCTCATTAAAAAATTTCTCTTCACAAGTTAATTTCTCACTTTGCTGCCGCCGTTATTCAACAACTGCATATTTGATTCATTGCCGTAATACTTGACAGGTCATTTAACATAATGACTATTGGACCTGTAGATGTAAATATTTAGTCAGCGTGATCAGCCACATCATGCCGCCTGCAGCTGAACTTAAACAAAATATTAAATACGAATAGTTGAATTGTGAATACAACAGTGGGTGTGCTCGCCCGGCATGTCCTATAATCGCACGTCAAATTAAATTGAATTCCTACTTGGCTGAATATTACATAGTATACCTTTTTAATTAAATCAAATTCTATTTACAAAAAAGCAAAGTGGCACTGTGGGAAATCGAGTTCCGATCAGAGGGAGCCTGTGTTGTTTGTGTTTATGACATTAGAAACCCCTGAGGCTGAGCAAGTTTGTTTGCTTCATGCAGGGGGGAATACACTTAACTGACACCCGATGAAAGTGTGTCACACACATACACACACAACTTGGCACCGCACGCTGATAAAAGATCATAACTGACTATTCCATTGCTGAGTCGATGCGGCGTACTGACAACACTGGTAGAAGCGCACTAATAGAAAGTCTCGGAATACAATTGTTGACACATCCTATTTGCCTTTGTCATACGATTCTATTTCCGCTAGCATATAATTGACTGTCAAAAATGACTTCCCGCCTGTGTTGATAAATGTTTTGGGAAATATAGCTTGCTTTAAAAGAAATGGTGTAAAATCGATAAATGGGTATCTTGTAGAGGCCTTTTTTTTGTTTTGTAATAACACTTGTTGCTCACCTTGCAATAAATAAGACAAATATTTCCTTTGATTCTTTTATTTTTTTTCCTTGTCCCGAACCGAATCTGACAATGTAAACAGTCGTATTGGTAAAGTTATTTCCGATGCTATTAGCCGAGCAATTTTCTGTAACTGAACCCAAAATAACATCCTCTAGATCATTTTGATGGCACATTGGCTTCTAATGGGGAGAACAGTCTCACTCTCGTTGCCATGGTGACCCCATAGCTCCTACTTTGCTGGTTCCATTTCCGTCCAATTGGATTTAGATATTGGATTTTTAAACATGTTGACTACTAAGTAGGCCTACATTATTAATAAATAAAATCTTAGTTACAGCAAACAGATTTTATATCAGCCATACAATAGCATATATATTATATTGTAAATACATATATCTTTATTGATCCAGCATTTTCACAACAGCTGTCACTTCAATATATTTCATGCCTTTCTGCTAAATTTAAAATGGCCGTGTCTTACACAAGTGAATCAGCTCTTTGCAGGTTTACAAATTACTTTGTTTATGGTGAGGATTGATTTTGACATGATGATGACAAGCCCGCCCCCGACAAAAAAAAAAAAAATGTTGTTCATTCCTTGTCCAGCCTCCTAATTAATGTTACTCATGTCAACGTCTTCTTTAATAATTAAATGAACAAGTTACAGTGTGTTTCGCTCTAATAGAGGTTATGAACAACCACGATAAGGGTCTACAATTCCAATATTGTTCCACCTTTTGGAGACAAGGCCAAATGTGGACTGTGGAAGAAAAGTCGGTGAGAATCAATTGACAGATCAAGGAGGAGTGAAGTGACGGATGGGTACTTATCCTCCCTCCCTTCACCTCAATGAGGACTCTGTTACCTTGATGCTTAAACACCTGGCCCATAAAGCGACACTCTCAGGGATCAAGCGCAGACACCGCATCAACTAGAAGGGCACTCTGTAGGGACTAAGGCCGATAAGACAACCTCCTGCTTTATAATCCAATGTTGGTATGAACGGAAAAGTCAGAGGTTGCCACTGTGGCTCGATCATTTTATTAACAAAATAGGAAGCCACCCGGCCGAGCGGGACATTTGTCATTTTATCAACACTCGATGTTTGTGTGTAATGAGATGGTGGTAGATCCCTGTGTACCGTATTTTCCGCACTATAAGGCGCACCAAAAAACTCCAATTGTCTCAAAAGCCGACAGTGCGCCTTATAATCAGGTGCGCCTTATATATGGACCAATATTGAGCCACTACAGCAGGCGTGTCCAAAGTCCGGCCCACGGGCCAAATGTATATATCTTATATATGGACAAAGTTTTTAAAATGGGCCATTCATTGAAGATGCGCCTTATAATCCGCTGCGCCTTATATATGGACAAAGTTTTAAAATGGGCCATTCATTGAAAGTGCGCCTTATAATCCAGTGCGCCTTATAGTGTGGAAAATACGGTAGTTGAAGTAAGTGATGTCGACGTCCCACAGATCCTCTCCAGACAGATGGGGAAAATCTAATGAGCCTGTGAACCTGCTGAGAAGAGCGTACGCGCACATCTGGCTGTGAGTAAGTACACAAACGCGCGCTTTTAAATTCCCCGGACTCAATAAAAACGGAAAATTTTTGGCGCGATACATCTCTCACGGCTTCAAACTCCCCCCCCCCGCTCGCCAGCTTTTCTTATTCCCTAAATATAATGCCAAATGAAATCAACTCCGTCTGAGCCGGCAGCATCAGCCGTTTCCCGTGGCAACGCAAAATCCTGCCTGCTTCCCAGCAACCGTAAAAAAAAAAACTTGGTAATCAACACTACTCAGGGGGCGGATTGAATTTGTGTGTGTTGCTGTGGCTTTTAGCCGTGTGTCATTCATGACAGCCTCGCAGCAGGAGGGGCATCTCGTGACCTTCGCCGGGTGCTAATGTCGTTGCCACGGCAGCACGGCGTGATGCTTTCTGACAGCTTCGCTTCGCCCTTGACGGAAACACACCTCGTATACGATACCTACATTATTGTAGTCACACGTTCAAGTTACTTCCCGAGGCCCCCTGCTGGCCACCATTTGTAGAAAAAGACTCACTTTGTGCAACACACATCCTCATGCCACTTCATTTAACTTCCCTCTTGACCTTTGATCTTAGGGGAAAGGTTACGTGGGATGACTATGTCTCCTCACGTGTGTGTGCGTGAAGGTTTGTGTGTCCCCTGAGTAGTTAGTCATGTGGAGATATTTCATTATATAATAAATGATAGTGTTACAAGATAACCCAATAGAGCTGATGATGCATAGTTGTGCACACATACACACACAAACGCACACAAAAATCACACAATTCCACAATCTTTCCTGCTCTTAATCTCTGTCTGCACAGCACGGGGACCCTGAGCGCGTCCTCCTGACATTGACAAAGCACTACGGGTGTTTTTTGGCAGTCATCCTCCCCTCGTTACCTGCATACCACTTCATCAAAACGGCGAGCACCAAACTGGCAAGGGATCAATCAAGTGCCCTCGCTGAGAGACGATGTCATCAACGACGGCACACGTCCTGGGGGGATTGTTGCTGATAGCTAACATGGATCAGAATCAGTGAGGTGAGGAGTCCGCTGACCGGTCCGGGGGAAATATAAATGACTTTGCATCACTGATGTGTTTACGCACACATCCTGTCACAAATCATTTGAATAATTGACTTTCGAAGTAATACAGAACAGTTGGTTCGTTCCTTGCACTCCTCCCAATTTTTGCGTGACCTATAGAGTGTGAGAAGCGTTTTATCACTTGTTATTTATTTGCTGAAGAGTTCATTTGAATCTAACAAAGTGACTCTCATATAAATAAATGTGCTTTGTCTTCTGAGTCACTTCACACATTGCTTTCCAGAAATATGCCCTCGCATTTCACATCTTTCTTGAGTCAGGTAGCTTAAAAGTAGCCAAACAAAATGCTACTTAATTCAATAATGGCTGACCGAATCTACACAGATTCAATTTGTATTAAAGTTAATGATCAACTGCAGGATTGGGTAAAAATTCCATGATTGTGGTAAGCCTCAAAATAACAAGAATCAAATGTCATTCCCTTGCAGGGTTTTAACAAATACAACGTGACTGTGTACTGTTATTGTGTAATCTCCCACAGTTATAGCTACTACAAATCCTATTTGAGGTAATGTACAGCACTTTAAGTCTTTCTAAATCTCCCTCTCCGACACTCATCCTCAATTTGCAGTGATGCCTTTCTTTTCGATATTTAGACTATTCTTCTTGCTTGTCAACTTTTACACTAAAGACAACATAACAATATTTTGTATCCATTTTGTGTACCAATTGTCCGAATAATAATAATAACTTACCCCCCCCCCCCATACAAAATATCTTTGCCCCCTCCTCCTTTCTCCAACCTTTTAATTGACATAATTAGAGGATTACTCCACAAAGCCAGTTCTGGGTTGCAACCGGGAAGTTGACAGCGAATTCACACGCCGTTTCTCGGTTTGACACCGACATCCTGGAGGACAACAAAGATAAGGCCATGTAGAAGGAAAGCCCCTCGTTCTTACAAGAGCAAATTAACCTGCTGTGCCTGGCGGAGAGCTATCTCCTTTCTTCACCTGCATTCCTTGCTTCTTCTCCGTCGTCTTTTCGTCATCTACTTAGAAACTCCTTGGGTTTGTTGAATGATTTAATATTGAAGCTATGTGTGATTGCATCTTAATCATCCCTGCCTTTTGTTATTGTGCTCTAATTTCCCACTTGTTCAACGTCTTTCGTCCCGCTCTTGCGCCTTTAGCGCTCTCCACATCCATTGCCATCAACCGGTGTAGCCGAGCAGTGAACGTCTCACCTGCTGTGGGTTGTTACTAATCATATCCTGCAGCTAAATGGACTAAAATGGCACCTTTATCATGCCTTTGTTGTCCCTATTACCTCAGGCTTGGATGGAGCTACATTTCCATATCACAAATCTTCTGCTGCAGGCAAATTGTGTGTGCATGTCTGCTACTGTGGGCGTGTTTGGTCTTCTTCACAAGTGGTAATGAATTGCAGCACGCTGGCAGAGGGGTATCTATACGATTTGCACAAGAGTGGTAAAAATCTCAACTCATTTGCATACAAGAACAAATGATTCCACTCGTGTGAAGTCGTATATTATTGTGCCATGAGAGATGTGGCGCGTCAAATAATCCACAAGTGTATTAAACACTGTACACTTCCTTTCTTTAGAAGTTATAACTGCAAATAATAATGTTCACCTACCTATGAATAGTACCGTATTTTCCAGACTATAAGGCGCACCTTCAATGAATGGCCCATTTAAAAACGTTGTCCTTATATAAGGCGCACCGGAGTATAAGGCACACCATTACTGCATCATGTCAGATTTTTAATCCAAATCAAATCATTCTCCATTTTATCTTTTTTATTTCAACTTCAGATGCAACAAATTACTTTATAATCACAAAATAATGATCCATAGTCGTTTTGATTCATGATTCATAGTCTTCAGCGGGCCACTTATGATTGATTTCATGACACAATGCTTTGGGCCAGTTTAAATTTAGGAATTTGGTCCATATATAGGGCGCTTTTGAGAAAATTTTAGGTTTTTAGGTGCGCCTTATAGTCCGGAAAATACGGTAACTCAAGCTTCTTTCTACTCCTTTTTGAGTTTATTATAAAGGGGAAAATTATAATGTAACATTCTTTTTTATGTTCTATTGTACTATTGAGTTATCATTTTCCGTATTTGACTTTTTTCTTGTATTTCCTTTTTTTAATGTTCGAAATAAACATTCATTCATTCATAACAGACAGGCAAGCATATTTACAAATGTAAACTGCTGCTTATTGTGAAGTATACGATCTAAATCCTGTTCTAGTCCTGTCTGTTGTTTGCTCATAATGTCAAATTTAATTAAGAAGCGCAGATATTGTAACAGAAGGGCTTGTCGTGTCTGTCGACCAATCTTTTGGTCTCGCCCTCATTGTTGAACTCTCGCAGCTGCAGGTGTGTTCAATTTGTCAACATGACCTCTACTGTCAATATGGAGTCACTCCAAGTGACGACTTGTTCGTTTTGTCTTTTCTGTCTGCTGCCTTCGCAACATCCGCCATCTCTCTTTAGTCGGAGCCTCACTCTGCTCCTGCTAATCATAAAGTTACACATTTACATTAACGGCAAACAGATGATGAGTCAACAGGTGTTTGGGAGAGGAATTGTTTTGTATTTATAAATCTTTTGTCTCTGGGATAGGATTTGGGTACAGACAAATATTTTAGACCCAATTCATGCCAACTATTTTTTTCCACATAATAAAGAAGTGACATATGAAAACAATTAACCACATTTTTTTCGAATCATAAACAAGAAATGACGTATGAAGATAACTAACCAAACAGACATGCTAGCAATTGTTTGACAATAGTGTCATGTAGTAAAAAGAAAAAGTTGGTTTGCTGCCACTGGTGGCAAAAACAAGTTTGCTTGTTCCTCTTATTTTCTCTTCTCAGTTCTGGTTTCAGTCCAGTTCCGGGAACCCGCTATGAAAGTTCCAAAAAAGTCCCTTCCGAAAACATATACTTAAACATGAGAGGCCAGAGGTTAAGATTTTGCCCAAAAAAAAAGCAGCTGACCAATCTTTGTAATGGTTTTCCGTAATGTGGATTGCTGTGACTGTTCAGAATATTGTCAAAAAAACAAGATTAAGACCGACCAAAAACAAATGAGATTACCAGACTCCAAACTCTAAAACATTCCCCTGACAATAGTATCACAATACAGCAATCATCTTGAATATATACTATTAAAATCTCTTGGAAAAATCTATTCATGAATAATAAATTATGTATGGTATAAAATGATAGAAAAAAAAGGTAAACACATCTATAATTTGCATAAAAATACAAACAGCATCAGGAAAGTCAGTCTGTCATCCCAGAGTCATTGTTGTATGTTATTTGCACATGAATATTTGATGTTTGATGGTCGCTGATGGTACATTTCGCCCGACTTGGTGAAATAATTTCTCACTCAGTAGACGTCCGTATCTATATGTGACTGAGTGGTGACCAGTTCAGTGTGTCATTTGCATTTTGAGGTTAGCCGTGAGCTCACTTCAGGAAAATCGGTAGAGAAATGGATGAATACATGCCATCCATCCCTAGTAAGAATTAAATTATTTTGATATAGAACTTTACAGCAATTCCGTCAAACCCAAGCTCAGTAGCAGCAAGACTATAATTTTCCTGCTCCAACCATCAGAATAAATCTATCTGCATGCGATCGGGTTCTTTCAACTTTTTATTTTATTTCTCTCATCCATATCTTTCATATCACTTTGCCTCAGTAAATCTCTTTATATGGACTATGTTAGAAGCTGGAGATAGCAGAGGAGTCCGCTGACTTGACTAAACAGCCCGACCATCTGCCCATTTGACCTACATCTGTAATTGACTGACAGCTGTGACACCAGGCCGATTCATACATGCAAAGATAAGTATGTAGTTTGTTTGTCACGTGTAACCGTCCTACGCTTGATATGTTTTACATTGCTCCTCTATTTGCATCCATATTGCAGGTGCGCAATAATCTATTCATTTTCTATATTGTTTAGATTCAAGATTCAAGAGTTTTTTATTCGCCATGTTCGAGCGTGCCAAACAAGGAATTTGACTTCGGTAAATCACAGCCTCTGTTCAACATTTAGGTGACTAACAACAACACTCAGGACATGTGAAAAATGGAAGATATTCTCAAACATCCCCTGATCTTAAACTAAGAGGGCAAGGAAAAACTCAAAACTCCAGCTAGGGGAAATGAGAAACCTTGAGAAGAGACGACAGATGGGAAGGTCCATCTTCTTTATCCTCATTACTGATTATGATTAAGACGCAAGGTACATTATTAACAGTTATTCGTAGACAAGCATTCCTACTCGCACTTACGGACAATAAAGTTTTTCATTAAATGTTTTTGGAATGTGGGAGGAAGTTTGTAATCCCATCCAAGCACAAGGAGAACACACTAACTCCACACAGGCCAAGACCTTAAAACTGTGATTCATTAACATTGTGCCCAGCACAAAATGATGAATCAAATAAATTGAAAATGAAATAGAATTTGTATTTTTATTAATAAGAATTCTGTTGTATGGCTTTTTAAATAAACATCTTGAAGGACTTGAGCGTAGGGAGGCAAGGTGTCTTAAAACTCATATTTTCCAAAATAAAAATGTAAACTAGGTACAAAGAGTTCATTCATAAAGTCAAAATTGAAAGTATCACATCAACACAAAGACGAAAATGACTCATCATAGAAGGAAGTATGACAATGGGGCTTTCACAATTACCCCAAAGTTACTATTTTTAGAACAGCGAACTGCGCCGTAATCGGACAAACACAAGAGCCGCTATTTCACAATCAAACTTACCAATCGACTAAAATGACTTCCTTCCTGCTGACTTTGAGGCCTCTGCATGTCAGCCAACGTTTGAGTTGTTCCACACGATGTTTGGCAATAACATAATCTTGGAATTTCGTCCCCAGTACGTCGCCTTCTTCCAAAACGAGTCCTTTCCAACTTTGTCCGACTGAGAGCTCCACTGAATATTTATGAGCGAACGTGACGTCATTTGAGAAAAGTCCCATTAGCACCAACAGGAAGAAACCAGAAACAAGGAAACTGATGAGACAGCAAGGAACACCTGAGCAAGGTAGGTGTGGCCTTGGGATTTTTACCTGTTGGTTGATTTGAAGCACCTTGGTCTACAACCAAACTGCATTTCTACATTCTGATTTTCTGGATCAGTGGTGGCCCAATTATTGTTAAAATCAAAAGTACAAATAAACCAAGAATCCTGATGTTGTTGACCATGCTTAAGAAGACCAAGATCGTCTTCAGCTTTCTTCATTTTGAAAAATGGACTATGGAATATTTATTCAGTATAGGTAAATTGCAACCTCAGCACCGTTTAATCATAAATTTTACATTAAGGCTTAATGTAAAATCTAGGAAATAATAATACTAATAATATCAAATAATCACAATGCTCTTTTTCCAGTCTTAGTCCAACTCTGACTTTTATCTGACTTTCAACTCCTTTCCAAATACTTTTTGTCAGTGTCTTTTTGTTCTTGTGTTAATAACTCGACAGCCAAGTGTCAGAAAGAATGATGAGATTAAAGGACATGGAAGAGACAGTGCGAGTTAAAACGGGAGGGACAAAAAGCGTGAGAAGCTGTAGGATAAAGCGATCTAGAGAGAGTCGGAGACGGAGCTAGTCAGACAGCCATTGTGTGGCTGCACGCTGGGACATGTTTTTGGCCCCGGACATAGGTTGGCAGGCTTATTGAGTCACACTTGGAGAATAAAAACATCTGTATCAGCCCACAGGCATCTCCATGACTTTGCAAAAAGCCGTCATGACCGCCAGGGACTTGGTCTTTATGACATCTGTCTCTCATCCTGCTTGTTTTCCATGTTTTGGCACATAATTCCAGATGCGCAAGAAAATAAAAATAATGGAGGACTTGCCAGCTGGTTAACTGTAATCCAATAATCACATTTTCCCCACAAAACCACACAAGTTTGTTTTTAATGATGTAAACCAGCATTTATGTTAACTTTAGCTCACATATGACTCGGATGGTTCTTTTATGCAAAGTAGCCCAGTGTCATTATAAAACAATTAGGTGATTCTATTTTTTTTTTTTTTTTTTTTTTACTCATTTGTTTCCTCAGCAGGCGGCTCGGTGGCGCACTGGGTAGCACGTCCGCCTCACAGTTAGGAGGGTGCGGGTTCGATTCCACCTCCGGCCCTCCCTGTGTGGAGTTTGCATGTTCTCCCCGGGCCCGCGTGGGTTTTCTCCGGGCACTCCGGTTTCCTCCCACATTCCAAAAACATGCTTGGTAGGCCGATTGAAGACTCCAAATTGTCCCTAGGTGTGAGTGTGAGTGCGATTGGTTGTCTGTCTCTGTGTGCCCTGCGATTGGCTGGCAACCAGTTCAGGGTGTCCCCCGCCTACTGCCCGATGACGGCTGGGATAGGCTCCAGCACGCCCGCGACCCCCGTGGGGACTAAGCGGTTCAGAAAATGGATGGATGGATGGATGTTTCCTCAGCAGAGAAACATGCAAGATGACTCGATGGATGATGATGATGATAATAATAGGTTTGTATAGGACACTGCAGTAACGAGCTAATCTTCGTTAACCTACATAAAATGTCTCCTTATGTCACAGCCCAGTTAGCGGGATTCTGGTTTCACAAGCATGAATGCCAAAACATGTATTGTTTAAACTTCATGGCTTGCTGTTTAATCCCATGATTAAAAAATATTAGGCAATTTGGAATTATTCGGAGCTCTATGTAATCCTAAATTGTTTCCAATTGATCTTTTGAATCCATTCTTGGAAGTGAGTGTCGCCAAACATTCCAGCAAAATGAAAACCTAATTAAAAAAAATATAAATAAATATATATGTATAAAATGTCTTAATTATTATAATATATTAAAATAAATTATTATATATAATATAATTTAATAATAATAATATATATATATAATTTCTTAATTATTCTAATATAATAAATAAAATATTTAGTATAATATAATTTAATTATAATTATATATATATATATATATATATATATATATATATATATATATATATATATATATATATATATATATATATATATATATATATTTTTTATAATGTCCATTAGCCCAGATCTTTCCTTTTCTTGCTTCTACTACATACACCAATGAACCTAATTTCCTTTTGGAATCCTATTGATTGCTAGTAATTGTATTAATTGCACGAGGAAATTGGGTTCATCTAGATCATCACCTTTTTCCCTCCTCTGATCTCTGTCATTTCCTGTCTGACAAAATTGAAGTGTTCCACTTAAGTTCTTCGCTGTCAAACGATTCGACTTGAATCATTTGCATTTTCGAACTTTAGCCTTTTTGGCGGCACAAGTCGGCAAATAAGTGCATGCTGTGAGTGCTAAAACCTCAACGTGGTGATGAAGGTCCATCGGAAAAAGGATAAGTGATTCAGGAGGCAGATCAATAAAGAAAGATCCATCCCTCCCAGTCGGCTCAATCAGACCCTCGGGGTAGAGGGGGGGGCTGAAAGGAACATTACGAAATGGCGTGTGAGAAAGCGTGTGTGTGTGGCCCAAAAAAGGGACATGTGGAGCTTTTGTCTTCATACTTGGCATTTTATTCTCATCTATCAAGCCAAGAATTAGAATCCACCCGACTCCCAAGTGGAGCATTTTCTATAAATTTGTTCATAAGCATTTTTAAGACTTTTAAACAAGCAAGGTTTGACTCATAATTTGGTAGCCCATTTTGCCCTTGACACAATCCAGATTCATTGAAGCCCCCCTCCTTCTTCTGATGTCCAAATGACTTTCTTTCCTCCATAAGATGACTCACTTTTCAAGGCGCTTCATCGTCAAACCATTCCATGTGTGATTGATTAAAATAGAAGCCGGCGCTGTGATGGCTTGGAAGAGTCATCACGTTTAATGCATTGATGTTAACATCTCTGGCGGCCGGTGAACGTTCTCAGCATTGACCTCTGCTGAAATGTGGAAGTCAGCCCCACAGCACCCCATTGTCCTTGTACGACCGTCACACGGATGCCCTCAAGACAGTCGCAGACAAAACCCACCCAGCCTCCTGCCTGCCTGGTCTCCCACTGAGATGTTTTCCTTGACTTGAATAATGTATCAATTTCTACAGAAATGGCAATGTTTGCATTTCTCTGCCTCCCTCCCTCTTTCCTGCGCTCTCTCTCGTGCTCTCTCTGGATGGTTCTCCCTTTTCAGTCTGAAAATAGAGTGCAGAAGAAGGCTGTTGCTATGGTGATACATCCACTGGCGTTGCCCGGGACATTTTTAGCCACGCGATACACGGGGTGGGTGGGGGGACTGTGGCTAGGCGAGTCGGGGGGGGAGGAAGGAGAAAGGAGGGGGGGGGGGGTTAGCTCGCCTGTAACTTTCTGTAATTTCCATTCTAATTATATCACTCCTGCATGCGTCGGGTGCCGCCGCATGGGGTAAAACAGCAGAGCGTGGCCAAGCGAGCAGTCTTGTCACTGCTCTGCCCGCTGCCCTCGTGTCACATTATGCCATGCTCTTGTATGATATCAAAGACAAGGGGTAAGACGGAAAGAGGGAATCAGTGCATGTGGGCTCCGTTGCACTTGTATGCCGATGAAATACGAGACACAGCAAAGGAGGAGCTGCCCGCGTGCTTTACACGCTGCAGAGATGATGCTAATATCAGAACAGAAGTACAAGAGGGGCAAACGGGCGGAAATGCTCGTGCCAGTAAGGGGCTGCTAATTGCCGTTCATCAAATATAAATACAAAGATACCACAATGATGATAATGATTTTATTGATTAATTATAAATGAATATTTATAGAGAATTGTTAAGAAAATGACCCTTAAATCACAACTAATAAGAAAAAAAATCTCAGATAGCAGGGAAATTTATCTGAAGGAACCTTCACTCAAGCTGACATTGGATGGGAAAATTTCTTTGAACAAACTTGATGAAAATTTTTGTTTAGTTTTAGTTTAGTTTATTCGTTTATTTCAAACGTGAAAAAAAAATAAGATTACTGTACACAAATGAAAAGACACAAAAAATATGTATATATATATATATATATATATATATATATATATATATATATATATATAAACTAAAAGAGTAGCAAGCAAGATGTAACCCAAAAAAAATAATCACTTGGTCTAGAATTGTATTTATTAATTAATGAACAGATTTCTAATTATTTATTTATTTATTTAAACTAAAAGAGTAGCAAGCAAGATGTAACCCCAAAAAATAATCACTTGGTCTAGAATTGTATTTATTAATTAATGAACAGATTTATTTATTTATTTATTTATTTATTTATTTATTTATTTATTTATTTATTTAATTCCTTCATTTATTTACAGTTTAATGATACCCGTGGCTAATATCTGACTACTGCTCACTCTTTACAGCTCCAACTGCCATTGTGACTTCTACCGATGTGTCTTCTCATCATCATCATCATTATCATCGTCATCATCACTCGCCTTCAACGTTGATCCACAGCCGGTAAGGGCGCGGAGGGAAAAATTTTCGCAAAGAGACGAATTATTCAAAAACTGTTACTTTTAAATTATTCATGGACATCAAAGGCCTTCCTCATTGAACCGTATGAATAAATCAAAGCTTTGGACCAGCTTCAGTGTTCCACATAGTGAGTCAACAACAGAACAACCTGGGAAAAGTATTCAAAGTGGTTTGAAATCAAGGCAAAAAGAACCAAGAAAGGAAAGAAAGTAAACAATAACTGGGCTTCATTGATCACAACATTCATTTCCCAAATCGACAGCTTGGATATTTCAACTGAAAATACATCATACATAATCAAAGAACATATTCAGCCATTGTCTTTCCAAACTTGAGAAGAAGAAAGTTACAATGTGCCCATCCCTTGTTGGTCACGACATCTTGTAATTCCAAGTGTCATTTTATGCTCCATTAGGGCTGCTGATGTTCATTAATGATGACTGCCCTTCAGCAGATGTGGTATTGCAAACTAATTACAACTTTTTAGCAGCCAGCACTCCCAACGTTCACGAGAGAAAAAGACCCTGGCCCCTGGATTATTTTATTTTTTTTGCACGGGCAACTCTATTATTGGACGTTAAGTCACCTGAACTGAATTTAGCAGTACACAAGGAAGATTTAGCTCTTGTTAGTATATAGATGGAGCACAAAAGCTAAATAATCACGACTTCTCCTCTCCATCACCCCAAGTTTTTTGGTGAAGATCCCAAACACCATCTTCCTCAATCCCTCATCACCCTCCCCAATTGGAAGCAAAACAGACAAGCAAGCACAATTGCATGAGAGGGCCTCTCCACAGCAGATAATCATCCATTCTCCTCATTTTGGCTCCCTTCTATTTATTCACATCAACATCAAAGTCTGACCGCTGCCTCCGTTGGGAAGACGAGCTTAAAGTCTCTGACTGATCTGCCTCGCTTGCCCTGGTCATGTCCATCCCTTCTTCTGCACACATGTATGTACATGCTAATGTTAACCCACATAGAAAGTATAAATTGTTAAAGTCTGTTGTAAAGGTTGTATTGGAAATATTGGTAACTGGGAAGCATTGTCGCCATGATTCCATTCTCAGCTGCAGCATGAGAACTTCTCCAGGCATCTACTGGGCTTAGAAATAAAAGTCCACGTATTTTTCTTTCACAAAGCGATGTGCCGCAGACTCACAGTTGAAGTGTTATTTAGGTTGGCACACCTCGCTTAGTAACATCTGCCATCAGGGCACAAATGTGCGCAAAGCAATCAGGTTGACAGCGAATGATTCCCATTTGCCACGTCGGTGACATTGCCGTCTCCTTTCCCTGGTGTCCCGTGGATCTGTCGAGATTACAAAAAAGCATCTCGGGCAAACCATGCAAACAAAGTGATGAGCTGTTGATGAAAAAAAAAAAAAAAGAAAAAGACCACAGGGTAGATGATCTCCTGAAGTTGGCAGGAAACGTACAATATGTGCACCATTGCTGGGTTAGTTTGAATTCCTTTAGAAGTCAACCCTTCTTAATCTGCCCATAATCTATTCTTTTTCTGCATCCCCCCACCCCCCTCCCCTCCTCTCTCCTCTTGGCTTCATTCCATCTGTCTGGATATCTGTCCTCACTCTCACTTCCTTTCTCTCATGGCCTCGTTCTCAGCTGTCTGACCAACCCCCCATCCCGTGATCCCCGCATCTCTTGACACTGCTCCTAATTACAAAACACACAGGGGCCATTAGAGCGGACCGCCAGTCCTTAATCCATTCATTCCCCACCACTTTTGCCGCTATCTCTGCATCTTCTGTCCTCCTTCTTGTGTTCTTGGTCAAAAGTGTCTTTGTGTGGAGCCCGTTAGCTGAACAAAGGCTGCAGTGGTGCTCAGAAAGGTCACAGCGATGTACAACCCCCGAGGGCACTGTCGATAGGGTCTTGCTTTTTTTTTTTTCAATGGTGACACACTTGACGACCCAAAAGCATTTCTGAGTTTGACTACAATCAACAATTTCCGAATGGTGATTTACAACAAGCAGCTGAAAGTGTCACTTTTAATCGTCATTTTCATTAGAGTTGGTAAACTCGTAAAAATAGTTGCAAACATTAAAAAAAAAAAAAAAAAGCCGCGTAATTGGAATATTTTATGCGCAGATGAGTTTTTTAGAGGCCTATAACAGTAATACTGTCTGCAGTTGATTTATAAATTGCTATTATGAAGGCTCTCTGGAAAAGAGATTTTTGTCTCTGCTAAAATATGAAGGTCATTGGAGCAAAGAAGAACTGTGCCAGATGAAATTCAAAACAAACATTGAATCTCTAAAATACCAATTAACAAACTATATATTCATTAAAACCTTCAAATTGACTTTCGCTAATCACAAAGTTGCACTTGTCTACCAACGAGCGGGATGAAAAAAAATTTTCTTCTTTTTCTTATTTTTTTTATCTTATATTTGATATATTGAACACCATTTTCTTCTGCTGTGTCATGCTTGAACTTTATAGGGGGTCTAAAGTATGACATTTAGGCGGGTTTTAGTACAGTTATGCCCTTTAACAAGACAACAATACCCGAAACAGATTGCAGAAAGTTTCCAACGAATCACCCCCCATAATCCCGCATTGATAAACATTCCTGGGCCAAACATAGTAATATAAAATAATAATATTGAATGAACAGAAAATGGATAGATGGATAAAAATTTAGAATGAATTGATTTTTATGAAAAAAATGTGTTCTTGCACTTAATGTTTTGTTCAGCAGTCCTTCAATGGTGATTTTTTTGCAAGTGAGCCATTTGCACTGGGAGGACATTTTTATTTTTTTTAAATGTGGTTATTTTTGTTGCCTAAAACCCTTTATTGGGTTAGGATACTGGATCTTTTATACATGCATAAAAATATTACCCTCAAAAATGAAATACAGTGATCCCTCGCTACTTCGCGTTTCGTTTATCGTGGCTTCACTACATCGCGGAGTTTTTTCCAAATTAAAATAACATTTAATAGTCAAAATAAAACTTCTAAATTGAGGAAACATGTGTCTAACCTTTAGGACAATGTAGTATTGCTCCAAATGTTCGTTTACATTCCTTTATTTAGAAGTCCGTTTTCGCGTGTTAGCACGATCGCAAATTAGCATATTTCCGCTAATTCATTAGCCTGCCCAGTACTGCTTGTTGGTGACCGTACTTCGCGGATTTCACTTACGGCGGGTGGTTTTTGGAACCAATTATCCGAGGGATTACTGTAATCCCAAAAACTGGAATGTAAATTTTCAAAATCTCGGTTCTATACAATAATAGGCTTGGAATGACAATCCCTTTTTCTAAAATTAAGATTTATTTTTTTGCAACAAACAGCTCTACCCCCCAAAAAAAACCTCAATGTCCTCCCCCGTGAGTGAAAACCAAGCAAGTCTGTACTGCTATTTCATCCTCCATACTTCCTTTTTTGTGGTGTGTTGCTGCACAAGTGATATTTATGTCTAGCTGTATGACTTATCAGAGCTTTGCAGGACTTAGAAAATTGAACCCCATTAGTGCTGGTTTCAGCCTGTCTTTGGTTTGTGTACCATCTGAAATATGCCTTGCACACTATGAATGTCAGCGTGTTCAGGTGAGATGAGCTCAATTTCACTACGACTGTATTTTCACGCAGCTTTGTGGCACTGCATACCAAACACAGCAGCAGCCTTGACCCTGCATTTGTTGTGCGAGTGCCCACATTTGTCCAGCTCCCGTTGCCGTCCATTCGTCACTCAACTCATGGTCATTACAGCAATCCATTGCGGGATTTATGACACCGCTTGATGTTTCATGGCTTTATAAAGGAAGATGAAAGTAGCTCTCAATGGCAGCGGGGAAAGAGGGAGAGTGCCAGTGATGGGGGGGATAGAGAGAAAGAAAATAAAACTGAAGGAGACAGAATTTTCAACTTTTCATTACTTTGGAATGAAATTGATGGGTCATTTCTGCAGGACATAAATGTGTCTGATATGATGGTTAAAAGGGCTGGGTTAAAAATTGGACCAACCCAGGAAGTTAGTCAATTTGACCCAACCAAATTATTATTTTTTTAAATAACCCCAAACTGGGTCAATTTGACCCAACAATTTTTTTTATAACCCAAATTTGGGTCAAATTGACCCAACTTCCTGGGTTGGTCATATATTTAACCCAAATTGGGTTGTTTTTAATGCAGTTTTTTTTAAAGGTGTATGTTTATGAGGAAAGACAAAAAAAAAATAATAATAAAATCTGGTATAAAAATTACAACGGTCAATTTGACCCAACGTTTTTTTTTTTAAATAACTCAAACTTGGGGCAAATTGACCCAACTTCCTGGGTTGGTCATATATTTAACCCAAATTGGGTTGTTTTTAACCCAGCTTTTTAAAGGTGTATGTTTATGACGAAAGACAAAAAAAATAAAATAAAACCTGGTATAAAAATTACAACGCATCTTTTCCGAGGCATATTCTAAATTAAATAAACTAAAAAAAAATAAACGGTCAATTTCTAGTTTGCATTTTGCATGGAGTTGGAGCACTTACACTTTATCAAACCTGAAACCACAAAATGCTTTAATTCCAGCTAAAACACAAACGCTATAAAACCAAATAAAGAATAGCCAAAATATCAAGTTGATGAAGATATTTAAAAAAAAAAAAAAGAGACTCATTAATTGGAAGACACACAAGCACACTCACACATAAATCTTGCAAGACGGCCATCATGACACATCTCTGCAATACTATAAGCTTGTTGTTTTTGTTTATTGTTTATCTCCAGGCACTGGGAGGCCTTTATGCACGCACACACACATATACCAGCGCTCCAAATTGTTCGATTAAGTGGGTCATCCGCTCTTGGAAGAAAAGCTTTTTTTTTTGTGTGTGTGCATCTCTTAGCCGAGAGGCAATCGCACCCTGCTACGGGTTTTGGCTGCACCTTTTAAGAGTATTTATGGAATTGACAGTAATGCACTCAGGAGGACTACTGGTTAGTTGTGTGACGTCTGCTTGTGTACACGTTTGAATGTCTCTGTGTGTGGCGCCAAGGGCAACCGACATAAATATGTGATTAGACGTGCACTCTATGAATTTATGTCTATGTGTGATGTGACGTCTAAAAGGTTTTGTTTTATTATTTAGGAATGACGAGTGGCACTAAAGAGTTTAGATTAGACACACACCTGTCACTGCATATGGAAGCCAATTATTAAACCGTCATGCTAGTTTTTGGTGAAAAAGAGCGAGACATTAAAAGAAAAAAAATATATAGATGACTTCCCGAGTTGTATAGATATGCTTTATCCCTTAAGATGTTTTTTTTTTTCAATGTTTAGTGTTTCACCAAATCATCAATCATTATGGCACTTTAAAGTGTTTTTTTTTTTTTTTACTTCTCTTTTTTTGTTTTTTGTGTTCGAAATAAAGATATCAATCAATTATTATTCTATGGGACAGCAAAATTCTGAGTGAATTTTTGGGATTTTGGACAATTCAATTTAAAAATGATGCATGTTAAAAAAATTAGACAAATGTCTGTCAAGATACCAAAAATACATTCAAATGGTTTCGTGGTTCTGCCGAAAACTGAGCCAAAATTTCTGGTGTGGTTTTTATTCGAATATTTCCAAAGAGATCTGTGAGTTCCAGATGTGTGTGATTATTTTGGCGTAACATCTGCATACCTTTGGAGCGTATTATTTTGTTTTGCCGTTTGACTAAGATGCTGAGTGTGAAGGGCACAGCACCTCAGGAGGAATGACACAACATATGCGCACAAACACACATGTATACAACTAACACACACACACATGCACGACTCCTTTCCTTTCTGTTCTTCCGTCGGATGACTCATCCCACCCGGGGACAACGAGAAAGGAGGAAGATAGATGAAACTAAACGAGGATGCACGACAGTGAAGTGGAAGTCTTTTTTTTCCCCACTGACCTTTCATTCCTAAGACTTAATCCGATTGCTTGTATGATTTACAACAGTTTATCCCAACCACATGCATCTTTACCACAATTTGGCGCTCATCTGGATGCTATCCAAACTTCCTGGGCATTAAATGACTGCCACTTTCTCTCACAGTTTGTCAACACTTATGAGCTTGTTTCAGGAAGCAGAAAGAACAAATGGAGGCTGTTAAAAGATGATTCTGCTATATGACACCGCTGACTCCATCGTCAAGGATAAGAGGGTATTGCTGAGGTGCATTGTGAATTGCTGACGGCTGCAAAGAGCCCAGATAGTTAAGTGGTCAGATCCCATGTGTCTATACATGCAGGATATGCCTATACTGCACCATTTTATCCCCCCCCCCCATCCAGAACTGTAATAAGGTTTCTCATAGCTTATTATAAAAGCTACACAACTGACAAGGTTAGTCTGAATTATTATGAAAGGTGAAGCAACGGAATGCATGCTAATAAGTATATTGATCAAGATAATTACCGTATTTTCCGCACTATAAGGCGCGCCTTCAATGAATGGCCCATTTAAAAACTTTGTCCATATATAAGGCGCACCGGATTATAAGGCGCAACTTCAATGAATGGTCCATTTTAAAACTTTGTCCATATAGTATAAGTTATATACATTTGGCCCGTGGGCCGGACTTTGAACACGCCTGCTGTAGTTGCTCAATATTGGTCCATATATAAGGCGCACCTGATTATAAGGCGCACTGTCGGCTTTTGAGAAAATTTGAGGTTTTTTTTAGGTGCGCCTTATAGTGCGGAGAATACGGTATAAATCGAGAGACGAATATTGGTTAATTTTTTATATATGGTGCCTTTATGTGAGTTGAACACATTTTTCAAGTCATCCCTTTGGTCATTTTAGCTCAAGATGACAATGGCAGGTAGAGGACACTTGTGATGCGCTGCTTGAGTTATTCAGGATTTGATTATTGTTATCTCCCTTCTTCCTCAAATAGAACCCAAGTTGGTGAATAAAAAAAGATGATTTCTGAAATTATTGTTAGAGTCATCACACAGCTGCTGAGATCTTCCATCCCCAAAAACAGAGACCTTGGCAGGGGACAGAGTTGAATCACCCTGGAACCCTACCCCCCACCCCCCCCTCTCCTAAATCGAGCCCGAAGCCCTGTGAGTTGTGCTCAACGAAGGAGAGAAGGGAGCTCGGCCCAACAGGAGACTTTTCTTGTCAGGCCCTGAGCGTGTTGTTCAAGTGTGTTCTTGTCCGTTTGTTTAAGTTTGTGTGTCACTCGGTCTGCACCAGTGCGTGCGAATGAGTTGCTGTCGTGTGCGAGCGACTCCAGCTGCAGTAAAATGTATAACGTTGCATGCATGTGTGAGTGCAAATGTCACTCACTAGGTCACACAAGCATTCTAAAAGAAACAGCTCCCGCTGAGGATTACTATCGATCCATGGTGGTGCTCAGCTGCATTTGGAAAACAATCTTCTTTTCTGATGAACGCCTGCATGTCTACTTAAAAAGTGTAAGTAAGCTTTGGAAGTACAGTCCGTTTAAATTAAAGGGACAAATCACCACCAGGTATGGAAAATGAGACGCTTACAATTTTCCACCTCCTGGAGTGAAAATCAAACGTGAAGACTTGAAGGTAGGAATAAAAACACACAAATAAGATCACATAAAGAGCTCGTTTGATTGACAGTCCAATACGCCTGCCTGGTTCCTGTCACATGCAGAATGTGATTATAGACTGGAAAATTCTGGGTAGACAGACGGCGATGGCAGGTCACTAACTTATTTGTGAGCTGCGCGGATTTTTTTCTGTGTTGTTTTACATTAAGTGCATAAGCGAGTGATACACTTTTAGTCCATTTCAACCGGTTAGCATTAGCCTTAATCTCTAAATCTTAATCCTTGCAGAGTGACTACTGTAGTTTGTGTTAGCATACAAAGTGTAGCTAGCATAATTGAAACAATCATTTTTGTTCCAAAATAAATTGTTTTCCTGAATTTTTTTTTGGGTCTGGTCATGCTCCCAAGTATAAAAGTTCATCTGTAAAACCCAGTGGCATGATCGACATGGTTTTCGCTCGCTTGACTTCTTTGGAGATGGTCTCATTAATCTTCATTGATGAGCATGATGGTTTCAGCTCAGAGGTTTAGAAAAATATTTTGGCTGCCCATTTAAGAAAACCAACGTAATGGTTCACTTGCCTGACCTCTGTGCAGGCATTGTGGGTTTGGTTCCGATGGGATGAATTTGTCTCTGTATTTGTTACAGTAATCCCTCGTTTATCGCCGATAATTGGTTCCAAAAACCAAGTGAAATCCGCGAAGTACGGTCACCAACAAGAAGTACTGGGCAGGCTAACGAGTTAGCGGAAAGATGCTAATTCCTGATCGTGCTAACACGCGAAAACGGACTTCTAAAGGAATGTAAACAAATATTTGGAGCAACACTACATTGTCCTAAAGATTCGACACGTTTCCTCAATTTAGAAGTTTTATTTTGACTTTTAAATGATTTTTGAGCTAAAAGCTAAAAGTAGTCGAGGTGAAAGTCAACTATTTAATGCAAAGATTATTTTTCTTTAGTGCATGTAAATAAAATAAACATACTGTGACTACCTTTAGCAATATTTCCAAGATGTTCAGGGCTACATTTCAGCCCCTCGAGAAGTTTCGGATCACTAAATCCTGATCCGGATAGAGTTTCAATGACAGAATCTATAGTTGGCAAGGTTATGTGGCAGCTATGTCGATATATCA
Organism: Syngnathus scovelli; assembly: GCF_024217435.2. Lineage (NCBI taxonomy): Eukaryota > Metazoa > Chordata > Actinopteri > Syngnathiformes > Syngnathidae > Syngnathus > Syngnathus scovelli. The sequence goes on along the minus strand of NC_090866.1, from coordinate 7,980,964 downwards.
AAGCAACACATTTCAACCCTGTCCTTAAAAAACATGCCATCACTTGACAAAGTAAACGTTAACCACTTTGTACTACACAAAACTAACCCAAACTTTACTGCTTGACAGAAATGGGACTTTTGAGCACCACCGTGGTTCAACTTGAGAATATTTGTGAGCACAGACTTTTATATAACCCGAGCTAGTAAAAAAAAAAGTGATAAATAACATACTGTACCACAGGCACACAGAACAGAATCTCATTTGTTAGACCTTGCCTGCAGCTACTGCTGTTATGAATCTTGTCCCTAGTCTCTGAATAGATATATTCATGATTAAGCCTCTCTGTGATCAATAAGGCACAAATATACAATTACTAGTGACATTAGAACAGTCAGTGTTCTACATTCAAATATTTTTTGGGGCAGTTTTCCCAATTTTATGCCACCTCAATCCCAGCTGGATGCCCCTTAAGGGCTGCCTGATCGTCTATGCTTTTAAATGAATGTTACATTTTGTTTTTTTCTTAACCATTATGGTCTTTAAAGCATTAAATCAGCAGCTTATAACTTTATTATAGACTTAAGGTAGACAAAAAGTTCTAGTTTGGGTTCATATATTTATACCAGGAGATTCAGGGGGTCACCTCCCCCCCCCCCCCCCCCTATACGGCCCTGGCTGATAGAGACTCAATCCCATTTGACCCCCACCAGAGCATTTATGTTCTTTTATTTTTTCATACAACTAAAATATTTGTATGAGTGTTATCCACAGCCTCTAACCTGACATTACAAACACACAAATAACACTCAAGCTCACTAATATTAAGTGAAGGTGAAACTCAAGCAATGCTGAGGAATTTCGAGTGAGCAATTTCCCGAGGCAATTGTTTAGATCCTGTATTTATAATCAAATCATGTGTATTTTTAGTAACATGCTTGGATAGTTGATATGCATAATATATACTTTTCAAGGGCTTAAATGGACCACGAGGACTCTTGTTTCCTCTCCAAAGACTCTTTCGCTCACTTGAGCTGCTCTGGCTGTTTAACACACAGAAAGTGGTCAAGCTTTTCCCACTTCCTGCGTTCTCAAGGAAAAAAATATGTCCTTCAATTTCTGGGTCCCATGGTTCATAATGATCTGTTCTCTGTCTCCCATAGGCAGGCCGTTACTATGGCAACTTGATGACGCTCTGTGGGAGAAGGGAGGGAGAGAAGAAGGGCGGGTGGGAGAAATGAGGAAGAGGTTAGCTGCACCAAAGATTGGCTCAAGAGAGATGATGACTCACTCTAATATCAAATATTAAATAAGGAAAAGCTACACAAGAAGACAGTTTAAATAGCTTTAAAATAATAGAAAGAGAGATTTAGTTAGAGTGTAGACGACCTGTTTAATAAAAAGATGTAAAGTATCGGTAAATATTCCACTCTTAACATTCATTTTGTTAAAAATTTTATTCATGTCATTTCCACAGAGAGCAGAGTTGACAGTTGTACAAGACACAGCTGAAATGTAATGGTATCGTCTATCGATATTAAAACTTTTATATGATTTCCTATCCCAGGTTCTTCTGTTACCATAGCAACCACCGGGTAGTATTCAAAACAAGTTGGTTTAATAATTTAAATTTTTTGGGGTGGTAAATGGATGGTGGCAGCTGGAGGGAAGTGAAATTCAGTCGGGGTATATTATTATTTTTATATTATAGGGGTAACTTGTTACCTGACTATCTTAATTTTCAACACAAATTACATTTTAAATGAAAAAAGTAGAGGTAGAAGTACTGATTAAATTCTTTTATTTCAGTAATAATAAAACCATTTTGAATTCTGAAGTGTACTCAAGAGTAAAAATGAATTTATTTATTTACGATACTAGTTTGAAAACTTGGAAAAATGGGATGAAATCAAATCAAATCTAGATTAGAAAAGCAACGCTCTGTGCCAATATTTATTTAATTATTATTATTATTATTATTATTATTATTATTATTATTATTATTATTATTATTATCTTGTTAGTCTTTCTGACGCAAAAATACACGATCTTGGGCAAAACAATCGCATTCTTTCAGTGAACTTCACCGGCGTTAGGACCCGGCGTTGACTTTGGTGGTAAGTCCGCTGCTGCTGCTGGCGGGGCAAGGCACAGCAGAGAAACCAACACGCACACAGCCACGCGTGCACGTACACGCGCGCACAAACACTCACTGTGCTCGGCTGTGGAGAGCGCAGAGAGAGAGAGAGAGACTGACGGAGAAAGAGAGAGAGCATCGGAACGCAGCGGCTTGTGCGCGCGTGTGTGCATGCGTGTGTGTGTATGCGTGTGTGTGTGTGCGTGTGTGTGTGTGTACGCTCTCACTCGGCGCTAGAAACGACTGACGGGGCGGACATGGAGCGATTCGGGAAAAACGCTGGGAATTGACCGAGCACTGACGCGAAGAGAGAGAATCCTGCAAGGACGGAGAGGAAATACGGGAGGAGAGAAGGACGCACGGAAGGAAGGAAGGAAGGAAGGAGGGCGGCGAGAAAAGTCTGACAGAGGATTGGAAGAGAGTGAAAGCGGCTCGTCTGGAACGCAGCAGGATTCTAAGGTGACTTTATGGCTCTTTTATTTGGTGCGTGACTGGACGTGCGTTGTTGACATGCGCTGTGACCGCACTTAAAGGGAACAGTCAAGGTGTGTGTGTGTGTGTGTGGGGGGGGGGTCTCAAAGTGTGTGCAATGCATGCGTGTATAGTTGTTATTTCCATACACTCTAAAAAGAGGGGGGCTAAAGTGTAAAGAGAGCTGACCACTGCAAACTGGAGTGAAGGGGTCCAAAGGAGCGGATACTTTCCACAACAAACTACAAACACGCACTTCCCTGCTGGGAAGTTATTTATTTGTGCATTAGACGATTCAGGTATAAATAATACCCTTAAAAGAAGGTCGGGGAGGTTTATCCATGTGTTCTGGGGTGCCTGGTCGGTTAAACGACCCTTGAAAGAATGTTCTTTTCTCCGGGGAAACTTGAGTGACAGTGAACGCGGCTTGAAAAGTTAAAGGGAGCATCCCTTTTTGTGCGCGCGCGCGCGCGTGCACGCGCGTGTCAGACAGCAAACAGGTTGAGGGAGGCAGATCCGATCAAACGCACAGCAACAGAGGAGCAAAAGCGTGGCACAGGCTGAGCAGCAGCACATTGCATTACACACACACACACACACACACACGAATGAATACACACATTCTCTCCAGCTCCGTCGCCAGCAGAACAGCTGGGAAAAATGTGTGTGTGCGTTTCACTTGATGCATGCCCCCCTGCCTCTGCACGTGCAGGACTGTTTGCTTTTGCATTATCTTTTTGCTTCTGTGCCTTTTGTGTCTCCACGCGAGATGTATGTCGGCGATGACTCTTATGTCGTTTCGTGGATCTCCCTTCTGGTGGAAAGGAGGAAAGAAAGAAGGAGGGCTTCCCAGAAAGAAAAGCGATCCGATGACCAAAGAATAAGGCAGATGAGAAGAGTAATCCCCCCCCCCCCTCCTCCTCTTGGTGATGAGAACAGAAGGGAGGGTTGAGATTTTAGGACAGGAGGAGGAGATGAAATGCAAGGCGGAGATGGAGCGAAGGAGACAGGGCCTGACGTGCTCCCTCCAGGAGTGCTCAGAGTGCCGCTCATTCATAATTCACCTCTGTGGCAAGCGTTCATTCACATATTGACCCCCCCCCCCCCATGGCTGCGCTCAATGGAGCTCTCAACCCCTCCACCTCTTGGTGTCTCTCAATGGACACCCCTGTGGCGCGGTGTTCACTTAGCACCGACTCCTCTTTTTCAGATCCTCCGAAAAGCTTTTTTTTTATGATTCTTCAGACGGCAGCACTTTCTCACCCGGAATCTCCGATGTGAGATTAAGTTGTGTAAATTGAATATTGAATTCAGACTCCACCCTAGACACAGATAATTGCTATGGATGGCTCGGAGGGTTAGCACTCTCACTACAAGTGTTGTTTGTCGGATTCCCCTAACACAGCTAAAGCAGCCTATTATGGATCTATAATTCATGTGTGAATGAATTGAATCGTCTGTGTTTGGATAAAAGGCGTTAGATGGCGTCTTGGATGCCAGGGCATGATTTATTCAGAGTAAATACTCAAAAATGGCTGTTTTGATGTTTTTGATTGTATCGTTTGTGACTTGGACTGCACTGTGGTGTAGTCCGACGTGATCTATGATAGATTGTCTGGAAAAAATATATTAATTAATAACCATGAATATTTTATAGGTTTGAAGGAATTTTACGTTTGTACGAAAGGGATTTATTAGGTTTTCTCGGAACAAAAATGTGATTCTCAGCTGAAAATAATGTTATAAAATAGAAAAATAATAATAAATTGGACAGTATTTCCCGCTGTGTTTTTTTTTTTTCATCATCAACTATTTTGAGCAGATGGCAAGGACAGTACGCCTCCATCTTTTTCTTTTCCTGAATTTTTTTGGGATTTCCTGGAGTGACCACTGAAAATGTTGAGTAGAAACACTAAGTGGGTGGTTGTGTGTTTGATCCATGCGATCTTGCGGCTCCAAAAGAAATTCGACTGTTTTGTCTATGGCTCCCCGTGTTTTTGAAATTTGTTTTGAAAATTCTCAAGTGAGTCACTCACAAGTCAAGCTTGCATTTGCTATGCTGACAGCTGCGATAGCGCTCCACAGTAAAAGCAAAAAACCAGACACGGTTCTTCCATCCAAAAGAGTGCGAGCCTTTTCCTTCAGAATTCCTGATCAGGACTCAGCCTGTGCTGTTGTCAAGGGTTTGATTCCCTTACGACTCCGAGCATACCAAATATAGCAAAACTAATTAAAGACGTGGTTCACACCCATCAGAAAAAAAAAAAAAATTGCATTGTGCGTTTTGATGGAAATCTCATGAGGTGCCTTGCTCTTGATGGGATAGTTTTCATAACTCCCAATTGGCATCAGTAGAAGCAATTATTGAGGCTCAGATGTTTGAAGAGAACCGAAAAGAGCAATCACAGTGTAATGCTAACGACATTTAAATCTATCCATACCTTACATACTTCCACCTCTTATTTTCACAAGTGTAAATCCGAGCGTCTGTGCTATGACCTTGGTTGCTATGACAACTGAGTGGGTCAGCTTAAGTCTATTCATACACAACAGCCCGGGAGTACAATGAACTGCTGGTTTGAGACAAAAGGGTGTCTTCTAAAACAGATTGTCGACTAATTTGGAACTTCCCATCTCATATATTATCAGAATGGCCCAGAATTACCGTATTTTCCGCACTATAAGGCGCACCTAAAAACCTCTAATTTTCTCAAAAGCCGACAGTGCGCCTTATAATCAGGTGCGCCTTTATATATGGACCAATATTGAGCCACTACAGCAGGTGTGTCCAAAGTCCGGCTCGCATGTCAAATGTATATATCTTATATATGGACAAAGTTTTAAAATGGGCCATTCATTGAAGGTGCGCCTTATAATCCGGTGCGCCTTATAGTACGGAAAATACGGTAGTTTTTCAGACCTGGCTTGTGGTCTTCTGTAGTGTGATCTTCATTGCCAGGCAGAATTCATGTTGACTATGGGATGCATTTTATTGTATTTCCTTTATCAGAGGGTTTCAAAATAAATGCCCTAAACTATTGGTGTCAAACCCAAGGCCTGGGGGCCAGATATGGTCCAACTTATCATTTTATGTGGCCCGCGAAGACAAATTGTGCATCGACTTTATGTGTCAATACTAAAATTACAAATTGTATTCACCTTTAAAAAAATAGTGATACTGCTAGCAGTTACTTTTATAATTCATCTTTTTAAAATATTTGAACAGTTTATACTGGATGGATCTTTTCTACCTATGGCTTGAAATTTACACAAATATTTACTGTAACCCCCAAAACAAGCTTCGAGTTAAATCGATGTTTTAGCACAAGAGTGGAAAAACAATGTGGCCAATTGATCGAGATAGTTTTAAAGAATAATGGCTCTTTGTATCCGCCAGGTTCTAATAGTCTTCGATAAGACATGAAGTAGACAGTGACAAGCCACAGTGCCCAAAAATTACCTTTCCACTTCAACTTCCTAAGGTGCTGCCAGCCGCAAACTCACATAGAGAAAAACAAATACACACATGCATCAACACGGACCCACACGTTAAAAGAGCTATGTGTAAAAATAGAGCTCACAAACAAATAGGGGGTTTTATATTTACAGGAAGTTGATGTCATGTTTGGTATAAAATCCATAACAGACAAATTGAGGTATCAGTTTCCTTCGCTTTGGCCTACTTTTTATGTGCCCTTAAAAGAGCTGCAGAGTTCACGGAAATGTTGTTTACGTGCATTGTTTTTCGTGGCGGAGGCATGCACAGAATGACGCTGCTGCGGTTGCCAAGCAACGCTGGGACGTGGGCGGAAGGATTTCCTGTCCTTAGGAAGCACTGTTTATGAGTTTGTGTGTGTGGGGAAAAAAATTTGAGTGTGCATTTCAGTATTACGCTTTTAATTTACTCTTTGCCTCAACTATAAGCATAAAAAAAAGTTACAAAAGACCTTGTGTAAACATGAGAGGAAAAATGGCTGGGAAAAAAAAAAAAAATCTGGTCTGTACAGTTTGGATGTGTGTTGCATAACCTCAAACGCTCCTGCACTGTGACATAGCAACTGTGCTCAGTCCAGCCAGCCTCTGTGCTGATGATGTCATCAGCATGCCTGTTTTTTTTTTTTTTAATATCTTCTCTCACATGAGATTGCAATTATGTGTTCTTACTCTGTAAGCAATCACACACATATGGCGTGTCTATCCTGCAGGCGTCGGACCCCACCATTACGTAATTGACATTGAGTGAATGGGATGACGTCAGTATGGCGCTCTTATATTCTTTCTGGCTAGCTACAGTGATGTCACAAATGGAGGCAGCCATACACAGTGGTGTTTGTGTGTTGCTTTGAATTATCACGTGTAAGGACAAAAATGACCTCAGGAACCTTCTGATTTGCTTAATCTGTTTATTCCTCCCCTGCAATGGCTCCATTAAATTTGACTTTTTTGGGTGAAAGTTATTAGCAGATTTGTTTCACATTCATCCAGCCCCCCTTCAAGTGGCTACTGTTTGAAATTGATACCCCTGTTGTCTCCCAACTGGTAACTCCATCCCCCGGATTGCCCTTCAATCTGTGACCGTTTGACCTTTTGTTGATTCTCATTCTGTGAAAGCCAACAATGCGAAGGGAGATGGAGAAGATGCGGTGTTGACTTCACACATATGACACCATCCGGTTCTTATTTTAGCAAAACAACACACAGCGTCACAGAGTTGGTTAGCCTTTTATGGCAATCTACCAAAATAACTTTTCCAGTTGAAGCTGTGAAATGTGGATCTGTTTGTGTCTTTTTTTTGGGGCGGTCATGTCCAAACTCAGCACATAACCCGTTAAGAGGATGGCGAGTTTAAAAGATATTTACCCACACATACTCACAAAACAAACATCTTGTTTGTCCCACTTTTTGCTTTAACCTCAAACTACACACACATTTGCACTTTTGTTTGTTTATAGCCAAAAATAATAATGTAGGTTATTTTTCCTGGTGGCTCAGACTTAAAAAAAAAAAAAAAAACATGGTACACAATGAAATTTTCTGACTTTTAATTGTTTTTAATGCTTAAATGACATTTAATTCTGTGAATATGACTATTCACACTAAAATAGATTACATAATCTCGCTTCTTCTAAATCTGAACCAACTGGAGATTGACCAATTTCCCAGAAACGGATCGCGTACCAAACTCCAGGTTCCATTTTATGAAATGCGGTAAAAGATAAAGCAAATTCTATATACGCAATATGATGCACCCCCACCACCAGGAGTCTTTGAGCCTTAGTCAGCGTCTGTGTGTCCATGCGTGGGCCTGTTCCCTGGCAATGTTAGGGGGAAAAAATACCTTCCCATATGATGTAAGCACCCAAGTGCGTGTGTGCATAATTGCAAGCTTGTGTAAGTGTGTGATGGTCATTCTCGGAGATAGGGTGCCTGAAAGAAGAGAGTCACTCCCGCATTTAAATATCCGACGTCATGATGCAAACAGACGCCAATATTTTCTGCCGATTTGTCCAACTCATAATTAACTGTAATAAAATCATTTATTCATCACTTTCCACATCACTTGGTCAATTTTTTTTTCCCATTTCCTTCCTGTTCATTTTTAATTCTGTTGGCCACATGCATCCTTCCTTATATGGCTTTCTGGAATTAGTTTCTTGCTTGCTCTTTAATATAATGAATTTCCTCCCTCTGGGACAGGGCCTGATTATTTGAGCTGTTCAGCAGCACGGCAAAAAAAACCATTTGAATTAAAAAACTACACACCAATTGACATGAAGGAATTTGTACAGGTTAATTTCAGTCTAGTTTTTGCCATAGAAGCTGGAAAAAATTGTGCATGTGTGTCATTACTAGAATTGCAAATTGTCTTCACTTTTAATATTTTTTTTTTATATTTGACCAGTTTTTCCTCGTCTGATTTGAAAACGAGTTATTTGTCAGTTTGTTTTGTAGCTTTTACTGTATATAATATGAGGTGCTCGTACATTTATTTGGATTGACAGTCATAACGGCCCTCCAAAAGAAGCTATGACTACAATGCGGCCCTTGAAAAAAAAGAGTTTGACACCCCTGTTCAAGATCCATTCATGAAATCAAACACTCTGCTCCCCCTCTTATTCATCTCTTCCTTGACTGCAAACCATGTGAGCCATTTACACAATTCCAACCCTCGTTTTCATAAGAGGAATGTCCTTGGCCTTTCCGACCTTCGCGCTACCGCTGAACCCTTCGTCAAACACCCGGGGCGGGCTTTCACGTGGCGTTCAGACCAATGACGAATCGTGTGGATAATGACATCAGTTAACGAAGAGTCTTTAGGACCGGCCCCTCGAGGTGATTCGTCGCAGAGAGAGTGCTCTTGCTGTTATGATGATTAAGTGGTATATGAAGGGCTATCAGAGGAGAGCCCCTTAATGAAAGTGGAGCTCAGAGAGTGCAGGCATTGGTGAAGCTGTGGAGAGCTAGGAAAAAAAGGAAAAAAAAAGAGGGGAATTGAAAAGAGTTTAAGGTGGGGGACAAAGCGTGCGAGAAGAAGAAAGGAGAGAGAGGGAGAGCACAGAGGTGAATTTTTAGCAGCTCTGTCAAGACTTGCTGAGTCTGAGTGTTTATGCTCTGGATGTAGCGCGAGGCAGGCGGCGAGCACAGGAAACCACAGTCAAAGAGCAAAGCAGAAAGGGAACATGTGTCTGGGAATGCAAACAAATATGGAAGATCCAGTTGACCTAAATGCGTTTACATGCAAGAATGCTCTTCGGTGACTGTGAACATCAATTTGCCGACTCCTTATCCCTAGGCCATTTTTATTCGATGATATTGATTGCCATTAGTCACTTTCTACCATATCTAAATTCAGAAATAATGTTTTCCAATCATATTGGCAAAGCACCGAAATTCATGGATTCTTTTACAGGGGTGTGTCAGAAAAGTTCCAGGACGGTGTGGATTATAATTTTCCTATTGCATTGCAACAAACTGAATTAAAAAAAAAAAAATCTAGCTTCATCATTGAGAGAGCAGCTTCACAGAACTCCCATTAGCATAACCCTCTGCAATGCTATAAACCAGAATGGCATTTAGTAGATTGCAGCCTTCCAAGCCTGAACTATCCTGATTTGAATCAGCAAAAAAAAAAAATACTTCACACATTCCTGCAGTCATCAATGTGTTGACATCAGTTAAGGATTGTTAATTCGTTCGAACATCGCAAAGTGACGAACGATTTTCTCCACTTGCAAGTGTTCAAAAGGCATACTGTCTGGTTCTTGCAAATAAGTTAGAGTGAGAATCACTCTAACATTAATTAACAGACAAATATATTGTAAAAATCTCACGTTTTAAAACCTACAGAGAAATTCGTGTTGTTTGTTCTTAGTCTTTGGGAACGAGCCGGGGCACCCACAGAGATCTCAACACAAGCACTCTACCACTGTGTCTGTATTTAGGGTAAACATTCGAGTGGGAGTGTGTGTGTGCCAACAGATGGACCTTTCTCAGTTTATCCAACAAACACTACTGTCAGTGGCGTACACTTGGCACCAGGCAGATGGATATGTCGGACTTTGCTTCTGAGTCGGGCAGAAAACATCAGATAAGGCCGCAGGGGGTTCCAAAAGAGCAGTTTTTCCTTTTAGCTCAAACTTATGATGCGGTTACTGTATTACAGAGGCTTCACTTTTAAAAAAAGGATGCTTCCTTACTTTCTGACACATCACCCATGGCTAAAGGAATGGAGTCGGAAAAGCTCAAGATAGATCAGAGACTAAAAATATAAACCACATTGTGTGTTGTTCTTCTGTGTTCACCGGAGTGAACACCCCGAGATGAATATCTACAAAAAGATTCAAGATGTATAAAGAGTGCCAATTTATCCAGGTATCTTATCTAAATCCGGGTAATTTGGGATTTTAAGATCCAGGGGAGCTTGTGGTGTTTATCAGATGTGAGTGCTTCAGGAATTATCTAATCAATGGACGACCTCATCTGATTTCTTGATCCATTCCGGACCATGACGCCCAGGAGTATAAATGAAAGAAAAAGTGATGATGTGTTTTTGTTAGTCCGGGAGTGACAAAATGGAGACTTTCTTCATGGTAGCCCAAAAACTGTGATGGCACCCCTGCATGTAAGAATGGTGTCCCTCATCGCTAATTCTGTTAGCAGGACTCGTCAGCTAGCATACGCTGAAATGTTGCTAAAGTTGCTAATGCTAATGAAATGTCTCTTCTTGACATCCACTTCCTATTTACCCTCTTTCTCGTCCTTCTTATTTTTCTTCGTCACTCCTTCTTTGTATTTTGTGATTAGAAGATTCCAGATCAAGGTTAAAGATAGAAGAACCTTGTATTATTTTTATTATTTAAAAACCCGAGTATAAAAAAAAATGGCTGATCGTTAATTGAGTTGCACTGGGCAGTGGCTTGGAGGGAAAAGCCAAAATTGACGGAGTGTAAGAAACTTGACAAACACAAATGTAACCAAAAAAACACAGAATATCAAAAGCAGATAAATGTCACATTGCCAAGAGACTGCTTATTAACCACTCCACTAAGCAAGGCTTAAGTTTCAAAACAGCAGGCTCATTGCCAAACCTATTTAAATCTTGTCTAAACAGAAAAAAAAAAGACAAATCCTTATTGAGTCTGTCACAAGCACCTTCATTAACCGTATAAACTTAGCGGGAGAGTTTTTCCAGCTTTAAATAATTTTACAGCAAGCGCTATAAGAGGGAGACGAGCACATAAAGGCACTTTTGCCTAATTCAGCTCTTATCTTACGGGCAGAGATAATAAAAACAAATTCTGTGACTGTAAACAGTAATTTACTACCTTCCTTTTTCTAGAGTTGTAAGAAGACAAAAAAGTGTGTTAATGTTGGACACAAAGAAGGTGATACTGACACATACACAAACTTACAGACAGTTTAGTGATGCAGTGACTCGGATAAAAAGTGGCGCCGTGGAAATGATAAACATAATCTTAATAAAGTAGAAGCATTAAAATAGCAGCGATGACCTGTGCTTTAAAATAAAATCTTAAAGGAGCTCACTTTTCCTTACAATAGAAATATTGCAATCGGAAAATATTATTTTATTAAATTAAATCTCAAATTTTCTTCACCATCAGATTTATTGTCTCAATACCTTTCATGATTCCCATGTACAGTTTTTGTGAATTTGAAAAACATGCTAAATTAACCATAGAGGGCACGCTTATGTAACCGGACGTTCTCTTCCAGTTTTTGTGCCATTTTTTTTTTTTTTTTTTTTTTTTTTTTGGTGGTCTGTCACAAACTGTCGGCCAGTGGCTGAGAGCCTCTGCTGCTGTTTGTTACAGATAAGTCAAGAAGCCAGAGGGGGGAAAAGAAAAAGGGCACAGACAGAGTCCTGCTTATTTATTTGAAAATAGTGATTTTTTTGGGGTTGTTGTTGGGGGGGTCGGACATCCCGATGGAAAAAAAAAAAAACATCTGTCTTCAGAACTTCGTCTCAACACTATCCTCAGTAGATCCCGTTTTTTTTTTTTCTTGATACAGTCCAGCAAACCTTTCTCCTGGCACTTTTTTTGACCTGAACCCTTCCTCGGTTGCTATCAAAGCTCTCTTGGCTGTGACTGTGCGCTTTGATACCCAATAGTGTTTTGAACACTCTTTCTCAGTGTCTCACTCCGTCTTGTTCGCCTTTCCCTCAATATTGTAAAAGAGCACAGACTGCCGACAGGGACCCCCGCTCACTGTCAAGCAGAGAACGCCTTTGAGGGAGCGAGGGAAGGGTTGAAGACGAAGGGGAGGGGTTTGATACCAGGTGCGTGTTTTGTGAATCTCGATTTATTATGTCGTCAAATTTCAATTCGTTGTAGTTTAATCCTGTGAGGCGGGAGGATTCGTGAAGATAGACAAATGTAATCCATTTTTTCAAGCTGAGAGGAGAGTGGGCGATCCAAAAAATGGACAAGAACATGTTTCAAATACCTCAATCTGATGGTGAAATTGTTCTTCTCTAAATACTTCTTGTAGGTTCTTTCCCAGATTGGTTAAATAAAGTCTTGTGACGCAAAACATCTGGCGTGCCAGGTTAAGTGCAGTCCTGACTTGCCTTTTTTTGGCACACCTTATTTTTTGCGAGCTACCTGCTTCTACTAGTACTTCTCATAAATTACCACTGGCATATCACGGGATTAAGTTTAGAACCTAGAAATTCCACGCAGAGATGTTCCTGTGGAGATTCAAACTTAGATCTGCTGACTGTGAGGTAGAAGTGCTGAACACGAGTACGTGTTGCCAAAATTAAAATTATATGCAAGATTGGTGATTATAAGGCGCATAACTGCACATTAAGAGAATTTATTTGTCCCACACGGGGAAATTCCATTGAGGGAAACAAACTTTATTCAACTTCAATTTGTCATCGATATGTAATCCGCACCTGTTGAGATTTGAGAAAATTACTGGATTTTAAATGCGCCTTATAATTTGAAAAATACGGTATTGTCTAATATACAATACATAAAATACAATATTCTCTATTAAGCCTTAGACTGTTGCTTAATTCATAAAAATGACATCTTGAAATTATAAATATATATAAGGGAATTATATTTATTTATTTATTTATTTATTTATTTTTTATATATGTATTCATATATGTATTTGTTTATTTGACAGGGACAGTGTACATCACTGAACATTTCTCTAGATGCACCAGAATTAGCAAAGGGTCTAATATTTGACTTTTTTTTTTTTTATTTTGCTTCCCCATTTTTTATTTATTTTTTTGCACAGCCATCACTTTTGCAGAAAACTATAATCGACAGAGGTGTCCACGGCAAAGGAACATAACTGGGACTGCCTTGAAGCAGCTCTGCTCGACACTGATGACACCAAAACACTTTTTCACACGCGTGTGGTGTCATTTTCTTGCATTCATAAGTTCCGTGTAGATAAATAAGAATGGGCGTAAAGCTGTGCACTGTGTTGTTGACAGCTCATTAACCACAGGAAAGCTGAGCATCTTTTTGGGCTGATAACACCAAACTAAATTTAATAAGACAAACTAAGTCTATTAAATAAGAACCTGTCCCTTTTTATTTTGAGTTGTCTTTAGGAAATATTCTAAAAGGGGGGGGGGGGGGTTAGGGCACAGGTGTCAAACTCAATGCCCGGGGGCCAGATACGGCCCGCCACATCATTTTATGTGGCCCGCGAAGACAAATTGTGCATCAATGTCATTATTAGAATTGCAAATTGTTTTCACTTTTAATAATATATATTTTTTTAAATATTTGACCAGTTTTTACTCGTCTGATTTGAAAACGAGTTGTCAATTTGTTTTGTAGCTTTTACTGTGTATAATATGAGGTGCTCGTACATTTATTTGGGTTGGCGCTTCGAAAGAAGCTCTGACTACAATGCGGCCCCCGAATAAAATGAGTTTGACACCCCTGGACATGAAACTTGATTGCACATGTAGAGCCACAATTAGGAGAACTTTTTCTAAGTGGCACCAGGACAGCAAAGTAAAGACATGAGTGGCTGAGTGAGCATGTGAGTGTTGTAATTGTCAAACCGTCTTGTTTTTTTTTTTAAGCTTGACTCAAGTGCTGTGTCCTTCACACACAAACATAACCCCAACAGATGTCACCTTCAAATGTTCACATTCATAGTTTGTATGCGTCTGACTCTGATCAGTCTCCATCCTAAGGCGGTGAGGGCGAGCGTGGCTTTGCCACTGCTGGATGCCGATGAATCACAGCAAGCTTACTTTTGTTTGCCTGACGCAAGTGTCTGTTTGCTTTGTTGGTTAGCCTACTTTGGAACACAGAGGCTCTTGCGTGTCTGTGTGTGTCTGCGTGTGCCGTCTTGAATTATTCACCGGCAGTATTTGATTTGGTTCTATTGTACATCACATATGTCGTGTCGGAGATATTTGCCTCAAAGGTAGTTGCAGACTTTTTTTGGGAGGAAGCATTTTGAGTGTTTTTGTGGCTCATTTGAAATATTTTGAGATTCTTTTTTTTTTTTTTCACTTTGAAATTACATTCTAGGACGCCATTACTGTATATATCTTGTCCAAATTATTTATTTGGGCATTATATAAATAAATATTTATTTTCTACTGCATTTTTTTGCTTGTGGGAAAGTTGTAGAGCATGATTCACTTCATCTTTAAATAATTCCAACCAATCTAAAAAATCCAGAGGTCAGCATTTTTCTGCTCACAATTGCTAAAGGAGTTTTAAAAAAAACATTCAGAGAGATTTAAAAATATCCTCATAGTCAACATAATATATTTAATTGCAGGAGGCCCTACTTTGTTGCCTTAAATTGAGAATCAAGAGGGTCAAATTTTGGTGAGCAACTGTGAAACTGAAACGACGTAATGAGGCTAATTAGTCAAAATAAAAAGTTCCTGGAATAACTCTTCGAGTACCAATTTGGCAACAATTTGCAAAAAAATCAGGTATGTGCTGTTAAATAGGTCAACATTATAATTTGAATCACTTTTGGACATTTGATTAAAACCAGCTGCACATTGAATAACAAGGCTGAAATAGAAAAAAAAAAATGGAGAAACTCGAGCAAATTCCAGTCACTGCAGGACCTTCGCACACCAACCAACTCGCTGCAATAAAAAAAAAAAAAATGCAGCCCCCTGGCGAACAACGATTTGAAGCTATATTATTTTATGGAGTCACAAACAACATAGTCCGATTGTCAAGGAAAAAGCGGATTTACCTTAGCTGCCATCGTTATTATGTCTCTGTCTGTGGAGAATAAAAAAAAAAAAGAGAAACAGGTGAGAAGAAAAAAAAAATCTTGTGGGATCTCCTGGCAATGATAAAATTATAAATATAGTTTGAATGGCAGTCAAAATAGTTGCAGACAGTCAGTCTGCACTCTACATGACGCTTGTTTGTTGCTGGCTTTTTGTATTGCGGATATTTTTATTTTTACTCTCCGCTTGCATTGTTTATTTCGCTAAACTTGCACTCTGTTATATATTTAAAAAGTCAAATGTACAGTAAAAATGTATTTATTTTCCGTCTCTGCTTGTGTGAATATTTCAGGCTATAGTGGTTTCCATAGAGCATTGGGCTGGGATCAGGGGGTCAACAGCAATCCCCACAGCACACCCCTGACCCCTTGACCTCTATCCCATAATTCTTTGCCACCATGGGTGACATGGAGGAAGACATAAACCGACCTTACAGGATGTGATTGGTCTTGCTCAGCTTGCTTAAAGCCCAGTGGAAACAGGAAATGCGGTGGGGTGATAGTCCAGAGCTTGAAAATGGACACCATAACTAGGTTTCCTTCCTTGTTGACATATGTAGCAGAAGTTATTATATTCCACACTCACATTTTTTTTTTTTTTTTTCATTTTCTGCCTATGATCGGTCTCCCTTCCCGGCCAACCTGACTATGTGCAGGAGTGATAAAGGTCGTCTTTTGTCATCAAAAAGTACAGATTAGTTTTGCCTCGGTGCATCTGACTGTTTGCTTTATCACTGGGACCAGAGTGTGCCACAAGGTTTAGCTAACCTCTCTGCAAGGTAATAACTCCTACTAGTCTTTTGTATTAACTCAAACACTAGTAGCATTACCACATACCGTATTTTCCGCACTATAAGGCACACCTAAAAACGTGAAATTTTCTCAAAAGCCGACAGTGCGCCTTATAATTAGGTGCGCCTTATATATGGACTAATATTGAGACATTATAGCAGGTGTGTCCAAAGTCCGGCTCGCGGGCCAAATGTATATATCTTATATATGTACAAAGTTTTAAAATGGGCCATTCATTGAAGGTGCGCCTTATAATCCGGTGCGCCTTATATATGGACAAAATTTTACAATGGGCCATTCATTATAATCAATCCGGTGCGCCTTATAGTGCGGAAAATACGGTAATTTTAGCGCGAGGTCAGGGGGAGGGGGAATGTTAGCACAGTCTTTATTTGACTGTGTCGTGGAGACTGACAGGAAAGTGTGGATGTGGCATGCAACGTATATCATAAGCGGGGATCAAACTGACAAAGTTGTAATAGTCGTTTCAGTCCACTAAGGGCCCAGAGTAAAGCCGAAACGTTGACGGCATGTCATAAGACTATATTGGTTTTATTTTAATATTCCTCCACTGATGTGGTTTGGGCGGGGGGTGGAATATAACAGCCAGTAGGGAACAGAGTTGTGATGTGAAGCATATTATTGAAATGTTTCTTCTGGCTATGGCGTGCAAAACATTCCAAAATCAGAAGCGCCAGCCAACAGGGAATGAAGATCTTCCGAGGATTAGGTAAATTTGACATGTGATTTAGACTCGTATAGACGAGAGCGTGAATACATTGTAAGATGATTACTCTGTCAATTAGATAATAGGAATTAATATTATCCAGAGAAGATTTTTTTTCGCAAGGCTGCTTAAGGATGTCAGTAGAGGTCAGCAGGGTGCATTAAGGTCAATATTATTAGGGTTATGTTTGGCTGCTGATTAACATATCTGGAGTTCGATCATGCCGATGTTTGTTCATCTTTGGATTGTCAAATGTTTTATTTTCATGACATCCATTGAAGCAGCCATGACGGAAAGTGCTTCCCTTATCACGTGTCCCTTTTATCCCTGCTAAAATATTAAAGAGGACCAAACACATCATTCATAAAGTGATTTGTGCTTTCTGTTCATCTACTTGTCGCAGACATAATGAGGGTAAAGTGGCGGGGGGTCTGCAGATATGACCTAATTGCCAAAACCGAATGTTAAAAATCCCTCCAGTGGGTTCCTTGGTCCCGTCGTCTTCCTAACAACCAACAACAGCAAACAAGAACCAGATTCAAAAAGTGTTGTCTGGAATTGGGCTTGAATAACATTGTGTATCCTCAGCCTTAGCTACTATCTAATAAATTAAATTAAATTAAATTAAATTAAATTAAATTAAATTAAATTAAATTAAATTAAATTAAATTAAATTATATAATAAACAAATACCATTTACCTGTAGGTATTGTTTTTTCTTGTAATCTGTAGACAATGTTAAATACCAGGAGTGGAAAGCTACCAATAAAATAAAATAAAATAAACAAAAATAAAATAAAATAAAATACCATGTATCTGTAGGTATTGGGTTTTTTGTAATCTGTATACAACGTTAAATACCAGGAGTGGAAAGCTACCAATAAAAATAAAATAAATAATAAACAAATACCATTTACCTGTAGGTGTTGTTTTTTTTTGTAATCTGTATACAATGTTAAATACCAGGAGTGGAAAGCTACCACGCACAAGAAAATCAACCACACTCATAGTGACAAAAACACCTCCCACTCTTTTACAGCCAAACATGTTGCTCCGCCCACCTATCCCAATCATATGCAAGCATATGTTGTAAATAGAAGTGCCTTTATGAGTTTGCTCTATCCGCAAGGAATTTAGTTTTTTTGTGGTACAGGATGTACTTGCACGGTTTTCATTTTATTTTCTGTCTCTATGGTGAAAATAACACAGGGTGTGTATATACAGTATATACATACATTTAAATCCGTACGTCTAGCGTAAAAGTCACACAAGCAGATGTAAACGATTATGGCCCAGCTCAAAGACGGAGCAGTAAAGGAATTTTTGGAATGGCATTTGTTTGCGGTATGACATCTGTGAGGGTCGCCGTTTTAATCTGGGATATTAAAATGTGTGAATGTTTGTTGTGGCATGTAAACGAGATCTTTCAGAAAATTGAATTTTGACCTCTTTTGGCAAATTGTGTTGAAAAATAGTTTTGGTCAAGTGCATAAAAACAAGTTGTGCAAAAGAAAATACGTGAAAATCTAAATATCGTTGGATCACCAAAACTAAAAGCTGATGTATGATTGTCCATACCCGATTCCAAATGACATCGGCAACCCATTAGTAATGTTTCACATTAGTAGTCGTTAACGAGAAAAACAAGATGGCGAAACAAATAAATACAGAGCTTCTTCTCATTTTTAAGCCTTGGGGCAAGTAAGGGGCGGGGGGGGGGGGGGGGGTTCCTGACTGGGTGCTATTCTAGTTTCATCAGTGATGTTTATAATCTGCTTTTTGGAATCTGTATTCATGGCAGCGTAGGAATAATCGGAGACACCAACTGTTCTCCAATGGTGTTTCAAACTGGGAAAAGCCATTTATTCTAATTGAATTGTCTCTTTAGAGGTATGTGTTATCAGGTTAGAAAGTGCAAACAGAGCTGGGGTGGTGCCAGACCTCACAGATTATACCTTCAATACGAGATTGGTATGCATAGGATTTAACATTGAGCGATACTTAGTGAGATAATCAGAAAGTGTACTTTGGGTCTTGTGTGCACACACAAATTCATGAGGGAGGGGGGGAGGGAGACACAAAGCCAAGAGTGGACATGCCAAACAAATCAAAACAAGGCATGCAAACACAAAAAGCGATCTGGAGAATGAAGAAAACAGAGAGAATGGCACAGTCCCATCTGTCATACAAATGCGAGGATATTTTCACGCACACACCGACGTATTCGCATCATTTTGTCTGAGCTTGAGCGATATCTGCCTTTGTCCTTTAGCGGTTGGTCTTGAGGGGGGCTGCTGTTGGAGTTGCATGAAAGTTTTGTTTAGAGCTGAGCAAGTGCGTTAAGCTTTATTAGAACCCACGGGAGACACCATGGCACACACACATATGTGTTTCTACACACACACACACTCAAGCACGAGGCTTGGGCGGCAGCTCACGCCGGCCCCAACCAACAGTGAGGAGTTTGTTGTCATAGCAACAGTAAAATGAGATGACTTTACTGTCAGCCGTAATGTTTCATGGCCCCCTTGCCGCTATGGCAACATAACAAGGAGGAGGAAGAGAAGAGATGGAAAGAAGGAGAGCTTCGGATCCATCTTTACATTCCGGGATCAATGTCAGGAAGATGCCCTTGCGTCTTCTCCAGGAGAAGCACGGACACACTGTGACAAGCTTGTCAAACGTAAAGACGCTAACAAAGGCACCCATGCACACGTCAAACCCTTTTTCCAGCTTGCCCATCGTTTTGATGCTCCACATTTATAGTCACCGGGGCAATTTGAATTCATTACGTTCAATGTCAATATTGGTGAAATAACGTTCTTCCTCGGACAGGTACAGCTTGTTGAATGAGCGTGCCGCTGTCAGAAAGTGTGCGGAAAAAGAGGAAAAGGACGATCAAAGGCTTGTTGGCGTTTCCCTCTGCTGTCGGGAGAGCCAGCTGGAGCGACTACGGGCGACTATACGCAAGGCTATAACGTGACAAATCTATATTTAGCCGAGTCCTTCCACTACAACCCAAGAGTTATCAGCGTGGGTAGGAAATTGAAAGCGGGGATAGGTAGAAAGAGCAGACAGAGACGAGAACCGTGTTGTTTCCATTTTGTTGCCATGGTGACATAGCGCCCGGCGAGCTTGTCATGGCACGGTAGGTTGCCATGGGTGACAGCTGCCCGTCAATCACGCAGAGTGAAGGGACAGATTGGCAGATGATCACCTTGGATTAGAGAGTGATCGCACCACACAGGGGCCGGCCAGAACATATCTGGACTTAATCCCCGTGTCCTAATGGTGCTGCTCTCTGATGTGTGTGCGCCTTTCATATGCGTGTCTGTATTTGCACGCAACATCCAGAATTTGTATCCATCACTGGTTTTACAAGCATCCTGACTGGATTTGAGATTGTGCCCACACTTGAATGTGACAACAAATAATGAGTAGATTAAATTTTGATTGTGCTCATTTGTTGTGGCCCCTTGAGCAAGGCACTGGGAAGTTGCCCAACTCTTTAATGTGTCACTAATGGTGTGTGTGTGTGTGCAGTTTTGAGGGGTAAACGCAGAGGTCACATTATGCATGGAAATGCATTCAGTCTTAATTGTGATATTACCGATTAGTCAGCAAGAACAGTTCCAATGGTTACTAATAATCACTTGATCTAATACAGTGGAACGTTTAATGTGCAGAGGGGTAAAGAAAATATTTTTCCATTATTAATGGATGTATGATCTGAGATTTTTTTTAAATACAAACCTGAGGCAGTTTATTTGCCGCCTGCTTGCGTATATTGTAAATGAAGTCATTAAGAGTCTAGTTAGAGCACGTTCAAAGATCTCCAAGTACATCTCGTTGTTGAAATATTACAGAATGGCCATGGTGGAATGCGTAATCCAGCAATTATGAGAGCCTTTAACAGAATACTTGTATTGTGACAGCAGCCTTGTGTAATGTCAATACTTGCATGGTACGCTTGTAATTGGCTGGCAGTTGAACATGTCGGATTTCCCCCAACCAGTGAAGCACTAAATTTGCCATCCCAGTGAGAAATGGATAAAAAGCCTCAGAGAAAAAAAAAAAAAAAAAAAAATGATGTACACTTCTCTTCTCATGTCTTTCACACTCTAATTGGAAATGTGGTCAAAAGAGTACGGTTTGTCTCTACCCTTTGGCCTTTAAGAAAATGAGAAAGACAAATGAATAACACAAGATTTTTTTTTTTCTCCTTCTATTGAGTTGTCTGTTTTTGTGCCTTCTCTCTCAATTCTCATTAACTTTTTTTTTTTTTTTTTTAGGAGTGAGCCCTGGGCTGGATGGGACCCACCATGCCCCCCAGTAAGAAGGCCCAGAGCCCCAGTAGTGGAGCCAGCGCTTCACAGGGCATGAGCCCACCGTACCGACAAGGGGACGCTGCGACGGCAGCATCAGAGGCGGAGGCGGCGGACCTCTCCTTGTCCTTATCAGCCTCCTTCTCCAAAGCTGAAGACGAAGAGCTCACCAGTCTTTCCTGGCTCCACGAGAGCACCGACCTCCTCAACAGCTTCAGCCACTCGGGCTTACGTAGCGTTTCCCCGCTGCTAGACCCCGACGGTCAGCACCCCCGCTCGCCTTCTTCCACGTCGCCGTGCCCGGATGACCCCCTGTTGGGCGATGCACACTCGGCGTACGACTTGGCAGTGGGGGCCAATAGGAAACCGCCGTATTCCTTCAGCTGCTTGATCTTTATGGCTATCGAGGATGCGCCGAACAAGCGCCTGCCGGTAAAAGATATCTACGGATGGATCCTTGAGCATTTTCCTTACTTTGCAAGCGCCCCGACGGGATGGAAGAACTCAGTGCGCCATAATCTGTCACTAAACAAATGCTTCAAGAAGGTGGATAAAGACCGCAGTCAGGTAACCACAGCAACTGTTTGATGATCAAGTCATTAGCTCGATGAATTGAATGCGTTTTAAATCCTTTGACGGTTGCTCAACTGAGGTCTACTTCCATCATGCTGGATTATTAAAATTGTTGCTCCCTCCAAAATTTTAATTGCCCTTAACTGGATTAGAAATTCAATATTATTTATATTATGGCATTAATATATATATTTTTTTTATAAACTACTGTAGTCATGTGTAGTCTGACAACCATATTCAGAATACCGTATTTTCCGGACTATAAGGCGCACTGGACTATAAGGCGGACCTTCAATGAATGGCCCACTTTAAAACTTTGTCCATTAATGCATCATGTCAGATTTTTAATCAAATCATTCTCCATTTTATCTTTTTTATTTCAACTTCAGACGCAACAAATTACTTTATAATCACAAAATAATGATCCATAGTCTTTTTGATTCATGAGTCATAGTCTTCAGCGGGCCACTTATGATTGATTTCATGACACAATGCTTCGGGCCAGTTTAAATTTAGGAATTTGGTCCATATATAAGGCGCACTGTCGGCTTTTGAGAAAATTTTAGATTTTTAGGTGCGCCTTGTAAGTCCGGAAAATACGGTACTATAATTCGTACAGATATACAATGTTAAATATACAATGTGTCCCATTATTCACAATTTATATCACAAAGAGACAGTTATCAATGGTTTGCAGGGATATCCAACTTGAAATTCAACATATTCTGTATTTTGTCTACAGTTGTACCACATCCGACCTTATCAATAGTTGATGATCTCTATCTCGCCTTCTTAGTTCTCTTTCACTCTAACGTTTCCCCAGTGGGAACAGCGTTTCTCTTTTGATTTAAGTCTCGATATAGTCTTTTATACAGGCTTTCCCCATCTGGATTTTACTCCATTAAAGACTCAGGGTAAACGGGGAATGAATCCCTTACTCAATTAGCGCTGAATTAATACCGGAGGATTTAATAACACAAACGGTTTTTACCATTTCATCAGGCTGTCGGGGGCGGAGGGGACAAACGGTGATGATCAATGCTTATTTTTATTTGTCTGTTTCCATAATGCATTGGCATTTTTTTTCTTGACCACTGAATGAACCAGATGTCCTATTTAGTGTGTTAAAGCACAAATTGATGCGTGTCTTTGTGCACACTCACTCACGCTATGCTGTCATCTGGGCCCTTGACTACAAGGGCACTGAGTTTCTCTTGTATACATATCTCCATGGTAACAAGGTTGCAGTTGACACAAAAGTATACTTTTGCTGTAGCAACGGGGGGAAAAGCGATTTGGCTTGTGAAAATATGCGGAGGTGCTGAGTGGACGTCCTCATCCACTTTTTTTTAGGCTCACATGTGTGCACGGATGTTGTAAAAGTGTGCATGTGGCGCTCCATGTGTCGAGGAGATTTTGGCAAGGACACCCTGCCTTGTCTTCCTGTCACTGCACACTGTTCAAGACAGCACACTAATTAACCCTTCAAACCTATCCCCCCCCCCTTTCGCTCACACACACTTTTTAGTCACACACACATTTAGCGTGTCAGACACACAAATAAACAGGCGCGCAGGCAAAATGCAAACTCAGGAGCAAGCATGCATGCATGCATAAAAAGACTGGCGCACGTGCTTGAGCGCTGTGTCTGTGTAGAAATGAGGGCACATCTCTGCAGACTGCTACTCTACCTGCCAAGTACTGTGCTTTATTTGTAGCTGCAATTACAGAATCTTTGTCGTTTCCGTCTGACTCTGCCACTCGTAGCTTTTCACCGAGAATCTCACTGCTATTTTCTCTGTATTCTTTTACCCATATTTATGCCTTTTTTTTTAAATAACTACTGAGGTTTAAATATTTTTTATCTTATTATATATTAAATATTATTATATATATTATTTATATTATTACTATTTTTTTATGTTTTATTTTCTCTGAATTCTTTTAAATTACCTATTTTTATGCCTTTTTTAGAAAAATGACTACTGAGGTTTAAATATTTTTTATCTTATATATTAAATATTATTATATTATTATATATATTATTTATATTATTACTATTTATTTATTTTTTATTTTCTCTGTATTCTTTTAAATTACCTATTTTTATGCCTTTTTAAAAAAATGACTACTGAGGTTTAAATATTTTTTATCTTATTATATATTAAATATTATTATATATATTGTTTATATTATTACTATTTATTTATTTTTTATTTTCTCTGTATTCTTTTAAATTACCTATTTTTATGCCTTTTTTAAAAAAAAAATGACTACTGAGGTTTAAATATTTTTTATCTTATTATATATTAAATATTATTATATATATTATTTATATTATTACCATTTATTTGATTTTTTATATGATTTTTATTTATTGCATTATTTTATATATTATTATTTTTTAATTATATTATTGTATTATGTGGTGCAGCTTGTTACGCAGGAAAAAGAACGAAATTTGAGTTTGGAAAAAAAGTTTTTAAGAGCAGCAGGATGATAGCGTACCATGGACACACCAAATCATATTTCCATCAATTTGTAGAGGTGGAGATTAATATGACAGTGGCCTATTTGTTCCGGTGACTGTATTTCTGGGTCATATCCAGGCAGATGACAAGATGGAGACTCGTTTAGAATAATCCTGCTGCTCCACGTGCCTGTTTTTTGGTGTGTGACTGCGTGTCAGCTTTGTGTGTGGAAGGGCAAGCTTGTGTGAGAACTTCAAGAGAGTCTCAAGGTTGCCATGGCTTTGTTTACAAACAAGATTCCTCTCTTTGCACAATAACATGTCTTAATGGCAAGCCTTGTCCTCAGACTTCTGGATCAGTGCATCAGAATTGTGTCTGAGGTGTCAGCGTTGTATTTATTTCCATTCTCTCCGTAAAAGCTCTCCAACTTCTACAAGAAAATAAAATGTTCCCCTAGCACAACATCCAAATTCCAAAACATAAGCTCCTTTGTGGATGTAATAAATGTGTTAGCTTGTTATAGTGGGCTAAATCATCCATGTTATGCTCTCCTTGGGCTCCTCCTGCTAACTGAAATAAATTCCGTTTTCTAACTGAAGACACCCCGAGGCAACACTTAAGGTTTAGAGTAAATAGAGTGCAGTGTTTTTAGATACACCAACTAATAACTTTCTATGAGACAGGCGCACAGTGGAGTAACAGCAACCATTTTTGTTCTTTTCAATTTGGAGCATGAAGTGCATTAAGCGAGTTTCATCTGCATGATTTAGCTATTGTTATTGTTTTTTTTTTGCTGCTGCAAGAAATAGTGTGATGAGAAACCTGGTGCCTTAGAAATATAAAATTACTGATATGACCATTGGTAATGTTATTTACTGCTTTAAAAAAAGAGAATATTGCGTCTCCGGGGTGTGCAAATGCGGGAATTTGTCGCGCAAAATAACGTTGGTAATGCTCTTCAGTGAAATATTTTTTAGATATAGTTTCAAATGTGAGTGTGTGTGCGTTTGTGTGTGTGTGTGAGAACGTTCTTGTCAACGTAGCACTCACTATAGCTGCGGGAAGCATGTTTTAACAGATGTAACACTCTTAAGGACATTCACGTGTATAAAAGGTGTCAGTGAAAGAAGCCAGGGAAAAGTTAAATCCTGAATGAAATTGCTGGTTGATTTAAAATCACTGCTTTGGTTATTTTTACTTTTTTTCACGAATTGATTCTATTGGTTAGTCCCAATGTGAGTATTTTTGTTTATTTATTTTTTGGACAAATTGATTCTATTGGTTAGTCCCAATTTGGTTATTTTTATTTTATATATTTTTCACAAATTGATTCTATTGGTTAGTCTCAATGTGAGTATTTTTATTTATTTATTGGACAAATTGATTCTATTGGTTAGTCCCAATTTGGTTATTTTTATTTTATATATTTTTCACAAATTCATTCTATTAATTAGTCCCAATGTTAGTATTTTTATTTATTTATTTTTTGGGACAATTTCATTCTATTGGTTAGTCCCAATGTGGTTATTTTTATTTTATATATTTTTTTACAAATTTATTCTACTGGTTAGTTCCCATGTGAGTATTTTACAAATTATTTATATCAATACCCTGTGCATGGATCAATAGAAAATAGAAATGTTATAGAAATAGAAAATAGAAATAGAAAATGTTGAAAATAGTTGCTTTGATGCGACAATGTTAATGGCTAAACAAATGTCGTTTTCATTTTTGGTTTGCTGGAAAGTGACGGTTTGGGTCGCAGCCTCCAACATCAAAAAAATCAATTCTTATATTTCCTTTACTTGAGAAGCTTTGTATTATTGTTGCCTTTAAAGCACCTGCAGATTATGTTTTACAGTGCAATCCTTCAAGCTAGCTTTTATATACTCAATATATTAATGGATATTTCGACACGTATCCAGTACGCAAAGTATCAAAAGTATGTAATATGGATTGGATAATCCACTGTTTATCTGGATGTATACAGTAAGTAACGATAGATCCCTGCATTAATCAGGCTTAAAAACCAGGCATGGTTTTTGCTTTTACACTGCGGATGTTTGACGAATTACAGACGGTTATAATACTTAAAATTGATAAGAAACGTACTGGACAACGTTGCTAAACGAAGGGCTGCCAAGCAGAGAGAGCAGCTCGGGAATATTATGGGTTGCAGCAGGGTGTTTTAAGGATGGGCGATGTTGGGATTTTATAGAGGCCAGAGTCTTTATAGATGTCAGGCAAGATAGCGACACATCGTACATAATTTGATATAAAAGTCACATATAAGCTATGTGGTGTTTTTCTTTTGCTAAGACACCCTTTGGATTTTGTACGTGTGAATTTTCGCGTTTTTGTGAGTTTTGGCACTCTGTAGAATGTGATTGCACTCTTGGGAGGGTGATTTACTGTGATATCAAAAAGCTGGCGTTAAATTGCATGTTCACTTTTTTTTTATTGCGTGTGTTGTGCGTGATCTACGAAGATTGCAGTCTGCTATAAAGAAAGAAACTTAATAGTGTGGGGAAAGTTTTACGCGGAAATGATTCACATTAATACATTTTGGAATGTTGCAGTTTTTTAGATTGATAAATATATTTGGGATTTTTTAATGTATTTTTCAGATCTATAATTGGATTTTTTAAATTTCACAAATAAATGCGTGATTTGGATGTTTTTTTTAAAAATTATTATGTGTGCATTTATCGTGACATTTGTAAATATTAAATAAAAATAATTACACTATTTATTTTTTTATTAGTAAAATGTGACCGGCCAGGTCAGTGGCAGCATGACTTTTTCATCGTTCCCATTTCCAAGGCAGTTTATATAACACAGGAAACAGATGTTGGCAACATCTCTCCCTCTACCCGCCCTTGAATCCACTTTCTTCATCTTTTCTTTTTTTTTTTTTTCCCTTCTGCACACAATGAAGTCATCCAAGCAACTTTTGGTATGTTTTTTTTTTTTTTTTAACCAGTTTGCTTAAAACATTTGAAAAATCTCTGCTTTGCATTGCCACTTTATTAACACGGATATGTGGAAGGAAATTATTTTAATAGGGTGGTTGTTTTGCAGAGTGTAGCAAAAGTCTAGTCCAGTTTGTTTCTTCTGCAGCTAGAGTGGGGGATATTTTGAGTTCCGGATTATTTGTTGTGTAATCTGTGTTCTTGTGCTGCAAACACTATGAAGCAAAGCGATTTTTCCATGACACAGATGAAAAAACAAATAGACGGCTTAACATGTTCCCAAAAGATGCCTTCAAAGGATCGAAATTTGGAAAAAAAAACAGAAAAAGAAAACAGACACTTTCTGAGGTCTTGTTCTCTGATATCCAACCTTGTTCAGGTCCTATTTTTAAAATCTGCTTTGCCCATTGTCTCAGTGTATCAAAGTTGAACATCACAAAAAACAAATCAAAGCTCATCTCACATCTCAAGCTCAGGATTATTGATTATGAAATATGATGCCTTTCTCTCAACTTCATGAATTCATTTTCGAAAAAATTCCATTTCACCTTCTCTTGCCTCCAGATGATGCCTGTTGCCAAGGTGACCGCAATAACCTAGGTGTCACACCCTTTCTGTGAGTCACGCCCTATGATTGGCCTATCGACCGAGGGCGGTCTGGAGATCGGGCAATTTGATTGGTTGGCTGCTTGGCAGAGGCAGACGGCGCTTCTGTAGTGAATATTGATTTAATGGGCCGCCAGACGGGCAGCTAGTCGGGCCCTCACACACATATTTCTATATATACACAAACGGTTGACGGTCTGGAGGTGCTCGGGGAAATTTGGCCCAGCGGGAGGTCACCTCTGTGGGAGTGAGCGTATGTGTGTGTAATATCATGCTCTCCAGGAGAGGTGTTGCTGGCAGTAATAGAAGCACTCCCAAGAGCAGACCATGCTGGGTAATATCACACTCTCCAGGGAGCTCGCCGTACACACTCGGCAAAACACGCTTGGCACATATGGCCTGTGTACCACCACACTGACATGTAGACTAATAATTCAGAGATTCAGATGATGAAGTTGATGTGCATTCTAATAAGGTCACCAAAAAAGTTCAAATTGAGCTAACTGCACAATAAATAAATGAACAGTGGTGTCATTATTTTCATATAACAAGGGGAAAAAAATCTTACAAATATTTACATTGTCCTAGTAAGACTTCATATTTTTTTAAGTACCGTATTTTCTAGACTATAAGCCGCTACTTTTTGCACAAGCTCTTATGTGGCTTATCTAAGGATTTTTCATGATTTTTATGATAATTTGTGCATATTCTCTTATATATGGGAATTAAATATTAAAACACCTGCGGCTAATAGTCCAGAGCGGGTTGTATAGGACTAAAACAGGATTTTCCCCGAATTTTAGCTGGTGCGGCTTATATTGGAGTGCGGCTTATAGTCCAGAAATGACAGGAATTCATTTTACAAACTGGCCTGCAATTTTGTTGCATTTGATTCTGTGATTAAACTTTTATGTACGTTAGATCCTCAACTCTAATTGCAGTGTGTCTTAATTAATCACATGGAGCTCCATACACTTAATACAAATAAGTGCCTCCCTTCAAGTAGATGCCTCCTTTTTTTTTTTTTTTTTTTCCCCCCCTCAAGGGAATAATAGTAATTACCTCAGACCCTGCCTATGTTCTTGCGTCTCTCTTTCTCTGCATTTAGCTTATGATAATTCCGATGTATTGTTTTTAAACTCCGATTTGAATTTCCATAGATAATTATATTTTTGTGTAAGCATATTTACACCCTGAACTGGACATCAGCCAATCAGAACATCATCCGTCCATCCATCCATCCACCCACCCACCCAACCATCCATCCATCCATCCATCCATCCATCCATCCATCCATCCATCCATCCATCCATCCATCCATCCATCCATCCATCCATCCATCCATCCATCCATCCATCCATCCATCCATCCATCCATCCATCCATCCATCTTTTTTTGATACTGATTATCCTGATTAGGGTCTTGACATGAGGAACCAATGGTGGTTGAAGAAATCACTTTTATTCAAACTACAACACACTTTTGGAATATTTGTCCCAATTACTTTCTTTAAACAGCACTCAACGTGTCTGATATTTCCCTCTTAATGGATTCCTTCTCGTATTCGGGGAAAATGGGGGGTGTCTGCCGCTCTGACATCTCCCCCACCCCAAATCCTGTATCTATATCATATCACAGAGCACTACAAAGTGAGCTGAACATAAGGCAAGACGCATTTCATTTCAAATTTATTCGTACTCGGTCTCTGCCGTATACAAACCTGAGATTTCACCACGTTCAGATGACAAGGCAGATGAAAGCGCGGTGGGAGCAGAGAGAGCTCGAGACAGCCCAAGTATTTTCATGGCGACCTGTTTGAGATCCCGGCGTTCTATAATCTATAGGCTGGTTTCACTCAGATTGAGAGCGACAGATTCATTAGGACAGAGGCAGGGCGCTTTTGATCTAAAAATACGCACTGTAGCAGCCGTTGAAACGGGGGAAAAAAAAAAAGTTCAAGAGTTTCCCAATGTTTTAATCAGAAAACGCTTCAAAAAGGAGATGCAGACTGAAAAATATTGAGAGAGGTCACCTTTGAGTGTATAAGACGTTGGTGTGCTTCAAGTGATTTATTTGGATAAATGAAATGGGAAAGAAATAGAAAAAGCAACATTTAAAGTTGCTTTCACAGCATTTGCTCTTTTTGGAAGACGTTCTACAAGATTTTGTGTGTGCTGAGGAACATTTGTGTGGCGCCTGTTGGATCACCATCTTTGTTATAAATCATCTCAAAAGTATTTAAGTGGGTCGAATAATTACCACTAATGACAACAGCGCAACATTATTATCTGATGGGATGCATATTGTCTTTTATATACTGTTTTTTTTATATACTTCCATTTATGTCTCTCTTTATCCCTTCTTCTTTCTTTCAGAGCATAGGAAAAGGATCTCTATGGTCAATAGACCCAGAGTATAGACACAACCTGATCCAAGCACTGAAGAAAACACCCTACCATCCCTACTCGACAGGCCTGGCCAGCCCCTCAACTTCCCCACCTACCCTGTCTCAGACATTTCACCACAGGTAAAGGCAACTCGGAGGCATGTTTTTGAAAATGCACGACAACCTCCAAAGTACGATTCGGAATTCAATCAGCAGTTAGATTTTAAATATTTTATTTTATTTTATTTTATTTTATTTTATTTTATTTTATTTTATTTTATTTTATTTTATTTTATTTTATTTTATAATATGAGCAAGGTTTTTGTTTCTGTTTTTCAAGTGATGCCATAATAGAAATATAATGACAAAATCCCAAAAATGTGATGATAACCATAGAATAATATAACTGTTGACGTCTGTCCTAGTTACGACGTTTTAAAACTAAAACAGCTGACCAAAGGTCTTAGCCAGGGGGGCTCAGTTGAAGTGATCAGTAAAATATTTTAATAATTTTTACGAAAATTTGCCTTACATTCATCAATTCAGAAAAGAAACTTTCTGCTCAATTTCGCCAGTCGTCTTTATTTTCATTCTTTAGTTGGAATTTCTGTAGAAAGGAAGATGGAGGTTACATTAGGGAAATCTTTTTTCAACACACAAAGTTTGAAAATATTTCAAATGTTTCAACTCTCACTTGTGTTTCAATGTGTATGCTGACTCTTTTTTTTTTTGGGGGGGGGGGGACAAAATGGTACATTGTGGTTCCCGTACTTTCTGGAGGAACAAATAGCAGATGGAATTGGTTCTCCTTTATCTGTCACATATATTTTCCTGATATAACCTCATGCATAATGCAACATTTTGCAAAGGCTAACTATATTTATGACGTCTGCCCAAGAAAAATAAAAGTATACCGCTCGTACTGCAATTCCACCACTTTGATTCGACACTTGCATCTCGGGAGTTGATTAATCAGCAAACCTAATTGATATAATTCATACTGAAAAATTGCTTGCTATACAAATCGAATCAACTGATCAACATTGCTTATCTTAAATATTAGCGTCCCCTTTTCTTCATCTCTGTCCTTTGTTTCTTCATTTGGCGCTTCCTCAGGCGATGAATAGCAATCCCGCCCCATCTTTCCTTAAATCTGTTTGCACGCTGTTTTCATGCAACAACACTCCCACCCTACTTCCTATCTCCCGCATCCTCAGGCACATCACAGGTAAAAGCAGCGCTAGCCTTTTTTCCACATTCGTGGATTCAACCCCCCCCCCCCCCCCCCCCCCCCCTCTTACCGCCTCGCCACTATCTCCTTCCCTTTAGGCCTCAATCGTGTTTCCCTCCCTCTCCTTTCAGCAAGCTTTCGAACACTTTTTTTTTTTCCCCCTGATCTCTTAATTCATCCTCTTGCTCTGTCCGTTCCTCTTTTTCTTCAGCACCAGCAACCTAACGCACTCCTCCGCTTCTTTTAATATCCAATTTATGCTTCCGCTTATCCCCAGGCCTATATTATACTTTTATATATATATATATATATATATATATATACACAGAAGGTGTCCTTTTATTTTTATTCTTTCTTTCTCTCGGTTCCTCTCAACCCTCCACTTTATCATTCAATGAATTTCTCCTTTGTCTTCACTTATTTCCATCTTTTTGGATGCTGTCTCACTTCTTCTACCTGTTTTATTTGAAGCACTTACCCTTTCCCTCCTCGACCTCTCCTGCTCCTCCTTTCAGCCACTCCAACTTCTCAGTCCTTGGCTCTTCTTCGCATCCCTGTGGATATGTCATCGAGAGGTACTATTAGTCATCTTTTTCCCTTTTGTCCGCTTTCCCTCTTTCTCAACCCCCCCCCCCCCCCCCCTTTGGAAGAAAATCCCGCCGCCGTGCCACCCCGCCACCCCGCTGCCGACTTGATCCGAGCAGGTTGGCTTGCAGAGCTAGCGGACTGTGTAAAACAGAATAATTGGTTCACCGTAAAATGTAAAAGTGTCATTTTGAACAATGAGGTATGGGGAAGTGGAACAAATTGGAGGGCAGATTGGGTGCTGTAAGGGAGATGTTGGGGGTTGGGGGCGGAGTCATTTACATGGTGACCCACAGTGGGAAGTGAGGACAGTTCATTTTGAGGTTAGAGCAGGGGTGTCAAACTCATTTGTGTCGCGGGCCGCATCATTGTCCTATGACAAAGGAAACTATTTTCCTTTAAAGGGCCATTACGACTGTTTTGAAATCATAGACTAGTAAAAACTAGTAAAAAAATAAATTAAAAGATGAATAGTAATACAAATTGCTAGCAATTTCAACATTTTTTTTTAAGTGAATACAATCTGTAATTTTAGTATTGACACATGTAGTCCATTCCTAATTTTTCTTTGCGGGCCACATAAAATGATGTGGTGGGCCATAACTGGCCCCCGGGCCTTGAGTTTGACACCTGTGGGTTAGAGAGAAACAATTTACTGGCTCGGACATTAAGACAGCATTATTTTATACAACTGATCTTTCCAATACGATATATTTCTGTCTCTATTTCATAACCTCTTTTTTTTTTTTAGTCTTTCAGTGTTTCATTTTTCTTTTCACTTTTAGTTGAAAAGGTCCAGTGTTTTATTAAATGAATATGTCAGCTTGTGATTTTGAAATTGGATTATATTCGACATTATTAGTGTTGGTTGAAGTTACAACAGCACATTTGCATCTTTTGCTTAATTGGGTTCAAGCATCATTCAATTATTGAAGCTCAGGCAAGAGTTTTGAATTTCTACATTTTTTATTATTAGATCTGCCATCATTACAGATGACTTTGAATTTTCATTACGCTGTTAAATGACACAAATTGCTTACTTAATTGATGAATAATTGCTCATTATGCAAATCACTCGGTTTAAAGCTTTTTCTTTGACTGATTTGATATTAAGTTAATTGATACATATTTTGTTTTCATTCATTTATTCTCAAAACAAATGCCAAGAGAGGAAAGAGAGGATTAAATAGACCTCCGGGAACCTGACATCTGTCACTATTGATATTTTAGTTGTTGTTCTTTTATCATGATAACTGCTGGCGGAGTGAAGCACTGATTTTAAGGACCAGCTTCAAACACCAAAGAGCTAAACAAAACTTTTAATGCAAACGCTGACCCACTTTACATTAGCCTTTTGCTAACTTCCATGGCTGCTCATTATGTCTTTCTGGCTCGGGGAAAAAAGCAACACTTTTTTTTGACTCACTACCAGAATATTCTTCAACAGTGTAGCAAAAAAAAAAATTTTGAAACAGCTTGTAGGCTTTTTTTTTTTTTTGGTGATGGTTTTAAATAAATAAAGATTATAAGAAAATCTGTTCAGGTTGATTATGGACTGCACAGATTTAAGTGTGGGGGGGGGGGGGGGGGGGGACATGCTCCGCCCTGCTAAGTGCAGTGTGAAAACTCGAAACATCATGCTAGCTGCATTTCGAATCTTCAAATTTTACTCGACCATGTTATTCTGTCAAAGATTCCAAAGACAGCAAAAACGAGTTCACGAGACATTAGACAATATTAAGCATTAAATATCCCACATTCCACATTTAATTTAGGAAAAAAAAAAAGTCTCCATAAAACAATTTTATCACGGCTTCATGATACTCTTTATAATGCTTCCTGGGCTTTTAATACCTTTAGTCACTTTCACTCGGTATGAATACCGCAAAGGGAATATCATCTGTTTAATCATTATAGCCACCAAGTGAATTCAAGGAGAAAACAGGGTTCACTGAAAAAGGCAATTAATATTAATCATAGCAATCAGAACACATCACTTAGTGGCATGAAACTACCTAGAGTTAATTCAGATTCTTAGATAGCAAAAGACCGCAAGTGAGGCTTTCAAGGATTTCTCATGCAATTATCATCAGATCTGTTGTGGTTATTTGAGAGGCTTTGTTATTTTCCTTCGTATTGTTTAGTGAATAAAATAAAAACTCTCCGCTAGCTTTCTATTGTACACAGAGCTCAGTAGGTCGGCTCAATACAACACAATATGTGGCTCTCAAGAGCTCTCATTCTCAAGACTATTATGTTATGAAGTGTAATGATGGTGAATGGTTTCACAGCGGCTCCATTGTGTTAAGGTCAAGGACTGTCTCAAGCAGTTCAACACAACTCGGAGCAGGAGACGGATGAAGAAAAGGGGGTCTGACTGAGACGAGGGCATGACGACGCTTTGTTCTCTACTCTTAATGTCGCTCACACACCTCTCCGCTTGTAATAATTCACGCCGTACCGGGCGACCCCCACCGGTAAGGGGCTCGCCGCCTTTTTTCTGTTTGCAGTTGAAGTCCACCCATTTTTTTTCTGTATTCTCGATTAAATGGGTGTGCCTGCAAAAGGGAGGGAGAGCAGGAGTATGCCGGGTAGGAGGTCAGCTCCGTGGTGCATTCCTTCACACCCCATCAGCATCTGGATGAGAGGAAGAGGAGGAGGAGCGGAGGATGGATGTCTCAAGGGGGATGTAGAGGAGCTTGCTCTCTTTCCATCTCCCTTTCTTTCTCCCTCCCTTCCCTCGGAGGAAACAAATAGAGGGAGGGGGGGGGGTGTTGAGGAATGAGCGTCTACCACAAGTTTAGCCCCTCGCCCACTGTATTAAATGCACAGCGCATCGCCTTGGCAACGGGAACGCCACCATGGCAACACATGTACGGCAGGTGCTGTCGCACTGCAAGGCCATTTGTTGAGCGAGTGAGAGACAGCAAAGAGAAGAGAAGAAAGAAGGGAAGAAAGAAAGAGAAGGGGGGGTGAGAATGGTGGGGGGGCGGGGTGGTAGGGAAAACAGACAGGCTGTTAGCGCAGGAAAAATATGTTATCGCCGTGGCAACGCAATGTGGCAACTCTCCATGGCAACAGCAGGTGGCTCAGGGCTGAAATGTGCAGCTTTTGCATTTTGTGCAGTGTGTGTGTGTGTGTGTGTGTGTTTGCACCAGCCTCCGGTCCATCTTTCCCCTGCATCTGGCGAGGTGAGAGCCACATCACAAGTGCAGACGTCCAAATCCTCTCATTCAGCAGCTTAGCGCTACATAAAACAGGCCTCACATTACAAAGGAGACTCTCCTGATGAGTGGAAAGCGAGTGGGCTGCTTTTTCTGACTTTGCAACGTCTGCGGGTGTTCTTTGTCTAGCCCGCCTGTGTGCGTTTGTTTATTTTTTGGAGAGAGGGCTATGTTATCAATGCTCTCCTCCTTTTCTTTTCCCGCTCCATCTTTTCTCCAATGACTTTGAATTCATCTCGTAGTATTGTCGTGTTCCTGTGTTAGGGAAGATGTCTCCATCTATGTGAGGAATGCCGTCATTACCTTCCTCATTAGTGGTGCAATGATCACCTAAACTGAGATCCCGGCTTTGTGTGTGCTAGACGCTCGTGTTTTAAAGTGTCACCCCAAACATGCCTTTGTGACATGTGTTAACTGTGAATGCGTTGATGACTTTTTTTTTTTTTTTTTTTTTTTCGTTGGATGTGTGCGGACCCGTGGCAAGCGGTGGGGGGTTGTCATGAGAAATTACTCCCATGGACTTATGGCGGCGAGGCTGTAATTCTCCGAGGTAATCACAGGGAATAATGGCAACAGTGGGACACCCGGGAATTTAATCACTATAATCAAAAGCGCGGGCTTATGGGTTGAAATTTCTGCCTTGCTATCTTGCTTTACAATGAAAGCTGTTGGGCTGGTTGACGTGATCAAATGGTTGACCACTTTTTTTTTTTCTCTACCCTTCCCCATTTACGCAGTCCTCCATTGTGGTCGGGGAGTCCCCTCTTCAGGAAGAATGGCGGAGTCCTCCTACAAGGTACGATTTTTGCTACCTGAAGGTGCCGAATTATCTCAATTCCAAAGCCGTCTTTTTTTTAAAAGCGCACCTTGAGAATACCAAATGTTAAACCAGTGAGGGAATTCTTTCCTAGAGTGGTGATTTTGAAAGTTAAAATAAATAAATAAATAAAAAACTAACCAATAGCGACACCTCATTTGAGAAGGAATGGAGAAAGAATCTTATCGAGATTGGCGAGCAATCCCCTTGTCTCCTTTTTTACATTCAACACGCAACATGCATTTTCCCTGTCCCCCCTTTTTCCCTATACTTACCATTATTCCCCTTTTCCCAGCTTCCCTCCCATCCTCTCCCTTCCCTGGTGGCTGCTAGGCAGTTTAAATGGACATTCAATCCCAATCAGGGAGCACTCCAGGAGCTCGCCGGGCTGCCGAGTCCTAAATGGAGAGGGAAATGGATACATTAGGCGTCTGCGGCGTGGCCTCCATCGCCGCTGATAATGGAGTAGTAATGGTCAAGGAGCCAAGGTTGGAGAGTGTCTGGAAACCTGGACTCCCTCTGGACGCATAGTCTGAGAGGGGATGTCTCTGAACTCATGGAGGGAGATTGCGAAGAAGTGACAAGGTGGAGCTAGAGGCCCATTTAACCTTGTCATCAATGATTTATTATGACTTCAATGTCACATGCTCATTATTAGCCACATCAATGCTATATAACTTTAACTAATAATCACATTTGATTGGAATGCATTTTTTAGGGTAAAACCTAGAAATAATCTATAAATCAAATTACCGTATTGGCCCGAATATAAGACGGTGGTTTTTTTGCATTGAAATAGTGAAAAAGTGGGGGTCGTCTTCGGGGTCTAGACATTATTCACAATGCTAGATGGTGCCAGATATCTTTAAAGCGAATGCTAAACTTAACTCCCCAGGCCAAAGCGAACCCCTGTCACGAAGAATAAAAATAAAAATAGCGTTAGCACGTAATTAAATTTGGTGTTTTAAAAGTCTATTTTCAAACTTGAGTCTTGGGTCGTCTTATAATCAGGGTCGTCTTATATTCAGGCCAATACGGTACTCCTGTCCAAGTATATTAGAAAAGTACATGGCATGCTGAGTCGGCAGATTTATTCAGCCACATGAGGCAATTCTGTTGATTAGCATTGCAGCTTAATATGAGTCGTGCATGTGGGTGTGTTCAATAGACTCGGGTTGCAGTGATTGAGTGTCGCTTTTTTTGTGCTTTGTCGTGCCCCTTCAGTAAGTAACAGCACATGTCAGTCAGCCCAACCACTTAGACACTCAGCTGGATTGTCAAATAGACAAGCCGGTTAGCTGTTGAGTTTAACAGCCAGCGTTTTCAGCCTACCGGCTTCCCAGTCGGGTTAGTCAGACAACATTGCCTTCAGACCTGCTGCACACACTTAAACACACACTAGCAGCGAGACAGGGGGAGGAAGAGGGGCCACTTTCAAACAGTTGCGTTGTCAAGGTCTGTAGGGAGTGACCTTTGAACCTGTTTGACTGTGTGACTGAGCACGGCGAGCATGTGCAGCACGCGCTTTTGTGTGTACTTTTGCCTGTCTGCTGCACTCTTCCGCCGGCTGCGTGGAGACGGCTGCCCGCGGGGCCATGTGGAACTCATTTAACAGGAGGCTGGAGGAGTCTGCATGTGGATACGGCACATGAAAGCAAAATGGGGGGGGGGGGGGGGGGGGGGGGGGGATGTCAGGGCTTCACTTTCCCTGGAAAACAGGCAGACAGGGAGACGATGCAGTCGGAAAGCCTGAAGAGTTGACCTGATGTAGGAAGACAAGTAGATCATTTTCTGTACACAATAAAAAAAATACTTGTGATTCCAAAAACAGACAGTTTATCTCTCTTACTACATAGTATACATCCCATACTTATTTGCTGCAGAGCCGGCATGGAGATATGAGTCATCACTATACATAGAAAGACCGATCGATGATGAGGAATGAAGAGAAAGCAAAGAGGAGCAGATAGCATTACATGAAAATTTTCCGTACAACTTGGAATTGAGCTCCGTGTGTGTGTGTCAAGGACAAACAGTAGTGGTCAGGAGTGTGCCACTGAGCTCAGAGAGAGTCCAGGTCAAATAAAGCCTGGTATTTCCTATCCAGCCCCTTTTTCCCCCCTCCTCGTTCTCGATCTCTTCTGTCACTTTCTCTGCTGATGCATGATCTACTACACTGTGGCATGTGGAAGGGGAGCCGTTGCTATGGTGACCTAAAGCCTGGCTGGAGTTGGAGGTGGGGCGCTTTGGGAGGCGAGAGGAGTCGTGTCAACCCGGGGAGACCTAATGCACTGAGCACATACACACGCATTGCAGTGAGTGATCAAGATTAAAAAAAGAGACTGTGCAGGGACTTACTTATAAGGTTATGGAGAGCACAGCGGCAGATATCAGGGGCAGAGCCACGCTAACTGGACTCAATAAGATTACTGCGGGCAAAGAAAGTGAACAGCTAACAGTGACATAGCTCAAACATATACTGAATTTGTCATCTTTGCAAGATGATTTGGATCCAAATAAATGTCGCCGGGACATTTCGTTAGGGGGCACTTTGGGATACTGAGTGTGTTTTAATGAGCTTATGGTTCCTGGACTGAATGAAATTTCTCCCCATAAAACTGATCATGAGACTGAAAAAAGGGGAAAGAAAGCTGGACAAAAACTGAGCCGATCTATAAAAGCTGGGATGAAATTTCAGTAAAAAAAAAAAAAATGGCATGGGAAACAAGAAAACTAGAGGATAGGATAACAGATTTTGTATGTCCCAGACAATTTTGAGGAATTACACGATTTAATGAAATTTTCCACTGCTAAGTGTTGAATGGTAAAAAAATTAATATTTGTCAATAATTTATTATTTGTCAAATACAAGAAACGCCTTTTAAAATGCATTTTCCCACTTGCTGTCAACATCACATGCCCAGGTAACAACCAGTCATGTGACTTTCGAAAGCTGCGCTGTGATTGGTCGCTACCTGAGGGAGTATGTGATGTCATCACTCGATTGCAAGCGGAAAAATATACTGTTCATGAAATATTATGACATTAGGCTTAGGTCATGATAGTTAAAATATTAACTTTTGCTGAATTAATTTGATTTAATTATGATTCAAGAAGAAAAATGTATATATCAAAAACTAGAAATTGCACACAACCAACCAACAAATAAACCCACAAAAACACACGGTAACCTCCTCGGTGGAGGTAACAAAGCTGTATTGATGTGGGGGCTTAGTGTTTGTAGCATCTTTCAGCAAGCTTGGGCAGCATACAGCGCAAACAGCAGGTAGTTTTTGAAATGTGAACTGAGTGAGAAGATGACAGCTGCGTCGGGGAAAGTGTTGCGGCGAACCAACCACCAGCTTTGAGGCAAGAAAGATTTAAATATACAATTCACCTATGCTTGAAGTCCTCAATGTGTTTGTGAAATTGGCCAGGGCAGGAAATTGGTAGTGTTGTCTCAACTGTGGTATAATTGATTTACAAGAGGTAGTTTCAGGAAAGTGAAAAATCCATTCTCAGTCATTGTCTCTGTTTGTTTTTCAAATTAGAAACGTTTTGGGGCAATTTATTTGTTATCATTGATTATGACTGTAAGGCTATATTTCATCCCTGCTGGTGTAGCGCCATCTACTGGATATGGCCGGTCAATCCCCTCTTTTGCTCCCAATGCAAGCGGACTGTAACTACGTATTGAAAATCAATTCTTGTGTCAGCACATTTTTTATTTTGCGCTTGGCACTCGTGTCACCACTACACAAAGCGTCAAACAAATCAGGGGTTGTCAACTGGTGGGCCGCGGCCCTCTAGTGGTCCGTGGCGTAATTGTAGATGGTCCGCGAAATTGGAAATGGAAAATAAATGTAACATTCTTAAAAATAAAATTGATTCATTTTTTAGGTAATCTTGTGAATCATTTACCCATTTAAATTATGTCAAATGTAGCTGAGATTCCCAAAATAGAAAATAAATATCCTCCTTTGGTGCAAAATAAAATAACATTCGATATTCCCCAAATTGCTTCTTGGTTATAATGGTGGTCCCTTGGACAAAAGCAGTTGAAAACCTCTGAATTAAATTTTCAATTTTATTCCCATTTATCCTTGATATTTCTTTATCTTTATGTGTGTCTCGTCTATTTTGGTTTTTTATTCACACTATGCATCATAATATAAATTGCATGTTTTTGTGTTGGATTTTTCCACTCACTTGGTTTTACACTACCTCAAGTGGTGACCTTGAAATGGTAAAGCTTGAGTTCACATTGCAGCCATGTGCTTTCTTTTATTCACTGCTATGCCATGTTAAGTGGGTGAGAGCTATAAATCTGGCGTAGAACACATCACGTTGGATCAGCAGTGTGAGTAAAGCGGGATCTTGAGCTTTCAACATAGATTTTCAAAAGGTTTGGGAGTCCAAGCTTTTGTGGGTCACTCGAGGACAGATGGGGATTTGTTCCAAAGCCATTCCATCATCCCGACTGTGCGGTGGTTCAGGGTATCGGGATGCTGCAAGCTCAACGTTTGTCCCATTTGCAGGAAGTTTCCACTTTCAGAGAATTTCTATATTTGGCTCCCAATGATGGTCCCAATATAATAGTTTGTTGACAAGTGATCTATTTCCCCACTCTTTGATCAGATTAAACATTCCAGGTAGGCTTTGTCATATGTCTTTGGCTTTTATTTGATTAAACATTACTTAGCTAAATTACTGTTTGCAGAGTGGAATTGTTTTTATTCAAGTGGGAACACAACCACAAGCTTCCCTTTGTTTTACACATCAAAACTAAATTCCATTTATTGCATTTATTTGACTTTTTAATTATTTACTACAATAGAATACAGAATAAAGTAAATCAAATTGGCTCATCTTAAGTTAGAAAAGCTTGTCCGCATAGTACAGGCTAGATTTAGAAGAGGCCGAACAGTCGTTGGTAATTGAATGATTCACAGCGCCCTTAACTCATTTATGACGCTTTCCCGCTCAATTTAACATTACCTTGCTCATCAATAGCTCCTCAGATGGTCGGCAGAGTCTCATTGAGCTATCTTTTTCCTCTTCCTTCCATCCATCAGTTTTCCAACGTCCATCTTGTTCATTTAATCTGGAATTTTAAATTTTTAAGTGCGCCTTATAGTGCGGAAAATACGGTATGTTGTTTCTTTTGTCTAACTGTGTATATTTGCTATTGTTTTTTTAGTTCCTCGCGGTGTGATTCAAAATGGCGCCCGTGTAAGGAGCCAGGCGCTCTTCCCTGTGATAAGACCCGTTCCTGTAAGCCCAGTAGGAAGCAGAACCTCGGCCATAAGGTAAGTCAATTTTATGACTGCCACTTTCGACCATATATATTTAGTGCTAGTCAGGGGTCTTATGCATAATGCGGTTCCATTTTGACAAAGAGAGGCTCACTGCTTAGACACTTAAATGGCTTGGCATTTATGTCCAGGGAAAGAGTCACATGATAAATTCAAAGTCAAATGGAGTTCAACCAAAATGATCTGGAAAAATGTGCCTCAACAAAACGTAAATGAGTAAAAGTCTGTTTGACTTTTTTGGGGGGGCTTTTTTATGTATAATACCACCTCAGGAAGGTTGAAACATGTAATAACCAGATCTCGTTCCTCATATATATACCCACGAGATAGCCACAAAACTCATAATATGTTCTTATGCTGCCTCCAGAGTCCCAACAGGTTTATTAGTTACAGCAGACCCAATAAACCACCACCAGGTGACAATACCGCTCAGAAAACACCTTTACTTTCGTTTACCTTAGACAGTTTGAGTCGGGGGGAAAAAAAATGAATCCATCCATCAATCCTTTTTTACAGTCCCCTCGTGTTGCGGTCGCCCAACGGAGAGCTCCTAACACAACATGAGTCACAAATAGTTTACTCATCCCGACCATGGTTGAAACACTTGGCAACATTCTACCCGGGCGATTACATAAATGTCCCACATTCACATGCACGTTTATTAAATCTTGTGAGTCCGAAACATTCAGAGCATGCCTGGACATGCAACATAAAAGCAAAAGATGGCCTTTACTGTATACTAAATTAAACATTCACTAAAGGTATGCAGTAAATATTTCATCATTCAAAGAGTGCATTTTTGTCATATAATATATAAATATTCTAACTCTCTTACCCTGGAGGGAAGAAATGTCCATACTGCTGTATGATTTGCTATCATCAATGCTTTACTGACAGAGTTGTGATGTAATACATAAAATAATTACATTGCCAAGAGTAAGGAGACAGCAATGTGAACAAGGTAATCTAATAATTAGAGCCCACATGATTATTTGATTGACAGTCACCGGATGAATGCTAAGCCGATGGAGAAATGCAAAGTGTTCTCCAGGAAATAGACTGAGCCCTGAAAAGTAAAACAGGGAAGAATTACATGAAGCTCCTCAACGTACTTTAACATAGTTGCTTAGTAATGCCGCCATTTTGGATTTTGATCATTTTAATCTGATTCTATATGTGTAGAAACCTCGGATTATTAACGATAGCTCCGCAGAATATCTCGGGAGTGAACGAGATTTTATTGTTTTATTTTGCGGATCCGATCAATGACATCAAGAATCGATCTGCAAATTATGACATTGTCTTCCACAGATCGTCCATAGGAGATTATCTAAAACGAGGCCAAGACAGCCCTTCCTGCTACTCTCCTCCGCCTTGCGCCGAGGAACTTCAGGAAGACCACAATTACAGCACCGCCAAATCCCCGAACAGGCTGGGGTCATCGCAGGCCTCTGCCCCTTCGTCTCCGACGAACGACGACGACATCATCGCCGTGGAAATCCAATCCGACATCAAACCCGAGCCCCGGGAAATCCCGCTGGATTCCCACGTCACGACCGCCGCAGCCACCTACCTTTCCCAGCAACCCCTGCGCGGACAGAGACGTACGTTGGGGGCGGGACCCGGGACCCTGGCGGGAAGCAGCTTCACGTGGACCAAAAACCGAGCGAGGGGCATTAGCGACACGCTGCCTCTGAAGAAGCGGCGCGCGGTGGAAAAGCCGCCGGAGAGCGATGACGAGGAGATGAAGGAGGCGGCGGGGTCGCTGCTCCACCTAGCCGGGGTCCGAGCCTGCCTCAACAACATCACAAACCGCACGGCTAAGGGCCAGAAGGAGCAGAAAGAGGCCCTGAGAAACTAAAAGACACATAGTACATAATCACGTGAACACGTTAGCACGCATACACACTGTACAACACACAACTAGATCAACAGGTGACATGTTTTAGTCTCTACGGACACGTCTCATT
This sequence comes from Syngnathus scovelli, assembly GCF_024217435.2. Lineage (NCBI taxonomy): Eukaryota > Metazoa > Chordata > Actinopteri > Syngnathiformes > Syngnathidae > Syngnathus > Syngnathus scovelli. The sequence continues at coordinate 7,937,615 of NC_090866.1, read as the reverse complement.
TCCCTCTATCTATCTGCAGGGCATTAGGTGAATCCTACTTATTTGTGGCAATATCAAAAATCTATGTTTTCCTACATGTTCAGCAACACTAATGGGTACTTCTCATGTGTCTTTTGTTGTTGTTTTATTTTATTTTTTTCAAAGGGGATGAAAGCCATAGTAAAGCATTCATTCGGACAAGTGGGCAAAAGTGAATCAGTACAAGGACACGAGATGGCTGTTTGTTTTGCATATTTGTTTGTTTGCGTGCGTAACCTGTAGCAATCTTGCAGTGATGCCAGCAAAGGCGGCAGAGCCTACGAAACTCGGGCGAGGGGAAAGGAGGGGGCGGGGCCTAACTGGCATCACTCTCCTTACATCCACGAGCACAAATGTGAGTCTGTGCCAAAGAGAAGTGACCAGGTTGCTTCATGTAGCCAATATGACAGCTGACAAAAAAAAATACACTTTAAAAAAATAAAAATAAAAAAATACACTCGAAGGCAACGGTAGTTAAGCTTGACGAGGACGACCTTAAATGTCAAAATAATTGTAAAACCCAACGTGATTATATACTCATTCTTGATATTATTTTATGCCACTTATAAAAAAAAAAGCAACATGGTTTATTTCAAGAGCACTCATAGTATTTAAGAATAGATATATTAAAATATTGAAAAAAAAAAAATCTCATGTTTCTCACCATAGAGATGGATAGTGTGCCGGGTGTGAGGCAATATCTCCTTCATTTTGTTGTTGTTGTTGCATCATGTAAACGTCCCCGAAACTTTACCCAGTACTTCCTGTCTTGAGACACCTGGAAAAGACATTGTAGCTTCCCATGGCTACCATATTCATTTGACAATGTCCAAGAACTGTGTTAGGGGTCATGTTTGTGTCGATTTCCTCCTCACTCTACCCTCATAAAGATATAAGCAATTTGTCCCACGCAGGCGACTCTGTAAAAAGTTAGAAAATATTTTATTATTTTTTTTTCCTTTTCTTAATTGAAGCAATTTGACCTGCAGGACTTTCTCAGTTATATTGCATGGGTGCTTGTAAATAAGATAAAAAGCAAATCTTTTTTATTCAAAGAACATGTAAGATAAATGATGTATTTAGCATGAAGCATGACTTATTTTCATATAAACCTTGATCCTAGAGGAAAGGAAAAAAAAAAGTTTTGCGCCAATTCTTATACCCGTGAATTTATTGGATTTTTTTTTTTTTTTGTCCCTTTTCCTGCGTTTATTCGAATCCTTTTGGGATTCTTGAGCGGGCTTTCAAAGACACACCTTCAGGGAGCAACGTGGGGACGTAACTCTGCAACTCGACGCCCGAGGGTGCCACCCCTAAAAGTTGGCTTCTTGTCTTCGGCTCATGCAGTGGTTTAGGACTTTAGGTGATGAGTGTTAACCCTTGTGTTAACCCACAATACATCTGTGGTGTGTGTGTGTGTGTGTGTGTGTGTGTGCACATTGTTTAACATTGTGCCTGCCTGCCCTCAGTACCTCTGTTGTCATGTCTCGGACATGTGTTGACAGACATTTGATTTATCATGACAGTATTGTTTTTTTTTTATTTGCCCTCCAGCGTGTGTGCGTGCACATGTGTGTGTGTGTTGTTTCCATCAGCATTGTTTTATGGAAATGTACCAAACAGATGGACATGTTGTCAGTGTCCTAAAAGAACCTCATATGTCCACATACAAAGGTTTTTTTTATTTTTTTTATTTTAGAAAGGTATTGAAGAGAACAAGGAATGCAATCAATGGCATTGTACACAAAAAAAAATAGGTCTAAATATACATGCTTGTTAAAATTAGGGATGGGCATTTTACAAAAAAAAATCAAATGAGTAATTGTTTTTAAAATATTATTTTTGATGAGATGGGCAAATTTCTCACAAAGTTCTGAACTAACCATTTGTTCTCCAACTTTATACACCCAGTGTGTCTTAAAATAATAGCTGTCCACTATAATAAAAAAAATAATATACAGAAGCAAATTAGTGTTCATTTAAAATGTGGCCAAAGTCCTTTTAAGGTGTCTGTAATATTGCAAGCCACTTTATAAATTAATAATTTCAACATTTCAACATTAACACTGCATTAAAATATGAAATTAAATGTTTGACTTAAATATTCCACGAGAGTTTTAAACAATCTGCAAATCAATTGTATTGCCCATCCTTAATTGAAATGTTGATTTGCAGTTTTAAATTTAAAAAAGTTCAAACAGTATTAAGCATTTTTTCAATCTACTGTATAAGTTGCTAAAGGTAAGCTAATTCCGCTCACTTTCATGGTTGTTAAGTTTATCTCTTCCAGCTTTGAATGAAAGAACGACTTAATTGGGAATTCATGAAGCAGACGTTCTTTCATTCCGAAGCGATTTTTGATATTGTGCCGGCGTTTGTGCTTTGGCTTCGAACGTGGCTTTTATTTGCTTGGAAGCTGCAGTACAAACACGCACTGGAGCAGTGAGCCAAGTATCTGAACGTATGCATGTCCCATCCACACTGGTGAAATCCTTTTTGCCAACTGTAGCATGCATCACTGGCTGTTTTTTTTTTTTTTTTTTTGCATTTTGTATGGTATCCATGCTGACAAAAAACTAAGGCTCAAGGGAGGCAGTCAGTCAAGTGTCTTGTTAAGTGCCACCCGTCTCTCTTGTGCGATATCTGTGTAAGGTCAGGCCCTCTGCTGTATTTACAGAAACAACCCACTCACGTACTGCCAAAATGTCATGTTGGTTTGGTAAGAGGCAAAATATGTGGCTTTAAATAATCATAAAAAAATATATTGTATGTAATTTCCCCTGTCTAGCTCATTTGCATTCAGGAACTCCTGAGAAAGCAAGTGGTATACTTCACTGCCTAAAAAGTATTTCGTTTAAAGCTGCCAAGCAAACTGACAAAAAGCTTAAAAAAAAGTTGCCAATTTCTTTTCTCTTGTTCTGCTCTCCCGAGCAAAATAGTACTGCCATTGTATTTGCTGACTGTCGAAGCTGAGTATTGGAAAGCCATAGGTTAGTGATGTCAAAAATGCAAAACGGTTATCGATCGGCGAGACGTGACAGAGAGTACACCCAGGTGCGTTGTTTTTTTTTTTCCAGTAAATGTTCAACTCCTTCCTCTTCCTCTTCCTTATTGTGCAATCATATTGCCAAAGAATGAGTTCCAGACCTGTTTCATCACTACATGTAAATATCAACGTTGTCCAATACCGTGGCAAAAAAATATATATATAAATGTTGTTTTATTTTGTTTTCCATTTTCTGAGAAACTGCAACGATGTTTATGTGATGTATTGTCTTCCAGTTGGTTGCAATAATAAAAAAAAATCCAAGTTGCAGAGGATTAGTTCTACTGTTCTTTTAGGAAAAGTCACATATATATATATATATATATATATATATATATATATATATATATATACATTTTTTTTTTTTTGTGAAACCAGAGGGTGTTTAATTCCCTGACCCCAAACCATTAACCTCACACATTCCCATCAACAAGGGTCTTATCATAACTGTGCCTCCTCTGACAGTTAATTATTCATTTACATCCTCTAATCATCTTAGTTCAATACTTCTGATTAAAGATCAAACTTAGCTCTCCCTTTAGGCAACAAAGTAAAAAGCTGGCATTGGTCAAGGCCTTCTCAATCTAAAGGGGCAGTGAAGGTGCCATTTCAAAACCATATGGTGGTGGAAGTCCATTCATAATTGAAGCTGAAATGGGCTTAATCTCCATCCAGTGCTTCTGTGCGTGCGGCACGCTCCCACCATCAACACAACTGGAGCTTGCAGTTTCTCTGTTGCTATGCAACTAAAGATGGAAGGGGGGGGGGGGGGGGTGCATTCACAAGATCTTTAGAGGGCATCATCAGTTACTAAGAGTGGAGGACTCAATTGGCTTGCATTAAACAGCGTTCTGTTTAATCACATCTCATTTTAAGGACGAGATATAAAATTCCGATAGCATCTTTTCGTTTTGGAGTGACAAATGTGTCAGCAAGGGAATCATTACACGTTCTCAAAATGTGCAGTCGACAACTCAAATGTTTTTTCTGTAAAGTTACATACATTCGAGCTTAATATCAAGTGCACGTGTTTTTTTAACAGTACCTCTGGTTTATTTTGTCAGTACAGTACTTATAAATCCAAATATGCATAAACTGATCGAATTTGTCATCTCAACAACTTGTATATCAGATTGTGAGAGCAGATTGAGTTGTATGTCTCTGGTATATACTATCATCCATAGCCACACAATGACCAGTGAGGCAAGTTTCCATGGAAACGGAAGCAGAGCTGCATTCTTGTCAGTTCTCATCTATTGCAAAGCGTTCTTGTTAAAAGGGAGATCCCATCGGTGATCAGGACAAGTGCATATTTGATTAAATGCAGAAGACAAGGCTCACACCTCCCTGCTAGTGTGTGGGAAAATAGTTGCATCCTAAAGTGATTGGATTGGGGATTGTGTGTTTTGAGCGCTCATAAAGACCGCGTGTTGAACACGCTTGAAATAAGTCAAATGGAGTGTGAGCAATCTCTTGTGGTAGTTTTGTGTCGTTACATTAAATACTTCTCCTCGGTTTACGACCGAGTCTGCATTGTCGACATAACTTTGAACCTGTACATAGGTACAGAATGAATACCTGTATGCATGCAAATATTTTGTATAATCCTGTATGTATGTTTGTGCTTTAAGTCAGTTGTTTCAACATAGTAATATAGGAAGACAGGTGAGATAAGAAAACACAGCTGTTCGGTTTATAATAATATAATTTCGTGCAGTAGTAAAACTTATAAAGCGCTTTCGTGTGAATGAAAGCGCTATATATAAGTGCACTCCATTTACTATTTAGTATTACAACGTAAATTAACTACATTTCCCAGGATGCCCCTAAACTCGTGTGTCGTTTCCGCTTAAGATCTCGCGATGTTGGCGGTTTGACCCTGCCCTATGTCTCGCGCACTCGCAGCTCCTTCGCTCAGTATATAAAGCAGAACAACGACGGACGGAGGACGGCTGGGGATTCGCAGCCCGGGATTGTAAATAAGACCGCCAAAACTGTTTTATTTACAAAAGTGATGCCGGCTGTTTTAGAATACCGTTCCCAGTTGTTTTAACAGGTTTTTTGATCATTTTTGGCTCTTTATTTCTCGCCCATTTCCGTGTGGTTTTTAGACTGCGCGTATAATGGCGAGCTCGGCTAACTCGAACCCAGTGGTAAGGATCAATCTCAAGGATTGTCAACGGGGGAAATGGGGGTAAAGTTGACGTAAAACTGTTGAACACTTTTTAATCGAATCACATTCATTTAAGATTTACACACATCCCAGCATCACACCAAAGAAAATTCAATTAGCTTCAATCAATTGGACGATTGAATTAAGAGTCTTATTCCCAATATTTTGAATTGTGACTGTAGGTTGTGTTGCGACTCAAAACTGGACAAGTATTTGAATAGTTGTGACATGTTTGGATCTGGTTTGCAATTTTTTTTTCATGCACTTGGACGATTTAACTGGGGCGGGAAAAAAAAAATCAGTCTTCGTTTATGGCGTTGAGTGTAGTCGAGTAATATTTTGACTTCAACACATGTAAGCAGAGACAAAGAGAAAGGGCCGAGGTAACTATTTAGTTTAAGACCTTAAATGTACGCAAAGCACCTTGCATTAACACCGCGAAGCAAATTTTATTCTTTTATGATGAAATAAAGTAGGCGAAAGTCGCGACGTCAATGTTCCCTGTCCCATCATTTTCCACCATTCCACGACTTGAATGTTAAAAATCTGCCCCCCCAAAACACTTTCACTCCATTTTAAACGTAGATATTCCTACTCCCATCGACAAATCTACCATGCCTTGTGCAAAAATAGCCAACTAAACGATAATCGAGCGACAATATATCAAACGTGAAATTTTCAAGGCTGTCGAGCTGCTCCGTAAAATGGCTTCCACGTCTCCCCTCTGCGTCTCCTCTTCTGTCCCTCCTCCCTCGCTGCTGCTGGTTTTATACCGCCATATTGGCTCTCTATATAGACTGGCCGGGATGGGAAGGTGCTACCCGACGCTACGTCACCGACTAAGCTTATAAACGCCAGACTGCTTTAAATAGTGGAGGAGCAGCCCGGGCCGAGGAGGGGAGGGAAGGAGAGTTCCGACGGCCCGTGTTGTCGCCCTCGTAGATTCGCTGTTGTGTTTATACCAAAAAAGGAACGCGGCCATTTTGAATGCTTTTGTTATCAGCGCGGTGGCCATATATCAAAACGAACGTTTACGAACCGTTTACGAAGACGCCGTTACTGCAGTTGACTAACGATTTCATTGAGTTGTGGGTGCCAAAGTGAATATTTGGAAAGTTAATGCAATGTGCAATCACCTTTGTCGATGTTTTTTATTTTAATTTGGGGTGATGTTTGAGGATGAACCTAAAATACACTATAACTTTAACATGTCAACGGAATATATGTACTACAATGCAAGGAATAGTTCTTCCGCAAATTTCAACATTAAATTTAATTTGTCTGTGATCAAATAATTATTCTAAATAAAACATTGCCACTTGTGGACTGAAAATAACATCACATGTGCTCAGGTTGTGGTCTTTGTAAAGCCAGAAATCCAAATAAAGCTCTTCTAATATCTATCATAGAGTCTAATAGTGTGGTTGCAGTGTGTCATTTTTGTTTTTGCTTCCTTTCAGCCTAAACTGTACAAGACTGTGATTGAGGATGTGATCAATGAGGTGCGAGAGTTGTTCTTGGATGAGGGCGTGGATGAACAAGTTCTTCTGGAGCTAAAAACGGTAACAGTATTTTTGCATGCCGCAATAACAACTAAAAAAGTGTATTCAAAAGGTATATTTCTTTGAATAATGATTGTTTCACACATTTCAGCTTTGGGAAAGCAAACTGTTGCAATCCAAGGCAGTGGAGGGTTTCCATACTGAGGAACAGGCAGCCCTCCAGGCCGTGCAGCAGCAACAGCAGCAGCAGCAACAATCATCCCAGCATCAAGTTCAACAGGGTCAGCAGGTGACACAGCAGACACAAGCCCAGCAAGTCATTCTGCCTCCCCAGCAGCAGCAAGGTTGGTTCAGTAGAATTACGACTTCGGGTAGAAATATCAGATCGTCTTTTGACCTCAATTGTCTTCTGCAGCTCCCCAGCAGCAAGTCATTGTATCCGATTCCAAGATTCTGCAGCATATGACAACAACGGGCATGGTAAGTAGTAAACACACAAGTGAAAAGACAGATTAGTGTATTAAAGAGGTGTGTGTGGATCTTCACAAAACACTGCACCCATGTTCTGTGCTAAGTAGGCAGCTAAATTAGTTACTAAGGGAGTGGCATGCATTTGTGGCTTTTCGTTTTGGCACACAATTAAGAGCAGCACATTTGTCACTTGTTGTTTTTCTGAATTCTAAAATGATCCTATCGTTTGGTTGTTTCTAACTGTTAAATGTTTTTTTAGAGTGCGGCAGCTACTCAAGCTGCCCTTGCTTTGCCAACTGGGGTCACACCATACCCACAGCTCATCACTAGTTCAGGTAAGCGCCACAGGTCACATGTTTTCATCCATATGGGATGCATCATGAATCATACAAATGTCTTCTGGTGTTGTGGTTCTTCAGGTCAGTTTGTGCAAGTTTTGCGTACACCCAACGGAGCTCAGTATATCATCCAGCAGCCACCGCAGCCCATCCTCCTGCAGCAGCAGATGCAACCAGGCTCAGTGCAGGCTCCAGTCATACAGCAGGTACATCAAATGACTCGCTGCTTGTGCTAGTTCTCGCTGTATGCAATTAAATTATTGATTTTTATCAACCTGATTTGTTGGATTCACTATATCCAAGGTCTTGGCTCCTCTACAAGGAGGCATTCCTCAGCAAACAGGAGTCATCATCCAGCAGCCGCAGATTGTCTTAGCTCCTGGAAATAAAGTTCAAGGCAACACGCAGGTCAGCATGCTGAAAGTTTTTTTTTTTCTCCTCTTTGTAATTCAGGTTCCTGGTTTCTTTAGCGGCATTAGCGTACTTTGATCTCAGCTCAAGTGCTGTCCTTGTTGGGTCTTCCCGTCCTGTTAGGTGACGCAGGCTGCCACGATGGCGCCTCAACAAGGTCAAGCAGCACAGATTCAACAGGTTCAGCAGGCCCAGGGTGCAGCAGTGCCACAGGCTCAGGTGCAGAGCCAACCTCAGCAGGCAGCCCCGGGGCAACCTCAGCCTCCCATGATGCTGCAAGTGGACGGCGCTGGAGACACCTCGTCAGATGAAGACGAGGATGATGAAGAGGAGTATGATGATGACCTTGAAGAGGAGAAAGACAAGGACGGGGGAGAAGATGGGCAAGTTGAGGAGGTGAGCGAAGTACCCCGTCGCCTTTTGTGGCAGTCCATTACTGGTTGCTCATGATTTTTTTTTTTTTTTGCCTTTTTAGAAATCACTGAACAGCGACGACGATGTCAGTGACGCGGAAGACCACGAGCTGTTTGACACGGAGAATGTAGTTGTGTGCCAGTATGACAAGGTGAGTGATCATCGGGGCTTGCAGTAACCAACACATGCCAGCATTCGACTGAATAATCGTACAAATATCAAACAATAATTTGCACGGCTGGCCACGGTAGTCTGTCAAATATTAGAATGCTAACTGGTGTGGAGTATTATTTGAAGTGCTCATAGTGGGAACGCAAATGCACAAGTCAATATTGACCACTAGCATACCATAACTGATGAATTTTGTTCGTTTGGTCCTTTCAAATCTTGGGGAATTTTTACCGTAATTTCCGGACCATAAGGCGCAGTCTCAATGAACAGCTTTGGTTTTGGATATATCCATCGGGTACACCAGGTTGCATTACTGCACATTAAGGAAAGCCAACCAGTACAGCAAATAGAATTTTGTAGAATTTTTTTTTGCCATCGAATGGTGATCTAAAAGAATGCAACAAGCTCCGTTCAAAGCGACCACACTTGGCAAGCCTACCACCAGTTTCTTCTGCAGACGTGCAAGCAAAATTACATCACTCGCAACTGCTAGTATTCAAGTGTCGAAGTAAGTGCATAGATTTTGTTACACATGTTGTAGTCATTGAGCCGGCAAATTTGTGAGTGGGTTATATAATTACTATGCCTACTATTTTATTTATGAATGTATGTCGATGTGAATATAGATCATATATCTATATATTTTTTGAATATTTGAAATGATTGAACACTGTCCCTTTAATCGGATTTTTTCTAATTAATTAGTTTCTAATTAGTAATTATTTGTAGAGATATCTAAAGTACTGTGTTTTTTGAACAGTTAGGAGAGTAACTAGGAAGGAATTGAAATGAAAGATGACAAACTGAAAAACCGACGGGCGGTTTACAAATGCGGTCACAGTTCTCGTGACATCCCCATCGCAGTCTCGACAACCTCCCTCGACTTATTCCGCAGATTCACAGAAGTAAGAACAAATGGAAATTTCACCTGAAGGACGGAATCATGAATCTGAACGGGAGAGACTACGTCTTCTCCAAAGCCATCGGGGACGCCGAGTGGTGAAGACAAAGCCGAGCGACAGGAGCCAGGAACTCTGTTACTCCTCCTATCCAGTTAATGGACAATATCAATATCCTTCCATAACCTGTGACTGGATTTGATTGCAGGAAGCTTATAGAGTCTTTAAGAACTCCCAACATAGGACCGCGAGGTTCTTTGCTACAAACCGGATGTCACTGGTCGCACTCGGCAAGCGGGATGAGAAACCGACAGCGAAAGGGAACGTTTGCCCTCCTTTTTGTTTCTCAGCCTTTTTCGATTTCCCCCCCCCGAGTGAATTTCCCACACATCATTTCACAAGATGCACGTGTCAGAAGTGTGCTGACATGGAAAAGTGTGTCGATGCACTGCTAAGTTGATAGACAGCTTCAGCTTGTCTGCACTGAAGTCCAAACTTAAGATTGTTGCCTTTACATTTACCAGAATTAACTTTTTGGCCTCACTTTTTCTTTTTTAGTCATTCTTGGAATTTCTGTCACAGGTTTTTGGGGGAAAAAGGTGCTTCACCTGTCATTGTTTTAAAACATTTCTTTTAAATTGAAGGGTTATAACGAAGAAGTTCAAATGATTCAAATAATTTATAGCTGTATAAAAAGGCATTATTTTAAATCCAACAATGATTCCAAATCTTTTCTTCCATCCCCCTTTTTTTCATATATATATTTTTTTTTTGTAGCGTCATTCCACAAAAATAGAAACAGAGCCATGGCTGAAGTAATTGCATCTGTCCTGTTTTGTAAATTGAGCAGCCTTCAGTTTATTGATAAGCGTGTGTGTGTATGCTTAAAGCAGTCAAGTTCATCCAGTCTACATGTGCGTTTGTCAATTGCATCACTGAGCTCCCCAAAAAGTCAGTTGCCACCGTTTAGTTCATCAGTGACGCTATTTTCTATTTATTCATAAAAGTAGAAGTTGTTTTTTTCTGATCCGCGCCAAACTGTGCTCTTACAATCAAATAAGTGTTCCTTTTATTTTCTGTTGGCTGAACAAAGTTTGCGTGACATTGTTCCCAATCAATATGATGTCTCGTTTGTGTTTTTAGTCTTGACTTTTAAGCAAGCATGTTTTTGATTGAGAGGATTTCAAATTTGGTGAGAAGGAAGGGGGAATGCGTTCTTGTAAAATGTTTTTAGTGACCTTTTGCCTAATTAATGTTTTTTGGGTGGGTCGGGGGCCTTCGATCTTAATTGGCTTCTTAGTGGGCTCCACAAATTTATATTGTGAATACAACCTTAAGAAGGAAGCAAGACAATGTTCTTATTTTTGTGTTCATGTGAGCAACCTTGATGTCTTTCACTATTTAAGCAAGTCCAAAAAACGGTTTGTTGCAACAAAAATCAAGTAATTGATTTTATTCAGTAGCTCTGTGTGGATTACGGCTCCAAGAGGAGATTCATGGTTGTTCCCACATAATGTAACTTGAGTGTTGAGTGTGCCTTTTTGATTTGTACTCCTGCTTTTCTTGTACTACCCAAAAATGTTATGTCACCTTTGCTCTGTTTTGACTTCTAATAGCTGTTGAAATGTATTGTTCAATAAAACATTTTATAATAAATTACCTTTGGAACCAAATACAGAAATTTTGATTTTGCAAATTTTTCCCAAATTATATTTTGGGGTGTGCATAGAATTGCATTTAATGGTCCATTTTTTTTTTTTTTGCCTTTTATTTATAATATAATATTAAATAGCACTGAAGTTCCACTCCATACACTTTCAACTGAATTAAGAATTCAGCAGAATAACAAATTTATATTGAAGTATGAAGGCAATGTGGTTAATTATTTTTTCACAATTTTTAATGCTTCTCAATCTTTTACATTTCTGTGGCATGCTTTCGTTAAAATCCTCAGGATAAAAAAAAGAATCATTTATAAAGCATATTTCCTGTCATAGTAAAATAGGCCCATTTTAGCAATGATCTGCCTTAATAATTATTGTACTTTAAAATAAAAAATAAAAAACACACAAAACATACCAGAACAGTGCAAACATTTTGTAACATTGGATTGTATCCATTATCCATATTTATATTTATTTCTCGTCACTCCTGGACTCCAAACAACTCCATGCTCGCCTCCAACCTCCCATCAAATCCACATTTCTTACCAACTAATCCACCGTCTGCAGGCTTGTCTGTCTGCATGCCATGTGGGCCTCCCCCCCACCTCCTAATTCCCAATCCAAACCCCCTGATAAAATCCCTTGCGTATTTCTTTGTGGGTAATCATTGCCTGAAGGTGTGGTACCGTCTGGGATTACAGCTGAATCAGGAACTACGGTCCTCGCTTATATAATAGGTCTTGAGGTTGGCTGTCACTTCTCCGCTATATCAAGTATGGTATCACAAAGGCTTTTTATTCAGGTTTGCTGAAGGAAAAATGTCTGAAGAGTCCTTGTGATGAAGTGTGGGTCCTTATGTTATTTGTGGCTAAGTCTGCTGGTCTTAGATTGAGGCCTCATGGGTATCAGAGAAATTTTCTGCTTACCTGGCCTACCTGACGACTCTGGGTGGGCCTCACTTTAAGAACCAGATGTACAGAACTCCATATATAAACTTTGAAGCTGCCAGGTAAAACAGTAGATGTAAAATCCAAAGTTTTTTACTTCTTCGTCTTCCAAAGGCCTGATATCCACTTTGTGGTTTGCTCCTCCACTTTGTAAAGAGGCAGCAACTTGACCCTGCAAGAGTGTTGTCCATGCCTGTTGGCCCGTGGAGTAGTGCAAGGGAATGACGTCATAAATAGAGGGATTTGATGTTCCCAAGGAACAAGAGCTGCATGGTTAGTCAAAAAATCACAACCGCTTTTGGAGCCATCACGGCGAGAGTAAATCTCCCAGTACTGATTGGTTTGAAAGCACTCCAACTTCTCTGCAGGAAAGTAATCTGGTGTCAGGGGATCAACATAGTCCAGTTTCTGACCCAATCATTTGAAGGAAAGGCTCGGATAGATTTAGAAAATCAGAGAGGAAGCCAAAGTGAAAATAAATCCAGTTATTATTGGGCGGATATTTGAGTGTGGTTTGTTTGTTTGCAGGATTTGAAAAGAAACAAACATGCAATTGATTGACATCATGAACGAAAGAAATGCTAACGGAATCAGTGGTGAAATGGAATCAGTCGTCAAATATCTTTGTGAATAATTGAAATTCCATAAATATCTGGATTGGTCGTCCTTTCCAGGAAAGCTGAAAAAATGTCACCTTGCAAATGAAATGCTAACCAGATGTTAGGCTGCTCCCGTCTGGCACTGTAGTAATAATTTTGAGCGCTCTCAGTAAGTGCAAATCTAGTCAGTAGAACTAGATTTGTTTCGGTCACTTGTAAGAAGATGGGAAAATATCATATACTGGAAAAACAACCATAACATTCTAAAGTAGAGGCCCTGACATAATATGTTGGTGTTTTTTTTTTTTTGACCTGTGTGCAATGACAAGAAAATGGCTAATAATCAGGATAATCATTATAAAAAATGGATGACTGGATTAACAATTGCATTTGTTTACCACGCAGATATAAACTGTATCTGTCATATTATGTAATGGATGAAGTTCATGGTACTAACTATCTTAAATCTGGAAGTTGTATTACCACGGAAATAAATAATCAATAATAATTCATGGGAATGAATTTAAAGAATGTATTTTTTTTTACTATAATGTCAGAAAATACTATATTTGCAATACATATCTGAACAAAAATACAATATGACACCAAACAAAGATTTATATTTGTAATACAGTGATCCCTCGTTACTTCGCGTTTCGTTTATCGCGGCTTCACTACATCGCGGATTATTTTTCCAAATTAAAAAACAATTTAAAAGTCAAAATAAAACTTCGAAATTGAGGAAACATGTGTCTAACCTTTAGGACAATGTAGTATTGCTCCAAATGTCCGTTTACATTCCTTTAGAAGTCCGTTTCCGCGTGTTAGCACGATTATGAATTAGCATCTTTCCGCTAACTCGTTAGCCTGCCCAGTACTTCTTGTTGGTGCCCGTATTTCGCGGATTTCACTTATCGCGGGTGGTTTATGGAACCAATTTTCCGCGAAAAACGAGGGATTACTGTATCATAAGAAGCGAGTAGTTATTTCAGAAGAATCATGCGAAACAATCTTAAAAAATAGATTCTATGAGAATAGGCGTTTAAAATCATTAATCTTGCCTGTTACAGTGATCAATATTGAACACAATAAAAAGTGCAATTGTGACAGAAATTGCATTAGCCAACATTATGGTTGGAAAATACAATGAGTCCCGATCATTTGAATTCTCCTTCTGCTGAATGTGCCTCAATAACAAGGTCTCACAGTCAAAGAGCTGAGGTCAAAGTCATACTTCAGTGACATTTGATATTCTCCACCAACTGGAACCGTAAAATCCTCGCAGCTCAAATTGTGAAAACAGCTGAAGTTGGAATGGAAGCCCGCCGGAGCATTCTGTTAAATATTCAAACAGATCCGCCGGAAAACGCTTCAAGGCCTCGACGTCTCTTCCTTTGAGAGCTCCGGCTGGTGTTTAGCTCACGTCTTCAGGTTCTGGTTGTCTTCAAGGTTTTCCTGCTGGCCGACCACCGGATGGTATGAACACGAGGAGGATTTCTTCTGGAGAATAGTAGCATTTTTCTGACCTGGACTTCTTCCATTTCGCAACTTGTCTTTGTCTTTTCGGATTTGGGATGTCCCACTGCTGCCTTTAGAAGAAACCGTCTGACCTCTGAACAGTTGAGCCTGACGTTGGCACAGACCGATTTTACTTAGGAGAATAAACACATCCCCTCTGAAGGCTTTGGTGAAGATGGCGTAAAGAAATGGGTTGGCACATGAGTTGAGTGGGTAGAAGAGCACCAACAATATCTTCGAGTTGGAGACGGTGATGAGCGGCTGGTCCAACACTGCCGACATGGCGTAGAAGGAAATCGGTGCCATGCAGAGAAAGTCAGTAAAGATGAGGACCGCCATGCGTTTGGCTATGTTGGTATCTTTAGATCCGGAACGATATTGCGGATTGTGAACGGCGCAGTAAATCTTCACGTAGCAAGCGCAGATAACGAGAAAAGCCATGACGTTGAGGACAAGCACAGATATGACATAAACCAGAGCTTCTGTGGTTTGGATGTCCATTGGGAGACAGATGCTGACTTTCTGGTAGCTGCTAACTCCTACGAGTGGGAGCAGCGCCAGCAGGAAGCAGAAGATCCAACCCCCTAGCATAACCGCAGCCGCGTGGTGAAGATGCAGTTTACGATCCAGCCGCATCGCGAACGTGATGGCGTACCACCTCTCGAGGGTTATCACAGTCAACGTGTAGACAGACAGCTCGCTAGCAAACACGGTGAAGAACCCAGCGAGAGCGCAGCCAGGGCCCGTCTGCCAGTCGATGGCGTGGTTGAAGTACTCCGCTCGCGTGTGGAGGTCCACCGAGGCGATGAGCAGCAAGTAAATCCCCATGCAGAGATCGGCGAAGGCCAGGTGGCACATGAGGAAACGTGACACGGAGAGTTTGTAGTGGCTGGTGAGCAGGACCAGGAGCACCACCACGTTCCCCAGAACTGCCAGCAGGCTTACAAACCAAACAGACACCCGCAGGAAGGCAAAGCCCATGATGTCCTCACAAGGGTTGAACTCATCAGGCACCGGCGCACACATCACCTCCTCCCCCTCGTCGCACAACACCACGTAATCGTAACGATTATCAAAATCTTCGCTTGGATCCTCCTGAGGGTTCATAAGCGTATCTCCAAAACCCACATCCTCATCCGGATGGCCACCAAAGTAGGCGTGGTAGTGCAAACTGCCGTGAAAGCCGTCTCGGTCGTCGTTGGGTTCCTCTGGGATGTCTACGGCGCCTTGAAGGGAAGCTGCGTGGAGCGACGCCACGGAACGCTTCTGATGCTGGTCAGCATCGTTCTGGAGCAATGCCGTCAGGTTGCAGAGGATGTACTCCCTAAATCTGAAAAACACATGGGGGGGTTACAAACCAGATCTACGAGCATGACCTATGATCTAAACCAGTGGTCCCCAACCACCGGACTGCGGACCGGTACCGGTCCATGGGTCATTTGGTACTGGGCCGCCAAGCTGCACAGGAATTTAAAAAATTTTTTTTTTATCGACGATAAATTAATTCAGGTCAAATGAATAAATAAATAAAAAAATATGTTGTTTATACTTGTTTTTATGCCAGTCATTTGTTTTCATCGTATTTATTTATTATAAATGTATTATTTATCTATATAAAGGCCGGTCCGCAAAAATATTTCTGACACGTAACCGGTCCGTGGCGTAAAAAAGTTGGGGACCACTGATCTAAACCTATGATCTAAATTATGCTAGAAAAATAGATTCTCTTTAAAAATATAACTCAACACACTTCCTCTATTTAGTTGGACCAATACAAAAATCACGTATAAAACCCACCCTCGTTTCTTTTTGAGATTTTTGAAGCCGCAGCAGTGGCTGGGGTAGGTAAGATTAGCCGTGGTGAGGTGCTTGAAAGTTTTGATAGGTGGTAATTTCTTAAGGGCCCAAGTATTACGGGCCTTCAGCTCTCTGAGGGACTCCATACCGCTGGTGGGCAGGGAGGTGATCCCCGTCTGGGATATGTCTCTGAGGGACAGAGAAATTAGAAGCATCACATCGATAAGGAACACATGATCAATTTTGGCCTGATTATTGGTAAGTAAATATGTGTGAGGATCTTACAAAAGCATGGGCCCGCTGATGGCGCCGTCAAAAGCTCTTTCGTCCAGTTTGGTCAAATATTTATTCCTGTGAAGATCACTGCACAGGCAAACAAATCGTCAAATCATCGTTCACATTTGAGTGAGAAATATTAAAATCCCACGGGCCTCATCCCTGCTCAGTTTTGTAAAATTAGACAAATGACACAACGGAGAACTTCTTAAAAACACTGTTCCCTCACCACACATCTTTCTACAAATCAGGAGTTGTGTTTGGTTTGGTCGAGCTGCACTGGCTTCATTTAACACTTGACTGGATGTAACACGCCAAAACTAACGTGCTCCGACTCTGGTCGCTCACCAATGTAAGCTCTTGTAAAGTGAACATATGCAAAGAAATTAAAAACAAAATGCAATGTTGAGTTTGGAGATGGTCATAAAGAATCCAGTGTCCCTTGAGTAAATGCAAGAACTTCCTGCTCCTCAATTTAGAGGCACAATATTTTCCCATGAGAACTTGAGTGGGCTAATCAAAAGCTTGGCTGAAGCGAATATGAGAAGATCCATTTGCAGCAGAAAAAACACGACACATGTCAGCAATAGTTTAATCCTACGAGTTGTGAGGTCTGAAAGTGCTGAGCAAAGTTGTCAAAAAAAAAAAAAAAGTGGAAGAAATGTACTTAGTCGCCCCGGAGGTGAGAAGTCTCATTTTCCATCGTTTAAACATTTCCTTTCTAACTGTCGTCAGTTTGATTCAACAAGTTTTGACGTACACTTGATCCAGCTTGGTCCCGTTGAAGGCATGATGTTGGATTTCTCTGAAGCCATTTCCATAAAGCATCCTGAAAAAAAACCAAAAAAAAGTATCGAACAAAATTGCATTGTTTTGAATCGCTTACGTTCGAACACGGCATCTCCATGAACACAGTGACGTCTTGTCTTGTCTGTGCAATTTTGTGGTTTACATTTCCTATAAATGCAGCGCCGTGTATTAAATTTACAATCCCCCCTGACCACATGTCCATGAGTGCCTGTTGTGTGTTTGTGTGCTAATACATACGCACAACATGTTCTTCAAGTGAGCTCATTCTGACCTGTCTGCAGCTCTTCAAATTATTCAAGGCTTAGTATTTGTTTCTCATTAAAAGGCAATCTGCTCAAGGTTTTAATATGGACTTAATTACATTTCTACTATTTATGGAGCAAGCCTTTTGTGGTTCTTTATTTTTGTGTAGTGGTTTATGATCTTCTGATCAGCTGCACCAATGTTATGATTGAATGTACGGGAGCGTTTCCATGCATCCTGGAGAACCTGGAACACTTGATCAATGGCTTACCAAGTTTCCAGTCATGGAAGAGCACATGGAAATAGTCTGATAAACAAAGTACAGTAAATGGAAGTACATTCGTGGGCGGGGCTAAATGACTTTGCAAGCATAGTTCCTAATATCACCTCATCAGGATTTAGAATTAATTAAAGAATGATATATATTTTGTCAGTATCATTCCAAAATTGATAAATTACCGTATTTTCCGGATTATAAGGCGCACCAGACTATAAGGCGCACCTTCAATGAATGGCCCATTTTAAAAATGTGTCCTTATGTAAGGCGCACCGGACTATAAGGCGCACCATTAATGCATCATGTCAGATTTTTTAATCCAAATCAAATCATTCTCCATTTTATCTTTTTTATTTCAACTTCAGATGCAACAAATTACTTTATAATCACAAAATAATGATCCATAGTCTTTTTGATTCATGCTTTATAGTCTTCAGCGGGCCGCTTATGATTGATTTCATGACACAATGCTTCGGGCCAGTTCATATTTAGGAATTTGGTCCATATATAAGGCGTACTGTCAGCTTTTGAGAAAATGTTAGGTTTTTAGGTGCGCCTTATAGTCCGGAAAATACGGTGCATTAAAACGTATGGAACAGTGTACATTTGTGTGTGAACTGTACGTGTCATGCCAATAGCTCACACTGTCAACAAATCACTGGTGATGCCACGGAAGGAGTTGGGTGGAATGACAGTAATGTGAGGATGATCTACAATTTCCCTGCAAAGAGAGAAGAAGCCCAACAAGGAAAGCTTTAAGTACATTGTATACTCTTCTCTGGAAAGTGGCAGAGATGCAATGGAAGATTGATGCCTTCTCAACTTTTTAGCTGGAAAATGAAAGTGGGTAGAGATGTTGATTGAAGGAATGACTCAATGGCAGAAAAACCACACGCTTGATGACTCACAACATCTTGAGAACATGTACTCATAACAAGTGCAAACGGCCACATAATAAGTGCTTGTGTAGTGTTTTGCTCGGTACACTTCAATTAATGCCATTTGAGAGCTCTGACCACGGCCGCATTTTGGTTGGAAGTGGACCAAAGCAGTCACTCCAAGCAGGAAGTCACTAATTTGTCTGCCAGTCTGTTCCAAATTGTCTTGTCACATTGAGAATATGTCAGATGGAAAAGTAGTGAGCCGCATAAGCCCAGCCATGCTTCAAAATGGATAAAAACCAGTAAAACCTGAAATTATTCTTTGTACGAAACATCAAAATTCCAAAATATTGCAGAAAAAAATATTAGCACTGAAAAATAACTTTCTCTTTGACATTTTTTTCCATTACTATTTATTATTAGTTTTGTTATGTTTAACCAAATCGATGCACTTTTTACAGCGTTTAAAAATAACTTACAGAATGAAATTGTTTTCATTTGAGTGGACGCTGCTCAAATCAGGAAAGCTGTTAAGGCCTGTATTGAAAATCCCCCTGATGGATAAACAGAAACTGTTAGACAAGATACAGTAAATAAAATTCCACACATTTTCCAATATCAGCAATTGAATTTAAGTTATCCTTTCAAAATAAAATACACATTAAAGCAATGTGTACACTACATTATCTGACTCACATTTTTTTAAGTGTTTGATCAAAACTTTAATGGCTGTAAAGTGAGCCAATGTCAACTAAATGTTTCTCAAGATATGTGACTTATGAAATGGATGCTAAAAATAATAAAACGTTTTAATAATGTAGGAAAGTTGTTTTTAAAAAATTGAATGACAAGTACTCACAGGTATTTCAGGTTCGGGAGATTCTTAAAGGCTTCCGGGTCAATGTAGGTTAAATTCTTTGCATTCCGTATTTCTCTGATTGAAAAAAGAGACAATATTGTGTTGAAATTTACAATCTTATCAAGAGAAAACTTTTGGTTTCCATGTGAAAGCGAATATATGGAATCAGTGGAATACGGCAATATTTCATTAAAACCTGCTGGAACATCTGAACAAGGTGCAGGTCAGTGAAGGGAAATTTGATGCTGACAGCCAAAACCAGAAGTAGGAATGAGACGGGGGGGGGAAAAAAGTGTTTCATTAATATGTTTATTTTGGTTCACCCTGGCTGGACAGAACAGTTGTGTTGTGTCTAAGGTCAAATGTGTTTTGGCTATATTCACATCTTGGCTAACGGCCTAGCAGGCAACTCACTTCCTGATGCTATTCGGGCAGACTGTTTTACGAGCTGATACATTAAGAACTGTTGCCAGTCTGTATGCCTAATTGGTGGAGTTAAATTCTTTTACCGTATTTTCCGCACTATAAGGCGAACCGGATTATATGGCGCACCTTCAATGAATGGCCCATTTTAAAACTTTGTCCATAAATAAGGCGCACCGGATTATAAAGTGGCTTTTGAGAAAATTGGAGGATTTAGGTGTGCCTTTTAGTGCGGAAAATACGGTAATTTCAATTTTTCTCTGTAATAAACCAGTGGTTTGCACTTTTTTCCAATGATTAAAAAAATCTTTCATTTCAGTGCTTGCCTTATGAGTGCCTTAGTTATTATATTTAGTACAATATTTCCCTAATAAACTTGGACAAAAGTAACTATTATGACAAACGTTCACATGCAGCTATAATCTGCTTCCATTTTGTATTTTAAATTCAGTTGATTTCAGCCATTTTGTTCTGCTTGACAGGCTTCTTGAAATAAAAATACACAACTGTCTTTCCCAAAGACCAAATACCACCTCGTATTAATGCCCGTGACCAATTTCTCTTTCTGTATGTAACAAGACTCTGTATTGAGGAATTTGTCTTACTTTCATCCTTAGTGTCCTCCTAATTCCCAGTAAGAACTATGTATGTAACGATGTGGTTTCAATTTAGTCAAGACCTCCCAAATCATTCGTTCGCCTCCCATGTATAGCTGCTGTTGGCAGCCAAAAGGAAGCAGGGCATTCATTTGTGTCTGACCCTGAAGGAAACCTGAGTGAAATGCTATTATCTCTTATACCGCACCAATCAGAGGCAAATAGGCCCGAGATGTATAAAATAACACCCCCGGAAAGATACCAGATACCAACCTCGGCTGGTTGGAATGATTGCTTCTGTCTGTATTTTTGTTATCCGGCATAAGTCCGCTAGTTAGTCACGACAAAAATTCAGGCGGCAATTGAGGAGTATTTACAGTACTCAATTCAAGTTTTGCTGTTAATTATAGTTGCAAGAACAAATATCAGCATTAGTATACTATTATCAATATCTAGTTTCAGATTGTACGCACATCGAAATACAGTAATCCCTCGTTTATCGCGGATAATTGGTTCCAAAATCCACCCGTGATTAATTAAATCCCCGAAGTACGGTTACCAACAAGAAGTACTGGGTAGGCTAACGAGTTAGCGGAAAGATGCGGTCGTGCTAACACGCGAAAACGGACTTGGAATGTAAACAAACATTTGGAGCAATACTACATTTTCCTAAAGGTTAGACACAAGTTTCCTCAATTTAGAAGTTTTATTTTGACTTTTAAATATTTTTTTTAATTTGGAAGAAAAAATCTGCGATGTAGCGAAGCCTCGATAAACGAAACGCGAAGTAGCGAGGGATCACTGTAAAGCTAAACTTTACAATGAGGCACTTTCAAGGCCGTAACGGAAATTTATCTCGCCAGGGAGCGAATACAGTAGAACAATTTATTCAACCAGGATCAATAAAGAATGTGGCCTTTGTTTCAGATACTCACATGTGGGTGATTTGCCTCAGGTTGTGAAATGCGTTCCTCTCTAGTCTCCACAGAGTCACATCCACAGATATATATCTAAAAGAAATAAACAAGATTGATTTACAATAGTTTTTCCAAATCTAGACCTATTTCCTGGTTTATTTAGATTACTTGTCTCAAAGCCTCTAAATTCGGTGGTAATTTTGCAGGCATCTGCTGGATGTATACACTAGCAGGTCAACACTTATGCAGGTTCAATTTGTCATTGGAAACAAGTACGATACTATTTAAATAAACTTCCAACCAAGCAATTGATCAATATGTTACGACAAAAAAAATTCTTTGTCGAACAATCAGCGGGCTAAAGTGTGGTTGGTTGGTATCCTGCAGATGCATAAATAAATAAATAAATAAAAATTTAGACAACCTGTATATGGTAATAGAGATTTGAAACATGAATACAATAATCACTCAAATTTATCTTTACTCTTTAGTTGATAAATGTCCATCCCTTTCTTATTAGTTACCAACACAGCAAAATTGAAAGAAATATCTGTATTTTAAAACATTAAAAATTATAGATCAAACACATTTTGACAAATAAATGCAATATGGCCTGGTCTACTTAAAAATAACAACTATTAATAATAATAATAATAATTAATAATAACCTATTTCTTTAATTGGACAATCAAACGTGCCGGTTGTCAGAAGCTATTAGCAGTTAGCTAATTCTCCATATTACATCATTCAGATGGAGAACACTACATGATTTGAATAATAGAATACGAGAAAACTTTCTCAAATATATTTTATTTTACTCCTCAGACTATTCTGCAGGGAGTACCTCTTTAATTTTGAACAAAATAGCAGCATTTAAAAGGACTACTATTGGTATTCAAGAAATGCATTCATATTTCCAGCTGTTCAGTCTGGTGATGATATTAAGCAGAGAACAAGTCAATCCCTTAAGTGTGACTCAGCTGGAAAGAAGAGAAGTAGTAAAAAAAGGAACAGGTGGAAGAGAGTAGCCCATATTTATTTGTTTTCGAGATGTAATCACAAAAAACAAACTTGTTACTCACATCCTTGAGATGTTAACCACGCTGGCAAAAGCATCTGATGGCACAGATGACAGACGAGTCTCAAAAAGCCATCTGCTTGAAAAGAAAATTGAAAATTTTTACTAGTTGAGGTACTTTTGATGGTGAAAGACATTTATTGTAATACATCACATGATATTGATTTTTTGCAGATTTCTGTAAACCTGTCTTAGTTGACAAAACTGTGTTTACTTAACTCAATTTAACTTTGAAATCAAAACCAGCCAAATCTAAAAACTCCGCTGATGTCATTCCTTGTATCCAGCGAGAAGAAACAATAATAATTCAGAAACATATGATGTGGCTGGATCACGAGATCATTCAGCGGACACATAACGCACGATGCTTCGACAAACTCAAACAAACACAACGACACAGAGCAGACCTTGGCACCTGACATTTTTCTTCCCACCCGTCAAAACTTGGTACAATCCCAAATAAGCAGGATGAAGACCAATTAGCCCATCTCACACACTTCAGGAGAAAATTGCACTCTCACTGAGTCTTCTTGGACCAAAAACTAGAGAAAACATCATCGTTGTGTTTACCATGGACTACATCTCATTTTGCGCTGACTGGAAACGAGTGACTCTGTGGTATATCAACCTGCACATGTTCCACTGAGGTTTATTAAAAATGTCTTAACAACCCCGTGGCCTCCTGCCCGTGCAGTTACTTGCATATGTAATTCTTTTACCCTAAATGAGCAACTCCAAAATAATTTGAATGGTACCCTAGCTTGTACTAAGGTAGTTGTTTTTACCGTTGCCTTGGTGAAATTTCCGTCATAGATGTTTTTTTCGTTGAGTCTTTTTTCCTCTCGGAATAATTCTCAGCTATCTGAAGTTGCAAAATGTAAACGTTGAATTTGAACGCGAGACCTTCGATGAGTCAAGTGTTACGCTCCGCAGGCTTTTAAAGTGTGTCTTTGTGTTCCTTTCCACTTCTCTGACTCCCCTTCACCTTTTTACACTCAAAGACCCCCGAGCTAAGTGTACACCTGTGATTACACTTTTTACCTCTTACTACTTTTATTTGCACTGTATTTTTCTTTTGATAGGAAACTCGAAGCATACAGGGAAACTAAGGACACAGTTGAATAAAAATAGATTAAAATAACTCCAAATTAGTCCTACATGGCATCAAAGTTAGGACTTTTGTGTCAATTATGTCATTGGGGGACTATTAACTACCATTAACGTCATTTTTATTTTCAATATTGACTACTGTTATAACAAACAATGCAAAATTGAAAAAAATGAATAATTTATTCAATTGTTTTATCATTTCTCCTTTAGAATAGTATTCGACAAAAATATAATTGGCATCTTTTTTACCCTCCTATACTCATTTGGTACATGTCTCCTATTTACGTTGCAGCAGTTGCATATTATCATATGTCATGGTTGCCATTTAGTCTATTTCTATTACATTTAAATTAAGAATAAAGTAAAAAAAATCTATTGAATGGAGAATACTATTACAGCAAATAGAGTGATAATGTGACTACTTGACAGAATATGAGTTCCATGTGGGAGCACTTTTATTGGAATAACCATTGCATTATAATGATTTTCCCAGCAAAGTGTGCTGGGAAATTCATGGCAGAGGAGACAGTTTTTGTATTCAACATCCATTTAAAAAAAATAATAAAATACTTGTAGCTACAGATGAAAATGTACTTACAGTGTCTCTGTGCTAGCTGGGAAATTGGGGATCATATCAATGCCAATACAAGAGATGGTGCGACTCTTCCATTCTGAGCACTTACAGGCATCAGGACAGGAGTCAGCATTGGACGCGGTGCTCATGTGGAGGATAAACAGGACGCATACTATCAATTGCATATTCCAGTTCTTCTTTCTTCTTGTCTTTTTTGTCCTCTTGGTGATCTTAGTAAAAATATTTGCAGGATAGCATTGCCCAAATCCTTGCAGAAAGCACTCACTTTTCTCCTAAGGGTCCCAGGAGGTTCTATGTGACGCTGTGAAGGTATAGGGATGCTGGAGGACGGGGCAGCTGGAGCTCTTTAGTAGCTTTTGGAGGTGGTCTTCATCTTGAGGGTGGACTTAGGAGGCACTCTTGTGTTAGATTGGAGAATAACTCCCAACCCCTCACTCATTATTTTGGGTGTTATGTTACTTTCTACGTCGGAAAAAGACAAAGCGTTGTGTAATGCAGGAGATGATTACGTAAAATTGGTGGGCTACAATATAACACTGGAAAACACAATTTTCATTGAGGTAGATCTGACAGCTGTTTTTATCTAATTTGTGAATGCAGAATGCAAACCTGATCTCTGTTTATTATTATTATTATTATTATTATTATTATTATTATTATTATTATGAATGAATGAATCTTTATTTCGAACATGATTAAAAAATAAAAGAATAAAAACTAAAAAACAAACAAACAATATATATCACTGTTCGAAATTATTATTATTATTATTATCGATCCAGTCATTTTCTGAACCACTCTTTTGTCATTTTAGTTTTTCTCAAGAACAGATATGATAAATGAGTGAAAATAACTTTTTAATTAAAATTTGTGTAGTTTTTTTTTTTTTTTTTTTTTTAAGTCGCGGCCCTACAGGCGCATAAACCTCCTTTTGGATATTGTAGTTCACAAGTAGCACTTTCCCTGAGTTCACTATCCTAAAAGGACTACAAATCCCAGCGTGCTTTTTCCTTGCGACTGGAGTGCGTTTCTTTTTTTTTTTTTTTTCTGCAGACGCGGCTAGTTCAAGTTGCCATAGTAGGTGGATGCACAATCTCCGTTGTTTTCTTTTAAGTAAAAATCTTTTGTGTGACGCGGACGACACTTTAGTGCGATATATTTGATCTTTTTCCGCTGGCCATATTTAAGGTTGTGCGACCGTTATACAATTACATGAGTGTCAGCTTTAGGTTAGCTAGCTAGCTTTTAGTGTTTGCCACCTGTTGCTATCAAGCGGAGCATCCCAAACAACGCAATGAGAGCGTTGAATGGACAGGCGAAAATATATGTATTTTATAAGTCTAATTATTTCATAGAGGGGTTTTCTTAGCAAAACAAAAGCTTCCCAATTTTGTCGCGAATGCGCAATGCAATTCTTTTGTCATTGGGAGTTACTCAGGTTCTAAAAATTTGCGTTGCCGAGCTATAATTCCAAAATATGGACACATCCAGTGGATCGGATTCGTGCGACAGATTGCGTGGACACAAGTCGCAGGGTCACGAAGCCCACCGTAGATTTGCACGGGAAAGAGGCCGAGCTAGTGGGCGAGCAGGTGATGGCCGAACAGCTGAGATGTCAGAGAAGATCAGCACACTGTGCAGCACTTTGCAGGTACAAGTAGTCATTCCTTTTATATTTAAAATAGATCAAATAGAAGATTAAATGTTTGCAATTCAACTACACTAATTGTCTTGTCACCCTCATGAATAAATAAAGAACTATAATAGTTCCATTAAGATACATTTTTTGAAAATATCTAATATTACTGCATATTTTCATTACCACATGACTAACTGCACAATATCTTTAATACGGAAGCATTTTATGATCTACTGTAGCATCTGTGTGAATGCTTGACTTTCAGCGGTCACACGATTTGTTCTCTCTCTTTGGCAGGATACTAATCGGAACTTGACCAAGGTGGACCAGATGCTGGGCCAGTACAGGGAGCATACCGACGACCAGGCTGAGGCCATGGCTTTGGTGAGACACCTGTTCAATCCATTCCCAGTGTAATGAAATTATATTACACGTTACACAGATGGCTTTTACACAAGGTCAGGGTCACTTCATTTTTATTTTAGTACACTTTCAATTGAAACCTACCCTTGAAATCTAATATTGTGCTTCCTGAAATTAAACTCAAATTAGACTGAGGTCCTTTCTCAAGCCAGGTTGTTTGTTGCTTCAGCCATCTTTTTTTTTTCTGTTGTCTAGCTTCGTGATAACCTGGAGGAGTCCATCAGTCAGTTGCAGGCACAGAGGCTGATAAGAACCAATGGTGTTCATAGCAGTGTTTCTGCCTCCAGCCTGCACTCCAGTGACCTGGACGGTTGCCCTAGATCAGGTAGGGAACCCGAGCATCCAAAATCTTGTCTGGGTTAATAATATGACTAAAAGAGATTAAATATGCAGAGTAATAAAGCTGAATGTGACTAAGTGTTTGGTGGAGTTTTCCACTGCTCACTTTTTATTCATTAATTCCAATGTAACCACAATATGGAATTACAGATGGCAAACATATCAAGTCGACTTCCCCACGAAAAGACTACGCAGGAACGCCAGGGAGCAGGAGGAGGTCTCACTCGGCTTGTGTTCGCTTCAAGAATAGCAGCTTGTCAGGAGAAGATGTAAGAATCCCAGAAATGCTTTTTTATTTTTTTTAATTACACAATTCTTGGATTTCCATTTATTTAGGCTGCATCGAAATCTGATTGGAATGTAATTAAGACAGCATATTGTGCTTTAAAGACGAGATCCCACTTTTGTATGTCTTATAATACCAACCATTACAGATCCACACACTGCACCAGTCCTTGAGGGATCTGCGCTGCGACCAGCGGAGACTGTCAGTGGACCTGGAACGAGAAATCGTCAGGAGAAATAGGTAATATTTGATCTTCTACTGTATGTGAGCATTAGAAGAAGTTTTGTTGTGGTGCGTGTCCAGTAAGTATTCGATAAAGCGCCTCACTGGGTGTGTTTATGTTGGTTAGAATCACAGCACAGAGATATTTTTACTGTCACAAGTTATTTCTTTCTGACCAGTAGGTGTCTCTAGTGTGTATCTAAACCCACAGGAAAATCTTTCGTGAACTATCTCAATGTCCACATATTGAAGAAAAAAAAAATCCACTCTCACTTCATTGGGTATATTTAAATCAGTTGATCAACACAGGAACAAGGGGCCATGCTTTAACACATCACAAAATGATCTTGGTTACATTATTTAGCTAATCAAGATAGAAAATATTATTGGCTTGAATTATCTTGCTGTACGGTTTTACGCCACAATGTTATAAAATACTTTAAAAAAAAATACAGAGTCCAGGGTATGTTGCATGTGGATAGTCACCTATTTTCAAGATTTAACGAGATTAGTGACCTAGAGGGAAAAGATAATGATGTTCTGGAGAGCTGTTGAAGGCCACATTGAAAAGTCAAAAAGGCTATTTGTCTCTCAGTATAATTAAAAAGTTTGACAAACCTATTAAACACACTTGACTGGGTCAAACCGAGAACGTATTTTGCCACTTGAAGGCTGTATAATTGTTTTAGAGTGTGTTGTGTAACATTTTCACTTTTTCTTTTCTGGACAGGGCTGATGTCGACACCAGGATTGTGATCGAGAGCCTCTCTGATCATGTGACCCCTATACAGCGGCATGACTCTGTAAGTGATTGTGTATCTGTGTACACTTTGTCCCACGTTAAGCTATCGCAATTATTTGACTTATGTATCTGCTAATTGTAAAAAAAATTAAATAAACTTCGGATGCCCTTACATCAGCTTATATGCTCATCCTAAATATTGTCTTAAAAAAAACTTCTATGAGCCAAAGTTGTCTGCATTTTCCATACTGTAGTTTTACTGTAGACCACAAGAGGGCACTGTGATGCTTTACTATAATATTTCATAATACCGTTCACCTAGAGATGAGCTCACATTTCTGAATATGAAGCAGCTTCTAATTCAATTTATATCCCTCGCCACCATAGTGTCCTAATGGGAGAATGACACACCCAAGGGTGAGGAAAAAAAATCCACCCCCTCAAAAAACAAAAACAAATAAACGCATAAGAAAATGATGAAGAGGAAATGAATCTATTTTATCTCAAAAGTTAAGTAGATGAGGGGAAGCGCAGGGCACATTTATTCCCGCTGTGATGTGAATCAAATAGATGATGAGTCACTTGGGTAGCTGTTATTGCTAGCACCCGACAATTCATCACTATAGCTTGCTTATAATGTTCGGGATCGAGTGGGATGTGAAGCCCCCCTTACAAATCCACACAGTGGCTTATTTAAAAGAGATGTGGAGTCTGGATGATGTCATACTAAAGCACCCGTCCTGTAAGAACAACTTTCTTATATGTGTTCTATAGACTTTGGAGCGACACAGTTTCAGCGAGAGAGAGGACGCCGTGACGTCCAGACTACTGAACGCAGAAAAGGAAAAGACCAAGGTGAGTACAGATTTTTAATATATTGTAGATTTATAGGTGTTAAAATTTTCTGACATTGAATAACATCAACTCTTCAGATAGAGTATGAGCTTGAGAGAGTTCAACGACAACTGACTCAGTCGGAGGACAGCAGAGAGTCGCTGGTTCAACAGGTTTGTATTTATTTGATCTGGATGAACTATGCTGGGCGTAAATGTGAATGCACACAGGAAACCTGGAGTCTTCCCTGCAAACTCCCCCGAAGGAAATCCCAGTTGTTTAATATTCCGACGCTTCTGCCACGTGCGGATGATGATTCACAGGTGGAGACGATGCGAGGCGAGCTGCAGCGGACCAGGATGGAGAAGATGGAGCTTCAGAAGGTCTGGCTGCAGTCTAGTCAGCCTATTCCTGGCAACTCTGCAGGCAGGGAGGAGGGAAGATTACGAGGTGCGCAATGTAGGGGTGTCAGGAGTGTGATTCGGCAATTAGTTTTTATTTTATTGCGAAACTATTTAATTAATGTTTTTTTGTAATGAATGAATAATGGAAAAACAGAAAAGGTAGGTAGGTAGAAAGTTAATACATCCTGCGAGGGAAGTTAAAAATTATGGAGAACAGTTTGAGCAATAGTGAGAAAATGTCATTTTTAGTACACCGAAGTGGGAACATTAGTTGTAAAACGAGACTTTTACGATTATTTTCTGGGGTGGAAAAAAACAAAGTACACTGAGAAATCAACCAAAAATCTGCAGTGTTTTTTTTTTTTTTTTTTTGTGTTGAGAGGGGGAAAAAATCTCCAAGGCAAAAGAAAAAAATGGTAATTTGAAAATAAAACATTTATTTGTGCTAGCTTTTGGTGCATGAAGAACTATTTAACAGTTGACATCTTTTTTAAAACCAAACTAAATTAGTGGGGGGAAAAAATAGTAGCAAGAATAAATTGGAAATTTAGAAAACAACATGGGTTTAATTTTAGAAAGCCTCAGTGGATCAGGACCTACTTCGCTGGATTTTTTGGGGTTTATAAACAGACCAGAACTTGTTAAATTAAACCCTCTCGTTACATAAAATACTGTTGACAACTACTTTTGTTATGAGCTCAGAACATGTTTATACCACAATGATTTCCTGTGTGTTTATCTATTTTGAATATATGTAGACGATTCAGACATGGAGAAAGAGTTGGCGGAACTCCGAGCTCAACTGCGTAAGGTATCAGTCAACAGTGAGGTTGAGGAGCTCAAGAATTCATTGGACCGCAAGGAGAGAGAACGGATCCAGCTGAGTATCCAATTGGAGGTGTGTCTATCTTATTTTAGTTTTTTTTGTTTTCGGTGTTGTTTTTTCCACTTGTTTAAAGGGTATTCCAATTTGAAGTTGCTGAATCTGACCTTTCTCTGACCTCTTTACACTAGGGCTTGTCTGCAGACTTGGCAAGACGGGAGCAACAACAAGTGCGAATGCTTGAACAGCTGAGGGATTTACAGGTATTTCTCAGTTTCATCAGCTCGTGCTGTAATCAATGATTGATTAGTATTGTTTCTTTAATTAGCATCATAAAGTCTATTTTTCCAAATATACAAATTTGCCTTTCTTTTCAGAGCCGACAGCAGACAGAGAGGACTGAGACTGAGGAGTTACTCCAGGAGAGCACAAGGAGCAGAGAAGAACTAAGGGCCAAGGCCCAAAAGGCCGTGCGTCAATGGAGGGCAAAGTGCAATCGACTCCAGAAGGAACTGGAGGAAGCTCGGGTTCACATTCAGATGCACACTGACAAAGCAGCACAGGTCAGTCAGGGCAGGCATTTGTTAAATGACATGAAAAGTACTTACTGACTAGTTTTTCTCTGCGTCTGTGTCAGACTCGGTGTGAAAATTGAGGTAGCTCTCCCCCACGCTTGAGTAATTCATGTTCATTATTATGCTGTCAAACATACAGTACGTGAAAATAACACACAGGTTCACGTTTTGATGCTTTGATTTAGTGTTGCTAATCATTAATGAAAATGAAGCTTCAGTTTTGCCTCATGAACCAGTTTTATAGTTTTTCACCCCATTTCTTTGGATGGCCCACAAAAGTGGGCTGAAAGAAGTCTATCTTTCATGAACCCTTTTATTTAAACCAACAGTGCCATCTAGAGGAAGTCAAAAAATACAACTGGTTCATGAAGCAAGTTTGAAGCTTCATTTTCTTATCACTAGTTGCTATACAACAAAAAACTTGTGTGTATCAAAACACACAGTGAACTAAATCTTCCCAAGTACAGTGACTTCTTATTGTGTAATTGAATTGATAGCTTCATCACGTTTAAGCGTAAGCGACTTAACGTGGTAACTTGAGAAACCTAATTTTCAACCGAGACGTCGATATACAATTACACAGCAAAGAGGAACCCATGTTCACTGTTAAAAAAGATAAGATTTAAAAAATGGAGAACATCTCTTAAAGTCTTTGCCATTACTAGCATCATTAGCATTCATGAAGAAACTTCCAAGAGGTGAGAAAAGAAGCAGAACATCTCATACCTAGCCTAGTGGTTCGACACTCAAGCGTTCTCCGATTTGCATAAAACTACAGTGGCTGAATTATTTATGCTTTTATATTTGCTGCAATTTCTCCATGATGGTTTTTCACAGTTAGAAATGCCTTGTGAAATAAGAGGACGGTGGGATACTTTTCCGTTTTCTCCAGATGCATTTGAGATGATGAGCCAATTTACTAGTTAGTGTGAAAACGGCAGGAGACTCCCACCTGGAATATTTGCTGTGATGTGAATGAATTATGAATTAATTTCCACCCTTTTATTGAATCAGGATGTATTACAAAGAGCTCAAATGAATTATTAGTTCCTTAGCGACAGTAAAGTCCTGAAAATGTCGAAGTATTAGACGTGATCTGCCTCATTGCCAAGCAGTTTTCTGTCAGTACAAGAACTGCCGACACTTCCTCCTTCCCTCGTCAGATGTTGGCAGAGCTTTCCCTCCCCGTCGTCTCCTGTGATTCTTTTTTCCCCGTCCGTCTCTCCCCCACTCTTTCTGTTCTTCTCTCCAGGTAGCCAAAGAAAAGGAGGGTTCCCACACCCAGCTAAAGGCGCTGAGCCAGCAAGTTGGAGCTGCCCGCAGAGAGCTGGCTGAAAGCCTACAACGTTTGGCCCTGTGTGAAGAGGAGCTTCACCGCAAGGATGTGGCGCTCTCCGAGAGCTGCCAGCGCCAACTGGCTCTAGAGCAGGAAACCCGGGAGGTGAACATCCCTCAATAATGTGTACATCTCAGGAGGTGGCCATTTTGACACTCTGTTAACTGAAAATTGAATCATAGGTGAAGGAGACCTCGGCTGGTCTTCAAAGAGAAGTTCGGCGGCAGTCGGACAACCTGGCAAGACTGGAGGAAGAGAATCGGAGGCTTGTAGAACAAGCCGACACGCAAATAAGTCTCAGTCAGAGACACCAGAATAAACAGGCGGAGCTCCAGGTTACGCTGAGTCAAATGACCTCAACTCATGCTCAGCTAGCACACCGTTTGACTGAGGCGGAAGCTTCCAAGAAGGAGCTTCAGAAGGTCACAGCAGAATTGCAGGCCAAGCTGGCCGTGGTTCAGGAAGAGCCGGACACGTTGAGGAAACAGCTGCGGCTCGAGAGAGAGGTTCATCAGAAGGAGCTGGACAACCTGAAGGCCACGATTGAAGAAGGCAAGACGAAGAACAAAGAAGTGCACGACATGCTCCGACTCTGCCGTCAGCAGCGAGATGAAATCCAGTCACATCTAAATGACGTTCAGGTTATAATTATTTTTTTTTTTGAAAGCATGAACCACTAACCCCCATTTAAGGCTATGAAGGTGCACGTTCCTCCCTGATATGGATGAATGTAGGACATTAGCTGTCCTCATTGGCATTATCAGTGAGGACAAGGACGTGTTCTAGAAAGTTCTGCCCCATGGGTCCTCTGCAAGCCCACCCAATATTCAAATAGCAGAGCCAGAAGCGTATATTCCCGTTCAGCCTCAGCCATCATTGAGGAATTATAAGAAACGCTTAAAATAGCTCTTTTTCCTTGTCCTTGTCCTTTCTTGGTTTCCCCTCCACTGTATTATCCGTTTTCCTCGTAATCCCTTCCCTTGTCGCCTCCCTCCAGCTTTAATTTTTCATTTGACTTCTTTTTCCTTGCATCTTTTTATCCCTTGTATTTTTCCTCAGCGGCACACAGTTCATTCCAAGTTCTCAGTCAATGTTAATTACTCTATAATAATTACTCGATGCAGTTCATGATGTAGTTCTCGTTCGTCAACACACCTGCTCTCCATTAGGAAGGCGCGGTGTCGGAGAAGAAGTTATGCGAGGTGCTACGCGTCAAGTTGGACAGGATGAAGGATGAGTGTGACAAGCTGGCTGCACAGCTCAACGCAAAAGAGGATGCACACGCACTCCTCGATAAAAAA
Source organism: Syngnathus scovelli (assembly GCF_024217435.2). NCBI lineage: Eukaryota > Metazoa > Chordata > Actinopteri > Syngnathiformes > Syngnathidae > Syngnathus > Syngnathus scovelli. The sequence continues at coordinate 7,904,658 of NC_090866.1, read as the reverse complement.
TACCAGCTGCTTCAACTGGAACTGGATGAAGTGAGTGGAATCTCTATTTAAATGGTAAAAAATTATATTGTATGTATAGTATAGGCTACACAACAAACTGATGAATACCGTATTTTCCGGACTATAAGCCGCAACTAAAAACCTAAAATTTTCTCAAAAGCTGACGGTGCGCCTTATAGTCCGGTGCGCCTTATATATGGACCAAATTCCTAAATTCAAACTGGCCCGAAGTATTGTGTCATGAAATCAATCATAAGTGGCCCGCTGAAGACTATTTAATCATGAATTAAAAAGACTATAGATCATTATTTTGTGATTATAAAGTCAAATGTTGCGTCTGAAGTTGAAATAAAAAAGATAAAATGGAGAATGATTTGATTTGGATTAAAAATCTGACATGATGCATTAATGGTGCGCCATAGTCCGGTGCGCCTTATATGAGGACAATGTTTTAAAATGGGCCATTCATTGAAGGTGCGCCTTATAGTCTGGAAAATACGGTTACGAGTTTTCAAAACAGAGACTAGTTAAAAACTCTTCAAATGTTTAAAAATGAAATACTGAAATCAAATCAAATATTTAAAAATAAAAATTATTTAAAAAAAAAGAATGATAATTAAAATTGCTTACAGTATCTCTATTTTTTAAAAGTGAAAACAATTTTAAATTTTGGAATTGACATGAATTCGATGCACAATTTGTCTTCGCGGGCCACCTAAAATGATGTGGCGGGCCGTATCTGGGCCCCCGGGCCTTGACTTTGACACCTGTGCATTACAGGAACAAATCAGAAGGTGATCAGATCCATTTATTTATTACACACAATTAAAACATGGTGAGAAGGTTTTTGCTTTGTCAGCACTATTTCAAGTACTTTAAATGGTAGGTGTTTTACAACAACAGATGGAGTCTTCACTCTCCTCTCTGACAGGGAGGAGGATCTCTTCAGGGTATCCATGTATTGACTCTAAACCGGCTGAAGGAAAAAAAAAAAAAAGGAGACTGTTATTCATGTACCGTGGGTAGTTTTTCATGAAGAGACAGAATGATGAGCCACAGTCCCCGTGGCTACACTGTTCAGTTACTTCCTGCATCCCTGACATATTGATTGACTGTGCCCTGGAAGAGACCCTGAAACTATTGACAGAGCAGACCAGTTAACCAGGTTCTGTTTGTGTAGGAGGAAAGCAAATGACACTTTAATGCCTAAAGTTGGTTGTGTTTTTCCACTGCATTTAGCATTTTTGTTCCAAAAAGTATATCCTGATCAACTTTTATATTCTCCAAAGGTCAAGTCAGATATGACAGTAGCAGAACTTGTCAGACTGGAAGAGAAAGTGGCCCAGATGGAAACAGAACATGAGGCCATTCTTTCTTCCATTAGTTATGAACTAGATGGAGCTCTCCAAGGTCTCCCAAGGAATGACTTCCAGGTATGCGACTTTCTGCCCTTTCTTTTTCAATGCGTCCATCTTCATCAAATGACACCAAAACATGTAGTTTAATGGATTTAATTTGAATTGCATTAATTTTCATTTTGCTTACAATTGGCTACTTTTGTTTTAGCAGGCAACTAAAAAAGCTGGACCAGTAAAAGACTCCTCCCTTTGGCTAGCGGAGACAAAGGTATGATTATTGTGTGACTCTATCTAGAGATTTTTTTCCCGCAAATTTATTTCTACAACATAAGAAAACACTCGCCAATCCATTCATTGTGTATTTTTCCTATTCTGATGAACTAGTCCAAGATACGCTGGCTGCGTGAGGAGGTGCAGGAGCATGACACAAGAGGAGAACGACTTAGGATGCAGCACAAGCACACTAGGGATGAGCTGAAGGCTCTCATGCAGACTCGGGCCACAGACCGAGATGCTCTCTTGCGACGGCTGGACGAACAAGAAAAACTGCTGCTCTCGATCAGCGCTGAAAAAAAAGGTACATCGATTTGGTATGTTTGTTAGCATACGAGCACATGGTGACATTTTGATTTGACCTCATTAAATTCAGAATTAACAAAGTGCAAACTTAAGGGATTTCATCCATTCCTGATAAACATCAGCAGATGTACAAATACTTAATCTAATCTAACAGCAGTAATAAAAAAATGTCACTAGTAATTTGACCCCTTTTTAATAGCTTCTGTGATCCTTTTAAATAGTGTCAGCGTCTCAGATTGTGTTCCCTTCGCCTCCGATCTTATCAGTTGATTTCGCAGAAGCTCCTCCTCAGCATACCGCACGCTTCATCTCTTCATCCACTTCCCTCACCTCTCATCCAGTAATGTGATGTCTAGATCATCAAGTCGTGTCATCAGCAGGTCAGCTCATTTCGATAGACGTTCAGGGCAGACAAGATCAGTATGGCTGGAACCAATCAGCCATTAATACAAAAAATAGCTTCCATCTTTTTAGACAGGAAATGGAATTACTGATTTTGTAGTGTATACAGTGACTTAACATCTTCTCAACAAGGTGACATTCCAATTGCCGTAGTTGAACACTTATAACCTTTGCGAGATTATGGTCGTGGACTCGTCCATCAAATTCTAATGTGAGCGATGTTTTTATTAAAGCCACTTAATTGCTCACCTCAGGCAACTGCTTGTTAATGGCAGCAGTCAGCAGAACTTTCCCACACACTTATTTATTATTCATTTTTGGTTTTCTAATGCCTGTAACATTGTTTGACTTGATGCAAAGAAGTTATGCGAGGACTCTAAAATATAAGAGCTAAAAATAAAGATCCATAATTCAGCTCTAAATTAATATTTTGGTCATTTGAAGTACCGTATTTTCCGCACTATAAGGCGCACCTTCAATGAATGGCCCATTTTAAAACTTTGTCCATATATAAGGCGCACCGGATTATAAGGCGCACCTTCAACACATTTTAAAACTTTGTCCATATATGTGTAAAATGTATACACTTGGCCCGCGGTCTGGACTTTGGACTCTGCTGTAGTGGCTCAATATTGGTCCATATATAAGGCGCACCTGATTATAAGGCGCACTGTCGGCTTTTGAGAAAATTGGAGGCTTTTAGGTGCGCCTTATAATGCGGAAAATACGGTATATTTGTTTTCTGTGGTTGAAGAGATGGAGGTGTGCAGTCATCCCCAGGCCGATGTTTGAATTTCAGATGAGCACATAAAGATTTTGTACGCTTAACAAGTAATTTTTATGGAGCATTTCCAAGCGCAAATGGTTTGCGAAAAGTAGCTGGAGACATCAAGTGTTTTCTGTTTATTTATCAGGGGAGCAGTTCTTGCATCAGGATGCACTTAAGGCTCAGTGAAGATGCATTTCAATTTCAAAGCATTTCCCATCCTGCGAGCATTTACTCAACCCTACGACTAATATCAAGCAACGTGGCAAAGTAATCACTGGAACAATTTCACAATCGCCATTTAAAATGTGTTTGAACATCGCCTCTTGCATTTTGATTCGCGCTTGAATGTCTTGCTGGGAGTTAATTGACACAGCTTGCTAGGTTAATTTAGCACATTATCATGCAAAGTAAAATGTGTAAATATTGTGGGGTAGTGTGCAATATAATCAGTTACCAAATAACAATGTAATTAGACAAACAATCAGTAATTGCAACTGAAAACAATTTGCTGCCGTAATGATCTGCAAGCTGAAACAATACTTGAACGGCCATTCTAGAATTTAATCACATATCCAAATTTTCCTCTTAGAGCTGCTGGAGAGGAATCGCAAGAAGGATGAAGAAATGAGAAGCCTGCAGGTTAGTATTCATTGTTCTTCACTTTCATTATGCCACTTGTCTCCTTCCCACTGTGCGACAACATCCGCCATCACCTTTACTGGTGTCGGACTGCTCCAACGAAGCACCTCCACTCACTTGCCAAGAGTCAAATCCCCGAGATCCATCTGCTTGGACTCGACGACACCTGGCAAAAACGTGTGCGCAATTATTCAGCTGTCCCGTACCCAGTCGAGTCATTAATTATGAAGGATGAGCGCTGCGGAAAGTAAATTAGAAAGACAAGTAGGGGTAAAGTTTCAGAGGTAAAGAAACCCTTGTTAGAAACTGACAATGCATGCAAAACAGATGGGGGGGGGGGGTGTTAGAGGGGGATTTAAGAATCATAGCATCACTTACATGCATCGTTACCGGGGGCATATCAGTCAGGAGCTTGATGAGCAGTCGGGAAAATTTGCTTCGGTGTGTTTGAAATAAGAAGCCATTTGTCTGTCAAAACGTTAACATTTATTTCCCTTGTTTCCCATTATGAGTCCTCTTCTGTCATCGCACGGAATCCACTTTTCGTGTTCGAGCAGATTACCTGGTTTAAATGTCTCTCTGCACAGATGTGTATTCGGGTAATTTGCCAATGGCGGTTTTGTGATCATCTGCCATCTTTTGTCTTTGCAGGATCGTGTTTTGGATCTTGAGATGGTAAGGTGATACAGATGAGCTAGACATTAAAATGCAAGTTTAGGTGCAATTATATCTATTATGTTGTCTTTTTAATGGTTATTCGATTAATAGATGGAATAATCGATTCTAAAAAATTGCTATGGCGATCATGGCTCTTGTTTAGAAATGAGGTAAATAATGATGTTATTGTCGTCCAGTGTAAAGATAGCGTGTACTGTATTTTCCGGACTATAAGGCTCACCTTCAATCAATGGCCCGTTTTAAAACTTTGTCCTTATATAAGGCGCACCGGACTATATAGGCGCACCATTAATGCATCATGTCAGATTTTTAATCCAAATCATTCTGCATTTTATCTTTTTTATTTTAACTTCAGATGCAACAAATTACTTTATAATCACAAAATAATGATCCATAGTTTTTTTGATTCATGATTCATAGTCTTCAGCGGGCCACTTATGATTGATTTCATGACACAATGCTTCGGGCCAGTTTAAATTTAGGAATTTGGTCCATATATAAGGCGCATCGGACTACAAGGCGCACTGTCGGCTTTTTGGGTGCGCCTTATAGTCTGGAAAATACGGTAATACTCATAACAAATTCAGAAGTTAAAATAAAATTAATACCCAAAATATAAATCTACTGTAAATTTTAGCCCTGAACTAACTGAGAATTAATTCAAGACTCCAGCTTTTTCTTTTTTTTTTTTTCACAAAAGCTGTCTATCACTTTGAATTATGCAGCTCACTTGCTCCCTCCAGTCTCTCGTTAGTTAGCCAGCGACTGCGGACCACCATCAAGTTAAATCATTTCTGCAACAATAGTATCCATCGACCCAATTTCTCCCCCGCCTGGCCGGGTGTCATCCCACTATGCGAGTGTGTCATCCAAGAGTCGAGCAATGTAACAACTGCATCTTTTTAGACAAAACGTCTCCATCTGACTTGGGTCAGGAGGCTATTAAAAGACGCAAGAGAAATGGAACACGCTACTGTTTAAGAGGTCTCTTCATTAAAAAATGCAATGACAGCAAGCTGACAGAGATCCACAATTAGTTTTTGTATTGGCCAACGGTGGCACATTATGCCCGTTGCCGCTCAAGCAGACTCTTTTCTTGACCATTTACAACCGCTGAATGCCAAAAGCTCAATCGGCCCAATTCGAATCCTGCCAGCATCATTAGAATCTGCATAGATTCAACAGTGACCCAAAGTCAATGCAGTGCATGTGGGTGTCAGGAGATAATGAATAGGAAAAAGGTCCTATTCGGATTTGCCATGAAAGGAACAATAATGGTGGCAACTGTGGCACCATTGTTACTGGACAGCTTCTTCCATCATCTGTGGAAATACAAATACGCTGTCACATGATCCAGAGCTGTTATTATCCGCAGAGAACTCATGCAGGCCTGCAGCCCCGTCGCATGTAATCATGGCTTCACATGAGCCTTGGACTGGAAATGATGCCTCATTTCACTTGGAATTATTTTTTTTTGATTTGGAGGGAGTCTGTAAACAGTATTTAAGGAGGAACCATTAAGGGAGGGAAGCTCATTATTTTGTGGCTTTGATTGTCACTTGTTTACTGTTACATAATGGGAAGATTCAAATTTGCTTCATGAACCAGTTTATTTTTTGAGTCTGGGGTTTAAAAAAGGTTTAAGAAATGATAAGTCAGTATGCAGTTTTAAACAAAGTGCCAAATACAAGTGGTTCATGAAACTAATTTGAAGCTTCATTTTCCCCATCGCTACTGTTACATGAATTTTTTTTCTCTGCCTGTTACTAGGAATCAAGAGCAGCAACGGACTACTTGAAGTTCATCCCAGAGAAGCAATATCTGACAGACAATTTCAAAGACTTAGAGGTAAGGCTGCTCGATTTTTTTTTTTTATTTGTGCTTATTTATTAAAAAACAAAAGTTGATATTCAGATGTTACATGCTTTCCATCTGGTGCCATCAGGAATCACAACGGCAAAAAGAGGTGGTCGAGCAGTGCTACACTAAACACAAAGAAATCGTCTGGGACCTGCAGCACCAGCTTGATGAGTCGAAACGTAAAATCCATGAGTGCAGGGTAGGATACACACGATTTGCTAAAAATTTGCATTGCAGAAAGTCAAAAGGTGCTTGTGGTGTGCAGCCTTTTCTTACAACGTCATCCTGTCTTTCAGGAGGAGAAATTAGACGCCACTACCAGAAGTATGAAACTTGCTGTTCTGGCTTCCTCTATGAAGAGCCCCAGTGCATTTTTTAACAGCTCTGTGAGATCCGATACACTGTGTGAGTTTGTATTTTTGATATTAACAAAGAAAAAAAAATTACTTTACAATCCCATATCAAAGGCATAACAATATATTTTTTTTGTTCTATTATTTTATTTATTATTATTATTATTTATATGTTTTTTTGTATTTTATTTATATTTTATTATTTTATTAATATTTATTTTTTAATTTATTTTATAATCTTATGTGACACATGATTGCTCGCATACCCAAGGCTAAAGATCAAATCAATACGTATTGTTTTCAAAATTCTCGCAGACATAATTTCTACTGGACTTTCAGGAATTATCGTATACTTGGAGAAGAAAGTCATTTGATACTAAATCGTTTACGTGTTATTTGTCCGAGAACATTTATGCTAGATTGAAAATGGACATCAAATACATAAGCATACCAGGAAAGGCACATGTCTCTATCAGATTTGAAAAGGTGTAAATTTTTTTGCTTGGATTTCAGGAGGAACATAAAATTTCCTCTTACCTTTAGAGGTGAACTGAGATTGACCTTTTCGAAAGCTTTCAAGCCGTTCAATGTTTCAACAGCTGCTTTTTTCGACAAATGTACAAAAAGTAAAAATACATGTATCCTCACAATTCCTGTGAAATTGTTTCTGACACATCCCTGATGTTTTTGTTTTTTTTTAAATCCATTCAGATGGAAAAAAAATTCAAGACCGTTTAACCTAAGACCCACTGTTGTAAAATCATTTGATTTTTTTTTTCCCCGCAGCTCCACACAAACGCCTGACCACTTCCGACTTGGACGACCCCGCAGTCAACATGGCCAAATTCCTCACAGATCTTTGACAGCTCTACTACAAGTGATTATTATTATTATTTTATTTTTTTTGTTACACCCAACTGGTGCTCAACCCCAACAAAGAACTACTCCACTTAAAAGAATCAGCAGTAATCTCCCCCGACTACCTCAAACACACAACCACTGATGTCGCCACCCTTCAAAAGGTGCAAATTTACAACTGTAACAAAAAAGGGATTTTAATTTATTTATAGAGTATATCAGCCAATGTGTTCAAAGCTGCCACGGTGTAACACAACAAACATGACTGAAGAGCTCACCTCAGTGCCTTTTGCATTTTTTAAAACAATGTGTCATCATGAGAGTATTTTCTTTGTGTCATCAGTCTTGTATTTTTTTTTTTTTTTTTTTTTTATGAACTGTGAAGCTCTTGAAATAAATCCTGATGGGGCCGAATGTTTGTTTTCCAAGGAACCCATGGTGCCGATTCATTTAATTTTGTTTGCTAAGGATTTGCTTTGCGGCAAGAGACTGCAGCTTCTCTCCGAGAGATATTTATTCGTACTTTTTCATTGACTAAATCAAACAAAGAGAAGTTCCTTGTTGTTGAGCCTGCTGTGTAAATATTCTTCTGTACATTATCTCTTTTGAGCCGCATGCACTTTTAGTTTACAATCTTTATGTTGACAGTGTTACAAATAACGTTCCTTATTTCACCGTTGTAGTGTTTTGCTTCATCTTCTGCATATTTTTCATATGTTTTAATGTACATTATAGATCCTGATCTGTATTTTAATGTATGCAAGATGACAACTTCCTTCTTGAAGCTTGAGCTCCAACAGCTTCGCAAAAATATTATTTTTTTGCAATCTGATAAAAGCCTGTGAGGGTGGCTAATCTATTTCCCAACAGATTACGTTTACGTTGATATTTGCACTTTTCTGAATAAATCACATTTGGTGGGTTTAGCATTTATTTTCCCCTCGGAGACGGCATTGGCTCCCTAACGTGGTTTTTCGCCTGCTTATTTTCACTGTGTTAGGTAGCAAAAACACATTTTAACACACAGATTCATCCTGCTGGTCCCAGCACACTCGTTTTCCCACCCTGTCATTAGTCCAGCTTTAGTTCAGCTCGTCAGGTGACGGATGAAAATGAATGCATTCGCAGATTTGCAATCCTCCTTACCATAGAGGAAATAATGCTTATTAATAAAACAAAAAAAAAGCTTAGTTAAAAAATTGAAATTGGAGAGAAACTTTGACAAAATTGGATTATTTCATGAAACACAGGCAGACTTTTTTTTTATTAATATTTCACAGCCTTTTTTAAAAGGATGATTTATCATCAGTCCCCTAAAATTTGGATATTCTAGTCACAGCAGTGCTTCCATATGCTCAGTGTCCATTACAACAGGTTTTGTATTTTCAAACCCACTGTGCCCCCGTGAAGACACGAGAGGGTTCAAAATAAATCGGGTGCATACTATGCAAACACTCCCATAAAGACAGTCTCATGAATACATTGTCAGGGCTCATTGAATATCTCCTCACTAAAACAGCCATTAAATGCAAATCCCCCAGAACATCTACAGCCCTGTAGCCAATCACAAAAAGTGTTGTCCACAGCTACTTACCTCCACCGAGGTGCAAGCCTTCGTCGCCAAGTGCATTCCCATTAGGGCAAACCTATTTGGCTTGTGTTACAAGCCATTCAATCAGGCAACCATGCTCTGATTTTTTCTTTAAGCCCAGAGGGCTGCAAGTGCATCCAGCCAAAGCCATTCAATAAGTGCAAAGTCTCAGCATCATTTTTCCCCTGCTTACAAACATAATACATTTGAGTACAATTGTCGTACAAATATTTTTGTTTTGATTTGAAAGTAAAAAGTGCCACACCCACCCTCACCTCCTGATTGGCTGTTTCATCTGTGACAAGTCTTATCAATCAGGACAGCATTATTTATTCATTGTATGTGCCTTCTTATTTTTACTTTTTGTATTGTTTACTTGGATGTGTAATATGTCTTGTCACCGTGGGATAGTAGGAAATGCAATTTTGATCTCTTTGTATGTCTTGACGTGAAGAAATTGACAATAAAGCAGACTTTGACTTTGATTGATTTATTTGTGGTTTCCAGCTGCACTTATACTGTATGTTCACCTTGTACAAGAACAAAACACAATCAACCCAAAAAAAAATTACCTCGTTAAGTGCAGGTGCGTGAAAACTTTTAGCTCCTTTTGAACGTGAAAGTGGCTAAAAGTTTTCACGCACCTGCACTTAACGAGGGTCACTTGGAAAACATATTGGAACGCGGCCCCTCGAGGACTGGAGCTTGACACCTGTGACCTTTGACCATATTTCCCTAATAAAGTGGCCTGTTATTAGGTACACTTGAAAATGGCGGTGTACCTAATGGAGTGTCCGTGTGATTCCCTCGTTAAGTGCAGGTGCGTGAAAACTTTTAGCTCCTTTTGAACGTGAAAGTGGCTAAAAGTTTTCACGCACCTGCACTTAACGAGGGTCACTTGGAAAACATATTGGAACGCGGCCCCTCGAGGACTGGAGCTTGACACCTGTGACCTTTGACCATATTTCCCTAATAAAGTGGCCTGTTATTAGGTACACTTGAAAATGGCGGTGTACCTAATGGAGTGTCCGTGTGATTCCCTCGTTAAGTGCAGGTGCGTGAAAACTTTTAGCTCCTTTTGAACGTGAAAGTGGCTAAAAGTTTTCACGCACCTGCACTTAACGAGGGTCACTTGGAAAACATATTGGAACGCGGCCCCTCGAGGACTGGAGCTTGACACCTGTGACCTTTGACCATATTTCCCTAATAAAGTGGCCTGTTATTAGGTACACTTGAAAATGGCGGTGTACCTAATGGAGTGTCCGTGTGATTCCCTCGTTAAGTGCAGGTGCGTGAAAACTTTTAGCTCCTTTTGAACGTGAAAGTGGCTAAAAGTTTTCACGCACCTGCACTTAACGAGGGTCACTTGGAAAACATATTGGAACGCGGCCCCTCGAGGACTGGAGCTTGACACGTGACCTTTGACCATGATATTTCCCTAATAAAGTGGCCTGTTATTAGGTACACTTGAAAATGGCGGTGTACCTAATGGAGTGTCCGTGTGAGTGCCTCGTTAAGTGCAGGTGCGTGAAAACTTTTAGCTCTTTTTGAACGTGAAAGTGGCTAAAACTTTTCACGCACCTGCACTTAACGAGGGTCACTTGGAAAACATGTTGGAACGCGGCCCCTCGAGGACTGGAGCTTGACACGTGACCTTTGACCAGGATATTTCCCTAATAAAGTGGCCTGTTATTAGGTACACTTGAAAATGGCGGTGTACCTAATGGAGTGTCCGTGTGAGTGCCTCGTTAAGTGCAGGTGCGTGAAAACTTTTAGCTCTTTTTGAACGTGAAAGTGGCTAAAACTTTTCACGCACCTGCACTTAACGAGGGTCACTTGGAAAACATATTGGAACGCGGCCCCTCGAGAACTGGAGGTCGCCCTCACCCCCACCTCCTCATTGGCTGGTTGCTCTGTGACGTCACATGGACACTCCATTAGGTACACCGCCATTTTCAGGTGTACCTAATCACAGGCCAGTTCATTAGGGAAAAATCATGGTCAAAGCTTAACTGAAAGTGAAAAGTGCCACACCCGCCCTCACCCCCACTTTCTGATTGGCTGGTTGATCTGTGATGTCACTCGGACACTCCATTAGGTACACCGCCATTTTCAAGTGTACATAATAACAGGCCAGTTCATTAGGGAAAAATCATGGCCAAAGCTTAGCTGAAAGTGAAAAGTGCCACACCCGCCCTCACCCCCACCTCCTGATTGGCTGGTTGGTCTGTGACGTCATACGGACACTCCATTAGGTACACCACCATTTTCAGGTGTACCTAATAACTTTATGCATTTTGTGTACGTGTCAAGAATGTGTATTTGACCACTTGCTCTTTATTTTGGGGGACACCAACACATATTACACAACGTAAAACACATAGATTTTTAGGTTTTCATGCCCAAAAAAAATAAAAACAAGGAATAAAACACCAGACAAGTTTTAACATAAATGTTTTATTAAAATAATAATAATAATGGTAAATTTCAAACCAGCAATCTAATGTGAAATTGCAGTAGATATATTGGATAGCAATATTTAGGCGTGTATATGCATACACGGTATTTAAAAATTACTGTAAGTGTTATAGAATAAAGATTACCCATAGAGAAGCATAACCTCCCCGCTGTTGCATAACGGCGCATCCTTTCATGCAATAAAGTTAGCCGTTAGCTAACGTGCATAAAAGAAGTGATGTTTCTGTGAGTGGTTCTTTCTTTCCTTGGCAAATGGTAGATCGACATTCTGGCTTACATAGTTCACGCCAGGAGGGAGACGTTCACTGGCTGATGCGTTGATGCACGGGAAGGAAGGCAGTTCAGCCATTGACTCGTTCAGGACTCGTTCCCTCACTGATCCGTTCTCGGGATGAACTGGAAATACAAATCACTCACTCACTGACTCGTTCACTCACAGATCCGTTCGGTTAGTAAACAGGAAATGCAATTCACGACTCGTTCGTGAACGGGAAGTGACGTCATTTTCTTCTTCGTTTTGTTTTACGGCGAGGTGGCACCAGCTTCAATGCCCATTACTGACACCGACCGGTTGAAGTCATATTCATTCACTCTCGTTCACTGAAAAGATTCGATCTTTTGAACGCATCGTTCAATCGCGGGCCAACACTAGTCATGATGACCTCTTGGCACTGTGAGTGGGAGCTTCATCAAACCTCTTTACGGCCCTCACACTGGGTTCGTATTGCACCACATGAGAGTATGACAACGAAGCTCCATAGCAACTAGACCGTTAAGAGTGAATGGACTGCGCAGTGTGGTTTAATGCCTTGCAAAGGGAATATTAGAAAGTCCCTGTTGAGCTGGCTGCACTTTGTGATTCTCCAGTGATCACTTCCAATTAGCCTATTATATAAATGGCAAACTGCAATATAAAAATAACGAGATCGCCAGACAGACACACAGACACACAATATATAGTACACACACACATACACACACGTGATGAGTGAGTGAGTGAGTGAGTGAGTGAGTGAGTGAGTGAGTGAGTGAGTGAGTGAGTGAGTGAGTGAGTGAGTGAGTGAGTGAGTGAGTGAGTGAGTGAGTGAGTGAGTGAGTGTCTGATCTTCTTTTAATATTAAAAAAAATCCTTACTATACATGGTCATTTTTTATTATTTAAAAAAAAGCCACACTGTACATGGTCATTTTTTATTATTAAAAAAAGCCTTATAAGTTTTTTTTTTTAAATAAAAAAGGCTTTAAAAATATATTTATGTTATAAGGTGGACTTGAGCAAATTATTTTTTTCATCATTAACTATTATACATACAAAAGAGAGATAGAACCTGATCTTTTTTTAATATTTAAAAAAAATATCCTTACTATACATGGTCATTTTTTATTATTAAAAAAAAGCCTCACTGTACATGGTCATTTTTTTATTATTAAAAAAAAAGCCTTATGATAGATGTTTTTTTTTTTTTTTTTTTTTATATAAAAAAGGCTTTAAACATATTTATGTTATAAGGTGGCCTTGATACCACAACAGGCTACTTACAATCCAAGTCAGGTATGTATACACCTAGACTACCAATGATTGGGCAAATTATTTTTTTCATCAGTAACTATTATACATACAAAAGAGATAGAACCTGATCTTTTTTTAATATTTAAAAAAAATCCTTACTATACATGGTCATTTTTTATTAAAAAAAAAAGCCTCACTGTACATGGGTCATTTTTTATTATTAAAAAAAAAGCCTCATGATAGATGTTTTTTTTTAATATAAAAAAGGCTTTAAAAATATATTTATGTTATAAGGTGGACTTGATACCACACAGGCTACTTACAATCCAAGTCAGGTATGTATACCCCTAGACTACCAATGATTGGACAAATGATTTTTTCATCAATAACTATTATACATACAAAATGCACTGAAGCTCATCATGGAATTTGGAAGTTCTCCTCACGCTTCACATTCACTCTAAATTTGAATGTAGTAAAGTTACTAAAAACTACTTGTACAATACATACTTTTTTTGGTAACAGTTTAAAGGTGTATCAAATGAATCCAAGTTTCCTTGCACTCCTTGTTGTCATGGCCTGGGGCAGGCTGAGTGAGTAATATGAACTCATAGCCACACAAATCCAACAATGAGCTTATTGCAGGTTAATGACATGAAATGGCATTTGGACAAAAAAATATGAACCATGTGAAAAGACAGCAGGCAAAGCAGGAGCTCATAAGATGTGCACACAAAAGGCCATCCCGGTTTGGACCCTCCAGTAAATGTTAGTAAATGTTGTCTCGCCCGGTCTCTTTTTCCTCTCTCTGCATGGATGAACAGTGTATACATTTACATAATCATCTATAGGTAAATGATACTACTCAGTTACACATTTCATTTATATGGAAATGCAAGTGCCGTTTGGTCTAAAAGGAATCCATTGAAGTGTTGGAAAGTGGTTGAGAAAATGTGTTTTGGTGAATAGTCGCTGGCGGAGACGCTATCTGCACACCTCCATCTCCCTACTCGAATGACACTATCACAGGCGCACACACAATTGAAAAAGTTTGGGAACAACATTTTTCTTTTTAATTTCAAGGTTCGGAGTCAGAGGAGCAGAAGACGAGTCAAGTACCAACACAAAAAACATCAGAGTGAAAGTTGACCGTTTTGAAAATAAACAAGAACTGATAAGTTTAGCGATAAGTAACGGAATGGTAACAAATCAAAAATAATAATAACATCGTAGAAACAATACATGAAATTAGGCTACAACAACAACAGAAGAAAATCAAATACAAAATGCTGAGCTGACAAAACGTTAGAAACCAAGGAAGAAATGAAACTGAAAGTTAAGGTGCTGGCAATTCTTCTCCAAACCCAAATAGAAGAAAATCATCATCGTCATCATCTCTATTTTATTCCTCTTTTCTGCATTTTTCAATTGATGCTAAAAAATAAATAAATCCATATATATCATGAAAATCATCAAAACAGTTATTAGTCCACGGAGTGACAGTTTCAGCACATTCAAAAATCCACTAAGAAAATCCAAGTGAGTTGTCTTATTTAATATTTGACCATAAAAAAAAAAAAAAAAAAAAAATCCTTGATCATTTTATCTCCAGGCAGTACTGGCAAAAGATCTTCACTCTTGCTACAGTTGTGAATTCAAACAAAACAAACGTAGAAAAACAAACAAAACAAAAAAAAAACAGAACATTAAATACACCAGCAAAGAACATCAGTAATAAAATATCAAATTTGCTTTTTGGACAAATTCATCAGCGATATACTTAACATAATTTCAGATAATGACTTCAGTATTTCAAAATATGAGGAAAAACATGAGATGGAGTGATGTATCACATCCTACTGGGTGGTCACAGTGTTTGTGTGCTGCCATCTTTCAACAACCAATGCTTACATTAATGAAGTTTTAAAAAATAAAAAAAAAAGACGTAAATTTTGCACTTCAACCACGTCCATGAAAGCTACGAATCCTCAAACTGCGTCTTTCCCGCAACCTTGAAATCCCGCCCCGACAACAAATGCCAGCACCAATCACGTACACCTCACATGCAAGCTCCCAATGGCCCAAATGACAGTGATTGTATTTTACAAGGTTACAACAGACAAGGTCGGGGGTCATTAGTACTCCGATGGATCAAACGCACGCACGTAAACCTCCGATTTTTTTCGGGGTCCTGTGGATTTCCACGCTTCCGATAGTCTCTGGAACTCCATTAAAAGATCCACGTGGAGTCCCAGTTAAAATGTGCATCTCCAGAACTCTTACGCTTGTAAGTGTGCTTTCTCATGTCAAGTCTTATTTGTTGCTTTTCTTGCCGAAATGTTCCAGCGACTCGGAAAGAGTTCCAAAGAGATCACAGTTGCCAATATGGTACTGTCAAAATGTTTCTATATTTGTTTCTAACAGTTTGTTGGGAAATGACTTGGATTTTATACATAATATTCCTTGTCCTTGTCTTTGGGTCTCTTGTTGGCGGTGCTGCTTTTGGCGCCGCCGCTAGGCGCTTTATCTTTCACCACGGCGCCGTTGGTTTGCGCCGAGTTGCTGATGTAGTTGCGCGTCTCGTCCACCTGGTAGGACCCCTCGTCCCTGTTTCTGTACTTGTACATGGCGTAGAGGAGGATGAGGATGCAGAGGGCGGCAGCTGAGACAATGCCCACCACCATGCCCGTGGTGCTACTGGATTCCCGTATGACCTCCGAGGCCCCAGGCGGGACTCGCCGCACCACGCCGGGCACTGTGGGTAAGGCGGCGGGCACTGTGCGCAGCATGGGCGAGGTGATGTAAGGACCCCGCGGCTTGGTGCCGTCCGAATCCAAAGATGTGGGGAGGGGCAGCAGGACTATGTCCGGCTGCGGGGGTTTGACCTCGCGGTTGTTCATTTTCCCAGCGGGCAGCTTGGGAAGTATGGCCGAGGGGGCCGCCGCAGCTGGCGTGCCCCGGGGGTTGGGTAGAGGCAAGGTGGGTGTAGTCCTACCTGCCTCAGAGGCTTTGCTAGGCCTCAAGTCCTTGGCCTCCCACTTGGGTGCGAGGGCTTTGTAGCCGCCTTCATAGGTTGATGTGGTCAAGAGCTTATCTGTTACCAGGGAGAAGGTGTTGTCAAAATCTTCATCGTCAGTCGGGGGCAGGCTAGAGTCGAAAGCTTCGCCAGAGCCAAACCCCGAAATCACCATGCCATCATCATCATCATCATCACCAACATCATCACAATCATCGCCGCCTCGGTCCGACAAGCAAGGTACCCCCGCCTCGGTGGCCATGGCCAAGGATTCTTTGGTGGTCTCGATAATGGTGAGGAGGGGGTGGAGGGTTGGGGGAAGGGAGATGAAAGAAGAACGGGTGGATACAGAAGGGATGTCTATGGGATCCTCCATTAAAATGGGGATGACTAGCTCCCCTCCTGGAAAGTGACAGAGAGAAAGAGACACACGTCAGGTGGCAGAAAGATTTCCCCCGTACCAAAGAAGCAACAAAAAACAGATGACCAGAGAACGCAAAATGCAAAGCTCAACATAGGAAACAAAATGATACCCAAAAATGAACATTAAGAAACTGAAAAGACAGTAGCAGTGCAAACAGAAAAAAAAGTTAGAACCAAACAAGGAGCAGCCATTAGTAAAGGTATGAGTTGCATCAAAAGGCTCGAAGGGATGCATAAGGGTGAGCCACAGCAAACTGACTCCATAACATCTGGAAGGATCCTCACAACTGGACTTTAGATTTCCTCACTTTCCACTCACTTGTCAATCATTAAAAGAAACATGCACATAGAAACAAACAATGTAGCCTAGTTCTTTTATTAGTACTAAATTAATAGATTTTCTTTTGGTATTCTTTGAAAAGAGCCTGAGCTCAATTTTGCTGACCAAAACAGCAGCACATAACTAGGAACATAAAAAGTCTCATGGATGATGAAGCCTTGACGCCTAGTTCTTTTATTAGTACAAGATTTTTTTATATTTATTTAAAAGAGCGGAATATCTGAGCTCAATTTTGCTAACCAAAACAGCAGCACATAACCAGGAACATAAAAAGTCTCATGGATGATGAAGCCTTGACGCCTAGTTCTTTTATTAGTACAAGATTTTATTGTATTTATTTAAAAGAGCGGAATGTCTAAGCTCAATTTTGCTAACCAAAACAGCAGCACATAACCAGGAACACAAACCAGGATGCCGAAGCCTTGACGTCTATATGTGTCAATGGCAGTGAATGAGTTAAATGCTCACCGTGCCCCAGAGGCCACTATATTGTACAATTCCCTTTTTCTACTTTCTTTCAGATTTTTTTTGACACGTGAGAAGTCGTAGGCCCATCACACCGTCATTCTTTATTACTCTCTCTTTCCATTGCTAGTTCCTACAATTATGTTTCCAATAAATTGACAAGTGAGAAAATTGGCACAGGTTCCCTTGACCCAAAAAAACATCTAAAGTGTCATAAAAATCTTTCTGAAGGATGAATATCTACTTGTAGTAAGTTCCTTAAGAGGCTTGGTTCATTTCCTCAAATCTAAATCTTAATCATTGCGCAAACTTGCTTCCATACAAAAGTCAAAATAGTCAAAAAAAATTTACGTGTGTAATCCACTAATCCAAGCCTATTAAAAAGAAATTAGTTTATGCTGAACAGGCAACTTTTTCCCTCGTGAATATTAATAGGCTCCCCTATTTGCCCTGACCTCTCTTGCCTTTTGACCTTTTTACCACAATGGCACAAAGTCATACGGCATTTCAGTGACATCTGAATGTTTTCTTATTGTCACTCTGACGTCCCAAATTCGGAAGAACATATCTTCACACATGTTGGAATAGCATGTAAAAATCTTATTTAAATATTTCCACAGTTGGTAATAATTTCACACTGGATTTAAATATGACTATTTTCATTATTTCCAAGGATGACGACTATTTTCCACGGCAGAACGAAATATTCCCCGATGTAACCCGATTGTTTAGTTCTAAAACATTCAGATGTGCATTGAAGCTACTCATCCTCTTGCCAAAGTGGCTTGTTTGTACATTGCAAAGGCTCACAAACAGGGCACTAGAAAAAAAAATGCAAACCTTATGAAACAGCAACATGGGAGGGAAAATAAAAGAGAATGCAACAGAAATGATGGAAAGAACCAAAACCAAATAAAAGAATGAAAGCATTGCAAAAAAAAAAAAAAGTTCCTGTTAGAGCAAACATTGTTGAAACATTCACAAAGTAAAGCCACAGATAGAGCTATTCAGAAAGGGATCAGTAATAATTAAAGAAAAACAAAATCAGCTCGGAAAGAGAGAAACGACAAAAAAAATAAAAAATCATAGAAGCCTACAAAAGACAGTTTTGAAAGGAAGAAAAGCATACCATCGGTTTTTGTCAACTTACATCAACAAATTGCCCGCATGATTTTGGCAGGAAGAAAAAAAAAAAGTTTACAAAAGAAAGTTGGGTAAGAATGCCTTTGGACAAGTTATATGTAGATTACACTTTTGGATTATTTTGTATATATAGATTTTTTTTTTTTTTTTTAAACAGGATGGTACAGGGAGGCAACAACACATACACATCCACACATCATGACATGAAAAATAATTGTCACCATTCTCTTCAGGGTATATTTATATACACAGAAATATTTTTATATATATTTTTAAGTATAAAAAAAAAAATCTAGAATTTTTTTAGTTAATTTTATACAGCCTCACTGGATGCCTTTTTTTTCATTATCCTTACTACCTTGTTCATTGGCTATGAACAAAATGACGGCTGTATATATCTTAGAATGTCTACGTTAAAGGATATGGGAGTGGGGGTGTGTGTGACGGAGGGGGGGTCGGATCTATGAACATACTAGGAAGGAAATGATATAGATGGGGGTGAACGTGTACATCAGTTGCCATGTCCATGTAAAGGCGGCACGAAGCGGTCGGGCGGCATTAGAGCTTTTGGCTGTAAGGAAGGGAGGGGGTGGGGATATACAAACAATGAGCATATAGTACATGCCCATCTACAAAAGAGAACAGCACTCTCAACACTGACAGTTTTACAAACCCTAAGCTGCAACTTCTTTGCCATGCACCAAAGCCACCAAGTCATTACATTCCAATTCCAATCTCAGATAGGCATCAAGTGACAAGAAAAAATAGTAGATCAGCATTTAAACACTTTGCACAGATAGTGGCTAGAACTTTAGAGGTGCTTTTTTATTTTTTATTTTTTTTTTCTCTGCGCGTCCATTTCCAATTTTTTTTTTTTTTTTTCAAAATTCAAACTCTTTTTAGTGCGGATTCACAGAGAAAAAAAAAAGGGAAGCTTCAAGTCTAATTGAGAAAACAATCATAAGAAACATTGTCAGTAGTCATTCTTAGCAAATTATTAGAGATTTCAAATCTTGACATTTATAGAAAGAAACAAAGGTGCACATATATGCTTGGGAACATATATGTGTCCAAAGGACAAAATAAATAAAAATAAATAAGGAAGAAAGAAAGGCATTAATTTTGTCACACTATACCAAAGATGAACAACCAGAAAGCACACACTGAGGAAGACAATAAGAAAGAGGGACATTTTAAAGGTAAAGTGTCACCACCTTCCTTTAACTAATAATAAACATTATTATTAGTGAAATACATTTTTTTTGTTAGTATTTTAAACACAGGACAGGGCGTGCAATCTGGATGTACGTCAGAAAGGAGAGGAACATTTTTCCATATGTTTGGTTCAAATTGCACTATTAAGACGTTGGGTTAATGCATGCTTAAGTAAGTTGCATTTAGGGAGAGTAAGAGAACAGAATACCACTACAACAAGCTGGAGTTATGTTAAGGGTAGAGGCTTGACGGAAAAGGGGGTGGGGGGGTGCCTGTCACCAAGGGCTGCAGGATGTTTTCTCAGGCAAAGGAAGCATTGGTAAGCAATTCAACGAGGGATAAAGGAGCACCACATGTTAGTTTGTCCTATAACCCAGCAAAAGGGTCAAAGTAGTCTAATTAGTCATTCATGAGCAACCAACAGCCTTCGTCTGACAGATAAAAAGTTGAGGTCATGGGTTCCACAAGAGATCAAATGGAGAGTTTAGGATTTTTAATGAGGTGTGGCTACTAATACTTTCATTCAAGTATTTTTTTTTCTAGGCAAGACTGTCTAGGAGGTTTTAAAAATGTCATGCAAATGTATAGCAGCTAATTTTAGTTATTCTGTGAATTAAAGTAGAGAAAATACAACTTCACTAACAACTGTCATTTCCAATTGATAAACTTTTAGCATTTTTTAGCATACCGTATTTTCCGCACTATAAGGCGCACCTAAAAACTTCCAATTTTCTCAAAAGCCGACAGTGCGCCTTATAATCAGGTGCGCCTTATATATGGACCAATATTGAGCCACTACAGCAGGTGTGTCCAAAGTCCAGCCCGCGGGCCAAATATCTTATATATGGACAAAGTTTTAAAATGGGCCATTCATTGAAGGTGCGCCTTATAATCCGGTGCGCCTTAGTATATATGGACAACATTTTAAAATGGGCCATTCATTGAAGGTGCGCCTTATAATCCAGTGCGCCTTATAGTGCGGAAAATACGGTAGTTCTCGCTGCATAATATTCAGATAGCATTGTGATGTATGCCAATCACCCACATGACCACCTTGTCATATTTGAGCCTTAGCTCTGGATGCTCCGCTTTGCTAAATCAAATATTTTTCTTGCTCGTCTCCCTCTCAAGAAATATGTTTGCAGTGCACAAGCAGCCAAAGTGACTCTGTTCAAGGTAAAATTGATCTCGCTCTGCTCTTGTTTACTTGGCAGAGTTCGCACTCTGTTGTTTGCTTTGTTTTTTTATCCACAAAGCATTTGCTAGAGAGAAACCTGCTGCAGTCAAAAAAGGGGCTTCAAATAGAGGTTGAGGACCTTGATGTTCTGGTAAACATTTTAATCCTAGCTAAGCACTTGCACAAGCATTTTGCATCTTCTCAGTAAACACGGAGCTTTGGCTTTGCTTGCCTACCCAAATTTTGTTTGTGTTCCACGCTTGTCCAGATGGACGCGATTGGACGGATGAAAGCTCAGCCTCGACGAAAATATTCTAAGTCTCCGTTTCACTCGACACACAGCTGCTTCTCTTTTTTTTAAAGATAGACACGTCGGGGGATACAATCTCAGCACTGCCGCCTTTTATCGGTAAAAAAAGAATAATCTTTAAGAGTAGCAGAACTGATCATTTTCTCGAGTGAGAGTATTTCACCGACTGGTTGTTAGAGGCATTTTATCATCGCCCTTGAGAGGGAAAAAAAAAAAATCTCTCGTATATTACACCTACAGGCTTCCGAAGCAATATTAAGTAAATAAGTCTACAATCTTGATAGGCTGACAGCCTCAGCAGTTTAAAGGTCGCAGATGCAGAAATGTGTTGAATGGCACTTCTCTTCACTTTCCCATTTACCGTGTCTATCCTGCATTTGCTGAACTCTCCAAATGGAGATGAATCCTGACCGCGAGTAAGGGATTTAACCACGTGGGCAACACCATGAAAGCTGAAAGCTGGAGCGCCAGCACTAACCAAGTCAATGTGATTTCAACCCTGAAAATTGTGAGTCAGTAATTTGAGGACTTGAGGACTTGCATTGTGCTCAGAGACCTGCTGAAGCACTTTTATTCACCTCCCACATGTAACAGGCTGATTAGCAGATGGCCATGAAAGGAGGGGCTGAATATTATATCGATGCCTTCATATCACCTTGAAAAAGTAACAGGACTGCTGACGATTAGTTGATATTTTGACACGACATTGAAAAAGTTCAGGCCTATTTTTATTAATACATGGTGCATCTGAGATTTTATCACCTCAGTTTTTCCACATTGATTTTATCCAAAGACTGGTCATTGTGTGTGTGTGTGTGTGTGTGTGTACATATAAATGTACATATACACACATACTACAGATCAATTAAATCAAGGACCAGCAGATTCGCCAACAGCTTTTACCCATGTTACTTTTACATGTCTACATTTTAACAAAAATATGGGTGTGTGTCACTTGTATGTTCTTTTGTGTGTTTTTTAGTTTGTTAAGACTTTTAGCTTGTATTTTTTTTATTTTAGCAGATGCACTGATCGGTCGGCGCTTTTAAATTTTGTTGTACATGTTGTATTCTATTCTATTCTATTCTATTCTATTCTATTCTATTCTATTCTATTCTATAGCTGCAACACAATTAAAACAATTAAATTGAGTGTCCAGTGTCATTTTCACGGTTGTTTTAGGTCACTACTTGTAATGCAAGTGGGCACGAATCTCCTTGTTTGCTCTCTTGTGGAACCCACATGGGATAAAAAAGGGTTGAACATTTTTTTCTTTTTTTAATACATAGAGAGGACAGACAACAGAACCATAAGACACACACACACACACACACACAGCAGACAGGACTGAGAGACATCACAACAAGTTCAAGCATAAACGCAAGACATCTCAAAGGGAGGAGCAGGCCTGCCGCTGTGTTCCCACATTCTGCACAAGCCTGCTTGGTGAGGAGGTTAGCAGACAGAGAAGTAGCAGAATGGAGGCCAATCATATACATGCAGAAGCTGGGCCATGTCGAGAGGAGGAGGAGGAGGGGGGTGGGGGTTATTTGTTAGTTTTTGGAGCTGCACTACAGTCCAATACAGGGTACATGCCACAAATGCCTTCTACTTGGAGCAACAGATAGAATAGAAAAACAGATATACTTTGTTGCAATAAAAGTCTTTTTATGCCATCTGCATTCAAACAGTATATGCAGAGAGGCGGGACAAGAAGATGGGTGAGTGTGGATGGAGGTGGCAGGGGAGTCATTCTTTCACACACACGCACAACTTTCTTCAGACAGAATGGGGTCGCCTGCATGAGGCAAAACAAAAACATGATGGCAATAAAAGATTTTGTTGCCTTTCATTTCCCTAAGTTGTTTCGACAATGAGGGGATATGTTTGTTTCGAAGCCATATGGCACAAAATAATAAATCAACACAAACTTGATGAGGAGGAGAACTTTGAATTTTTCCAACCACCAAAATTTCATGCGGCACAAGATGAGGCAAAAACGGGAGGAGCGGCGGCTCTATCCTTGCTTGGAGGATGTGACGACGGATGATGAGAAAGACACCCCAAAAAAAAAAAAAAAAAACCTGCCCCGGTCGCGTCCCATACTACTTCAACCATCCCCACCAAAACAAAAACGATGAAACAAACAAAAATCAAAAGCTGAACCATAATCAACACAAAAAAAAGTGCATCACAGAAAACCAAAGCAAAATTAAAACAGAATGTAAATCCAACACCAGGTCATGCAACTGCATACGGCTGAAAGTGGGTCAAGAAATGAAGAAATGAATTTCTGCGTCAACATGGTGAAATGTACGATCCGGGTACATAAAAGTGTGTACTTGTATGTGAGCCACCAATGTATTTGAGGGAAGGCTATTGTGTTTAATTCACACTGCAACCCTCCATATTTGACAAAACTTGGGTTTGAGTATTATTATTCCACCTCAATATTCTCTTAATGTCATGACAGTTTTTTGTTAGGACTGATTGTGTTAGCAATAGTCACGATAATATATTGACAAAAAAGCAATAGCATCACTACAATTATATAATTAACCAATAAGGGTTTAACGTCTCGTCTCATGTGACTTATTGCGCAATAAAGTATTATATTAAAATTATAATAAATTATTTTTATATTGTTAATATATGAACATACACATACTATACACTCAAGTATGTTACTGGTAGGTCACATTATCTGTGTAACTAAAAAGGGAAAATAATTGACTGTATTCTCTAACTTTATTATAAGCAGGGGCGGAGCTATGAGGTGGCCATCTCGATCATTGCCTCCCCCCTCAGACTACTCACACATCTATGAGAAATTAGCATTTTTTTTCTGTTAGTGGATGGCATGCTTACATCACCACCTCTCACTAAAGTGTTTCGTCAACTTGGCCACCCCGCTGAAAAAAATTTCCACTTACAACCATGATTATAAGTCAATTCAAAAAATTACGATCCAAGCTCAACATTAAGCAGTGTTGTGACTTGAGCAGTCAAACCCAAGCTTCCTCAAAAATACTCCTTTCCAATTAGCATAATCTTTTTCGGATCCCATTTAAAGTGTGTGTGTTGCATAAATGTGTTTTCGTGTTGTGTACAGGGAAGAGACAATGCGCACAGAAATTCGAGGATATCTGTTCTCTATTAGAATGTTTCAGGTAAGGCAGACCTCCAACAAAAGGAAACAGAGGTACAAACAAGAGAGAAGGAAGAGGAGGAGGAGGAGGTAAGGGAGGAAGAGGCTCTGTTGCAGTTAGTCTGCTACATACCACGGTGTCTATGCTGAAAGCATCTTTGTTCTCCAAACAAACTCAAAATGTATCCTCAGTCAAAGGAGACACACCCACAGCAAGAGGAACTCAGGAAAAGGACGGATACATTTTGTAGCATCAGTGCGGGTGGCATGGGGACTGGATGCTAATTTTGCACTTTAGCAAGTAAAGCTGCCTCTCCACTCAATGCTGAGAGACCAAAATTAGTATCAGCATGCCATCATGTCAGTAACCAGTGTGACCCCCGCAGCTAAGTGTAACTTGGATGTTGGAATCGTTCGAATTTCAAGGGCCTGATTTACTCAAGGTTTGGAAGTAGGTGAAAATATTACGCAGGATGTTCGGAATGAGTTAAATCAAACAAAATCTGGCTTTTATTTTGTAGTAATTATTTTTGCGATTGATTTCTGTCATCCACTAACACTTCAAAACTTATTTTGCACTCCCAAATTTTCCGCACAGCTTTCGTAATCGAACTCAAAATTAACGCCCACTATTTGAAATCTGAGTAAAAAAATTGCAATGTTAGTAAATGTTAAGGACTAAACCGATTAGACGACGAGTTGACTTGATTATTCCACGTCAAAATTTAAAGGTAACGTTATAGTGAGTTGTATTTTGATTTTATTCTTCACAGTTCTTCATGCGGAATTGACTTCAATTATAGTTTTATCAAATTACAGTCAACTGCAAAAAGTCGCTATTTTGGATCTTAGTAAATCAGGCCCTTATATAAGTATTTATTAACAAATAAGTGTAACTTTTACTTTACTGTCAATGTGCATATAAACTAAATTTACCTACATAAAGTTCCGAAAATTGATACTTAAAACCACACACAAGAATTTAGTAGGAAGTTATATAAAAAAGTTCCCTGAATATTTTAAACCTAAATATTGGGTAGGATTCGGAAAACATATAAAAAAAAAAAAAAATACTGTACACATATTCTAGTACAGTACAAAGACACACAACAGAAAATTAATTCACTAATTTATTCTGTAAATAAATGCAGTGCAGTTTAGCCTCTGGCTAACGAACATCCTTTGGCGATATATAGTAGCATATTGATTTTAAACAGATTTTGAAAATATAATATATTATACACATTATCAGAGGCTAATTTTTAAAAAACTAAAAGTGGACCAGAAATGGCAAAGACCCATTTTTTTTTTTTTTTTGTATTAGCCTATTCGGGATTTTTATATTTTTACACTTATAGGATATGAATATCACGTTTCGGTACAGTTTTTTTTTTTTTTTTTACCATTATTTCCGAGGAGAAAAATCACAGTACAAACGCATTGGGAGTGAATCACGAAACAGATGTCTTAGTTCCACTGTTGTGTACCATTAAATTTGAACCAACTACATATTTACACTTTTTCAAATTTATTTTATATTATATTTTATGACAAAATCCTACTAAATTTGTGTGTGACAATGTTTTAGAAGCTCGCTATTTTTCAACACTGTCTTTTTAAGTTACACTTGAAGCTCTAATGGGACATGATGCTAAGAGGAAAGGCTCCTCAGAAGCAGAAAAATAAAAACTCAAAAACAATTGGGGGGGAATCTGACTCGGGTTCCGAGCAAGCACAATTTGACACACTCATCCCACCTGTGTGTCCGGAATCGCACTCTTCCAGATCCTCGTCATCACTAGAGCATTCGGCTGATGAAACTATGTCATCTGTTGTCTATGGAAACACAAATGCAAACAAACACACACACGTATATATAAACACAAAGTAAGTTTTAAACAGGAATATTTAGGATACAGTCAATTTAGTGGAGATACCGAGCTAGCTGTAAAATAAGCTGTGAGATGATGGATGGATGGATGGATGGATGGATGGATGGATGGATGGATGGATGGATGGATGGATGGATGGATGGATGGATGGATGGATGGATGGATGGATGGATGGATGGATGGATGCATGATGGAAGGAAGGAAGGAAGGAAGGAAAGAAGGATGAATGGGTGGATGGATGATGGAAGGAAGGAGGATGGACGGATGGATGGATGGATGGATGGATGGATGGATGGATGGATGGAAGGAAGGAAGGAAGGAAGGAAGGAAGGAAGGAAGGAAGGAAGGAAGGAAGGATGGATGGATGATGGAAGGAAGGAAGGAAGGAAAGAAGGATGAATGGATGGATGGATGATGGAAGGAAGGAAAGGAGGATGGACGGATGGATGGATGGATGGATGGATGGAAGGAAGGAAGGAAGGAAGGAAGGAAGGAAGGAAGGAAGGAAGGAAGGAAGGATGGATGGATGGATGGATGGATGGATGGATGGATGGATGGATGGATGGATGGATGGATGGATGGATGGAAGGAAGGAAAGAAGGACGGATGGATGGATACAAAGATAGATCACCAACAAAAACAAAGCACAGCATTTAGGATGGAATTAAATACCATTCACAATCAAATTTAAACATGAAAAATACAGTATACAATAAATACACAATAGGTATAGTGACAGAGAGAAGAAAGAATTGTTAATTTATTAGATGTGGCATTGGTACGAGTGCATAATTAACCCATGCATCCTTTTTTTGGTGAGCCTTTTATGGGAAGGGGCTTGAAAATCTTTTGTTGACTAAAGATTTGTCCACCTGTCTTGACTTTGACATTCAACTTTTTTTTTTATTCCCCACTTCTAACACACACCTTGCCTACCTACACTTAATGGCCTTCTCCTTCTCCCTGCAACAGTCCTCTTTCTTTTCATCTTTTGGAGGGGAAAACCAAGAAGGACAAGATTGGAGGATGTAGGTTGTATTTCAAACTGTGCCGAGCAGTCGCTGTTTATTAGAATGAATCAGCGGGGTAATAAAGCAGGTGCTGTCACCGAGCAGGGTTATGAAATCAGAACACTGATTGAGTTTTGCAGTGGTGCTGCGTGCATGGGGCTCTAAATATCATTGGCTTTGACAGAATAATGAAAGGCGCACCCCCCCTGCTCAGAATGCTGCTTTGAAAAGGTCCGCCTGCAGAGCATACTTGAAATGTGGATAACACATATTCCAAATATTTTATATTCCTAACATGTAGTAACAACGTGTTTGTGTACACTTTGCACCTAATTAAGTGCACAGGCATTAGGAGGCTGGAAAATGGTGCGTTTAAGCAAAATTGATGTAAATTACAGACCTCTGGTAAATGTAACATTATTTATTGAAGCCGCATTATGGCTTGGTTATTGCTTGTTATGATGATGATGATGATGATGATGATGATGACAACAGATGTGGGCGGCGAGGACACAAAGACATGAAATGGACACTTCAGAGCAACTTCCGGCAATTTCCACCTGATTGCTTAAATTCTTACACAACACAGATTGTAAAGATTAAAAATCAAATGGGAGGAGATTAATTTGACTTAATTCCTGTTTTGGCAATTATTTCCAGTGCATGATCTTTTCTTTGCAACTGTTTCAGTTGGAGTGACAAAATAAATTGTAAAGATCTACAACCTGAATATTTTGATTGTTAGATTGATGACTAACTATACAGATTAAGAATTAAATGTTTTTTACCGCAGGTATTGTTAAAGTTAAGGTATTTTTTTGTGTTTTACAACCTTTAATTCAAAATATCTCTGTAATCCAAATCTATTCTCCTTCCATGTAAGTGATGGAGGAAATAAACATAAATGCTACCTCATTTGATTGCTGCATCAATTACACAAAATTACTTAGTTGTGGTAAAAAAAATATATGAATGATTTTTAAAATGTCATCCTCCTTTGCATTAATCATCACCCAATAGGTAGCTTACAGTTTCAAACCGGTCAGTGACCCCTTAAACGCCACGTCATCTAAGTGGCTGATTGCGTTTCTGAGAAAATAGCTTTCAAGTGACATGTTTGACATTTGCAAGCCGGCGAGATGTAAGTCCATTCATCTTTATGAAACGCATGATGCATCTATGCCTCAGGGGTTGTGATTGAAGCACTTCTCATGAAGGCCTGAAGGTGCGTTTGCCTAATACAGAGTTAAGGAAGTGACACGCAAAAAAAAAAAAAAAATTTTTCCTTCGTGTGGTAACAACATAGGGCTGCCAGCAAAAAGGAAATGGGGTGTTGTTGGGGTGCAAAAAAGCCATAGACTGATGTGTGTGTGCGTGTGTGTGTGTGTATGTGTGTGAGCCTACAGTAGCAGAGCCGAATGATGTGGTTGGCTAACAGGACTACAAAAACTGATTTCACAGCTGGGGAAATCCAATTCTCTAAATCTCCATAGCGTAAAGTGGAATATACTCTAGTAGCAAAAAAAAATAAAAAAATGTTTTGTGTAATTATTCCAGGTAGCGGCATTTACACAAATATTTTCCTGCAAGCTCTTTTTCTGGTCCAGCATGAGTGCGCACAAAGGATGTTCCATAAAGTCATGCTTGGATGAGTTGAATGCGGGTCAACTTGACCCCAACCCCATAAAAAACAGATAAAAAACATTTCCTAGTTTGTTTATACGGAAAAATGGCAGATATTTGAGGTGAGGCATTTATTTAAGTGAACAACAAAATTCATATTAACAAATTTAGACATAAAATATATTCTACAACATATGCTATCTACTGTGACAGAAAGCAGGACGCAGTTGAAACATCACGCCTGATTAATCTCGATGACATCGTTCGAGTCGAACACCACAAACAACACAACAGCAAAATCAATAAATAACCAACCCTCATTAAAACAGCTTTTACTTCTGACTGCTTCTGCACATCAACCAGGAGGATTCCTCATGGGATCAATACAGACAAGCAGACAGACATCCTTCTGGAACATCAGTCACAACTCAAAGATCTAATGTTCACAGCTGAAAGAACTAGATCCGCCACCACAACAGCAATCACACGGAAGATGGATCAAGGCAAAAATAGCAAATAGTTAACATGCCCAGTTAAAGTTCTGTCCAATTAATCAACAAATTAAACATGCATTTAATAAAGTCACATATCTTTACTTTAAAAAAGTAAATTAGCTGCATGCTAACAAACAATGCAAACTGTCATAGACAGCCTAACCATTTGCATCAGTGCTACGTTGTAACCCTTTCAGGTACTTGAGCACAAATGGTGGTGCAGCACATGTAGACAGAAAACAATCCGATGTATTTATCCTTTGCAATAAATGACTTAGTGAGTTTATTTGGGTTAGTTGTGAAACCCTAAAACTCATGTGACCATATTACCATAATTGAAAATTAAGCTATTTCAAGCAGCATGTTTTTACAAACTAGAACCACGTGAAATAGGAAGCAACTCGTCTTCGCTTGGGATTAAGTACTGTATTTTCCGGACTATAAGGCGCACCTAAAAACCTAAAATGTTCTCAAAAGCCTTACATATGGACCAAGGTCCTAAATTTAAGCTGGGCCGAAGCATTGTGTCATGAAATCAATCATAAGTGTCCTGCTGAAGACTATGAATCATGAATCAAAAAGACTATGGATCATTATTTTGTGACTATAATGTAATTTGTTGCATCCGAAGTTGAAATAAAAAAGATAAAATGGAGAATGATTTGATTTAGATTAAAAATCTGACA
The DNA here is from genome assembly GCF_024217435.2 of Syngnathus scovelli. Lineage (NCBI taxonomy): Eukaryota > Metazoa > Chordata > Actinopteri > Syngnathiformes > Syngnathidae > Syngnathus > Syngnathus scovelli. Next base: position 7,874,642 of record NC_090866.1, on the reverse strand, counting down.
TGATGCATTAATGGTGCGCCTTATAGTCCAGTGCGCCTTATATAAGGACAAAGTTTTAAAATGGGCCATTCATTGAAGATAGTCCGGTGCGCCTTATAGTCCAGAAAATAGTAGTAATAGAAGTAGTGGTCATATCACAAAAAAAATATATTTTTGATTTCCGAGAACCCTTCGACAGCTTCTGATGCCTCAACAGTCTATCATTTTCTCCCTTGGGGTCAATAAAAGCAATGTAGAGGCTAAAACGCTCCAGGCTTGCAAACATGACATGAAGTATGAGAATGATAGCGCTGTCTGGGGAGGCGAATAGGAAGAACACAAGCACAGACTATATTCCACTGAGTCATATCATCATGGAAGTTGCTCTTGAACACACCACAGTCATAATGAATGACCTTCAAATGCTTTTCTGCCCTAAAGGGTGAAGGAAACAGAGAAACAAAAGCCTTTTGAGATACAACACATTATAGAAGCCCATTACTTCTTCCATCATACCCAATTTGGTTTATTTACAATGGCAGAATGCCTGATGGCTAAAACTGTTGTGTGTGTGTTTTACTTGAGCAGATGAGAGGAAAAAAAACGAAGAACCAAGACAAATCAATTTTCCTCAAGCGCTTCATCCCAGCAGACAGTTGCCATGGATATGCAATATGGTTACACGTTGCGAGATCAAAGTGACGACGGAAAAGCAAGGGCAAATCACAGACATGGTTCAAAGCAACTTCTTAATATTCCCTGTGGTGCCGCTTCGTCACCTTGAACTTTTATATAACTTCATACACACATGGCTAAAATCATTCTATTAAAGGACTAAAATAACAAAACTGACTAGATCTATTTATGCCCATGTGCGTTTATAGATAGAAATATTCAAGGCTACCGTATTTTCCGCACTATAAGGCGCACCTAAAAACCTCAAATTTTCTCAAAAGCCGACAGTGCGCCTTATAATCCAGTGCGCCTTATGTATGGACCAAAATTGAGCCACTACAGCAGGCGTGTCCAAATATATGGACTTATATATGGACAACGTTTTAAAATGGGCCATTCATTGAAGGTGCGCCTTATAGTGCGGAAAATACGGTACTTTCTAACTATCTCACTTCTTCCTGTCCCTCTAGTATCTATTAGAGGTTTATGGACAGTGTGTTGTACTTGTTATCATGTTCAATCTCAGCTTTGGCAGTCTGACAAGGCACACGCTTGTATTACACGGAAACTCAATGGCACTGTGCCCTATTCTTTATCTGTCACACTGCCTGTCCATGTTCTTCACTCGGTGCCAGATAAGAAAAAGTTCTAAGACTGATGGAAATGGCATCACAAATTGCGAGATGGAAAAAACTATATATATTTAAATGAACAATTTCAAAAATAATAAAAACCTTGCTCCTCTGCCAAGCTACTTATACCCTGCAGATTATAAAACTGTATTTAACATTTAATATTTATTTTCATTTATTTCATCTTGTAGAGCCAAATCCTCAAGTGTCATGATCTCCTAAACCGATTTTTTTATAGAGAATATACAAATCGGGCGGTTCAATGCGACGAACAAACTGGAAAAGACAAATAAAGCTAACAAAAGATTGCTCAACCCCGCAGTGTCGGTTTCAGCAAAATTGGTTATATGGCGATTATTTCTCTTTTTCTCAAGGCCAGACCAGGCAGCACAGCAAGGGCTGCTGGCACACAGAAAACTCTAATTGCCCCGAGGCCAAAGGCAGCCACTTTCAAACAGGGTCGTTCATCTTCTCCTGGAAAAGGAAATGGTCTTCGGCCCTGATCTTTAATCACCCCCCTGCCGCAGTGTACAAGGTCATCAGGGAAGCCTTGCGACAAACAGACTTACTCACAAACTCAGCGTGCCTATGCCAAAAACAGACAAGACTTCTGTTGAGTTCTACATTTAATCAAACGTAAGACCTTACTGTTATTAAATATATAAACCACTGTAAAATGATGGCAGAATATAAACTTTGACTTGAGTGCATCTCACAATATGATTTTCTATTTTATGAAGCTGCATTGCTGAATGTGAAATTCGTTTTGCAGTTATGGATGTAAAGTAATTTGTGGCACAACTTGAATTATACTTGTTGGTTTTCTGCCACTGCCAAAGAATATATGATAAATGGTAATAGTATTCAAAGAGAATTTATCATTACAGTTTGTAAAAAAAATAAGTTGCTTGTCACAATGTGTGAAATGCGAAACCAATAGTGCAGTTTCAATCTTGCACTTTCTTCTTGTGGGATCCGCTTGGAGCTTCCTTTTCAATCCTTTTCACAATTTCTCACGGTGAACGGTTATTATGACTTCAAGGGTTCGATATAAAATCAATGTAGGCGTTTTGTAACGGCTGATGCTGGCAGCTTCACATCTTCCGCATGGGTCCCGTTTGGGTTCAACTTAATGAGTGGAAATCAAATTAATGATTTCATATCCTGTCTTTTTAGCAGATGAAAATTGAAATGGAGCCTACAGTTAAATTATTGTAAAAAACTTTATATAATAATTTACTAAAATGTCGGGGAATAGTAAAATTTATAAGCGAATGCAATAAGCACACTTACTTAGGTGCTGCTGTTGGCCACAGCTCACACCAAGTAACTCACAAGCAGTGGCACCAGGTGTTCTCTCTATTTTTGGATTTGAATCTATTCTGGGTAGGTTCGGAATTTATCCATCATGAAAAGAAAAAATAAGAACTGCACCCTACCTATCAGCTTTATATAACCATTGAGATTAACATGTAACCTTAATGGATTAGTCGGAAACGCTTTATGATGTTGAAAATAGGATTAAAAACATCGCAAAACCATAGAGAACCATATAATAGCGTTAACAAGCCACATATACACCATCTGGTATTATTTAAATATATACAGAATAGCAATAAAATAACAAGAAAATTAAAAAAATAGCTGCTTCAGCCAAGCACACAACATAGTGCAAATTAAAAGTCAAGAATACTCGAGTTAAAATAAAAAGATGGTTATCATCCCACTTTCCTATCACTGATAAGCTTTTGTGTTAGAATTACCAAAAGCATGTCAAATTTTGTATTCCACTTTGGTGGTATTTAATTAAATCACTACTAGCCAAAGGAATGTAATGTTTACATAGTTAGAATTGCAATGAGGGAAAAAAAAAAAGTTCAATTGAAGACCAAAGAGAAAATAGGCTCTCATTGCAAATTCCTAACTTGTGTGAAAAAGCTTAGCATAGGATTTAATAAATGAGTGTTGCACTTGTATAATCCATGTAAGTGTGCTGGCACCTACTGTGGGTTAAAATGTCATCTGTTCTTAAAGAAGAACCTGAGTTTTAAATGGTAAATCCCCCAAATAACATGCAGGGGGGTTACATAATCCACAATTATTCCAAATGATATGTCGTATAATGACCGGAACAATCTCAGCCGCTGAAGTGAGATTCAGCTTAGCTGCTTTTATCCATTTGTATCATGGCAAGTCAACACTGTCGATTTATTCAAGCTTATCTTAATTGGACATAAGTATAAAATTTCGCACTAGCCGGAAACATGCTGCTTACGTCTATATATGATTGCTTGCCGCTCGTTGGGCCAGCGACCTGTTGCGCGAGTTTCAGTTGACAAGACAGCAGGGTTACATGCCACAAATGACGCGGAAAAAAACATTTCCTTTGGCTCGATACAAGCTGGGAAAGATGTCGGGGACATCCATAACAAAAGCCCCTGCGGTTTAATCACCCTGCAGTGAGCTGCTGGTGCTCTAACACAAAGCGAGAAACTATCACGATCACATGAGAAGATCAAATGAGTGGAATTTAAATTATTCGTCCTATGAACGAATGGAAAGGTATTAACAGCCACTATTTAATTTCCTAATATGATGTCGAATGAGTCATTTGTTTTTTTCTCTTCGAGGACCAAGTGAACACGCCTGACCCTCAGCTAAGCCATAGAGAGCAACAGGAAGAAAATTAAATGTTGTGTCTATGTCCCCTTGGAGCGATTGTTAATTAAGCGTGGGATTGGCTCCTGCCACCCGACGCTCATTGGGGCAATCCAAAAAGGAGTTGAGGGATTGGCTAAATCTCACCTGAGAGACAGAAGTCAAGTGGACTGAAAATAGATTTGCAAGCAGAGACCAAAATGTATTTCGGTCGACTAAACACACATACCGTATTTTCCGCACTATAAGGCGCACCGGATTATAAGGCGCACCTTCAATGAATGTATATATAATATATAAGATATTTACATTTGACCCAGGGGCCGGACTTTGGACACACCTGCTGTAGTGGCTCAATATCTGTCCATATATAAGGCGCACCTGATTATAAGGCGCACTGTCGGCTTTTGAGAAAATTGGAGGTTTTTAGGTGCGCCTTATAGTGCGGAAAATACGGTACACAAATATCAGTGATGGTGCATCTTGGTTATTGACCATAAAAATTGTGCTAGGAGGATTCTTTAAGGTTGGATTTAAACAACATGGTTCAAAACTCATACTACATTTTTTTTTCCTGCTTTGCATCATTGGTCAGGTACATCATGACACAATAACTGGACAAATGGAAAGTTGACTTCTTACCTGAATAGTGGGTGGTGAGCGTTGTTTGCGAGTGGTAGTCGTGGACAGGGTGGTGGTGGTCTCGATAAAGGTCGTGGACATCTCAGGTGGCACTGAGGTGGTCGTGCGTGCCCCGCCCCTACTGACTGGGACATCTCCAACCAGGCGAACGCTGCCGTTCACCTTGATATTGACGTGGCCTTCGGCGGCCATGTTGAGAACCTTCAGGCCATTGTAATAGAGGCCTGAAAGCTGACCCTGGTAGGGTCGCTTGCGATCGTTTCCACCAATGGAAATAGTTGCTTGGGTGTTGAAGATAGTGAGTTGACGCCCTAGGACAGGAGGAGGTTATATAGATAAAGGTTATATAGATCAAGTCAAAAAATAATTATCATAACTAGGTGGTCACTGAATGAATGTAGAATGTTCAAATGGCGTGAGATGATGAATCTGCTTTTGTTTTTAAAAATAGCTAAACTACTCAATAGTTAACTACTCCTACTATTATTTTGAAAATCCACTCACTGGACACTTCATTAAGTATAATTGCACAATTGTATAAAATTTTTGTCAACCTTATTTACTTTAAAAATCATATAAGGGCTAATGTGATTTTATTTTAATATAAAAATAAATCTGCAAATGATATTTTGTTAGCTTCTTGAGGTATACCTAGTGAACGTCCAGTGAGTATACCAGCCTTAATGCTATTCAAAACAAATTTGCATGAACTCTCTAACTTTGTCACTTTGACAAATAACTGTCAGGTGTCAAGCTAAAAAATTAGCAAAACACATTCAAAACGTGTTGAATGAAAAATGCATTAAATACTGTGGAAATTTACACCATGCATTCATTATGAGATGAAAATACACTGACTTATCCAAGATATACGTAGGTTGGCAATTAGAAAGCTCATTGGTATTATACAAGCTTGTTATGGACATGCCATAATACATTGGGAACACTGAATGAGGGGGGGGGGGGGGGGTCACAAAAATGAAATAGCACATGTGCAATCATGCAGGCAGTAGCGCTTAATGGTATTTTTTTTTAGACATGTTTTAGCACTTGTTAAAGGGACTTTATAATCAAGTTATATCGGTTTTGTGCAATTATCTTTATATGTTGTTTATAATGTTGTTATGGTGAGTCATGAACATTATTCAGCTAAAAGAAGTGTTGAGGGAGTGAGGTTTTTTTCGAAGTCGTGATTCTTAGGATTTTTTTTTTCCCCCATTCGTAGCCCAGTCCCTTTAACTGGTTCCAAGGATACAAGCAAAGTTTTAAATGATGACAATGACAATGAGAGCTAGCTCAAAAGTGGAGGAAATGTAAAAAAAAAATCAAATTAAATATTTTACATGTTTTTAAAGGGTTTAAGGGATGGTTTTCCATTCTCTGGAGTCGTACGGGAACAAGCTGATGGAATGGGAGCAAATCAAAAATGTGCACTGGAGAAGTTGGGTAGAGGGTTACCTTTCTCCTGAAGCCAATCTTCTACTGGCCGGGTATATTTGAATGGGATTTTCTTATTTGCCATTTGAATGCGCTCAATGTCGCTGTTGCCTTAAAGTTTAACAAACAGTTTGAAAGAGTTGGCAAAACACAAAACACATTTATACAGTGGTTTAGAAGAATTTTATCTTTGTTTATTATTATTATTTATTTTTTTTATAAAATATTTATGCTGTTTTAACCAGGTATCTTTTGATTGTTATTATTTTTTAATTTACGTTAAAAAATTCCACATCAGATAAAAATACATTCACAGAGATTGATTAACCTGCAAGAATAAAGTATGGATTAGAAAATCACAAAATACATCTGCAAAATAAGACAAACAGCAGTTAAATAGGTTGACATCCATAAAAAATCTTCTGAAGCTAATTGGAGGTAATCGTGCGCTAACTCCCACTGGACACCACCTGCTTTTAAATCTCTCTGGCCACACATTAATCATCATCATCATCAGAAAACAAAAAAAATACCATATTACCAAATGAACATGTTTTGGAAAAACAGTTTTCAAACAGGTGTAGACATTTTGTTATTAAATTGCAAACTATTCTGTCAACTCCAAGAAATGACAGCTATGCCGCTAGCTTGGTCTGTCACCCGACAGAAGCATTTTTGGAAGCTAGCAGAAACACGAATGGATCTGTGTTGTCAATCAGAGAGTAACCAGGCGGGAAGGTGTTCCAAGGAACATGATTGGAATCAGAAAGACAGTTTCTGCTTTGGTCATATCATAGATCCTCCAAAAATAAGTTCCCAGTTAATAGTCTTTTGAGCTACCGTATTTTCTCACTATAAGGCACACCTAAAAACCTCAAGTTTTCTCAAAAGTGCGCCTTAAATATGGACCAATATGGATTCGTGGATGAGGACTAACTTATTAAAGGAAGGTCTACATGTTTATTTTGTGTGTTGTGTGATATTAACGTTTGAGCAACGTTGAGTTATTGATATATTGTTATTGTTTTCACTATTTCGAGTGTTACTATATTGTGAGTAGAAGTTTTAAAATGGGCCATTCATTGAAGGTGTGCCTTATAACCCGGTGCGCCTTATAGTGCGGAAAATACGGTACTTGGAATTTGGTCATCCTCGAACTGTGTCAGTGCCTTTTCTGAAGATCAGTGACCAGGAATAAAAAGGTGTACAAATTAAGTCAAACGGGTGATAATCTAAAGCTAAATTACTTCTTAAAAGAGGCCAGGTTGCTCTTCACACTACTAGAACAAATCAGTGAAGGTTTGCCACACATTGCTAATGTTTCAATATAGTTATAACGCCCTTCCAATATTGTTCTGGTAGATTAATGAAGCGATAGTTCCACTTGGATTGAATATGGCAAACGATAATTGTCCTGCTAATGAGGATAATTTTTGTACTTTGCCTGTTTGATATTCAATTTGGTCATTTGAGAATTGGACAAACCTTGCTAATAAAAATGGGCCTTTGTTACAGAGTGGCTAAGAATGAGTCCTGTGAATAGATTGTGAATGGGGAGGCTAATTGCATAAGTGGTAACTATTAAAACATTCAAGGTTAATTAAAATTATGGATGTTTCACCTTGATTTAAAAAATGTTTGTTGTTGTTTTCTTTTAAATCAAAATATTTCAGCAAATATAGATGTTTGAAAAGTCCCATGTTTAGGTTTGGTTCCTAGCTTGCTCCATAATTTCAGAGGTTCCATCAAAATGGTGAAAAATGGCCTCTGTGACAGGCTTTAGGCATTCTGTCCATTTGGGGAAGATGAGCACATATGATGAACTGTGCTCCTGTCTAAAGCTGGATATTTGCCACCCTCGGTTATATAAACACATCGTAACGCCCAACCATACCTTATTTTAACGATACTTTCACTTTCTCTTTTTTTTTTCTTTTTGGAACTCTCCAGTCAATCATCCATTCTGCTTTCACTTTCTACTTTGAGTGCAATTAGCCACCCTTGCATATCTCAGCTAAATATTTTTCTTTGGTTGGATGATTTCTCTATTGCTGTTTTTAAATCATCACATAAACACTTTTTTTTTCTTTAAATTTAGCCCAATCTGACCTAAGCATTTGCAAGCTCTGATAAATCCACCGCCGGTGTGATATCCAATTAACACGAGATCATCTTGAAAGCAAAAACCTTACTATGCCAAGCAAACACCTCTGTCTTCTATTTCCAACCAGGGAGAAGAGGCAGGCCCACCATCTGCTAAGAGTTTGTCGAGCACCCCGTGGAGCCTGCCGCCTTCACGTTTAACACAGAATGTCAATCGATGACGCCGCATCACAACATGAGATGCTTTTTACAATGAATAAAGGCAAGAAAAGAATCAATCACTAGCTGTGTAATTACTATCAGTGACTGTTCCACAAAGGACCTGTGCCAAAGAAAGAAAATAAATTACAATGCATTGAGGTGGAGAATATCAATTTGAGCACTTGGATGATTTCAACGATTAAAGGATTAACGTCTTTGGCGGTGATTTTCCATGTGAAGTCCGACTGACAAACATTCATCAGCCTCTCCGAGTGGGCATTTAATGGAATATTGAGAGGATGGAAAACAACCACAGTGACACGGAGGGCACTTTGAGATAATTAAGAAGGTTAGTGGGGGTCAAAATGCTCTGACAAATTAATGGCAGTTGAAAATGGGACTGAGGAACAGCTGAACCGATGTGGTTATGACTAGTACTCATTAATTGGTTCAACCCAAAAAAAGGCATGCTGCAATGCTGTGACTAAGACCTAAGACCAGTTTATCTGGTCGAAGAAAACCGAAGGACAGCCAATGGCAAAAAGAAAGCGAGCGACAGAAGGAATTAACATCACCTGCATGGCACTGAACCAAACTAGAAACAGTGTGCCAGGTCACGCCAAGGAGGATGGGGCCCAGTTGGTGGTGACGGCACGCAACTGGGAAATTGCTCAAAGCATGTTGCGATTACAAGCAGACAAAGGATAAACTTGTTTACTCTTGGTCTTATGTTACAATTTGGTTTAACAGATGTCCTTCACTCTCATTTTTATCCATCTTGCAAGCTGAGGAGAACTTCACAGATCCTCATCACAGAAAAGTCAGAGCCTTTGGGACGGTTATTTGATGACCCTGTTCGTATTCTGTGATGGTGCCGCTCCCGTTACGATACACCCAGACAGCTGCTTTATCTGACCTAAAGGCAACTTCTAACATCTACTGTGCTCGCTCTTGGAGTCTTTCAGTCCCATTCCTGAAATGATTTGGTTATATGTTGCGCTGGAAATGCTCGGAATAAGATTTGGACATATGATACAATAAAACCCCAAAGTATGGTTATTGCATGTTGATAGGTGGCGTCCAGTGATTTAAAACGAATAAACCTCCACTAAGCCATGAAGGAACGACCATAAATAAAGTAGAGCATACCTGAAGGAAAGTGCTCATTGATTGGCCAGTTGTCCACCTGTAATGTGGCATTTCCTCCATTCCTGGTGAATCGAACCAAATGGTATTTGCCATCATTTACCGCTGTCGTAAGCTCCTTAACACTGATGTCCACCGTCCCAATGTTGAAGGTCACACCGACTTTCCCTTGCTCCTGGAAAAGAATCAGAAGGGTGGAGAAATGATCAACTATTGATCACTCCGTACAAAAAATATGTTCCAGACGCAAGTGGTTTTGTTTTCATGCCCTGCTGGGAATCTTTGTTTAATTACATCCTATTACAAGTCAGAAGCTAAGGGACCGTTTCTCATGACAAAAAAAAATAAAATTCGACAAAGGGGCAGACACATGTTAACTGATCCACAGGGACTCTGTTTCAGAGTGGCTAACTGTCGCCAAGCAGACCCCGACGATATTAAGCTGCACTAAAGGTACATGTCACAATTTAAAATGACATAACACTTAAACCCGCCGACCCCTATTTAATGTTGAATGCTCTTTGGTATTACAAGAGCATTTAATGAGGCCAACGTTCCATATATCTAACCATTAGAGTCCATTAGGCTTTACCTCCTCTTATATCAGTGTCTAATATGATATTATAACCATCTGGTAGTTAAAAGGAACTGTCACTTACAGTAAGAAAGGAAGTCAATTATTTTTCATACCAGCTAATCTAAAGAAAAAATAGTATTGCACACATAGTTTTAGTTTTACACATAATTTGAAGAAGTTGAGATCAATCAGACAGAGATCATTTGAAGTACCGTATTTTCTGCACTATAAGGCGCACTGGATTATAAGGCGCACCGTCAATGAATGGCCCATTTTAAAACGTTGTCCATATATATATAAGGCGCAACGGTTTATAAGGCGCAACTTCAATGAATGGCTCATTTTAAAACTTGGTCTATATATAAGATATATACATTTGGCCCGCGGGCCGGACTTTGGACACGCCTGCTGTAGTGGCTCAATATTGGTCCATATATAAGGCGCACTGTCGGCTTTTGAAAAATTTGGAGGTTTTTAGGTGCACCTTATAGTGCGGAAAATACGGTACACAGTTAAAGGCACTAAGACCAACAGTACATTTAATACCTCGATCGTAGTTCAAATCTAAACAATGCTACTCCATTTATGAAGAAGAGGATGACATGTTATTACAGTGCTGTCACAATCCTAATGCAAGGCATGACGGAGCTTTTCTTCTATCTCGAGATTAAGTAATAATAGAAAAAGATGTCAGTGAGATTGTAAATGGATTCTTAATTTCAGCAGTGGTTCTATCTACAGAAATGGACACATGCGGACAATAAAAGCAAATTGTGCTTAAAGGAAAAAAGCTTTGCATCCTTCCCATTTACTGAGTGGTCTATCCCACTCCCACACCTTTGCCCTCCCACACTGCACCAATGTTTGATTGACAGATCCAATTACACTTTTTATTGGCCCGTCGCTAGAACGCTGGGCCAGAACTTCATTGTCGCAAGAGCAAAGTCTTTTGTTCCTTTTAGTGGAAAAGATGATGGCCGCTAATCAAGCCAATGTAGGGCAAGGACAAACTAAAAGGGATTGCAAACAAATAGACAACATCAGCTTAGTTAATAACTTTGGAAGGAGAAAAGTTGACAACAAAATTGGGAAAGTTTTAGCTACGGATGATTAATAATGCTAACGATAACAATGACGGTTTGTTTATATTGTCATGCGTGTCTAATATTTTGACCACCAGTGAGTGTTTGCATTAGCCTGTTATATTCCGTGTAACAAACACTGACACATGTAATTCCAGTGAGTAAATCCGACGTCGGACTGCTTTGAGCTGGCTCTGACTTGTTGGCACAAGAAGCCTCGGTGGTCCCACGTGACCCGACACACACTGTCATCAGTAATCAGGCCTGGCGCAATCCAATTCAATGGCGATCAATGCCTCCGACACATGGAGTGCCGCGGGCGGAGTGAGAAAGAGAAGATCAGTTAAAGCTGCGCTGGCCGATCCTTCAGACAGCCATCTCAGCTTTTAGCAGACAGCCACTGCACAGGGATGAGCTCCACACAATGGAGTCCACCCCCCCCCCCCCCCCCCCCAACTCACTGAATGGACCTTTTTGCAAAGCCACAAACCCTGATACACAACTGATAGTTGCTTTTTTTGCGGCGGTGAAAAGCTGACAACATGAAGAAGTAGTGATCACTAGAGTACATGCCGGATATCCTCAAGGAGACCATGGATTGATGGACTTTAAGGTCAAAAGCATGTTATTAAACTGCCCCCCCCCCTACCTCTCCCCCAACTCCAAAAGGTATTGCATTGCAATCAAACCTAGATTGAAATCTGGTATGAGTTGTAGCGGGATGACTCCAGTGGATCTATATTGAGTCTCTAGTGGCAGGAAGGAAGATGTGATATCAAGAACGTGAACATTCAAACGTCCCAGGAGGAAGAGTTTGGGTTACATATACAGACAGAACCTACCAAGTATAAGCTTGTGTGGTCAGGGGGCCATCATAACCGGATAACGCAGGCAGTGGAAGTCTAATCAATAAACCGGACAAGCTCAGACAAAGTGTAGCACAGTTGGATTGATGGACTTGGCGGCCTACGTAGTGTTAAAGCTATTCATCTCGGCTAATTGACACAGGTGATTCATAGAATGAACAGTGATTTAGTTATTGCGCAATCAACGAACAACACCACAGACACATCGGGCCGCCATATTGTTTTTACATTCTTAAACTGACTTAAACCATTTACAGTAAGAGCTTGTCTGTGTTCAACATTTTAAATTGAACAACCTTGAGTAGATATGAAATGAATGATTTAATCTTATCCATTCAAAATGAATACAAATAGCATTCAAGAAAGTCAAGTAGCAATAATAAAGGGGAAATATGATATTTATTCAAAGCCCAATAGAATTTTAGGTCTATTGAAACAAATGGTAGAAAATCATACAAGGGCATGCATTAAATAAACCAGGGGAATAATTTATATAAATATAGATCAATTTTTACAATATTGCTCCATTTAAGACCTCAAAGTGGGAGCTTGCTAGGCCCATTTTACGCAAATAGTGATTAATTCAAACTAACATGGCTTTACATCATATGTACTATTAAAATAAGCACTTCTCTCATGAATGATTGATTACAAATTTCAAACATTCATTCACTAATTGTCTGCAGAGCTACACGATTTGATGTGAGGACAGCAGGCGCCCAGGTTTTGCTGCCTCTAAAATATTCAACACACCTAAAAGAACCAACATGAGCTATATTTTATCCCAGCGAGCGCCTCCAACTCGACTTTACTTAGCTGTTAGGTAACCTTCGAGCGACAATAACGTCAACGCCCGGGGTGCCAGCTAGTGTTAGCTCAGATTGAGGAGCAAGAATTATTGCATTTTTAATACAAACACAAGCAAGCATTGCCGGAGTAGGTAATGGCTTTGACTCGTGCACTCGGGCTCAATGTCAAAAGCGAAAGGCTCGCACTTTGATCCTGCGCCACCGAATATGAATCACACAGGGTCAGCCTTATCAATTATTTACAGCCATTCTCTCTTCATTTCCTGTTTGTCTGCTCTTGTGGCTGTAACTTGCTCTGACACTAATGGCGGACCGCCTGGTGAAAACATTTATCAGTGTTAGAGCAGAGCCCTCTCCAGCGCTACATTATCACTCTCAGCCTTTTTGGAACATTCCAGTAGTGACTGTGCGCCGATCTTAATCCGCATTAACTTACTTTACTGTACGTGTCTTGGCTGCAAGTGAAGTCCTTGAAGAAACTTTGCTTGTGGAGTCTGCCAAAGATTTCAAGTGCAATTTACTTCAATTTTGGTGTCCTTTGCAGCCATGTTTGGTCGCCTCAAGTTTTGTTCCCAAACTGTGTATTATATTTTTATACACTTAGAAAAGTGTGCACATGCTTTATCTTTTCATGAGCCCATAAATGCCTGAGTACATTCGCAGTATAATTTGCCTCTTTTTTTAATTACCATCACCATCCTTCCAATTAGCGCCTCGGCAGCAAAGCACCATCCTTTTCAACACGCACTAAAATTTGACAATTACTGTACAGTATTCTATTGAACCAAAAAAGGAAATTATGTGATTGTCAGAGAAAAAGCAGGTTGCAAAGATGAATGTACCGTACTTTCCGCACTATAAGGCACACCTAAAAAAACTCAAATTTTCTCAAAAGACGACAGTGCGCCTTATAATCAGGTGCGCCTTATATATGGACCAATATTGAGCCACTACAGCAGGCGTGTCCAAAGTCCGGCCCGCGGGCCAAATGTATATATCTTATATATGGACAAAGTTTTAAAATGGGCCATTCATTGAAGGTGCGCCTTATGATCCGGTGCACCTTATACTGCAGAAAATACGGTACAAGTGTTTTTTCTGGAGGGGAAATGATGATAGGGAGGAGGAGTTCTCTGAGGTGACAAGAGGTAATTTACAGAGAATTAAAACGGACACTCTAACACAATCCTTTGAACTTTTTTTTCTTCCTTCCTTACGTTTCAATTTGTCGTCTAAAGTGCGCTGGAGATGAGAATAATTTTATTGTGATTTGAAATTAATTTATTTGAAGGCTTTTGGAGATAACATCAATTTGTGGTTCTCCATTCCCGTTAAGCACTGCTGCTGCACAGAAGAGACTTTAATGTAATGTCAAAAATTATGTATAGCATATTTTTTTTAAATGTAACTCATTACATTATTTGCGCTTAGTCATCGCCTCCCTCATCTCATCGCGTTAAGCCTAAATGGATGTAAAGCAGCACAGGCTGACTTGCTTCTCCTGTGGCGAATGCCCACACGCCAATCTGAGCACCATACGGCGTCGCTGTGCGGCTAGGCGGTTGTGCCAGCATGACGCTGGTCAACGGGCCAAGTTTCACTTTGCATCTATTTACAATATTTCATATTCATAAAGGAATCCCTTGCTTTAAAGCTGCATTCAAGTTATCACCCTGATGACTTGTTAATGTACGTAAACGTTATTATTTAAAGTTGGCGTGCTCTTCATGTTACACCCTTAAAAATGCAGGGTTAAATACCCAATTCTAGTTAAAAAAAAATTTATCCAAAACAACAGAACAAATGGTTGTGATTTTTGCAAACCAACCCAAAGTTGGGTCAAATTCCTGTGTCGGTCGGTCCATTTTTTAATCTGCCAGGGGTGTCAAACAAATTTTTTTTCGCGGGCCGCATTGTAGTCGTAGCTTCTTTCGGAGGGCCATTATGACTGTCAACCCAAATAAATGTATGAGCACCTCATATTATATCCAGTAAAAGCTACAAAACAAACTGACAAATAACTCGTTTTCAAATCAGATGAGTAAAAACTGGTAAAATATTTAAAAAAAAAAGATATTAAAAGTGAAGACAATTTGCAATTCTAGTTATGACACACAAATTTGATGTACAATTTGTCTTCACGGGCCACATAAAATGATGTGGCGGGCCGTATCTGGCCCCTGGGCCTTGAGTTTGACACTTGTGGTATATGCTATCCGCAATTTAAATAAATTATATTAATTTAACAAGTCAGAAGTAGCACTCAAGAGTTGGTAACACTACAGTATGTGGAATGAACCTATCAGAGTCCCTCTTGGTGAACAGCATGGCACATCTCAGCAGCTGTCTAAACGTATCACTTTTATTTTGAATTTGTTCCGCATAAATTTGAAAAGATGGATTATTTACAGACAGACTTTCTAATAAATTATATATAAAAAGATCCCACACACAATGGAAAAGCAAAGGAGAAAAATACTTGCATTAACAATATTTGAATATGTAAATAGCGTCTCTAATGACATATTTTGGGGAGAATGTAGGTCACTCTAATTCAAAAACATACATTCAAGTGGCCTATTTCGTGACTATGTTAGACATTTTCAGGTCATCAAACTATACCTCCTCTAAACTTCAATTTATGTTCTCTTTCTCAACATTCTTCCAGGGCGTACTTGTCCTTCCTCGTCAGTTATTCCTGCGGTTTCTTTTTTTCCACTCAGTGTGTCATAAAAGGAATTATTTGTCATGAAATTAATTGGCTCACAAGTAATAAGGCACCGGGCGTTTTTAAAGGCAATTTTCTTGTTCATAAAATGAAAGTGCTGAAGATAAGCACATATCACAAGGCTGAGCAGATAGCGCTCGTTGCTGCTTGGCTCGTTCCCACTTAGAAAGTCTGCAGAGAGGCGGTATGAAATGTGATTGCCATGCAAGTGGATGCCAATGTCATTAGAAATACCATTAATGCTATATCAAGCACTCAAAGTGATTGATTGCGGTGACGCCGGGTATGGTGGCGACTGTGCGTAATCCGTGTAAACAGGTTGGAGTGCAAAATGTTCAAACAAGGAAAAACATAAATGAATAAGCATTGTGTCCTGGTTATTGATGGTGATTTTAAGAACCAGATTTTGGGAAAAATGAATAAATAATATTTCCAAAGGCCTTTATATTAAGTTTGGGAAATTGTTTTTAACCTGTAACGGCATCTACATTTGGGACTAGCTTCACTTCTGTTATTCCATGTGTGTGCAGCATAACAGCTAAATGCTGCTTCACCGTGTTTGCTGATTTTGTGCTGGCAGCGTGGGTTGAGTTCCCACTCGAGGATATTAAGAATGTTTTTTTTTTCCTCTATATTGTATAAATGCCCTGTGATGGAGTGGCAATCATTTCCTGGGTACAAGTTTTGTTTTGTTTTGTTTTGTTTGCCTTATGTCATTTGGGATAAGCTCCAGATGCCCACTGTGACCCTGAACAAGATAAGCAGGATAGGGAATATTATAGATGCATAAACTCATTTATTTGATAAGATAAATGAAATACAAACATTGAAAGAATTAGAGGCTATTTTTAGCAGCTATGATTTATACACTACGCAATACAATTATTTTACAAAATGAAATAAAAAATATTAAATAATATAAATATAAATTAGATGTTTAATTGTTAGAATACCATTTAGATTAACAAACGATGTAATTATAAATGTAGCAAAACAAAAGTAAGACACCTAACATATCTAACACCAAATATAGTGTATATTTAAAACATGTAAACGTTTTCAAAACTTATCTCAAAATTAATCCTCATTTTAATTCGATGATTTATTAGTAAAATATTATTAATCGTCCATTCTTAAAAAAATAATAAATAGGTCACAACCAATTATATCACGCGATAAAGGTCACGAGGGAGAAACACCCGCCCCTTTGTTTGTGGTGGGAATCCCCAAAACAGCCCGTGGACGTTGTTCGATGAAAACATTTTACTATCCGTTTTCCTAATCAAATCGACTCACTAAGTGACTTAATTGATTACCCAGTGGTAGCCATACCATACCAGGTACGTGTATCACCCATCATATGTTTTTCAAATGAGCGATTTGTTTATAGCGTAAAATGTGTCGCCCATTTAGCTGCAGCGCGAGTTAGCTAACAAGGCTAACAGTTCCGCTTTCCTTCAACCTGCTCGGCTACACCGTGATTTAAATCGGATTCAAAAACGATCATCAAGCGATCCAATGAATGGTAAAACAAAGCTTAGCGCCTATAGTCGTAGAGTGCGATTTTTTTCCCCCAATCGATCTATTTCGATGTTTATCTTTGACTGCTACCAGGCCCTCGATAAAGCACGTTGTTGTTGTTGACTTTCCACCTTAGTCCATTTTAGTGGTTTTATCAGAATAACAAATAAACATCAACTTGAACTAGCTTCTCGAACGATGAACTTTAGTGACGATTATTTCCTCACTGATCATTTCACGGTATCTTAGGTTGGACAAACAAAATCTCCCATGTTTATTTTTTTTCCCTCCACAATAATTTGATTTCTCCTGATTTGTCTTAGTTTTGTTTGAACATTTACATGATTTTTAGACGCTTAAATCGTAGCAGAGGCATCATTCTGCAAAATACACATGTATCATTAAATTGACATGTTACGCAATTGCAGTAACCCTCCTCCAGACCACCGAGAAATAAAAATGTCCTTTCTAAAACATCCTCAGCAGGTTTTTGTTGTATTTACAGCACCAACATATTTAAATACATCTTGCACATCAGTGTTTTTAAAGTAAATAAATCCCAGTTTCAAAGAGGCTTGACAGGATTTGACATTCAATAATCTTTATACTTAAAGCAGATTTTTTGCACAGTTACTAACTACATTATATTATTCTGCCAGTTTATTTTGCATGTAATCACACTGTTGACCACTAGATGGGGGAAGGCTATTTAGTTTGTGTATTTTTGCAGACAACTATACAAACCACAATATGTTTTAAATATTCCAGTAATATTTTTGGACTATACAATACCTAAAATATTATCAGTATAGGGTCATGTTTTCCATATGCCATCTTCCTAATTTTCTTAGTCTCTTGACATTAAAGCTGGAGTCAACCATGGATGACTTAAGCCGGGCGTTGCTGAATTCCCAGGAAACATTCAGTGACATCTGGCAAACCTAGTAAGTACTAGTAATTTTTAATTCTTCAAAGTTAATATTTGATAATGTGAAAACTGACTTTTTGCTATCTACACCTAGCATGGAAAACCCTGCTCATTCTGTTGAGGATAACAGGTCACCCGACATCATGCAGATAACGGTGCTCGGTCTACTTTTTCCTTGTTTGTAAAACTTAAGTATTTTTTATTTTTTTAAACTCTTGACCCTCTTCACACAGCTCAGAGACTCGCAAGTGGAATTTGATGAGAACCTCTTTGACATTTCGGTGGAGCAGCTCGCCAACGAAGGCGTCCCCCCACCGGCGTCCACTGTGCCGGTCACAACAGACCATCCTGGGGAATACGACTTA
Organism: Syngnathus scovelli; assembly: GCF_024217435.2. Taxonomy (NCBI): domain Eukaryota; kingdom Metazoa; phylum Chordata; class Actinopteri; order Syngnathiformes; family Syngnathidae; genus Syngnathus; species Syngnathus scovelli. The sequence continues at coordinate 7,856,293 of NC_090866.1, read as the reverse complement.
GTACTCCGCTTCCAAAAATCTGGAACTGCCAAGTCGGTCACATCTACTGTAAGTTTCAGGTTCAAACCTCTACGATTAAAAGTACAGTATAATAAATATATTTTCTATCAGCCATTGGATGTGTTTGTTTGCACAACAGAGTGCTGAATTATGATTTGAATGGTTGGGCGCCGCACCATTCTTACTTTTATTTATTTTTTATTATTATTTTTATTTATTTATCACTCCTCTACGTGTTCAAACTTGGAAAATAGGTTAGCGGGTTACGTGCGTATGCCGAAATAATTTGCAAGACAATTACTTGATGACATGATTACTCACACCCGAACTTGCTATTTCTTTTTTATTTTATGGTTGATGTGACTTTTTCGAGCAGGTTGGCCAAGAATTTTCATTTTGGTGTCACACTAATATTAAAAATTCCAAAATCGTTTGAATTATTTTAAAAAATCACTACAATTAAAATAAATTCTATTGAAGGTATTTCTGGCATAAAAATGTCAAAAAAAATTTAGACCAAAATTCATTATTACTTTTTTTCTAAATTACATTCTACCATAAAAATGTCTGGCTTTACCCCCAGCTCACGCCTACCTACAGTATTTTTAAATAAAAAAACACTTTTTATTTTGAAGTTTAATGGCATTCTACTTTGACGCTTCCACTGTACAGTGTGATGGCGGCCAAAGAGTGAAACAAAAGTTTGCCGCCAAGGTCCGTAATCCATTCTTAACTCAGGCTAGTTTTGAAGACTAACATTCAACAGTTAAGTATGTGAAACATATTGGACAACTCGTTTTATAAAACTAAAAATCTTACCTCTGTAGCCATTCCAAACCGCTTTCATTTCTCTCACTCATTCATTCAGCCTTTGATTTTTCATTCATTCTTGTCAAATTACTTCGCTCTCTTTCACGCGAGAGCCAATGGCATGCTTGTGACGCAATCACAAAACGTTCTGGTTGGCCCTTTTTGTTTAAGTTAGGCTGATCTGGCCCCAAGTGTTCCCACCCTCTCCCATCTTGGACTTGATAGCAGGAGCTGAACATGACGGGACATGTTCCCCTCACTGCAGCACACAAAGGGTTAAAATGGACTATGGCATGGTAAAAAAAATATGTTGTATGTCTCTTGTCAGTTTTCCACGGTGCTCAACAAGCTGTTCTGCCAGCTGGCTAAGACAACCCCGGTGGAAATTCTGGTGGGCAAAGAACCGCCGGCGGGTGCTATCCTCAGAGCCATGGCGGTCTACAAGAAAACGGAGCACGTAGCCGACGTGGTACGCCGATGCCCCCACCACCAGAACCAGGATGGTACGTCCTGCAATTTCTTGAACTAATTCAATTCCCGAATTCTAAAGATATTTATTTTTATTCATCCATCTGATTAAATATGTTAAGCAATTTGTTGGAAATCAATGTTTGTAAATTAATAAGTGTTGGATTGAGTTAAATTATCAAGTAGCTTAATTATAACTTGACTATGGATCAAATTTTAAAAATGATTATAATTTAATTTAAAAAAATGAAAAACATTTTGAATTAAATTAAATTATCAAGTAGCTTAATTATAATTTAACTATGGATCAAATTTTAAAAATGATTATAATTTGATTAAAAAAAATTGAAAAACATTTTGAATACCATAGTAAATCTCTGCAACCTTTAAACTTCTCTGAAACATGATTGGTGTTATACCTTTAGACATCCATTTTTAACAATTTTAACAATTAAGAATTTCCTGCTCATTTTGACTTTTAATCTTGTTGAGACATAATTCTGTGAGTCTTCCGCCAAGTTTTTCATACAAATTGGGTGTCTAATAAGCAATTCCTCCAGATTTTTTTTCGACACTTTAGATTAATAATTAGTAAAAATAACAGAGACTAAACTGTGAAATGGATTTGTGAAAAAAAAAATCTAGCCGCAGAATACCGCAGCCACCTGATCCGAATGGAAGGCAGCCAGAGGGTGCAGTATTCCGAGGACCCGTACACCAAGAGGCAGAGTGTGACCGTTCCCTACGAGCCCCCCCAGGTGCGTCACAAGTCTCAACTTTAACCATTTTAGCCTAACTTTCATGCATTTAAAAATTTACTTTGTTTCTTAGTTGGGCTCTGAGATGACAACTATCCTCCTCGGCTTCATGTGCAACAGCTCCTGTATGGGTGGGATGAACCGAAGGCCAATCCTCACAATTCTCACTCTGGAGACCCCCGAGTTGGTGTTGGGCTGTGTCCCTCGCTATCATCTCAATTTCTCATTCATTACAGCCGTTCTTATTCTCCGTCCTTCCCAGGGGGGTGATTTTGGGCCGCAGGTCTTTTGAGGTGCGCATTTGCGCATGTCCCGGCCGGGATCGCAAAACCGAAGAGGACAACCACAGCAAGACCAATAATGGCACCAAGCAAACTAAGAAACGAAGTAGGTGTTCAAAATGGGTTGAGTCTGTCAAACAAAGCTTCATGAGACTTTAACATTTTGTACTCTCGTGCATAGAGAGCACCACAGCGGCGGCCAGCGCTCCGGTTAAAAGACCCAGTCCCACGTCCAGCGTGGCGGAAGACGACGAGGAAATTTTTTATTTGCCAGTAAGTTACCACAAAGCTGAAATTTCAACGTTCATTATTTTCTATTTTGCAAACATTCCAAAATTTCTCTGCAGATTCGTGGACGCGCACGTTATGAATTGTTTAAACAATTTAATGAGGGCCTGGAGCTGCAGGACAAAAAAGGGTAAGACATGTCCTTCAAATAACGGAGCATTTTGATTTGATTTTAAAGTTGTAAGGTCATATTGGCAGGTTCCAAAGCTAGCTTTATTTGGCAGGACTAACTTCGCATTAGTAACACCAGCATAAGTGCACCAAAACTCTTGACCGCAGTTTTACTAATTAGCAATTTTCTAAGTACAATTCTACACAACGGGTCATACTGTCGTAAAAGGTTTCACGGTCAAACCTGGAAGTTTTATTTTATTATTTTTGTGGAGCAATTTTCCAAATCAGTGACTTCATTTGGGAAGCAACTTTCTAATTTTGTGGCACAATTGTCTTTTTCTAGGGACCTCCAGGATTTTTCAAACAATAAAACAATATAACAAATGAACATTTGCTTTTCTTTTTAATATATTCAACAGTCTCTCTTAAATGGAGATTGTATGTAGCAGCAAACTATTTTATTTTTCGATGCAAATTTTTGCCTTAACATGATGGCTCATAATTTATCTCAGAATTACTTAATCCAATGCATTTGAATTTGATGTTAAAAAAAACCTGATTACATAATTTAACTGCATGTCATTATAAAATAAAATTTATTGTAAAATGTGTCTTACATGTTTCATATGCTACACCTAATTCAAATGATCAGCATCATTTGATTGGCCGAGAACTGATGTGTTTACTGAGTGTAGGATTTTTCCCCCCCCGTTCTCCATCAGCAGGTTACACGTGCCCTGTTTAGCAATTAATGATGAGTAAAACAATTGAATCAAGTGCCCCTGCTATTTGCTTTAACTTGCCAACGCTATATGGTCTTAGAAATATTTTTATTTTTATTAACTTTGCAGAAAAAACAAGCCAAATGCGGTGGTGGACCAGGACACACCCATGCCGTCCAGTGGGAAACGACTCATGCTGAAAGAAGAGCGCAGTGACACCGAATGAAAAGCTGGACCACCCACCACAAAAACCCCTATCATGCAAAAGTTTTAATTTGTACTGTTATTTTTTAATGTCTCATGTAATCATTCCTTTTAGTTTTATTTCATTTTGAGTGTCATGAAATATTTTATACTGTAGTCAAGTGGTCCCCAACCACCAAGCCGCGGGCCGGCATCGGTAACGCACCCAGGCCAATGAATCAACACTGCCTTCAAAATGGATTCATCAAAAAAATCAAAGTGCCTTAAGTTGCTGAATAGTTGCCAGTTCGTGACGGGGTTGAAGTTAAAAAAAATAAGTTGGGGACCACTGCTTTAGTCAGGTATGGATTAAGGTGCCCATTTGGAGTCTCTTTTGTCAATCATGTTTTTCCATTAAATGATATCATATGGTGTTTTTACATTATGTCTGCAGTCTACATACTTGAATTTGACATTGAGAATTACAAAAAGGTCAAAGGTGCTCAGCAAAAAGGTGCAGGTGAATTTGTGAATAGCGACCCGAAAATAGGTGGAGGTTTACTGTATTGCATTCTACAAAATTTAAGAAAACAGGCTGATGGTAAATTAATTAATTTTGGTTGTCTTGGTTGGAAATAAATCAGATTAATTGGCATGATATAAAGAATCTTTCATTTAACTCAGAGGTGTCAAACTCTTGGCCCTCGGGCTGAATTTGGGCCGCAGTGTAATTATATTTGGCCCACTAAGACAAATTGTGCATCAACTCGTGTCAATACTAAAATTGCAAATTGTCTCCACCTTTAAAAAATAAAGCATTTTTATTAACATTCATCTTTTTTAACAGTTCTTACTAGTCTCTAATTTCAAAACTAGTTATTGTGTAACCTATACTGTATATAATATGAGACGTTCATACATTTATGTATTTGGGTTGACAGTCATAATGGCCCTCCGAAAGAAGCTATGACTACAATGCGGCCCGTGGAAAAAAATGAGTTTGACACCCCTGATGTAAACCATAAACCATGTTAAGAGGTAATTTGATGACTCGCCAATTTACACGTGAATTCCTCCCAGGTCTGCCTGTTCTGTATCAGCAATGCTAAATCACTGTTGTGGGGGAAAAAGAACAAACACACACCGACAAACTTTTGCTGGGTTCAAATTCTGGCTGCAGCTACCTCAGTCATCCAGAAAATCAATAGGCAGATTTTGCAGTATTGAACCAAAGTATCTCTGAAGATTTATGCTTGTGCTGAACACTGACAAGAAAGCTGTATCGATCAATCTTTACATTGTCCTTGGCTTTTTGAAATACACGGTCAAGTATTTTAATTATTAAATTTGAGAGTCTTCCAAACTTCCTTAATTGCCTTTTCTCTGTGTTATTAAAGAGTTATGGACATGAACATTTTATTATCTTGGAGTTCACAGTTTTGCTATTTCTTGAGTGGCAGCATTGGTGCACAAACAATGCTCCCTCGGAGGCTTTTTCTGAGTGAAAGGCAAATGCAATGAGTCACAAGGTCTTACTTCGCTCCAAATGGCATTATTTGCTGTCCAGGCAGAAGCCTGCTGGAAAATGGCCAGTGCAAGTTAAGGCAAAGCAATCTTTTTCCCTTGAAATGTGGATAATTGCATCATCTATATCTCAAGATGTTGCAAACACGCTCACTATCATTTTTTTTTTGCAGTTCATATGGAAGCATACAACAATTGGGTGACTGTGAAGCACAAACATAAAAAAAAGGAAGCACACAATGTCGTGTGCAACCCGTATGGATTTACAAAATGTCGCTGCGGAAAAGGTCATGAGGCTTTTTGGACAGAATTACTGACCGCAAGTGACATCATACACAGAAAATTTGAACGTGCAGATACGCAAGAGATCTAGGAAAATGACAATGCAGGAAGTGGAACTAGCTTTTTTTTTTTTTATCCTTCTCTCTCGCTACAGTAACCAAGAGAGAGATTGTCAAAGATCAGGACAAGAGATGGTGAGATGGAAAACCCGGTTGTCATGTTCTTGGCCACTTGCCCTGGTGCCTGCCTTAACCGAATCAATACAAGTCAGACATAATCTGTTACGATCTGTCACTATTTCTAATAATTCTCTATAATCTTCTTCCAATAGGAAATATAGTATTTTTTATCTTGATGGGTTTCTCTGATGATCCCTGTCTCCCAAAAGCCTTTTTTGCCTCCTTGACAAAGGAGCTTTGTCATGGTGGGAGTCAATAATAGGCAGATTAAGTCAACTCTTAAATTGCACTCAGAGATTCTCGCTTTCATATCCTCCCTCTGATGGTGTGTCATGGAGGAAAATAACTTTTACCCCCGTGAACCATCAAGAGCTTAATCCTTGGTGAATGCATTTGCAATGTGTACATATTTTATGTGCATAAATACATGTTAGGAGAGAGACAATGTGGAAAAGTGTGAAAAATGTATTTTTTAATATTGACATTTATTACTTTCTGTTGAAAATCCAAAAGAGACTCAAAAGTGACTTTTTTGGTGTCTTGTGAAGGCTCAGGTGCTTGGAGTTTATAGTGCTGGGAATTGAGGATTTAAAGACTATTTGTGGAAATGAGATGGCACCCTATTGCGTGTTTGTGTGAAAGTGACTGACGACTCAGTGTGTGTCCCGTAGCTCAGTTTCACATATCTTTCATGAAAGAACTCATCAACAGCTGTCTTGTTTATCACTCGGGAAAGTAAATACAGGAAAGTGGCTTAATAAAAAGACAGAAATGGAGATCTTAAGGAAAGTGCTACAGGAGAAATCAAGTCAAAAAATGTCGGCCTTACAATGTAATAAAAATTACGCTCTCTCACTAGTCTAAACATGACGTTCTGGTTAATGTTGTATTTGTGGAAAAAGCAGCAAAGTCCTCCGATTTGTAGCCACTTTGTCACTTGTGATGTCATTGTCAGTAAACATGTGTTTACCGTATTTTCCGCATTATAAGGCGGACCTAAAAACCTCAAATTTTCTCAAAAGCCGACAGTGCGCCTTATAATCCGGTGCGCCTTATATATGGACCAATATGGATTCATGGATGAGGACGAATTTATTAAAGTAAGTTTTACGTGTTTATTTTGTGTGTTGTGTAATATTAACATTTGAGCAACGTTGAGTTATTGATATATTGTTATTGTTTTCACTATTTCGAGTGTTACTATATTGTGATAGCATTTGAGGTTGAGTTATTTATTCTATGCGCCTTATAATCCGGTGCGCCTTATAGTGCGGAAAATACGGTAATTGCATATTGAATCGCAATCTGAATATTGAGAAAAAAAAAATCCTTTTTAGGTTATTTTCAAAAACTTTTAACCCGATACCTTAGCATGTATCGTCATGGTCTATAGGAGCTTTTCTATGAATCTACTCTCACACTCAAGCTGAATTTAAACCAATTGGCTGGCCTGCTGAGAACACCACAATGGGCTCTTTGTGAAAACAATCATGTCGTGGCACTGTGGCACCAAGAAGAAAGCGAGGAGGAAGAAAGGGTTGGAGATTAGAAGGAGAAAGCGGGTGATGGTTAGAGACTGACAGAAAGGCAACACGTCATTTGGAATTCACAGTCTGTGTTTGGGCGTGCTGAGCTACATTTGTGTCTGATCTTGCTTTGAATTCTAAACACTTGAGTTCTACTTACTCCCAGACTCGTTTCTTCTCTTACTCGATGCATTTTCAAGTTCATCTCCTAGGCAATGTTTTACTTTTAAGATGTTCTAGTAAGAATAGATCCAGTGGTGCTTTGAGATACGAGTTGAATTCGTTCCATAACCACGCTTATAACTCAAGACTCGTAACTAAAACCGTACCAGCCTATAAAATTTTGTATTTTAATGAATAGCAAAAAATAGCACTTAATTATGAACAATTGTGAACAATTTTAGGATTTATCAACATGCTGAGTGGAGGTTTTTGCCATCAAAAGGCTCTTGTCTGCCCCAATAAATTCATTGATGGCTCCTATCTTGAAAAAAAACCATGAGTCGAGTCACTCATATCTCAAGGCACCACTTTGGTCCAAACTCGGCATGTCATGATACTTTAAAGTTTTGTTACAGTTCTAACGGTATTGGATTCATGTCTAAGTATACCAACGAGAGCATCCCTCAGAGGGGTGACTGTCAAAGAAGCAACGGATGCGATTCTTTTTTTTTCCCCCCTCACTGAATTTTTTTCATTTGAATCTATGAAATATACATGAGCGAGGCAAAGGCTAAGGCCACGAGACCGCATGGCTGCATTGCATTAAGGTTTGTCCTACTTGAGCAGTTATTACTCGTTGCGGTTGTCATAAAATCAGAATTTTCCCATTACGTGCATTTCTGCAAACTATTACCCCTCCCCACAACGGATGTATTTGACATTGATTGACAGGGATGATGTCCCTGAACAAGTCTTTGGATCATGTTAGGACTGTCGGTGCCAGTGTACTGTGGCGGAAGAATTTGTTGGAGGCTAGCAAAGGTTTGCGCGAGACGCTAACGGGTAGAAATAAAGAGCTCTCGTGCTAGCGACACAACCTTGTGTGTATCCAGGCCTGGTTTTGAGCAAATACAAGTTCCAAAAAAGGTTTTCTGTGTTCACATTTGAGTGGGTTGGTACATCTCTGTATTCAAGTCAAAAGTGAAAGCACCTGGTGTGTTGTAATTATTAATGACCTCTATCCGTTATGATTCTGTCACCTCATAAACGTTCACTATTTTGCATGCAAGATTTTTAGACTGTTTTACATAACCATCAATTAAATGGGATAGTACAAATAAAAGCAAATTTTAAAACAGGACCAGGAAGTAAAATATAAAAACACATTGTCACCACCGTATTTTCCGGACTATAAGGCGCACCTAAAAACCTCAAATTTTCTCAAAAGCCGACAGTGTGCCTTATAGTCCAGTGCGCCCTATATATGGACAAAGTTTTAAAATGGGCCATTCATTGAAAGCCACCAGTCTGGTGCGCTTTATAGTCTGGAAAATACGGTACTAATATGATTACAATGTGAAATAGTGTTACACAATTGAGTTACACATTGAATCAGGTAAAAATACAGAACAATTCAAGCTATCCAGTTTTTCAGAACCTAAAATAATAATTTGCTATTTCACAATACTTATCTAGAGAAAAGGGGAAGCTGGGATAGAATGCAACAGTTCACTTTTTTTTTTTTAGATTAATTATAATGCAAGTCACAAGGAAGTGTCTTTCATACTCCTTTAGCTAAAAAGCTAATTCTGAAAATTCATCCATCCTTTGGTGAAAAATAATTTAAAAAATCACATTATTGAAACATAATGCCAGCCTTTTTCTCCTAAGAAAAAAAGAAAATATCGATAATAACCGAAGCCTCCTAAACATCCTGTGTCAGGGACTGTCATGTCGGAGTTTGATCAGATCAGAATATTGTAGCGCGTGGAAAAGAGAGTTCAAGTGACGGCATAAATCAATAATGAGCTTACAGCAAAAAAATATGCTGCTGTCATTCGAACCAAGTTGGGAACGCTGCTATTTGGAACAGACGAGCCTTGTCTGTTTCTGCTGTGTAGCGCATTAAAAGGCACTGAAGCTTACGGCAGCTCCCAAAGACTTGCCGCTGATTAATCGAATACTGCTGTTTATTTCATGTGGGCAATTAGTGTCAGGCTGTTAATAACAGGAGCACGAAACAAGAAAAGTGTAGCTTATTTGTTCTTCCATTAGAATTATTATTACTGTCAATTATTTTTTAATGAGAACGGCTGAGTACAGTAATAAGACTGGATATTATTTTTGCTAGCTTCTGTTTGTGTGTGGTAAAATTCCATAAATACAACTGACCGCTTAGCTAAATGCTAATAATGTTGCTAAAGTTAATGCAGCTGTGATTGGCAATACAAGAAATCTCAGTTAATAAACATATTTCACAGCAGTAATGGAAATGTTACACTAATCGTTGCAAATGACTCACTAAATGACTTCTTTTACCTCAAAATTCCATAAATACAACTGACCGCTAAGCTAAATGCTAATAATGTTGCTAAAGTTAATGCAGCTGTGATTGGCAATACAAGAAATCTCAGGCTTTGTTTTAATAGTAAACATAATTCACAGCAGTAATGGAAATGTTATACTAATCGTTGCAAATGACTCACTAAATGACTTCTTTTATCTCAAAATGGCTGCTGGTTTTAAGCAATCAGACATAAAGACTACAATCAACCGTTTAATTTGCACTAGCAAAAGCTGTAAGATAAATTGAAGAAGGTGGAGGAGATAATTAAGAAAGCATAAGAGCGGATCAAGAACGTAGGTAGGATTAGCATTTAAGTTTATTTCTTGAAATTATATGTATTGTTTTAACTCTCCGCTGACGAACGACAGACGAAGAGATTCATAGTGTATAATAAGCGAAATATTTTATGAATTCGTTTTTTTTTCCATAATGTATAGTGTGATATTAAATTTTTAAGCAGGCGGCTTATTTGATAATTGACTTGATAATTGCAAAGCTGACGGTAGAGGCTCCAGGCCTTATGAGACCTTTAGAACCACCTTAATTTAAAAAAGGACACGCCTCTAACCTTTTCCTTCCATGTCATTATAAGACAACATTGATAGCCACGGCCTGGCTTGACGTCTTCCATTAGATGCCATCATGGAGTGACATTTTCTCTCACGTCTTGTCAGCGCCAGCTTTTAGTGCACATGAGAAATTGGCAGGTTGGCAGACTTGGCCATAAGAAGTCTATTGTTAGCATAAATTCCACGTGTAATTGATTTTAATTTCGAAAAACAAATTTGAAGTACTATATTATTTATATACCGTATTTTCCGCACTGTAAGGCGCACCTAAAAAATTCTAATTTTCTCAAGTGCGCCTTATATATGGACCAATATGGATTCGTGGATAAGGACTAATTTATTAAAGTAAGCTTTCCGTGTTTATTTTGTGTGTTGTGTGATATGAACGTTTGAGCAACGTTGAGTTATTGATATATTGTTTTCACGATTTCGAGTGTTACTATATTGTGATTGCATTAAGGTTTGAGCAACGTTATTTATTCTACGCGCTTTATAATCCGGTGCGCCTTATATATGGACAAAGTTTTAAAATGGGCCATTCATTGAAGGTGCGCCTTATAATTCGGTGCGCCTTATAGTGCGGAAAATACGGTAATCACTTTCCCATATTTAGGAGCTTGGGGGTTAACGACATATCAATTTAAATTCTTGCCATGCCGGTTGCACATCTTTTTTTTTTACCTGGATGCCACTACCCACAACTCCCTCCATCCCTTTTCTCTCTCTCTCACACACACACGCACACACACTTATCTGTCATCTTTGAAAAGCAGATGGTTGCTTTCCGGCACCACATGGCCAACACTCAGGAGATGTGGGGAGTTCTTTAAGTAGAAAATTACTTTCAATCTGCTGTGGAAACTGCAGAACCGCCATCCTCCCCCTTCCCTTAATTCAGTCCCACTTTAGGGCCCCCAACAACAACTGATAAGTGCGGCACTAGGTTTACATTTCCAGTCTCTTCATCTACTGTGATTTATTATGTAAATAGGTTACACCTAATTAACATGTCAAACACAACACAAGGTCATTACGTGAGATTATTAAAACACTCAACTGCCTGAGAAATTCCTGCTCTCAATTTCTGCCCCTCCCCTCCCGAAATAAATTTCTATGGAGAGTCACATTCATTATTCAAAATGGGAGTCAATCTGTGAATGGTATAAGAATACGAAATAGTAGAAGAAGAGACTTTTAAATGGGGGCTGATTATTTTAGTAGTCTTTTTATGGATTACCTATATGAGCTCATTTAGTTGTGATGGGCTGCAATAGATTAGATGAGATAACCTTTAAATCAACATTTTCTTTTTGGAATTAAGTATAACGTGGGAAAGCACGTTGGAGAACATCCCATAAGAATTCATGGAAATATATCATAGGTCAAACTGTTGGCATAAATTATTGATCAACTTTCGGGGTAACGTTTTAAGTCATGTTTTAAAATCATAAAAATCTAATCAGATATCTCATCGTGTTAAGATTAAATTTGATTATGCTTGAGGGACTTGTGAATTATTATTTTTCAGGCAGACAATTTATTTCAAATAATATGACCTAGAAAGCAATTTTATGGCTGAAATCTGTGGTACTTACAATGTGGAGCATGATGTAGTCACCCAGCCGCGGGGCACTGTCGATGCGAACGAGGATGCCATCTTTGATGGTGGTGCTAAAACCTACAGCCAGCCGGTCTGTCCGCGTGCTGGGCCTTTCGTTATTAGGCCACGTGTATGTGATCAGACCTCCTCCTTTTCCGAAGATGTAGGTGGTGCCAGCTGTGGAAACATGAGGAATATGATCAGCTCAAGCTGGAATATTATTTTTTAAAGCGTCAAAATGGTTGCTTACAGGACTGTTAGAATATTGTGATAAAGTTCTTTATTTTATGTAATGCAATTAAAAAACCCAAAATAAATTAATAAAATATTTCAGTTGATTTGTAATAAATCCAAAATGTATGACATTTTTTTTTAATTGCATTACAGAAAATAAAAAACTATCACAATATTCTAATTTTCTGAGACAGTCCTGTATGCAAACAAAAAAAAATATATTTTTAAAAACTCTTGAGCTGACCGATGGGATCTTTGCATCAATGCTTTTATTGCACATCATTTTCAGAGTTTCACTCCTTTCCAAGTAACCTAAACATCTGCTTTGGCCTTGTGATGGCTTCCCAGCTGTTTCACTCCCCCCCCCCCCCCACGAAGCAGCCAGCAGTGTGTGCTCCGTAGTCCCTAACACCCCGGAGACTCCACAAACATATGGAGGAGGGCAAGTAAGACAGAGTTGAGGCCCTACCCACCAGATGATTGTCAACAGACACACAAACAGGTCTGAATTTCGCAAACCTCAGGAGAAATGCAAATGGAAAGCTCATGTTACAACAAAACTATTTTGGTATCAATCCAATATCGATTAAATCCCGATTTCTGTATAAATAGCGCATTTCCTGAATGGCGAAGCATCTTGCCGAAAACACTAATGCTGCTAGAACACTTGTTCCGCGAAAAAAAGTTTGACACCCCTGTGCTAGAAGGACAACAGCTCACAGCCTGCAGCCACATTGGAACGGATGTGGCCCTCACTTTTCTTGTCACCTCAGATTTCTTCTTGCCAAAAAGAGTTGGGATGCGATTCTCTCGCAAACTTCCCAATCACATCTAGCGCACTTTTTTTTTTTTTCTGGAGGGGAAGACGATGATGACGAGCGTCAAAGATACAAGCACCCCGGGGAGCCAATTATCACTTTGAGGAGATTTACTCAGTATTTCTGGAGGACAATGTATGAAAGTCTGAAACACACACACACACACAGGAAGCCCGCACACAAACTAGTGATGCAGACAGGCGTATGGCGGCACAAATGCACATTGTGACGCTCAAGCATGAAAAGTGTGCACACCCACATGATGCCCTCTCACATACAATCAGTGTGGCTGATTACGTCCGCAGATAAGAAGACGGTGAACCCGAGAGCTACAACATCTAGCACGTTTGCCTCCTGCTGGGCCCACGCCTCAGCAGCTATTTTCCACTGAACTGCATCATTTTCAGGCATTCATTGACTACATTACACTTTGCTCATATGTAAAGCACGGGTTTCAAAGTTAAGGCCCGTGGACCAGATCTGGCCCGCTAGATCATTCTATGTGGCCCGTGAAAGCAAACTATGTCAACTTTAATGATTCTTGCTAAATTCTGTCCTGAAATATTTGTTAGGTGTAATAAATAAAACATTTTACATTAACTTCAACAATGATTGAATAAATTGTTATCCTTGACATCTAATTTCAAAGCTATCATATTTTTGTGTGAGGGAAACAAAGTGGCCCGAGACAAAAACAAGTTTGACACCACTGATGTGTTGCATTTATATTTATGGAAAAAAGAAATCCACCTCAAATATTTTTTTCTACATTCAGCAACTTGAAAAAAAATGATGCTACACAACAAGCTTTTTTTTTTTTTTGCTATCACCCAAAATAATTGGTATCGGTCGACCGGCTGTCTGTGTAGGGCCGTGATTCATTGCATCTGTGCTTTGCCTCCATTTAGAGACACTTACTGTAGGAGGAAAGCTTCCGTCAAAGTCATGGCCTCTATTTTCCAAGTGGACCCATGAGGCATGGGAGACCAGACTTAAGGTCAGGACACCTGTCTGCAGAACAGAACCATGTCCTGTCTTTTAAGACCTTCTGTGACACAATTCAACTTACATAGGAGAGTGAGAAAAGAATAAAAGTAGCAGACACAGAGATGAATGATGGACACTTCATTTTTATGGACACTTCCTTTTTATGAACAAAATATAAAACCTTGCCTGGCTGAACCAATGGAAATTTGAAATTCTATGAAGTTCAACGATTCCTCATTGGCGACAATAATGACCATGCGTGTAAGCAAATTTTCCTCAATGCTATCGGTTAGCAGCCAAAAGAGGCGAGCAGATGCTACATTTGCGAAAAGCGGCTAATTACTCGAGTCCAGCCCTCACAGTCAAACTGTCATAAAGCCTTCTGCTGTTTGGAAGCAGCTGGTAGTGTTGATAGCCATCGACAAACTCTGCATGGAGAAAGGCTGTGTGGACTGTCTATTATAGTACCGTATTTTCCGCACTATAAGGCACACCTAAAAAATTTTCTCAAAAGCTGACAGTGCGCCTTATAATCAGGTGCGCCTTATATATGGACCAATATTGAGCCACTACAGCAGGCATGTCCAAAGTCTGGCCAAATGTATATATCTTATATATGGACAAAGTTTTAAAATGGGCCATTCATTGAAGGTGCGCCTTATAATCCAGTGCACCTTAAAAACGCAGCAGGGTAAATTGCCTGATTGAGGCCATATACAATCATTACCTCTAACGCAAACACGCGTGTTTTTCCTGCTCATACTCGCTTCGGCTTCCAGCATGTTCACACCCCAGGGGATAAAAAAATGAACACAATTAAGATCGGATGTGGTCAAATTCTGTAAGCTCTGCAAAGATGTCTAAAAAGCAAGTGTGATCCTCCTGTCACGCTCCAGTCGCCGGCGATTATCAGGCTTGTTGTCCTCGGCGCAATAAACAATAAAGAACAGTTAACAGAGGAGGAAAAAAATGCAAGATAGTGAGGGGTGTAATCACTAGGAATCATCTCCATTTTACAACCTCCTATTTCATAATTCATATTTCCAACTGTTGCCTCTCCCCTCAGGGATAGGGACGGTTGAGTGGCTTTCGCTATGTGTGTTTATGTGTGTGTGCAGTATACACATTCACAAACTACATACTGTATAGACTCGTGTATGTGTGACTTTCTGATGTCACTACTCGTTGCGGGCAAATGTTCCATCACTCATTACTGGCATGTGGTAAAAAAAATAAAAAATAAAAGTATTTGATGGATGAAGGGCTCGGTGCTATTACTAGTGTCTTTGGAAAGCAGGAAACAGGAAAGCCTTGAATGATTTACACTGGCTATTTTTTTCAATATAGCAGAGACACATGGAATAGATTGAAACAAAGGAAAAACAAATAAGTGTGAAAAATTGAACAGCCAGGAGTGAAGAAAGAGTCACTTTCATTGTTTTTTGTTTCCTCTCGCAAATTTACCCTTGAGATATACTTCCTAGGATGTACCACAGGATGTCAGACTCAGGTTATTATGAAAAAAAACATCTGCCAATGGAGGTTTAGGTCACGTTGCAAAAGTACATGGACAACTTAACTCATCCTGGTAATTCGTGAGTTTTAACAGTCTAATGAAGTCAGTTTGAAAAGTAGAAGGAATGACAAAGAGGATTTAAGGTCGGGATGGAAAGAAGGGTTGATGCTGTGATCCATGCAGCGTTCGAGGATACAATAGCAACCCCGTCTGCTACTGCGGCGGTCGAATTTTTGGCTAGCGATAACGGGGATAAAAAAAAAGTGAAAGCGCTCAAGTGAAAGAAGAGCATAGACAAACAAAAGCAGCAGGCCAATGTCATCTTGAGATGGCTAAATGACACCATTTGTAGAGCTTGGCAATCCCTTAAACCTGATTGACAATTCTTTCCATCTCCAGAATATACATTTTGTTGATTTTTATTTTCCAAAATTTCTAACAAAGGTTTCTCCCCTAAATTTCTATCTTTCATAATGCATGAGAATGTGAGCGAGAGTGTGTGAGGCATATCACTTGAGGGACAGATCACCCAAAACCCTGCAGAGGATTAAGCCAAGCAGATCCCCCAAAAGAATAAAGCATTCAAAGATGGCTCAGACTGGAAGCGTATTTTATAATTGAATCTTCCCTTGAGGATGGCGGAATTCTCTTTTCAGTCTTTGTTTGTCTTTGCAATGACCGAAAAGCCTAGTAAAAGATTCTATCCCAAGATCTACCAAAACCAAGCATGATATAATTCCTAATTTGGAAAGTTTTTTTAAATCAATCCAGTCCAACTAGACTTTGCAGTACTGGGAGGTGACAATATAGAAATATTTTTTCTCTCCTATTGAGACAGATAGTATTGCAGAGTCATTTTTCAGTACATGTCAACAAACCGCAGTGGCAAATGGATTTTGACATTTGCCTCAGATTGGCTGTGCGCAGAATGTAATGAGCCGCAAAAGATTGACTCTTTGTCAGACTGACTGTCATATTTCTACCAAGCAGCCCTCTCAAGCATTTTCTGGACGGGGTAGTTAATTTGTGTTCACACAGTACCTTTGAGGCTCTCACCAACTTATCGTATTTTCCGCACTGTAAGGCGCACCTAAAAACCTCAAATTTTCTCAAAAGTGCGCCTTATAATCAGGTGCGCCTTATATATGGATCAATATTGAGCCACTACAGCAGGCGTGTCCAAAGTCCGGCCCGCGGGCCAAATGTATATATATCTTATATATGGACAAAGTTTGGGCCATTCATTGAAGGTGCGCCATATAATCCTGTGCGCCTTATAGTGTGGAAAATACGGTAAGTTGTTTTAATTTGATTCATTCTTATTTTTATTTATATTTTATTTCACATAACACCTTGAAATGAACTGGACTCAACTGCTCGAACATGAATCACATTTAATATGCAGTCTGCAGCGTCCTTTCAGTTTCTTTTTATGGATACAATGAAAAAAATCACCTGTAATTTCCTTATGGAGTCAGCAGGAGACTTTCCGAACAAGCTTTTACAGTAGCAGCTGCAGCTGGCTATTTATGTCCAGACTAAAACATACAGAGACTTGAGAAACTAATGAGGAAGTAGTAAAGCACAATTTTTTTGTGCCCACCTTGTTTGATTGCAACTTTTTAAATTTTGGGCTGGTTTCATGCATCTATTGATTTAAAAGACCAACTTAGCTGAAGTTGGGAAGGCTCGGTGGAATTTAGAGGGTACTGGCATGGAACAAGCTGGCCACTCGATATCTTAGCTTAATTAAGGGCAAAAGCAAAAACGTGTGAGAGAGATTTACTGATACTCACGGGAGGTTGAACCAAGCGCTTACCCAGTTACATTCTAGATAGTGTTTTAAAAGACAAGGAAACTTTTAAGTGAATAAACTAGCTGGATTTAACAAATCATATCCTGAGGGAATACTTTAGCAGCCTCTAATAAGTACAATTTCATGATAGTGAAGAAGCAGATTTTTGTTGAATAAAAACTTGTGGTCAGTGGAAGAATTATAAAGATGGTTACAATTTAAATAATACTGTGGGGCTAATAAATAAATACAACAAATTAATAAAACAAGTAAGCCTAGAATCTACCAAGTACCTTTACGGCTTATTTCTCTTCACCTTTCCCTATTGGCCTTTTTTCTTAACTCAATTTCTTCCAGAATATCTATCTCCATTCCAGCCGTACCAGCCAGCTCCGGTTGCTCCCTTTGAAGATGTACTTAGCTGCACTGACGAGAAATGTAAAGCAAGTGATGGCAGCTTTCAACAGCTCATGAAAGGGAAAAGAAATCTTCCTCTCTGTGCGAGTGAAATGGATTGGAAGGGTAGGTGGTGGTTGTGGTGGTGGGGGGGTGTTGCAGGGCTATGGGCGGTGAGGACAAGGACTCTAGGCAGAAGCTTACTTCAATCCCTCAGCTGCACTTAGCGTACATTTGTGCTCACACAATACTTGAAAATGAGTAAAATGTAACGAACGTACAAACAGTCGCCATGGTTTCATCATGCACATGGAGTATTCTTCCAACAAATATCCAGAAAATGTTTTCCTCAGACACCATGCGATTGAATCTAACTGTTCAATTCATAAAATTAAATACCGTAAAAAAAAATGCTCAAATTTTGAACCCTGAATCACAAATTATAGCTGGTGAGGCTTATAGTCCAGTGCGGCTTATAGTCGGAAAATTACAGTAATTACTATTGTGGAGATAATTACAGGCACATGAGCTAGCTAGGTAGCTATCAAGCTAATAGAAAGGCAAGCTCAAGTTCTGGAACCATTGATGGTCTAGACAGGAGTTTTTGTTGTATCAAAAAGAAGACTTCAATGCATGGGCAGCGCCAAATACCACAATCGCACCACAGGGTACCGTTTTACTGCAGTGTTGGATTATGAATACTGATGAAGATTTGTTTTTCCCTGCTCATGCAGACAATCAATAAGAGCACATATTATCTACGATAAATAGGACTGGAATTAGTTGTCTGGCTTTGCAATGCACAACACTCCCTTCATGAGATGAGAACATATCGTATGATTTCCATGAAAAGCAAGACGTAAAAATGATTTTATTCCATGAAGAGTGTCAGGGAAGTGACAGAAATGACTGGAGGGCATACTCCATCTTACAAAAACAGAATATACGGCGTACAGCTCAAGAACTAGCCAACCTGACAAGCCGTTGTAAGAAATGATAATGAGAAATCATCCAACATGTCTTCGGATGAAACATTTGATTCTGTCGAAAAATGAGATTGCTTTGATCAAGCGAAACTTTTATTTTGTTGTCAAGTGTTTCTGTAGATTTTTTAATCACGCAAGAAAAGGGAAGTAATACATTTTTCTATATAATGCACAGATTAGGAATGTTTTACTATAAATTACTTTTAAATATTTATTCACATCAGTGAGGTTTTGCTCCTTTTGTATTAACCAACCGGTTTATTTTTGCTGGCAAAGCATTATGCTTTTTTTTGGGCAGCATAATTTCTTATAAGATAAAAAGTATTTTTATGCATTCAAATATATCTCCTTCAAAAGTGCAGGTCTTATAATTAAAGCGCAAACATCCACTTAAGGCTCTTTAAAATGCAATTAGATTTTGAACCTCAGTGCCACAGAGTAAGGTTACTAATTATTATTGTTGATTGCACTAAGCCTCCAATTATCCCAAACATACATTCTGATCCAATTAAAAATGGCAGGTTGAAGTTTACACATTGGGTGGCTCTGTGACCGAGTTGTGGCTACAAGTGTTGCTTCCTCTGCACACCTCACACAATCGTCATTTTGACACTCCTTGACTTCCATTAAAAAAAAAAAAAATCACGATTATTCAGCCAGAACACATCACAACAACACTCATATTTCTCCTGAGACTGGGATAAATGGATCATTCTCACACTACCAATAAATCAATAAAACATTAGGCTGAAGAAAAAAGTGAATCCCACAAGAACAGCGGCAGACAGCGAAAGGGTTGGGAAACCAAAAAAGGCTCCTCCCCTTTCTGTAGTCTGAGTGTTTACTAGCTTGACTTCTAACAAACAAAGCAGCATGGATCCAAAACTTGACCCAAAAATATTTACCCAAACTGAAAGCCTTGCTAGTATCAATAAAAAAATCTCCTCACAGGAGCCAAAGCTGCATCAAGTGCTCAAAGTAAATTAAGTGGTGTGAACTTGACACAGCAACCTCAAGGTCCTGAAAGTTAAACTATTTGCTTGCTTGCTTCTCCTTGCAGGAATAACAGATCGATGCTTGTTGATGGTGTGATTGAGGCAACTTCCCTCTCCAAATATTTCCACTGAGCAAATTTCCCACTTTGCATTAAGTACAACCTAACCTTTAGTTCTTGAGAAGACAATTTTGAAATAAATAAAACACATATACTGGAGATTCAGATTTTGCTGCTTATTATAATACCGTAATTTCCGGACTATAAGGCGCACCTAAAAACCTAAAAAAAAAATTAAAGGCCGACAGTGCGCCTTATACTCCGGTGCGCCTTATATATGGACAAAATTCCTAAATTTAAACTGGCCCGAAACATTGTGTCATAAAATCAATCATAAGTGGCCCGCTGAAGACTATGAATCATGAATCAAAAAGACTATGGATCATTATTTTGTGATTATAAAGTAATTTGTTGCGTCTGAAGTTGAAATAAAAAAGATAAAATGGAGAATGATTTGATTTGGATTAAAAATCTGACATGATGCATTAATGGTGCGCCTTATAGTCCGGTGCGCCTTATATAAGGACAAAGTTTTAAAATGGGCCATTCATTGAAGGTGCGCCTTATAGTCCGGAAAATACGGTAACCAAAATGTAGCGAAAGCATTCAGCTTTTATTTTCTGTGGCCAGCTCATTCAAGAAGTGGTTGAAAAAGAGGAAAAATAGGTGAGTCAACTGCCAATGAAGTTTTGACGTGAAATATAGCCGAGAGAGGAACTGCCCAACTTGATCTGGAAATGAAAAAGATAGATTGTAGGGTAGCGGTGACAAAATGGGTTGTAAAAACGCATTGGGAATCTCAGAAAAGAGTAAAGAAGAGTGACTTATGAAGCACCAAGTATTACTTGTCAAAAGTCACACTTTCCTCTCCAGGGACACAAATTCCTGTTCTTTCCTAAAGGCCAATAGCACTCCACCTTGCCAATTATGTCCTTTTGCTAGGAGCTATCTCGCCGTCCCTGACCTTTTTCACGCTATTCCCAACAGGCTAGACTCCAAGCCGCCACTTTCTCGCACATTATCCATTGCAGTATTGACAGCACAAAGACAAAGGGGGGAGGGGGGTTGTTGATTTTTAATCACATCACAGCATGGAAGAAATTGTTATCTGTGTGGTCGTCTTGGCTGTACTCCAATTACCGTATTTTCTGGACTATAAGACGATAGTTTTTTGCACAAGCTTTTATATTCCAGTGCGGGTTATCTATGGATTTTTTTATGATATTGTATGATTTATGCATATTCTCTTATATGGAAACTAAACATTAAAACACCTGCGGCTTATAGTCCAATGTGGTTTATATATGAACAAAACGGGATTTTACCCGAATTTTAGCTGGTGCATCTTATATTTGGGTGCGGTTTATGGTCGAGAAATTACGGTAGATTGTGCAGCTGTACTTAATACTATGAGAGGTTAAAATTTGTGATTAGTTAATGGTTTCAATTTGAATGAAAACTCCTTGGCAATTTTGTTGTTGTTGCACATTTCACACACACACAAAAAAAGGCCGCATTTCTGGATAATCCATGTGTTGACTGAAAATGCTGCTTAGCTGTGAGTTTCCACATCCATTTGCAAAACGTGAACTGGTCAGGCTGTTTCAGGCTCCAGTGCTTCCTGATGGGCCGATTTAGCAGAGCTCCATAACCCAATCAAATTACAGATAATTAAAACCAGAAACCCATTTAAAATCCAGAGGGTGGTTGAAAAGCATTAATGTGAGAAATCAAGCAGATGGCTCTAAAATATTCAGATAATCCACACACAATATGCACTTTCTACATTTTTGCTTCTCTCATCTCGCTCGTCTCAATAGTCTTATTTTTACATGCACGATGTAGGCGTGATTAAATATTTGTGAGCTCTCTAAATACTTCACATGCTTTACAAAGCTAATGGAAATCACGCCGCTGTCTGAATCAGACCTTCAACTTTAAATTGAATGTCTCTACTCTATTTGAGAGCCACAGGAGGATGAAAGGAACACGTGACGGGCCCTTTATCTTCTTGCTCATGAGGTTCTAACCAGAGGACCCGCAGTTGCTTCTAATGCCACTGATCTGGATCGTATTCATTAACGCTGGTATATGTGAGCCTGGCGTGCTCGGGTGCATGTGGTTCAACATGTCGCCACTCGACCGGAAAAAAAGCTAAGTGGTTAAAAGGCCACTTTCAAATTAAAGTTTGACTGCACTGTCTGGATATTTTTTATTTTTTTTAACTTCAATGTTAGACTATTTGTGTTTCCCCAAGGAAGACTTTACTAGCTCTCAGACAATATCGTATTTTCTGACCTTGTTAACAAGTGAAGGCGCTTGTGCGATCTCACACGTTTTGTGTATTCCTAAGGATGTTGTATAGGTTATAGTATATACCGTATTTTCCGCACTATAAGGCGCACTGGATTATAAGGCGCACCTTCAACGAATAGCCAATTTTAAAATTTTGTCCATGTATAAGATATATAGTACATTTGGCCCACAGGCCGGACTTTGGACACGCCTGGTGTAGTGGCTCAATATTGATCCATATATAAGGCGCACCTGATTATAAGGTGCATTGCCGGCTTTTGAGAAAATTGGAGGTTTTTTAGGTGCGCCTTATAGTGCGGAAAATACGGGATACAAACTGTAAACCACACCACACTGAATAATCTGCAACAATACCGGACAAGAAATCCCAATTGTCTTTACTTAGCATAATGTGACATTAAGGCCACGCATTTTATTCAAGAGCAAAAAGACGACATCAAGACAAAAAGGACCTTTTGCTGCAAAGCCTACACTATGGGCTATTAAACAATACTATAGCGCCTACAGCTAATAGCTCGACCGATAGATCATTTATTCATCCCGTGAGGACAATACACAGCAGGTAAGGTGACATCATTTCTTTTATAGCTGTGTGTCATTAAAAGTTGCAATCATGAATCTACTCAGCCAGTGAGTGACCAGATATGTCTGGTACTACTGGACTATAATAATAATAATAATAAATAATAATAATAATAATGATAATAAAACAAATAAATATAATAATAATAATACATATAATAATAATAACAATATTAATGATAATATTAATATTTTCCTTCCTTATTCGTCTGAACACAGATGCGGCTATTGTGCCTCTTCACTTAATCAACAACCACCATAAGATTCAATGTAGCACTTTGGTATTGATTTGGCTCTCCTCTGTGGTCAATGGTGACTCGAATAATAAGGTCTATTTCCACATCAGTTCCACTGTTAAAGGTCAGGGAAGACATTTTTTGTCACTTTGAATCATTCATTGTAAAGTGTCAGGAACGATTACTGATGGCTTGCATTGGTGCAGATTTGTGGAATTCTTGGTAGTTGATAAAACAGAGCCAGTGCCACCAAATAAACCCAAATTTGACATTTGCAAATTGTGCTGATGCCGCCTGGAATGGCACTGATATGCACATTATGGAAAGTCATTGGGGGTGAATATCTCCTTGGCTCTCCAAGACTCTGATAAGCTCTTCTCCGGCCACACAATGGGGGGGCGGGGTTCATTTCTTCTGTCTGTCCTGCATGTCTTCTCACAATCCAGGCCAAATGGGCCTATTTCACTCTAACGCTGTCACGAACGGCGCTCAATCCATTTCAAGCCTGCGGCTTGCCATTAAAACAGCTAGCAAAAAAGGAGCTTGGCCGTAGAGTTTAATATGGAGAAACTCAAAACAAGAGCCTTAGATGTATAAAGAAGGAAAACAAAGTGAGCAGTGGCTATTTATAAAGATGAATGGCTTCAGCGGTTGTGGAATTAACGAGAGCAACAAACCGCCGCGCGTGGGCATCATTGTTTTGATTACATTCAGGTAACACATGGCTGAATACTCGCTTATGGATCCGAGCTAAGCCCGTCTCGCTCATATGCGGCTTTCGCAATCTTCACCTTTCTTCTGCCAAGCTCTTTTCATGTTGGTCCAATGAGATGAATCAGAGGAAACGGTCTTTCGAGGCAGTCAATTGGAGCAACACAATGGTGAGTTATCACTTGTTAGTTGGACAACAATAACTCACACAGGAAGTACCGTATTTTCCAGACTATAAGGCGCACCTAAAAATCTCAAATTTTCTCAAAAGCCGACAGTGCGCCTTATAGTCCGGTGCGCCTTATAGTCTGGAAAATACGGTACTGTTCAATACTGGACCGTATTAAGGAACTTTTATCTGTTATATTTTAATGCTTGTGACGGCATCATCCAGTTCATTGCACGGAAAACTAGCGCTGAGTAATTTTATGAAGGACACGAGGAGTGAGCGAGTCACATTTGGGGTAGATGTAGCAGCTACTGGATGTTTGCGTCAACTGCGATGATACAAAGTCACACTATTCCAGAACCAATCTCTCAAGGAGATTACCAGTGCAAATATATACACACACACAAACACACACACAAAAAAACCCTCATCTTGTGTTAGTAACGACACATCAAACACATCATCCGCAAATTCAAACCGCACTAATCTGATTTTCTGTTCAAAACACACACAGTCAGCATCTTTGGAGATTATAATTTGGCATAATATCAGTTTTGCAATTAATACGTTGGCCTGGTTTTGATTTTTTACTTTTTTTTATAAATCAAATCAATCTGACTCTCACCCATCGTGCAACGCACACCAAGATTTATAAATAAACAACATAAGGAGCTTCCAATCAATCTCAGGCAGATATGCTGCTTGCACTTGGATCCTATTAGTGAAGATAATTTACTCACTGCTTTTGAAACCTCTTTCTGGCATTTAAACCACAAATGGAACACTTGATGGAAAGAAGAACTGTAATAGAAATTGAGATTGGATTGGATCGTGTCTGTTTTTGATCTGGTTGTCGTCATCGAAGAAATAACATCCTTCCAGTGCTGCTCTGTTCGTTTTTAACGACAAATTCAAGTCCATCATTTGTGATCAAACTGCTGCTAAAGCAACATTTGTGCCATTTACAAGCTTGCACTTTCCTAAAACACCCCACAAGCCACTTCCCTCTTTCTCCCAATCAATAACTCTTATCGGTAAATTCAATGCTGCCAATGAGGTTCTCCAAGAATATTTTATTCTTTCGAATCCTCACAAGGTTATCCTTTCGTGGACCCGTTCAAAATTGCTTCAGAGTCATTTCCCCCCCCTTGCACATTACCGCTCTCGTGTCCTCTGTACGTCCGCGATAGTGGCGCTAGCAAAACGATATCACGTTTCAGCCGGCCATGGAGCCTCACGGCCAGTTCTGCCTGTTTGCTGAGGGACTTCCGAAAATCCCAATGCAATATACTCTCAGTGAATCTAGGCAAGCCCACTAGCTCCTTTAGAACCTCTCAGATAGTCTCTATATTTCTTTTCTCCTATCACTCTGTGATCTCTTTTTAAATATTTCTCCAGCTTTTTCTTGTTTGAAGTCACATGTACTTTTTTTTCCCCCCCATCACTCTGCTATGATAAATAACAGCTTGGCAGAGCGGCGGAAGAAACTACAAATGGAAAGTTTGCAATTTTTCAGGGGATAAATTATGAGTTGGTTGTAAATGAGAGGAGGAATATCAATAAGCCTTGGATAGCTGTCTAACTGAGCACGTTGTTTCATTTATCACTCCTGCCGAGATGACGGGAAATTATTTTGATAAACTCACATCTAAGGGAAAATTATTTCTTGATACGAATGTTACATTCATTTCGTCATGGCTCTGGTGCTAAGACAGCTTGCTGAGCCTAAGGGGAAGATAAAACTGGCAAATTATTGTCCATGGCAGTGCTGTCAATACCCCTTCACGCAGATTCAAGAATCAATTAGTGAGATACTAATTACTGCAGTCACACGCTTCACGAAAGTGATGGGAGAGTGAAGGAGGTGGGACTCCGCTGTCTGTAAATCATTCAGCTGCAGTCTTCAAGGTCAGTGTTTGGAGCAAATGTGGCTAATAATGTCCCTGTGGCTTCAATAAAGTAGATTGACTCAAGTCACGTGGAGACAGACGCAAAAAAAAAAAAAAAAAAAAAAAGAGAGGTCTGAGGTCCAGCCACCTGTTGTGAGGGGAGACAATAATGAGCTCGGACTGAAGTCACTCAAAGGCCGGAGGGCCAATCGTTAGTCCACCTCATGATGTCATTGAAGATCCCATCAAACACGATTCATGACTCCTGTCTAATCCTAAGAGGTTTTCGTTGCAGACGCTACGATGCCAGAGAAAAACAAGAGTGACTAACTACGGACTTCACGCTTAAATGATTCTTCCACACAGATTAAATTTTCTGCGTAAAGAACTTAACATTTAAAGAAATAACTACAAATAAAAGGAATTTAAAATAGAATTGCTGGATCAGCCTGTGGTGAGTCATTTCCCCCAAAGAAGCAGTTATAGGATTAAGACGCTTTTATAATAATGAACATATATTTTTAATAGAATGCCCCCGTCCGTGTACATAGGATGTCAAATTTACTGTCAGTGAAGCAAAGCTATTATGTTGCAATGAGGCTTTTGTCCTCTGTGAGTTGTAGCGTGCAAATTAATGAATATACAATGTTGGAACGGCGGGAAAAATACTCTATCTTAATATTGTGGACTGAAAATAGGGGTGGGAATCAGCTAAACATTAAGGTAATGCGCTTACCACCTCCCACTTCTCTATGGCAGCATGACAAATTGCACTGTCAATGCAAGATAAAAAAAAAAAAAAAAAATCCATCCGGGGTAAAAAGAGGTCAGAGAAGATGGTAAAAAGCTTAATTAAGATATCAAAATGGTCCTTGCTATTGATTGGCTGTCTAAGGAGTGCCAGGAGGTCATGTGAGAAAACAATGCTATGCCTTTGAATTCCAAAAAAAACAATCCTTAGGTGTTGCCATCAGAAGTGAATCATGGAATAAACATCGGTGGACTTAGTTTGCAACACAAGGCCAAACAAACCCTTGCTTTAGTAGAATAAATCATATAACCTCCTACAGATATCAAATATGTTTTTCCAATACATAGTATAGAACGATAAGTCTTTTAAATTCATTGTTCATAACTTCTGAGACAACACATGGCCTTGCAGTGCACTCCAGCGCCACCTCGATGATCTCACGTTGAGGGGAAACAAATACTGGAATTTGTAGTCATTTCACTTGCACAGTGAAGAAAAAGATTGCTCTTGCCCTTTTTATACTCCTGGGTAAATTCAGAGGTGTTATGATTAAATATATTTCAGTGAGAATGTACAATAAAAGCTGTGTAAGGGCACTGTTGAATTGGAAATGCTTGCATACAGGTGAAAATGTCATTAGGACGATGTATAAAATCTCTTTATAATTCATTTAATAAAAATTTAAAAAAGGCCATATAGTTGTGAGGACTTAACTCTCCACTCACCATCTATTTATAAATATTATGGTTGGTAGTAAGTTGAAAGGTTAAGTGTTATTGCAGCCACTTTGCCATTACATCACATTAATAGCTGGATGAATTTTATATTGAAATAGGTCAGCAATACAAAATCCTCCAAATTGATATTAATTAAGCAAGAGAGGGAGTGATGTATTCATGGAATGACCTTAAATAGATAATAATAAAAAAAATACAAATAAAAAACCTAAAATTAAAAAAAAGGAAAAAAAATCCAAATAAATGAATGAAATAGCTGTGCCATGTTTTTCCTTCCCTAAAGTCCAATTACAAAGTAGGAGAAGCCATCACCATGAAAAGAACGCTTTGTATCATCACTGGACATTTATGCCTTAAGCATATTTAAATTGTTCAACAGATTTTGCATGAGGGTCCCTCATTAGTGCATCATTCCCCGTCAAATCATCTCGTTAACATTTCTGCGTGAACATAAACTGCCTTTCATCGATATAAAAATGCACATAAAGGAGTAAATAAGTGAGCATTAGCAGAAATTGAGAGGCGCAAAAAAAGACGCCTAGTGCTAAGCAGAGCTAAAATGTAGCGGCAAATTTCAACCCAAGCCATCTTAATCGAATAAAAAGTTAGATATCTTTCATAAAAGTATCAATAGACCTTATACTTCATATGATAAGTTGTAAAAATTGTTCAGACATGCTGCTTTTTCATCAAAGATGATGAAATCGGGCAGTGCACATTAGTAATGCAGATCCTCTCCTCAGCCCTTTCGCAGCCTGTCAAGCTCATCTGCACCAATCGTGTTCAAATGTGCTGAAAATGAAACCCTTGAAGTGTAAAAAAAAATGGAGTCCAAGAGAAATCTGTCTCAAATGTACTGGGCCAACATATTTGAAGCCCCAATCAAAGATTGATTGATCAATGTGACAACAGACTGTCAAAATAGTCTTTTTTTTTTCCCGTGCCATCAAATACATGAGACACTGAATGTAAGACAATTAAAAAAAAAATCAAAAATACCTTGTCATCACTATTATAGGCTATGAGAAATATTTGGTAAATTCATAGAAATTAATCAATTGAGAGTAGCAGGTGTAACATAACACATTGATTCTTAATTATAGCTTAGTGTTGCGCAACACAATGAAAAAGCAAATATATTGTTCTGATAATAAACACTCCTCCCAACTGCCCTTGTAGAAGCTTATGTTGCAAGCAGTTCACATTACGTACCGACAAAACCGAAGTCGATAATGAAATGGAAGTCGATGATCATGAGCAACAGCCCACCCCCTCCCCTCTGACTCGACATCTTTAACGACCATGTAAAAGGGTAATTAAATGTTAACTTGATAAATGTTCTTCAGAAGTGTGAAGACACTTAAAGAGAACCAGAAGGAGATCATTTAGCATTGATGCTTAAATCTCCAGCTGAGAGTTTTACTTCCTCTCACAGGCAACCAACAAATGGAGTCAAATGATGCATGGCTCTATAATAAAGTATATTTGCTTATTTAGACGTTGGCATCGGGAAGCGAGTCAGTAAAATAATATTGAAACGATTATCTACGGATGGCCTCAGCTCGCTGACATTATTCAAGATGAGAAACAGTCCAAGACCGAACTCACCGTGTCCAACTCGTAGCGAGGCCGGCGAGCGATACATGGACACAGGTGGCTGATGGTACCTGGACACTTGAGGGCCCTGTGAGTACTCTGGTTGGGAGAGGGCGGGGGATTGGGGGGATCCAGGGGTAGGAGACAAGAGATGGAGGTCTGAGGAGCCAAAAGCTGAGCTGAGCACCGTCCATCCAACTGTCCAAAGCAACATCCAGAACAGGTGGTGGCCCTCCACAGCTTTTCCTTTGGGGAGCATGGCTCACGCCCCCACCCCTTCACGACGATTCAAAAGAAAAAAAAGGAGGAAAGTCCACAACAAAATGAAGACTCCAATTGATGGAAAGTGGAAGATCTTCGCTTTGAATCCCAAAGTATCTGTGGTGATGAGAGCATAGACGGGTTTTCTGTGCCTATGAGCCGCTAGCGGCACCTGGAATGGGTTCCCTGCGCTCCGTTCTTCACCTGCGGGCAGAATGAGGAGCGGAGGGGGAAGGGAGGGGATCGAGCCTTCTGCCAGTCTCGCTTCGCCACTGCGCTGCTCCACTCTGTCAAGCCACTGATATCACACAGCGAGACCGGGGAGGAGGGAGGGATGCAAGGAGGAGAGGAAAGAGAGAGAGAGCGATAGAGAGAAAGAGATGGGGAGCCCCACACGCGCCAGCACAGGCAAACTGTCAAGATTTTTATCTCAATCGTCTCCGCGGCAGAAGGCTGGCTATGGTTCGCCTAATCCGGCGCATTTCACTTTTGGGAAGTTTAGATAATATTTACTGAATTACTGGACTCCCTTTCTACCAGCACTTTTTTGTTTTACAGATCTAATCCAAAAGAGATGACAAAGCGGAGCTAAGATAAGAAACAATGAAGACAGAGCGAGATGTGAGGGGATGATAAGTGAGGGCTCAGGTGAATTTAAGTGAGGATGACGGGACGGAGAAAATGAAGGAGGTGGCAAGTGGGCCAGCTCATGCAAATCCTCCTCGAGGGTGCGGGGAAATCAAGGTATTGGGAAGCCATTGCAGAAAAGTGGCCTACTCGGAGGAGAGGCGGAGCGTGCAAAGACAGCTGGGATTAAAAAGAATGACAAGTCAAGATTGAAACCGATAACGTTCTCTGAAGCTCGTTTGAAATGAACAAGATGTCACTTCATGACAGCATCTTTATTTTTAATGGCTCTCAAATGGCCTATTGAAAAAAACTACCCGGGAAAGAACATCAAAATAAAAGTACCGTAAAAAAAAGTCGCGGCTTGTAGTCCAAAATTTACGGTAATATGGAGGAAAAACAAAAAAAGTTTAATTATGTAAAAAAAAAATATTTTACTGTTAAATCTGTGTAGCCCTAGTTCAGCCTCTCCAATATTTTATTTGATATTTTCAAATATATGATTTTCTCAGCCCCCTCCCCACCCTTTGCATTAGTCAAGCCCCCTTTGGCCCTAGAAGAAAAAAATCCCTGGAGCCGTGCCAGAGTAGAAGCAAGTAGCCGTCCGCTGTGACTACTTATTGCTGAGTGAGGCGGAAGAGGAGATGGCTAAGCGCCGGCAGCAATGCGCGTGCACTCGTCTGCTGACGTCCAGCCCACTGGTCACTGACAAGCTAACAAAACCAAGGTTTGTCATTGGCCGATCACAATGTCTTGCCGGATGAGAGCTGTCTGTAATTTTTCTCCTCCACATGAGCTAAAATAACATCAGCCTGACAGTCCCCAACCAGTGCAATGTAAAATAATATTAGTGTATGTTTTTATTTATATTTAACATGACTGCGGTTTACACATTTATGAGCTCAACTTAAAACTGACTAGTTACTGAAACGATTTAGGAGATTGAAGTATCCCGATGGCCGAGTAGTTACGGTGTAAAATATCAGATGCAGTGTGATGATGGACAATTGCAGAAAATAAACCTTAATCCACAAGCTCTATGTTTTTTTTGTGCATTAGTCATCCTGTTCCTTGCCGTTATTTATTTCAGAGAGCACTCTTATCTGAGACACCCACAGGCACAGTAATTGTGGTGCGTGTTGGGAGCAGAGAACACAGGGATAATGTTTCCTGGGCAAATGAGCGACAATGGAAAGAAGACATTCTGACATTCACTGGTCTGTGTAAGAGGGAAAAAAAAAAAAAAAACAGCGGCATCTGAGAGAATTCATACAACACACAAACATTGTGACTGGAGCCACGACCCATTGATGTATTACATCTTCTCAGACCATGTAATGGAGGATGATGTAGTGATGGGAGTTTGAATACAAAGCAGATTTGTAGAGTGAGTCCAAGCAAACGACATTTATATAAAGTATTTGGTGAATTTAAAATGTAAATGCTCTAGGATTGACCCCTGCGGAACTCCATGTTCCAGTGTGAATTAATATCAATTTAAACCAGCAGTACAGAGTGTATATAAACTATATTAATTTTTTTCTGTTCAGAAAAGAATCTTGGCAGTGTTTATTCTTTCACTGACTTGGTAATGAACTGTTGTCAGGATCAGTGCTAATTAGCGCTTTACACTTGGTGGTGTGTCTGTGTGACAGCTTAAGTCTGTTTGGCAAAACATCTCAGTGTCATGGAGTGGGCACACAGTAGAGGATGGATTAAAAACTCTTTAATTCAATTAAATACACAACTTCTGAGTCATCAGTCTGAAACACTGCAGAGGACCACGTGCACAAACTGCAACACAAATTGCCTGTGAAAATTCTATTAATATATCTGATAACTAAAAATACAAACGCTAGCTTCAGCATTGGGTAAAGCCAGACACTACAAAGACTGTCAAATACAGTAACAATGGGAATACTGCTTTTAAGACTTTCTTCAGTGCGTGTTCACATCAATGAATTGGGAGCGGGTTTTTTCCCCCCCCGCAACTCAGCAGTTCTCACACAAAGAAAAATGTGCTTTCCAAAATCCACCTAATACGAGAGGGACCCAATAGAATTCCATTGGCATTCAGCGACTGCCGCAATGTTTATCACAAGGTTTTAATATCGCTAATGCCCTCTGTTTTGTGTTGAAGCACATCTGCAACTAATAGCTTTCCTCTCCTTTCATTTCTACACATGCACGTTGGACTCGTCCACTCACCACAAAGGTGCAGTAATCCAATCCGTCGCACCAGGACTGCACCCTGACATCCTTAATAATGAATGAATCATAAAAACAAAACTGACATGCAGCAATTCAAATGGATTAAAAATGCAGCAAATAAAATGAATAAATTATAAAAGGCCACCGAGCACCTCGTAGGAGGACAACATGGGGGGAGAAGCAAGCTAAGCTAAAAGAAAAAAAAGGTCAGAGCAGTTACCACAACCAAGGTCACTTCACCACAAGAGTATTATGTTTACCTTACAGCGTGACCTTTTACCTATAGCAGACTGTAAGCTAACGAGAAAAATCCATTTTAGTGACCTCTAGAGTAAAAATAAAAATCCTTATGGTACTAGCAATTTAGATGCAATGAATAAGGATAAAATATTGAGAGAGCATTTGATGCTGTTGTTTTGAGTGAAATCCGTAAAGATGATTGCTTACGATATGTGTTACGGCGTTGAAAAAAAAAATCATTCACAGCTGGAAAATGCTCGCTTAGCTGCGTTACACTTACACATGTTTGCTATGCATGAGAAATACAAAATGTGCACTCAAGGATTGAGGTAGTAGTACAAGCAGATGATGGACGGGATGAAAATAAATGATTTTGCTTCCATTTTTTTCCCAACTGATTGTTTATAGATGATTATTCCCGATCATGCTGATGATATCTCACTTTGGAGTTTTTCCACAAGACCATCTGAGGGTGATCTTGTTCACTTGCCGGCTAAAAGTCAAACTGGACCTGGATTTAACACCTTGGGACTGTACTTCCTCAGGAAACCACACTTCATTTGAAGTACCGCAGATACTCATCTCCTGCACAGTTCCACCACACACACCTCTAGAAAGAGTAATGAGGAGCATGGACTGTGCATCAAAACACACCTAACCGAGCGAGCGAGCAAACAGATGCCGGTTAGAGCAGGTCCCAATGCATCGCAAAGCTTGCTCTCACTCTCAGTGCATCCTAACTCAGAGCGTTTTATATGCAGCAGGGGACTTTCCAGAGGATGATGTAATGCTAGAATATTTAGCATCTCAGCATTTTATTAGCTCCATCGTACAAATGTAGAGTCGAATGCACTAGACCTTTAATAATCTTAAGTTGTAATGCGCCCCGATAATGATATCACGCTTCACCAGATGGGTATAAATTAAAGAGGAAGAGTTTTTTTTAATTACCCCAGGGTAGCTGAATATTGGTCATTCTGCCCTTGTGAGGCTCTGCAGAGAAGCGATAAAATTCAACCACCAGGCCCCTTTGACCACAATCCAGACTGGGTTCTTTCTTCTCCTTTTTGGGTTACCTGTGCACTGGTCCAATTAAAGTTGGCTTAGCTCACCACGAGGCATGCTGGGAAATAGTGACATTTCACACAGGGCGCTCTCATGAATATGAGGTGGAGTAATTAAAGCTGTAAAGAGCTCTGTAAAGATTTGGGAGTCATTTTGAGGTGAAATGAAAAGAGAAACGGGGGGTCAAGTAGACAGCCCAATTAAGATACAAAGACAAGTTCAAGCAGCGCACCCGGCACAATATGGATTTACAAAGCGGAGAGGTTGTATGATTCAATTCAACAGGATGTCTAACATTTTTTTTTTTTCCCTGCTCAAGCAAGTGTTTTTCAAACAGCAATGCTATCAAAGTGGTTGTGAAATACCGTATTGGTCCGAATATAAGACTGAAAAAGTGGGGGTCGTCTGACATTACTAGATGGCCCCAGATATCTTTAAAGCGAATGCTGAACTTAACTCCCCAGGTCAAATCGAACCCCTGTCACAAAGAAGAAAAATAATCAGGGTCGTCTTATATTCGGGCCAATACGGTAACTTTTACCAACCAACTCGGTCCAAATCGAATCCGGACTTTATATGTAAGATGCATAAGAGTGTCAATATTTCAGCTTTGGCTAATGGAGTAGCTACACGTGGCTAAAATAACTCGGGACATTGTTCCTTTTTCTTCGCCAGCTCGAGCTAGCCTAAGTGCAATCCCTGATGGGCCTTGATGAAGGCAATCAAGCCTGAGCAGGAACATCTGCTTGAATGTCTCTCCACATTGCGCATGCTGACGACAGCTTTAGGCTTTTAAACAGACACGAGCTTTCACATCCTTGCATTTTTGCTGCTTTTCTCCATCCGGGGGAAAAAAAAAAGTTGTCTAAATTCATGTAAACACTAAGCACATACACGACACCCGTAAACACCACACTGGAAGTCGTCACACTGGTATGACGACCCGAATTGGGTTTTTTGAACTTGATTTAGATTAATATGCTCTGTACCACAGTGTGAAATATGTGATGAAATAATTATTAATAGGAAACTGTTAATTGGCGTTTTCACAAGTTCTAAAGGGGCCATGTGCATGATAGGGTTTGATTTGATTTGTCTACATAAATTCATCTATTAGCTATTTTAGTGTATTTTGCCTCACAATGTGATATTTCTAAACAGAAACTTCTTAAATATTTGTCACCCCCTCTTACACGGGAATCTGAATATTGACTAATAATTTAGGCTATTCATATTCAGAGATCAACCAAAAAAATCTGTTTACACGGTGGTCTGATCAAATTCCGTTTTGAATGGCAGCTGAATTTCCTTAGTCGGCAACTTCTCAAAAAAAACAAAAAAGTACCATCAATTTTACCTCATCGTTTGCCACGTAGAAGAGCAATTAGACGAGCTCTAGTTTGCTACTTAATTATCGCTCTAATGGAAGGAGAGAATGGCATTTAATTAGTTGGCCCCAGAATTAGACATATTGCACCACAGAGGTAAATGGATTTAATGTTGCAAGGATAAATGGAGTCTGTGGAACGATGTGCGAATGTTTGCACGTGTGCAGCGGCCGTAACGAAGTGTCACAAATTGCTTGATACGTCGTTTTCAGTCTTGTGTCTCCATTTGCCACGTGGATTCATCGCATGACATTAAACACAAATCACAAATGCCTGTGTTAAGTGAAACACGTTTGGAAAGTGGCTGCTATTGTAAAGAAGATACCCCAAAATAGTATGTTCAAACTTTTAGCAAATCAGGCACCGAATCATTTGCATTTTTTGTTTTATGAATTTAATATGAGTAAAAGAAAAAGACGGATACATCTTGCACTTTGTGACAAGCGCATTAATCTGTCTTCAAATCTGGGTTTGAAAAACTACTGGGAACACTGTGCTGTCAAAAGCGGTTATCTAGTTCATCCCCAATTTCTCCTCCCCTGCGTTCTAAGTCACGGTTGCCTCACCAAAACTTTTTACTTTTGATCTTTTGTGGATTACGTGATTCAGCATGTATCCCGTACATATTTCTTTAGTCCATTCTTACACAAGTATAAGTGATGGTACCGTAATTTCCGCACTATAAAGCGCACCGGATTATAAGGCGCACCTTCAATGAATGGCCCATTTTAAAAGTTTGTCCATATATAAGGCGCACCGGATTATAAGGCTCACCTTCAATGAATGGCCCATTGTAAAACTTTGTCCATGTATAAGATATATACATTTGGTCCGTGGGCCGGACTTTGGACATGCCTGCTTTAGCGGCTCAATATTTGTCCATATATAAGGCGCACCTGATTATAAGGCGCACTGTCAGCTTTTGAGAAAATTTGAGGTTTTTAGTTGCGCCTTATAGTGCGGAAAATACGGTACTCTGATTGGGGGATGGAATGATAGTGACAATAAAGACATTAGCAGTGGCGTTTTTTTGTTTAGGAAACCACCATGTCCTGTCTCATAAATAAAGACAAGAATCCATTAAGACTAAAAAGGTGTATCCATTCTCCCTCGTCTCT
Organism: Syngnathus scovelli; assembly: GCF_024217435.2. Lineage (NCBI taxonomy): Eukaryota > Metazoa > Chordata > Actinopteri > Syngnathiformes > Syngnathidae > Syngnathus > Syngnathus scovelli. The sequence continues at coordinate 7,820,797 of NC_090866.1, read as the reverse complement.
CATTATTAGGCCATCTGCATCCATTGACGTATACATTCCTCACGGCAAGGCCACGCAGGGCCAATCAGAATGTCGAGAGCGGACATGTTTCATCGCAACAGCCTGCCAATACAGCGGGTCCTCACCTTGATGAGGTCATAAAGATAACGGTGAAGCAGTCATTTGGGAAGCGCATACTTTGGAGACTCAGCGGGATTCTTGAACGGATGCCAGATGCTCGACGCTCGTGTTTACCCTCGTCATTCTTCAGACAGCTTTTTTTTTTCTTAGCGGTGGAGTCACAATAAAAGCCTGTGCTTCTTGAGCTGGAAAATGCCCTCTTGTTCTGCCCACACACTCACAGAAGCTGAGCTGAGGAGAAAATCAGCTTCTCCTTGCATGTCGACTCGCATGCCTGTCTTTCTGTGCAAGCCGATGCTCAATCATTGATGAGGCCAAGTTCTCTGTTATTCATGAAATCACCATAGGATTAAAGAAGAAGCATCGGTAAGAACTTTTAAAAGATAGTTTGCTGCTCCATCGCACCAGACACTAAAAAAAAGTGTAATTTCTTATTTTTTCTTTGGGTGGATTGAGCTAAAATTCGGGGGAAATCCTCTTTTGTTCACATATAAGCCGCACTGGACTATAAGCCGCATGTTTAATTTCCATATGTAAGAGAATGTCCACAAATTAAACAATATCATAAAAATTCAAGATTCAAGAATTTTTATTCACCATGTTTGGGCGAATCATGAAAAAAAAATAATGAAAAAGTAGCGGCTTATGGTCCAGAAAGTACAGTATTTAACAATTTAAGATTTTCCCACTTCCTGCAGTGGGGGAGGTAGACACTCTCCATATTGGAGGATCATATGGTCTTCTCAGTTGGCTGAACTCTTCAACTTCTGATAACGTGCACATACATAGCCCTTGTGAGCTCCAGCTAAATTCCTCTGATAGTGTCTACGTACTTCCGCACATAAACACACCAAAAAAAAAACGCCTGGTGAGACAAGCTGCACTCGGCTGATAAAGTGCTTACACCTTTTTGACATCTCATTCGCTTGCTTCCTGCCCTTTTCTCACTCATGCATATGAAACTTCTCATAGAGACAATTATTTAAATAAATATTAGTTGGCTGTAAGATATAAACTATATACGTTGAGAAAAATCAGCTCCTCATTGTGCCTGACAAAAAAAAAAAAACTTAGTCATGCATTTCGCAGCTCATATTGATGTTGCAGCTATTTCCAGAGGTCTATTAGACAGATGGAAACAACAAAGGGGTGCGAGAGAAACATGTTGCTATGGTAGCACCCAAATGAGTTTGATAATAAATAGATACAACCTGAAATATTTTAGTAGTAGTGATGTCACATCTGTTCCGAAGACACACTCGGAGCCAACCAGGTGTCTTTTAAAGATGACAAACTAAGTTAGATATTCTCAATCTGCTCCATGAATCACAGCAAACCACATTAATCAACACAGATTGATGTTTCCAATTACATTTTGGTTTCAAGTCTCATTAGAGTCTCCAATGCTGACCATAAAGAGAACATCTACCTTCCAAGGTGATTGGTGAGAACCAAATCCTTTTTTCTGGTACACTTTTGTGTCGCTTTGGAAAACAGTTGAGTTTAACTTGAGTTAATACCAGATAGACAACAATAGAACAAAATAGTGAAAATAATCTTTACTCCTTCAAGCACATCAAAAGGTTTCATGGTTTTCATCTGAGCAGCAGGGGAGCGAATCACCAGGCAGACTAAGCTCCGTAGCTCCCTTTCATGAATTTTCCAATACCGCTACACTTTTAATGAAGTCAAATTACATTGAAGCTTCCAAGGAAAGAAGAAATTAATTCAATCCTAGCAGAAACTGGTTGGTTACTTTATACTGGTATGAATCCAAGAAAACATCTCCGTCCGGTCTTGCAATTTGACTTTGCAGAACAATTTGAAATTCCCGTTAAACTGAATGAATAGTGTAAGGTGACCAAAAAAAAAAATGACCACAGCGCATCTATGCAAATTGGAGCCAACTGTCAAATACACGTTGTGACATCTCCAGGGAGCATGTGTAGCCTAATTTGCAAGCCGGTGAGGTGACACGTGGATGTGTCTGGGGAGGGAAGAAGGAAAGGAGGGGCACACTGTGGCCTGTGGCACTGCTCCCTCGCTCTTTCAGTCTCTGCCTACGTTTCTGTCTCTGGAGATCTCTCTCAAGCCGTTCGTCCTCGCTTCCCCTTTAACTTTTCCGTATCCTTTCGCCTTTTAAATCCCCCATTGCTTCTGTTTCCTGTCCCATCTCGTTTGATGAGCAAGGTCGGAGGTGGTGGGGTGTAACGCTGATTTGCATAGGAATGCTAAGTGGGCTAACTACTGGTGCTTGGGAAAAGGATGAACATATGGATATTTTGTGGAAAGGGGTAAAAAAAATTGGGAATCGAAATGAATACATCGCCTTATTCCAAATACGGCTCGACTAGGGCGGAAATTCATCACTCGCCAGCGACACGTCGTAATGAAGCTGTCGTTTGTCTGCCTAATGGCACCTAGGCTCCATCTGTCACTTGAAAGCCAACGCCGACATGCGGCATTCACCTTGCCAGCTCGTCTTTGCTGACAGAGAGCCACACGCGTGACCTTTGTCTCCCAGTACGTGGATGTGTGTTTTCCCGCTAAATCTCTTAGCACACCGCTGCGCTCTCACCGCTAATGCACGCCACTGCTCCAGTTTTGTTGGGGTGTACGTTACATATGACCCGGTTGTCATGAAGCTAGGTGTGCGTCTTTCCAGTCGGACAGCTGGAGCTGAGCTCGCAAGTCTGTCTTTTGGGAGCACTTCATGGCTTTTGCTTCTACTCCTGTGCCAAGGCCTAAAGGCGAACAGTTAACCTTGGGTATATCTAGACCGCTATGCACCAAAACACACCCAAAGTCATATTCACATTGCTAGGTGTAATAAAGTCCAAGAGGTAGACAACCACAAGTTATCTCGATTCCTGCAAACAAGTGGTTAAACGCAATCGATAAAAGTGAGCAAGCTGGGAAATTTCATCGATTTTCACGATGAGCTGCGTTCCGCACATGAAAATATTGATGAGCAAATATAAAGTTGAAATGCAGCAACTATAATGTGGTTTGCATTGACACTATCCAAGGGGGGGCTAAAAATAATTTAGCCTTATGCCAACAATATAGTATATCTGTCAGGAATGTTATTGGTGACTAAGCACAAAGTACCCCCAAGTTAACACCTGTGAAATACGGTGGATATAAAAATATTAACTGCATTTCCCCTCATTTAACACGACACGTTGTAATGTTTATACCTAGCATTGCACAAATGTTATGAGATCAATTCTTGTCCCTCGTAAAGTTGATGTTTTAAAAGAAGCGAGATCGCAGTGTGCCTGACATTTGACCGCTTAAGACTTAAGCGATCTGAGGTGTCAAACTCATTTTTTTTGTGGGCCGCATTGTATATTTATTATATATAATACATGTATGAGCACCTCATATTATATACAGTAAAAGCTACAAAACAAACTGACAAATAACTCGTTTTCAAATCAGATGAGTCATAACTGGTCAAATATTTAAAAAAAATAGATATTAAAAGTGAAGACAATTTGCAATTCTAGTAAAGACACACGAATTTGATGCACAATTTGTCTTCGCGGGCCACATAAAATGATGTGAAATTTAGCGCAAAAAAGTAATTACGGAAAAAAAAAAAAACAGCTGCCCACACAATCATCCATGTCAAGAGGCCACACATTTTACATAAATGAATCCAAGGGAGACAAGTTTTGCATGTCCTTATTTTATCTACTTCCATATAAATTACCTTTGCCGTTATCATTAAGATATATATAAATAAATAATATTTTGCTCTTTTCCAAATTAGTAATGTAGTTCCTGGAAGTGTCAATGATGCCTCCTGTGGGGGGGGAGGGGCTAAGCAGTCTGATTAGGGTGCTGGCCAAAATTACACGTGCTGCATCTACGTGGAGTTAACAGCAGCAGTCTAACTGCCACTTAGGGACATAAAAAAAAAAAGCATGCATAGAATTGACTTCACAAGTGCAAAAATATCGGAAGTTAGAATTTTAGGTTTGTCTTGATTGCTTCATGCAGGTATACTCGTGACACAGCATGCCATTCAAGTGCAATCAGCATCGTGTTGACAGTAAAATATACATCTTGCATGTTCATTTTCACTGTAATCTACATGATTATGTTCAGCCCACATGAAACCGATAAATTCTAAAAATACAGCAAAGTTTAAAATACAGGAAACTTTTTCTCACAGGAATTGAGTCAGTTTTAGTCGAGTTCAGTGGGAGGGTAACTCAAAATGAACTCTATAAACTCACCTGACAGGTAGATGGATTGCTACTGTATAATTGTTTCAATGCTTGTTCAACTTGATAAATGTACAAAGAGAAAAGTTGAGAGAAATAATCAAAAATGATTAACTAAAATGTCCCCACAGCATTGACAACAATATTTTCAAAGATTGAATCTTTAGATTTAGACTTTAAACCCACCATTATTCTAACTTGGAATAATATGTCATTTAAGATATTTGTGTAAAGGAAATTTACAATTTAAAATTTTCTACTACTATTACGTAGTAGGTCAAAATGTATTTCCACTAGAGATGGGTGAATACCGATTCCAGGTATCGGTATCACTACCGATATGAGCCTTATCATTAGATATCGGTACTTGCAAAGACGGCCAATACGGATAATTATGATAATTTTCCAATCAGGAATGGCAAATTAGAAGTCGAGAGAATTTCCATTAATTTCATGCAATTTAAAAAATTGCCACATTGAATGGGCTTTAATTAAAACTGTCATTGTTTATGGGGGTGATAATCGTGGTATCGGCACTTGGTATCGGGTTGGCAAATTGAACGAATATGTTTAAATTTGTAAAAGTAGATGTCTGTGTTCCACTTAGTGCTATAAATTAAAATCAAATAATTACAAAAGTCATAGAAAAACCTCTATTTAAATTTAGTTGAGCATTAATATTTATCGTTTTCAGCGTATTGGTGCCACAAAACCTGTCTTGATGTCATTATCCGGACAGTTCAACTCTCCTCATTTGTCTTTTGTCATATTATTGAATGAACACAGTCAGAGGTTATAATTGCCAGCATCCTCCTCATCCTACTTCCATCCCGCCATAAACAAATCAATGCTACCCTGACAAACAGCATCGCTAGCAACGTGCATCATGTTCCGATTAGCAGAGCGATAAGATGATGCGATGAGACATTGACCTCTAGACGAATCATCAACACGTACTGTACTGTAAAAGTCAACGTGTACCTGCAAAGCTGTACCTGGCATGCATACTAAAAAGATACAAAACTGGCCAAGACCGGCTAACTGCATATAACATCCAGATTTAAAAATATGCAAATTAGGGTACCGGGGTGGTTGTGGCAGGAGATTTTGGGGGGTTGGTCTCACTCTAAGAAAGCCCAAGCCACTTTCATTTTGCATCTTCAATTTACACAGAGGAAATAGCACCATGAGGGTAGCACTATGTGAAGCGAGAGTTAATGATATGATAATAGATGAATTTCACCTCGAGGTCATTCAACAATTATCTTCTTGTCAATGTAAGAGCTCATCTTAAAATTGAGCTTCGGCCTTCAGCTGCTCTTTAGAAAGACGTGTTATGGAACGAGTGAACACTGTGCTGTATGAATGAACACAGTACATGTATACATAAATTGTTTTTATACTGCAAGACACTAATCTCATATTTATTTCATTTAACGTATTTTCCAGACTACAAGGCGCGCCTAAAAACCTCAAATTTTCTCAAAAGCCGACAGTGCGCGACTATAAGGTGCACTGTCGGCTTTTGATAATTATTTTGTGATTATAAAGTAATTTGTTGCGTCTGAAGTTGAAATAAAAAAGATAAAATGGAGAATGATTTGATTTAGATTAAAAATCTGACATGATGCATTAATGGTGCACCTTATAGTCATTATATAAGGGCAAAGTTTTAAATTGGCCGTTCGTTGAAGGTGCGCCTTATAGTCCGGTGCGCCTTATAGTCCGGAAAATACGGTATTATTTATAATTTATATTTATTATTTTTTTAGAATTTACATTGTTTGCAGTAGGAATTTTTTTTAACATATGTAATATCGTGATGAACACCTGATCGTGACAGGAATGAATGTTACTTTATATTAAAACACAAATAATGCATTAGCAGTATGATAAACTTGTGGACAGGTCTGACAATTAAAAGACTCCCGTTTCCTCACTCCAATATTCCTGTTCAACCGCAACCTGATGGAGTCAAGACTTACCAACCACACACTAAATCGACATCCTCCTTTATGCATGGTGAGTTCTCACTTGCAACGCAGTTACAAGGCAGCAGGAGAAAAAAGGAGGGGAGGGGGGAAGGGCAGAGGAGCAGATGCTTTTGACAGTGTGCGGGCAATAAGGGTCACTATGACTGAGAAAGAAATCAGCTATGCTTCAACACACAAGGACTTGTGCGCGCACATGCAAAACCTTGAGTGAGTAATGGGCTGGCAAAAAGGGCCTAGGGCCAACCTCACTGACGCACACAGACTCAGCACACACTATAGGGAATAACGGAAATGTAAATAATCATCGTCACTGTCAACTCAAAATTTACTAAAATATAAAAAACTAAATGACACATGACCTCTGCTCATAATGACTCAGGTGAAGTTGCAGGGGGAAAAAAAGAATGTCCTGGCACGCTCAGCCATTTTCTCCCATGCTATGATGGCACATATGACATCCCAGCGTGCTCCCCCCCTGAGCTTGCCTCAAAAATGCACGCAAAGCCTTTCAAAAGCATTACACCACCGACGGAAGACACGTTTATTGCGCCGGACACTTTGGTGAGAAGATGGTTTGATTCGCAAGAGCGAGCGAGGGAGGGAGGCAAAACAAACGGCGCTGGCCGTGCGTGGGGCTCATGTTGCTGTGGAGACATTTCAAGAAGTGGGGCACAAGAGCGAGGGCATGCTGAAGTAAACAAGGTTTGAAAATAGCCTGCGATAAAACAGGCATGGCACGTTTTTCCTTTGGAACACCTGGACGCTGCAACACATACCGTATTTTCCGCACTATAAGGCGCACCGGATTATAAGGCGCACCTTTGATGAATGGCCCATTTTAAAACTTTGTCCATATATAAGGCGCACCGGATTATAAAGTGCACTTTTGAGAAAATTGGAGGTTTTTTAGGTGCGCCTTATAGTGCGGAAAATACGGTACATGACAATAGGCAAATGCAAAGAGTTTGCATGGCTAATATTTGTAATATGTCATTAGAACTAAGATAACCAAATGCCAACACCCTCGTGTGCATGGACGTCAGGTCTGACATGTATCGGGCATCTCCAGACTGACAGCAGTCTGCTTGAATTACTTTCACAGTTACAGTGATGCATTTGACCCAAGTGTTTATCACAGCCGTGAGAAGACACCAACACTCCTACACACACATATTTAAAAAAAAAACACACACATGTTCACCATGACACATTCCACTATTTCCTCCATGACACATGAAAGGGGGGGGGGGGGGGGGGGAAGAGCGGCCCTCTGCTGTAATTGGGTCCCTTGTCAACCAGCAAATTCATGTCAGCATTGGTCACATGGGATAGTATTCTAAATGGCATCAGTGTCCTACTTTGCAGGTATGCACGTTTGCTCGTGTGTGCATGTGTGAACCGAGACCTAAAAAGTATAAATGAACTGGATCTTGTAAAAATAATGTCAAACTGATATTAAACAATATTTACAACCTATGGGATCAAATTTCAACATTTGATTAGGTCACACGAACAATGGTAAGGATAAAACTGTCCGACGTGAATCTAATCAAGAATTACTCATCATTCCGACCTTTAGATAATAAATACAAACCATTCAAGAAATGTCATGTTTTGCCTCGATGACTCACTTTGTTTGAAACGCTGCTCAAATTACTCGCGTGATACGGGTTAATCAAATTGTTAATTGCGTAAAAAGTGTGAACGAACCCGACAGTAGGATTAAGATGTACAAAGTGTGCTGATTAAGATTTAGGCATTATGGTATCGGTACTTGCGACGATACCAATATCACCTATTGTGGGTGATTTATAATCATGTTTTCCATTAATTTCTTGCAATTTTGAGGAAAACTGTCGTATCAGGATATAAAGGTTGGATTTTATGTATCAAAAGTACAATTGGTATTGTTGCTTGGTATCGGTATCAATGACTATCCAGGAATTGAGTACTCGTACTGGTATCGGTCTGATATCACAACATGCCTTAAGGCTTGACTCCACTGCCTGTTGGTATAATCCAGTTCTACGAGTACCATCTGAGATTGTTGCGTAATGAAACAACATGACAATGACTGCAGGCATTAAACTCTGGAACTAACTAGAAAAGCAAAGTATGAGAACCGCGCAAGATGGCCTGTGAAAAACAGCCGAAGAGCTTCAAGTGAGAAGATGATACTTAACAGGGAGATGATGACGATCACGCATTTGGTCAGCGTCATTTTTAACACCGTAGTATTAGAGTGTCATGGCTGACGTCAGAATCCGGGTCGTTCCTCTGCTTTGGTGTCTTTCCCTCCCAGCTCCCAAAACAGGAAACACACTCCGATATAAGTAACGGAAAATTATGCAACGTGCTGTCAGAGCAGATTTGCTCCAAAACAAAAAGTTTTTTGGGCTAAGAAAAGAAAGCACGTGCTTACGAAACACTTGGCTGCAAAGGTACAATCGAGGATGTAGCGCTAGCGTCGTACATCATCTTAGCCAGGTTGTCTTTTGGGAACTTTTTAAATATCCCAAGACCTCCTGCATGGTTCATTAACACAGCCAGGAACAAAATAGGGTTGTAAAGTGAGCATGATATAAAGGCTAGTTTGTATTCAAAAGTTTTAAATTGCTTATATAAAAAAAAAAAAATAGTATAACATGAACGAGGACTCAAATTTCCCACCTACCTGCTTTACAAATAATAAATACTAATTACCAATATTGTCTCTCAATGTAAAAAAAAGCAGAGGCTTGCAACAGATTGACTCCAACTCATAATCTTTTATGCTGCAGCCAGGACGGAAAGTTTATCGTTTGTACTTGCTCATGCAATTGAGTGCAAAGTGAGAATGCTGTCTGCCTCTGACAAATTACTTCTATTTGGGTGGCCTTCGAAACATATCCGCCACACTGCAAAAGTTTATCAACCTGCAGAGGCGGCAAAGATACGAGAGGCTGATGAGAACCTGCAACCTCTTCTTGTGCTTGCCGGATATACACAAGCAGGTGCCAACGCAAAAATGCACCTTGAATATTGAGATGCTAGCTAACACATGACAAGTTGCTGCCCTAAACCTAAATTCTGGCAAGGCGTTCAAAGTATTGATTGGATGATTTCTACGTGTAGCCGAGGCTTCTGAAATGTGTCCCGGAATAAGTGTTGATGGATGCGTCTGCAGCCGGGCTCTCAGTCAGCGAGAGGAAAGGCGGCTCCTGGGAACGCTCCAGCAGTCTCAAGGTTATGCGCCTGGCACCAAAACAGATGGACGCCCCTCATCGTAACGCTCTGTAATGTCCGTAGCTCAATCATTCCTCCCCTCTCTCTTTCGCAATAGAACATTTCCCATGCTTGCTGAAAGAGGCTGGACAGCAAGAGATGAATTGTATCGAATGTTTCCACAAGCCTGTTTTTATTTATCCCACCTCTACCGATAGGAAAACATTCACTAGTTATGTTTGGGTTAAAGGCTCAACACATTATGGATGTATTTAACTTTTATTCTTCCATTGAATTAAATGGCAGAGTAATAAATCGTTTAGATCAGGGGTGTCAAACTAATTTTTTTCGCGGGCCGCATTGTAGTCATAGCTTCTTTCGGAGGGCCATCATGACTGTCAATCCAAATAAATTTATGAGCACCTCATATTATATACAGTAAAAGCGACAAAACAAACTGAAAAATAACTCGTTTTCAAATCAGACGAGTAAAAACTGGTCAAATATTTAAAAAAAAAAAGATTAAAAGAGAAGACAATTTGCAATTCTAGTAATGACACACGAATTTGATGCACAAAAAGGTGAAACATGGCAAGATCATTAAATGATTTAAAAGCAAATAAACGTTTTTGGGAATGAATCCAATTGTGCACTGGTCAGTCACTGCTGTGAGGCTAAAAATGGGGCGAACGTGCTCAAATTTAGATGAGCTAGTTAAAAGACGATTTTTCCCTATCTGCAGGCAACTAATGGATGCAGCTCTGACCCCCCACATAGCGTCCATTACAGTCGTCCTACTGGGTAGGGGCAAAGTTATGGACTATTGTTTCAAAGCACTGCCTTGCAAGAATTAACTTGACTGCTGCTACAAGTCAAAACATAAGGGGACTTAGAACTGAGCCCCTCACTGGAGGTGAGTGACTGAAGCATCACTAAAATCAACCGTGCAAACCCACTACTTAAAAAAATAAATAAAAATAAAACTGGCTGTTACATTTAAATGAAAAACAGCAGTTCCTACTTTTCTGAGAAGCCTTTCTACAAGATTGAGTGCATTAGATTTTTTTTTTAATCCACTTGTCTCTCCTTCTACACCACAATCATCTTAGCATGCATTTATGGATCTTGCTTCATGCACTTCGAACAAAAAAAGTCTTTTCCCAGACTATTTCTAAAAAAAAAAAAGTAAATGAAAAAAAAAATGGTACTGACTGGTACAAGAATTGACTTCCCAGCATCTTTAATGGAAAATGTAAATTCCCCGAACCTCTAAAACTGGCCACTTGATACTCATAAGTACTGTTGGTCGCTGACATAAGCGATCTTCATCTTCATCAACAATCTAACTGTACGATGCAGCTAGTGGACAGCGAGTTTAATAAAGCCTCATTATGCATCAAGGCGTACGTACACTTCCTGACAACTCAAGATTTATTGTATAATAACAAAGGTTCATGATAACGACATCCGTACAAGCAGAATCAATAACTGTCAGCGTTAGTTTACTGGTTCTGTGCTCTGTCTTCCTCTTTGTTTACCACGTCCCTGACTGGGTAAACAATGCTGTGACCTTTGCAGTGATAATTCAGTTACGTAAGTTGAGTAATTGCTCTGGATGTGGAAGGGAAAAGAAGTCTCCGCTACTTTTGTTTTTCCGACCGCTCCCATGTGGCTTAAATGTAATTCTGAAGTCCCGTAGTTTCCGCACTATAAGGCGCACCGGATTATAAGGCGCACCTTCAATGAATGGCCCATTTTAAAACTTTGTCCATGTATAAGGCGCACTGGAATATAAGGCGCACCTTCAATGAATGGCCCATTTTAAAACTTTGTTCATATATAAGATATATATACATTTGGCCTACGGGCCGGACTTTGGACGCACCTGCTGTAGTGGCTCAATATTGGTCCATATATAAGGCGCACCTGATTATAAGGCGGCTTTTGAGAAAGTTGGAGGTTTGTAAGTGCGCCTTATAGTGCGGGAAATACGGTAGTCATGTAATCCGACAGTTTCTTGCCAAAATCAGTGATGGGTATGCAATGAGTGGGAGGACTATCATAAACTCAGTGAGCCAAGTTGGCACAAAACCCTAAAATCTTGCTTTGTGTCTTCTTCTCGTGAGTACCACATCCACAATCGCAAAGCGGGGGCCCACACATGAGGAATAAAAAATCTGAGCGTAGAATGTTCCTGGCTGCTTAGATTTACTCCACACGTTCAGCCACCTAGAGCGCTCTTGCCTGCAATGAAGGGACCCTTTACTGGCAAAAAATGTTCATAGGATGGATGGAGTCAGGGAAGCAGACAATTACTGCCATTTGCTGCCAGGCTATTAGGGAGGAGGGGGCGGAGAGTGAAGCTACAGTGCTCCCCTACACTGCTAATTAGAAACCCTCTCAAAGCAATGTGCTCAGTGAATAAAAAGCCAGAAAGCAAACACGCAAGACAAAATATGCCTCTTATCATCCACATTTGATACGTATTTGCTGAATTTGACTAAAAATAAAAAGGTGTTGCAGTAAATTTGATTTGGTTTTTACTGTCATCTTGCAATTTATCCCGGAGAGTGAATGAGCCATGGGGACACACTTGGGACGGGTAGAGCAAGAAGCCTGAACAAGAGACGAGGCAGTGGAGGAAAGTAGCAGGAAATCTGATTTCATGCTCCAGGGATTGTATCTCATTTTCTCTCAGCACCGAGGGACAGTGTGCAGTCGTGCATATGCATTTAGTGCCCCCTGGTGGTGACACACCGAAAAGCACAACCAGACTTGAATTCAGCTATTATGCATGTTTTTTTTGTTTTTTTTTTCAAGTGAGAGGAAGCCAAATCCACACAGGAACATCAAAAATAGGAATCAAACCACAATCTTATCAGTCCAACAGAGATTCAAGATCCTTAATTTCAATAAAAGCTGAGACTGCCAGCAGATCTAAATATTTCTCTTCATACTTCTAAACAATATGTGCACACCAAAGGCCTCAGATGCCTATAAATGTCTTTGTGCAATCCACAAAGATCTGCAATCGCGGTTTTGAAGGTAACGTAGAACACAGCAGTACTCACGGTCATTGCAATGAGTCCCTGAATAAGACGTCATGGAGCAGTCGCAAGTGAAGTTCTCCCACTGTTGGATGCACACACCCATGTTGGCACAGGAGTCCTCCTGGCAGGTGGTGCTCGGGCCTGCAAATGGGAAAGAAGTAGAAGCGTCACCAAAATAATTTTGAAATATAATCAAGTAGTCGTAGCCATGCAGAAGAGAGGTAGTCTAGAAATAAATATGTACAGTAGAAGAAGAAGCAAGCAGTGTCACCAGAAGAAACCAGGGGCACAGAAAAAAACAACTGATTCATTCACAAAGCCCTTTTTTAATTCTGAATATGTTCCTGGTGCCTTTCTTATGGTGACAGTCAACATCTCAGATCATTTCTTATTTCTGCACAAGTGGACACGCATGCAATTTTCTTCATTCCGACGGAAAGTGTTTCAGAAGTTTTATCCGAGTAAAACTTCAAATGTTGCATTTCCTCGGTGAACAAGCAAGACAAAACAGCGAGAAAACATTCACCCATAAAATGACAAAATATGTTACGAGTATTCTCACAAGGATTTAGTGGGGGGATTTTTGAAAACAGAAATGCTTAAATATTACTTTGAGACAAAATTGCCAGGCGTTACTAGAAAACTATATTCATTTTTATAATTGGATTTGTATATGGTATCTTGATTTTCTGACTACTAAATTCTAGTGAGAACAGGCTTTCCTCTCAATTAGCTTTTCTCAAAATATTTTTTTTTGAGAATACACAATGGACTTGTCGACTTAGATTTAATGAGGCACGATAGAAAGAAAAAAAAGACCACAGTGAATATCTAGTAAGCATTTTAGCCAAAAAACTATTCAAAATGAAACTAGAGGTGCGTTTAATATCCTTCAACACTTAATAAATGGTAGCGTTGATTTTTGACTACATATAGTGGGAATTCAGAAAAGTATGAGTTCACAACGATAACCCCTCAAATCAAAATCAAAGCAGACACTGGATGAAAATCTGAAAAGAAAAGTCAGAAAAACAGTAAAGACAAGTGAAATAAAATAAAATCCAAGTATGGAAGACAAATGCAAGTTAAGATTTTGGAATTACACACTAAAGTAGTAAACATCAAGTTTGCCATCTGAAAGTACAGTGCAATGCATTATGGGGAATCATCAAGCCTTTTATTAAATCAAAAATGTGTTTATAGATGTGAGTCATTGATTTTGGACTTTATTACTTGCTAGCTTTCTGACACCAATGATATTGAGGAGATATCTTAATTTTTTTTCTTTACTCCTTAATAATAAGGTTCAATGACATGATGTTTTGAACTGCTTTTAATTGATTCACCTTTTCCAAATTTATAGGTGTAATGATGGCCATCAGTACTAATATCTTTGTATTTTTTTTTTTTTAATGTTCTCTTACAGCCCCCTTTTCCATTTTGTTTTTATCTCCACGACACTAAAGGGGCAAGATTGCCTTGTTGACACCCGTGATGCATTTCACACTGCAGACTTTCAGGCAAGCCAAGACGCCAAGTTTAGCCCTCTACCTTGCAGATCGGCTTTGGTGAAACCAACTTTGTAAGAGCAGGAAAAATATAGTTGTAGTTTAAAAAAAGAAAGAAAAGGGCAAAAAAACAAAGGGGAAGATGTTAGTAGAGGCATTGCAAAGTGTATTGAGAGCTGGAATAAAACCTTCAGTAAAATGCAAATCCAGCCCAATATTTAATTTTATTTCAGTTAAAGTCTGTCTATTGTTATTATATCGCCCTCTAGAGGTATTGAGAACATATTGTATTAATCATTATGTTTCCATTACTGGCAATGAGCCCTATTTTTTTTTTTCCAATTCTTGACTGAATTACTGCGCCAACATTTCTTGCTTATTAAATAATTACTTTTAGCAAAAAGGTAAAATATTCAAGCAGAAATATTCTCAAACAATGAATAAAAGTAGGAGGGAGGAGGGGGTGTCAAGTAAGCAGCATTAAAAGAAGCTTCCGGAAAACACTAATTAGCCAGATCATTTTGTAACAGGCTACAGGCAATTTGTACCTTCACAGCCCCGTTCAATCTGCCCACTGCGGAAAAGGGCATCGCTGATGAGATCCGGCAGGCGGCCGTTGAGGTCAACTGAGGCCAAACAACCCTGGAAGCCTTCACGAGAAACCACCAGCTTAGGGAGGTTCTGATACATGTTAGGTCCCAGACCTCCGACAAACAGATCACCTAAAGCGAGATGAAGGTAAATGAGCATCATTAGCGGTGACTTATTATTTCACTAAACAAGTCACGGGGGGCTTTCCAGAGATGGAGAGAAGTCGTTCTGTATTGTTTTTTACAGCCTCGTGATAATTATGCACAATCATAATAATTAAAATGACATTATACTGCATTTCGTTTAGCTTTGTTTTATTCCTTTCTTTAATACTCCCCCTGATGTAGTGAAATATAAATGTCTTTGTCACTGTAGTAATTACAAACCAAACAGTGTTGCCAATAAATTGCAGACTACGTAAACACGTTTGTGTTCTAAAAGTCTATTAACATCCGTACTGTAAAGTGTCCAGTCAGGTCCAATAATAATTTATTCCACCAAAGGTGAAGCTGGTTGCCATGGCTACGACGGTGTTTAGATTCTGTCGTAATTATACTGGTCCTTTAATTTCTTGACGTATATTTTGTTACACTCATTTTCGATTGAAATATTTAATTTTCACAGATTACCTTTTAAATCAAGGTTCTTTGCTCCGTTGACATTCTGCGTGACCGACTTGGCGTCCACTTTGAGTGTGTGCGTATTGGAAGCATCTCGTGTGATCACCACGTTGTGCCACTGGTTATCATTCAGCGGGTTGTCGCTGTTGCCCTTTAAGAGACTCGGGCCATTCCCAAGATCAAACACATAGTGGATGAACCTGTGATACAAAGCAGTGCGGGATTAATAACCCCTTCCCGAAACCAATCAATGGTAATGGCAAGCATTCTGCAATGGGAACATTTCGAGAGGTCAACTCATCGACGACATCGTTGTAACAATCCTCTGTGGACGATCACCCAACTCACCCTTTGACCAGTTCGACAGCAATAAAATCGCTCCCGTCGCCGCTGTTAAAGAGGATGAAGCCATCGGGAGAGGTGGTTTTGAATTGAAAGAAGAGGTGCATTGTGGTGTAAGCTTGCAGAGTAGCCAAGCCCAGGTAACTGCCCTTGGTCTTGAAAGTCACCGGGTCGGCAATGATGAAGCGCATGCCGAAACGGGCGTTGAGTTCGCAGAAGTCAATGTCGCCGTTCTTGCACATGTCGATGTACTGCATACCGTTGAATTTGAGGCCCTGGAGGGGAATTATTTATTTAATCAGCACATCGTAGTCAAAGTTTCCTTCGGAGGGCCATTATGACTGTCAATCCAAATAAATCTCATATTATTTACAGTATAGGCTACACAACAAACTAGTTTTGAAATCAGAGACTATTATGAACTGTTCAAATTTTTAAAAAGATGAATGTAATAAAAAATTGCTAGAAATTATTATATTTTTATTTATTATATTTTTTAAAAGTGAAGACAATTTGGAATTTTAGTATTGACACAAAGTCGATGCACAATTTGTCTTCACGGGCCAAATATAATTACACATCGGGCCAAATTTGGTCCACGGGCCAGAGTTTGATTAATATTCACATTTTTAAAACGATGAATGTAAGAAAAATTGCTAGAAATTATTATATCTTTAAATATCATTGTGTTTTTTAAAAGAGAAGACAATTTGGGATTTTAGTCGATGCACAATTTGTCTTAACGGGCCAAATATAATTACACGCCGGGCCAAATTTGGCCCACAGGCCAGAGTTTGATTAAAAAGATTTGGACTTGATTACCTGGAGGTGTCCTATAAATGAAGACGGGGCAGAGGACACAAAGCGCCTCTCGGTAAGGATGCCCGTCTCCACATTGTTGAACTCGAGACGGGTGTGATCGCCTACCATCAGGCCTAAAAGTCAAGAGGAAAGGCGTAAAAATATCAGTATACATAATCATAAACAGAAACACAGCAAAAGAGATTAATTTAAAAAAAAATTCAGAAAATACCTTCAGCCATGTCATCATCCACAATGAGCTTGATGAATTTACCCCGACGGGCAACTCGCACCGAGTGCCACTCGTTGTCGTTGAGCTTTTGTCCAGCATAAAGAGCCTCAGGACCTTTGCCTGAAGAGGACCACTAGTTAGTCAGTTGGTTAGGCAAGTGTGCAACAAACAAAAATATCTCTCTCATCAAACAACATTCCAATATTAATCATTATTTTCCCGAGGATTTTTAAAACGCAACGGCCCGTTTTCTGTTACTCATGCAAAAAAATGATAAATTGAGATAAATGATCTCTATCTTGTCTCCAGTTAGCTCATTACCACCACCGATATAGTTTAATTGCATCTCTCCATTCCCAAATGTTCACCCTTCTTTCAAATTACAAACGACAGATTATCATAACATGAATAGTTAATGAGGAAACCGGTCAGGGAGGCAAAGGGACATTCGAATCACTGAACGTTAGAGGGAGCGCTTGTATCATGACAAAAGTTGATTAACATATCTTCATTTTGGTTTTTACAATAGAATTATAGTTACAGCTGGATTATTAGTTTGGGGATTTAATTGTACACAGTTATAATTCAAGATACCGCTTGCGTCTGAGCAGACCTTGAACAGTGGATATAAAAAGTCTACACACCCCTGACTAATTATTGTGACCTATAAGAGTCTCCTTTATGTCTCACAGAAGGTTCTTATTTATGTATGATTCACTTTTTGCATCATTTCGTTGACCATTGTGTGTTTTTTGGGCCAAAAATTCAAATCCTATTCAAAAATAATATCGGTAAAAACAAATGGAGGGTTCTCGTCTTACGTTATTCACAGCAATCGTATCTTAAATACAGTGTTGAAAAAAATAAACTGCAATTAGCACAATATAATTGGAAAAACAAATGTAGAGTTATTACAGTGAGCATACAGGGAAGTATTAAAAAGTTGTCTACTGAATTAATTCCTAAAATGGGCCATTAAAAATATATAGAGAACATTAAGGCCGATTTGCATAACTTTGATCTCTGGCTATTACTTCTTATCTGTGAAATCCTCTTATCAGTCCCCCGCATGCATACATCTCAGCCCTTTTGCAACTGGCACGCAGGCGCTTCTAATCAAACATTTATCGAAGGAAGGAAGGAAGGCTCCAGAAGAAGAATGTTGACTTACTGGTGTTACAGTTTATCCTGACACAGTCTAGATGGGGAGGGGAGAATAAGTGACAGATGAATTTGCATCCTTCAAAGTTACAGCTGCAGACATCCAAGTGCAAAATAAGGCCACCTTCTGGGGACGGTCACATGATGCCAGCGGCCATTTAAATTTGCCTAATAATATATATAATGGAATTGAGAATCTAATTCTGTTCTGCATTTTTAATACAAATATGTGTACGGTTTAATTTAGGCAACATCGAAATTTCACTTTTATTTTGAAAAACATCCGCCTGGAATTTAATGGCTACATCAATTTTACAATAGAACCAACATATTGTTATCATGTTCAACTATGCAATATATAAAAAAAAAAAAAATCAATTTTGCACTGATTGGTGTGATCCTTTGATATGAGTATTGCACCTCGAGTTGGAGAGTGCAGTTTGAAATTCATGTGACCGGACAAGTCATGTGCCGTCAACCGCAACAGAAAAGTGGGAGCAAACACCCTCGAGCCACGCAGCACCGACACCTTTCAGAAGTCCCGTTGATGCCAATTCAGAAGGTACCAACTATATATTTGCTGCAATGGGAAGTTTACATTTGAGTGCTTGAATGAAGATGCTTTAGAGAAATATAAAAATGTGTCTAGTGGGAGTTATTAGCAGCTACCCGTCAGATGATTATCGTCTAAAAATTGTGTCACGATTCATCTGTAGGTGCGCCAGGTGCTGTGGCATCGAGCTGTTTGTCAGGCGGGCCGCAGGCTCGGGGCCTTTGAAGGGGTGAGTGCCATCTTTGGGCGAGGCGTTAACTAAACCAAGAGAGTCACTCATGGAGGAATTTGCTATGAGAAGGATTCAAAAAAAGGGGGGTAAAAAAGTAACAGACCCACATATCAAGAATGGAGACCAATGTGGAAGCACTAAAATGTTTCCTGCAATCGATTATTTCTAATGTTGCAAAGAAATATGAGATCATTCTGTAAAGATTTGAAATGGAAAAAATGACTGATATGATGCCATGATCAGCAGCAGACAAATTGAGTGTTAGATTGGTGAATGGAGCAATCTCCAAAGACAAGGCCAGAAAAAAATACAGCCAAGGCAAGTCAGAAAAACATGCAACTACAAAAACTGGTTTAGTACGTGTTAGGTCTGATTTGAAGTCTGCACCCAAAAAATAAGGCAAGACGGAAGAAAATGCATAAACAACAAAAAAAAAAAAAAAGACTTCCCCCAGGAAGCCAGTCCAGGTCAGGCTCCAGGGTTTGGGGGGGCGGGTGGGGCTGTATACGATACCTAAGTTGACCGTCAGTTTGACCCTTCCGCTCTCCAACTCCAGTCGTAACGTGTCTGCTGACTCGCGAGATGTGGCTGCCATGAGCAGACCGAACGCCCTTTGGGACATGAAGCGAAGTGAGACATCCTCCGCTTCTGTGTGCACCACATTTGGGATCACCACCTTCATGTACATGCTGCCATCAAAGGAAAGGATGGATGACTCTGCAGGGAGAAAGATACACAAACAGACTGAGTAATGCTCAACTGTAATGAGAAAAACATTTATACCGTATTTTCCGCACTATAAGGCACACCTAAAGACCTCCAATTTTCTCAAAAGCTGCCTTATAATCAGGTGCGCCTTATATATGGACCAATATTGAGCCACTACAGCAGGCGTGTCCAAAGTCCGGCCCGCGGGCCAAATGTATATCTTATATATGCACAAAGTTTTAAAATGGTTCATTCATTGAAGGTGAGCCTTATAATCCAGTGCGCCTTATATATGGACAAAGTTTTAAAATGGGCCATTCATTGAAGGTGCGCCTTATAGTGGGGAAAATACGGTACACATTTTTGCAATGAGAATTGGCGCATCCATTTATTTGGAGACACATAACCTGCACGATGGCAGCAGTATTCATCAAAGTCTGGCGGTCTGATGCGTTCACGTGCTGCTCAGTGCGCAGAAAATTAAATCATCAAGCCACTTCCTGTTTATATCGTTGCTTTAATTGTGTCATATTTTAAAAGGGGTTTGTCATTGCCAAATGGAAGCAATTAGAAATGACTACAACATTATAAACACGATCTCGAAGATGCTGAAACACAACAGGAATGTTCCAAGATACTTGGACAGACTGTTCTGTTCACTTGAGTTTAAAAAAAAGGACAAAACTAGTGTTGGCAAGGGGAGACGGAGACAGAGAAGACTCTAGAAGTCTCTTGAGGAAAGAGATTAAAATGGATATCCATAAAACACATATTTCAATACTGCAGCTCTTAAAGGGGCAGAAACATAAAAAAAAAAATACTTTACAATAATATATTGTGCCCCCACTAGTCTAACCACGACATTCTGATTAATATTACATTTGTGGGATATAAATTAAGCAGCAAAATTCTCTCTTTTTTTTTTATTTATCTCAGGGGGGCGGCCATTTTGCCACTTGCTATCGACTGAAAATGACATCATAGTCTCAGGTCACAACTAATCACGGCCCATTTTCAGAAAATTAGTGAGCATTAAGCATACACTGCAGACAAATCGGCGCACTTTCTGAATAAAACATCAGTATGATTATTTTGCTTTTAATTTAGTCATTTTTAAAATGCAAATAAGCCTCTGCGGGATGCTGCCAAAATGTTTGCATCCACATATTTATGCTAAGAAACACATGCACAGTTTTCTCGGTGAAAGCGGCAATGCAAATGTCATTTTAAATGTCAATTGAAATGATGTGCGTTACCACACACAGTCCAGCTGATGCGACCTTTCATTTTTTTTCCCCCCATTTGTTTTGGCAGTTAGTGTTTATGTCATTATATCCGTGTCAATTCTGTATTTATTTTCATTTCATGAAAACAACAATGCATTAATATCATCCACTCCAAAAATAATACTATTGTAAAACTGTATTTAGGTTACACTGCAAGCCAAAACATCAATTTAGTAAAAGGTCAACAATGAATGAGATTAAAAAAAAATTGTCTTCCTGGGCTTCACAGGAGATAAATTCACACGAATATAAAAATTCACAAGCTGCAGTGATGTGGCGTCAATATGAAACAGTAAGCGGTTTTGTGCAGCAGACATTGAATAGGCTTTACATGGGGATGAGCTAAATCCGCAGAGCTTTATCAACATGTGACAGATATAACCCGCATCGGAAACAAGCCACAAAAGCACAATCTAAATATATATATATTTTCCTTTAGGACATAAATACGCACAGTTGCTGTATTTTAAGCCACAACATCGAAAGTCCTGGACTCAAAACCGCACTGACATTGAGTTTAACCACATAACCAGTGAAAGTCATTCAATGTCATCTCACAAGGGTTCCATAATGCCTCCATAAGATGGATTATTCAAAGACAAGGAGACGTTTGACCTAAAAGGTGTTGACTGTATGATTAATGGCGGTTTGTGATGATTAACCACGGTTTGGTGTGTGGACACACACACGCGCATAAAGGTCATGGACAAAGAAAGGCTGAGGGGGAAAGAAAAAAAAACGTACCTAAATTAGTAAATCATCAGTTTGAGGAATATCCAGAGGGAGAAGTTACTTTCAGTGATTTTCCTTTCCAAACTATTTGCAGTTGTGTCACCTTTTTACAGGTGGTGTGACTAAACTCATTTAAATCGAGAAACAGTTGTCGTGCATTGATTATATAAATTTTGAATTCAGGTTTTCAAAAAAAAATAATTGGAGGCATTCAGAGTGTTGAGGTCATGTACTTTTGCACAATGTGGCACTTCTGAGTTAGATGGTTGCAGATGGAGGCACTACGGCTCTCCACGCCAGTGCTCTTTTTTCATGCACTGGATGGAGGTCTCCAATTTCATTGTACTATGTAGAATGACAATAAAGGTTTCTGATAAACATCTGGTTTACCTCATTTTGTGTACTTGGAGATTGCCATAAACGTAATTTATTTACTTTGTAGCGTAATATGGGATACTTCTGAAACAGCCTGTGAAAGTCACAGCTGATTAGAATGAAAAAAGATCATTTTGTCCCACTTTGGAAGTGTGGGATATTAATTATCATTTTTTATGTAAAAACATTACAATAAAACATGTCAGGATATAATAGTAATAATAAAAAATAATGTAGTATTCGTATTCTAATTAATATAAATAATAATTCAATAATTAATAATACAATAATATATATATAATGATTGCTGTATTATCAGGGATTCATAAATCCCACCGTTAGGGGGCAGCAGAGTATAAGGCCTGTAGCTGCTGTGAAGGTAAGGTAAAAAATAGATTTGATGAGAAAGGTGGGCAACTTGGAGGCGGGCATGAAGACCAATGAAGCAAGTGTGTTTGGAATATACAATATGAAAAGAATTCTAAGACCAAAAAAAAAAAAAAAACACTACAGATGGCCGATAAACAAAAAACTACAGATGGCCAGTATAAAAAAAACGACTGTAGGGTGGAGGTAATTACAAAAGCAAGTTAAGTGTATGACCACTGATGTTCACAGGTAATGTTGTTTCAATGTCAGACCCTTTTTCTCCTTCAGGAGTTTTCAAAAGGGCCGTAACAGTGATGTCACACACTTCCTTCCTGCGCTTCCTCGAATTTGATTCGAATCCTTGGGAAGTCCTCGTGCCAGTGGGACTTGTGCAGTTGTCAATTTTTCAGATGGCAGAAGAGACACTTATTTCCACCGTGTGCACAGGCTCAGTGTGAGAGCGAGAGGGGGAAAAAAACAGAGTTTAAAAGCTTGTGTGCACTGGTGGGAGAAAAAGACGACAAGGCACACGAAGCATGGGAAGACTGAAGAGGCACATTCCCATCGTTCATTCCACATTCGGAGTTAACAGCCACAATGGCAGTGTGGTGGTTTACATAACCTAGCGCGGCGCCTAAGCACACATTTAATTACAAATGGGGATTAGGGAGCAACAAGCATCATGTACACCAAGTGGCGTAAAAACGGCAGCGAACTGGTTGAGTGTTTTTTTTTTTTCTCGTGGGTAAACATTTGCAAACAAATCTCAGCATGTGTCTTGGTTGTATTTCTGACATCCCTTGGTGATGATTTGTTCTTCCTCATCTGCACCCACACTGGCCTTCATGGGCTCAATAAATGTTTGTAGTTGAGTTGCCTGAGCCACTCTTAGCAGCTAGCATAGCAAGAAAAATGTCAGCTCATCATCATTATCCCTGCAAATGATGGGGTGTTAGCTGGTAAAAGGACAAAATGATTTCAAGGTAGGCTTAAAAAAAAAAAAAAAAAAAAGTCCTCTTGCAGCATTGTGCTAAGGGCTGAATTGCCCAATGCGCCTTGAAAAATGTGCGACACGCTTGATAATGTGGAAGATAAGAAAGTCATTATTCCACTCAATTCAACGATTATTCAGCAGTGGGAAGTTGATAAGCGTTAAAAGACAAATGGAACAAAGCTGAGAGTAGAGGGCAGAGAAGAAAGACTTGTTTTCAATGATAGAAATTGGAAGAAAAAAAATTGAAATTGCAGGCCTAGGGGTTTTCTAGACCGGGACAATTGTGGCTTGTCCAAGCTTGAAGTAAACGAAGGATTAATTTAACATGCTTCCCCACACAAGTGAAAAACAACCAAGCACAGAAATCGCTACCGCAAGATTTAAATATATTTTGGAGCAGTAAGTTTTCGTAACCTAAAGAGGGGAAAAAATAATACAAATTACCGTATTTTCCGGACTGTAAGGCGCACCTAAAAACCTAACATTTTCTCAAAAGTCGACAGTGCGCCTTATAGTCCGGTGCACTTTATATATGGACCAAATTCCTAAATTTAATCTGGCCCGAAGCATTATGTCATGAAATCAATCATAAGTGGCCCGCTGAAGATTATGAATCATGACTCAAAAAGACTATGGATCATTATTTTGTGATTATAAAGTAATTTGTTGCGTCTGAAGTTGAAATAAAAAAGATAAAATGGAGAATGATTTGATTTGGATTAAAAATCTGACAGGATGCATTAATGGTGCGCTTTATAGTCCGGTGCGCCTTATAGTCCAGAAAATACGGTAGATGTAAAAAACATAAAATAAATTTTAAAATTGCTGCACTGTATTTTTTTTGTAAATCTAAACTTTTGGCTTTTCAAACTAAAGCTACTCTTGATCTATAAATATCTCAACAATGCCACGAGTAAAAAAAAAAAAAAAAAGAAACTGAAGGTAATTGAGATGAATGACCGCTAAGCTGTTCACAGTTTCTGCCCCTCACCATTCATCTTTCTCCACAGCTTGTCATTGTTTTGTACAATAAAACCCACAATTCTCTCTCGGCCGCACCCACCTGTTTATGTTCCATCAAGTCTACGTATTGGGTTGTTGCCGGGTAGCGAGGGCAAACCTTAAAGTGTGATTTTCATTATCTGCTGAGATAAACGTTCCTGCAAAACTGCTTATCACCATTTTTTTTTGGGGGGGGTGAGACAGTGGATGCTAGAGAAGCCCGAGGATGGTAGTGAAACAAAGGTCAAGAAATTGTAGACAAGGAGAATAGAGGTGGGTAATCGTTTTCAGGGATGGAAACACTTAATTCTTTGCCGGAATCTAAAGATGTCGGGCTTAATCATAAACATGAAAAACTGACTTCAGTCGTCTCACTCAGGTATGATAGCTTCATTCAAATGTCAACAGCTGAGCTGAACAAAATGAAAAACCGATGAAAGGAAAATGGCTGTACAAGGACATACTCGGATAGGCACGTGGTTATAAACCTTGAAATGATATTCTGCACCAAATTATCAAGCTGGTGACAGGGGCGGCATTTCTTTCTCCTGATCAGAAATGTAGTTTAAGATGGAGACACAAATTCCCCGTAAAACCGCCAATGAATATAAGCCCCTTTGAGAAAAATAAAACTTCTTACATACTTAAGTGAATATACTTAGCATGAGCTCTCACCAGAAAAATCTCACAATCAATAGAAGATTACAACACTTAAATAACTTGTAAACAACATCTACAAAAGCAAAATTAAATTCCCTACACTGACGTTTTGAATCTGTGCAGAAGTCTGCAGACGACTCTTGAGCAGAAACGTCGATAAAGTAACCTCGGTGTAGTCACTTCTTCCGACAGCTACGTGTTCCCGCAACCCCACGGATGAGGTCATTAAAGATTGTTTACAGGCTTTAGAAGGTGGAGACAGTGGAAGCTTATTTGAAAATTGTGTTGCCTTTCTCACCTTTCAAGTACACCCTTCAAGGTGTGTAATTTCATTGCTAGGTTACAAGATTAAGTGGAGTAAGCTGGCAGGCATCAATAGGTTCCACAATGAATTCACGGCAAAACGAAAGGGGGGAAGAAAACGATTTTATGGCCAGTGTTTATTATTCCAATGCTTTAAATGAGCATGGCGCAAAATGCACAAATAGCATTTTTTTTATGTATGTATGTATGTGTGTGTGTGTCTTTACTGTAAGAGCTAATGTATTATTATTATTACTATTCATATTTTTACTATCATCATTATCATTATTGTCATTATTATTATTACTATTATCAGTACTATAATTGTTTTTTTTTTTCATTATTTTTATTATTATCATTATGTTCATTACTGTATTTTCCGGACTATAAGGCGCACCAAAAACCTAAAATTTTCTCAAAAGCCGAAAATAAGGTATTCACATACTGCAGCAAAACATGTCAACATCAATGTTTGGCTGTTTCAAAGGGATGTAATTTATGTTCTCGCGTTGGGGCGATCAATAGACACACCCTCTGTGATCTAAACGGTAAATTGTTCACTCATTATCCAGAGAGATTGAACAGGAAGAGAGATGAGGAAAACAAATGTAAAGAGAATTACCGTATTTTCCGGACTAAGGCGGAACCTAAAAACCTCAAATGTTCTCAAAAGCCGACAGTGCGCCTTATAGTCCGGTGCACCTTATATATGGACCAAATTCCTAAATTTAAACTGGCCCGAAGCATTGTGTCATGAAATCAATCACAAGTGGCCCGCTGGAGACTATGAATCATGAATCAAAAAGACTATGGATCATTATTTTGTGATCATAAAGTAATTTGTTGCATCTGAAGTTGAAATAAAAAAGATAAAATGGAGAATGATTTCATTTGGATTAAAAATCTGACATGATGCATTAATGGTGCGCCTTATAGTCCGGTGCGCCTTATATAAGGACAAAGTTTTAAAATGGGCCATTCATTGAAGGTGCGCCTTATAGTCCGGTGCGCCTTATATACGGACAAAGTTTTAAAATGGGCCATTCATTGAAGGTGCGCCTTATAGTCCGGTGCGCCTTACAGTCCGGAAACTACGGTATATTATTGTTATTATTATTACTATTATCATTACTATAACTATTACAGTTTATTTTTATTATTTACCTTTAGAATTACAGTTGTTACGCATGCTACGGATGACAGTTTGTCCGACTACACTTGCCGGCACTCATTCCGAGTGCAGGCGTACTCTCTCACTTCCTGTGGCACTACCTTGTGTGGTACACTCTATATGCAAAGTCCATTTCCGACAGTGAAAGGTGAAGAGGCAAAGGGAGCCTGCTGACTGATCTGCATTGAAGCCATTTCCAGACATCAGCTCAGACCCGGAGCCTTCTACCAGGCTTTCCACAGTTGGGAAACACGGCCACTTACTGTATGTGGGCGGAGGCATCTTGTCAGGGAAAAATGTAATATGCATTACACACGATCCAATCTGTCTCCAGTGGTTTAGTGTGTCTGTGTGTGTTCCATTGCCATATTTGTATTGAGAGTCTGGTTGTGTAACTGCTTGTTATAAAAAGACCTAGAGGGGAGCCTGTCGGTGGGACAGCTTGGTTGCGAGGCTGGCACGAAGATAGACAAACGCACTTCATTACAGGCTAGTTTACCCGATTAAGTGAGCTACTTTATCAGCCGCACAACACGCAGAGTCCTTGCACACAAGTGGGCCTTCGCACAGTTTACAAATAGAAAGCTTTAAACTGCATATTGAATGACAGACCGGCGTCTGGCACGACAATCACCTTGGCGAAGCTAATGGCTGACATCAAATATAGCTCCCTGTAGATTTCTGTTAATGTCACCACTTACAAGTTCAATGTGAATATTCTTTTATACTCAAGTTGTGCTAATGGGGAATATAATTTGTTTAACCTTTTCATGTAATATAATTAAAATGACTCTAGTATGCGTCGAAAGACAAGAGTAAGGGCAAAACCTTGAAATATGATAACGGCAAATTATATATATTTTTTTGCTCTCTTTCGAATGGGACTCTCACAACTAGCTACAATATTAACCCCTGAAACCATAAAGGTGACAAGAATAGTTGCAATAAACATTTTCAATTCCACAAGAGTAACATTTCTCTGGAGGCAACCGCATTGAAGTGTGGTATTGTGCCCTGAAACGATGAAGCTACAGTCATACAATGCTTTATTTTGAGCTAGCAGCTTTTTTTTTTTTATGATTGCGAGAGAACCAAAATGAGAATCTCAGTAGCAGGTATGACAGCAAAGAGAATCTGCTGTCTGTTGAATAGAATCTACTTCTAAACAAAAATTCTAAAATATCCGCCATGATCTAAGCCACAGGTGTCAAAGTCAAGACCCTCAATTCATCACTCGAATTGAAAATTGTCTTCACTTTTAATATCTTTTTTTTTTTTATATATATTTGACCAGTTTGTACTCGTCTGATTTGAAAACGAGTTATTTGTCAGTTTTGTACCTTTTACTGTATATAATATGAGGTGCTCATACATTTATTTGGGTTGATAGTCATAATGGCCCTCCGAAAGAAGCTATGACTACAATGCGGCCTGCGAAAAAAATGTTTGACACCCCTGATCTAAGCCTTGGAATTGGGGCATGCCTCCATTTTTCACTAACCAGCACCAATGTGGTTCCAGTAGAGTTCAGTCAACTTTCAGCCCTCATTATGCCAGAACGCCAACGGAGCAGTCCGCAAAATACACAAACAGGTATAACAAGGCTTGTAAAGGCAGAAAAATCATGCGGCAGCTTTTATTAGCGTAGCGCCCCCGCCTCTTTGTATCGACCTGTTTTTGTAATTTGTAGTCAACTTATCCGAGGTATTTTTTTTTCTTCCCACCAGCCCTACATAGAAGATAACAACCAGCAAATCAGCGAGATGTAATATTTATGTGTACATAGAAAGAAAATAGCTTTCAAAGAGTGATTCTATCATTTAGACAGTTTGACATTTGCAGATTCTATTCAAGTGCTTGCAGATAGACAACAATATTTGCGAGGGGGAAAAAAAATTACTGCATTTATTTATTGATAACAAAACAGAGGAAGGGATTTATTTTTTTAATATTTTCCCGCAGATCGTTTACCTCTACCTGTTATGGATTTGAAGGAAGCATCAAACCAAAAGGTTTGACATTATTGTTGCCTCACTTTGTTCAGCCCTCACACACATTTTTTTGGGGTTGTCACAGATAAAATACAGTAGCTGACACAAGCAGCTGAGGTGCGGTAATGCTACAGGGAGACTTGCAGTAGTTCAGCAAAAAAAAAAAAAAAAGACTTTGTAATGAGCCACTGTGCTTTGTGCACACGTGATGTGAATAATAAGTGACTACTGGGAAGATCTAAAGTCCATCGGACATTTTTTTTTGCTTTAGAGCCTATAGCCAAAGTTCCAGCATCAAGGTGCCTTAGCTTGAGCAGAACACAACAAAGTAGGATATCGTACTATTTCTGTGTGAGCTACTGGAACCAGAATTTCCTGAGGGAGCAATCCCAAGGGAGGAATAAAGTTGAGTGTATTGTGGCAATTGTGTGCACAATAAGATATTTCGATGTTGGAAATGAATTACTTGTGTTGGGACTCCATTTCCCATGATCTCAGGGCTACTTCCAAATCATCTTCGGCAGCTTTCACTGGATGTTTTACTAGCCAACCTTCTAACATTCCTACCGGGCAAGTGTAAAAGTTTACACCTCAATATGTCAGCATTGCTGCATTCCTGAGACAAATGTGGCATTCAGGGAGCAGAAAATTGCCAAAATGACTTTGCCTCCCCCCCCTACTCATTCCATGTCAGTAAAATTTATAGATATTTACAAAGGAGCAAACTGCTAAAAAATGGTGCCTGCTTTTGGAGGCAGCGTAAATTCTAGACTGCTGCTCACTAGTGTGGAGACAGATTGATATTATCGACTAACAATAATTGGAAGTGAGAAGAAAGGTTTAACTTGACTACACATTTAGCGCAATCGCTAAGCTCCATCTTTTAATTTCTTCATAAAAGTTAGACAGCCACCACATTTCTGCAAAGTGTACTTTTTGCCAGCTGGAATTTCATTTTAGAACATGAACAGGATTCTAAGCAAACAGAGGATTATTATTGCTGCTCAATGAACGAGTGAATAAATAATAAAAATACGAATGCATCCAAGCCAGGGCTGTCAAACTCATTTTTGTCGCGGGCCGTTTTGTAATCATAGTTTCCTTCGAAAGGGCCATTATGACTGTCAATGCCTTATTTTCAGGATAGGCTGCACAACAAACTGATGAATAACTAGTTTTGAAATCACAGACTAGTAAAAACTGTTCAAATATTTAAATAAAATAAATCGAATAAAAATTGCTAGCAAATTCGCTATTGTTTTAAAACTGAAGAGGATTTGTAATTTTAGTAATGACACAAAGTCGATGCAAGATTTGTCTTCGGGGGCCACATAAAATGACCTGGCGGGCCGAATCTGGGCCCCCGGGCCTTGAGTTTGACACCTGTAATCTAAACTAATACAACTAAGATTTTACAACATGTTCAGCTCCGACCAATTACAACCCAAAACAAGCCACTTGGTAGAATCTCGGTAATTTTTTCCAAAAAGCTTACACACAGATATTCCGGAAAAAAAAGACTTACCTCTTTCACAAGTGCTGTCCCAGAAGCCTGTTTCAGTGCAGTCACATATGAAGCGGTTCCATCCCTCCTTACACGCCCCGCTGTTCTTGCAAGGGTTGCTGTCGCACTGCTTCCCCATCAATTTACTACAAGACGACTTAATACCAGTCGCGTTCTGGGATACGGCGATCTGTCGAATATCTTTGCTTCGTCCGTCAATAAAAAGATCCCGAATGCAGCCCACGTAGCCGTAGTTTAGCATCGCCGTCCAGAGCTCAGTTGGGAGTACCAAACCTGCACGGGTGTCAGGAAGCCCACCCAGATAAAGATCTCCCTCCAGGTCTAAGATTTCATTTTCTCCACCGGCTGTGAAAGGTGTCCGCCGGGTGTTTACAGAGATGATACCTAGAGGAGGACAAATCCAAGTGACAGATTTCAGTTCTCTGTCAACTCCATAAAGTTCATTCGTGGGCAAGTAACATTTTACCCAAGTGTGATTACGTGCACGTTTCTTACCAATCCCTCAGTTTGCTATCCCTCTATCTATCCATTTTCCTGTGATCCCCACTTTCTTCTCCACTATCTCACTAGGGGCACTGCTGGTGATTAATCAAAGCAGCTGACTCTGACACACAGCTAAATTGGCTCGGCTAACCTGATTTATATACCACGGGCTGCGGTGGCGACTAACACCCGAGCTCTCCGGAGTATCCCGTCTAATGCGGAGATTGCATTGGCTTTCAAGCTTAAGGCAACAGAATTTTCTAGCACCTTTTCTCTAATGCAATCTTTGTTGAATACTTTCTTTAGACCATGTCTTGAAATCAGACGTCTTGCATACTAGTGAGGAGAAATGCGATTTCTTATTACCGTATTTTCCAGACTATAAGGCCCACCGGACTATAAGGCGCACTTTCAATGAATGGCCCATTTTAAAACGTTGTCCTTATATAAGGCGCACCGGACTATAAGGCGCACCATTAATGCATCATGTCAGATTTTTAATCCAAATCAAATCATTCTCCATTTTATCTTTTTTATTTCAACTTCAGATGCAACAAATTACTTTATAATCACAAACTAATGATCCGTAGTCTTTTTGATTCATGATTTATAGTCTTCAGCGGGCCTCTTATGATTGATTTCATGACACAATGCTTCGGGCCAGTTTAAATTTAGGAATTTGGTCCATAGATAAGGCGCACTGGACTATAAGGCGCACTGTTGAGAACATTTTTGTTTTTTAGGTGAGCCTTATAGTCCGGAAAAAACGGTATAATAAATCAGGGATAAAAATAATTCCTTTACCTGAGCGGCCGTCTCTTTGGATGTCCACATGATGCCAGCTTCCTTCATTCACTTTTGCCTGTGTCGCTTTCACCTTGATGGTACCAGAACCCATGTCCAACACAAGGTAGAGAACCCCATCCAGAAGCTCGACAGCAAAGAAGTCCACTTTGTTGGTCTTCTGGGATTTGATATCACGTCGCTCTTGAGGTTTGCCGTGGGTGAAAAGGATTAAGCCGTTGGGCTCGGAGGTTCGGAAGTCGAAGGAGATCGAGCCGACGCGTTTGGTGTTCCATTTTGGCAAGGCCAGGTAGGAATCGGGTGTCTCGAAGTTGATGGGGTCAAGGGTCGGGACATTTTCACACTTAAAGACCACATCGCCCTGAAGTTTCATCTTTGGGTCTACAATCCGAGCCAGGCGGGAAAGTTCCAGACGGATGTCATTGTTTTTGTACACCACCTAAAAAAAAAAAAAAGGCAGGCTTCAGTACGTGCAACATAAAAACAATCAAAATCTTGTGAACCATTTTGATTATTTCGCTGAATAAACTGGTGGATTGATCTTTTGTGCTTTTAACACCATGCGTATTAAATATTATTTGAACAACAACCCTGCTCAAAATGAAAAAGGAGATTGAATACAAACACTTGGCTCTATTATATTGTATTGAACTGTCAGGCAAGTAAGACTGCTGGTATACGGACAGCTCAAAAAAACACGAGCCCGCTGAGGATAGATTCAATATCAGCACTATTTGCCCACAATAAATTTGCCAACGTTTCTTTATAACAAAATATCACTTTAAAAAAAAAAAAAAAAAAAAAAAGACAGTAGATTATCATCGAAATGCACTGAGGCAGAACATTATTGTCCCCTCTACTTTCGGTGGAGGAAGAGAGGCTTTTCCTGGTATATAGGGCAGTGTGTGTGTGTGTGTGTGTGTGTGTGGGTGTGTGTTGGGTCAGCAATAGCGTCACAACGTGCACAGCTGTCAGCAAACAAATATTACTGCTGCTGGATTACTGATAATCCTGGAAGATCAACACAGGTGACCCAAAGAAGGAAAGAGAAACCGGCAAAATGGAGAAAAAGACAGTGGATATAAATTTCTTTTTTTTTTGTGGGGGGGGGGGGGATAATTTTTTTTACCCTGCCATTAAAAATGCTAGCGAATCGACCCCCATTAAGATTGCACGATTCACCCCCCCCCCCCCTCTTGAGCGCTGATGTTTTTTTTAAACTACCTAACCTTCCACTTTAAGTCTACTCTTGGGCAAAAGAAGAAACTGAATAATACATGAAAAAGAAGAAAGCAGTGGGGGGAGTTTTAATGCAACTCATTTGCAATGGAAAAAAAAAAGGTATTGTGATGGTCACTCTGAAAGTTTTTTAAAAAAATGGCTTCAATCCAGATGATTGAATTGTTATCATAAAAGAGGGTGTGACGACCGCTGCCACACGCACCTTTATTATGGTCGGCCATGTTTTGCCAGGCTATCCTTTGACCTATCACTGATCTTCTGGAGCCCATTCATAATGCAGGGAAGTGTAATGACTCCATAAAGCCACGATGCCCCATCTCTGCTCCAGGATGGTGTATTGATTGGGCCAGGGAAGGGAAGGGGAGGGGAGGTGGGGCTAGACCAAGCACACACACTGGTCTATCCACATTTAGAATGTCTCCTTAATCTACTTCATGTCCTCTCAGGCCCCAAACTGCAGCTGCTGACAGATGCTGATGTAGCACCAATTTTAATGAAGAAACAAGAGGATTCTAACCCTTTGAATTAACATGCACATACCACTTAAAGGGTCCGTATGTACAGCAAATGTATTAGTCACATGCTGGGAATTGTGCCATTTCCTAGATTAAGTTAGGAAGACTGCAACTCAAACACTGCTGGTAGTGGGAGGAGTAGAATTTCCTTCTACTAATTTCAAATCAATATTTAGACTCCAAATTTGTAGTTAATTAACTTCAAATCATCTCACGGGCGGGATTAAACCAGTTCACGGTTAACCCTAACCCTAACCCTAACCCACGGGTTTGACACCATTAGTTTCAAAATTTTTGTAAAAAATATTCAGGCTATATTATAAAGGTTCAGTGTCAATGAGCAGGTCTATTTTGGATTTTTTTCTTTTTTTTATTCTCTTCACATAAATTAATTGATTAATAGGAAGAACATAAATATCTTAAAAGAGCAACGACGAATAGGGTGAGGTCAAGTCAGACATTCACATCACCCTCTGTTTGGCCCTCCAGAAATTAAAACAAAAATTAAAAAATAGAAGGACAGGGTTACATTTGCATTTGTATCTGAAGGGGAAAATGTGCAAAATGTGATGACTAACCCAAACAAACGTGTTCCTTTCAAATAGTCTTGCCCTCCTTTCTCCTCACTCTTATTCATTCTTGCCCTTCCTGCTTAAGTCAACTTCCCCGCATCAGACCTCAACTACATGTTTTTTATTCTATACGCCAGTTGAATTTCAATCCCATCTGTCCTCACATTCATCCTCTTCCTGCTCTCAAGTCCTTCTCCTTGATGCTTGATGACAGCGCATGCTCCTGCCACCCCCACAAGTTGCCACTCCACGGCTCTGGAACCATCGACGGGTGCCCCGAGACACCCCAAGGATGGCTTGAATGGCGTGCGGGAAAGGCAAGGGCTTGCGCAAGGCGCTGACAGCATGCTGCTTGCAAACATCAGGCTGACTGCCCACTGGCCTTCCTTTCACGTGGCGGATGGAGAGCAGTGGGCGGAGCCTGTGTGAGTATTGTGTATGGATGACATCCCCTGTAGCCTAAAGGGGCAGATGCATGCAGTGCTGTCTGAACACAAAGGGGGGGTTGTGAAAGCAGCACACTATCTCTCGTTGGCAGACAGAGGAAAATAAGGTATTCACATACTGCAGCAAAACATGTCAACATCAATGTTTGGCTGTTTCAAAGGGATGTAATTTATGTTCTCGCGTTGGGGAGATCAATAGACAAACCCTCTGTGATCTAAATGGTAAATTGTTCACTCTTTATCCAGAGAGATTGAACAGGAAGAGAGATGAGGAAAACAAATGGAAAGAGAATTACCGTGTTTTCCGGACTATAAGGCGCACCTAAAAACCTAAAATTTTCTCAAAAGCCGACAGTGCGCCTTATAGTCCAGTGCGCCTTATATATGGACCAAATTCTAAATTTAAACTGGCCCGAAGCATTGTGTCATAAAAACAACCATAAGTGGCCAGCTGAAGACTATGAATCATGAATCAATCATGATTTTGTGATTATAAAGTAAATTGTTGCGTCTGAAGTTGAAATAAAAAAGATAAAATAAAGAATGATTCGATTTGGATTACAAATCTGTTGTTTTCACTATTTCAAGTTATTGCGATTGCATTAATGGTGCGCCTTATAGTCCAGTGCGTCTTATATATGGACAAAGATTTAAAATGGGCCATTCATTGAAGGTGCGCCTTATTGTCCGGTGCGTCTTATAGTCCGGAAAACACGGTAATAGTATTTTGTGTTCTAATCAATCTGGAGTCATTTGCATCATCCAGGTTAGCAGATGGCTTCATGGCTGCAATGTATGACGGCCACAAAGTACTACCACTGTCAGGCCAAATGGTGAATCACCTCCATGATCCTGTCCAAGCGTGTCACACTCTCAAGGGCCAAGGCATCGCTGGGTCACACACACTCTCAAAAATGTTGCGGCTACATATGCACACGCAAGTTTATTTTCTAAATGGACATCTGCCCTTGTCTTGAAATTAGGACTGGATGATTCTGGATACCACCACAACACGCTATTAGTCGCTTTTGGGTGTTTATGTCTGACAAACAATCATGGTTGGTAATTTTGCAGTTTTCTTTCTTCAGTGTCAAATTTAGCCCTAAACACGCAGGTATATTTGGAAGCGTTCACACATTTGTGTCAAAGGCAAACAGACTTGAGTGGAGAACAGCACCTAAAGCCGCTCAGTGGAAACACAAAACAAAACGATCCAGACAAGGTGACTTTCTCATCTTATTGCTGTAATATGCGTCAGCCACAAATGATGATGTGAAAGAAGGACGAACCGACTACAATAAAAAGATGATTAAACGATTTCCTGGCTCATATGACATCCCATAATCTGCGTTAGGCTAATGTGTCTGCTATAATTTAGCTAGATTTAAATATGCGTTTGTAAAACCATATTCGGCTATGTCCCAAAACACAACAAACACATTTGAGAGGTCTTCATCAGCAGCTACTTCATTTGTTTCATATCGTTGCCCGTTGGGAGACGCTCTCGCCGCACACTCAAGCTGATGCGGCAAATTACATGTGACACGAGCAATTTTTATATATTGTCTCACAGCAAGTATGATGAATTATTTTTAAGTATGAAACTAGGGAACGTTTCATACTCCCTGAGCTAACTCAGCACATTTCATTAGAGAATTTAATTGTATTTATTTATTATTTTTTGGGCTTTCATATACCGTATTGGCCTGAATATAAGACGAGGTTTTTTTTATTGAAATAAAACTGAAAAAGGGGGGTCGTCTTACATTTGGGGTTTAGACAAAGGCTTTTTTTTCAAACTTGAGTCTTGAAAAAGAGGGTGTCGTCTTAAAATCGGGGTCGTCTTATATTCGGGCCAATACGGTAATATTGATTACATTTAAAATAGCTACTGAAGGTCAGAATTAGTCATGGCTTGGTTTTGTTTGTTCTCCTACCTCTTTGAGGCAGCCCATGAAATTGTTGCTAACTGGAGATCCAGGAAGGTCGGCAGTACTGGGGCTCCCACCCACATAGAAGAAATCGTCAGAACCCAGCATGGTGTAGTCTTCTTGGGTGTAGCCAGTAGTGGTGAGGATCCCATCGACGGATATTGTCACCTGTTAAGGGGGGGAGGGGTAGCACATAGCCGATGCGGAAGCATTACAATCTGGGATCGGACCTCGTGCCACATTTTTAAAAACACATCTCCTTCCTTGGTCTGCATTTGGACTTTTTGCACTCCATTTTTCGTCGACTCCCCGATCGTTTTTTTTTGGACCAGACGGCGTTTTGATTTGGGTAATGGATTTTTAGTCATAGGAATTCACAGGACAGGTAAAGAAAATATGGCAGAGGCATATTTTCTTTATCTTTGATGGGGGTAAGAAAATGAATCGTAGGTTTGGTTTTGATACTTTAGGTTGGGGAGGGAGGGTTAGTACAATGTTCAAACCAAGGACAAATTGAGAACACTTGTCTTGGGTTTAGGGATTCGTCTCGTAATTGCAGACACACGTATAAGGTTAACACACACAAAATTCTCCCGCACGCTCCTCTCGCTTGCAGACGCTACACACATGCAAAACAAAAGGGATCTTTTTCACACCACGTCAATTTGCAAACCAACGCCACCACTGTTTAAAAAATAAATAAAAATTCGACACATTTAATTGGACATGTAAGGGAGTAATTGAATGGTAACCATACACAGCTTGAGCAGACCACACGAGGTGCCGACTCTCATGCACATTCAAGACCAAGGCCCATATTCAGAATCTTTTCTCAGAATTGCAGTTGCTGATCTCGGATCAGGTTTAGCTCAAATGCCAAAAATCCTAGATCAGTATGCATATTCTTCAAAATGTTGTGTCTATGGACCCAGGGGTAAGGCGTTAAGGGTTAGATAAGACGCAAACGTTCACCACCAACATGCTACAAAAACACACAAGGGGAGGGGCAAAATGGGTGAAAGTGATTGAATGAAAGATGAGTGATTGAATTATTGTGTTAGTGGTTAATTGGGGTTGCATGGATTATGATGTGGAATGACGTCTGGGCATGCCATGCGCCATAGTGAGTTGGAAACAACTGTCAGAGCTCCCGCAATAAAACTTCAGCGTTTCCAGTTTGAAGTAGTTTTCTGGTTTTTAGGGCTCGGTGTTGAGGTCACCATCTTTGCTGGGATTGTGGAAAGCTTCTGTCAGTTCTGGACGACAGTCCTCACAAAAAATGGGGACTTTTGTGTGAACAAAAAAAAAAGAACAAAAGAAATTGCCCCGGCAAAAGGCAAAATAGTCAATTTTTGTATTTATTGGAAATCTGCAGAAATGTAAAAAAAAAAGGTTAAAAAAAAAGAAAATAAATAAAAGCTAAAGTGAAAAAAACAGGATGGGGGAATTGTGAGGTAAATAAGAAGGTTGTGGGCAGGTCAGGGAGGAAATTGAGAAGTGAAGAAAGAATTGCCTGGTAATACAAACCCATCTCCTCATTTTTTGATAAGAGTGTCTAGGATGGAACTCAAAAAATAAAGAACGAATAAAAGAAGAGAGGGGGAGGGGACACACGGCAAACCCAAAAAAAAGACAATAAGAATGATATCTACCAGACAATGTAGTTTGTTTACCATAGCGTGTCCAATGCCTGATTGCTTTCCAGAAAAAAGGGGAAGAAAGGAAATCAAAAGAATAGTGAACAAAAAAGGTTGTTAATAAGGATGGACAGAAATCAAATAAAACCAATGATGAAGAATTAGGATGATAGTTAGTACATTAGTTAGATATTGGTTAGTAAAACATGAATTGTATCATGGATGAGTTAGTGCCGCGGTGAATAAACACTACATGATTTGTAGAATATAATAAAGGGTCAGCTTCTAATCACATTTCCTAAAAATCACTGCCAGAAAGCACAGGCAACAGCAGCGTGAAAAAAGATCTTGGATTTGATGATTTTTGCAGCATAGCGGAAATCCATACAGAACCTGTAGTGTTTTTTTTGTTCACCCTGGATTTAACAGCGGCTTTCAAAGTGGGAAAAAAAATGATCGTGAAAAGCAAGGGCAGAATCGAAGAAGGAGCAGACTACACTGTGAGCAATTACATCTTCATCTACACGACTAACCCGTGGCGCTACGGTTTGCTGCAGATGTCAGGAAATCAGCACTTAAGGAACTTGTACTGTTTAGAAGGCCATCTTTGCCTTGCAGACACAACTATTGACAAACCCCCGGCTGCCATAGCTAACGCTAACTCAACACTTGTCTGCCCTGTGTAAGCCCTTTTCAGCAGCATTGATTCATACAACAGTGAAACCATAAAATGAATCCTTTGCAGGCTACCACAGTTCATTATTTTATTTTTACTCTGATATTTATTTATTTATATACATATATATATATATATATACACTCTCTGATATTTATTTATTTTTAAATTTATTTCTTTATTTTATTTGAAATGTTTTTTTATTTTTTTTTTATTTTAACTCTAATAAAAAATCTTTTACCATTATGCAATAAAAGCTTAGTAAATCAAGTCTTTTAGTGCCATCAGAATTACTAAGAGGCATTCCGGAGTTAGAATTGTAAGAAAATAATAATAATGTCCGATTGTACAGTACTGCTCCGCCCTAATGCGAACAAACCACAAAGTGCATCTATGCTAAACGATCCTGTGATAAAATCTACTTATAAAAAATAAAAAAGCCTCATACTATAAATACAGCATTAATGGACTTCTCAAAGACAAACATTTCCTTTTGTCTATATTCCATCTAAACAAAATGCGTCTGAAAGCAAGAAGATCACAACTGCGAAATTGATCAGACGTGAATCCTTACTGTTAGCAAACATTACAGAAGAAAATATTTGGACTAAACTAAGAGCTAAAAAACTGCTTTGCTTTCAACGATTCAAACAGAAGTCAAACAATGAATTAAAAGAAGGTCATGTAAAGAAATTTGATGGCATTTCTCACTGAACTGTGGCAATGCAATGACAACTGATAAGAACATGGTGACATTTTTAAAACCAGCTCTGTCACTCAGCTCATCTGAAAACCCCCACCAGCCACCCCCTCCCTCTCCCCAAAATAATTCAACCTGTTGCCAAACGCCATCCATCACCACTCCCCCCCGACCCCGATTACCTGTCTCAGGTTGCGTGTGACTTTGATATCGTGCCAGGCGTTGTCATTGAATTTTCCATTGACGGGCTCCACGATGGCCTCAAAGGCCCCGGAACCCAGATTGATGACGAGGGAAACGGCGCCATCTTTAAGCGCCAGATTGACATAGTCTGCTGATTTCCCCGTGTGGAGCAAAAGGCCGTTGCGCTGCCACGTCTTGAAGGACAACGTGATCTCATCGCTGCTGCTCTGGATTGGGTTCTGCGACAGGTCGTAACAGAAGTACTCAGAGCCTCGGAAGGTAGCCACATTTTCTTCCCTCGCTGAAAATGACAAGAACAAAAAAGTGGATGTAAGGCATCGGTGTCAAACCTGAGGCCCCGGGGGCCAGATACGGCCCGCCACATTATTTCACCAAGACAAATTGTGCAATACTAAAATTACAAATTCTCTCCACTTTTAAAAAATAGATATTGCTTGCAATTTTTTATTACCAGTAATCTTTTAAAACTGTTTTTATGAGTCTCTGATGTCATAATTATTCATCAGTTTGTTGTGTAGCTTATCGTGTATATAATATAATACAATGAGTCATAATGGCCCTCCGAAGGAAATTATGACTACAATTTTGCCCGCAACAAAAACGGCGTTAGACACCCCAGATGTTCTCGTTCATTAAAATTGAAGATTTGGGGTGAAAGGTGTCTGATGAAAATATTTTCAATTCATATCCACAAACCATGAATAAAACAGAATGACCACTAAATCCAAACCATCTCACAAACACATCCATGTTCCCTTCTGACTAAATAATGAAATAGCCTCTTTAAAAACGGAGAACTGCTTTGCCATGTAGAAAAGGTCGCATCAAGCAAACAGCATAATTACACTTTTGATAATTCCGCAGTTCGCTTACGATCATAAAAGCGCTGTTTGCACAATTGAGGATTTAGATGTCACGTATACACAGACTACTTGTGATGGAAAACTATTGCTATCTAATGGTGCACATGAATCCCGAACAAGCTTAATTTGACAGTTTTACATCACTTCCATGTTTCAAAGTGACTTCTTGAGCCCATTTTTTATTCACATTACGAGAAAGTCAGGATAGGAAATGAGGGAGCTGTTGGAAGGCCAAACCAAAGTTCTGACTTAGTTATTTATAACAATGGGAGTTTAGCCGGTGTGGCTAACACAAAAAATCATGTCCATGTTGCTAATTGGATCCTTACAGAAAGCAAACAGCAGTAGGATAAAGAATATCCATCATTACCTAGAAACAGAAGAATCCACTGAGGTGCAAAATTTCCTCAATGTTCTATTCTCTATTGTGTACACTCACAGAGAAGTCACGAAGGCCACGATATAAAAGGAGGAAAAAAAAAAGATAGATGACAAGAAGAGAGCAAGCACAACGGAAGACTGGCTGAAAAAAAGCTTCAGTTTGTTTGGTTTGGAACAGACTACACGCAAACATGGATGAACATTCGTGTAAAGCTGAGAAAATCTCACACTAAGAATTTAGAAAGAAAATACAGCCACAAAAGAAAGTTGACCAAGGTTACGGGATGACGAGGTGTTGATTCCGGTCACTATAAATCATTCTCTTGGAATCTCCAAGCCTTTCAGTGTAGCGAGGAAATATGAGAAGCAACAAAAGGCCTGATGAAAACTCTCTTGCCTTTGCCAAGGGAATAAATAAAAGCCATTATTGCAACATTGGATACACAACACAGTGGGATTCGGAGAGTAAGATTAAAACCTTTATCTTTACTAATTACCACCATCTAATTGAATAAATCACAGGCACCCACTTAATCATATACAGCACTGCACAAACGTAATATATCAAACGCGGCTGTATGGGAAAAAAATCTATTTTCTTTTCAGTTGTGGTTATAAATCAAATAAATTCATTTATACTGCAAATCCACTACTGTGTCTTAAAATGTGTCTTTAAAATCAATTAAAGTAAATGTTAAGGAATATAAACACAACAAGCCAAGAATCATCCACTTTTTGCTGTAATCATTTTACCAACTTTTACCTCATTACTTAATCCATAATATCTATGATTCTCCATAGCTTCATTATGATATCATTTCAAAGTTGCCATTAATGAATATGGCTGCTATGAATAATACATGGCAAGTGGCTATAATAAAATATTTGTGTACCTCAGCAATATTAAACTAGTTGTAAGTATATACGGATCCATAAAAGGGAAATGTATTGCCTGTTGAGACATGTTCTGCTCAAATCTGTGGCTTTACATTGATCATATACGGGGGGGGGGGGGTCATTTTCCCTTATTTTCGCCACAGACATCAATATTCCATTTGCGAGCAGTATAGCGCGTTCACTTGGGGTTGGGGTTCGATTTCAAAATCCAGTGGAAGCAATTAGTTCGGTCATTATCATCTTTGGCGCTCTTCCGTCCTTAAAGTGACTCTCCACTGCTGTTCAGTGTGACTTTACTGACAGTGAGGTCAATGTAGAAAGTTCTGGTACAACATCTAAGATTATCACAGAATAGCAAAACTGGGCCTCTTGTCTTTGTTTGGGTCACGATTAAGGTGCAGCCAGACAGAAAACCACTATAGCCACTCTCCTGGGCATTAGTAATCTAATCTGTGAAATTAGTGTAAAAAATACTGTATTTTCCGGACTATAAGGTGCACTGTCGGCTTTTGAGAAAATTTGGGGTTTTTAGGTGCGCCTTATAGTCCAGAAAATACGGTAATTAAAAATTGAAAAGTGGGACGAAGCGGTACAGAAAATGGGTGGATGGAAAAGAATATAAAAGAAGGCATTCTCATGTCAAGTTATATACAATTACCGTAAATTTCGGACTATAAGCCGCGACTGTTTTCGCAAATTTTGAGTTTTAGCTGGTGCGGTTTATAGTCCAAAAATTACGGTAATTAGTCAAATAATCCGTAAAATGTTTTTTCTAGCATAGTCAAAATTAATATATTGCTGACAAACCAACAAAGTAGACTGAAAGCAAAAAAGAAAAGACAAGAAGAAATAAAACTGCTCCCTAAGAGATTAAATGTTAATTTGAACTGAAATCCAACACAGCAAATATCAGATTCCTGCAGTTTTACAGGGAAACAGTTCAAGATCCAAAGCCAGCACTACTCGCTATTTGTTGACTCTC
The DNA here is from genome assembly GCF_024217435.2 of Syngnathus scovelli. Lineage (NCBI taxonomy): Eukaryota > Metazoa > Chordata > Actinopteri > Syngnathiformes > Syngnathidae > Syngnathus > Syngnathus scovelli. Next base: position 7,778,705 of record NC_090866.1, on the reverse strand, counting down.
TTAATAACATTCAGTCCAACATCATGCATTTAAAACGACCCCATATTGGGATTTAATTAGCATTTTATGTGTCGCCGGACTACTCAGTAATTAGTTGCTTGTGAACATAAAACGCTAACCAGGCAAGCGGAGATCTTGAAGCTCGGTGACTAGCCAAACCGTGTCAAATGAATTTGGAGCATCATGGATGATGCGGGATGTCAAGACAAGGTTCAACGACGGACTGGTGGACTGACCAACACGAACTAGGCCAATGCCAATTAAAAAAAAATATTGAATGAACCTGAATAGCCTAATGCCAATTAAAAAAAAAATATTGAATGAACCTGAATAGCTTTTTTTTTTTTTAATGCGCATTTGTGTCTGAGTTGGATGGCTCAAGTGTTTTTCCAAGAAGCTCACATGTACCCACACAAACACACACGTGTGTGTCGAAGTCACCAAGACCTTATTTGCTGCTGATGGTGTCGCATGAGTGATGAAGTTCAGAGTGACAGTAAATGGCTGGAGTCAACGGAGGAAGAATGGAGGTTGTGTGAAAAACAGGGGCAGGTGCCTGCAGGTTCAATCCCATCAGCTAAGGCAATTGTGCGGAGAGAATACTATCCAGGTAGCTCCTATGCTCTTTATCACCAGGAGATTTGAATGCAACAGTATATGTTTGCATCCATAAAGAAACAGGCAGGTGGGGGCCATCCCAGGAGCCCGTCACTCATCTAGAGTGGCAACTCCTTATTGGCTATTATCTCTCTTGTCAGAAGCCTGGCCGTGCCTCCACCTCACCACATCCTTCTCTGTCAACACACACTCTGCCTGCTGGAAGGAGGCACGAAGCAGAAAGCGTCATGCTAGCATTTTCATTACTCAAAGGCTCGTGCTGTTTCAAAAATCCAGGTTTGCTAAAAAAAAAATTGCATTTGCAATTTGGCTAGTTAATTGAATGCAGTGCGATCATGCTGGCGGAGGTGAAATTGAGGACGGGAGCTTCCGGGAGTTTCTCCATCCCTTTATACAGATTAGCACACCTAGCTGGTCAAAGCAGAGTCCATCTAATATTTATTATCTCTATACTCTCTTGTGTACTGCCAGAACATTTAGCAGCTTGCTCGGCGCGTGACAGGTTAAAAGGGCAACAGCAGAGTCATTAAAAAAAAAAAAAAAAAGGAAATAAAATAGGAATGAAATAAACATGACTCATCGTGAAAAAGCCCTTTACGGTAATATAATCCAGAAGAGCAGGGTGCCAAACGAGGGTTAACGATTGAACACCTTCCTCAACATTGACCTTTGACCTTGCCGGAATAGCCAGTCACATTGAGCATGTATTTAAAAAGGGGGATGACTTACATTAATATCCATTTTTGAGATGAAAATTATATTGCACTATAAGATACTTAAAATGCACTTAACATGGAACATTAAGAATCTGGGGTCACATGGAGATGACTCAGGGAAGCATTAACGCCGTTTTTTTTAAATCTAAAGGGGAGGGGGGGGTGATGTTGCTTTAAATCCAGTTAGAACCAGTTGTAGCCTGTAGCCAAAACAATATGCATCTCCTGCTCTATTCATGCAACCATGTGTGTGTGTGTGTGTGTGTATCCCGGCCTTTGGATGGATGCGCTCCTTCAAGAGATAAAAAGAAAGATGGATTATTCTCATTGGCTTTTTTTTTTTTAGCTTTCTCTTTTTAACCTTTGTCTGCTGTTGATTGCAAACAGAGAAGAAAAATGGTTTCCTTTTTAAGCAGACTAATAACACACATACATACAGTCTGGTTGAATTAATATCCAGAGCAGCATTTTTTTTTTAACCTAAATACACACCAATTGCTCACACACTTCAAATTGAAACGTTAGCATGTACATGGAAGCAGTGCGACGTGTGCGTGACATCCTCGTGAAAATTCTTCCCACACACGTACACTCAGTATGCATCTAAGTCAATAACATTATCCCCTTTCAATCTTTGCAATGGTTATTAGTCTGGAGAGCCAAATGGGTCTCTTCAATGACACCCTGGAGATGAAGGGATACACCAGCAGACTGAAATGGTGATTGTGTGGAGGAGTGAGACTAGAAGGAAAACAAAATGAAAAGAGACAAAATAATCTCAGGCCTCGAATAAGATGAAGAGTCGGGGAACCTCACTTCTTAGCGTGCGCATCTCTTCTGAGCTCGTGATTAAGACTTGAATACCTCCTCTTGCTATTAGGTAAAAAAAAAAATGGGCTAAATATTTAATGATAAATGATTACGACAAAAAAAAAAATTGCTAGGTTCTACCATCCCATCGGATATAATATTTAGTGTTTGCCACAAGGTTTGATTGAAAACCTACACGCCAGATTCCATCATGTGCCTGGCAGTGAAACAACCAAGAGATCATTTACATGGAGGAGATCAGCAATAGGGCCATGTAAAATTAAATACAGATAGTTTGGAAATAAATAGCCAAACAAAAAGACAGTGAAATGACTAGGAAATTATATAAAGTCAAAAAAAAAAAGTAGTGCAGTGAAAGGCCAATTTTGAAATCTGTGCTTTTGACTTACCGCTGGTGAGTAAACCACGCAGTACCTACAGATACGCATTCTCACAAACCATACTAAGGACAACCTCGGCAAGTAATCGATCGTCCATTAAATAAAATTCCAGACATTGACTTGGCTAGAATTTTTGCACTTCACATGACACGCAAAGCAGAAAAAGCCATGGAGAGCTAAAATACATAAAGCGGTGAGTCACAAAGGACGACCTCATAAGCAAACGGCTATGTTGACTTTGTGTGTGTGTGTACTCTTCTAAGCCGATGTGAGTTTTAAAAAAAAAAAAAAACTCTTTTGTAGAACTTTCTGTTCCAATTTATGGGCCATTAATGTGTAATAGGAGCCATTGGCTCCTGTTGGCCTCGATAATGGCAAAGAAAGGGCCTGTTTTTCTATTTCAGAGAAAATACATTGCCATTATCCTCTGTTACTGACCACCCACTTCACTGCTCAGTCCCCCCAAAATGTTCCAGAATGTGAAATAGTGGCCAAGTACCGATACCAGGTATCAGTATCAGTGGACGTTATTGATACTCATGGTACTTAGTATAGACTCTATACAAATTAAAAATATCTATCATTTTTGGGTGGTATTGAAAGTAGTGTTATCGGTTCTTGGTATCGGTGACTACTCAAGAACTGAGTACTCGTACTGGAATCGGTTTGATTAAAAGGGGAGTCAAACATCCCTAAATGTTTTACCTATTTGAAAGATAGTCTACTTTGTAGGACTTATAAAAATCCTAACATGTAGGCATCCAGAATAATGACGTTAATAGATAGCAATAAGGAAGATTTTTTTTTCTTTGGAATCAGAATTTTAAAAATGATGCAAATTTCCTCCAAGGTGTCTACAGAAGCCGTAAATGTTATTCCAGTCTAAGTACTGCTTCTCTTAAGCAAACTTGCAGAAACACAAGCAGGGAAAGAAAAGCAAAGAGGAAAAATCAAATAGCGGCTAAAATCAACAAACTTTGAAACAAGCAGTGTCATGAATATTCTCAGTCTTAGCCCCTGAGGCCATCGCTACATTCTGCATATAATCATTTTTTTTCTTCTACTCCCCTTTTTTTTACTACTTGACTTCAAAGACTAAGTCAATTGCAGAAGTCAGGTGAAGGAGGCTTGAATAAAGCGTACAATATGCCACGTGCACGCCACAGCGCACATCCCTCACTCATTTATGTGTTAATCCCCGTCAGCTCGGCAGTGGATGGGAGACGAATGTAATTAAGAATTAGGCCGTGCAAAGCGACTAGCGCAACCCACATTCTACTCGCTTCTTCATTTGTATGCGCTTCTACCACTAGGCGATGTTGTAGGCGTGCTCGACATAAAAGGAAAGCGTCGTGACCTTGCGAGCGAGAACACAGCGTGACAATGACGGTGAACTACAACCCCCTTTAAACTCCACCGTTGCAATCGAACACCTTCGGAGGGCGAGCTAAGTGCTCCAATTAAGCTCATTATATTTGAATGATGTGCTCCATGCTAAATCAGGAAGCCAAGTTGGAATAGCCTGAGACGCCCTTTTGTTAAGTGTCACCCAGGGAAGTCGGTGAAGTCTCAGGATATAAAATAGTAGGAAGAAGAAAAAAATATAATTAAAAAGCTGGACTGCTTACTGGCTAGCTGCATCAGGGTCAAGCTACACATCTATCGGGCAAAAAGCTCAAAAGCTATAGGGGATAAGGCATAGAGGCATGAAGAGAGGCTATTTCCATGGGGAGTCGTTGGAGGAACCGGGTCCAAAACTGCTGGTGAAGCCCAGCAATGAGAAGTCTCTCAAGGGGACGGCAGAGGATAAGAGGCCTCGGCAGAAGAAGCCTCACGTCAGCACTTCAATCACGCCTAATCCCTGCTTAGTACACCCACTGCTATAGCGAGGAGAGCAAGGGGAGGGGGAGGGGGAGTGCATTGTGAAAATGATTAGAAGGGAGACTAAAAGAAAGAGAGATGAAGACAGAGGAAAGATAAAAGCAAGAGGAAAAAGATTAGGGGGGGGAGACAGATGAGACTAAATTGCCTGAGGAAACATCAAAGGTGTGCCGGTGATGATATAGTGTGTGAACATTGTGATGCAAAAGTTCCATCAGAGGTTTTTGCTAACACGTACATAGCGCGTCAAGTCAAATCCAGTTAACGTGTGTCGTCATATAGAAGAATATCAATCAATATAGAGGAATGTGAAACACTGTATTTTGTCAAAAATATAAAATTATGTTTATTTTCCAATATCTGCTATGTCAAGATTCTAGCGCCGGCCTATTGTGACCACTCCCACAGCGGTGCAACCCTCCCTTTCTCAGAATTCATTTGCAAAATTACCGAAACCGAATCAAAGCCGCCTCCGCACAGTTAAGCAGCACGCCGATGTTAACACAGAGCACGCTGTTCACGTCTTTCCACACGAAATTTCAGATGAGTCAGTCAAGTTGGCATGGAAAATCACTTTTTCGTTATGCCTTCATCATTAAAGGTTTTTTTTTTTTTTTCTTTTGGGTCGTGACTAGTGCAAGTTTGGTGCATAGCTTAAATCTGTGCAGATTGGCTTTTTTTTTTTTTTTTTTTGCAAATGCTGTATCTCCGAGTTACATTTAATATGCTTTCAGAAGAAGCAACATTTCAGGTGTGGAAATTTTTGGCAAGAGAGCTCATGTTTGGCTTGTCAGAGAAATTACAGTGTTCCTTCCGCATTGATTATTCTGACTGCTTCACGCTGGTGTTCAGAAGTAAAATAGGATTATCCAGAGAAAACAAAACAATGTTATTCCTGTGTAGAACCGAGTGGAAATCTTTCGAACAACCACACAGAGACAAAGTCTATTTTAAGATGTTTTGGCATGGAAGGGAAAACAACAGAGTGAATTGTGCTCTGTTGACCTTTCACCACTTTGCAAAAACTACTTCAATTCAGCATGACAATTTTGAGTTTTTGCTCAAAGTTGCATCTTCACACATTTATCTGTACCATCAGGAGCTTGAGCGATGATAAGAAGAGGAGCGAGAAAGGCGGGACGGCGGTAGAACAGATGGGCGAAGGGAGATCAACGAAAGAGGATTATGCCACGTCAACCCATCATGGCGCTCATAAAAATCAGTCAACCCACACTGCTTTGGAACCACTATGCAACCAGGTTATTTTAAGTCCCGGATACTACAGATAGTAAACCACCACTCGGAAGGAATGGACGGAAGAGAGTGTGTAAATAAAGTCCACCACAGCCTCTGGCTATTTATTGTATTTTTAAACCCAGCAGGATGACTTGGAAAAGGGAACCTGAAAGGGCAAAGAAGTATTCCTGATGGGAATAATAATTGATAGATTCTGGCCATTATGTCAAATTTATTCTTGATTTATTTATGTGAAATATAAGCAACATAAGCACTATTGATGGATGTGAAGTCTCAAAGCCGTTTTATGGTTGCAATGTGCTTTGTGAATTATATTGCCTCATTACATGTCACGGCGGAAGTGACAGTCACGCCCAAGTTTAGTTTCCCTGCAACCACAACATAAATAAAAGCCTGGGAAAAAAAAAAGGGGGAAAGGAAGGCTGCCTCGCGGCATATTCTCCCAACAGTAGACACAGTCTAAGTCAAGAAAACCATTTCATCCTCATATTCACATCAAAAGCATTTTAACTTTAATCCTCAACGCCTCTAATTGATGTGTCGAAGTGTCCTTGAGCAAGACTTGGGAAATGGAGTGAACTCAAATGATTGAGGAATTCAAGCCTCCAGCTCAGAAAGTCTTTTTCACAGGACCTGTATTTTGGAACTGTCCTAAAACCAGGGATTGTCAACCTGTGGTCCGCGACCTTGTAGTGGTCTGTGGCGGTATTGCAGTTGGTCCGCGAAATTAAAAATGAAAATAAATGTATTTTTTTTTAAATAAAATGTATTTATTATTTAGACTTGATTTATTTTCCAGCTAATTTTGTGAATTATTTACCCATCCAAATTACGTCAAACGTAGCTGAGATTCCAAATTCCCAAAAAATATTTTATGTCAACCTAAAAATGAAAAGATAGTATCAGAAACTGTGTGTTTCCATCTACAATATTAAATAATCAATATCGGGTAATTTCAACATTAAAAAAAAGAAGTCCAGCACTGCAGAGAAAATAGCAAGTCGTTTCAGCACCATGGACAGCGACACTGCCGCTCAGAAGAACTGTCGACATGTTAAGTTTCATTTCCCATTATCTACAATAGAAAATATCAAATTTCTCCACTTTACCATCACAGGTACACTCTGTGGTGACATAATTTTCTGGAAATTCTAGGTTGGTTCAAAAAGAGGACTTTCAATAGTACTGCTTTAGCTGCTGTGAACAAAATAGTAGGCTATAGATTGAGACTTTCTGGTAGCCAATGTGTCAGTATCAGAGGCAAGGTCTAATCATCTCTTTGAAGGCGTGCCAAAGAGAGGAACTGGGCAATCACAAAGTCACTTGTTCCATCCCACTGCCCAACCTACCAGCTGCCCTTGAAAGATAAACACATTGACGACATGGGGGTAAAGATGGATGCTTTTTTTTTTTTTCTCTCTTGTCGTCTGTGCAAGCTGATTCTTTTTTAAATATACAAATTGAAAACACAGAACGTATTAAAAACAGCATTACGAAGAAAACATTAAAGCAAACCAAAGGACACGTGAAGTGCTTCAGTGCGTGCCGCAATTAATATGTCAACGGGTTTCTGTGAAAATGCCATTTTGGTTTTTGTGAGTGTGACTCATTCCGCATGATTTGAGTCACAATTCCTTGAGGCAAATATGTTTTTTTTTTTTTTTTGCTTTAATGACACGGACTTTGCTTCTGATAAATCTGAGTAGATTAGAGCTAGTTAATGCTCACGGAAGAAAAGCAGGTGGGTAATGTACTGAAAGCTACAGGCCGTCACTATCTTTCTATAATTCATGTCGTTCGTTAATAGACAAGAGGGAAGGAAGAGTATTTACTGTGTGTGCTGCTCTAATGGAAGTCTGCCATCATTTCTTCACTTAATAGTTGAACACAGTCTGTGTTTGTTCATTTGTTTGTATTTGTCCTCCCCTGCTCACAAAAGAGAGATGAATGCATTTAGTACTTCAATAGAATCGACAAAAGGTTTTACAGTGCCGTTCTTTCTTCACAGAAGCTAAGAGCGTAGCTTTTTTTTTTTTTTTTTTTGCTGCAGGGGAGACAAGTGGAAGCTCGCTTAGTTTGCCTGCTGGTGGCAATGAGGGAGATGGCAAAGGATAAATGTTTTTGTTCTTCACAGATTCAAGGCCTAATAAAATTTGTTGTAATTTGTTTCCGGTAAATATATAAAAGAATACACACGGGGGAAGCAACTTGCATTTTCTTCCACGTCAGCCATGACAGTAAACATTAGAGATAGATGGTTAAAACAGATTCCATTATTTTTTTTCTTCTCCTCGCCTCGGATTTGACAAGAGAAGACATGGGAAAATTCTTCAAAGACAGTTTTTGGAATTGGAAGTCGTAATGAAAATCAGGACTTGGACACACTCAAGCGGAGAAAAGCTCCAAAAGGAGGTTTAAGATTGGTTAGGGATTATGGGATGCTGTTACTACATCATATCATTTTAATGTTGTGAATTGATGAACAAATAAAATGGAGTTCTTGTACAAACTTGAAGTGTGTTGAAAATCATACATTAGTTGCTGGATTTACATTTTCAATTCAGTCAGCAAAAATCGGCTTTTTTTCCGGAAAGGTTTTAGCGTTCACAACTCAATATATTAAATTATGTGCTATGGGAAGTCCCAATACACTCGGCACTTGTCAGTATATCACGCTTTTCGCAACATCGATTGCTTGAAGCAACACCAGACAATTATATCTGGGTGCAAAATTGATCAATAATGTTAATGTGAATACTATGACGATTTGAAAATTCATTTAATATCAGCTCCCATGGCAACAATAATGATTTTTCTTTTGCGTCTAGAATCTTCCTGTGTCATATTTTAGGGCTTTCTGGTAAATATGAGTAAACACGAAGGAAATGGTAGGAAAACACAATTCTAGTAGTAAACAAGCTTATTTTCTGTATGAAGTATATGACAGAAGATTAAAAAATCATCTCATTTTGTAATTCTTATCACACTCATTTTTATTCGGTCGCCATGCTCCATTGGTTTCCTATTGACTCTTCCACTGAGTTCATTACCCATGTGATCTACACGTGCCAAAGACGATTTATACAATCTTGGAGAGACCTAATAGGCTCTTCCGTGATTAATCTTTTGCTTTTTAACAACGCTGACGTGCAAGCAATAAAAGATTTTGATGAAGCTCCGTCATGAGGCCTGTCGGATTAAGCGTGCCAACTAAGAAGTTATTATTATAACTATTTTGATGATGATGATTATTATTGTAATTTTATTATTTTACATATATGGGCTCAGAGCTCAATTAACAACCAATCACAGCTCAGTGACATTGAAACAGCTGTTGAGCTCAAACAGTGCGTAGAATTTTTTTTTTTTGCATTCACATATACGTCAGAGCACCATTTTATGTTGTAGGAGCATTAACATGAGTGTCTCAGATCTCCTTTTGAGGTTCCTGGGATCATTTTTCTTTTCTCCACGGAGTTTTCTTCTCACTTGTTTTCTCCTGTTGCTTCTCAAGTTCTGCACTTGTCTTTTTTTTTCATTTTACATCTGATCTGGTTGAGGCGATCCGCGGTGTGTACTGTGTGCTTATGAAAGCCAAATATCTTTTTTTGGGGAACTCGCAAAAATGAAAGAAGAGTGGGGGAAAGTGCGGGCGTTGAAGGGGAGGAATCTTGACATTTGCAATTCAGTGCCGAGTCAATGTTTGAAGAAAGTGTTGCTTGATATTTTTAAATGATTCATGGAAACTGACTGTAGCGTAATGGATAGAGCAGACCGACTGAATAAACATATGAGCTGTACAGTAGATATGTGTATGTATACATATATATATATATTTCTCCTTTTTTTTTTTGCTTTCAGTCTACTTTGTTGGTTTGTCAGCAATATACTAATTTGACTATGGTAGAAAAAATACTTTACGGATTATTTGACTAATTACCGTAGTTTTCGGACTATAAAACGCACCAGACTATAAACTGCACCAATTAAAACTCATGATTCAGAGTTCAAAATTTGCAAAAAGACTTCGTGGCTTATAGTCCGAAATTTACGGTACATACTTTATGATGAAAAAGCATCCAAACAAAGTACTAATACCAACAGAGCACCCCCCCCCCCCCCCCAAATAAAATCACCAAGTGTCTGAAAGTAAAGACAAATGATGAAATGTCATTTGAAGCAATGGAGTGAGCCACCATCAGTAAAGCGGGTCAATTGAATTGCAGGGGATGTTCTCGAGTGGCTCTGCCCCGGAGCCTCTGGATTCAAGCATCTTCCTCGAGAGTCAAAAAAACACACACACACAATGGTGTGAGCTGCAGCAGGGGACTTGGGGGGGGGGGGGGGGAGTATCGGTATTCTTTTGCAGCTGACATTTCCAGCAAACACATTTATCACCCATATATGTATTGTAATGTATACAGAGGAACGGAGGAGTGGAAACTAAAACCATGGCGGTCATTATACAGGGTGATAATGTTCTTTTTCTTGCTCCTCCTTGCATTCTTGTCTCTTAATGTCTCTGACCTCTTCCTCTTTTATACACTGCCTCCATCTCTCTCTCCTCCCCATGACCTGGATTAGAATATTTTTCCAGATCCCTGAGCTGAACAATACGCTCAGGCACATTAGCATGCAGTCCAGCCAAAAAACAAAAACCCGGCTCAAGTCCCTCCTCTCTATGACCGCCCTGCTTCGTTTTGTTTCTCCCTTTGGCATCCGGCCTCCATTTTGCAGTCTGACTTTTCTCTTCGGTCTCCATTTTATTTGCTTTATCCATGTGGGATAGTGCACTGGTTTCTTTTAGGGCCCTTTCCCTTCTTCTCCAGCAATCCTTTCCTCACGCCAAACTCGTTTTCTGCATCTCTTCCTTCTGTCTCGTACATTCGATCCTCATTGCCCTTCCAGCTGTTCACACTCCACTGCCCTGCCACTGGAGCGCCTGGGAGAGGAGAGCAGCACGGCTCACTTAATGACAGTAATTAATTCTCTTTCTCCTGATCTTAATGAGCCAAATCAGTCACAAGACCAAAGAAGAGGGAGTAGGGGAGGACGATGAAGTGAGCAGAACGAGTGAGAGCGAGACAAGTGCCTCTCATCCTTAATGCATGTAAAACACAGCTCTGACAGCAGCACTCGGCACATGAGGGTCCCAAACACTCAGCTGGCGGATCACTTGCACCCCGTCTGCTGTTCACACACCTCTCTCGCTCTCTGGTGGGACCTGCAATCAGGAATCTTCTCATCATCTGGCCCACGTTGTTTAAGCAATAAAGATGTATCTAGCATCCATAGCACTCGAGGCCCGGGGGGCAGATAGGGCTCGCCAAATAATTTTTTGTGGCCCGCGAAGACAAATTATGCATTGAGTTCTTGTGTCAATGCTAAAATTACAAATTGTCTGCAATTCTAAATATATAAAATAAAAAATATATAAATATATATAATAAAATAGAAAAAATAGAAAATTTGCTAGAAATGTTTTTAAATATTTATGTTCATTTTTTACTAATATTTGAACAGTTTTTACTACTTTCTGATTTCAAAACGAATTATTCATCAATTTGTTGTTCATCAGTGATAATAGGCCTCCGAAGTAAACTATGACTACGATGCAACCTGCGACAAAAATTTGTTTGACACCCCTGATCTATAGATTATCCTAACCGTGCATCAACAAGTCCACAAAAAAAAAAAAAATCTGGTCCAATTACTGATGTAAGCACATTACAGCCAATACGTCAACTGTGTCGAATGAGCATCTTCAATTGGCCGGGATTTAAGTCAGCTGTGTTCACACCCACAACGGCGCAAACACCCATTTTTAACTGTGCCCGCTACAAAAATGTTAAAAATTCCACCCATGCAATAGACTAGACCCAAAAATTGTGACCTTTTGGTCAAAGACACAGATTAATTAATTCATAGATAACTATTTATATAGTTTTAATTAAAAAAGAATAGTTATCCATTTATAATTCTAAATCAAATTTATTTAGTTTTATGTTGTTATGAACGACAGCACTCTGTTACAGCTGCAGTTTTTTTTTTTTTTAAGTGCTCTATAAATGAGGTTGAGTTGAAAATTGAACTACATTGTTTTTCAGCCGTGTGTATTGGATGGCTGGATATTTTTATTTCTTATCAGAGCCAGTGTGCCGTCTGGAATACCTACTGACCAATTAATCACACAAGCAAAGCATTAAACAAGAGCCGTATTCTCCCACTATTTAACACTTAGGGAGCATTTGAATCCTTTTCGCGTTGCTTTCGAATGAAAGCACAGAGATCTCAAAGGAGTAATTTAATTTTATTAACCGGTAGGGGAAGAAAACACAATTTGAGAAACTGATCTGTGCGTAAGAGGAAGTTTAAAAATGTGTATGATGTGCAGTATATGATCAAAATAGCGTTACTCCAAAAAAATCTAATTTCCTGTATTTTAAAAAAAAAAAAAAAACAGAGCAATGAATGACAGCAGGGTTTGCATCATACATCTGATTTCCATCTCATTTTTTAAGTGCATGCCAATCTTCACAGCTTGATCTAAAGGCTTTGTTAGATCCCGTATGAGCGTGACTCACTCTGATGTGGATCTCCCGGGAAAAAGACTTCCACTTCTTCAATAATATGTCATCGTTAAGTTTTAAAACATCATATTAGAAAGACTGAACTGACACTGGAGACAAAGGATTGACTGGGAGCTGTCAAACACAATGTATCGAGAAATTCTGTGAGCTACCTGTTCACAAACATCATATTAGTGAAATTATTTTAGGTTCACAAACTTTTTATTGTGCTTGTCATTCATTTATTCTAAAATATTTTAATCCAGCACTGAAATTTTACACATGCTCCGATCGATAGACATTGGCTCTTTAAATAAACTGAGGTTTTTAGTGTCAGGTTGAAGTGGAGAGGACTAAGAAGAGGAGGAGGAGGAGGAAGAGGAGCTACACCAACTGAGTATTAATAGCTCCCAATCACACAGAGAATCCGTCCAAGACGGAGAAACATAAGGAGGATGATTCGTGCGGAATATCCATTACACTCTTGTCTGTGTGCTGACATTTCCAACTGGGAAACAATGTATGCCGGGTTGAGGAATGATGTTCCACTGCCACATGTGACCCATTTCATTGTGTGAAATGCAGTGATTACACCGGCAAAAACACAGAAGCCCAAACAATAGCAGGAGGTCACCTTGAAACAGCTGCTAGCCGGAGGAGAAAATGACTCAATTACAGACACCAGGCCGAGAAGGACTCGAGCAGAGACCACAGGAAAGATAAAGAAAAAATATGGATGAGGCCTTTTAGAGAGTTCATATTTTATCATAAAAAAAGGGGCTGCACTGTTGCGAGGAATGTTTATAAAGCGCAATATTGGACTCGGTTGTGGATTAAATTGCAAACACTTTAATAAATTCAGTCAAATCTACAACCTACGCCATAACCTGGAGTAAAATGAATTGGAATAGGTGCTAAGGGAATGAGCTGAATGATATTAAAGATTCATGAATGCTATGAACTTTACAGCATATGTAAATCAATTATTTGCTACAAAAGGCAACAAATCACAGTTTGGCTGTTATGCACTACAAAAGCGTGTGAATTCTATTTGCCATTCAAAGCTCTTCTGCGTTTTCTTATTTTTGGATTATTTTATGTTGGTTTAATTTAGAAACATTTCATTTTGTTTTAGTTCGCCTGTCATGACTACTTCCAAAGATCCAAAATATGAATTTCAATTAGAAAATTAATTGTTCAGCTATTAAATTGTTTATGTTTGGTGTTAAATATCTACAGAGAAAAATATGTTTAGCATCGGGAATGCAAGAGATTTTATAGTTACTGTTGTTACCAACGTGTTTGTTTCACAGATTTTTTTTTTTTTTTTTTATCTTGCTTCAAACAATTTTTTGGGGGTTATCATACTTGGACCATACTTTCTGAGAACTACCCATTTTCTATGTTTAGAGTTTGAGCTGCTCCTCTTGTCCAAGCTTTAAATAGGCAACTTCAGACAAGCATCCTTGCCATTTTCTCGCTTATGCTAGCCACTGAAAACAAAGCTTTTCACTACACTTCAGAGCCGAGCAGCATTTGGCTTAGACATTCTTCACTGGATACTCTAAACCAGAATTTCATCCCTTTGAAAACTAGATGAAAAAAATTAAAACATGTGAGAAATGGAAATGTGCCTGGTTTCTGACTGTCAAATAAATATATGGAAGCAGCGGCTTATTGTTTATGCAAATTTAGATGACCACTTCAAACCAATGTAGCTTGACAAGAGTATGTATTTATAGCAAACGCTGGAGACTAATGACTCACTTGATGTCTCACTTGCAAAGCTGTGGATCAAATGATTACGTGTAATAACTTCAAAAGTAACAGATGATGTGAAAATAACCTTTAGTTATTGAACAAGCACTTGAAAGTAAGATTTTAAAAGGCACATTTTTACACAGTAATGACCCGGGAAAAGATACTGAACCTCACTTCACAGGTTTCTTTTATATCAAACAAATGGTTTTAGGTTATTCACCTGACATGTTTCGGCGGTTTCTTCCGCCTTCATCAGAGTGGACACTCTGATGGAAAACAAAATGAACTTAGTACAATAATTAGATACTGAACCTGTTTTTAAGAAACTAACAAACATGGGTCTGTAAAATTCACCCTCTTGGATTTATTGTTTCGCACAAGGTTCTTATTGTTCTCATGACGAACGTTTCCTAACCCCGCTTAACCAAACAACTCCAATGTTTAACGCATGGGTGCCAAACACGAGGCCCGGGGGCCAGATACGGCCCACCAAATCATTTTATGTGGCCTGCAAAAAAAAAATTGTGCATTGGCTTCATGTGTCAATGCTAAAATTACAAAAAAATTAAAAAATAGAAAGATTGCTGGAAATGTTATTTTGCATTCATTTTTTTAAATATCAACAGTTTTTACTTGTCTCTGATTTCAAAACTAATTATTCATCAGTTTTTTGTGTAGCTTATACTGTATACAAGGCATTGACAGTCATAATGGGCATCCGAAGGAAATTATGACTACGATGTGGCCCTCGACAAAAATTTGGATGATTTAAAGGAAGGCGGAGCTTTTTAAACCTTTTTTTAACTTATTTTCCCATGTGCAGAGTCTTTATCCTCCGAAAGGAACCAACATAAATGGGTGAGATTTAACATGCTGAAAAATAAAAAAAGGAAAACAATAAAGTTGATTGCATTAAAAGTGAAGCTAATATTGCTATTCCCCTGTCACTGACGCATTCCTCTCACATCTCCATCATTCCTGGAAACATCCTCCCTGAAGAGTCAGTGGCATGTAGGCCACTATATATACAGTAGGACGTTTTTTCTTGTGCCTGGGGCTGTCAAGCCTTTGCGGCAACCAGCCAGTCTCACTACAGCTACAGATCAAACACAAGTAGGGTTACATACTGTACACTGCACACATGCTGTTCTGATTAAACATCAAGGTACATACATGGTCCATATATTTGATAGAGTGCATTAAAAGATGGCAGAGAGTGGAGGCAAACAAGGAGTGACAGATATCACGCTTGAAAGATATTAGATGTTGAATTAACATTTACTATATGCATAGAAAATGTCAATCAAAAATCAGTGAACCTCTAAACATCAAATAATTGTCTATTTTGTTTCTGGTTTAGCGAGTGGACCCAAAATGGTTTTTCGGCAGGCCACAGCTACACTGGCCTTAAGCTATGACCATGGCCCCATTCTGCCAGGAAAACCAATTACTTAGCGTTTCAAAGCCCTGTGAGTGCCTGAAACGCTCCCATCATTTAACCATAAGACACTCTAACTTCACTCACTGTGTTGCCTTGCAGCATAGGGGACATGCTGGAACACAAATACAAAGCCTCCAACAAATATCCGGAAAAAGCCGGGATCCTTAGCGTCACCGTCTGTGTAAAAAGTCGTTTCTAGCACTTAGTTGTTTTTTTTTAAACCCGCCTACACTGGATGTGTTTGGTTGAGATGACACAAATATGAAAAAAAAAATGAGGGGTTGTTTAAACCCGACAGTAAACTTTCGCTATAATAGAATAAATAATAATGAAAATTACAATCCTAAATAAATTTTTTAAACTACTGAAATACATTTAAGATGCACTTGTCTATTTATGTTATGATTATTACACTCTGTCTGCCTTGTGAATATTTCCCAAACTACCTCAATGCCGAATGAGCTAATGATAATAAAGACGTGAGGGTAAAGAAGAGAAACAAAAAAAAAAATAAAGAAATAACAAGCGGGGTAGCAATCCGATGCAGATCTGGCCGGCCGCTGGCTATGACAAAGTGGAACACTTATGCATGAAGGATGTGACTTTGTCGGTGACATCGCTACTTCTGCTGATCCCACTAAAAAGCAAATATGTTTTATAATTCATTGTGGCTCTCACACGGGGGGTTCAGACACACACGTGTCATAGTCATGTTCAAAGGTGCAGAGGCTCCTACTGAGACATTAACACATCTGAGCATATGGTGCATGAGAGCAAATGGAAGGTCAAGAATGTTCTCACCAAGTGTGCGTGTCCGGTAATGGTTAAGGAATGCAACTGCTATAACACCTACCGTATTTTCCGGACTATAAGGCGCACCTAAAAACCTAAAATCTTCTCAAAAGCCGACAGTGCACCTTATAGTCCGGTGCGCCTTATATATGGACCAAATTCCTAAATTTAAACTGGGCCGAAGCATTGTGTCATGAAATCATCATAAGTGGCCCGCTGAAGACTATGAATCATGAATCAAAAAGACTATGATCATTATTTTGTGATTATAAAGTAATTCGTTGAACTAAAAAAGATAAAATGGAGAATTATTTGATTTGGATTACAAATCTGACATGATGCATTAATGGTGCGCTTTATAGTCCGATGCGCCTTATATGAGGACACAATTTTAAAATGGGCCATTCATTGAAGGTGCTCCTTATAGATCAGAAAAGACGGTACTTGTTTCATCTCATCCATCTCCCTGGACTCACAGCTTTCTTCTTTAACCAAGTATACGCCTTAGGCCTCATCATCCATCCCAACTGCCCCACTTGATGCTTGGCTGAATAATAGGCGTCATGCCCGAAAGAGATATTGATTATGCACAAGAATGAGTCTTTAGTGGCTCTAGTTTATCACCCATAAAGAGTCACCATACAAGTGTATGCTAGATATCATATAGCTTAACTAGACAGGATACAATATAGCTGCTAGCAAGGATCTTTTTACATTATAGCAGGCGCTCAAATTTATTTTGAGAACTACAGTGTCCAGTAAACACAAAATAGCGCCTGCTTTGATTTCAAATGCAACCCTGCTGCCACATACAAAAAAAGTCTGCACACCCCTATTCAAATGTCAATTTTTTTTTGTAACATTATTATCATTCTTATTAATTTAAATATTATTTCAAAACAGTTCCGACCATTAATGTGACGTATAACCTACACAACTCAATTAAAAAAAAAAAAAAGATTTTTTTCTGAACTACACACAAGTGTGCATTCCATCTTCGAAAACTTAGCTGGACAGTTAAAATGCAAACCAATGCACCCGCACAGGCAGCAAGGCGTGCAGCTCGGGGAGCAGATCAACGCTTGATTATCGACCCTCATTGTACCCGCACGCTAAGCAGAATCTAATCGGATGACTTCATTTACATCTCATTTGCATAATAGCTCAGCCAAAGCAAGGACATTCGCCCGCTAGTGTGTACTTGGACTGATTCTCATTCTGAAAAGAAGTTAGGGTTGGAGTTTTAGTCTAATGAAGCTAAGTATATAGGGCCTTAGTCATCTCAAGCAGACAATTTGTCGAGGCCACTGATAAATAGTGTGCAACAACGCTGCGGTTTCTTTGCTGTTGCGTAACCATCTTTGCCACTAATTAAGGAGCTAATAGTGGACAACATGTTGGCGCAGTTGTGTGAAAAGCATTCACTGGCTGCATGTTTTCATTCTAAACAAAGCAGTTTTGCAAATAATTACAGTTTAGAAATGAAAATATTTTACATTCCTGACCTTGATCATAATTGTATTAAAAAAAAAGTGAATTCTAATTTTCTGCATGGCGGAGGAAAATGGGAGATTCCTCTGTATAATGATTTCCATATAAATTAATGGTTGGTGCTCATAATGTGAACGATTACAAAAATAAAAATTTAAAAAAAATATATTAATTAAATTTAAAAAATATAGAATCACGATGCACACTGGATGTATGTAATATAAATATTTTGACTTAATTAAGCTCAAATTATATCACATCAACACAAGTACACCTTATTAAAACAAAATAATTCACGGCTTTATATACTGCAAAGACATTAAATTCATATTGAAATATGAATATGAAATATTCACTTTGAAAATAATTTTGTGTTCATTTTTCGTCTTGGCAGTCAAAATTTTGAGAAAAATATTTTCCATGGCCCAAAAAAAAAAGTACTTGAGTACATGCTTCTGTGAAAGTTTTCATTTTATCTCAGTGTCATTCTAGCTAGCAATGTCTATTTCCGGCTTCATTCAGTGAGCAAAAGAGTTTAAAAAAAATCTCCTTGGTCAAAGTAACAAAGGTTGACTGAGACAATGAACGAAGAAAAGAGTAAAAAAGGAAGACGAGAATCTGTTGTGTTCCGGCGGTGGAAAGTACTTGTCGCTCCAATCTGCTGCCGTGTTTGTTTACCCTCTTCCCGGTGTGAACATCTATGGATGGCTGCAGCCATCAATTCTCCACCCTAACACACACTGCACACAAACAAGCCCCCCCCCCCCCCTACACATTTCCTTCGCCTTTCTGGACTGACTCACTTGTATGCATTCCTTCTAGACACATCTTAACCTACTTCTTTGCATAATTCCTATTCACAAATTCTCAGGCATCTCTCAGGCAATATGAAGAAGCTTTATAGCTTCTAACTAAATGTATTCTTTCTGGGTGGTATGACTGCTGACTCATGAGAAACTAAAAGAAGCGATATAGATGTAGCATATGGGTGGTACAAAAAACCATTTAGTGGATTATAAACAGAAATATTCTTCGGGTGAAACCCAGCATTAGAGCGAATAAAGGAAGAAAATATGTTGGTTACATATTCATGTGGTCCCTGTCCCTTACACGGGCTTTCACGCTATTGCGTAACCGCTGACGCACTATATGATCCGTGAAAAAGCGAGAATCAGTCTTGCTCGGTTGATCCCGGAGGTCAGTAGCAAGCAGAGCGCTGTGGGGAGGGGGGGGGGGGGGGGGGGGGGGAGTGTAGAGAGGAAAAAAAGAAAGATGGACTGAAGGAAGGCTGCGAGGGCAACCCAATGGTTAGGCTGGAAACTGGCGAATCGACGAATTGTGCATTGTAGCTTACAGGGCTGTCTGAACTTAATGCCGAAGGGGAATGACAGGAAGGGACAAGAATGTGAATGAAGAGTCAAAGAAGAGGATAAATGTCGGAAGGGCAAAATGCACCGGAAGGAGCAAATATGAGAAAATCAATATAGCTTGGCTTTCTGTTTGAACACAATAAAAATAAATTCCCCAAAAGTCGGACATATTGGAAACTTACAGGGGAAAAATTCACAATTTAGATTTGTGCTTGTAAGAATGTCAAGAGCTTTTGTCAGGTTAGTTGTGTATTTGTTTAGACACGAGAAGAAAAGCCACAGGTCCAGAGAGAGTTTTTCATTTATGTGTTTGCTGACCTCTTGAGGAGCAGCTGGCCTTAGCTGAAATCAATTTGACCAATAGCCTCAATTTTCAGCCAACTTCCGATTTCACGTCGGCAATTCCGAGCTGTTTTTTTTTGATCGAGTAATGAGGAGTTGAACTCAATTTCAGGTTTAGCTTCTGGCGATTAATAGCCTGTTTACCAAAAGTGCAAGCAACACATGCCGAACTCAATCAATTCCACCTCGGGCTGATTAATCTCAATGAGTAATACAAACCGGGGTGACATTTTTCCAACTAACATACAAAGGCAGGCGAGTGATGAAGATGAAGCGGGCAAAATCTTTGCAAACTTTGCATTGACTTTCTTTCACCTGGACTTTGTGACTTTGACAACAAACAAGACATTCTTAGTCCAAAGCTTTGTTGCATTAGGATTAAATGCTTGCTCTCCTCCCAAACAACTTCTCATTACTCTCTGAAAGGACTTCATTGCCACAATGGCAGCTCTCTTTCTCCCACTCGAATAAAATTGATCAGCCCATAGATCTTATTAGTGTTTGTTATTCTCAATTTCTACAAATACTACCTTGTTTTAAGGTGATTACACACTGCGATAAAGTTCCCTGAGGTGAATTTTAATCTCCTCTTTGGCTAATTTCATGAAGCTAGTCACCCTTAACAACAGGGGGGGAAAAAAAAAACTCAATAAAGTTCTGGTCTTGTTTTTTTCCTCGTGCAAGTTTTGCAGAGCAGTGGTGATCGTTTCGAATCCCTAATGTCGTTGCTTTGCATGCCCTTAGACAAACTGGAACACTCAGTGGACTCCACGTGGAAAAAACATGGCTCCTTCTCATTCTTGTTACACAACAGCACCAATATGAACGTTTCTAGTTGCGCAACTAGTTAATTGTAATACGAAGGCATTACAGTCAAGATAATAAATAAGATACAATCTAATCTGTTTTATGCACCTTTAAATAAATAAATAAAAAATAATTAATAATTAAATAAATAAAAATAAATAAACATAATTTGTCTTATATATGTTTTGTCATTTTTTGGGTTATATGTTTAGGTTGTGTTATGAACACGTGCAACATTGTGTCTTGACTGTTATTTTCCATAATGGCAAAAACTTGTCCTGATAATTCAATGTGACTTTCATCAGCAGTAGCTGAGCATGGAGATCCAGCTGCCACACACCTGACTGTGCTATGCTAGCGTGACCATGTCACCCACACGACACGGTATGGCATGCACGAAAAAGCTTGACGGGCACAGCAAAAAAAAATGAAGCAGGAGTTAAGGGTCCGTTCAATTCTTCCGACATGGAGCTCAAGAAGTCACAAATGCATCATTACGATCCACAGATGCAGCCAAATGTCAGGTCTAATTTACCAATCAACTTCTTATCATCTGGAAAAAGAGCTGCCACATCCAATTAGTTGCTCCCATAGATTAACATTCAGGTACACACAAATGCATCACTCTCATTAATATTCACTGCTTCCAAGGAGTGATCCATATTAGAGCAGACGCTCATCATTTTCTGTTAAACAGCAATAATTAAGGTCGTCCCTCTTGAGCATGGCGGACATCATTTCTTTCCGTCACTCATCTGTCACGCAACACTCGACACATTCAACTCATTACAGAAAACATCTAATCTCAGTCCCATACATATGTCACATGAACAAATTTAATGAACACAAATGATTGACCACTGGCAGAGGAGCCACTAAAGCAAACACACTTGAAGCTCAGTAGAAAAAGAAGCTGCAGTACCTTTGTTTCTACCTATAGATTGTAGAGAGAAGGGGTCCGGAGAGAGAAAGGAAAGAACGAGGTCATCCCGGGTACAACACCGCAGCAAGGCAGCAAGAAAGTTGCAATGAGTGGTAGTTAGTTTCGAGTAAGCCTCAACAAGGTCCGCTTGAACTTTCATGCACAATCATGCAAATGATCATGAGAAGCGCATTCCACAGACAAAACTAAAGCCAAGACTTTGACGAGTGCCACTATGTTTGATATCGGGAGGTTATCATCCGATACCAGCCACCGATACTTAAGTTGCCATTTTGTGGCTGGGCTACAATCAGGGAATAAATAACATGCACGACTGAGAATTAGTATAATTCCAAACAACAATAGTGCACCTTTGGTAAAGTAAAATTACAATTTAAAAGAAGATGAAAACCAGCTAATAAAATTAATTTGGTGTCCAATCTAGTTCGCAGGTGTCAAACTCAAGGCCCGGGGGCCAGATACGGCCCCCCACATCATTTTATGTGGCCCATGAAGACAAATTGTGCATCAAATACATGTAAAAAAAAATACATTGCTAGCAATTTTTTTATTACCATTGATGTTGTGTAGCCGATAGTATATATACATAATCTGAGATCATTAATTTGGGTTGACAATTTTAATGGCCCTCCAAAGGAAACTATGACTACGATGCGGCCCGTGACAAAAACCAGTTTAACACCCCTGATGTAGTTTGAAAGTAGGTAAAATATATGACTAGATTTTCTAAGGTGTCTCACAGCAAAGGTCAGTTTAGAACATTTTAGTCACTTGCATGTTTGCTACAGAGTGGTGCACGCAGTTATGTAATCCACAGGAAACTGGGTAAGACTAAGGTGGGATGAGATCACACCATGCTGACATCGCCCGATGCTCCTCCCTCCCCCCTCCCACCCATGAGAGCATTGCAACAAATGCGCACAGACAGGTAGCGAAGGCACACGGTGTAAAATTCTGCCCCAAAACCAAGTCAGGTGGAGAGGACAAACATCTAAGTGAGATGTACAAAGAAAGTGAAGAGTACCTTGCTCTGCCTTCAGGTGTGCGAGGCCTTAAATAGAAACATCAGACAGAAAGAGAACCAAATCAAGATGAGCACACCAATACAACATGTATTGTCATTACGCATGCTTTGCAGGATAGCAAACCATGACTACCAAAATAAAGGCTTCCCATAGTGCATTTGAAAGCTTTTGTTGCATCAATATAAAGTGACAGTACCGTATTTTCCGGACTATAAGGCGCACCTAAGAACATAAAATTTTCTCAAAAGCCGACAGTGCGCCTTATAGTCCGGTGCGCCTTATATATGGACCAAATTCCTAAATTTAAACTGGCCCGAAGCATTGTGTCGTGAAATCAATCATAAGTGGCCCGCTGAAGACTATGAATCATGAATCAAAAAGATTATGGATCATTATTTTGTGATTATAAAGTAATTTGTTGCATCTGAAGTTGAAATAATAAAGATAAAATGGAGAATGATTTGATTTGGATTAAAAATCTGACGTGATACATTGATGGTGCGCCTTATAGTCCGGCGCCTTATAGTCCGGAAAATACGGTAGTAAATAGTGATTTTCCAAGACATTTTGAGTTTGTCTTTAGACTCACCTGGTGTTCTATGGACTGCTGTGGGTTTCCCAAAAGATAAAAAGAAGAAGAAAGCAAAGAAGTTTGGAATTAGCAACACACTTCAACACGTTTATTTTGCATGTGAATCTAGCATGCAAAAGCTAAAAAAAATTTATTGACCCCATCACTCAAGAGTTCATGTAAAGAGCAAAGAGCTGCCCCTTGACATGCACGATCAAAATTATTACTTCAGTTGAAATCTGCTGCGGAGAGAGAGGAAAAAATTAATCTGTCCCATCTGCTAAGGGAGCCAGATTGACGTTAGACATTTGACAAAGAACTCATAAGAAATCGAATATTGTTTGGATAAGATAATATTCAGCACCCACGTCACACCGGGTGCCTCACACTTAGGTAAAACATAAATCCACATGAGGATTTATGGTGTCGAAAGTTGTTCTGGATCTCAAAATGTTCTTTTGTGCCTCCATTTAGACCCTCAATGCTCATTGCAACCTCTTCTTGACACAAATTCAACTCCCAATGAGGATTTTCAGGGGAATGCTCATGATTCAAATGGTTACAAATATTTTTTTTAGTAGGAACTCACTTATCGACTTGTAAAAAAAATCAGAGCGTCATAAAATGTGGATGTTATGTTGCAAAATATACTAAAACAAATGTGGGAATATAAAAACAAAGTAACTCAATTATAATAGAAGAGTACACTGAATAAAAAGAATATTTAATAAATATTTGCTCTTTTATGTCTAGCATTTTGAGATTTTCTTTGAAATAGAAACTTTGATCATGCCTCTGCCGCACCACTGGATTAATCTATCCATTTTTTTATACTGCCCACACCCTGGATTGGTCGCCAGCCATTTATCTGTCTCTAATCAGCAGCAATAAGACATCTAAAGAAGTTCCAAACAGAACTGAATGACTGGTCGACAGCGCATCAAGATAAATGTGTGTCCAAGTCAGGTTGAGATTTGTTTTCCTGTCCCCGCTAGGGAATTCAAAATGGCTGCTACTTCTCCTCCTACGTAGGAAGGATGACATTGGCAAACGAATGGGAAGGACAAATTGTGGCTGTTGGGGAGGGGGGGGGGGAGACGATGGCCGGCTGAAGGACGGCAGCGCCGCTCCGGCTTTCGAGCACAAATGAATGCTTTACGCTTCAACGAGCAGCCATCGCTTTCTCTCCCTCCCTCCTTTTTTTTTTTTTTTCTTGTGTTACATGTATGTGTGAAAATGTTAACGCGTGGATTGTGTTTGCGTGTCAAACGACCAGTTCCAGATGCAGATAAAGCCCTTTCTCTTGATGCGACATGCTCCAGAACAAGCCAATGCACTGTTGAGGACATGTGGCCCGAGCGTAATCCCTGCTCTATTTTCACAACTCAAATCCAAACATCATTTTCAGCTTGGGCACAAGGCACAAATGCCCTCTGCACTGGAATCATGCAAGTCCCTGCACCATTTTTCTTTTTTTTTTCCGCCCCGTGACCTACTTTTGATAGTAAGATTATTGTAACTGTCATTTTTTACCCCCCCATGTCTGTTTATTAATCCCTAAAGCTAAGCCTGAAGGCACCATTTCAGCACTTGCTTAACAGTTTGCTCGCCCCAGCCATCAATTACTGGCGTTCTTTCAAACCGGTATGTATTTTAAAGCAAAACAGGTCTTCATTCCAGATAAAGCACGTGGGATTTTTAAATTAGCCCTCATTTTACATCCTCATTAAATAATCCATTGTAGCTCTTAATAACCTTGACCTTATGAATATCATATTGTAATAACCCGAGGTTTTAAAAGGGACTTCAGATCACCACGAGTTAATTGAATTGAAAAAAAATGGGGCCTGATATCTACCTCATTACCATAAAGGTACTAATATTTCCATAGCTAATAGGAGGGACGTAATGTAGTTGAGATAAATGATGACAGTTAAATGGAGCACATGGTGGATTTGCCAGCCAAAATTCGGCGGTTGTGGAGCGAGGGGTGTCTAATTTAAGCGCGGTGTCCTGACACAGTTAGTCACACTCGTGTATCTTCATTCACATGGGACGAAAGTCTAAATGTGTTTCAAAAGCTAACTGCTTGTGGTACAACCGCACATTAAAGAGGAAAAAAAATGTTAGATACGGTGAAATGAACAAAAACTGGCTGAACTCCAATCCTACATCGCAATTATTATCCACGTCATTGAGAATGATTTTCTCAATATGCCTTAATTATATCATTTTGAGTCATGCATGGAGCCATTTTCTGTACCACTTGTGCTCATTACGATCGTGGGTAAGCTTGAGCCTTTCCCAGCTGACTATGAAGAGGCGGGAATCATGCATCATTCGCCAATACTTTGGTAAACTAATTGAAAAGAAAGAAAGAGAAAAAGCTTCCATGTGAGTCATAATTGCCTTGCAATAGCAAAAAAAAAAAAAAAAAAAAAACTCTTATCATTCTAGAATATAAACAGTTTTCATATCCAATAGTAGCTCAGAACTCTTAATGATACTTTTGAAATTTCTTGGGGCTGGGTCATAATACAAAATGTATTTATTTATTTATTTATTTATTTATTTATTTATTTATTTATTTATTTATTTATTCCATATTTTATCTAGATTGAGTTTGCAATGTCTGAAGAGAAAACAAACATAATATATAAATATATGAACGGATCTATCCCAATCCAATTTCTACAAATACATATTAGTCTGGACACTCTGGTCCTTCAAATTAGATTTAAAACAGAGTTGTTTAATGTCTACTTTCTACTTATGATGTTATCCTGGATGTCTCAGTAATTCAATTGACAGTGCTGACTTGGAGTGTTAGTGTGTGAGTGCAATAAATCTGTTGCGATCAATTTTAAATGCAGACACAGGATGCAATGTAAGTAATTAACATGTCTGTCTGCAAATATGAATACGACGTGTCTGACTGAGGCTTTCCGTTCAGAGATATGGAACTGTCAGACCCGAGATGTCCAGCAATGCAACTTAGTAGTTTAGTCATTGGCCTGGGGCCCATCAAATGTGTACAAAGTGTCTAGGAACGTGACCTTGGAAATGTCTGTCTCTAATACTCTCCCTCGAAATCCCTTCATTGTCATTTTCACATTTCTTCCGGATTTAAATCAACTCATTGTATTGGCTTCCTAAGCCTTGCGGGCTAGCAGGCTACAATTAGGACGGTGGCTAGCTAAACACGACCCAAGCTGACTCCACTCAGTCAACCATCTGGCGGTTTTAACAAACAGCTCGAGGGTCTCGGCACACGGCGTGTACGCTTGACGTGCAGAGTAAATATTCACAAGTTTTAACAGATGCACATGAATGGGGGGGTTATGATCAACAGAATGTTAACAGACAGGTGTGCTGGCAGTTGTTTGGATTAACCGTAATTTTCAGACTATAAGCCGCACCAGCTATAATTCATAATTCAGGATTCAAAATTTGAGGAAAAAGAAGCGGCTTATAGTCCGAAATTTACGGTAATTGCAATTTGTAAATCGTTCCGTTAAAAGGTTGATCGAGCACTTGTGGACTCGATGTAGGGAATTCTGTCATTTGTCGGAAGTCTTGCATTTGTGAAGGCGTTGCTCTGGCAAATTTGTCTCTGTTGTCATTATCTTCCTAATTACCGCTCCGTGTCTCTGTTGCATAATCAACAGTCAGCCACATCAGTTAACGGCAAGCAAAGGAGGAGTAGCGGGTCATTGTGATCACTATTCATGAAGGAACTTGGTCTCTAGATATGTGAGGAAACTTGACAAAAACAAACACGGGATGTTTTTGCTTTTTAAAACAAGGATATCATCGGTCCCTTGGGGCTTTATTAGATTCAAAACGGCCCCTGCAATGACTGCTAAGCAAAAGCAATGGGCAAATAGGTTGAGAAAAAAAAAAAATCAGGATAAGTCCACTTTTACCGCTTGACTGCTCCGCAACCAGCACATCGTGTGCTGTTCTGAACAACGGCCATAGGCAACCTCTTGGGATTTAAGCTCCCCAAACATCTCAACTTGAGCGATAAACAATATTGGAAACAAAAACAGTTAAATTGTTGCTCATAAATATAGATGGTTTAAGTACCTTCGATTTGTGCAGTTGCACATTGTGTCTCGATTGCACTAAAATAGAATTCAGTGAGCATTCCCCTGATGTTTAATCCCCCCAGGAGTGGAGCCAGTCTGATTTAGACTGGCAAGAACAGGTCAGCAGAGGAGGTAATTCAACATGGTCGTCGTGTTCATGTTTTTTAAATTTACAATCCCCCACACATGAAGAAAAAATACTTCCCAAGATCATAGTGGTAGTGATGTTCATTTTTTTTATGTAACGGCGTGTGATTTCTTAAAAAAAAAAAAAAAAAAAAAAAAAGCTATTCTTGGCATCAGAAATTTATAAATGGCTCCCATAGGATAACACAAATACAGTATACGCCAAAAAGAACATGGATATAATCGAGTAGATAAAAGATTTCATCGAAGATGTGTGCCATCCTAACATTCCCCCCCAAAACCGATTATCTTGGCACAGAAAAAGAGGAAATGAAATTCATCCCAAACATTTTGTACCTTCGGGTCCCTGCACGTCCTTGCAGGAGCTGAGTCACTTTCCCGGAGAAAAGATAACTTTGATAAGAAAGTGTTGTAACTTAAGTCATACTAAGCATTATATCAAAACCAGAATGGGACTTGGTGTCAAAGACTTTCATTAGGGACAATCAATCGAAATTAAAATCGGCGATGAACTATACCATCTCCTGCAAATAGCTGCATTTTGTCATTATTAGTCTGGATGAGTAAACAAAGTGCGGTAAAACTTTGTAGCAGAAGCAATCACTTTGAAGCGAGTGCACATAATCGTCAAAATATTTTCGATACATTCATTTTGTTGCTGTCTAATGAAAAACACAAGGTAGAAAATTAAATTCCAGCTTCAATTGTGACACCTCCATATACAAGAAAAGAAAATATCGCTTAACAAAATATTGATTTTAGAAGCTACTTTTTCTTTGTCTATATTTTTGCTGGTGCCACTATTGCAACAGTGGCTGGCAAATAAAGAGAAATGATGATGACCGTAAAAAGCAGAACTGGAAATTGTTTTATAGTCATGGCAACAAAGAAATTTTTTTATAAGACGTCTCTGTCAAGGCTGCTCAGTAACGATCCGACTAGAAGTCAACAATAAGAACTGAATGTGCACTGAAAAATCTTTTGACCATTAATCACCACCACATTGGATTTAAAATGCTTTTCATTGGACAGTAATGATAGACAAAGCCCATTTGATGTTCATAAAAAAAAAAATGAGTGGCAGCCATCTTACCTTCAGTGCAGTATGGTCCAACAAATCCAGTCCTGGAGCAATCACAGTAGGTTTCTCCATCTGCCAGTGAGCAGATTCCTCCATTCTCGCAAGGGTTCTCTGTGCAAAGGCCTAACATCTCTAAACGGACTTTCTGACTGTTGATGAGTGCGGGAAGTTTACTTCCGTAGATAAGGTCGGTGATGATCCCCTTGAATGGTTTTAGCTCACGGACGGACGGCAAGGTAATAGCAGACGTGCGGATATCTCCTGGAAGTCCACCGAGGAATAAGTCGCTTACGATCTTCATGAACTGCCGCTGAGGCCGCACCTCCGCCGTCTTGGTCTGGCCGTCCACGGACAAGCCGGTCCGCAAATTGTGTCTGTTGATAGCGGCAAAGTGCCAGCGGCTGTCGTTGACCATTTTGTCGGACGTGATGGTGGTTTCGGCGCAGTCGATGCTGAAGCGAAGATTCATCCTGCCCTCGGATAGAGTGAGGAGTAAGAAGTCGCAATATCCGCCGTCGTCAAAGTAAAGCATGAGGCCTTCTGATTGGGAGGTCTTGAACTGGAAGGTCAGGTCGCTTCTAGAACTGGCATCCCAGCGTAGGTATCGAGCCCACTGACCTTCAGAGCCAGTAAACTCTAATCCCACACTCAGGGCCAGCACAGAACTTAGCAGAAGGAGAACTTTCCCAGGGCGACTGTTCGGATTCATTGTAGGGAGTAACAGAAAGCACCTGGAAGCGATTTGAACTTGATTCAGGTCCTCTTAAAGTGACACAAATATTTTCTCAGGGCAGTTTTCTAAAATGCATCTGATATATCGTATAATCCTCATTGCTTTAAAATAAAATGTTTTTTTATCTCTGATTAAATATTGATAATAAATGCAATCTATACTTCAAGCCAACTGGAAGATAAAAAAGATCTGATCCCCAACGTTAAGTGCTACGTGGATCAATGATTCAAAGGTGCATCTTGGGTGTTTTCTTTGCGGCGACTTCCTGGATTGAAGCACATAACTTTCATTGTTTGTCCATGCCCCATGATTTGATGTGGAGTGTGAGTCAGGCCAGGCCTTTAAGGAAACTGGAACACAATAAAAAGAGAGCGAGAAGAAAAAAATCGTCAGAGAACTGCACAACAAAGGGAGTCAATTCAATAGTGCAAAATATATATATATATATATATATATATATATATATATATATATATATCTTTATGCAATTCAATAGTGCAAAAAATATATACATATTATATTTATTTATTTTTATTTAAGTAATATATATGTATTTATTTATATATTGTTAAATATATATATATATATATATATATTTTATTAATATATAAATAAACACGTATAAATAAATATAATAGAGAGACGCTACAAAAAATATTACTTTTCGAAAAATGCTCAAGTTGTGAATTTATTTCGGCTCAAAATAATTGCAAATGTGTGTACTATGTATCCATTAATGTAAAACAGAATATGCATCTCGCCTACTATTACTCAAGACCTGCTGGAATCCTGATAAATACGACTAATTATTCACTACCACCCTCATTTGCATGCCTTTAAGGGATTCCAATCATCCACAGCCATTCATAGCAGATTTTCGGATGGTGCAATTTACATCCAGTATTCAAATCCCATGACTATTGACATTTTGTGGAATTTCCTGTCATGCAGTCATTATTTTCATTACAGATGGCGCTGCAAGGTGACAGAATATCAACACCGTCCTTGCTCCTCTCACAGCTCTAAATTTACATGACAAAACGGGAAAATGCATATATTCTTTTTCAGTCCTCTGCCTTTGCAATTTGGTGTCCAATGATGATCGCAGGAACTATCAACGCAATAGATCCTTTACCCACCTGCTCTGAATAGTTAATCTTGCTGCAAGCTATTGAATTTGAGTAAGTGATACCTCTGCTGTGCACCTGCACCATGCACGCGTCTCCCTGACAACACCAGGTCGACTACCTCCATTATTGTCTTTGTCTTAAAATAAGTTTGCTCATACAACAGTCAAAAGGTTCGTCGGAGTGACATTAACCCTGAACACAGCTGAGTCAATCCAAGCCATTGACCACAAACGTGTCCCGTCAATAGGAAATGATTCATAAAGCCGTGAAACCCAAGATGGCAGTCTTCTATGAAATTGGCTTGACTCGCTATTCAATTAACTTATTGTGTGTCAAGCTGAGGCATCAAATGTCCGATTTGACGGAGCTACTAACAATGTCCTTAGAGTTGAATGAACTACTAGAAATTTCTTTGTAGCCCATTTAAATGACTTCATTGCGGTCTGCTAAATGATGTTAGTTTGACAGGACCCGCTGGTTTGTAATGCAGGGTGGTTTTGTAAAGCTAACCTCAAGGCGAAATTAAATGAGGCTTATGTGGTGATATAAATTTCACATTGAATATTTCACTTACTCCCCATAGGCTTGGTCTCCCAAAAAAAAATACCCTTCAACCAAGCATAAGCCTGTCAGCATCCTTATCAGCTCCAATTCTGGGCTAAAACAACCCCACAAAAAGTATATTCTAGATGTCATATTTAAAAAAAAAAAATCTATTTAAAAGATATAAAACCGTATAAACATTAAAGTCAGTGCTGTACAATAAGTGAGTTTTCCGGGATGAATAGTGGGCTGAATTATTAAACAGAGGATATGAGATGATCCGAATAGGATACTACTGTCACTAACTGGCCATAAAAGATTCATTAATGTGTCCAGCATCAGTGCATATTTTTGACATGTATTGTAATACAGCCAAGAGCCCATCATGCACTGGAAACCTCTCGATCCCCCCCCCTCCCCCTCCCCTTCCTCTCAACTGTGGATCACAAGCTTTGGCCAGAAGGCCCTTTTTAATTTAACATCAGTCACTTGCTACTTTTACTACTGCTGGTTAGACATATTGAGATCCAGCAAGGGGCCCACCAGAGAATGTCTAGTGGACATCTTGCAGGTCACTCCCCACAACCAAAGTCATTTAATTTCCATTTGATGTGTTTTTTTTTTTGTTTTGTTTTGTTCTCATTGATAATGAATACGTTTGATTTAATCCCGATTCATTAAAATCAACTGATTCATGTGTTCTGCTAGGCGTTGAATGATACTGCATTACTCAAATGTGTTTCTAATATTTTGCCCCTCTACTGCCACCAAATAAGGTCAACACCGTATTAGGAAGACCTCTCAGTATGATGAAGAATGCTGCCACAAATCCCACAAATGAAACATATTTCAAATTAATAGCGCTATGATTTTCACAATAAAATTATTTATTTTATTTATTTATTTATTTATTTCGAATTCAACTCATGTAATGGATTATCTTCTGCACCTAACTACATGCATTTGGTTTTATCAAAGGAATATTAAGTTGTATAATATTACTTTTAACTTTCATCAGCAATCCATCCTTCCACTATGTTATTTATGCATGCATGTAAAGCTGACAATTTACATCGAATGCACAGCGATTAAAAAAAGGAGGGGCTATAGAGTAATCTGCAAACACGACATCACGGGCAAGAGCATTTGGCAAGCAGCTCCGGTTGTAGCAACCTCGGTGATGAAACTGAGGATTTAATGGACGGGTGTGCGCTTTTTTTTTTTTTTTTTGAAAACTATAAAATATTTGTAAATGTCGCCATCCTCTGCTAGTTGACAACGAAAAGCAGAGTCAGCGTGGCGAAACTTTCAGTCACTCCAAATATAAATCCGAAATTCAATATAAGTCACGTTTGTGTGCGTGTTTCGTTTGTGGGACCAAATCGGCGACGTGCGCTCATCCATAACGCTTGGATTCGGCTCCTCAGATTCACCGCGGTTGCAAATAAAACTTCGTAATTCATCAAAAATATTGCATTAGAGCATATTTAACATGAATATTAATAACAGATAGCAGTGCAGTGCGTCTACCTTTTTTGCCCTGAAGGGAGATGTGCAGCTCCGGGTGCAACTGGGCGTGCGTAAAATTGAAAATCAAAACAATCCAGGGCAAAAGTCCATCAGGTTCAAACGTTAGTTGTTGAAATCGAAGCCAATGCGGTTGTTAGTGTGAAGGTTTTCATGACCAAGTGAGCGCGACGAAGGCAACGGTCCTCTCCCTCACTCCTCTTCCTCCGCCTCCTCCTGTCTCAATGAGCGCGCATCTCCCAGCCAGCTCGGCTCACTCTGTACATGTGGATGGATGGATGGATGATGGAACTATGGATCTCTCCCTTGCCCATCGATTCTGCTCTGACACGCCTTATACACTGAGAAGGACAACTGGCTCTCCAGAAACTTGCCAATAGACTCATCCTAGATAATTGTAAAAATTGAGACTGAAAATTGATAATGTGAACTTTACAAGTGTTGACTAGTCGTGGTACTTGTGATGTTGTGATCCATCCATCCATCCATCCATCCATCCATCCATCCATCCATCCATCCAGATCTACACTTATGTACGTATATACGTATACATATATATACACACACACATGCACACGCACACATACACACACACACGTATACATATTATATATAACAATACATTTTATTTATAAGGCGCCTATCAAGGCACTCAAGGTCGGCG
The DNA here is from genome assembly GCF_024217435.2 of Syngnathus scovelli. Lineage (NCBI taxonomy): Eukaryota > Metazoa > Chordata > Actinopteri > Syngnathiformes > Syngnathidae > Syngnathus > Syngnathus scovelli. The sequence continues at coordinate 7,745,994 of NC_090866.1, read as the reverse complement.
TACAGCCGTAAAATAGCATAAAAAATGTCCGGAATGTATGTATGTATGTGTGTGTATATATATATATATATATATATATATATATATATATATATATATATATATATATATATATATATATATATATATATATATATATTCATTTTTTATTTATTTCTTATTTATTTTTTACTTGTTTATTTATTTTTATTTTTATTTATTTAGTTAGTTATTTAGTTTGTTAGTTCGTTAGTGTCTGATCCCGCCTAAAAATGTCCAAATGATGATGATCATGTGTACTGTGTTAGGGCTATGGGCTGATGTACTCCACCAGCAAAGGTCAGCACATTGAAAGAGTGCTAATTGCCCTAAGGGTTGCCTCAGGCACCTTGGGTTTAAGCTGGAAGTACACTCTGAAATTGGGAGCACAATCTTACGAAATCCAAAAATATGCACAGTGTTTTGGGTACCTTGGAGAGTTCCATATCATGACAGTGCATGCCAGGGCTCTGTCCGTGGTGCTGAATCCTGGCCATGAATTTTGCATGTTCTGCCTGTGGTCATAAACCATGTTCCCATCACGTAGTTAAGTTCCACTGCAGGGCTCAGGAGCAACTGTTGAGGATATAAAAATTCAATTTAAAGGAACAAACATTCGAATCTAGGTTCACAGTATGTGGTTCACAAGTAGGTTAATACTTCTTAGGTTAGTACTGCTTTTCATCAAGTTTCTTATAGTAACTAAAGTATTTTCTGAAAATGAAATAAAAAAAAATCTACTTCCTTAAATCCTACTGCTTTTTTAAATGTATGGGAAGTCTTCTCTCAGTTTTTGAGTACATAAACATTCATTTGCACATTTTCCACAGGTAATCCGCACTTCCCCTTGACATCCTGCTGCTTGTGATAATGAGGATGCTAATATTTGTGAAGTTATGCGACTTCGCTGAAAAGCTAGGTGAGGGGGGAAAAAACAGGAGCAACCTATTTAAATGATTTAAATGATTAAAAATTAAATATGACAAGAGATCAGGAAAGTTTGATCTTTAAAGTAAACGACTGTATAAGTTGAGTTGAAGAAAGACGTTAAAAACAGCTCACGCAGAGCTGGAAGCCGGCGGAGTGCTGAGATGCTCAGTCTGCCTGAGGCTCTTGACTTGATCTCTGACTTGGAGCGAAATGACTGGCGTCTTCACATACATTATGTGGGCAGAAGAAAAGGGCAAAAGAATGAGAGAAATAAAGCAACAAAAGAAATTCGTCATTTTTTTCAGAGCGCTTGACTTTGTATTGTATTTGAAGAGCGTAAGAGGGAAAAATGCTGAATCGTGAGAATTCACACAGGCTGGATTTGACAGTGAACGCCCACATTTCTGGGTTGCTCCACCCAGAGTGCATGTCAGGCATGAATATGCCTCAAAGGCAGATTGAAGAATCCAACCGTGGACCTTTTCCCTTCTCACGTGCATGGCAGAAAACAGCCAGAAGATTGTAAGGAACGGTACTTCGAGTCGGACAAGCTTATCTTTAGCATCTGTCGTGAAAATGAGGTGCAGCTTTGAAAGGGCCTGTGTGGCTGTATAAATATTTGAGCAGCTTTGTTTAATCTGTGCCCATTAGACCTTTTGTAATAGCATTCAGGAATATCGATGCTACCTCAAATGTAAACCATATCCCATTGAGAAAAATGATGTTTTTGATAATGTGGTTTAAGGGTTGAGCAAATGTGAGTTTATTATTTTTTTGTAGACGTCAAATTCATGCTGAAAAGACACGTGCTGGCATTTTTATGCGTAGCCAGTGACATATTAATTATGTTTTAGGGGCTAATGACGAAAAGCTCTTTCTGAAGAAGGAGCAGGCGGCAAGCAGGGGGGGGGGGGGGGGGGGGGAGAGAACATCCCTGGAGAAAACGCATGTCACACTACATGTACAGACAGTATTTCCCGACCTTTGCAACCCTGACAAAAAAACAACACAAAGGCAAATAAAAGACTTAGTTTCAACAAAACAAATTTCCAAGATCAAACACAATAAGCGTCTCGGTCGGGTGTTGAGTCTTTCTACTTGCCCTGCTCATTTCTTCACAAAAAAAAAAGATGTGAGAAATGAATCATCATCACCCTTTGATTTTTTTTTTTCTTTTAACTGAATTCCACACACGCTCCACTTTACTTTAATAAAAATCCATCTACTTGTTCCACAATCGGGAAAGACGTTTCATGCTAGCACAACCAATTGCAATATTTACGCTGTATTTTAGATGCTTTGAAGAAATGAATGAATGAATGATATTCCCTCTGCATGTTGAATACTTCAAGAGCATGTTTCATCATCATGCCAAACATTTTTATACACCTAAATCTGGATTTTTTGCGGACTTTGGGGTCCAGTCTTTTTGTTTTAGGCATGTTTACGTTACTTTAGGTCAGGCATGTTGTTGGGCAGCCGAAGGGGTCCTTTTGCTATTCTAGCTACAGTAATATAGATCAAACATCCTGACTTATTATTATCAAAAGCCTTCAAATTGGTCTCGGAAATTCATCAAATCACTAGCACTAAGTCTTTCTTTCTTTTTTTTAGGCATGTTTACGTTACTTTAGGTCAGGCATGTTGTTGGGCAGACGAAGGGGTCCTTTTGCTATCCTAGCTACAGTAATATAGATCAAACATCCTGACTTATTATTATCAAAAGCCTTCAAATTGGTCTCGGAAATTCATCAAATCACTAGCGCTAAGTCTTTCTTTCTTTTTTTTTAGGCATGTTTACGTTACTTTAGGTCAGGCATGTTGTTGGGCAGACGAAGGGGTCCTTTTGCTATCCTAGCTACAGTAATATAGATCAAACATCCTGACTTATTATTATCAAAAGCCTTCAAATTGGTCTCGGAAATTCATCAAATCACTAGCGCTAAGTCTTTCTTTCTTTTTTTTTAGGCATGTTTACGTTACTTTAGGTCAGGCATGTTGTTGGGCAGACGAAGGGGTCCTTTTGCTATCCTAGCTACAGTAATATAGATCAAACATCCTGACTTATTATTATCAAAAGCCTTCAAATTGGTCTCGGAAATTCATCAAATCACTAGCGCTAAGTCTTTCTTTCTTTTTTTTTAGGCATGTTTACGTTACTTTAGGTCAGGCATGTTGTTGGGCAGACGAAGGGGTCCTTTTGCTATCCTAGCTACAGTAATATAGATCAAACATCCTGACTTATCATTATCAAACGCCTTCAAATTGGTCACGGAAATTCATCAAATCACTAGCGCTAAGGTTTAGCTTCGTATATCGTCCATTTAAAAAACTACTTGAAAATACAGTTTTGACAAAAAAAAAAAAAAAAACATTAGAAAGTCACGTGGACTCGAAGGGTGTAAAATCGAGGTTCAGGTGAACTGCATAATTATTATTATTATATTAATCAGATGATGGGGCATGATTCTGAGGTAGTCGGGAGGTCGCAAGTTCAAATATCTGCTCAGGCTCTATCAATCTCCTGCGGCATGTTTTTGAATCCAAAACAGGTCATCTGGTGTTTGAAAAACATATTCTACCCTTGAGGCTACCCAACTACAACCAACCATTTGGGGAAAAAAAAATAATAAAGTGTCGCCAGCAGACACCACCTGTTATGACTTAATCAATATTCCATCATAGTTAATATCCAGAAGGTCACATGGTTTATATTGTTTTTCTCCTCCTCTCACACATAATGAAGCTGATTGAATCTAATTGTACTTATTTTACCTCAAATCCCGGGACGCTGGCCCAGTGAAGAGGCCATTAGTAGGTCAAAGTGATTACACTATCAAGGGTATCTATTAGAAGTCAATTTGGCCAGGTTGGCTCCTCAAAGCGGGCTCAGTTAACTCCCTTAATGGACGTTCATTTATCTCCCATTGTTTGGGAACTGTTGCGTGTAAAGTCTGCTAAGCGGGATGGATGTGATATTCATCAATCAATATATTTATGTAGCTTATGGGAGGGAATCTGATGGCGAATGATATTTCATTGTAAATGTCACCGGAATGTTTTGCAAAGAGCATGCATATGAGCTATAGGATAAAAGCCGCATCTTCTATGGCTCCATCTGACAGCGGTGACGGCCTATTTGAATAATGAGGAGAAGCACCTGTCAGGCTCGGTTATCTTGACACAGCGAGTGTAGCGCTAACACCTAAAACATCTGAGAGCGGGACAAGGAGAAGACTGCACTGCAGGGCACCACCATGTTTTTTAAAGCACGTACACCTTGGAGCTTGAATAGACGATTGCCACGGAGGCTGGTGCAATAACGCCGCATCAATCACTAAGCGCACCATGAGAAAGTGCTTTTCTTGGATGAGGGTAATCAGTCTCGCAACAGTACATCATATAAGGTACGCACTAGTGAGTGTTTTATAGAAAACACCTTTTCATGCATAGCTCTTGATGAATATAGAGGGACTATAATTGCAAGTCTTCCCCCAGGACACAGCCTATATAGTAATTTGCAACGTGCAATCATTTTGTATCTGACAGCTATTTTATACGTGCACCTGATGACAAGCTGCGATATTTTTTTTTAATGAAATGTACAATATTCATGTCTATTTGGACACCATATTTATGACTCTCATCAGACTTTGAGTGCCAGCATTTTTTTTTTCCAACTCTATTCTAGTGTGAGTTAAAACCTGAAGTGGCAAAAGTATTCTTGCAAGTGGAGACGCTTGTGTGGAATAAAATACATGTACCGTATTTTCCGGACTATAAGGCGCACCGGACTATAAGGCGCACCTTCAATGAATGGCCCATTTTAAAACGTTGTCCTTATATAAGGCGCACCGGACTATAAGGCGCACCATTAATGCATCATGTCAGATTTTGAATCCAAATCAAATCATTCTCCATTTTATCTTTTTTATTTCAACTTCAGACGGAACAAATTACTTTATAATCACAAAATAATGATCCATAGTCTTTTTGATTCATGATTCGTAGTCTTCAGCGGGCCACTTATGATTGATTTCATGACACAATGCTTCGGGCCAGTTTAAATTTAGGAATTTGGTCCATATATAAGGCGCACAAGACTATAAGGCGCATTGTCGGCTTTTGAGAAAATTTTAGGTTTTTAGGTGCGCCTTATAGTCCGGAAAATACGGTATGCATACACACTATATAGTATATACACGTACACACACACTATTCCCACCTTAAAAGTCCCCATCACCTCAGCCGCAGTTGACTTCAACTCTCCAGATTTTTTTTTTAACGTCATCTACAGAGGTTGTAAAAAGTAACGAGCCTATTTATCTTCAGTAATGACTTAGTTCAATACAAAGGCATCTGAAAGGAGATTGTTTACTTCACTGTCAGTTGTGTCTGCTGTTTCTAAAAAGGGCCACCTGCTCGCCTCGCCAATACTGGCAAGACCTCCCGACTGGTGAGTAACAGCACGCCATTTGTCACACAAACACACACGCATAGCATCGCCACTGTAATAAGGCAATGTGTTGTTCTCCGTTTTTTAAATGGAGAAGGTCAAAGCTAATTTAGGCTATTTCACGGAAATGAGGGAGGAGGTAAACGTTTGTCTGGTGGAGACAGGAAAGGCGTGTTGTGACAACATGGCTCAGGGTTACTATTTAGCTCTGTTGCCGTGGTAGTTGATGGCGGACCTGCTCTGAAGCTGATAAGTCCAACAAAACAAGAGTACGCACATACGTTTGATCGGAGCAAAAACTAGGCTTCACAAATCTTTTATATATGCATGGAAGAAGATTTTACTCATCATTCTTATGCTTGTCTGCACTCGGATCTTATCTCATTCAAAATATGACTTTCATTAAAGATAGGTGTGACATTCATTTTTCCAAGCCCGAACACTGTTTATGAAATAATAGATTTAGATGGGTCATGGACAGAGAAGCAAAGATTGCCACAAAGTATTTACTTTGCATATATTTCACGGTATCTGAGGATGGGTATAAATAATATGCTGTGATGCATGACCATCACCAAGCAATTTTAAATCAATTGAAAGTTCTAGCTTCGAGAGTAAAGTTGTTTTAACACCGAGCTACAGTCTCATAAAAAAACATTTGCTATCTTCTCAAATTATAACTTTTAGGATAATGGCCTGGGGCTGCTTTGTTATTTCAGGATCTGGACATCTACAGTTTCACAGAGAAACAAAGCACTATATTTTTTCTTTCCTACTGAAAGAGAAATTGAGTGACTCATCCTGTCTCTTATCATCTTTGACTTATACAACAAACATATCTTCCTTTATTTACATCCACCTATTTTCTATACCGCTTATCCTCAGATCACGAGTGAGCTGGCGTCTATCCCAGTCTACTATAGGCGAGAGGATTGGTCGCCATCCAATTGAGGCTGTCTGCCTGTATGTGGGAGTGTTATTCGGTAGAACCACAATGTGCTACACTTTTGTTGACTAAAATGAACGTCTGAGGAAAAATGAACTCCTTTTATGCACATAAGATTGCAACTAAAATTAATCATGATGGAGTTTAGTGGAAGCTTCTCCTTAGATTTAAGATGAATTCCAAATTTTTGACCTGACTTTTGCTCATCTGTATTAGTCATTAGTCACACAAGACCAACAGATTTTCTAATAGTCTCTGTTTCCCTTCTTTACATTTTACCGCTACGTCGTCCATTTTCCCACAATTTATAAGGGAATATTTTACCATATATTAAAACCCGTAGGATAAATGCAAACAGATTAATAGATCACAGACACCAACTCCCTTAGCCCCGCCCCTCCACACTGATGATCATTAAAAAAAAAAAGGACATGATTAATTTTCATGACCAACTACTTAATATGGTAAAGGTGACTGTGTTAGTAAATAAAACCCACAAATATCAATGAATAAAATATTAGTAGTGTAGATGGCACAAATCCAGACAGCCAAAGGTCTTGGCAAGCAATGGTTGCCACCTGGTCATGCGAATATTTAGCCACCTGCTTGGACCAACAGTGTGATGGCTAAATGTTTGAGACTCTGGCCAGATGGTTGCGTGATGAGACCCCACACACACACATAGAGGCTGAGACACATTGAGTTTCGAGTAAAGTTTCCTCTCACAAATAATTAATGGAGCCCAGATGCATTGTAGCTCAGCAGTCTTAAACACATGGAAACAAAACATGTGCTTTATGTACACCTGATGCTTAATCCTTTACAACAGCCTAAGGTGTTTTCTGTTTTTTGGGGAGGATGTAAACAGTGTGTATATCAAACAGAATTCTTCAGCAGCATCACTTGTGACTCTTGTTTCACCCGTCAATTTCCTCGAAGGTTTCGGAGACAGCAAACCAGACTTCACGAATGAAGAAAATATTTGCAGAAAGACTTCTTCCCCTCCAAACTTCTTCAGTGGGTGAAACAAAAGCTGCCACAAGATCACAGTGTTGAGAATTTTTGATAAGGATGACACCTTTTTTTTTTTTTTTTTTGAGGGAAGCTTTGCTCATAAAGCAACACACAATACGATTCTACTAGAACATAAATCATATGGGCATTTCCACCAAAACCATGGCTGTTTGTTTTAAGTGGACCTCTCCAATTCATGAAGAAAAAGAAAGTCCTTGGAAGATAAATCCTATGTGAAGTCAAAAAAGTGGGAACCAAAGCCCAGGAATGAGAACGGATCAGGGAGGACGAAATCCCCTTGCTCGCTTAACGTATTCCACTGGAAGCTTTCTATCTCTCTGTCTGTCCGCCCTGAGGAGTTCATTCATATGGTCTGCTTTCCATCTCCAAGGCCATCACTCATGTCTCCTTCTGCCTGAAACAACAGCAGCCACTTCGGCCTAGTGAGAGGGAGTACCAATTATTTCCTCATTGTCTTGATGTATGATTCCTGGCTGCAAAAGCGAGAAGCAGATAGCCAAGGAATGTTCTCGGGGAGGTAAAGCTGCCGTGTGACGGGATTGAAGAAAGATGGCTCAATGTGAGGAGAAGCAGGTTAATCAGAAGGTTTGTCTTTGGGTTGAAACAGCATTGGACATCCATACAAGAGATTATAAATATGGAAGCAGAAGCACGTAGGACTTTGAAGACAGAGCAGCAAAGCCTCTTCAGACTTCAATGAAGAACATGTGATGCTATTTTTCATAGCCGTGTATGGAAATCTAAACCCACGACCCCCAGTTGCCCTCAAAAGAAAAACCCTGCCCCCATCACCCTTTTATGAACCTTCTGATTCGCTTACATAATGCTGGTAGACATTTCAAGAAACAGATGATTAAAAAAAACTGTGTGCTAAAATGCTAATCAAATAAAGAGAGACTGTTTACCTACCAGCTCTGTTGGTTAGAAGCGCCTGTGGCAGTTTTTTTTTTTTACTTCCTGTTTGTAATCCAGGTTGCTGCTGCTGATTTAGATAACCACTAACACCTAAGTGGAGCTTCACCCCTAATGGGCGTGGCCAAACATTTGATTTCACATGTGCAAAATGAGCTGAAAATAAAAGCCTTAGCAAAATGAGGAAAATGTCAAAAGCCCAAGCAGTATAAAGTCAAATTTAGCCAAGCTAATTTGTTGAATCACACCAATCGAGCCCTAAACCAAGCTTTGACCTATGAATCATCTTTGTGATTCACAACAGTAGATTTGCAACTGAACTACCACGCCCACCCACTTTCCCTCTCTTCCATTTATCTAATGGCTGGACCATTGATTACTCACGCAAACAGGTAAGCAACCATCCGAGAAAAGAAGCAGTGATAATGTGAGTAAGAATGGAGTGACGCTCATTGTCTTTCTGCCAGATGTTTGTTGTGGATTAAAATCACCCACTCATGCACGAAGGACTCATGAGGAAAAAAAGAATCCATGTGTAATTCATTACGACCATTTTTATTGTATCTAATGGATACCAACCTCCTCATTCCCATGTCCATAACAACACTATATTTAGTGAGCTGTGCACGATTAACATTCAGACTTCCCATGATGTCACCGTCAAGAGCCAGAAATTACATTCCAATTGGAACTATTATGGGCTTTGAACGTCCCGTATCGTGTTGATTCCGTTTGAGAGAGTCGAATATGTTCATTTTTCGTTGTCGGAGTAACCTTGGTTGTCCGTAAATCAGCCCCCCCACCCCCGCCCCACTTTAGATATAGTTAAGTCAAACACTAAAGCTGCAAGGGTTGTGATGTGTGAGTCTTTTGGTCCTCAGGGAGAGAGGTGGGTTTACGAGATGATGTCTCTGTTTGAACTTCAATATCCTTCCTTTGTTTGGAAAGCTTCGGCGTACAAAGGTGTTAGGGTGAAGGTCTCCACGATGAGATTTGGAAGGGAATAAAAGAGGACTCAAAGTTGGAAAGGGGGAGAACATCGGGGCAAAAGTGAAATACAGGACATAAATAAAAAAAATGTAATTAATTTCAGTAATGCATGATTTTTTTTTTGTAATTTGAAAACATTGCACAGTTTGAAACGCTCACTAATTTTGTGATAGCTATTATACGCGCAACCCACTTTTTTTTCTGAGAAGACAGAGTGAGAGGGAGGACAAGTTAGCAGGATACTTCTCCTTCTTAGCTCCAGCTTCTAATTGATTTGGTTGCTTAATACCCCCTCAGATAGAGACCGAGAGAATGCTGTGTGATTGGGGCATTTAAATTCCTTTGGCGCAACACTGCGGCACCATAGAGGTCATTTAAATGAATGTGGATAAGTCACTGCTTATGTTTACTTTGAGGATTTTCTTCTCGCTGACAACCATAATTCAGTCTACTCGGACAGACCATCATTGAGGTTATTGACTTCTGTCTACAGCAGCCGGGTCGAACTCATTTTTTTCGCGGGCCGCATTGTAGTCATGGCTTCTTTCAGAAGGAAACTATGAAAAAAAAAATGTTTGAAACACCTGGTCTACAGGTTTGTGATTGTAAGCTTGGTGATGTTAGTGGTCCATCAAATGACCATTTCCGCATCATCTTCTCTTCTCAGAGCCACTCTGCACAAACAAAATAACCAGAATATCCATGCCAGGAGTGAATCCATGACTCTCTTGACATTATGAGGTTAAATGCAAAAGAAACGCATATTGAGGCTTAGCTGTAGACTAATATTGGACTGTGACCATGAAAGACATTTCTAATCTGCTCAACCAAAATCACATTAACTCTCTTAATGTATTTTCTCTACACTAACACAGCTCGTCTGGGAATGTTTTTAATGAGAAACTTTGCAGTGGAGTCAGTGGAGGGAAAAGTAGGAAATGCTGTGATGCTATTCGTCTCAAGCAAACTGCACACGCTTGGATGATTGGGCGGTGCAGTGCTGCGTCGGTAAATTTTGCCAATTCGTTTTTTTTTTTTTTGTCATTCGGCAGTGGTCCAGGTAACCGGACCCAGAGGACCAAACTTGAAGTCCCCTGGTATTCTCAATCATTCAAATGATCACAGGATGTTGGGTGTTTGTATTTATTTAGAGGCAGGGGGGGAATTGAAGGATTAGTGTTTTTAAATCCAAAGCGGGCAAAATACAGTAAAGTCATTAAGGCTGATCAACTTCCCAGAGTCACAAAATGGAGGAGAGCCAATGTGGGCTGTGAAGTACAACATAAGCAACTTTCAGATTTATTTTAATTATTTTTTTATATAATTTATAAGAGCAGCACTTTCTGTTTGACTTTGACTAGTTATTAGAGTCACGTCTGTAGAGCGATTTGAATGAGCTATTGTAAAGTCGACCATAACCAGGTAAGATTCTAATCTCGTTAACAACGCAAATTGCTTTACGGTTCCCATGTAAACAGACGGGGGTCAGTGAGCCGTGGTTGTCTGGGTGGGCTCCCAGGAAACAAAATGGAAGAGGCTGAATAACAATTATCCCCGGGGAACTTCCAACTGCATATGAGTGATACAATAGAGCAAGTTTGTTTGTAGCGGAAATCTTCAATGCCATGTTCACACAGACGTGACTCTGCTAATTGCAAATATTCTTTTCTAAATTGAACTTGCCGTTCGTTATAATGAATCTGCTCTTGATGTCAGCTGCTGCGATGGGAATTAAAGCTATTCAATGTTTTTCAAAGGCCTGCTGCGGTAACCATGTGATGCATTGACTTGAAGCATCATGTTGATCTAATTAAATCCTGCCGACTTTCAACATAGTAGAAGTCACAATAATCATTGTCATTGGATTATCAATCGACCTCAACCACCCATGGGAATAAAATCTTGAACGGGCTTGATCCGATGGGAATATTTCAAATTGGACGTGTACATGAAGCTTTTTTATTCCCATCAGGATTTTAACCGGAATAAATGCGTCTATGTAAACATAGTGTCCCTTTAATTTGCGCCGTGGCACATCTCATGAATACAATTGGCAAAGGTCCAAGTGCAAATGACTGCAGATAGATAGTGTGGCGCCAAGTCAAAGAAAAGGACAGTGGAGCCACAAAGTAGACATGAGTAATCCAAGTGGAGAAATGTCACTTTAGATCCCGCTGCCTTTTGCATTGATTAGATGGAGACATAATTAAAAGCGGCAGCAAAGCAATCAATAACAATCCCCGCAGTGAGCCACAGGCAGAAGTGCAGACCACCCTCCATTTTGCACTCTGTCTTCCACATTGAGAGGTGCTCGAGTGGTGACTGGAAGCGTGACTGGACGTGACATGCGGCAGTAGCGACGCACGTTATGTAAGAGTCATCCCGTGCACGCTTTGCTCTCTTTCTGCATTTGAGTGTGAAGACTCAGCAAAAGAGCCAAATCTCATCCGTGAACAACCCACCCACGTGTTCTTCTCACTCCATGCTATCATATGTTAGCTAGAGAAACATCACGGCCCACTCGATGAAACTCCAAGGTGTAAAACTCCATGGGGAAGAGTCGAGTTGCATTTTCATGCATTTAAAAAAAAAATCTTTATTCACAATTCTGTTTTGAGGTGTCTACTGTTAAGTCTTGGTGTGCATCTGGGGTACCCCCTGGGGTATACAATGACTGTAAGCTTCTTTGGCATGAGTAGATTACAGAGGGGGGTTGGTAGTAGTGACACCCTCTGTCCTGTCTGTGCGTGTATTCGCACAGTTGAGTTGATCACAACCACATAATCCTCACCACATCCAAATTACACTGTCGACCTGACACACGGAACATCTGTCTTTAAAAACGCGCATATATTTTATTGCAACGTTCAATTTAGCTTTGACCATCATTTGATTTTCTCTTCATGTCCAGTTGTTGTTCTCTAAGAAAGAAATGAAAAGCTGTTTGATTCAATAATCTAGAAATTAATTTCCAAGGACATCCAGTTCTATGCCTTTTCTGTGACTGTCTCTCAATAGCACATTTATCTGCCCGTTAAATTTTACTACCAGGACCGAAATTTGACATCTCAGACAAGAACAACAAAAAACAATTTGTTTTCTGATAAAGACCGTATTTTCCGGACTATAAAGCGCACCGGACTATAAGGCGCTTTTAGGTTTTTAGGTGCGCCTTATAGTCTGGAAAATACGGTAGCCTTCTTTACATTTCCAAGAGCTATTCGTTACATCGTGTTGTAGTGACAAAGTTAAATACAAGCTACGTGTAACTGAGTCTTAAAAGCTTTACAGTCCTATATAAGATAAGCAACAGGCTTTAATAAAAATGGCTGTTGCATACTTTTAAAATCCACACTACTTGTCTAGCACGATAAGACCACCAGTATAAATTGAATTTGTGGTTAAGCTGGTAATGATTAGCTAATGGACCTAATGTCCCATGCAGTGCTTATCCTGCTTCTCTGATGGATGATGGTGGAGTGGATGGAGGGAAGATGTCACCCTGCATCATCTCGCACAGTAAATGCATGCCATGCTAGTGCTCCAAATTTTTGGGGGGCCCGGTGAGTCACTTTAGTAATGATTCCCAATCAAGCACTGAAAAAGTATTCATTGAAGGCTCTCGATGCATAGAAATACTTGAAATGTCCTCTTCAACAATTATAATTAATCACCAATCAAGCAAGGGGACCATAAATAGACCCTGGCTTCTTCTAAGCTTCTTCTGAAAGTGGATTTGTGTGATTGCCTGTTTGCAGGTTCAAATTTCCATCATGGAGGTTTTTCTCACTGGCACCGATCCAGCTCCCACTCGTAGTGTTTGAAAAATATTTTAGGGCAAGTGTGATTGACAGAAGCGATATTCACAATAACTATTGATGACATTACAGAGGAAGGTCATCTCCTCAAGGTATGAATAATGAGAATGAATAAATATAATTAAATAAAACCGAATCAGTTGACCGGTGAAATCAATGCTTCTGACCTCTCGACATTATTATTTCAACAGCACACTAATAAGGTGGAATTAAAAAGGGATCATTACTATCACTTTGTGGCTTCAAGAGTTGAGTCACTATCTTAAAAACATAGAAGTATGTTTATCATTATTATGATTTTCCCCATGTGGTCTCTTAATTATAATTATTTTTTGGTCTCTCATACCTAATGTTTTAAATACTCCCGCAAAAGGATAGTAGGATGTATGGTCTTTATCATGTCCAATTCAATATGAGACTCATTAATTCATATTTATTTCACAGTGAAGGTTCTTCCTTCAGAAGATGTCCTCTCGGTTTTGATGGTAGCGACGCAGCTCCAGCAGGTGAAAGCAACAGCCTGAGGTAACACACAACAAGCTCCTGATTCATCTCCTTACAGCTCACTACTGCATTAAAATATGACTGGATTATGCTAAATAGCTTTTCATAGTTCTCTGGGCAAAAAAAATGGCAGGCGTAGAGATGTGCTGAGGTAAATTACCGTATTTTCCGCACTATAAGGCGCACCTAAAAACCTCCAATTTTCTCAAAAGCCGACAGTGCGCCTTATAATCAGGTGCGCCTTATATATGGACCAATATTGAGCCACTACAGCAGGCCCGCGGGCTAAATGTATATATCTTATATATGGACAAAGTTTTAAAATGGGCCATTCGTTGAAGGTGCGCCTTATAATCCGACGCGCCTTATAGTGCGGAAAATACGGTAAATAAATTATTATCATTATTATTATGAATTATTATTATTTATCATAAATTATTATTAATTATAGTATTTTTTCACATCTAAATTTAGACAACCATCAACATGTTTTTAATGGTGATGCAATAAACAAGTCCCCTCTGATATCACGCCATCGAGCAGACCCCACCCCTGAAAACTAGCACATCTAAAGTGGTCAATGCTCACTAGCTAAGTGTAAGCACCATAATAGAGACAAGAGGAAGTCAAATAAGAGCGAGAGGCTAGAAGCCCCAGAGAAAAGTCTATTTCCTCCCATTAAAGACTATTTGCTGTGTTTCAGTGTTTGAAAGGTGCTGCTGGAAAAAAAAAAAAAACGTTCTGGAATGTCACTCAGCTTTCCTGTAAATTGTATTTTTCCAGTTGTTTTAGACTGTGAACACATCAGACACTTACAGGGTGAGCGTTATTTTCAAAGGGGGCTTACTGACATTTATATACTCGACTATTATGGAGTTGACTAATTTATGTCCTCTTTTGACACGTAAAAAATTATCCGGGTTATTTTTTTTCATCCAATGCAATTCTATTTAGATCATACTTTGTATACGTGGTTGCTATTTATGGCAGTTCAAACACAATAGCCTGCTCGGGCTGACATATTTTGTACTAGAAGCCCTGAAGTATAATATTTTTTACTGTGTTACTTTACAATACATTGTTGATTCCATTTCTATTGTTTTTCATATTAAAAACAAACAGGCTGGCGTTTCCTATCTTTATTACTAATATGTAGGGTCAGTATCAACAGTTTTAGTATCTTTTCCACGACTTTATGGACTCAATTTATGGACTTTATACAACCAGTGGCCAAACATTGTTCACTAAGCCATCAAAACAAACACTGAGGCTAAAAAAAGGAGGCTGGAATCCAGATGAGCAGCTGGCTACTCATCATAAGCAGGCAAGGCAAGTTTTTATTCATTTCTGCACTGTGCGTGCTGATTACGAGTGTAGTGCTTCCGCTCGTGTCAAGATCAGCCATTGTGACTGGAAAAGGGCCAAGTTGACGCCGGAAAAATAAAGTCTGAAAGCTACGAGGAGGAGCTGGAGTGAGACTCACTGCAGACTGAATCAATATTTAGCTTACAGTCATGTCAACAAGGAGAGCACATGGAGGGATATTTAGATGGGAATATTACACACTACACTCCCCGTTCCTTCCGGAGAAAAGTAGCAGTAGCTCTGGACCTTTGCCCCATTTGAATGGTCAGCAGTAAAACGATTAGCTGAGGGAGCGAGACCGAGAGAGTGTGTGCGATGACAAGCCAATTTACCACCGTGCACTGTCATTATTGAAATACATTACACACTCATCGTGGAGCTGATGGAGCCAAACTGCTGTCAACTTAATTACTCCAAGAGCACTTTGCGGCTGAGGCACATTTTAATATTTTCTCAGTGGACTCCCTCTGGCCACTGTCTTGGATGATGAACAAAAACATGGCGCCCGTGCTAATTCTCGTTGTTTCCGGTCATGTCAATTACCGTTAACTTACTCGGGTTTTGTGCATTTACAGGAATAGGGTGGGTGTGTGTATGTGGGTGTGTAATGTGCCTTTTTTTTTCTTTTTTTTTTTTTTTTAAATCATAGCAAACTTGAATGGCACCGAGTAGAACACAAACTTTTGGCAAGAACTGTAAGCCAAAGTTACAATAGATAAACAAATTCATTGATAATGAGTGATGGTAAAAAATAAAGAATAAATAAATAAATACCCATTAAATTTTCAAAAATACTGCATTAAAAGTATTAATTAATTTATTTATTGTGGCTTCTGATATTTACGTCTTAGATTTTTGTTTTTTAGTCAGCAGGCTACTTTCTGGTTCATGGAAAATGACAAAAGATAAGTACCATTAGTGTTCTTGTGTTGAACAGCTAAAACAATCTAATAAAATAATGAAGTCCATTAAAATGAAAAGAAAAAGGAAGCACATAATTTGTTTTTAATTAGTAGTCTAGTAGTTAATCAACTGCTCCCAATTCATGGAAGAATGTTGTGAAGAGATATTTTTATTTATAGGGTAGAGAAAGAATATTGAAACAGTACCATAAACATATAAATAAATTTCTCAAACAAATAATTATTAAATTTAAAAAAAAAATGGAGACGTTTGATATTTACATCTCACTTTAAAAACACCAAGCTCCAGCACCCGAGTATTTGTTTTTTCAGGGAGACGACCACACTGCAACACACGTCAAATTCAATTAGACCACACGTAGAATTACATAACAAAAATACTGATGCATGGGCAGCTGCTTTCTTCTTCCTTTTCAAATAAAAACTCTGCCAGTTGCATCATAAAAGGCAAAATAACTTGATTGTATGAATTATGTATTTTGGGTGGATTTAGAGCCTTTTTATGTGTGCCAAATCACACACATGCACATATATGCAGGAGCACACATGCAAAAGATGTTGTCAAGTTAGGTTAACTGCGCTTTGCTTCATTTGAATTATGCAAACCGAGTACTGTATACCACCCATTGGGGAGTAAATAGGAATTTGAAATATTAATATGGTGTTGTTACTTTTAGTCCCTTTTTTTTTCCCGACTATTTCCTCAGCCTGCAATACGTCTTTTTCTGGCACTTAATGAAATCGGCAGTCACAATTTTGAACACATAGGTGTGGGAATACAAAACAGCTTTTCAGGTGTAAATTGGACCCGAGGGGCGCATACTTGGAAAGCACTCATAGTTTACACTAGCCAAAATCAACAGATGTAAACAGCCCAAAGAAACTTGTTGTGATAAAGAACACGAGTCGAGAGACTACCACGATGATGTAGAACAGGGGTGTCAAACTCATTTTTTCCGCGGGCCGCATTGTCGTCATAGCTTTTTTCGGAGGGCCATTATGACCGTCAACCCGAATAAATGCATGAGCATCTGATATTATATACAGTCAAAGCTACAAAACAAAGTGACAAATAACTCGTTTTCAAATCAGATGAGTAAAAACTAGTCAAATATAAAAAAATAAAGATATTAAAAGTGAAGACAATTTGCAATTCTAGTACTGACACACAAATTTGATGCACAATTTGTCTTTGTGGGCCACATAAAATGATGTTGCGGGCCGGATCTGGCCCCTGGGCCTTGAGTTTGACACCTGTGATGTAGAACAATTAAATGTGATGAAAAAAAAAATTGTACTGTGATGGCTACACCCTTGGTCTGTCAATCCATTTTGATTTTTTTTTTCTTGCATGCTGCAAGTTTGAAAGACGCGATGTTAATGTCACAACAGCTGAATCAGTGGTCTGCTAAGCTCTCCTGTTGCATGAGGCTGAAGCAGCATGCTGTGAGAGCTGTCACATTCCATGCCTGTCGCTCAATGCCTGAACACATTAAAAGATGCAGACAGGCAGATGGATGTCACTGCCAGCCTTCCAGTAAGTAGACCTGCTTGATAAATTACTGGGCGCTCATTATGCACCAAGGGATAAAGTACATTTTCAGTTGCAGCATTTTTTTTTTGTTTATTCACTCTTATTGTTGTTCTGTTGATCCAAAACACATGAATTCATTTCAATTTATACGTTCATTTAAAATAAAAATAAAAAAGGCAAAAATATTCATGGAAAGCAGAAGTAAACTTTGAAAAATGATTTTATACCAAAAGTATGATCACATGAAAGTTGGAATTATTCAAACAAAATAATTCATTCAAAATGGCAACAGAACTACACTATGAACGAACGAACGAACGAAAGAAAGAAAGAAATTTCAAGTTTAGTGGAGACCTGCCAATGTGTATTGAAAATACTGGCAAATATGGACAGGCTTTTTTTTTTTTTTAAGCATTTATACATTTTATAAATCATTAGATTGTGCCCTTAATTCTGTTGCCAGTATCCCAATTGCCTAAATGGAGAAAGTAGTACATGTTGTGATTGAAGCGCTTTGAAACTTGAAAAAGACTTGTCGCCTTAAGACATGATTGTTTCATTTCGAGTGTTAAATAATTCTGTCTATGTTAAAACTGCCCTGTGGAGCAAACAATCAAGTGTTTTGTTTAGCCCCAAATATATTGAGTGTGTCCTTGAGGTCTAACTAACAAAAAAAAAAAACCGCTGAGTGCATTTGCTTGATCATAAAATATTTGCAAGGCAGATTTTTAAATCACTTTAAATAATGCATTATTTGCATCAATTTTTAGTAGCTCATTCTTCCTTGCTATTACTGGCGCATCACTGCTTTTCTCTTCAAACTATAAAATCACAAGCATGTGTGAAACCTTAATAATTGGCCTCTGTGTGTCCCCTAAGACAACAAGACTGAACAAGTACCTGGAACAATTCAGTCAAGCTAAATTGACTCACGGCTTTAATTTACATCGCATGTTCCGACACAACAAAGCTTATTATCTTATTTTCTGGACTACAAGTCGCTACTTTTTGCACAAGGTTTGAATAAAGTCCAATGAGACTTATGTAGTTTTACTGATTTTGACGATATTGTACAATTTGTGCATATTCTCTTATTTTTTTTTATTTATATGTGAACAAATCTGGATTTTCCACGAATTTTAGCTGGTACGGTTTATATTCCGGTGCGCCTTATAGTCCAGAAATTACGGTAAATATGACATTAAAAGTCAATATTGTTTGTTTTCCACTCCAAGTCTCATTTGTGATTCTCTGTGTGCTGTTAGGCTACCAGAACAGCCAGAACAGCCATTTCATTTCCCGTGAGTAGAAAATGAATATTAAAATGATTGAGTCAAGGTAACCATTTGTTTTAAGAGAGACGGGGGGTTTAGTAAGACACAAATGGTTATAATGAGCTCCTGTTTAATGTATGCATGTGATTAAGTGTGTGCCATGACTGTCTTGCATACCAATTAATAACTAAAGAAGCCACTTGGATTAAAGTTAGAAACTTGTCAGAAAAGAAAAAGTTCAGTTGTCTCAATTTAAATGTAAATTTAGATTACGTGTAGAGGTATAAAAAGTGTTTTCCCCTTACTACTTCTTAAAATAATAGCAGCATTTTTGTTGCTCTCTTATGATATCAACATTTTGGCTAATTTGATTTCTTTATCATTTGAAAACTAATTAAGGACAAAGTGATATGTGCCATCTGTTAGTGTGTTGATAATTCTGTTTTTCTTTTTTAATGTGTATTAATAAAACAAAACAAAAATAGTATTAAACCACAGCAAAGCAGCATGCGCTGCAATAAATTTGTGTTGGCGAAGGTCTTTACTCTCCTATCAGCATAATTACTCAAAAACAGAATTTTTAATGACCGATTTCACCAAGATTGAGGCACAAGACAAAAGAATGACACAAAACAATCAGTGAGAACAATAACAATTACAGGACATAGAAAATAATCACACAATCAAAACGAGATGAAAACATAATACACTCTTATTTATTTATTTATTTATTTATTTATTTATTTATTTTGCCCTCTGCAATAGGTTGTGGTAATCAATATCCCCCGCCTATTTCACCACCCAAGTCGACTTTTTTGAAATACTAGATAATGCATACAAACTGAACATAGTGGGCTGGCAGAGGTTCGGGAAGGCATTTTATAAAAGCCGATCATACTGAACACCGTCTTCCCACAAAGAATGCACATTCATCATAGTTCACTTGAGTCAATCATGAAACCGTTTTAAGTGAACTGAAGTCATTCATCAGATGTGGCATTAATGATGAGTCACTCCAACCAAGTATGGTTGTATGTTAATTTCAAATCTTAACCTGTCATGTATATCTAGCCAGCTTTTTTAAGATGCTTCGTGGCCCAAAAAAAAACAAATAATAAGACATTAATAATTTACAGATTGCTCCAAGATTCATATACCGTATTTTCCGGACTATAAGGCTCACCTAAAAACATAAAATTTTCTCAAAAGCCGACAGTGCGCCTTATAGTCCGGTGCGCCTTATATATGGACCAAATTCTTAAATTCAAACTGACCTGAAGCATTATGTCATGAAATCAATCATAATTGGCCCGCTGAAGACTATGAATCATGAATCAAAAAGACTATGGATCATTATTTTGTGATTTTAAAGTCATTTGTTGCGTCTGAAGTTGAAATAAAAACAGATAAAATGGAGAATGATTTGATTTTGATTAAAAATCTGACATGATGCATTAATGATGCGCCTTATATAAGGACAAAGTTTTAAAATGAGCCATTCATTGAAGGTGCGCCCTATAGTCCGGTGCGCCTTATAGTCCGGAAAATACGGTAATTGAAAATAATTTCCAATGAACGTTTCCTGTGTCAAAAAAAAAAATTGACAACAAAGGGCACATTTAATCTTATCACCTCCCTATATATCACACAACACTCTTTCTATTCAATTAGCATCCACACAAAAGCATCTGAAAGGAAACTGTTAACTTCATTGTCACTTGTGTCTGTTGTATCTCAAAAGGGCCACCTGCTCGCCACACAAATACTGGCAAGCCCTCCCGGCCTGTGAGTGACGGCATGCCATTTTACCCGCCCTCGCTACCATAACGCACTGTGCTCTCTTTTTTTTTTAAATGCTGAAGGTCAAAGATAATTTAGGTCTTTTAGTGGGTGAGAGAGGTAGTGAACGTGTACCGAGCAGACAGGGGAGGCTGCGGCAACATGGTTAGGGCAGGTTAGAATTTAGCTCCGTTGCCATGGTGATAGATAGCGTGAAGATGTTGCGCTGATAGGTCCAACAAAACGTTGCATACAATAATAACACCAGCTGAGCATGAGGACAAACCAGATCTATTTCTATAGCTTGTACTATGTATAATTCATGTACCGTACATGTTTAATTGCATGTTCATGTTGTTAGAATTCATACTTGGGAATTGCAATCTCCTCAGGGTCTTCGTGATATTAAATGAAAGGCGGTCTTGTGTTTTATATTTAATACTTTTTCAAAGGAGTTGGATGCTATTGGAACCCTCAAGAAGCATGTATGCTACTGCTCAAGTACCGTATATTCCGCACTATAAGGTGCACCGGATTATAAAGCACACCTTCAATGAATGGCCCATTTTAAAACTTTGTCCATATATAAGGCGCACTGGATTATAAGGCGCATCTTCAATGAATGGCACATTTTAAAACTTTGTCCATATATGAGTTCATATATTTGGATACGCCTGCTGTAGTGACTCAATATTGGTCCATATATAAGGCGTACCGGATTATAAGGCACACTGTCGGCTTTTGAGAAAATTTGAGGTTTTTAGATGCGCCTTATAGTGCAGGAAATACGGTATTTCTAAACGGCTATCGCTGGACGTCCTCGTTCACGCTAGCACGCAACGCATTTCCATACCCGGCAAATCCATTAAACACTCCGCTTACTTGATTGCTTGGCCGACCATTCGCCGAGTTACTGCAGCTATTTGGACTTATTTGCATGGTGCCGGATTTAGTGTGTGATTGTCCTCACTCAAGTAGAACATTGAGTTCTTGAACTCCTGTGGAACTCACTGCAGCAAATTTTGTTATGTAGCCACAAAGTGCACCCAATTATTCTTTATTTAAATTGAAAGGTTTTTTTTTGAAGGAAGTCAGAGATTTTTTTTTGAAGAGGGAGATTAAAAAAAAAAAAAAGATTTACACTTATAGCATTTCGGTCGAAACACAGCCAAGAGAAACAGTTACAACCTCCCACTAATTAATTCCGAGCAAATATAATTTTAATGATTACCCTCCATATCAGCTTTTTGACACTTTCTCCATCTGCACGCTCCTTCCCAATTCTCTTACACTCAGATCATTTTTGTCAGATCAGAACACCTGTAACAGGTTGTTCCGACCTTTTCTGCTGCCATTTACGCAATCATGAGAAGATGAGATCATCGTTTCGGCTCGAGATAGTAGCTGAACTCCTTTTATCCGAGTCCACCAAATTCTGATTTTCACGTCGAGTCCGACAATTGCCCAGCATAGTTTTGCAATACTAAGCGGCGTATTGGCCATCAACTTTTGAATGCGTAAACTGGTTCAAGAGTCAAGAGCTTTCATAAATCGACACAACAGAAAGTGAGTGCTATG
Organism: Syngnathus scovelli; assembly: GCF_024217435.2. NCBI lineage: Eukaryota > Metazoa > Chordata > Actinopteri > Syngnathiformes > Syngnathidae > Syngnathus > Syngnathus scovelli. Next base: position 7,723,932 of record NC_090866.1, on the reverse strand, counting down.
AAAATATGTCCTCCTTTAGGCTAACTTAAATGTCTACCCAGTTGAAAATAAATCTTTCTAACAAATGAATTTTAGAAATGTCTTTGCCCTTGCAGTCTGACTGAGGTCATAAAGCCAATAATAATAGAGCCAGTGGGAACCCACAAGCGGGATGTTCTGGTGATGGATCATGTCGGGGAAGTCGGGCCTGACCCGGGTCACGCCGAGGGCCTCCGAGTAAGAGTCTGAGGTTGTGGGTCCTAACTGTTTTTGTGTTCCTGTGCTACTTCAAGTCCCTGCAGCAGCCATGCTAAGCAAACATCAGCAGATCAATCACTTGTGATGCTTCACCTCTTTTTTTTTTTTTCTTTCCTTTTGCTTCCTTCCCTCAAGCTATCATGATACATTCACATCCAACCTTGGCTTGGCAGCTACTGCTTGTCAAGTATTGAAAACAAAGCGCGCCGGCTTGTACGTGCAGTCAGACAACGTAAAGCAGCGCGCTTTGACGAAGTACAATCTCATGCTTCGCTAAACCATACCGACACCTCAAAGGAAATTAAAAAAATAATAAAACAATGCCGACTGCTTGAAATTATTTTAAGTCCTTGAATAGACGAGCTGGCACATACTCATTATTTTATTTTTTTTCGCTGAAGATGCTTTCCAATAGTACTCAACTCTGCATTTACGCTCTCCCGTATCGGATAAAAGCCTTCGCAGCAGCTGCAAATGGTAAAATAAGAGCGAGGTTTTCCGAGAATAAGTACGTGCATTTGCCTACTCCAATTTAGGCCTCCCGAATTTCCACTTACGTCCGCACCAACATATGCATAATTTCCACTTTAAACTCAAGCTCATGATTGCTTTCATCTTTTTTTTTTTTTTTGCACATGATGTTGAAAAGGCTCCCAGAGGCAGGAATGGTTTTAAAAGAGACTTGCTGACAACTTGTTTCGAAAAAGCATGTCGCGAACATCTGGGCAATTTAACACTCAAGTCTCACACGGGGAAAGTTAATTAGCGGTATGGATAACGCCTAATAAATACATCAAGTGAATTTCAATACGGCGGGGAAAAAAAAATGTCAAGACCGTTTAATAAGTGACTCATACATGTTTCTTTTTTTCCAGTATAATTTGCAGGATCTCATTTGTATGGTACAGATTGTGTAAGGCAAGCAGAGAGCGTCACGGTTGGATAAAAATGCTGGCTGATTTTTTTTTTCTTTATTTGATTGTACATGATGGGAAGTAATTAGCAGTAATGTGATCGGGAGGTTAGGAAGGAGCCATTTGATCTCGGCAGTGATGCTTCCGTTCTCTGTGGGGGAGCTCGCCCGTCACCGCCAACTAGTGAGGCTGAAAGATTTTACTACAGTTTAAATAAGACGTTACACCCCTCTGATTTCTCCTCTTCATCTGCTTCTCTTATTCGAACACTCTTCAGGCTCTTTTTTTTTTTTTTTTGCATTCATATTCTCTCATCACCTGGAAAGGCACAAACGAAACCCATTGAGAGACACAGCAAAGGCACAGATGTCGCAAAATGAAACTGAAGGGGAGAAAAAAAAAGTGTCACGGCCCTTCTTCATTGCTCATGGTGACAATTTAGCTTTCAAGCAGATGTTTGCCACCTCGATGTTAAAGGGAACAAATTGTCGCCGGTTATTAGACAGGGAAAAATGATCACAGGGTAGTCAGCCACCCATTTTTATTTTAGTAAGAGGCTTGACGTCATTGCCTTTGGTTCAATTATTCCTTGCAACATCTGTGATATTAGTTTGATAATTGTATTTTTTTGCTAAATTTGTGTGGCTGAAAATGATTTTTTTTGTATTGCCAGATGGGAATATAGTCAGTGGTTGTGTTCTGCTGTAAAACAAATGATCCATTTAGCGAGGATTTTGCGTGTTTCTTAAAAATAAACATACATTTTGAAAACACAGTGTAAAATTCTGATAAATAACAATATCACATAAAGTAATACAATTGCCTAGATTGCCAATTTGGCAAACTTTGTTTCTTCTTTTTTTTTTTTTAAATAAAGCAAGGACAATATACAATCTACAAGAGCTAGTTGCAAATTCAAATCCATCGCATTGACTATATCAGTATGCTGAATGCTTTCATTTTTTTTTTTACAATTTTCACTCCCCTGCAAAAGGATCCGCATCCATGAATGTGAAATGGGACTTGGAGTTCTCTCTAAATGTAAAACAGTTGATGTTATTCGGCGGTCTTTGACTGAACCAATACGTTTCCATTCTCTGTCCACTTCCTGCTTGATGCCATTTTTTTGGATGGTTGTTTATTTATTGCTTATGTCAACTTGTTTTTGATATATAGATATCGATATAGCGATAGAGCTATAGAGATAGATATAGATATATAGGTATAGATATATGTATATAGATTCCCCCCCCCCCCCAAGGTTTTAATGAATGGTAGTTCACTGACAATACACAATAATGTATTTTTTTCATTTTATTTTTTTGTTACTCGTACTCGAGAAGGCTTCTACAAATGTATAGGACATCCTGAAAGTAAAGGCAAACGACATACTTTCTGAAATCAACAAAGGTTTTTAATAACGTCATCAATGATGTTACAATTTTAATCCTGAACCCCCCCCCCCGCCCTCCCGTATCTAAGAATACACTATAACAGGTAAAAGAAATAATGAGAATATCAATCACCAAAGCGGTGATGAGATCTTTTGCAGTATAACCTGACTCAATAAAAAAAAGTTCTGAGCCACTGAAGACAATCATTTTTTTTTATCTCTTTTTGCACATACGTTCGTACCGGACTTGCATACATAAATGGGACTGATCCCCAAGGATGAGTAATATAGAGCGTTCAACTCCACATTGCCAAGAACGACAAAGATTATCATTGTAATTCTCCATCACTCATATCCGTGTCTCATTTAGGTACACGGAATTCTCATTATGTTCAAGCTTTTCTTACATTTACTTAGAAAGATAGATTGTCACGAAGCCTCAAGCAGAATGTGTGGAGAGATATGGTGGATTTTACCGTAAATCTTGGACTATAAGCCACAACTTTTATCACGTATTTGAACCCGGAATCACGAGTTTTAGCTGGTGCGGCTTATAGTCCGGTGCGGCTTATAGTCCGAAAATTACAGTAGTTGAAAGTGGCATTAAAATAACCAATAAAGCATTCAGAAGACCACATTGTAAACTATCAGCAATTTTTATTTCTCTCACTGATGATAGATGAACTGGACTTAGATTCTACAGTGTTGCATGTTCATGTTTTGTCTGCCCCTTTGGTTTTTGTCTCCACTTGTTCCTTGTTTCCAGCCACCTGTCTTGTCCAGGAATTTCTTGTCTGGTCAACTTGTTTGTATTCAGTTCCTGGTTTTGTTCAGTCTGTTAGGGTCTTGTCCATGTTGCTGCTATCCTGTGTGTTTTTTGATATGTTAAGTGTTTCATTACTTTTGGATTTTATTTTTGTCATATTTCCTGTTAAGTGGTCCATTACTTTCTGAATTTTATTTTTATTTATTTTTTTACTTATTTTTTTGTCCTTTTTTCGTTGAAAAATACTGAGCAATTTTTCAAAATGATGAGGGATGATGGAAAATTTGTTTTTTATTGGTTTCATTGCAAAAGTACTTCATGTGTCATCATCGAGTTTCTTTGAAAGGATCTCTTGGAAGCATGATTCTGTTTTTGTTATGTGTTTGAAATTGGAAATGTTAAAAACATCAACAGAACAGTGGTCAGGGAAATGAACTAGAATTAATCACATTATTCCTAAATTAAACATTGTGATTTTGCAGCACTGAAAGCACCATCAATGACTGTTAAAAGCCAGGCTGCTACATTTTGTGTGGTCCGTCACAAAATCCAGCCTGGCTTCGTTCATTTCTCATAAAAGAGCAAACAATGTCAGCATTGTGAGCAACTCGGAATATGTTATGAACATTTTAAATGTGGCTTGCTATGCCATAAAAAATTTATAACAGGTGTTGGGTTTTTTTTATATTGGAAAAATTTAGCACTTGGCAGTTGACCTGCACACTCCAGCATGCAGCAATTCTTACATGTGGCTCCATCTAGTGGTACATGAAAGTATTACTCAATTAAATGTTAAAGTGGCGTACAAATAAATATTTTGGTGTTTTTTTTATTTTTATGTTCACTAAGTAGTGACTCATTACTTTAATACAGTTTTTATTTCATTATATTTGGGTGCGGTGGCTTACGATAAAAAATTTAAAATTACCTGATGACTGTATCCTGACATACTCTGCAAATTATTTATTTATTACAGTGATATGAGATGCGCAAAAGCAAAAGAGTGACGATGAGAGCTGTCCTAAAAACAATGACCTGTGTCTTCATGTTGAATCGACTTTCTTTAAAGGGCGCCTCTAAATGTCACCACTGGATTGCTGCCGCTTCTCTTTCTTTGTTTAGTGCTGATAGTCACACTCCATATGCTAAATTCAGACATCACAGCGCATACCTACATCATACATCTGAGGGGATTGCCATTTATGATTATTAGAGCCACAAATTAAGCAGCCATATTCCTCCCATTATGCAGGTGGATGTAGTTCATATTAAATCCATTATGACTTAGCCAAGGGTAAAGAGTGAAAGGCAGCTGTGGATACAATAGGAGCGAGACCATGATTGAAAATGAAGTCTGAAAATGGACGAAAGGCACATCAATAGGCTTCAAAAATTGTTTTATAGCTACAAAGAGGTAGAAGACATTTTGTGAAAGTCGTTTATCTTCAGAAAACTACTTGATGATAAGTAAAATCACTTTTCCAATGGCAAAAAAAAAATAATACAATGATGAATATAGTTTTATTTTATCACTTTTATTATTCTGGGTAGCACAATGAAACTGTATTTTTCCAGACACTTCTCAGACAGTTGAAGTGTCAGGGAGTTAATGGAGTCGTTCTCAAGATATTTTCAACACTTTGAATTGGTTAGTAATGTGTCAAAATCACAGTCGTAGTACCGTATTTTCCGCACTATAAGGCGCACTGGATTATAAGGCGCACCTTCAATGAATGGCCCATTTTAAAACGTTGTCCAAATATAAGGCGCACCGGATTATAAGGCGCACCTTCAATGAATGGTCCATTTTAAAACTTTGTCCATATATAAGATATATACATTTGGTCCGCGGGCCGGACTTTGAACACACCTGCTGTAGTGGCTCAAAATTGGTCCATATATAAGGTGCACCTGATTATAAGGCGCACTGTTGGCTTTTGAGAAAATTGGAGGTTTTTAGGTGCGCCTTATAGTGCGGGAAATACGGTAGTATTGATTTATTAAAAAAAGGACAAGAAAAAAAAAGCTGAACCTACATGCCATAAACAAACCGTGAAGTCCTTTGTGGTAACTTAATGATATCACAGTTGACTTTTCAGCAGCCGTCAGACATATGAATACCTTTTGTACAACCCCAGATTTTTTTACTCAATCTTACCTTTCCGAACCTCAGGGAAATATTCAGTACGCATTACAAGTGATGCTTCAGTGCAAACTGTGTGTGTGGGTGAAGCCACACAGGGAGACAGCTGGCGGAGAAGCCGAGACAGTCGACAAACCAAACGAGATAATTCTAAGGAAAGTCAACACGCCTGAAACGCTGAGAGTACATTGTTTCTCCCTTCGTCAACAATCAAAGAAGCGGCTTCAAACATGCAATAGGTGGTCTATCACGCAGAGCAAACAATCCCATTTTGAATAATTGATAATGGCGAGCATTCTCTGCTTCAAGTGCCTGTAAATACACGCAACACTCTTGTGCAATACATGCAGTCAACAATTGTTGTGTGAAAAAGGATTCGAAGGTGCCGTGCATCACCAACTGGATCGGCAAAACAAACACGCCAGGACTCCTCCATCGCAAACACATCAAGTCATATAAATGATTCATACATGCAAGTAATATAATTCAAAAAGTGAGGATTTGTTTTTATGTGTTGTTTTTTTTACTCCAGGTCTCCCTCGACACTACTTTGATGGAATCTGAACCACTGTGTGTTTTAAGATGTTATTACATCAATGATTCAGATAAGACATTTTGGATGGATCAAAATGGCATGTGACTATTTGTCTACAGTGATGATCAACCACGATCACTTTGAATCGTTTCCAGTGAGAGTACCCACAGTGGGGTGTTTTTTTTTTAATTTTTTTATCCCCCTGTATGCATCTATGTATCTAGCTGTCTTTTCTGTTTTAATTCCAGACATGTTTCCAATTAGCATCTTTGCATCTCGTCTTGTGGATTTTCTTGGCTACAGCAACTGTTTTAGTATCCGGCGCTTATAAAAAAAAAAAAAAGAAAAGCGAGATCCTGCAGTGCTATTAGCGAGTCTGCAGAATGGCCTAACGGAGCCTGTTCAAGAGAGTAGGAGAGGAAAGTTTAAAAAGCCAGAGTGCACATAGAAGTGGGCAGGTGCTGACAGTAGGAGTGCTGCAGAGGAGAGTGGACGGCAGCAGCAGCAGCAGCAGCAGCTACGTCGTGACAGTGCCCACTTAAAGGCGAGCTGACAGGACCAATCATCCACACTGTCAGTCCAGGAGAATCAGCTCGTGGTGTATGAGTCGAGTAAGGCAATGGGAAAAGGTGTGCGTGTCTGTGTTGGGTTGACGTTGCAGAGTGTTACCGACTGAGCGCGACGATGCATTTAAAATATCCACTATCTACGTCCAAACAGGAAGTGACAAACAGTATTGGGATTGCAGAGTGTCTGCTTAACCACAACTTGATGAAACTGACATTTTTCACTTTCTTGTAAATGCATATCCGCCAGTCATGCAAAATATTCTATTTGGCATCTAACCATTTTTCAATTTGGTGCTGCTTTTAGATTTGGAAATCAAATGTGTGGTTCACAACATTTTTGCAAAACACTGCATATATTATTATTATTATTATTATTATTATTATTGTCATTATTTAATTAGTATTATCATTATAATAATTACTATTATTTTATTATTATCATTATAATTATTATTAGGACAAAACTTTTTTTTTTTTTTTAAATCTGTTTTTTTTCCCTACATTCTCGGGGATGTGTTTTAGCAAACAAAACAGGTACAATGCCACTCCAGACCAAAGTAATGAAATATTAAACTAATCTGGCTCGCTGTTATGATCGCAGGTGGCTATCAAGACAAGGGAGTCCCATGAGAACAAAGATGGAGGGAGGGGGGGGGGGAAAATGATTCTCATTAGTTCATCTCACTGTCTGGTTTTATTCTGACAAGCTGTGAATGTGTTTGGCCTTCAGATTGCTGCTGTTTGTTCCAGAGATTCATTCCATTGTTAATATGATGACACTGATGAATGTTAATGTACAAAGAACACCTCTAACTGTTCTTGGCACACTATCAAATGCCACTTTTTGAAGTAGGAATAAGGACTATTTAAATGTTTGGCTACCACGCTTTCCCTACTGTCAAATATAATTTACATTTGCACACATGCTTTGAAAGTATAATAAACCAACATGTGCTCACGCTGTTTATGTTCGCTCACCACATTTACTTACTGAATTTTCTGGACTATAAGGCGCACCGGACTATAAGGCGCACCTTCAATGAATGGCCCATTTTAAAACGTTGTCCTTATATAAGGCGCACCGGACTATAAGGCGCACCATTAATGCATCATGTCAGATTTTTAATCCAAATCATTCTCCATTTTATCTTTTTTATTTCAACTTCAGACGCAACAAATTACTTTATAATCACAAAATAATGATCCATAGTCTTTTTGATTCATGATTCATAGTCTTCAGCGGGCCACTTATGATTGATTTCATGACACAATGCTTCGGGCCAGTTTAAATTTAGGAATTTAGTCCATATATAAGGCGCACCGGACTATAAGGCGCACTATCGGCTTTTGAGAACATTTGAGGTTTTTAGGTGCACCTTATAGTCCGGAAAATACGGTACTAATGACCCCAGCCTCCACTTTTTTCCTTTCCATGTTGTCTTGTTTTCATTTACCCCTCTCCTCCCGTTTTTCCTCACTCTCTGCCCGTGTAATCAAAGCACTGAGTGAGCAGTGTTTACAGGGTCACCCCAGGGGCCCAGCAGTGTGCCACTTTCACTTTACAAGTGCTCGCCTGGTCTCGCCTCGCCCTCCGCTCCGTCTCCTAGCTGTGGTCACATTACAAAGGAAATGACAGACAACATCCCTCCTCCCGCCGTCCTTCCATACTCTCATCGCCATCCATCTCGACACCAACACTCACAATCTGCACTTTAGTAAACCAGACTGTCTCATATACTACTGCAAGCAGCCAGCCTCATCACTTGCTGGGGAAATAAACAAATGCAGTAATGCAAACATTATTGCTCAGATTTTTATTTCAGGTTAGTTGTTGCTAGGCAGAATTCAATCTACCCTAAAGCACTATTTGTATCCACTAATCAGTTTCCCTAGCTGCTTCCCACACAATAGACACAAGGCTGTCAAACTCATTTTTTGTTGCGGGTTATTATGACTGTCAACCCAAATAAATGTATGAATGCCTCATATTATGTAAAATATAGGCTACACAAGAAATTTATAAATAGTTTTGAAATCAGAGACTAGCAAAAACTGTTTTTGAAAGATGAATGGTAATAAAGATTTCTGTTTTTTTTTAAAGTGAAGACAATTTGCAATTTTTGTATTGACACATAAAATCAATGCACGATTTATCTTATATAAGTATACTGCGGGACAATTTTGGCCCACGGGCTAGAGTTTGACACCCTCCGATAGAGAAAGGACAGGGAGAGATGGCAGGAATAAAATCAGAGAGGCACTAAAGAACCCCCACAAAAAATAAAAAAATAATGTGAATAATATTTTTTATCATATGCAGTAATTCCTTTTTTACAATAGTGGTTAGTGGACATTCCAGATTTTCAGAGAAATTATTTGAGTGAATTAGACAACTAATAGCAGCCATTGCTTTATTTTGTCACTTCAATTTTCTGCATTTTTTAAATTTTTTTTGTCACGTTTGATGAGCACAGATAAAGTAACTGATTGCTCCGGCGTCTGAAAATGGTAATTTTCCCGTCGCATTAAAGCTGTAGAAAATGTCACAGCTCCGAATGCGTGAAAAGTTTCGCGACAGGCGGCTGTCATGTGCGTTGTCACAATGCAAGACTGACTGACAGTTTTTGAGTACACAACTCACTCCACAAGAAGGCACAACAGCCTTTTCACTCATGAAGTCCGGGTTCTGCACATTGTCACAAAGCACCGCTGCTACATCCGAGGACTATATAGCATTTTGAAAATTGACAGCGGGTTTCTTGTCATCCCAGGTTGTCCGCCTCAAGCTGTCAGAAAATTTTAAACAGATCTTTGTGGTGGTAATTGAAAGCCGTCCACACTCTCTGAGTGAATATATTTTATGCAAAGCTAATATGGAAATTAAATTGTAATGAGGATTTTGATGATTTGCGGTCCAGTCCGTATGCGCTTCATTCAGGCTGGGCTATATTTCCATCCAACTGGGGGACAAATTAATCTTTGTGTTACCCCTTCAGTTTTTTTGCCTTGAGGCTTTACAGCAGCACTTTTATTGAGAGCACTTATAAGTCAGCACTCCATTGGGGGCGGGTAACATGAAAACATGATCCTTTGCTTGTGGGCAAACTATTTACCAAGTTGTTGTTTTATATGTCACGCTAATAAATTCAATTTATAGGAAGTAGACTTTTCATTGCTGGTGTGTCAAAAATGTTCCAGGACTACTGTATTTTCCGGACTATAAGGCGCACCGGACTATAAGGCGCACCGTCAATGAATGGCCCGTTTTAAAACTTTGTCCTTATATAAGGCGCACCGGACTATAAGGCGCACCATTAATGCATTATGTCAGATTTTTAATCTAAATCAAATCATTCTCCATTTTATCTTTTTTTTATTTCAACTTCAGACACAACAAATTACTTTATAATCACAAAATAATGATCCATAGTCTATTTGATTCATGATTCGTAATCTTCAGCGGGCCACTTATGATTGATTTCATGACACAAGGCTTCGGGCCAGTTTAAATTTAGGAAGTTGGCCCATATATTTCCGATTATTCATCTACTTTTCCGATTATTCATCTACTTTTCTATTAGTCGATTACTTGACTATGTTACTCGTATCTACCTCATGCACTGGATGGAGGTCTCCAATTTCATTGTACTATGTAGAATGACAATAAAGGTTTTCTGATTCTGATTCTGATATAAGGCACACCGGACTATAAGGCGCACTGTTGGCTTTTGAGAAAATTTTAGGTTTTTAGGTACGCCTTATAGTCCGGAAAGTACGGTAGTTGGTTGTCAGGTTTGGCGGTAAACCGTAACGACGATTCTAATGCAAGTTCAATAAAATAGGAATGCAATTTAACAAAATAGCTGTAGAACATTCATACTAATTTTGACGCTTTCACTACCATTGACAGCTATAGACATCCAAGATCCATTTTTACTTGGCTGGCAGTGGATGACTTCCTGTTTTTTGTCTCGGGACTTCAAGGAAGTGAGCAACTGACACTTTATCAAGTCTGACTGAAGAAAAATCTTGGGGAAAGGTATGTGGCAGATCCAATTCGACTGGTGTGTCAGTCTTCTCTGTCATCGTGTCTCACATCGGGCCAGGTGGCGTTGACACGTTCAATAAACTCTTTCATGGCGGCAGTCAACGATCAATGTAACAGGAAGTACTCCATATTCAGTGACTGGAGATCTGAAGAACTACCAAATAGATGCATATGTTGTAATTTCAAGAGATGACTCAGTAGGCTTAATGGGAGCATGAGCTTGTTTTTTTTCTCCCATTAGTGATGAAAGGAATGCAATATTTAGTTAATTGAACTCGATTCTTGTTAGTCATTAGATTGAATTGACTGTGAGTGTATTCACCAGTGTACCATCGCAGTCAGCTTTTCATTACTTGGTCTTTCCCTGACTTGAATGGTGAGTTTTGCAGCAAATTAAACGAATGCTGACTCAATGGGGATCATAGCAACTAAGAATTTATAAAGACTTTACAATTTTTGGGATTGTGCTACATTCAACTGTACTGTACTGTGTAAATGGTTTTGCAATGTGGGAGGAAAGTGAAGAACCCACGCAAGCACAGGGAGAATATGCAAATTCCACACAGGGACGTGATTGGAACACCCAACAGCAATGAATGCCTTAATTAAAACAATTGAACTAATGAATAGAGATGGTCACAAATCAAAGCTTGTGTGGCATACATGTGATGTCATTAAGCAGTCGGGGGTCCCATGAGCCCTCCACGCAAGACTTCTTGGAAACTTTCTAATGACATCTTCCATCATGCACCAGTGGGAAAAAATTTCCAAGTATAATGCGCAAATATTACATCATGCTAGGAGGAACAATACTCCTGGCTGAATGTGCTCAAATTTGATACAAAAAAATCCCTCTGGACTGTTAGGAAATTCAAGACAGGTTAGAAAGCATAAGTATATTTTTATTCCCAGTCCCTCAGTGTGATGTGATGTGCATGATAGATAATAGTTAGCTCAGACGTTTTATCTTCATGTTGAATATGTTTTTTATATTGACTACAGTTGAGCTTGAGGTGCAGGTCAGCAGAGCTCAGGATTTGTGCGGAAAAAAATACTACACTATTTGCACACTTAACTACAGGGTCAACTACAGGGAGCATTGGCATGCACACACACGCAGGCACATTAACTAGATCTGAGCGAGGCCGTGGTTTGTGCATGTAAATCACACCCCTATGGGGCACTGGGGCAAGTAGGCTCAAATCTATGAATAGCAAAACAGATCCATCTGGGACTGTCAGATATCAAAAGGAAACATAGATAACACCTTCTCTTATCTAGTAAAAATATTTTTTTTCCATATATATATATATATATATATATATATATATATATATATATATATATATATACACCCCCATCCCCTGATATATGCTTGAAAATCCTCGATGCTAGGCTAGATAATTGACTTTTTTCTCATTTGTCCTGATTTTTATTTTTCCATTTCCAGCCGTCCACCATAGGAACACATAATAAATCTTTGTCAGCATTTTGGGGAATTTTCTGAGTGTTTTTCTTATTCTTTTTTGGGGGCTATGGACCTGTTGAGATATTCTTAGCCCCCACCAAGGGAAAAATATCTATCTATCTATCTATCTATCTATCTATCTATCTATCTATCTATCTATCTATCTATCTATCTATCTATCTATCTATCTATCTATCTATCTATCTATCTATCTATCTATCTCTATCTATCTGTCTCTCTATCTAACTATCTGTCTCTCTATCTATCTGTCTATCTGTCTATCTATTATATTTTTTACCTAGGGATGTTTGACGTGACAATTTATTGTGTTGCCGTGAAGGGTTAAAAAGCATCTCTTGTAATGCATACAGGCATCAGGTGTTCAGATGACAGAAAAGAATGGAAGTAAATCCCGACAGTGGTGAAATGGCAAATCGCCACTTAATACAAGTATTATAATATTTATCTACTTGACCCACTTGATATACCTGACTTGATTTTCCGTCCGATATTTGTGCTGTTCATCTTTTATTTTCTCAGCAAACAGATGCGCCAAGGCGCTGTGTAAGTTAAGGCACATTAGTCATCAGACCAGACCTCCACAGTTGAGGGAGCAACCCGTCCCCCTGCTTTGTCAGTCAACCCTGTGATATATGCTTGCAGGAAAGCTGCTAGTAGGAGGGAAGGTAGGATTTGATGTGTACATGCTGTTCAAATAACAAATGGCCCATGGGGAATACACACGCGTGTGCATGTGCGTGTGTTCACCAAAACCCGAAGCATGTAGCCTTTGAGCGTCTGACTTTTATTTGTGCTACGATGTCACATTTGCAAGCGTCACCATGGCAGCTCTTTGTATGTGCCCGAGGTTAGCTTGAGTGTGTCCAAAAATGTAAATGCTTCTTTTTTTTAACTTTTCACTCCAATATAGTAAATAACATGCATGTTTCTGTCCAATTTAGTCAAATATATGCAATATACATGGCTTGTCATCACTACGCAGTGACATTTCTGTGCATCGCTGTGCCTGCAGCAAGGTATGAAATGTTAACAGATGGAGCAGCAAACACTTGCTGAATGCAAAGTACAGCACAATACATCTTCTTGACATAAAGTCACAATCTCCTTCATTGGCTTTAATGCGATAAATATTGTAAACATGATGAAATTTTGTATACCTGCATGTAAAAGATTCCAGAAAAACACACAGGGAACTACCGTATTTTCCGGACTATAAGGCGCACCTTCAGTAAATGGCCCATTTTAAAACTTTGTCCTTATATAAGGCGCACTGGACTATAAAGCGCACCATTAATGCATCATGTCAGATTTTTAATCCAAATCATTCTCCATTTTATCTTGTTTATTTCAACTTCAGACGCAACAAATTACTTTATAATCACAAAATAATGATCCATAGTCTTTTTGATTCATGATTCATAGTCTTCAGTGGGCCACTTATGATTCATTTCATGACACAATGCTTCGGGTCAGTTTAAATTTAGGAATTTGGTCCATATATAAGGCGCACTGGACTATAAGGCGCACTGTCGGCTTTTGAGGAAAATTTTAGGTTTTTAGGTGCGCCTTATAGTCCGGAAAATACGGTAAATAGAGTATGGAGCCTTTCCTAGCAAGAGTAGGACATGTGCCTTGCTAGTGGGGCAGCTTCTTAACGCCTGTTTTATCCAGATGGCAGGAGCCAGACGTCATAATATAACATTAACTTTAACAACATGACTCCAAGCAGCCAAGAGTCAATGCGCTACAACGGTTGGTGTTTTAACAACCGTGAATCAAGCGATGCAATGTCAGTCTCTTAGTGGTCTTCAAGCACAGTATCATTTTAATGGGATCCGCAGGGGGGTTACATTATCAAGGCTGAGGGTCATGCAAGGGGAAGCCTGTTTCTCGTGAAAATAATGAGGTCACCGGATGTATAACGAGGCGACTGATGTGGCGAGGGCAGATAGCAAGACACGAGGGGATTTCACGATCATTTTGCCATCAATTAGTCCATTTTGGAGTCCCATTTTCTACTACTTTCTTTCTTTTCCGACACTTTTTAAGATGCCATGATTGTATCATCAGCACCGGCGGGGTGTGACAACCCGTTGCTTTTAATCATTCTCAATCAGGAGGGACCGAATCTCGTTGGCTTTCCCTCCCTGCAGTACTCTGGGGAGGCGAGAGACAAAATGGGGAAGAATGAAACATGCGTGTAACCTTTTCAAGGGCAGAATGAGCCGTCCGGCATTGAAAGCACTTTAGGAAAAGAAAACCACTCATGCGGTTAATATAGAAGAAAGAGAAGAAAAAGAAGAAGAAGGGGGAAATAGATGAGGGGGCCTGAAAGCCAACTATGATGACTTCTATATATAGCCGCCCCAGTGCGTTGGTGAAGGCCTTGCACTACTAAGACGTCATGCTTTCCAGCTAAAGGGATTTCACAGAGAAAATACAGTGTGTGTGTGTGCACATGTGTGTGTGTGTGTGTACTTATATATGTGTTCATTAAGGATGCAGATTAGAGCAAGCAGAGAGAGAGAGAGAGAGAGAGAGCTGTGTCGCTGCAGGAGATGTGGTGTCCTTAATTACAGAGCAAACAACCACGGGCCTTCTTCCCTTTTGGAATAAATGCTTATGTATTTCTCTGAAGGGCTGCTATTACTAGACTTTTCTACTCAGCGAATTCCAGTAATTAAATTTTACAAAGAGTCATTTGTCTTATCAGGATTGTATAGATTATTTGGAGGGGGGGGGGGGGGTCCTTTTGTGTATTCTTTGGAAACGTATGGAAAGGTAATAAAAAGAAAAAAACTGTTTATTGACAGGTGATTGTCATCTTGAACAAAAATGAATGAAAATTGTGAGGTCACAAAGCGAATTCAAATTAAGTAGGTAGTGCGTAATCTCATCATACAATTGTGTTAATAGATAACAATACAAATAAGATCAAGAGAATAATAATAATTGCAATTGCCAGTTTGTAGTGAGTTTCATTATTCAAAATAGAATAATTGGTGAAGTACCTGCAGAAAATGCAATCAAATTTGTATAATCATGATCAGTGATGTGATCATCTCAAGCCATTTACCACCCTATAAATACTGACACCGTTCAAGAGTAGTTCAACATCTGACCAATCACAAACAAGAGTTTCGAGCATCATTTAAAGCATTGCTGTCCATCAGTTCATGTCAACTGGCGAGGCAGGGCAGAATTTGTCCTAAATTTAATGCTGACTAGCTGAGTTGCTAACCTTTGCAAGTAGCATCAATATGGCAACTAAAATTGGCGGTTACGATGTGCTTTATACAATTGGAATGGGACCCCGTGGAAAATGCCAGAGGATAAGAAGGAAATCTGACGGAAAAGTGAGTAACTTACATTTGATTGGCACTTGGGCTTAAATCTTTTAAAAGAAATCAAACTGTTCTTCCATTTATTGTGTTGATTTCAAATGTCTGACTTTCCTGTTACGTAAAGGTTCTGGTATGGAAAGAGATGTGTTATGAAACTTTGAGCAAGAGTGAGACACAGACACTGATCTCCAAAGTGAACCACCAAAAGATGGCGAGGCACCGAAACATTGTGAGATGTTACGACTGCATCGTTGACAGCGCCAACACCAAGATATACGTTGTGATGGAGGAGTGCACCGGTGACAACTTGGCCGGCCTCATTGCATCTGCCTCGAGGGAAAGGTTTTTTGCAATTCAGTATTTACCTCTAACTTTTTATTTGATTACTTAATAGTGTTTCCCAAACCCTGGCTAATCGAAAAATCTGAGGATTTCATGTTGTGTCAATCTGATTGTGCTGCATCGGCACATATTCAATTTGCTGCTGTGTTCTTTCCATAACAGTGACGCTCTGACGTGGTGCGTTTGGGGACTGACAGAAATCCCAGCATGTAGTTCAGGATCTGGATTGTTAATTTTCATTTTCACCATATACAGTCAAGTCGTGACACCTTGACTGTGATCACCACTCTAACTTTAAACGTGACTTTGTTCTTATTGTCGCAATGTTCAATCAATCAATGAATCAATCAATCAATCATGGATTTTAATCACAATCACTTTCAATAGTTTATTCCTTGCACTGTCTAAAACGTCTTTTTAAAATTGTCATTTTTATTAAAAAAATTAAATACTATTTAAAAATAGATATACCGTAATTTTCAGACTATAAGATGCACCGGACTATAAGCCGCACCAGCTAAAACTCGTGATTCCGGGTTCAAAATTTGCAAAGAAGAGTCGCGGCTTACAGTCTGAAATTTATGGTATTCATTTTTATTCAATTATGCCACTCTCTTTCCAGAAATATATTTTTTTTCCTATGTAAAGGTGTGCTGTGGATGAAAAAAAAATCGGGAAACACTGACTTAATACACCTGCACCGTGATTTTACATTTTCAAGAAGTATTTTAAATGGACCATTAAATGACTAGCACGTAAATTTTAGACTTTTTTAAGAAAAAAAATTACTCTTCTAAAAAAATGTCAACAGACTTCGATGTGCGTGAGAATTCACAGTGACGGATGACAAAAGGACCCCCTCGGCTGCCCAACAACATGCCTGCTCTAAATTAACAACCAAGGACCCCTTCAGCTGCCTAAAAACAAGCCTTTCTAAAAAAGCAAGACTTTCAACACAACGTGCTTTGGGGGTTAACGCAATTCTGGACCCTAAAGTTCACGTAAAACACAGATTTTGTTGAAATGTTATTCTATATATTTATGTGCAATATTGTAGGATATGATTGCCATGTGTTTATGCATGCTAGGCGTCACTTGGATGAGAAATTCATCCTGCAGGTCATCGCTCAGCTCACATCAGCTCTGAAGACGTTTTACAGGAAGAGTAACGGCAAGCCCATCTTTCATCACAACTTGAAAGCAGGCAATGTCTTCCTGGACAGCGAGCGGAATGTAAAACTTGGAAAGCCTTCTTACACAACCACAGTGAGTGGAATTTTCGTAAGTGGCTGAGTGGGCGGTGCTACTTCTAAGATGTTTCGATATTTTTCTGCGGCATATTTGTTTTCCAGAACCAGATGTCCTTCGATAACAAATGCGATATCTGGTCATTGGGATGTTTACTGTACGAGCTCTGTACTCTATGGTAATTTTTTCAAACTTTTCTGACACAGTAGTTAACTTACTAAAAAAGTATCTAATATCTTGATTTGTATTTTCCAGCCGTTATGTTCCTTCCTCAGAACAAAAAGTACTTGCAGAGAAGATACCAGCAAGGACTTTAATAAAAATCCCCGGGCAGTACTCGAAGGAACTGAGCATGCTTCTCAACAACATGCTCAACTTGACGGTTTGTCATCTTTTTTATTTTATTTTTTGTCACTATTACACAATCACATAAAAAGCATTATGACCTTTTGACTAGGATGACCTGAGGCCATCTATGAAATCCATCCTCCAGAGTAACCTTCTGGCTGAAGTAGTTGAGGAGGAAGCAAAGAAGGCCCAGGGACGTTCCGAGCTAGCTAAGAGGAATAAGATGATACGCTCTGCTCGCAAGAATAAGGAAAACCTCACGCCTGGTGATCCTCAGCTTGTGATGCTCGACAACATTGCTAGAAGGCCCCGGACGGACAGTCAGCACACCAGCCAAGTGGACAAAGACAGACATGTCCGGCAACTCCGTATTTGACCAATCGGACGACATGTAAATATTTAGATATCTATAACAGCTGATATATTTCTATATTTTAATATATTTTTTCCCCCATGCAGAATAAAAGAGTGCAAAGCAGGCAAAGAGAAATGAAATTCATTTGTCTTTTCGCAACTGTCCACATTTGGGGACATGACAAGGGAGGAAATGAAAAGATCAGGCAACGAGAGATGCTGTTTGGATGTGATTGAGAAAAATATTAAAAGGAAAGGAAGAGCAGATGCTAGCAAAAGTTTTTCTTCTGGCTTTTTAATTCATGTGGATGTAATTTAGTGACGTTTGTAGCAGGGTCATCACAAACTGAGCTTTTGTTAAGATGTTTGTGACATTACCTTGATTTGCCTTTAGATGGAAAATACCAGAAATTCCATTTTGAATTATAAACGGTTAGTTTTATGCGGCGTGACATTGGAGTTTCGACCTTAATTGACTCAAGCTGACAGAAATGATTTGTGTTGAAATTAAACAGAAAGTAGCGGGTACATAAATTGGATTAAAATATAAAAAGCTGCAGAAATGACTCTCTTTAAATGGAGACATCACACTGTGATCAAAAAAAAAAAAAAAAAAAAGGAAGCTCTTACTTTCTGGTTGCAATAAAATACTCCTGAATCACACAGGGAGCAGTTACAAGTAGTACATTGCACACTTTCAAACAATATTGCAACTATTCCCTCCTCTGTATATGACATCCATGTTGTAAACTAGCATCCTAAGCAAAAGTGCAACTGACCTGTCACCATGGCAACAATCACACAATTAGTGCAGGCTCCCGGGAAATAAAGTGGGAAGAATGAGTTCTCGGGGAAGAAAGGATGATGCTGAAAAGAAAGAGCAAAATGCTGAACAGACAATACAATGAGAGGAACCCGCTAGTCTGTAATAGCATGAATAAAGTATTCCACGTTGCTTATTTGCTAAATTTTAATGCCACACCTCGGGCGGCGTCCACCACCAATATGCATGCCATAATGTTGGTTTCATTCATAATGCATGTGCATGATATAAAACCCTATAGGCCCGGGTACTAAACATCACTGATAGGCGGTAAAATCACAAAAGGTACCGTATTTTCCGGACTATAAGGCGCATCTACTAAACCTAAAATTTTCTCAAAAGCCGACAGTGCACCTTATAGTCCGGTACGCCTTATATATGGACCAAATTCCTAAATTTAAACTGGTCCGAAGCATTGTGTCATGAAATTAATCATAAGTGGCCCGCTGAAGACTAGGAATCATGAATCAAAAAGACTATGGATCATTATTTTGTGATTATAGAGTAATTTGTTGCATCTGAAGTTGAAATAAAAATGATCAAATGGAGAATGATTTGATTTGGATTAAAAATCTGATGATTAATGATGCGCCTTATATAAGGACAACGTTTTAAAATGGGCCATTCATTGAAGGTGCGCCTTATATTCCAGTGCGCCTTATAGTCCGGAAAATACGGTACTCAGCACTTAGTTCAACTGACTCGGGACTTGGTGACAATGTCCACTACTCTTCTTACTCAGAGGCTTAAATGCAAGCCTCCGCTTTGGATTTGACGTGAGGACAACATTAGAGGATTGCAATGAAAAAAAAAAAGAAATCTCTGCGTTATGTTGTGGGACGTTTTTATGAACTATAAGACAGCTTTTAAATTCAATCCTGTGGGGATATATGTATAAACTCCCTCCTGACCCAATCTTTTTTACAATTCTGTGATGTAACGCACCTACTGATGCCCGAAGCTCAATGCTTCTTTTTTTTCTTCTTCCCCTTTTTTGTATAGATCTCCCTCCAGCCCACCTACGTTGTCTGCATTTTTACACTAACCCTCTGTGGGGCTCAATTGAATGAGTGAACCTGAGCGTTTGACTAAAGTGTATTCTTAGGAGAATTTAAGAAGGAAAGCATATGGAAACGTTTCATGTCAGCATTACATTTTGAAACGACTTTAGTTCCTAGCAACAAAGTACAGTATATTCCAAAATAGCAGTTTGTACAAAGATTTTGTAGACATATAATATACACTCAAAAATGAGTAAGTTGCTGATGAGGATGATGATGATAATCGATGATGATGATGAACCAACACAAATATCGGTGGTGTGATTTTCTGTGAGGGAACATTGAGAGGCAATTTTGAGGAGTTAATTATAGTTTAAGATGACTGGCAGCAGTGGATGTGGATGAGAAATGTGCTGCCCAGCGATAAAGATGGTCGGCTCAATTTTGGACCCTTCATTGTCTGCTTAATGACTGCTGGTTGCTGATTGTTGCATTTGTCTGTTATCTCTTATTAGACAGAGTACATTACATGGAAAATATGTGTTATCTTGCAAAGAGATAATAATTATAGATTGTTTATGCACATTTACTGTAATTGCGATTGCGGATTTGCTATAGTTTGTTCAAACTTTTATGTATAGAACAGACAGTATAACAGAAATTTCCATTTGTTTATGAGTGGAAATATTTTGGGAGTTGAAAAATGCCCAATTCGAAATTTATTGAATTATTTATTTATTTTATTTTATTTATTATAGTGAAGTGTGTTCTTGACATTTACAGTATTATATATTCCTTCAGTGTCGCACGGGGGGGGGGGGGGGGGTGCAGACTTTGTCAGCTTTCTATTGACTTTCCATTCACAGCATCAGGCACTTGCAACTCTAATCGATAGATCCTAATGCCTCTATTATAATCCCTCACTAGAATTTAGATTCCATTGATCAGCAGGCCTTTAGTTTCTACAGTGTTGAACTGTGTGAGAGACAACAAGGAAATTTCCATGTAAGACAGACGGTAATAGAACCGTGTGGGAAAGCTTCACCTGTGGGAAAGCGTTTTCATTTTTCAGATTTAAGCTTCCATATGTAGGAATTAGACGCGGTAAGAAAAAAAAGCATTGTCAATCAAAATTGTTTTGTACTTGAAATGCAACTGAGCTTTAGGGGGACTCAGCGCTCCTGGTGTATTGTGAAACATACAAGATTGCCTCAATGATCTTTGACAAGTATCTCACATGCTTTTAAATTCAGTGTTATACAAAAAAAAAAACATGTCAGCAATATTGTTAATGCACAAATTCGCAGAGTAACTTCTAGAATCAGCAGCTTATTTGCAGCTCAAAATGAAAAGGGAATTCTTTAAGGACAACAATGTCCATATTCTAGCTAGGTCCATCTACTCATAACAATTTTAATAATGACTCTATTGTGACCACCCACTAGATTGAAAATCCAGTCGAGTTGATTCAAACAAGCCGAGATCAATTTCCACTTAATAATAGTCCATTTATCGACCACTGCTACATAACTCAAACAAATGATGAAAACAACCCAACAATTTCCTCCAACCTACCAAAAATACCTACTCTTGTATTACTTTCATTATCTCCCAAACTACTTGGTCCAACCATGTTATCAGGCTTTGTAGCTGCTCATTTCCTCTTCTTTTGTCTTCTCCCGCCTCCTCTATCTTTCTTCAACACCTTTCTGGTGTGACAGTAATTACAGGGATGAGCATGCAATGCCACTTATTGCTTGAGCATCAAATGTGGACCTTGATGAAGTGTTTTATTAGTTAGTGAGATCAAAATGCCAAGGTTGATTAACTTTAGGACACACTGTTTACTGTCACTATCTGCGGCACATCTACAGAGAAGTGTGTGTGTGTCTGTGTGTGTGTGTGTGTGTTGTACCGCAAATAAGTGTGTTGCTAAAGGTAATAAAGTTGAGATTGTCTTTGTTGCTTCAACTCACTTGTGACTTTGGGGTTATTTTCTTAGGTACACAAAATGTTATATATATATATATATATATATATATATATATATATATATATATATATATATTAATTTGATTCAATAATTCAGTGCAAACATATATTATGCTCAAAAAAAAAAAAAAAAGGGGGGAAAGCTAGGTATGTCTGAGTACAACAACCCAAAAGAGATTAGGACTCGCCACATGAATGAAAGATGGATGCAGACATCCATGAGAGAAACTTGTGCTGTGTGGTGCATCAATCTCAATTCGTTACTCCGATATGACAGAAGAGTCTATAATCCGTCCTCTCTAGCCGGAGGCCTAAAAATCACCCGTCGTCTACAAAGTCAGCAGACATCCCAAAGGAAAACACTCATTACAAGCTTGCTTTACGTTCCACTGCATCTCTGGTCATAACCTTGAAACATTGCTCACTCCTGCCTAAAACATTTCAATTCAGCAAGGGAAGGGAGGTCAACTGAGTCAATGTCAAGGTTGTTTTTTTTAGACGTAGTTTTGAGAATGCAACAAGGATGAGCATGGGTCACGTGGGAACTTAAAGTGGTTGTGTTCGGGTCTGAGAGAGTCAAACATCATAAACAATGAGAAAGAACATTGTGGAAATGAAGAACATTTATTTGTGGTATGTTGTGATTGTCATAAATTTCTCAAAGCATCTTATCTTCATTTTTCCACACAGGGTGGCAGAACGCTGATTACCGTATTTTCCGGACTATAAGGCGGACTTAAAACCTCAAATTATCTCAAAAGCCAACAGTGTGCCTTATAGTCCGGTGCGCCTTATATATAGACCAAATTCCTAAATTTAAACTGTCCCGAAGCATTGTGTCATGAAATCAATCATAAGTGGCCCGCTGAAGACTATGAATCATGAATCAAAAAGACTATGGACCATTATTTTGTGATTATAAAGTCATTTGTTGCGTCTGAATTTGGAATAAAAAAGGTAAAATGGAGAATGGTTTGATTTGGATTAAAAATCTGACATGATGCATTACCGGTGCGCCTTATAGTCCGGTGCGTTTTATATAAGGACAAAGTTTTAAAATGGGCCCTTCATTGAAGGTGCGCCTTATAGTCTGGTGCACCTTTTAATCCGGAAAATACTGTAACTTTAGCCATGTCCTATTTGTTGTCCAGGTGTCGATTATTTTTTTCAGTTATTTCTTTATAATTATAATACAGTCTCAGATTCTGTTACCACACTTGATATGACTTTCCACAGCTCAGCAGTGCTGACCCCTAATATCAAATCTAATCTGCTACCTCATTTGTAATGGAAATGCCGCATAATTTAAAAAAAGGAGCCAGTGACGTCCGTGGAGACAAATCACAAAGGACTAGCTAATTTCATGCCTTGTATTTTTCTGTCACGCATGACTACTCCACAGCGGGGAACCATGTGATATAATGTATGGGCTGTGATCTTGCAGAGTCTCCTGTTACCTAGACCTAGATTGAAAATACTTGGGTTACTGTATGAAGAAATATTGTTATGAGCATATACTTTCATATACTACAGCTAATCTACAGAGTGAGATAAAACCAAGGGTGGCACAATCGTGGTAGTTCCGTTTGAGTTTTGACTGGGAAAAAAATGTAAATGACTTGGCAACAAAAATGCAGTCCAGCGCATTTTTTTATGTTAAAATGTTGACCTAGATTAAAATGGCAGTACATGAGTTGGCAAAACAATATACAACATAGTCAATTCAAGTCAAGTTTATTTATATAGCTCTTAATCACAAGCAGTCTCAAAGGGCTTCACATAGACAAACAAATTGACAATTATTCTCAAATTATTCTTAAGATCCCAAAAGGGCAAGGAAAAACTAAAAAAAATAGTTTATCTTATGTTTGACTTTTATTGCTGCAATATTTGACGCTTTGTCTCAAAAGAATGTGTAGAAGAAGAAATTTTTTGTTTTGTTTCAAGCTACACCTAGTTTATGAATTTACTGCTTTAATTTTCAAACAGTTAAGGTTGAATTGTCATTTGTACCAATACATTCATTTAGATTACTAAAACAAAGACAGAATATAAATGAAAAACAAAATGGCGGCAGGTCAAGAACAATTTTTAAGTAACTAGACTTTATGGTTTCTTTTGTGAAAAAAGTAAAAGTGTTAGGCTTGAGAGAACATGGATGTTGTCATCCTCTAAACATTTCCAAAATATTTATTTTTTATTCTAGATCATGTGCTAAATACAGATGTGTGACTTTTGAAGGCAGGCTGCCTCATGTAGACATAAAGATGAAAACACAGAAAAAAAAAAAAAAAACTCCATCAGTGAGGTTCTATTTTAAGATGTCCCCTTCTCGCAGATCAAATGTGAGATGAGCAACACTTCCAATCATATCTAGTAACAGATACAACAAAAATGGAGACAAGTTCAACCCTGTCAGGCCCGTACGTGTGTTATATCGACTTCTCAAACTGTGTTAAATTTACTGAACGTGAAACGGAGCAGAAAATAATGTTGCGCTCCAAATACTCAAAGTCGTGTTCAAATCCTTCGCTTGACTTCGAGGACTCAAATTCGGAGCGATTCCTATCTCGAGCTGCTGGAGACAACACCGACGCTCCGCTATCAGCACCCCTCATCGAGCCTCTGGAGATTAGGAGGTGTGTGACGTTGCTTTGGCTCTCAGCAATGTCCTTTTCTCCACTTTCAAGGTCGCCGCGGAAAATTCGGAGCTGCAATTTGTCGTGTTGAAAGGCGCAAACACAGCATGAAACGGGGCTTTATCTTCTGTAAGCACATGCCTGAGTAAATTACATCAAAGTGAAGTTCATGTATGAGCATTAGAATAAGCTTGGCTGAAATTTTTACCCTCAAAGCCATTTTAAGTTAATCACTTCTGGGGCGAGTGATATCAATTCATTTTGATGGTGTTGAACCACCTTGAATGCACTATTCGGTTTGGATAAAGTCCAAAACACAGAGGTGAAAATAATATGTCAGGGGGATCGCTTGCTGATGCAAAGCGGCCCTGACCGGCCAGGGCTGGCTCTATGAATGCTTCCTCCTGCATCTCAGGCTTGCACACAGAAGAAGCAAATACGAAAATACAGCATCATGCAGATGATGCACTGTCTTTTTCATGCAAATTGGATTCTGTGTCGTGCAAATACAAGTAGGTATCTTGTGAAAGCCTTCGAGAAGATTGCCTGCCCAAAAGAGAGGCCACTTTTGTCTTTTTCTGCCATCTAGTGGCCATATAGCTGGGCAAAGATCCAGAGCAAGTTTTAAGGACAGCAGGAGTCTGGACATCGGATTATGATGTCTTTAACATCCGAGCAAGAAGCTACTAGAGTAAATCCATGATGTGCGGGAGGCTCCTGAGCAGAGCTGAATTTTTGTTTTTTTAATGCACAGATTAGAGTAGAAACATGGTTTTGATTAGACTTTTGGGAGTGTTTACACGTTTTGTCATAAAGTGTGTTTTGGTTGGTGTCGGGTTTCTCTGCTATACTCGATACAGCCCAAATTCATACTCTAACGCTCCTTGTTTCTTTCCATTCTACTTGTTTTGGAACAACGGAAGAGCTGCAGAAAGGTTCTGATGTTCGCCGCATAATTATGTTTGGCAGGAAAGAAAAATCTAGCACAGTTAAGGAAGCATTATAAGATCATTACATCAGGTGAAAGACTGCAGTGCGACATATCATAAGGAACGTGTCACTGGAGGATTGCATCACTTGTGCCTCTTGTAATAAATGTTTGCTCCAATAGCTCCGTTTGCATGTCTGAGGTTTATATGGATATTATGCATGCATGTAAACGTGTATGTGATTTCCCGGCCGCTGGCCCACTTGGAGTTCTTTTAATTTCCCATTTGACCCCCATGAGTGGTTACAAGGCTCTTCCTTACTCTTATCTTTTCCCCGCGCTTACCTTTTAATAATCATAACGTGATCTTCAATCTTCATAAAACTGTATTCCAAGTTAGGCCCAGAAGGAGCGACCAACCTCTAATTGATTATTTAATCGACCGGTTGATTGTTTAAAAGGGAAGATAATCATTTCAAAAATGTCCTTTCATCCCAAAGAAAACATATCAGTCTGAAAATGGTGCTACATTACCTAAGGTGTTTAAAAGTCTCCATTAGTCATGCAAGTTAAATCGTGTTAGACGGCTTAATGCCCCTTAAGTGGGTCTACTGTGGGTGCAGACAAGGGGAAGGAAATGTCATTTCGACATAGATGTATTAATGAAGACAGTGATGGAAATGATGCAGGCGATGATGATGCCCAAGATTAAATCGAATTCATTTATGAGTCCGACAATACATGTCCGCAGACAGCAGCGGTCATAATGAGAGAAAGAAGCACAGTTTGGGTTATTAAATGGATAAGGGAGAAAAGTAATTCCCCCCCACATGATTAGATTCATTGTCCTGTGAAGAATAATATACCTTGACTTGTCCTTTTCTGTTGCATCGGGCTAATAATTGAAATGTATTGTTAAATATTTACTCAAAAGAAAAGGCCATGTTAATTCCAAAGGTTCATGAATTCTGCACGTGGTAGAGAGGAATATGTCATGAAGGAACATGAAACAAGGAGTAGTTGCTATCTTTAACCAGCAGGTGTCAGTACTGCAATTGGATGTGTGCTAGTTGCCAACGAAGAAGGAAGCGGAAGTAGGTGGCTCAGAAAGACAAGAGCAAGATGTCTCTAACGAGGTAAGCGTCGCGTCAAAAGCTTTTTGTGTACTTAATTGATGATATTTTGAGCAGAATAGAATTTACATGTGCGGTATCAAATTAATGTAGCGCGTGGAATATTTTCAAGTGATCTGATTCGTCGTTGGTGACCACCATGAGCTGTTGTGCTGTTTCAATCGCGAAGCTAATGTTAGCATAGCAGGCCACTGTTTTACCGACGTGTTATGTTTGCTACTAGTTCATAGATAAACTACGTTTTTTTAGCACGTGATCCAACTAACTCGGATCATTTTGTGTATAGCTTTTTACCGGTGCCGACCCAGCTGTCACAAGATCAGCTGGAAGCAGAGGACAGAGTTCGCGCCCAGAAGTCGTTCTCTACTGCCTTGGTCGCTTCCCGAAGGGAACCGCCACCTTATGGACACAGAGGTGGATGGATACCTCGCACTCCCGAGGTAAGAATCAATATTTTAAATTAGAAGTACGCATGTATGGGTTGTTTAAAGTGAACTAAGATTACCCACCCACGTCTGTGAATATACTTTTTTTGTGGGAGCTCAGTTTGCTTTTGCACACCCTAACAATTGATGTCAAAATGCTTGCCTGGTGCTTATAAATGAATGTATATGGTTTAAATCATATTTGCAAATTATTACACTTCTGTAGGACTTTGGAGATGGGGGAGCTTTTCCAGAGATCCATGTGGCACAGTTTCCTCTGGAGATGGGTCGGCAAAAGAAAACCAACAATGCTCTGACCATGCAGGTGGATGCAGAGGGAAAAGTTAAATATGATGCTATTGCGAGACAAGGACAAAAAGACAAGGTTTGCAGTTATAACACTCAATTTTTACAAATATACAATCAAAAATAAATCCACAAAGATTGGCTTTCAGTAAGACACAATGTATTTATGGTAATTTTGTGCCTTTTCATTATTGTAGGTGATCTTCAGTAGGTACACAGATCTACTTCCAAAAGAAGTTATGAATGAAGACACCCCAGAATTGCAGAAGCCTGATGAGGAAGCTGTTGAAGAGGTAAAGTGTGGTGTTTCGCCATTTGTCAGGCATAATGAGACTGACGAAAGTGTCCTTTGTGTGTTTTTCTTTTAGCTGACTGAGAAGACTCGTGCTGCCCTCAGCAAGCAGGTATCTCAAAAGATTGCTGCTGCCATGCCTGTGCGAGCAGCAGACAAGCAGGCCCCAGCACAGTACATCAGGTATCAAAACATTTCTCACCGCCCCAGTCATTGGAGTCTAAAATTTTAACAATGCTGTAAATAATAAATCTTCTACTATCTACAGTAAAGTCTTCTGTCTGTCTATCAGGTACACCCCATCCCAGCAGGGAGTGGCTTTCAACTCTGGAGCCAAACAAAGAGTCATCCGCATGGTGGAAATGCAGAGAGACCCCATGGAACCACCACGTTTTAAGTAAGCATGTCCGTCGTTTTATATATTATACATGATCTGTCATAACTGCTTTTGAATAATCTGCTTCACCTTAAGAGAATTGAATTCAGATTAAATGTGTTGCAGGATCAATAAGAAGATCCCTCGTGGACCACCGTCACCACCAGCTCCAGTCATGCATTCTCCGAGTAGAAAGGTATTATTATTGGAATTGCATATTTGAGATTGCATACAATGAAGTTGTTTCTTTCTTTCCTCCTCTTGGTTTTAGATGACGGTGAAAGAACAGCAGGAGTGGAAGATTCCTCCATGCATCTCCAACTGGAAGAACGCTAAGGTAATTTAGCACCTAAGTTATGTCTGTGAATAAATATGACCCTCTGCCTTTTTTTTTTCCAGGGTTACACCATCCCTCTAGACAAGCGTCTGGCAGCGGATGGCAGGGGGCTGCAAACAGTTCACATCAATGAAAACTTTGCCAAGCTGGCTGAGGCCCTCTACATCGCTGATAGAAAGGTAATCTTACGCAAAGCTCTTTAAGTTAATGCTTGGGAAGCATTTACTCAGAATAAATAAATCCGTTGTGTGTTGTCCTACTCAACCACCATGTTTTTCAATTTTCATTATTATGGTCTCTGAAGTTTGAAATTTTGGTTGTGTCTATAGGCCAGAGAGGCGGTGGAGATGAGAGCCCAGGTGGAAAAGAAGATGGCCCAGAAGGAGAAAGAAAAGAAAGAAGAGAAACTCAGGGAGTTAGCCCAAATGGCCCGAGATCGCAGGGCGGGAATTAAAAGTCATGGGGACAAAGGTGAGATGCGACCAAACAAGTTGCTTGACTGGATTTGGGTTCTGCAGTTGTTAAAACATGTCACAAATCCTTGTTTTTTTTCCACACCATTTTCTGTTTCCTCTCCCATGTCGAATCAAGGCGGCGAGGACGGAGAGGCAAGGGAGCGTGACGAGATCCGCCATGACAGAAGGAAAGAGAGACAGCACGACAGAAACATTTCCAGGGCAGCTCCTGACAAGAGGTGCTGGACACACTCAACCCTCCTCTTTTCATATTGGAAGTCTGGATTTCACACGTCATCACAAATTCATGTCCAAGTCATACAATTTTTTTTTTCCACCTCCCCTTTCAGATCCAAACTGCAGAGGGACCAAGACAGAGACATTAGTGAGCTCATCGCTCTGGGTGTGCCCAACCCTCGCACCAGCAGCAGCGAGGCCCAGTATGACCAGCGACTTTTCAACCAGAGTAAAGTGAGTGTAGTACTTCAAAAAAGAAAAACGGTTCACTACATTGCAGGGTGGCTTCTGTGTTGATCTCACACACGTGAAAAGCTTTGACAATACATCCTGAAAGTGGAAGAAAAAGTAATAACTACCTTTCCCATCCCATTTTGTCCTCCCAGGGAATGGATAGCGGCTTTGCCGGCGGCGAGGACGAGACGTACAACGTGTACGACAAGCCTTTCCGCGGCGGCAGAGACATGGCCTCCAACATCTACCGACCCAGCAAAGCCATCGACAAGGACGCCTACGCTGATGACTTTGACACACTCATGCAAAACAACAGGTATTGGGGGAGACGCGTGTGTTCAAAGTACATTCAACTTGCTGAAATGTCGAGTCGGATCGTGGATGCTAAGAGAATTTCAGTCGAATCAAGCACGAATCGAATCGCGCTTCCTTCTTTCAGGTTCGTGCCCGACAAGGAGTTCTCGGGTGCCGATCACGGGCAGAGGCGCGAGGGTCCTGTCCAGTTTGAAGAAGACCCTTTCGGTCTGGACAAATTCTTGGAAGAAGCCAAGCAGCACGGCGGCTCCAAGAGAGCGTCCACCAGCAGCCGCTCCAAGGACGATTACCACGACAAGAAGCGCAGAAAGGAGTGAAGGCCTGTGGTCATCATGTTCTTTTGTCTACACACTTTGTTCATCACAGGTGTTTTATTCCACTCAAATGTCTAGAGGGAGTTGTCTCTTTTTTTCCCCCGCAACTAGTGTAAAAAAAAAAAAAAACATTTATAATCCTTTTTTTTTTTTTTTTTTTTCCCCCACCCATATGTGTACAGTGCGACCAATAAGGTAACATGGGAACTTCTGTCCCGGAAGTGTATAGATTTCAGTTAGTTTTGATTTCACACACATACCAAAAATACTTTTTGGGGTCAGTTCTATAATATTTAAGATGCCCATTTAGGTGTTGTTACCGTTTGCCTATATGTGGTGGCAGGTATGGACACTGATCTTGAAAAAAAAAAATATCCTTGTCATCCTTGTACAAGTATTGAATAAATTTCCTTTAGTGTGTGAAGGGTGTGGATGTTTTGGTACGGCAAAGTTCCTTAGTTATTTTTTTCCTGTTTGTGTAATACAACTCTTAGCATAATGCTCTTTTAAATGAATTTATGTGAATATCTGAAAATTGCAAAAGTGTGCACACCCTCTTATAACTCGGAATGGGGCTTGTGCACAGAAGTGTAGGTACACATTACTTCCATTTCGCTTTTCTGCTGGGAAGGCCAAGAAAACTTCTCTGACAAAAACAAAAAAAAAAAGCTGCAGTCCCTCCAGCCTGTCTTCGTGTGGTTAGTGCTTTATAATGTCTTTCCACTCAGCTCTTGTCTGCCTTTATGATTTGATGAATGGGATGCTCATTCATGACGCCAAGAGGAAATTGGTTCTCTGGCATTGCTTTTGTTCAGCTGTGGACATATTGTGTCGGGCCACAATGGAATCCTCAGGTTGCAGATAGAAGGTGTGATAGATCGCTGTTTATCTGGAAACAAGCCCAGAAATAATAAACAATATTGCGTTGTAGCACAGCTGTACTCTGGATAGCTTAGTTTTTTTTGTGATGTCTCTTGAGATATTTCCCCTTCCTTCTTGCAGAGAAAAGCAATAAGTTGGCTGATAAATGGTGCAAAAGTTGAGAGCGGCAGCTGACCTTATGACCTTTTGTATTAAAAGACTGCAAACAGAAGCACACTCCTTTATTTTTTTAATTAAATGCAGTTACATTGTGTTTACTTGGGGGATTTTCAATACATTGTCTTTGCCAAATCGTTTTTTTAATTAGCTATTTCCCTAAATACATTTAAGTGAATGTTTAAATACACCAGCAGCTAAGCCACATTAGGGAAAAGCAATGGTGCATGTTTCCCTGTTCAATCCCTCAACTAACTTATTTTGTCAGCTAAAAAAAATACATCTGTAATTTCTTGTGAGGGTAAAGTGTACATAGCCAGTGTGTTGGTGACATTCATCATCGCAAGAACCTGCAGCTCCCTCTATGCCTTCTTCATCATTAGTTCCTCGTCTACGCGTATTCAGGCCAGGGCTTCACTCATCATTATTCCGGCAGTCAAGAGTTAGAGTCTACTGCTCTTCGGAAAATGGTCTGTCTGTCACTCAGTGCGACCTGCCCGCCTCGGTGTCTCTCTTGCTGGATAATCTATTATGGAGTGAAGACCAAGACAAGCGTAACCGTTTCTAATGGTTGTGTCAGTCAGAATGAAGCCTGCTGGGAGAACAGCAGCAATGTGGAGCCTTAACCAACTGGAGTTGGGAGTGCGCAGCAACCACTTTGGGATTTGCAGTGACAGGAAGTCATCTTTATTCGAGCAAAGAGCTTTGACTTGAACGTTGGATAGATTGCTCTGCATTTGATTGAGTTAGGACGCTAACTGGAATGCAGAAGTAAGAGTACCGTATTTTCCGCACTGTAAGGCGCACTGGACTATAAGGCGCACCTTCAATGAATGGCCCATTTTAAAACTTTGTCCTTATATAAGGTGCACCAGACTATAAGGCGCACATTAATGCATCACGTCAGATTTTTAATCCAAATCAAATCATTCTCCATTTTATCTTTTTTATTTCAACTTCAGACGCAACAAATTACTTTATAATCACAAAATAATGATCCATAGTCTTTTTGATTCATGATTCATAGTCTTCAGCGGGCCACTTATGATTGATTTCATGACACAATGTTTCGGCCCAGTTTAAATTTAGGAATTTGGTCCATATATAAGGCACTGTTGGCTTTTGAGAAAATTTTTGATTTTTAGCCTTATAGTCCGGAAAATCCGGTAGATAGAGTGCAACACGGTGTTTGGAACATTTATGCTCATGTGATTTAAAACTTGGGACTTTAGAAAATGGTTATGTCAGGGCCTCAATCATGTGGTTTTTGTTCATAACACCTGCCGCTGACCATCGGTGCTGTGGTGGAGAGAGTGAGGAGCACCAGATTCCTGGGGGTGCACATCAGTGAGGATCTCTTCTGGTCCACCAACACCGCATCACTGGCAAAGAAAGCTCAGCGCCACCTGTACTTCCTGCGGAAACTCCGCAAGTGCTCCTCCGGCCGTCATGACTACATTCTACCGTGGCACCATTGAGAGCGTCCTCTCCAGATATCAGGATTATTCATTGATTTGAAGTCTACACAGTTTTCATACACAATAGTTATACTGCATGGTTTATTTTTGAACTGTGAAAGTGCATTGGCTGCATCAATGAACGCTGATCCACTCTCTATCTAACCCTAACGGTGATCCTATTAAAGCTACTTTCTTATCACCTTGATCTAGTTTGGAATGGACAGCTTAAGTGCTCCTCTGTGTTCTGGCAAGCGTTTTAAGGACTGATGTTTCATTATTTGCCACTCAAGGTTAGGACCTTGAGAGGAAACAAAAAAGCAAAGGCCGGGAAATTGATTCAAGAATCAAATCATCTGATGTTATCATCGAAGGCTTAATCATGAACTTTAAATCAACCGGCTGCACATCAATGCTTCCTAACTGAACAGTAACCTTATAGCAGCAGCATAAACCCTGCACGTAAAGTGAAGATACCTTTATTGTCTGTGGTCCAATAGTGCCCTCTAGGGGCAGGGATATGTAACTTTAAATTTGTACAACATTTCTGCAAAAAAAAGAAAATATAGTGAACTAATATTCTTCATGGATTATTAATTTACTCAATGGATTGAAATTAATTAAACATTTGATTTTATATGGGTATTAACGCAACCTAAATATTATATAAATTTATATAAATTTCTTCACAACTTCCAATGACACGAGAGATTGTCTTGACCTTGTTTGTTCTAACTGTCCGGCTCCGGTAAAAAAAATTATGTCATCGGGAGAATTCGGCTGACGCCTGAACAAAGGTTATTATGGGTCGTTTCCATGGGAGGAGCTTAAGGACGACCCACGCAGGAGACGTTTGACGTATGACCAAGATAAAAAAATGTAGTTAGACGACTTACTCTGTTTTTCTTCGAGTGTTGGTTGAAAAAAAATCCCATGTTAAGTGTGACTCATAATGTTAATGTTTATATTTAAAATAATCAGAAATATCTATATCGTAACATTTGCCATGATTTGCGTGACACCCCACTAAAAGTAGTGATAGTATTTTATTCGGTGGGCTCTTGTTTTTCATAGACGATCTTTGGAGGCGACCAAGCGCACTGGCGAATGACCGCCCGTCAGGGGCGTGTACTTCCGGCGTGCTGGTGCAGACGCAGCGCAGTGGGCGTAGAAGCGAACGTTTCTCCGAGTTCATACATGACTTCCCGATTATCCGCACCCAAGTTGGGCTACTTCAATTTGTGATATCTTCCGCTGCGTTGAGCCGAAAAATATGACGGAAAGCTCTGCCAACAAGCTAGTCAACGGAGATGCTTGTCGTCGGACTTCGAGTGGTCAGAAAGCCAGCAAAAATGGCTTCGTGAAGAACCACTGCCTGTTTCAACAGCAGCAGAAGTATCGTCGCCCCGGGGAGAAGGTGAGGCCCGCCCGGTCGTCAACCGTTCCGTGGAAGGCGATCCCAAACTATTTCAAAATATATGCATGATCTATCTTTTTGCATATTCTTATATTGTGAATTGCTGAGTTAATTTCTTGGTTGATAAGATGACACTACAGCGCGATGTTTATAAATAGTTTTTTTATTAATCATACCCAGGATGTCAATATGTCAACTATACGAACAAGACATCATTTATTTTTAGCATGAGAAGATTAGATCAAGTTAATGTTTTCGTTCACGTCAACACAAGCGAAAAGATCCTTGCTACGCTCTGTTGAATTTACCAAAACAAACGAGATCCTCGAAGTGATCTGATGAATTTGCTAAAACTAACAAACACTGATCGTAATGGGTTTTTTTTTTTTTCAATTATTTTGAGTTGCGTCCATATCAAATTATTGGCATGCGTGACGTAATGTGGTTGCTGATGCGGTAGTTATACAAACTTGGCTTGGTCGAATTTTTCATGACCGTAACTAATATAATTCGATATTGTCATTTCTGGCACTTATTTTTAACCACCAGTCTTGCATTCATCAATGACTGAAAAATATTTGATTCCCATTATTTTTTATGTCAACACATTACGGATGTAAACATAAATTTGGCTGTTCTATACTATCATGTTCTGTTCAGCTATCTAATTTTTTCTAATTGATCTAGTTAATATTTTCACTTTTTAGCAGTTAAATAGATAGATCTTAATACAATGAGGGACAATTAAATGTTCTTGTTTTGCAAAAATGTCCCAAGCCACCTGAATGTTATTGTTCAGCTCTTTGTAATATTACACTCAGCTATTTTTTTTCTGTCCTGCGAGTGTCTTTGTGGAGTCAGACTGGTCTCTGTTTACCTTGGCTAATGAGAAGACGACGACCAGGGCCTGTTGTTCGGAGTTGTTAATGGAGAGCAAAGCAAGCCTGCTTCCACATGACTCTTAAACGGGAAGGAATGTCTCCGCTGTCAAGGGTGTGGTCACTTCCACCGTGAAATCGAAAACATAGTTTAGTAGTGGAGGTTTGGCATGCATACATGTTTTGTAATCATTTCCTGGTGTTGTATGTCGTTGTCTCCTATTGGCTCCTTTTTTATTGAGGTTTACATTCCATACTCTGTAGATTTGTGTTTGTTTACCCTCACAAGCGATAACATTAGGTGCCTTTTGGAAATTGCTTTGCATCAATATGCAACAGTCATTTTTCTGCATCCTCCGTCGAGGGAAGGTCACGTCCGACTGGTTTTAAATGCTCACTCTCTGCAGCGCTCTGAGGTGTTTCTTGGAGAAAAGCATGACTGATCACATGAGGAGCTGCTAAGCTGCTACACTCTATGGGCCCAATTGATGCTGGCCCACTTCAAAGTTTTCTTAGGTTCTTGTTAGGTTCTTTTCATACTCAGTCATACTTGGAATGTAAATATTTGAATGTTTTGATGTCTCCATATCAAACCTATGTATAAATCTGGGTTTTGTAATGGAAGCAAACTATGGTTCAAAAGTCTTTTATTTTGAAATGCTCATGCATGCTATCGATGCGTTACAGGGAAACCACAAGTAGGCATGAGCATTTCAAATTTCCAACACAAACCCACAATGGCGTGACAACCAACCGACTCTACCACTTTTTAAAATTGCGCCTCAAGAAACGGAAGTTGTAATAATAAGAATGCTTGTTTTGTGTCCCCCCTCCTAGAACCAACATGGCACACACAACTCGAGCCTGTACAAGAGGCCCTTTGTGGAATCGTTCGAACAGACTCCTCTACTGGTGGCCGTGCTTACCTACGTGGGCTACGGCATCCTCACCATCTTTGGCTACCTCCGTGATTTTCTCCGCCACTGGAACATCGGGAAATGCACCATGGCCCGAGAGCGAGAAGAGCAAAAGGTTGGTAAACAATTAAAAAAATAAAAAGTCCTTCAAGTGCTGTTTTTTTTTTTTTTTTTTGCATAGCCTCACGATTGTCTTTTCCTTTCTAGGACTTTGTCCCACTCTATCAAGACTTTGAGAACTTTTACACCAGGAACTTGTACATGAGGATACGAGATAACTGGAACCGACCCATCTGTAGTGTTCCCGGGGCAAAGATGGACCTGGTGGAGCGAGTTTCTCCTGATTACAACTGGACTTTCCAGTAAGTTGATACAAATGGAGCAAAATATTTCTTGTCTCAATGCTAAAAAATATATATATTAAAGATGATTGGACGCCAGATTTTGGGC
Organism: Syngnathus scovelli; assembly: GCF_024217435.2. NCBI lineage: Eukaryota > Metazoa > Chordata > Actinopteri > Syngnathiformes > Syngnathidae > Syngnathus > Syngnathus scovelli. The sequence goes on along the minus strand of NC_090866.1, from coordinate 7,688,238 downwards.
TTACAAGTCTTGACTAAACAATTTTCCTTGTTAAGAGAGCTTATTGGTTCTATTTCAGAACCATCAAATGTTTCAAAAGGATGTGTTGACGTTCTCTACTGTATTTATCAAGATCGGAATGAGTCAAATATGCCTTGCCGTGCCAAAACTGAATTTCCTTGCGATAAACGATTGCGCAATATCCCGCTCCTGGATGACTGAGGCATTTAAACAACACCTAACAGGAAATGTTTACACAGCTACCGCGAGCCACATGTTAAAGTTAATTATTTTACCCTGACCCTGGGTTGTTGTCCTTTGTCCCGGAGTCGTCATTGTCTCGCTCTTCTTCAGGCACACTGGCAAAGTGGTGAAAGGCGTCATCAACATGGGCTCGTACAATTATCTGGGATTTGCCGAGAACAAGGGGGCTTGTGCTGACGCCGCCTTGGAAGTCACGCAAAAATACGGCGTGGGAGTTGGCAGCACTCGCTGTGAATTAGGTGAGAGAACTACCAGAGGAACACGATGTATATCTCTAAAATCCAAAAGGATGACATTTTTGGCACAAGCATCATGTAAACATGTTTTCTAGGGAACCTTGACATCCACGAGGAGCTGGAGCAGTTGGTTGCCAGGTTCCTTGGCGTTGAATCAGCTATGACGTTCGGTATGGGCTTCGCTACAAATTCCATGAACATTCCTGCGCTTACCGGGAAGGTATGGAATTTGACACTTTTCCTTCTTTTTGTTCTCCACCAGGCATGATATTACTTCTGACTAACCGCATTGTTCCTGTACTGTAATCTCAAGATGATAATTTGCTTTATCGGAAATAACACGGGTTCCTGTTGCTTGTTTTAAGTGGGGGGACTGAACAGGTCGGACTGTTCCAAGGCGCACTTGTTTCAGGATATTTCAAAATATTGTTGATTTCAGCCGCTTTTTTTTTTTGCAATATGGTGATATACAGTTAATGTGCCTGATTATATTTGATTAACCCCCTCTGACCTCAATTTGGACATTTTTCCATCGTCTCGTTCTAGGGTTGTCTCATCTTAAGTGACGAGCTCAATCACGCATCACTAGTGCTGGGCGCCCGTCTTTCCGGCTCAACAATTCGGGTCTTCAAACACAACAGTAGGTGACCTCAACATGGTTCCACCCCTTAGCGTCCATAGCAACATATTTGTTGGAGCGGTTTAAATTTTTTTTTAGCGCTAAGCTATATTCTTGCCTTTGCTGTAGACATGCAAAGCCTTGAAAAACTCTTGCGAGACGCCATTGTGCACGGGCAGCCAAGGACCCATCGGCCCTGGAGAAAAATTCTCATTTTGGTGGAGGGCATTTACAGGTAACACATTTCAGCTCTCGTGTGTGTAATTTGCTACTTTTCGACCAATCAAACTGGCTGTCTGAGCTCAGCCACATTTCTTCTTGTCATAAAATCTACAGCGGTTTTTAATTGTTCCCACTCTCCTTAAAGTGCATTTTCTGTAAAGGTAATCAATCAGTCATGACTCATAAGGGATCGTTAAGCCTCGCCAAACAACCAGTACAACTCAATCAATGTCCTTTTTTACTAATGCAATGTTAATGGAGTCTGACTTGCACCGAAGGCAAACACTCAGATTGTTAAAATAGATTATGCGCTTAGCATAATCAAATGATAAAGAACTTTTTTTTATTTATTTTTTATTTGTCCTTCACCTTCTTGTCCCAAAGTATGGAGGGTTCCATTGTGCGTCTGCCAGAGGTCATCGCCCTGAAGAAGCGCTACAAGGCCTACGTGTACCTGGATGAGGCCCATAGTATCGGGGCTTTGGGTCCTAATGGCAAGGGAGTGGTGGACTACTTTGGTCTCAACCCCACAGACGTGGACGTCATGATGGGAACGTTCACGAAAAGCTTTGGCAGCGCCGGGGGTTACATCGGAGGGAAAAAGGTTTGCTTGACCAAGTATTCACTGCATGTGTGTGTAGAATGTTAAAAAAAAAAATTAAGCATTTATAAAGTTGAATGACCTTTGTTTTAACTCTAATTACCGTATTTTCCACACTATAAGGCGCACCTAAAGACCTCCAATTTTCTCAAAAGCCGCCTTATAATCAGGTTCGCCTTATGTATGGACCAATATTGAGCCACTGCAGCAGGCGTGTCCAAAGTCCGGCCCGCGGGCCAAATGTATATATCTTATATATGGGACAAAGTTTTAAAATGGGCCATTCATTGAAGGTGCGCCTTCTAATCCAGTGTGCCTTATTGTGCGGAAAATACGGTAATTAAAATGAATTAAATTAAATTTAAAAAATATGCTAATTGTTTGCTTCAAAGCGTAGTTTGATTCCACTCAAGATGTTTATGTTCTTTCAATGTTTCTATGTTAGGAGTTGATCGATTACCTGCGACAGCACTCTCACAGCGCCCTGTACGCCACCTCCATGCCTCCACCCCTAGCCCAGCAAATCATCACCTCAATGAAAATCATCATGGGAGAAGATGGGACCACACTGGGTAGGTTCTAAACTTGCTTACATTGCTGGTGTTCCCCCCCACACAAAATGAAAGAATGCATCTGTTTCAATTGTGATGATTATGTGCCCAATCACAAGCACTTTACCTGTGACTGTGTAGCCGTACTTGACCACGAGGTGGCAGTATAACCCAACATGTGTCCTGCTTCTCTTGTCACAGTCTCATGTAAATGTCAAATGCAAACAATAGAGTATATATGTATATATATTTTTTTTCTGATTAACATTTAGACAGACAAGTTAGTGGTAAAATCGGCTGGTGTGTTGTAAAATAAAAATAAAAGCATTCTATTTAATCAAAGATAGGTTCAAGCTTCTGCAATGGGCCGAGTGGGTAGTTCCCTACTTTCTTGGCAATAACAAGTTAATCTGATGTAACTTTGTGAGGTGCTAGTATAGTAAAATGGGCCTTCTTTTATTGTTTTCATATGTTTGACTTCATGCTGGGTACAAAGCAGCATGGCGCAAAAGAGCCTGGTGATCGGTATAGATCTGTTGAACGCATCTACATACACAAATATGTATGCAATGAGAAATGAAAATGTATCGCTGGTTTTATTTAGATGAGCATCGAAAGTATTTAATGAAGCATGTCATGGAAAATGGCTGTTTTGGTTTCTTACATATTCCAGCCCGCTTGCTAGGCAGAGGTAATAAACACCTGAAGCCTTTTCACTGGCAGAACGTTGACCTGGCCTTTCATAACATCATCTGCTCTGAAGATAGCCAGACTGGTTGAGCTGCTGTTAGTTTTCATTGTGGAAGAATTACAACGACAACCTGATACGTTGCAGCACTGTCACCTGTTTCCATCCTTTTGAAGATCCAGACGTGAATGTAGTTGGAGCTGTTTGATAGCTTAAGTGTTTCCTTTGCACAAAGAGCTGCTCATGGTTTCCTACATCAAATCACATCAGTCATGTATAAAAAAAAAAGCGGGGGGGTGAGATGTGAACGTGAAAGAATGCTAAAGACAACTGTCTGAGTTTTAATGTTTTACCGGCAGTGCATTGAGTTCTTTTATTCTTGTTTTTTCAAAAAACGTTCTAATTTCAGACTTGGTTGTTTGTCATGGTTCTTTGATGTTATGCATGTTTTTCCGACTCGGTCAGACGGATGTATGTTGCTGCTGGCACATTGTACCATTTGTTTGGCTAAGATGCTATCTCAGGAGGCACGGCATGAGGACACTGGATGCGCATCAGACAGAGGATAAGATTGATGCCTGTTTAACTTCACCTCCACTGACCTCCATTTTGATTCATTCTGGTTGTCTTCAAAAGCATGCTGAAGTTTTTTTTGGGGGGGTCAGATAATGGACTTGTTCTGCAATTTGACGGCAGAATAAAATGACTTTATACGTCATTAATGGTGGAGGTTGTATACATGTATAAATACTTAATAATAGGATCAATAAATAATGTACATTTCTCTGTATAAATGTAAAAGCAGAGGGGTAAAACTTTTTGTTGTGCCATTTGGAAAAATAATCTTCTGCCCACATCTCTCTAGGTGCGGACCGCCTCCGCCAGCTGTCCGAGAACGTGACCTACTTCCGCAGGAAACTTCGTGAGATGGGTGTCATCATCTATGGCAACAGCGACTCACCCGTCGTACCCGTGATGCTCTACATGCCCGCCAAAATTGGGTCAGTGATTGAATTTCTCTTTCTAATTAAGCTATACCGGTCATATTTGCTAACATAGATTAGATAATAGAAGAAATATGTTGAGGAATCTTTTGGGGTTTTTTTAGGGCGTTCGGGCGAGAGATGTTAAAGCGAAACATCGGCACAGTGGTCGTCGGCTTTCCAGCGACCCCCATCATCGAATCGCGAGCGCGTTTCTGCCTTTCGGCCGCGCACACCAGAGAAATGCTCGACACGGTAAGTCAGGAGTGTCAAACTCATTTTTCCTTTCCTCATTGTTTCCTTTGGAGAGCCATTATGACTGTCAACGAACACCGTATATTATATACAGTACATGCTACACAACAAATTGATGGATAATTAGTTTTGACTAGTAAAAACTTCAAATATTTTTAAATGATTAATTATAATAAAAATTGCCAGCAATAACTTTATTTGTTTTTTTAAAGTGGACAATTTGTAATGTTAGTATTGACACATGAAGTTCATGCAAATTTTGTCTTTGCGGGCCGTTTCTTTTATGTGGCCGGCCGTTTCTGGCCCCCTGGCCTTGAGTTTGACAACCATGCGGTAAGTCCTCCATTACGGCCCACTTGGATCCGCAAAGTTGCAATAGTCACTCACCCACGACGATGTGATAACAACACCAGCATGTTTTGCTTAACTCCCCCCCCACACACACACACACACACTTATTAGCAGTTTAGCTGCCTTATGTTGTCACTATTACAATAACACATTCAAGTGTTGTTGTTTTGAGTCAACTAACTGCGCTTGGTTCACGGCGGATTGACGTTTGTGTGTTTGAGTGAGCCCGGTGGATAATAAGGACTCCCAGTTTGCCCTTTTATTTTAATAGCACTTGGAAGTTGTCTGTGGGTATTACAGTGAGGCTTTTATATGAGCTGCCGTGTCTCTCCAAAGGCACTTCATTCATCTTACTGTTGTGCATGTCAACACCATTTGCAGAAGTCCATTTAAAGGGCATCCCAAAGTCTTTGTAGAGCACTCGGACGAGCCGCTTTTTCCGTCTTTGGAAAACCGGTCTTACTGTTTCTCGAGTTATGGAATCGGGGGAGAAAAAAAAAAAGGTCACGGGGGAAGGTAAATTGTTTCCAGGTGCTTTGGAGTGTTGCAATGTCGATTCATTTAGTGTGGAAAGAAGTGCGGGAGTTTTCTGGTGTCTTGTGGCTTTCTGCTACTCGCCTTCTATTCACCTTCGCTCGAGAGCCACTGACGTGACATGTTGACACTCTGGTGTCACTTTAAAAGTTCACGCCTGTTTTGGTGTGATTTTTACTGTCCGCCCAGCTTTTATCAGTTTGAATTTTTCACTGACTGTTTTAAGTTATGATAATGATAAGATTGCCTCTGATGTGTTGCCAGGTATTGGAGGCCATGAATGAAGTGGGCGACCTGCTCCAGCTGAAGTACTCCAGACGTGGACAGTCTCCTCCTCCTCCTCCTATCAGGTGGACATCTGAGGAAAGTCAGCTTCAGGACTGAGCCGCGAAAAAATGTTTCTGATCCTAAATCCATCCCTAAATATGTATAATTGTGTACATAAACACACACAAATCTGATAAAGCTCTCTTCTAGTTTTGCTTATGCACCACTTTTTCATACCTCTTCTCGCCACACTTGAAACCTCAATTGGTTCGCCATAGCTTATACAGTAGATATAAAAAGTCTGTACACCCCTGGTCGAATGCCAGATTTTGTGATATAGAAAAATGACACCAAGGTAAATCATTTCAAAAATCGCAATGTAAAAAGCCTGATGGTTTTGAGCATTTTCCCCCAAATATTTTTCAGGAATTTAAACAGGAACTACTCTAATGTTGTCATCAGAGGTGTTTTAAATAGAGGCTGGTGCATGCTGATTTCTGTTTTAATTCTGAACATCGCCACATATCCAGTTATATGCGGGTGTGTACACTTATGCAACTTGTGGAACTGGTGGCAAAACAGTTTTGAAATGAGCTAGATTTATTATATATAGTATCACAAAGGCCTAGCATTTAAACAGGGGTGTGTATATATTTTTTTTATATCCACTCTACCTTCACAGTCCTGCAACATTTTTGAATCTGTCAACTCGTCAAAAGAAGACCAACTTTTTATACATGACTTTCTGTGTCTGTATTGAAAGTTGATACTCGTGACATGATGTGTTTATTCCTTTGAGCACATAAAATGTGTACGTTATTTGTGCAATAGTAACCACAATGGATTTCTTTTGGTTTTGAAGATGCCATTTGACATTACTTGTGCACTTAAAAAAAAAAAGTCTTAATTGTGATGGTAGCAGTTGCTATGATGGACAAAAAAAAAAAAATGTGATGTATGTAAATAATTTTTTCACAGTCAGTAATGCTGCTAAGGTAGCATCCCAAATCTCTTACAGGAGTTTTAACATGAGCATATATATATATAAAATCACTTGAACTTAAACAGATTTTTTTTTTCCTTGACCAAAGCAAACATATATACATAAATATATTTTCTACCTTTCTCTTCAAATGTAAAGCAAATGTTCCAAAAGAAAACAACTAGCAGAGGGAAAACGATCCCGCTAAGAAAAAAAAAAAAAACTTCAGAATATTTTTTTACTGCTTTTTTTCTAGCTCTATTTTGCAGTCTTATTTACTGTTTACAGCAGATCTTGTAAACGCGAGTCCGTCGTCCTTTTCGTTTCTCTCGGTCTTTGTCGTGCTTTAAATTCGGCACTCATGTACATTTGAACTGTATGTATGACGATACTGCCCTTATCTGATATACAGCTTTATTTATTTAAAAAAAATGTTCTGTCTTTCAGCTCTGTTTTTTTTGTGAGATGTAATTGTTATCTGAAAGGCAGCTTCACGTGTATGTGTGCATATTTTAAATAATTGTTTAAAAATTTTTACTTCCGTGCTCACACTACTGACAGGCATTGTAAATGCACAGATGATGTAGTCACTAAAATATGCAGGAGTTCTGCTTCATGTGTTTTTTTCTATCCCTCATAACTGATTTTTTTTTTTTTTTTTTTTAAGAATGGCATTCCAATTCATTCTGCTTTTTTTTGTTACATCACACTGTATGCACCGGGGTCATCCCTAAACATTCTGCTTATGTTTTTTGTTTTATACAGTCCGATTTATTGATGGGAATTGGAATCCAGTAAAGCCAGTGTGATCATCACATCATTTAAACCTGTTTTTCTATCACAGCGATGCAACCATTTGTTTACTACAACTGGAAAACTCAGCAATGTAATATTTGTCACCAAAAAATGGTATGGATAACCACTCAAGTGATATATTTCCATCAGCTTTGGTGTGACTTGCTGCAATTGTGAAATGTGCTGCAACATTGGCAGAATGTTTATGGAGGAGAAAATGAATTTGCAAACAGCGACATGTCTGTTCCTCAGAACCAGGTTTCCCTCAAACCCTCTCCCAGTATGTTTGACAGCACATGTGAACTGACCCATAGAGATTAATGAGATTTTTCATATCTGTTACTTACCCCCCACTGAAATTGTATTTGATTTTGAAAACCATTCTGAGCAGATTGTGAAGCCATGTTTGTTGATCATGCTGTTCTAAACAAATTAAATCACTTTGTATCAACTTTGGGAATAAGAGGCAATTCACTGTATAAAAAAATATATTTTTTAACCTATCCGAGAGGCACATGGTTCGAATCTTTCCTTAAAAAAAAAGGTTGGCTTGACTAGTTGACACAACATTGATTATAACACCACTAGGTGACAGTATCACGTTAAACAAACTGCAAACATCTCCTTGTTGGATTTGTCAAACTAGAATTAACTTTTTTTCCCTTGCCAAGGCTCTGTTTGAGAATGCCAATAATTTGATGGCAGCAAATCAACCAAGAATACTTCACTCAGATTTTCTTTTGAAATTAAAGAGGGGAAATAGAAAACCAAACAATTACTCTAAATGTCTTCATTGAAGAAAAATAGGCGTATAAACTTTTGCAATTAGAAATACTGCACCATTTTAAACATCTCTGGAGCATTTTTAAGGTTTAAAAAACCGCTTGCAAGATTTGAATGTCATTTATCTAATCCAGCCAACATTTTGGCTTCTATTTTTTTAGTTACTTTTGAAATCAAGTAATCAGTAAAGTAACTTTTTCAAGATAATCTATTCTGACCAAGTCGTGTATTTTTTTTTTTTTTACAAACGTAGGGAGTAGAAGTAAAATCATAAAGAAATTTGCTGAAATCTACTTAAGTAACGAAATAATTGTACTTTGTTTCTACGCACCACGCACAAACGCGTGCGCGCGCACACACACATACACACACACACACACAGCTGTTTGCAATGAGCATTGACGGTTCCCACCCCCAACTCCCACAGCTTGGGCCCAGTAAAACTGCGTGCGTAAAAAGGCACGTTTACCGACACCGGATGGCTGGGCTGGGCGGCGCGCGCACAAACAGACGCGCACATTCACTCGAAGCGCGCCAGCGGATGAACTTCAACTATATAATGGATTCACGCATCAGACAATTTACGTAGACGAGCTCCAAACCATGCGCTCCAGATGTCCGTGCATCGGAAGAAAACACCCACCCACCCACGACGGAGTGACTCACGGTTTAAAGTAGTTGAATAAGCGGTCGCCGGTGCGGACGGGGAGATTTCTGCGTGGGGTTATCTGGCTCCTTTGTGCTCCTACTTAAAGCCAGCCGTGCCAAAGCTTCGTGGTTTTATGGGGCAGAGAGGCGTTGAGCTGCATCCGCCACACGCACACGCAGCTGGTGACACATATGGATAGCACGCGTGCGCATCTTCAAGTGCCACACTTTTGGCTCGCTTGAAACTCCCATTTATCTTGAAAATTGTGGCGAGTGTCAGACAATTTACGCACACCCAGCTTAGAAATAGAGAGAGGCTTCCAAAAACTTTTTGTTGGGACACAAGAACTTTGAAGAAGATGCGTCAGGAGATGGTGAGGAGACTTCAGATGTCGCTTGTCATGTTCTCCATGCTGCTGCTTAGCTTGGCCACGGGATTCCCAAGCAGACACAGAAATTCTGCTCACAAGGTATGCTCGAACCTTTTTTTAACTTTTATCAATTAAAATAAGTGAAATGTTAGTGGAAATGTATGTATTTATTTATTTATTTATTTATTTATTTATTTATTTATTTATTTATTTATTTATTTATTTATTTGAGATGTAATGAATAATCAACAACTAATCGAGTATCAAATTCTTTGATTATTTTTTGTGAATTCTTTATTGGTTTAGGTACTTTTTATTAATTGCATTCTTTGTGTTGAATTGAAATAATCACATGGCATAGATGAATATATATATATATATATATATATATATATATATATATATATATATATATATATAATAAATTAATGATTTATCTTTAATATATACAATAATATTAATGTGTTGCAAAAAATAATTTTGAAAAATTGTTACATTGATATTGATCTATCCATCCTTCCATCCAAGCATGTAAATACAATCCACAATGAGGAAATTCATTTATTAACACCAATAATAATACTACAAAATTAGCCCCACTAAAATATTCCTTCACAGCCCACTAATTTCTTTCACGGTTCCTCGTCTCTTACTTGTACAGTAAAGTTTGCCATGTCTTGATCATAATAAATGCATCACTCTTTTTTTTTTTGACCACATAAAAACATCAGTTTTAGTATGACACCCATTTAGAGCATATTTTTGTCGCACGTGGATCAAAGTCTGTTTGTGTCAGGGTTCAATTGACGCTCCTTCTTGTGTGGCCTCCTATAGATGCTCCATTGCCTCCCCAAAAAAAAAAAAAAAAAAAGGTAGCAGTTGTACCTTCATTACGATCAACGGGGTGTGTGTCCGTAAGTGCTGGATGGAGAGATTAGTAAAGGGTAGAGGGGAAACTGAGTAAAGAGGGAGCCCATTAATGATTGCTTATGTAACCAGAATAAGGCGACCTCTCTAAATCTGTCACACTGCACCCTCGGGTCAAGTGTCATTCATCTGATTGTTTACGTTAGCCTTTTTTTGTGTTAATGCGGAATTTCCTGTTTTGGGGTCCCCCCCCCACACACATATAACACAAAAGGAGGCGTGTTGAGTGGAATATTGCGATCTGTTGGCCTTGTCTGTTTTCCCATCCTGACCTCTACGACCTCACCCCTGATTCTACCATCCGTTTGTTTTCACTTTTTGCCCTCTTGCAAAAGATGGCGATCAAAGGGGGGCTTATCGTTTATTGTTCTTTTGTAATGGCTTGGAAAGAGCCAAGTAGAAGCCTTTGATATGTTCATACACATAATTCACAACAGCGTCATTGCTCGCCTTCTCCACACCCTTCAAGGTTACAACTTTATCGCTCACGCTCAGACTCAACCCATCTTCACTTCCTTTTTCTGACCCGAGTGCGTCATCATATGAATTTCTAGGAATTTTACACAAAGCCAGAATTCATTTAATAAAAGAAGCTTCAAGACCTTTTAATGCCATCCCCTAGTTTCCTCTCAAACTAAAAATGTGTGTATTGAAAGACTCCGATAGCTTAATGCTAACACATAATGGGAAACACAACAGACAGGCTAACAAAGCATTTATGTTTTCTTGTTATCCACCCTTTAAGGAATATTTGAACAGACGGTGCAGCAACACATGTAGACATAAAATATAACAACAATCGCAGGCATAGATTCTTTATCCCCTGCAAAAAAAATACTCTCATTAGTGCAGATTACTGACCATAGTTATAAAAAACTACGTTTCTTACGTACGGAATGTGAGTAGTTTTCCCACTTATGCCTGAATCTCTCAACAATGTTTGTGCGAGGGTAGACACTGTCTTGGGGCCAGGCAGAGGTCCCCGACTGCATCCATACGGCGATCCTGTTAAACACACCGCATGCCGTCAGCCTTTGGGCCTTTGATCAGAATGGAGAAGGAGGAGGAGGATGAGAGCAGGATCACAGAAGACGAGGGGGAGGAAGAGGATGATATACAACGTAAAAGAACACAGGATCCAGATGTGTAGCAGGATGAGATGAGCAAGATGTGAAAGAATGCAGACTCACATGTGACTACGTCGTTGTTGTAAGGGCACACGTGTGAATATATAAAAGGCGTGTGAGTGGATGGATTTGACACTGATGCAATGTTAATAACCGGAAAGTAAATTACTGTATTTCCCATCCCCCAGTGGTGACCAGAGGGAGTTACATTTGCAGAGTGCCAGGTGTTTGCTTAAAAGGCGGCCTTGATTTGTACAGCTACTTAGGTACGATTTAAATTGTCAGCTGATTGGTCAGCAAATAATTACTCGTGTTCCAATGGGAACGGAATTTGTAGCGGCCTTATATCAGTGTGGGGGATAGACACACCTGGTTGACTAGAGTTTTTGTATTATTTTTTGTATCTTTTATTATTCCATTTTTTTTCCTCATTTTAATTTCTTCATTATGTTCGTCTTAATCTTTAAGTGCTATTTACATCGAAACTATAAATAGCATTTAAAGGGAATGAGAAAAGCCATGATTCAAGTCGTCTGTGAACATTCCCACAACAGAGCAGACCGCCCTTTCTTAGATCCACCAGCCTGCACCAACACCAAGTATCGCTAGAGACAGCGACAAGGTGGCACCGCATGATTTATTTTTCCAAGATGAGCCATTTATGTTAGAGAAAACTATATTGTGGACCAACGGCTTCTGTTGACGTGTCATTCATCATGCTTGACAAGCTTGAGGCTTTTTTTGTTCACATGCTTGCATTCGACCCTCCACATAACTTCTTTATGGGACAATCACAGCCACCGAATAGAAAGTACGTCCTGTTCTGGATGCCATAACTGTAAATCATCAGCCGTTGGGTCATTAATGCAGACATTTCCTCTGGTAGCCCCCTCCTCAACTACCAGCGCTCTATATAGGCCACAAGCTGGCACAATCTTCAAATTCCACTCCTCTCATATGTTTAGGTCAGTTTAATGTGCTCACAATAACACAGATCTAAAGTTCATTCGACTTTTGGCAAATGTAATATATCAGTTTGTTTACTTTTTCAATACTGTACAGCGTAAATTAATCCATGGGGTATTGTGATTATTATTTACATTGATGCTATTTTTGTCGTCGCATTCTTCCAGTAAGGTTAAAATAAGTGGTTGGCGTAGTGGCCCTAGCCGCGGGCACATACACAAGCACAGGGGTCTCACGCCTCCCAGGCCCTCTCATTAAAGCTAAAAGAGGATCTTTCTGGCACAGACCCCTCTTTGTCCATGGCCTGGATGCCATGACTGTTGTGGGAAAAAAAAAAAAAAAAGAGAATGAAATACACGAAGGCCGGTTAGTCACTTGGCCGGTGAGACGGATGCCTCGGAGTCTCTTATGAACAATCTGCAGAGACATTTTTCGCATTTCTTCTGAAATGAAATAATGATGTGATGAAAATGAATCATGATTGAAACTACACGTTTGACCCAGACGCCTCTCCTATGCAATCAGGGTCACGGCCACAGCGCTGGGCTCCAGTATGACCCAGACGCCTTGGAGAAGCAGAACCAGGTGCAAAGTGTGCCGGACCCTCACAGCCTTCAAAGAAAATGGAACCACCCTCAGCACCGCTCGGTTGGAGTACTTCCCCAGCCAGAACCCGAGGAGGAGACAAAACCCTTCATCCTGGATTTGAAGAACTTCCCAGACTTATCTAATGCTGATTTGAACTCACAGAACCCGAACATACAGGTGAGTGAATTTGTTGACGTCAAGCACAATGAACGTAGAGAATTGAGCGCACCTAATCAAGTAGCACAGATCCCATTCATCCTTTTTTGACTATAAAATAACATTGAACCCAAAAAGTGACTTCCCCTTGACTCCTTCCAAGCGCACCGATGACTCATTGAGGTAATGAGAGCGAGTTGCTTGGAATAAATGCTCACATTCTCTCCTTGAGAGGTTGATCGGTCGTGCCTAAACGCTCACGTCTGGCTGGCTTGTGAACATCCAAGGCGATAGCGTCATCAGAGGCGTCATTAGACGCTTCATTTCTTGTGACGACTTCGTAACAGGTGAAGCTAAACAGTCACTGATGCGCTTTAATGTTCCGGTAAAACAATTTCAACTGATTATTAAGTAGTTTGAGTTCCTGAATGCATCGTGTTATATCAATTGGTATTTCATTATGACAGAGTAACGGATATGATCCAAAAAATTCTGAAATATGAGTCCAAATTTGCAAAAGCTACAAATTGCTGGTGGTAAAGCAGTGAGTGACTCCATAATGACAGGGTGGACAGCAATGTCAACGATCCATATAAGCGGTTCAATGCATGATAAAAATGACTCGATTTAACAAATAACTTGTGGACAATAAAAGCCTAGGGGATTTTTTTTTTACAGTTTACACTAGGGGTGTCAAACTGATTTTTTTTCACGGGTCATATTGTAGTCATAGATTCTTTCGGAGGGCCATTATGACTGTCAACCCAAATAAATGTACGAGCACCTCATATTATATTCAGTAAAAGCTACAAAACAAACTGACAAATAACTTGTTTTCAAATCAGACCAGTAAAAACTGGTCAAATATTAAAAAAAAAAGATATTATTAAAAGTGAAGACAACTTGCAATTCTAGTAATGACACAAATTTGATGCACAATTTGTCTTCACGGGCCACATAAAATGATATGGCGGGCCGTATCTGGGCCCCCGGGCCTTGAGTTTGACACCTGTGGTTTACACGATGCATTTTTAAGTCTGTTTCATTTTCATGACACCAGTGATTTTGACCCCTAGAGTGTATGTTCTGTTTAAATGCAGGTCACCATCGAGGTGGTGGATGACCCTCAGATGGAGGTCGAGATGGACCTGGCCTCGGATAACGACTGGATCCCATCGTCTTCCTCCTCGCCTTCTTCCTCAGTAGATTGGCTGGGAGGGAAGAAGCTTTTCTGGCCTCTTTTCTGGAGTTACACCGACTCGGGCGAGGAAAGCAACAGTCGCTCAACCGTAGAAGAAATCGGTGAGGAAGAGGAGGAAGATTATTCTCTCTACGGCAGCGAGGAGCCCTCGCTCAGCGGAGTCGGTGGCGATTGGGGTAGTTACTGGAACGAAGGCTGGGATCCGGTACAGACCTACTATGGTAAGCATTTGCTTTCTCAATGAGGTTTGATCCAAAAAAATGCATAAGGGCAAATTTGGGGAATTTGATCTTGGACAATGGAGAAGCGATAATGGGAAGCGATGTCAAACAACAAAGCGGTTTTCGGAAGGCTGCATGTCAAACGGTCCCAGAACAGCAAACAATGTCGGCGTGCGAGGCAGGACGAGCACTCGACCGTCCAAACATTGCGGCTTCTGGCCGCTTTGAAGTCGACACTGGTTGCGATGGTCGTCTTTTGAAGATGGCTCCGATGCGCTCGCTAATGGCAGCGTGAGGCGGCCACTGTTCTCGGACACAAAACAGTCCTCTGCTTGTGGACAATTAGAGGGCACATTGGGAACGCAGACTGACAGGGGCCATTCCGATGGGCCTTTCATCCTCGCCCGGGTCCCCACGGGCTCCCCCAACATCCCAACGGCCCTCGCTGCCCTCTGCGGCTCAGTTGAAGAATTTCCAAAGGTGGGGGGGGGGGGGCTTTCTGGGTTCCACATAACTTCTACAACTATCTTCCCCTCTCTGTTTTGCCTCATCTGAAAGTGTTGTGTCAGCTTAAACCATTGCTGCACTTTAGGAAAAAAGGCGTCGAATATATCGTTAAAAGAAAGAAGCGACTCGCAAATAGCGGAGAAAGTTTTCAAATTGTTTCTGGCTGAAGCAGGTACCGGAAAAAACATGTTTTGACTGTAAACATTTCTCCTGGTTGTGACGACACACGCACAATATGCCAGCCAGAGGCAACAATGCCCATTAAGTGGTCACTTCTAAAGACTTGGCGCATATAAATCAAGGATGCCTGCCATAGCTTCTTCTGTAATTAAGACGCTCCTGAGACCTCATTCCCGTACGGCCACATGGCGAGGTGGCAACGCCCACAAAGTCAAATTGGTTAGCGTGCTACACCCAAGCTGGTATTTCTGCAGCCGCTTCGCCTTTAATCACGAGTGGCTTGTTTTCAGTGTTATTAACGCCACAAGAAAACGTGGTGCAGACGTGGAGAGCCGCAGCACAGCTTCTCTCTCTAATTTCACTTCAGGCCTCTCGAAAAGAATTTGGCTCGGGATGGGAAAGGTTAGATCAAGAGAAAATGGTCACTTCTATGAAATGACACAGGCTCGCCGAAAAATCCTCAAGTGCACGTTGAGTTCAATGCACGACACAATTTGAAAATGTTTGGGTTCATGATCCCCATAAAACCTTTTGAAGATTGTTTTTCACTGCCAAGCTACTCTCATCTTCGCATACGCTCTTGTCAACATGTCAATTATATTCAAACCTCAAACGCAGTCCAAAATATGGCGGGGAAGCACAGCTACTGTTTGTCTGACTTTTTTTTTTTTTTTGTTTGTGACTCCAGCAGAGACTGACGAGTGGACTCCCTGGTCACCGTGTTCGGTCACATGTGGACCCGGTGAGAAGAAGAGGACAAAGTCTTGCGGCTACTCTTGCACGCTGACAGAAGCCTCAAAGTGTGACCTGGAACCTTGTCCAGGTGAGATAACTGACGGTGGACATTTTCGGAACGTTCAATCACTGCTCGCTCTCCGCACAGGTGAAGACAACAGTGTGATCGAACCTTTTCCTTTCGACATGGAGAACGGCACGGAGCCATTTGGAACAGGTCAGTCTTGTTTACCTTGACGCACATTTCAACAGCATCCATCAAATGATGTCATCTCTGCTGCAGATGTGGACAGCTGTGAAAAGTGGCTCAACTGCAAGAGCGACTTTCTCCAGAGGTACCTCCGCCAAGCGTTCCTGGAGCTGCCCAACTGCCCTTGCTCCTTCCCCTCCGAGGTGGCGTACACGGTGGTGAGCATCCACGACGACTCTCACGGACGGACGTTCCGATGGCGCGACGCCAGCGGCCCCAAGGAACGCCTCGACATCTACAAGCCGTCGGCCCGAGGCTGCATCCGCTCGGCGCTCTCCGGCGATTCGTCCACGTTGGCGGCGCAGCACTGTTGCTACGACGACCGCGGGCGGCTCATCACCAGAGGGAAAGGCGCCGGCATGCCTAATCTAATCAGCACCGAGTTCTCGCCGGAGCTGCACTTCAAAGTAGACGTGCTGCCTTGGATCCTGTGTAAGGGAGACTGGAGCCGTTTCCACGCCGTGCGACCCCCCAATAACGGCCTCAAGTGTCCGGAGAACCCCCATGAAGACGTGTTCATGAATGAATTGGAGGAGGCCAGGGAGTACTGACGGACCTGAATGTCAGCCGACTTTTAAAAGGTCATGTACTGTTTTGTCCCGAGCATGCGGCAGCCATTTATCATGCATTACCAAGAGAATTACCTTCCCCCCATCTTCTCACAACAGGCTCCAATGAAGTGGCAATGAAATGGCATCATACTTTTTGAAATCACTTGGAATCAGGAGTTAAGTGTGTCGCTCAAAACTGTGCTTTTTAAGAAAGCAAGATTTTGTCCCCCCCACCCCCCTCCCTCGGCAATCAATTTCTTTTAAGAGCCAGAAGAAAAAGTTGAGGTGGGTGCCAAAGAGTTGAAAGTTAATGTTTGGTGCCGACGTACATCCAAGCTCCTTCGTCTCTACGGTGCGCGTGTACGAGACGAAACAGCTTCTGTTTGTGTTTGTGTCTCTACCATGTTCTCAGGGGGACTCCAAAAGTAATGACAAAAAAAAAAAAGATGTCGTCCGTTTACCTCGACAGTTGGACCTGGTACGAAGCAGGGTAGTGTCAGGCGTGGGTCATCCAGATCAGAAGTGAAGAAAAGATGATGCTTTGCGTTCATTTGTGGTGATCACACCGAAAGAGTGTTCCTGTTCCTGTTAAAATAAAAACATTATAGTTCAGCTAAATAATAGTGGAATGGTTCTGATCGGCTTGTATCCATGCTGGCTCCAAATCCCCTTGTTTTTTCTTCAGGAACTGATTTGAACGGAAGGCACTTTATTTAAGGTATGTACTGTATATATAAAAAAAAAAAAATGCAAAAGATTTATGGATTAACAGGTGATGCGAAAATGGCCCGATCAAGTGTCAAGTTTTTGTGCTTTCTGAATCTAGTTTGACATCTATGGTCTTGTACAGTATTTATTTGTCTGATCGCTCTCGTTTTTTTTTTTAAGCTCTCAAACATGGTGCAGCTGTTGGACTGACGTGAAGGCACCACATTTAAAAAAAAAAATTCGCATTGCTACATCCAGCAGCATCCTGCGTTTATGTTGTTGTCCTGCAATGCTCTTTGTTGTTACAATCATGCTGAAGAAATATATATAAAAAAAAGATATTGCATCCATAATACTTTTTGAGACAGTTTTTCTTTTTACACTCCAATGCTGACGTTCAAGAAAGTGGAACAGATGCCTTTTGGGGATGAAGTGGGTGGGGGGCGCTTAATGATCTGTGACCTTGTGGTTTGTATATCGCTGTCTTCCTTGATGAGAACTAATGGACCCTTATAAATATTTGAAAAAATAACTAAACTCAACAAAGTCTACTTGTCTGAGTAGCCGTTGTGTAAACTCGGCTACATCAATTGAGCCTACCTGCAAACACAATTAGGAGAAATCATAAAAAAATGACCAAGACTGATTATGATGTTCTGCATTGTTGATTAAGTACAATTGAAAGGTCACGCTTATGGAAATCCATAAGCTTAGGCAAATAGATGCTCTAATTCCTCATATCCATGCAGAAGTAGAACATCAGGTTGGGACAAGTGGGACACAATTAACAGAGGGGTGCACTAATGTTAGATTCCTCCCATTACTTACTCAATGAGAGAAGCCTTAGTTGGTGGCTACAAATGAGAGTAGTGAGGGAAACGAGCCAAACACATGTTGAACACATTGCAGCCACAGTGTAAACACACAAATAACCACAGATGTGTAAAGACGCAGGTATTTAGCGGGGCTTTATGTGAAAATAAACTACTCGTATGAGGTACTTTTAAGAATGTGACCACTAGCGTAAACTAAGACGTATGAAAATGTCACATTAAATGCAATGATGTTGAATGTAGGGCAACTAACAACTGAAAATCACCATCTTGCCAGCCAGAAATACACTGAGAGGACAAAAAAAAACAACACATAGGCAAATGAAGCTTCGTATTTGCTTCATGAAACATCAGTGATCAGAATGAGTGTAGTATCGTGAGTATTTGTGAACGGGCACATAAATGATTGCGTGGAGCAAAGGTGGCCGCTGGGTGTGTACAGATGTGTTTACTTTGAGTGGCTGGCAGCAACACGAGATTTCCTGTGGGTGTACCGCAGGCCGCTCCGAGCTGCAAACAGCGTGGCCCTGTTTAAAAACGGCACACACACGAGTAAGACCCCCCCCACCACCCACCACCCCGAGCCTCCCCGCCTGCATGCAGACTGCCTGCAAACAAACCAGACACAGTGCATCAATGCTCGTGTGTCCACGCACGTATTTGAGCTGCTCTACCTGCTGGATTTGCCCACACACAAAAAATACCAGCGGACCTTAAATCTGGTGGATTATGCGGTCTTGGACTTATCCCATTCCTTAGGCAGCTTGAAACACTGAGACGCTTTGTCTGGATCCGCAGGTTGAAACTTTAACTCAAGAGAATCAACGTTTTCTTTACTTTCCAGCTCGGACACATCCTAGTTTGCATGTTGGCTGAATGTCAGTAAACACAAAATATTCGGAAAAATCTTTTTCTGTACACAAACAACTAGTGTGAGCTCAATTGCGTAACATCTGCGCATATTCCTTTTCTTGGTTGTGTTGTCATCTAATTACTATTTTATTCTGAAATCCTTTACATCCTGTGTTTACTTGCGGTAGGCCAAACAACACGCCCGGACACGCTATGACATGTCACGAGGCTTGAAATAAAAATCAAATGAACTCAGACAAAAAGGGGTCACCAATATGGTGCCCGTGGGTAATTAGTCCCTCCTCTAATGGGCACAAATTTAAATCCAAACGACTTAAAAACACCCTAAAAGGAGATTGGAATCTGTGATATTCTGCAGATATTTATTTGGACCCCCACCACCCCTACCCAATAAAATTCAATATAATAGCTTTGTTGAAGCATACCAGGAACTTTGAGGCCAGTCACAACATCAAACAGCTCGAGCATTTACGCAAGACTATTTCTGGCTCAATTTCACAAAAGAATTATGAACTGCTGAGTTATTATGAACAACATGTACATGTAGATGGTGACTAGCTTGTGAACCAGAAGATTTAAAGTATTTATCTTAATGTAATGGAATGCAAGCAAAATGGATTAACAGACAGTGAATGCATTTTTTCAGAAAACATTATGCAGCAAATAAGAATTTTGTTAGTCAAATCCTTTATGCCATAAAATTATAATCTGCACTTTTTTTATTTTTACTTAATAAAAAAGTTCTATTTATCTACATTTATCAGGATTATTTCAAGACAGTCAGTGATTACTTTTGCTGTTCAGAAAAGGCCTAAAAAAAGGGGGGGGGGGGGGCATAGTGGCATTCTAGTAGCCTCTTGTGGTAAGAGTGTGTATTACAACTTGACGTCAACTGTTTATTCAGTGCACATTGAATTCAATAATGAATTTGTATCCACATATACGTAGCAAGTGACAACCTTTATTTCCATCAACTAGCTGATGACTGTAGGTGTTGATGTCAATGATTACGTTTCAATTATTACAGCACTGCTGGAGACGAGTGTAATTGCATTATCAGCGGCTGAGATGGAGAAAGAGTCCTTGCGTGGGGTGAAATGTATTATGTACATATTGGTGTGCTCTATTTGGCAATATTTCGGTCCGTGTTACTTTTGGTCATTGGAAATAACGCAGGTATTGGAAGTGGAAAAACGACTGGTTAATTGATTTTCATACATACAGTTTGATTTGATCGTTTGTTGAATTGCACGACTAAGTCTAATAACTGCTTGATTTTCCAATTTTACTTGTGCAAGTGAAATAAAATATAGCACGCGACACCGAAGGCATTTCACTAACTGGCCAGCAGACGGCACCAGAGTGGGTCTGAGGACGATATTCGGTTTAGGTTGCCAATTCACTTTATTTTGTGGGATGAAATTGAAGCAATAATTTCCAGGGTGCGCCGAAGCAGTCATCGTGACGCGTCGCTCAACAAGCAGTTGAAGCCATTGTATTCCTTTGTTCAGACAAATTGAGCAGGTATTAACAAACTTTTCTGACAGTTTCGCAGTAGTGATGTGCATTCCAGTTCTAACTGAGTGCCAAAAGTCCCAATGATCGTGAGCAGCAGGGGGGGCCCCATTTCAACCCCTTACACTGAGTGCCAAGCAGGGAAGAAATGGGTACCATTGTTATAGTCACTGGTATGACTCGGCAGGGGTTTGAACCCACAACCTCCCAATCTCAGGGCGGACACTCTCCTCTTAGGCCACTGAGCTGGTAAACACTTGTATCGTACTATAACACTTATAGTCGTTTTTAAATAACGTGTATACCTATATACGCCTAAATATTGTTATCCAATACATCTACTGCAATTTCACATTAGATTGCTGGTTTGAAATTTGCTTTTAATATTATTATTTTTAATAAACATTTATGTTAAAACTTGTCTGGCGTCTTATTCCTTGTTTTTATATTCGCCAATTAAAACATAAAAATTAGACATTTGGTGAACTGCTTTATAAGACAATATGTGTAGGTACACTACACGAGGTTAAAAAAAAAAGAGAAAAAATAAATAAAGGGTTAATTGCACAACAAAAGCATTTCCTCGCACCTGGGATCGAACCAAGCTCTTGCCGTGCAAGAGCCCGAGTCACTAACCAGTCGGCTATTTCGACCGACAATCTATAATTGCTTGCACTGTTTTGTACTAGTGATGTGCATTCCAGTTCTCAAGTGAACTGACTCTTTAGAATCGGTTCACTCAAAATATTTGTTCAAAAGAATCGTTCACCAAATCGTTCGCTACACTTTCTTATTTATTTATTTTATTATTTGTTTTACCTCGTGTAGTGTACCAAAATGTCCCATAATTATCTGCCTAAATAATTGTGACTAATTTAAAACTATTCTACTTGTTAATACCTACAAAATAACATATTCTAACCCGAGATTGCATTGACCTAATTTTCACATAGTCCTTGTTTACATTTTGCATTTGACACTGACAGCTGTCAAGTGCCACGTTAGGGCTCTTCTTGTGTAAGTTTTATTTGTTATGGGTTTTCTTTTGTAAGTTTAACTTTGGGTACTTCGAAAGTGTCATTTTAAATTGTACTTTGCTAGGTGTTCGTGTAGTTTTGTGATGACATCTGCTGTGAATAAAACCATACATGTTCCAAACGGAACGAGCGAGGCTCCCATAGGGTTGTGGTTAGTGCACTGGTCTCTCATTCCAGCGACCCTGGTTCAAATCTCAGTGGGACCAAAACATTTTTATCATTTACAACACAGTTGCTCGTTTGCTGTCCCATATAACCATACACTTCCTTTGAGCTCGGATTAGAGCTAGGGTTAGAGCTAGGGCTAGTGTTAGACCTAGGGTTAGAACTAGGGTTAGACCTAGGGTTAGAGCTAGGGTTAGAGCTAGTGTTAGGGTTAGA
Organism: Syngnathus scovelli; assembly: GCF_024217435.2. Lineage (NCBI taxonomy): Eukaryota > Metazoa > Chordata > Actinopteri > Syngnathiformes > Syngnathidae > Syngnathus > Syngnathus scovelli. The sequence continues at coordinate 7,666,353 of NC_090866.1, read as the reverse complement.
GTTAGAGCTAGGGTTAGAGCTAGAGTTAGAGCTAGAGTTAGAGCTAGGGTTGGGGTTAGAGCTAGTGATAGGGTTAGAGTTAGAGCAAGGGTTAGCGCTAGGGTTAGAATCAGGGTTAGAGTTAGGGTTAGAGCTAGGGTTAGGGTTAGGGTTAGAGCTAGAGTTAGGGTTAGGGCTAGGGTTAGCGCTAGTGTTAAAGTTAGAGCTAGAGCTAGGGTTAGGGCTACAGCTAGGGTTAGGGTTAGAGCTAGAGCTAGGGTTAGAGTTAGGGGTAGAGCTAGGGTTAGGGTTAGGGTTAGGGTTAGGGTTAGTGCTAGTGCTAGAGCTAGAGCTAGGGTTAGGGTTAGAGCTAGAGCTACAGCTAGGGTTAGGGTTAGGGTTAGGACTAGAGCTAGGGCTAGAGCTAGGGCTAGGCCTAGAGCTAGAGTTAGGGTTAGGGTTAGGGTTAGAGTTAGAGCTAGAGCTAGAGCTAGGGTTAGGGTTAGGGTTAGGGTTAGAGCCAGAGCCAGAGCCAGAGCTAGGGTTAGGGTTAGGGTTAGGGTTAGAGCTAGAGCTAGAGCTAGAGCTAGGGCTAGAGCTAGGGTTAGGGTTAGGGTTAGGGTTAGAGCTAGAGCTAGAGCTAGGGTTAGGGTTAGGGTTAGAGCTAGAGCTAGGGCTAGGGTTAGGGTTAGGTTTAGAGCTAGGGTTAGAGCTAGAGCTAGGGTTAGGGTTAGAGCTAGGGTTAGGGTTAGAGCTAGAGCTAGGGTTAGGGTTAGGGTTAGAGCTAGAGCTAGACCTAGTGCTAGAGCTAGAGCTAGAGCTAGGGTTAGGATTAGGGTTAGGGTTAGGGTTAGGTTTAGCGGTAGGGTTAGAGCTAGGGTTAGAGCTAGAGCTAGGGTTAGGGTTAGAGCTAGGGTTAGGGTTAGAGCTAGAGCTAGAGCTAGAGCTAGGGTTAGGGTTAGGGTTAGGGTTAGAGCTAGAGCTAGAGCTAGGGTTAGGGTTAGGGTTAGGGTTAGAGCTAGGGTTAGGGTTAGGGTTAGGGTTACAAATAGAGCTAGAGCTAGGCTTAGTCTTAGGGTTAGGGTTAGAGTTAGAGCTAGAGCTAGAGCTAAGGTTAGGGTTAGGGTTAGAGCTAGGGTTAGGGTTAGAGCTAGAGTTAGGGTTAGGGCTAGGGTTAGAGCTAGTGTTAAAGTTAGAGCTAGAGCTAGGGTTAGGGTTAGGGCTACAGCTAAGGTTAGGGTTAGAGCTAGAGCTAGAGCTAGGGTTAGAGTTAGGGGTAGAGCTAGTGTTAGGGTTAGAGCTAGAGCTAGGGTTAGGGTTAGAGCTAGGGCTACAGCTAGGGTTAGGGTTAGGGTTAGGACGAGAGCTAGGGCTAGAGCTAGGGCTAGAGCTAGAGTTAGGGTTAGGGTTAGGGTTAGAGTTAGAGCTAGAGCTAGAGCTAGGGTTAGGGTTAGGGTTAGAGCCAGAGCCAGAGCTAGGGTTAGGGTTAGGGTTAGGGTTAGGGTTAGAGCTAGAGCTAGAGCTAGGGTTAGGGTTAGAGCTAGGGCTAGAGTTAGGGTTAGGTTTAGAGCTAGGGTTAGAGCTAGAGTTAGGGTTACAAATAGAGCTAGAGCTAGGCTTAGTCTTAGGGTTAGGGTTAGGGTTAGAGTTAGAGCTAGAGCTAAGGTTAGGGTTAGGGTTAGAGCCAGAGCCAGAGCTAGGGTTAGGCTTAGGGTTAGTGCTAGAGCTAGAGCTAGGGCTAGAGCTAGAGCTAGGGTTAGGGTTAGGTTTAGAGCTAGGGTTAGAGCTAGAGTTAGAGTTAGTGCTAGAGCTAGGGTTAGGGTTAGGGTTAGGGTTAGGGTTAGAGCTAGGGTTAGGGTTAGGGTTAGGGTTACAAATAGAGCTAGAGCTAGGCTTAGTCTTAGGGTTAGGGTTAGAGTTAGAGCTAGAGCTAGAGCTAAGGTTAGGGTTAGGGTTAGAGCTAGGGTTAGGGTTAGAGCTAGAGCTAGGGTTAGGGTTAGGGTTAGAGCTAGAGCTAGAGCTAGAGCTAGAGCTAGGGTTAGGGTTAGAGCTAGAGCTAAAACTAGACCTACAGCTAGAGCTAGAGCTAGAGCTAGGGTCAGGGTTAGGGTTAGGGTTAGGTTTAGAGCTAGGGTTAGAGCTAGAGCTAGGGTTAGGGTTATAGCTAGGGTTAGGGTTAGAGCTAGAGCTAGGGTTAGGGTTAGGGTTAGGTTTAGAGCTAGGGTTAGAGCTAGAGCTAGAGCTAGGGTTAGGGTTATAGCTAGGGTTAGGGTTAGAGCTAGAGCTAGAGCTAGAGCTAGGGTTAGGGTTAGGGTTAGGGTTAGAGCTAGAGCTAGGGTTAGGGTTAGGACTAGAGCTAGGGCTAGAGCTAGGGCTAGGGTTAGAGCTAGGGCTTGAGCACGAGTTAGGGTTACAAATAGAGCTAGAGCTAGGCTTAGTCTTAGGGTTAGGGTTAGGGTTAGAGCTAGAGCTAAGGTTAGGGTTAGGGTTAGAGCCAGAGCCAGAGCTAGGGTTAGGCTTAGGGTTAGTGCTAGAGCTAGAGCTAGGGCTAGAGCTAGAGCTAGGGTTAGGGTTAGGTTTAGAGCTAGGGTTAGAGCTAGAGTTAGTGCTAGAGCTAGGGTTAGGGTTAGAGCCAGAGCCAGAGCTAGGGTTAGGGTTAGGGTTAGAGCTAGAGCTAGAGCTAGAGCTAGAGCTAGAGCTAGAGCTAGAGCTAGAGCTAGAGCTAGGGTTAGGGTTAGAGCTAGAGCCAGCGCTAGGGTTAGAACTAGAGCTAGGGTTAGGGTTAGGTTTAGAGCTAGGGTTAGAGCTAGAGCTAGGGTTAGGGTTAGAGCTAGGGTTAGGGTTAGGGTTAGAGCTAGAGTTAGGGTTAGGGTTAGGGTTAGAGGGTTAGGGTTAGGGTTAGGGTTAGGGTTAGGGTTAGAGCCAGAGCTAGCGCTAGAGCTAGAGCTAGGGTTAGGACTAGAGCTAGAGTTAGGGTTAGAAATAGAGCTAGAGCTAGAGCTAGGGTTAGGGTTAGGGTTAGAGTTAGAGTTAGAGTTAGAGTTAGAGCTAGAGCTAGGGTTAGGGTTAGAGTTAGAGCCAGAGCTAGGGTTAGGGTTAGGGTCAGAGCTAGAGCTAGTTTTAGAACTAGGGCTAGAGCTAGGGCTCTAGCACTAGCACTAGCTCTAACCCTAACCCTAACCCTAACCCTAACCCTAGCTCTAGCCCTAGCTCTAACTCTAGCTCTAGCTCTAACCCTAACTCTCGCTCTGGCTCTAACCCTAACCCTAAACCTAACCCTAACCCTAGCTCTTGCTCTAACTCTAACCCTAACCCAACCCTAGCTCTAGCTCTATTTCTAAACCTAACTCTAGCTCTAGCCCTAGCCCTAGCTCTAGCTCTAACCCTAGCTCTAGCCCTAGCTCTAGTCCTAACCCTAACCCTAGCTCTAGCGCTAGCTCTAGCTCTAACCCTAACCTTAACCCTAGCTCTAGCCCTAGCTCTAACCCTAACCCTAACCCTAACCCTAACTCTAACCCTAGCTCTAACCCTAACCCTAGCCCTAGCTCTAACCCTAACCCTAGCTCTAGCTCTAACCCTAACCCTAGCTCTAAACCTAACTCTAACCCTAGCTCTAGCTCTAACCCTAACCCAAACCCTAACCCTAACCCTAACCCTAACCCTAACCCTAACCCTAGCTCTAGCTCTAGCCCTAGTTCTAAATCTAGCTCTAGCTCTAACCCTAACCCTAACCCTAACCCTAACCCTAACCCTAGCTCTAGCTCTAGCTCTAGATCTAGATCTAGCTGTAACCCTAACCCTAGCTCTAACCCTAACCCTAACCCTAGCTCTAGCTCTAGCTCTAACCCTAGCTCTAAACCTAACCCTAACCCTAGCTCTAGCTCTATTTCTAACCCTAACTCTAGCTCTAGTCCTAACCCTAACCCTAGCTCTAGCCCTAGCTCTAGCTCTAGCTCTAGCTCTAGCTCTAGCTCTAACCCTAACCCTAACCCTAGCTCTAGCTCTAACCCTAACCCTAGCTCTAACCCTAACCCTAGCTCTAACCCTAACCCTAACCCTAGCTCTGGCTCTGGCTCTAACCCTAACCCTAACCCTAACCCTAACCCTAGCTCTAGCTCTAGCTCTACCTCTAGCTTTAGCTCTAGCTCTAGCTCTAGCTCTAGCTCTAACCCTAGCTCTAGCTCTAGCTCTAGCTCTAACCCTAACCCTAACCCTAGCTCTAGCTCTAGCGCTAACCCTAGCTCTAACCCTAACCCTAACCCTAGCTCTAGCTCTAACCCTAGCTCTAGCCCTAGCTCTATTTCTAACCCTAACTCTAGCTCTAGCCCTAGCTCTAACCCTAGCCCTAGCTCTAGCTCTAGTCCTAACCCTAACCCTAGCTCTAGCTCTAGCTCTAGCTCTAGCTCTAGCTCTAACCCTAACCCTAACCCTAACCCTAACCCTAACCCTAGCTCTAGATCTAGCTCTAGCTCTAACCCTAACCCTAGCTCTAACACTAACCCTAACCCTAGCTCTAACTCTAACCCTGGCTCTAAACCTAACCCTAACCCTAACCCTAACCCTAGCTCTAGCTCTAGCTCTAGCTCAAGCTCTAGCTCTAACTCTAACTCTAACCCTAACCCTAGCTCTAGCTCTAGCTCTAGCTCTAGCTCTAACCCTAACCCTAACCCTAGCTCTAGCTCTAACCCTAACCCTAACCCTAACCCTAACCCTAACCCTAACCCTAACCCTAACCCTAACCCTAACCCTAGCTCTAACCCTAACCCTAACCCTAGCTCTAGCTCTAACCCTAGCTCTAAACCTAACCCTAACCCTAGCTCTAGCTCTAACCCTAACCCTAGCTCTAGCTCTAACCCTAACCCTAACCCTAACCCTAACCCTAACCCTAGCTCTAGCTCTAGCCCTAGCTCTAGCTCTAGCTCTAGCTCTAGCTCTAGCTCTAGCTCTAGCTCTAGCTCTAGCTCTAACCCTAACCCTAGCTCTGGCCCTGGCTCTAACCCTAACCCTAGCTCTAGCTCTAGCTCTAGCTCTAGCTCTAGCTCTAACTCTAACTCTAGCTCTAACCCTAGCTCTAAACCTAACCCTAACCCTAGCTCTAGCTCTAGCTCTAACCCTAAACCTAGCTCTAACCCTTAACCCTAACCATAACCCTAGCTCTAGCTCTAGCCCTAGCTCTAGCACTAACCCTAACCCTAACCCTAGCTCTGGCTCTGGCTCTGGCTCTAACCCTAACCCTAACCTTAGCTCTAGCTCTAACTCTAACCCTAACCCTAACCCTAAGACTAAGCCTAGCTCTAGCTCTATTTGTAACCCTAACTTTAGCCCTAGCCCTAGCTCTAACCCTAGCCCTAGCTTTAGCCCTAGCTCTAGTCCTAACCCTAACCCTAGCTCTAGCTCTAGCTCTAGCTCTAGCTCTAGCTCTAACCCTAACCCTAACCCTAACCCTAACCCTAACCCTAGCTCTAGCTCTAACCCTAGCGCTAAACCTAACCCTAACCCTAATCCTAACCCTAGCTCTAGCTCTAGCTCTAGCTCTAGCACTAGGTCTAGCTCTAGCTCTAACCCTAACCCTAGCTCTAGCTCTAGCTCTAGCACTAACCCTAACCCTAACCCTAGCTCTAGCTCTAACCCTAACCCTAGCTCTAACCCTAACCCTAGCTCTAGCTCTAACCCTAGCTCTAAACCTAACCCTAACCCTAGCCCTAGCTCTAGCTCTAACCCTAACCCTAGCTCTAGCTCTAACCCTAACCCTAACCCTAGCTCTAGCCCTAGCTCTAGCTCTAGCTCTAGCTCTAGCTCTAACCCTAACCCTAACCCTAACCCTAACCCTAGCTCTGGCTCTGGCTCTAACCCTAACCCTAACCCTAGCTCTAGCTCTAACTCTAACCCTAACCCTAACCCTAACTCTAGCTCTAGCCCTAGCTCTAGCCCTAGCTCTAGTCCTAACCCTAACCCTAACCCTAACCCTAGCTGTAGCTCTAGCTCTAACCCTAACCCTAGCTCTAGCTCTAGCTCTAACCCTAACCCTAGCTCTACCCCTAACTCTAACCCTAGCTCTAGCTCTAGCTCTAACCCTAACCCTAGCTGTAGCCCTAACCCTAGCTCTAGCTCTAACTTTAACACTAGCTCTAACCCTAGCCCTAACCCTAACTCTAGCTTTAACCCTAACCCTAGCTCTAACCCTAACTCTAACCCTGATTCTAACCCTAGCGCTAACCCTTGCTCTAACTCTAACCCTATCACTAGCTCTAACCCCAACCCTAGCTCTAACTCTAGCTCTAACTCTAGCTCTAACCCTAGCTCTAACTCTAACCCTAACACTAGCTCTAACCCTAGCTCTAACCCTAGGTCTAACCCTAGTTCTAACCCTAGGTCTAACACTAGCCCTAGCTCTAACCCTAGCTCTAATCCGAGCTCAAAGGAAGTGTATGGTTATATGGGACAGCAAACGAGCAACTGTGTTGTAAATGATAAAAATGTTTTGGTCCCACTGAGATTTGAACCAGGGTCGCTGGAATGAGAGACCAGTGCACTAACCACAACCCTATGGGAGCCTCGCTCGTTCCGTTTGGAACATGTATGGTTTTATTCACAGCAGATGTCATCACAAAACTACAACACACGCAAAGTACAATTTAAAATGACACTTTCGAAGTACCCAAAGTTAAACTTACAAAAGAAAACCCATAACAAATAAAACTTACACAAGAAGAGCCTTAACGTGGCACTTGACAGCTGTCAGTGTCAAATGCAAAATGTAAACAAGGACTATGTGAAAATTAGGTCAATGCAATCTCGGGTTAGAATATGTTATTTTGTAGGTATTAACAAGTAGAATAGTTTTAAATTAGTCACAATTATTTAGGCAGATAATTATGGGACATTTTGGTACACTACACGAGGTAAAACAAATAATAAAATAAATAAATAAGAAAGTGTAGCGAACGATTTGGTGAACGATTCTTTTGAACAAATATTTTGAGTGAACCGATTCTAAAGAGTCAGTTCACTTGAGAACTGGAATGCACATCACTAGTACAAAACAGTGCAAGCAATTATAGATTGCCGGTCGAAATAGCCGACTGGTTAGTGACTCGGGCTCTTGCACGGCAAGAGCTTGGTTCGATCCCAGGTGCGAGGAAATGCTTTTGTTGTGCAATTAACCCTTTATTTATTTTTTCTCTTTTTTTTTTAACCTCGTGTAGTGTACCTACACATATTGTCTTATAAAGCAGTTCACCAAATGTCTAATTTTTATGTTTTAATTGGCGAATATAAAAACAAGGAATAAGACGCCAGACAAGTTTTAACATAAATGTTTATTAAAAATAATAATATTAAAAGCAAATTTCAAACCAGCAATCTAATGTGAAATTGCAGTAGATGTATTGGATAACAATATTTAGGCGTATATAGGTATACACGTTATTTAAAAACGACTATAAGTGTTATAGTACGATACAAGTGTTTACCAGCTCAGTGGCCTAAGAGGAGAGTGTCCGCCCTGTGATTGGGAGGTTGTGGGTTCAAACCCCTGCCGAGTCATACCAGTGACTATAACAATGATACCCATTTCTTCCCTGCTTGGCACTCAGTGTAAGGGGTTGAAATGGGGCCCTCCCCTGCTGCTCACGATCATTGGGACTTTTGGCACTCAGTGAAAGGCAGGGGTGTCCAAGTCCAGTCCTCGAGGGCCGCACTCCTCCATGTTTTCCAAGTTTCCTTCGTTAAACACACCTTATTCAAATGATCCTCACGTTCTGCAGGAGCCTGATCATTGAATCAGGTGTGTTTAACGAGGGAAACTTGGAAAACATGGAGGAATGCGGCCCTCGAGGACTGGACTTGGACACCCCTGCTTTAACGCATTTTCTTCTTCGTTTTGTTTTAGGGCGAGATGGCACCAGCTTCATTGCGCATTACCGACACCTACTGGTTGAAGTCATATGAGCTGAAAAATGAATGAATCACTTTAGAAAGTGATTCGTTCACTCGTTCACTGAAAAGAAATCCGTTCTTTTGAACGAATTGGTCACTCACGAGCCAACACTAGTTGCTGCCGAAACTGTCAGAAAAGTTTGTTAATGTAAGACCTGCTCAATTTGTCTGAACAAAGGAATACAATGGCTAGCATCGATGGAGACATAATGAACACAACTAGCAGTTGAAGGTTGGCATTGTTTGATGAACGTGACATAAGTCCTGCAGGTGAATCGGAGACTGAGCGAGAAAATTAATTACATAAAACTGTACGGTTATTAAAACACAACTGTGTGCAGTCTTACTATACATAGTTATTAAAAAAAAAAGCCTTACAATACCAGATATTAAAAAAAAGCTTAACTATACATGTTTTTTTATTTAAAAAAAATATCCTTGCATGTTTATTTTTTTATTTAAAAATGTATATGGTCTTTTTAAATTAAAAAAGCCATACATGTTGTTTTTTTTTACAAAAAATTCTTCCTATCCTGGACAGTTTTTTTTTTACAAAAAAAGTAGGAGACAGATCAGTCAGACAGATTCGGCACACACACACACACACACACACACACACTCCATTTGTAACAGCCCTCCGCTTTATTGAAATACATCGGAGTCAGGTTAATATGAGTTGTCCACTGAAGTGTGGCAGCCAGTTCCATATATTTTGTTTTGACCTTACACCTTAAATATTTTTGTGCAAAAAGAATCTACATCACCTGTAGTGGGTTATCCTCAGTAAAACACCCAAACTGTTTAAAAAATAAGAGGGGGGGAAAGCAAATCCAAAGGAAAACAAACCAAAAACAAATGATTACATCTATTACATGCAAAACTGTACAAATTATTACAAAGCAATCCTAGAAAACAACCAAAGTGTATTATGATATGAAAGAGCAAAATACAGAAGGTATCATAGATAAGACCTCACTGAAATGCAAAGGCAATTGATTTATTTAAGTTTTTCTCTCCACAGCAGCCCTATAACCATATTTTTAATCCACTCCTCCAATCACCATATTGCTTCCAACCTTTTCCTGAGTTAGCCTCTTTTCTTCGGGATTGTTTTCTTTAATTTGTACAACAATGGCCAATAAAAGGTCCTCCTCACTCTGGGGTAATACATTCCACATGCCAGGCGCTTGGGAGGGGCTTTCAATCAGAATCAAATCGGCTTTTGTTAGTAACAAAAAGGAAAACACACACGTGTGGAATAGTGTTTCAAAAAAAAAAAAAAAGCTGAATGACGAGAAATGATCACGTAAAGTACTGTTTGTTTCCCTGACAACCACACTTAAGAAGTGACAATAGCATATTAGAAGCACACTGTAGTGTTGTGAATATTCACATGGTAGTGTCACATTTGAGGACACTTTGCATCCACCAGTACAAGAAATAAAATAAAATAACAGTCAGCACTATGATAAGCAGATTGGGGTTGTGAGTGGGAGGCAAGTTTATAAACAATGATCTCCCTCAGTGTTGACATTCTTTTTCTCATAAATGAGTAGATGTTCCAAACAAACATTGTTCAATACTAGCATGTTGCCTCTTTTTTTCCCACCTTTTTTTTTTTTTTTGGTTTCACACATGCACACAAACATTTTGCTGCATTAACGTCTCGTCAGTGCGTATGCGGGTTCATCCAGATTTTCACTCAAATGCAAATCAATATGTTAGGGGGGCGGGGAACAAAGTGTCATAAAATAAAACAAATTCAAATAAAAGTTTTAAAATTGACTTTGTGTGAATAAAACTCCAAATCATTCGAGAATAAAAGGAAAATAAAAGTGTAGTTCTCTATAGTATTTCCTTATCATATATTACTCTCTACTTTGAACCTATGTACATTATTGTAGTGGTTGGTCGAGGGGGGGGCAAAGTGGACCCCTTTTGATGATTGGTCCAACGGACCGAAGATGAGTGATGACGTTTTATTTTGGAAGGGAAACGGATCGTAAAGTCACTCACTTAGTGGGAAGTTTAGTGTTAGCAAAGTCTGCAGCTTGGTTGGGAACGAGGAAGGGAGGGCCGGGCGGGGGGTGTTCTTCCGGCCGCCTTGCGAAACGAATGCTTCTAATCTAAGATTGATAAATAAATTAAAATATTGTCCCCTAAAACCCCAAAAGGCTCCTATGTACAAATACAAATCTTTTTTTTTCTGTCTTTGCATCTGAATGAGGCAGAGAGGGGGGCGTGTCAGTTGATGCTGAAAAGGAGGGAGATGTTTGATTCATATACCACTTCTCCACCCAAACAGGAAGGGGAGGGGGGGGAGGGGGTCGAGAGAGGTACAGTTGTGTGGGCATGAGGGGTCGTGTGCTGTCGCTGGGCTGCCGGGCTAGTGAGGGCGCGGTGGGTTGGTTGGTCAGGCGGGCCGGCTCATGTGTCCCAGCCCGTGCGGTCAGTGCTCTCCAAGGACAACGACTTGGTCTTGTGAGGCGAGGCCGGACTCGGGGGGCTGCTGAAGGTTGAGCTGTTGGAGGCTGTCGAGTGACGAGGGGAGTCAGAATCCTGCAAAAGAAGAAAAAAAAAAAAGGGACGCCTTTACGTTGAGCTTTCATTTGTTTGGATTCCCTCTGTTGCCATGGTAACCGTACGCACATGGACGGTTACCCTAATACATGATGGCAAGAAATGGAGGATAAAAATCGACAGCAGATCATTCATTCAGATGAGACAAACACTTTTGTTCTTATTCTAGATTTCATTGATAGTTTTTCTCCCCCATTTCGATTTTTTACCACAAACCAAGCATCAAGTCAAACAAGGAATTGTTCGTGAGCGTAACCACATAGCCAAGATATTATTCCAAATGTTTCAGAAACGGGAATTCGGGCCTTAACCTCAATATTGCCTGCATGTCGCTCTTCACCTAATATTTTGTTGCGCAACCTTTTGAGGCGATCACCACACTCCAAACAGTTTGTGTAACTTTCAATGAGACTTCTGCACCTCTTAGCAAATCTTTTGGCCCACTTTTCATGCACAAGCTGTTCCAGCTGTTTGAAGGGAGTGAGTGTTTCCGCTTCTTCCACAGATGCTCAAGACAGCAAGATCTCGACCAGGGAGCGTAGAAAGCCTCTTTTCGTCCAAATTTTAGACTTTGGTCTGTTTTGGATCATTATCCTGTTGCATAACATTTATGCTCTGGACAGTATATTTCTCTCTAGAAAACCTTGGAAGTCTTGAGATTTCATTGTCCCTGCACACATTGGAGTCTGGGGAAAGTCCGGAGAGCAGATCCCAAACAAAGTGCACAAGTCAAACATGGTTATGGCGGACAATAAGTGCACTGTAGCCATTGGCTCGTTGAAGTGGAAACAAACATGCTGCGTGATTGGCTGAGTGGGCAGTGATCAAAAGGGGAGGTGGAAGGTCAAGCTGAAATGCTCTGGTGAACGATGTGACGAGGCATCATTCCCTCGGAATGTCCAAATGTGGTGCGTGGGGGACATTTGTGGACTTGACACACACATCCGATCACTGTGAGGATGCATGTACAATAACACACACGCACACACACACACACGTCTTGTTGGGTGCTCTCGCTTGAGTGTCGGGGTGCAGGTCGTCGCCGTTGTTGACATTACCTTCATCTTACTAAGCAAGGTCCTTAAAGCTCTTTTCAGATCGGGGGTCTTCTCCGACGGCGAAACTGCCTGCCACTGCAGAGGAGAGTTCAAACTCAGCGCCGCACCCACAGACAGCAGGCTGGGGTGGGGAGAGGGCCAGCTAGCGGGAGGGGTGAAGGTGTGAGAGAGGCGAGAAATGGGGCAGTATGGGAGCGGGGCGGCTTCCGCCGTTTGGCTGCCATGAGGGTGATGGTGGAGAAGGGCAGGGGGGGGAGGAGGAATGGGGTGGGGCTTGTTTAGATGGGTGGGTTACCCATGACCAAACAACTACAGCGCTTACTGCTCAATGAGGGGTGACATGACAGACTTTCCTTTCACAGAACAGGAAGTGACAATGTAGGCTACAACCCAGCCCAGGGAGGGGGGGGCAGTCAGGATCAGAAAGCTCCGCCAAAGTGGGTGCTGCTGCTGCAGAACTATGACATCACAGGGTGCCGACCAATCAGGAGGTTGGAACATGAGGTAAAGCGCCTGCCAGGATGTTTGTGGCGGATGGAGGGGGGGATGCGCAAGAACTATGATCGCATGCAAAGACACAATCTTGTTGGGTCGACTATCTACTGTATGACAAGTTCTCCCTCGAGTTTGTTCACATGACCGTGGTATGCACTGACCTCTCTGTCAAACTGGGAGAGGGGAGCTTCCACACAGTCAATGCCGCCACCTGAGGACAAGGAGCTCTCGGAGGGCGAGGTCATGGCTTGGCGCTTGGAGCTGTAGCTTCCGCCCGATAGCTCCCGACGCAGGGCGCTGCCATTCTGGGAGGACGAGCCTGCGGGCACATGAAGGGAGAAAGAATTCAAAGGGAGATCCCGGGACCGCTTTGAAGCAGGAATGACTCGTCACTCACGTATGCCAAGTCCACTGCTGGCGCTCATGGAGCGGCCCGGCTCGGCTCTGTTCTTGGTGATGGAAGGGATGCTGACGGAACCGCTGAAGCCTGCACGGCTCTCTTGGATGCGGACGTTCTATTTTAAGCAAACATATTGAAATAAATAATGAGGCACAAACAGCAGCATGGAAAAAACAATATGCGTGTAAATTACGCGTTATGCATTATGTTCTGCGTGATTGCACGAGTTGAAATACCATTGGCAAGTCTTTGAGAATCTGGATTCCATCCCCAGGTCCCATGTGGGCAACATGGTTAAAGTTTGTAGGGTTGGAGATCAGCTTGTTCCTCATTTCTGGATCCCGCAGCATCTCTCTGCATTCACAAAACAATTTTTTGTCAGACTAAATAAAATCAACTAAACTAAATTAAAAGTGAGTGTGAACATGAATGTTGGATTTCTGCCTGGTGAAGTTTAAGTACCTCCTCTGCTGAAGTCGTTCTTCTTCTGGCACCCTGAAGGAGAAGCGTCTCTTATTGGTCATGCTGCGTACCATCTGCTTCCTGCTGTTGTCTGACGTCTCCGGGACGACCAGCTCGTCGCCCTCTGAAAAAAATCACAACATTGTCCCGGCTGTGTTTAGATCGGTGACTACAAAGCACATCACGTACACATGGTTGCTAACAACATGATCAGTGTTGCCACAGACACATCTGCTGCTTTCTGATCTCCGTTCCAACATTGAATCAACAGTAAGAATCGAAAATGTAAGATGAACCCAACATAGAATTTGGGATTGGACTACTCACCTGCTGTTTTGTTTCTAAAGTAGATGAGCCGCACTGTTTCCAGGCCCAACAGGTTTAGGGAGCCATCGACATTCAACGGTCGCACCTGTAGTCAGACAAGGATCATCATCATTTTTCATTTGATCAAGTGCAAGCATGTTTTCATTTTCTCCACAAGAGGGAGACAAAGGACAAACTTTTACTGCCTGCTTCCAATTTGTTTTTGACAAGTAGCAACCAATCTAACTATTTATACTGCAAATGTATTGTCAAATATCTGATACACATTAGGAAAAGTCTGATTAGCTTTCATGCAATTTCCTCTTATGAGACATATAAAATGTGTTATAGGTGCAGAAAAACCCATAAATTCAGCACAAGTAGTTTCAGATCATAACACGGACCTTCTTTAGCGGGATGGTCTGAATCCACTCCATAGTGTTGACATCAAACACATCAACTGCATTCTCACTGTACACTGACAGATAAGGGGCATTGTAGCCTGAAGGGGGGGAAAAAAAAAAAAAGTTATTGGTTACACGTTTCTGTCGAGGTCAAATCAATATACAGTTCAACTTGGAGAATGCTTACAGGCGCCGTTTGGCACAGCAGGCCACATGAGCTCCTGCTGGCGTGACCTGCGACCTTGAGAGTCCACGTACACGCCGATGGCACTGAAGCAGAGTAGCAACTCCTTGCTAGAGATCTCCACGGCACAAAGGGCATCCAGGTTCTGCTGAGGGATAAAAGCCAGGGTGTGGTCCTCGGGATGGAGCAGGCTAACTGGAGACACGTCGCCATGGACACTATGGGAGGAAGGCTTTGAGTCACACTCAACAGATTCTCATGGGGTCAGCTGATCAAGTACCTGTAGCGGGTGAAGCCGGACTGGTAGCCCACATACAGCCGCTCATTAAGCAAACCCATCCATTGGACGAGCCCTGGAGCCTGCAGTTCCCGCAGCCGACGGTGGCGGACTTTGCTCTTGTTCACCTAAAGTGCAAGGAGGGCATGTTGGATTAAAAAAAATAATAATAAAATGGAACAGCAAGTGTGGTTGGTACAAACCTCGTAGCACATGATTTGCCTCTTCATGGCCACACACAGACACGTGAGCGAGCCGTTACGGACGGGCCCGGAGACGATGGTTTGACAGCCTTTAGTCTCGCCGAGCTTGTAGGAGTCAATCTCGCGGCCATCCAGGGCCTGCGTGGGGACTAGTCGGACGTGGCGGTTCCGTCCGGAGATGACGGCCAGCAGCTGCTCTTGGGGGATCAGGTCAATGTGGTGCACCTTCTTATTGTCGCCCACTCGAATGATTTCTGAGGAGGGGATGCGGAGTTGGAAGAGTTATAGAGAATTACATAAACCAACAATCCATTTTGTCAAGTAAATTGACAAGTCTTACCATCTTTGGTGACGTGGATGACAAAGAGGCCTTCTTCGTTGCCGAGGGCGACGCGCTCGTGATCTGAAAGCAAAATGGCATATTGGTGTGAATGCTATCGCTAGTCATATCTAATGACATGACGATATTTTGCACGTTGAATTCCCACCTATGATAGCAGCCGACTGTGTCGTCTTGATGAGCGGCAGCGTGCTGTCGTAAGCCTCCTTGGGGACGTAGACGAAGCGCTCCTTGAGCTTGTTCTTCTTGAGGATGCGGTGGAGCTCATTGAGAAGGCCCACCCATTTGTTTCTCTCCTGGTCACTGTCGGCTAGAATCAAGATGGATGGCTTGTGGCTGCTGGAGGGGGAGAGCTGAGACGCCGTTACCTGTGGAACATATCGGAAAATTGATCATCTTTTGTTTTGGTGGTTGATGCTAAAAAAATCCAAACAGTGAAGACAAATGAGCAAAATTCTTATCATAATGCTGACAGGATGTATTAGGAAGAAAATGTCTTCATTAAATTAATTAAATTAGACACAGATAAATACAGATGAGAGGAACCCACTCTGAAGATGCACGGGATGTCTTTGCGGCTAGCGTGAATAACGTCGGAGGCCAAAACAGAGCTGACGGAGAACTCCTCGTCCCTGAATGAAACAAAAGGAAAGACGAGGTCAAACATGAGGCAGTACAACCATTTAAATCATATCTGTAATCCAAATATCAATTTCAACTACTTCACTTCTGATTCATCTTTCAGGCTTTTAAACAAGACCTATTTTAGAGAGCAAATTATTTGCGTATTATAGGAGACATTAAGGGCTTGAACAAGTATTATGTCAGCTTGCAAGACATGACCAGCTGTATATTTTCTTACCTCATATCTATGACCTGGCTCACAACTACACTCGGCTGTGTTGTCTTTCCTTCTCCAATCTCATAGAGAAAAAGTTTGAAGTCGCACACCACAGCCATGGCCCTCTGCCAGCCCTTCTTCACTCCGGTTGGTTTAGGCACCTACAACCCAAACGTTATCGTAAGGTGGACATGAACTAACTTTTAGTAATTATTTCCAAGCTCACTTACCCTTACGTGCCCTTCGTATGCAGTCCCAATGCCCCTCTGAGGGTCGATCCCGAGCGGTCCTTTGGTCTGATCCTGCGGAACGGGACATACTGCTGGAGCCTTGTCTGCACATGTGACATGGCAGGAGAAGTTGCACACTGGATGAGGAGAGAGCAGTAAACAGGTTAGATGTTTGTGGAAGCAATTTCACGGTTGTACTCACGGACATTTCGATTCATCGCATGAACTATCGTGTAATTTGCAAAGCTTTTACCTTCACAGGTGCAACCTTGGCGTATGAGTCCCACCATGAGAGAAGTGCACTGGTTGCATTTAGTGGGCGTGCTGAATGATTTCACCACAAACTGATGTGCTTTGGGCTATAATGAAAGGATAGAGATGCAATGCAGTTTTCAACTTGAACGTAACCAACAGTAGAAAAAAAAAAAAAAAGGCAAACCTTAGGGGAAGAGCGACCGATACTGCCATATCCTCCTGAGCGCAAACTGGGGTTCTGGACTGCACGAGGAGAATGATCTATCAACTGCAGGATGAAGGACAAGGAAGAAGAGGAATGTGAAGAGTGAATTCTGATTTTGTTTATCCATATGCATCTAGTAATCATACAAGGGGAACAATAAAATTCTGTTTTCTTCATATGAATCTATCTCACCTCTATGGGATCCATATCGCTGGCCATTGAGGGTGAACGTGAGCGGGACTTGCGGTGAGACTTCTGGTCATCTTCCCGGGATGGAGTGTTGGAGCTTGTAAAATTATCCATTGAGTCCACCTGATGAGAAAGATGGGGAAAAAAATGGTGAAGCAGAATGACAGAAATACAAGCATACTGGAAGTTCACCAAAATGTGCCCTCGATAATATAAGGGAAAGGATTACCCGTCAGATCATTGAAAGGATAAAAAAAAAAAATCACTCCTGTCCCTGATGAGAAAGATTCCATTATGATACACACTTTTATTGTCTATCTTCTGATTATAAAGAAAAGAAAAATCGAAAGCCCATGCTGATTGGCACCATATTGTACACCAGCTACCTTGCATGGCAATTCCCAAAGCAAACAAAGACCCATATAAGAAAATAGGACAAATCTAACATGCCTTTTAACACCACACCAGCTACAAAAAAGAAGAAGAAAGAAGCATCATATCCCACCCTTGCCATGCAACCTTAATCGTCAACATCCACAGGACACCAGACAAATGAAATGAACCCATACAAGCGGCTAAACAAGAGTGGTTGGTAAGTGGCTTACACGTCTGCCTTTGCTAGCCGTGCCAACGGATGGTGAGCGCTTCGGCGGCAGAAGAGGTGGCAGAGACAGAAGTGAGTGACTATTAAAAACACATCTAAACATTTTCGATGATGTCTCATGGGGTTGGACTGAGGAACAGTTGGGAAAGACAATGACGGAAGAGCAGGGAAAGTCTAATCAAGGTCTGCTTTTAGCTTCAAAATAGAAATGACTGGAAAATGGGGTGTTTGTATCAACTCTTTGGTGGTAAAGTTCAAACCAATCCCCACAACGGGAAAGCCATCGTGGACAGAGTTCACTAACATACACTGACTAACTAGAACCGGGATTGCAACATGTCAATCACTACAAGGATTTCTACTTGGGAGTTGCATTTCCACTCAACACAAAAACGTCCATCTAACCAAGGAAACTTACGTCTTCCCAAAACTCAATTAAAGAAGATGAAGAAGAAGAATAAGAGTCCTGATGTATAAAAAAAAAAACAAATGACAAATGATGTAACGATACAAATATGGAAAGATTAAAAAAAAAAAGAAACCGTTCAATTAAGCCAATTAGAGTTGAGAACAAAATGGTGACTATTTTTGATGATCTGAGTAATATCAAAATGAATTCTTCACTGTATTTTATACACGTGAGCTGACAAACACTCACATCGAATTGGTCAAGTGTTGAGGTGGGGGCATTGAGAAAAGCTAAGAAAGAATTCTGGGAATCCTGATGCTTGACACCTAAGGGACACAGAACAAAAAACAAAATGAGTTGTTGCTAGTTTTTCACCAGAGCTTTTACATAATCAAATTTCGATGCCATATTTTTTCATTTCTAGCACAGGAAACAGATTAAAAACACTGCATTTTTTAAATGTTTTTGTTTGAATGCTTTAACTGCGCTTTGATTTTTTTTTAACTTAATATGACATCATCAGCATCATATTGACCAATGTCTTTGTCATCATGACATCAAACGAACGTTGCTCATTTCCGTAAGAGATCAAACAATCGTATCCAAGCAGTTATGTTGACAAAGTGTAGCGGGCACCTCTGCGTAACCGCAGCTCCTCGTTCTCTTTCTTCAGCCTGTCGATTTCAGCCACGAGGTCCTGATTTCTACTCTCTATGTCCTGCAGTTTACTGGTGGAAAGACAAGCGTCATTTCACAAGTTGCGTATTTCTAATGAGAATTACTTGACGAGAAAAAATAATAATATACCATTCCGTGGAGATGTTATTAGCCTTGACCTTATTCAGCTCATCCTGAATGCCCTGTTTGGCCCTGATCTCGGCATCTAAGGCGGACTGCAACTCCAGGCGAGCAGACATATCCAACTTGGCAAAGCGACGCATCTTCCAAGGCATGTCCTGCAGCACAAGAGAAGGAGGTAAAAATAAAAAACATTGGACATGATTCTAACATGTCAAGTAAGTACGGGTTTTACCGTAGCTCTCGCTCCCAGACTGGTATTTCTCAGGCCCTCCAGCTCTTCCGTCATCTTCGTGGCCAAAGCCTGCAGGTAACCACGAGCATCTTTCTCATCACTCACCCTGGGGGAAAAAAATATTTCATTATTAAAGTGATGTTTAAAAAAAATGAACACAAAGAAATTGCTGCTATACCGAGACATTCCACCAGGGGGCGACCAAAACAAGCGGATTCGCAATGAAAATTCCAAACTTGCCCTTTAAATATGTGAGAATGCTAAGACTTTAGGCTTGTCCAACCGAGAGAGGCCAAGCAGCTGGCAAGGTGTCAGCTGCAAAGGGAAGTGATCTGAGTAAGAGGGAGGGTCAAACAGCTCATGATCCTCAGAGGTATGCAAAAAATGTAGCATTAACACGGTGAGGTGGAACCCAATACACCCACTGCACTTTTCGACGTGAAGCCAAGTTAGATGAAGCAGATCAAAGTGAAGCAGATACAAATTGGAGCTGCGGTCTTTATGCTAATACAGGACGTGAGGTCCCAGCTTGTTAGCTCCCAACATGGCGGAGGGAAATTTATAGAAGGATTTCTGCGGTAATAAACGTTTGCCCCAGAATGTAGTGCAGCACTATTTGCCCTGTAATAGAACAGTAGGGGTCCAGCAGGTGTCCTAAGACACTCTTAGGGTGGTCCCACTTAAGTCTTTTAAGGTATTTTATAAACACAGGTGTCAACAGGAATTGTTTGCGAGTCATTAATTCGTGTGGTGGTCGTGGTGAACGATTTTCTCAGACCATCAGAATCTAATATCGGCCCATGATGAAAAATGATTTAATTTGAATTTTCATTTATCAGTCAATCAGACAGACAAGTGAGGAGAGGAACATCACTGCTGCCTCTGAATGGGACCTATGGTCACAAGCGAATGTTGAGAAACAGGAGTTCACAAGGAGCACAGACTAGGTAGGTGAATTCATTTTCCCATAAATGACGGACGGGCAGACTCTTTTGTTTGGCTGTCTGGAGAGAACCACATATCCATTGCCAGGTGTTGAGCAATTGGAAAAGTGATTTCCCGCTAAGCTTGGGGTTGAAGACAGCAGTTTAAATGATCACTTCACAAATTGTCTTTTGCTTTTCAACATGAACCAGCTCAATTAAAATTAGGTTCCTATTTAAATGACCTGGGTTATTTTAAACTCTGATTTAAATTGATGTCACGGTGATTTTATAACACATTTGAGAACTATTCAGAGGAGCTAATTAGAATGACAATGCTTGTTTACGCTTTAAGGATGTTGGACATTTTTTTTGGTCTGGTTAACCTGTTAGGTGAGTAAAAGAATCATTTCCTGAGTACAACAATGTGTGTTGCTCACCACTGGATGATTTCTGTGATCTGGGCCTCCCAGTGAGCAACACTCTCCTTTTTGTCAGCCAACTCTCTCATCTCTTCCTCAAGTTGCCGGTTGGAGACGTTCAACTTCTCAAACATGCTCGTTATCTGAGGAAATGAACATGTGATGTCAAAAGCAGTACAACCGATTCTTTTATACATCACATTTTTTTAAAGCTAGGAAATCACAACTGGCACATAGAATAACAAAGGTCATATGTATGAAGCAAACTTCAAATAATGAACATCTGCTAGTGGATCTGACGAATAGGTGCTTGGCCTTGAAATGACTTCAATTGGACATTTAAGTCCAAGTATTGTTGAAGGTCTTTGAAAATATTTCTGACTGCATTCCCAGTGACACACGAGCACTCAACACCATTACATTGTTTAAGACGCATCCTGAATTCTTTCATGTCTGTTGTGCAAGAGGATGTAACCATAGAGACATAACAAACGGCAAACTGTTCTATTGTTTGATCAAATGTCTCACTTACTAAGCACATTTTATTCCTGTCAGGTCTGTGAGATAATGCTCATACTGGTAGTATAACGTAATAAGTTCGACAGGCTTTTTCAAGCTCGGGTGAGGCAGTACCGTAAATTTTGGACTATAAGCTGCGACTTTTTTCAGAAATTTTGAACCTGGAATCATGAGTTTTAGCTGGTGGGGCTTATAGTCCGAAAATTACGGTATCTGAGGACAGCTAAGGTAACATTTTAAGTTTTTTTAGATTCATTTTAAGGTTTGGAAAGGGATCTGAACCACGACAGTGACAATTTCAAACACTTTTCTTCCAGAGGTCAAAATGCCTTAAGGCATTGAAAGTAAGGAGCCTTTTTCAACTTTCAAGACTCTTTTCCTAAATCAACAGAATCCAGATTGTCATTCCACTGCACAGCGGGCTATTGACTAGTGATTTCTTTGGCATCAGGAGCAAGGGGGTGGGGGTGGAAGAATGTGATGAAAACATTTGGGCTGATCCAGAAAGGTAACCTGAGGTCAGAGACTTGATTTATTTGTGTGAGACAGGTTGAGGAAATGGCTTAAGTGCAAGATAAACTTTCATCTTTTTTAGTATTTTTATTATTTCTGAAATATATCTTACCTTATCCAATTCACTGGATAGCTTTTTATTTTCTTCAGTAAGCAGAACTTTTTCCCTTTCATACTTCTGCTTGTAATCCGTCTCCAACTCTTCCCGCTCACATTGACTGTGGAGGAGAAAAAACAGATTGTTAAAGCTGTATAAACCTGAATTTAGAAATTAGTTTCTGGCTAAAACTGTGCCCAGAGACACTTGGACACCTAGCATGAGTCCCCTCTCATTTAAATGAGCAAATGTAACATAGTTTGTGTTATTCAGGCTATTTAAATGTTGAAATGTAACAAAGCTGTAACTAGAAGGAAGTATGCTCAAATGTCATATACTGTGAACAACATGTGCTGTGTTTTATAAACTGTCAACTTTGCCCGAAGTATCTCTAGGAGAACCTGACAACACCAAGCAAGACTCAAGCACTGGACGAGGATTCCGCCGGTACGCGGCGTCCGTTAGCCTGTTAGCTAGCTGGTGGCTTGCGCCTTGCTGCGGTATGAAAAGCTCTGCCGGAGGTCCTCTCTAATGGTTCAAACATTTCTACTTGTTTTATAGTTATCGACTTAAAAAAGATGTCTGGAGAAAAAAATACCCCCAAACAATCTTGTAAAATTAGGCTTGTTTTTTTTTTAAAGCCTTTGGCAAATTTTGGAATGCCAATATTTAGGTCAAAATATGTATATCTGCTGATGTCAGAGGCACACTATCCTCACTTGTTATTTTTACGCAATATTAACAAATCTATGAATACGAAAAATGTCTGCGAAGTGAGAAACGCCGCCTGTGTTTGGTCCTGTCGAAGAAAGCTACGACGTAATAAGGTAAGGGCTTCATTGAACAAGAAGCTGCCACATCAAGAAACTGATCAATCAACTGGATATCAACATGGATGAAGTCTGTTTCAACATCCAATTGAATAGTTGTAAAGGACTTGCAAATTATTGCTTTTTACTTATGTTTTACACAACGTTCCAACTTCATTGGGGTTGTATATGAGATGTCAATTTGTGCCACTGCCAAATTAAGAAAATTATGTCTGAATTGTTCACAGTATTTTAGTTGAAAAAAAAAAAAAGGGCCACTCCAAGCCCAAAAGATTCTGAATCAGACAGCTGTATTTTAAGTTTAACAAAAGATTTTAGTAAGGCTTCATAGTGTTATTTCCCTTTAGACCCAAATTAACAATTTGGTTATTCCCTGGGACCCAAACATAAATTATACACAGTAAACAGGATTTATTACAACAGGAATCAATAATCTCCTGTTGTTCCTGCTTGATCAATATTGGCATATGGGGAGGCAATTACAATAAAAAAAACATGTGGGTCCAAAAAAGTGTTTAAAAAAAATCTCTCCCAAAAACAAGATGTGTATCACCTGAGATCAAAATGAGTGGCTGCTACCAGTGAGCTCACCAACTAGATTACATAGATGCTGTTTTAAAACCAAATTTAGGATTAGCAGCTCCATTATGAAGTGTTTTAAATGGGAGTGAATGACTCCTAATCCTGATGAATGTCTCATTAGAAACCAAAATGAAAACATCTGAATGATCTTGTGTAATAGCTGCCCATTTCAAAATAAATCTCCATATTTTACTCTCGCATGTGTGTAATTTACCAGACACAGGTTTGAACTATAAAGTATATGTAAAGATCACTTGTCTTATTTCTCACTGAATCCCAACATAAACAACTTTTGCAAAACCAATAAACCTTCACAGCAATGTAAATGTGGACATGTTACAATGTTGTCACTTAAATAGAGGGGTAAATAATCCTACGACGGTGCACATAGAATAAACGAAAAATAAGAAAAAGATGAAAGACCTCTCTCTTCGAGTCTTCTCGAGCTTGTCTTTGAGCACCAGCATTTCTTTCTGCATGCTGAGATGCTGGCTTTCGGCGTCACGTAGTTCCTGGCGCAAATCGTTCAACTCGGTGTTGTGTTGGGCTTCTTGACGTGCCAGTTCCTCCTCGTGTATGTGGGTCTGCTTCTCCAGGTCACCCCGCAAACGGCCCATGGCCTGGAATTGGTTGGATGGAGTCGAGACAGCCAAAGAGCCAACTTGTTTTCCCTGGGGGAAAAAAAAAAAGATGGAGTTATAATAATTATGCAATATAAAATGTCAGATGATGCCATTTCAAGGATGAGAAGATGGGTGATGTTTCGCTCCATTACCTTCAGCCTTTCGAGCTCCCCCTCCAGCTGCCGGGTGTACTGCTCATTACGTTCTTTCACCTTCCTCTCCTTAAGTGTCTCTGCCGTCCGCTCCTCCATTTTAGCCTCCATCTGATTAAACGGTTGAATTTGTGTGACTTTGAAAAGTATTTACAAAAATGGACTCACAGGAATTATGATGGAAGTACCTCTTTCATGGCCTTCTCCGCCTTGCGCACCTCAAGGCGCAGAGCCTCAATTTTCTGATTTTGGCTCTCCATGACCTCCACTTTGTCACGCAACTGGCGAGACAGTTGCTGCTTTTCCGATCTGTGGATTTGGTCACAATATTCAGTCAAATTATAAAAACTGAGGGTGAATCAAAAGAAATGGCTGTAACTGTTTTCAGGTCTTGTTTTAACATGAGGCTACTACACCTGAGGTCTGAGAGGTCCTTATTGAGTTCTGAAAACTCATGCACGGCCAGTTTCCTCTGACCCTGAGCTTCTTTCAGATCCTTTGACTGTGACTTCATCTTCTCATTGGATTCCACAAGGTCCTAGCCACAAACAAGAAAGGTAAGAAAACCATACCCTGGATACCATTGAGGTGAAGTTTTACCTTCAGCAAGTCATCTTTCTCCCTTGTGAGACTTTTGATTTGTTTCTCTAACATCTTAATATGTTTGGAGGAGTCCTCTAGTTCTCGACGAGCCATCGACACATCTTCGAGCTGTTTTTCCAATTGGCCTGAGTCTGTCATACACATACAATGAGCTGATACATAAAACGAACTCAACTCAAAATACCGTTCTTGTTGTAAAGCATGAAGTCCTACCAGCAATCTGTTTCTTGAGGATGTCAATCTCGCTCTTTAGACTCCTGATCTCCCCCTCTTTGTTGGCATTCAAAAGGACTTCACCAGTTGGGCGCTGATGTGCTTGTACCGTCTTAGACAAATCTGCAATATCAATATACCCTTCAATATTTAAATTCTTCAGATCAAATGTCTGGAACAAGTGAACACGGCTTGTTGTTTCCATCTTTAAGTATGATCTCCTGCCTCACCTTGAACTTTGCGGTTCAGCTCCAGTTTCTCCTGTTCCAGACGGTGGATCCTCCTCTCGTAGGCCTCTACGGCTAGGCTGTCCTGAACGCTACGGTGGATGTCTGCGTCAACCTGTCCCTGACCCGTCTTGCCTGCCTCACCTGACAACTGCCGAAGGCAACCTCGATCAGAGATTGTGCTTAAGAGGAAGAGAAAAAAAAAAGAGTGGGTTCCAATGAGCAAACTGTTTTTTGTTTTTTTTTAAATACACAAACAAGAGAATCCATGTATATGAAGTGGCTCTAAATTTATTTTCTTCCAGAGTGAAAAGTGGCAGAGATTTATTAACACTTTTTAAACATCTCATAGCCACAAAAAATAAGCATCTACTAAGTTATCAGTAACACGGAAATCACGTTTTCTGTGACTCTCAACAGTCTGACTTTCTCATGAGAGTCAGAAGGTGTGGCTCCCTGAGATGTTAGGACACTTCTGGCTGGCAAGCGACTGCCGCCCTTCGGAAGCTCCTCAAAAATGACATTCTCTGCCTTGAGTTGGAGAAATGATTGACACATTGAATGGTACAATAATATTTGACCACAATGGTTGCCTAATGCAAAATTCGCTGAATTTGATTTCTATATTTGGAAAGATGAATAAACCAGGTTAACTTGATCCTTACGGGCCAAGTCATGTAAGAAGTTGAAAGTGGAACTGTTGGTTGGTAACGGTGACATTAATGCAAATTGTGAGAGTTGAAAAAGAAGAGTGATGGGAGAAGAGGAAGAAGGAAACGAGTGGAAAACACCATTATCAGTGAGCCTTGAAGAGATAAGGGTGGCTTTCCCACGGAGAGTGAGAATGTGAATATCAGTAAATTAGGAAAGACGTTTCAAAACAAAAAATAAATAAAACAATTTCACTTGTTGACTTACCATTTACTGGTGTAGGTGAAGCCCACAAAGGGCAAGTGGTGGCCAGAAAAGGCAGTGTGAGAGGGAGGGGGCATGGTCTCCTGTAAAAAAAAAAAAAAAAATCACAAAAGATTATTTGGATAGTCGACTGGTCATCGATTATATGTAAATAACAGTTTGTCACTTCAGCTAACAACTGCAGTCATGTAAAATATGTGTTCTTTATTTTTTATTTTTATGATGTTTATATATGAATGTGCAAATTAAAATGGCGATACGCTGCCTTTTAATATTTCTACTTGCAACTTTGAAATGGAACACATGATCATCGTGCTGCCATAAAATGCAAGTTCTATTTTGCAAGCTTTCAAAGTCCATTTCCGGCGGTTAGGCATGATACTGTTTTTCCGGTGACATCATGGCTAATTCGTATAACCGCCAGAGTTTGTGCGACAGGGACAGAAAGGCAGCTTTGAGAGAAAACACAGTGTAAAAAAATTAAAATAATCGTGTTGATAATTAAATTACCCGCGACGGACAAGCAGTACAGATATGGATGGAAGGATAATTAAATTGTTGATGATTGTGACAAATGTTGAAAGCACCAGATTACATTTAGGGATCATTTCTTGGCCTTCTGATGACACTTACTGAGTTCTTGAGGGAGTCATCATCCACATCAAAGTTGGAGGTATCTGTGGGACTGCTGACCTCCGGGATGTAAGGTGCCTCACACAAGCGGATATTGTCCCAGTCAATGCCTGTATATTGATTAAGGGGACAGATAACCAATACACTTCAGAAGCTTCGAAAATGCAGCAATTATTTATTTATTTTTAAATAAATTAATTAATTTATTTTTATTTAATTCAGTAATGGTACTAAAGCTGTAATCTGCTTATGTCTAAACCCGGCAAGATATTATTTGGGTAACATTACTGAGAAATGCTAGCTAATGTTCACGCTTAAATTTAGAAATAAATTGTACCAGCGAAAAACGGATGCTGCTTGAAGTCTTTAATTCCATTCTGTCCTATCCGGTACTCTCGACTGCAAATGAGCCGACGTACGAGATCCTTTGCTTCCTCTGAAACTGAATTTGTTATCTGTTGTGGGAACTGGAATCGCTCCTGGGGGGAAAAAAAACCATACGTGATGTTTGTTTCTGACAAATTCACATTAAAATCCCAAAGTGGTATCCAGTCAAATCAGCTGACCTTGTGGTTCATGATCTTGCCATACGTTTCCACGAGGGACTCAGCATAGAAGGGGGTCTCTCCATACAGCATTTCATACATACAGACGCCCAGGGACCACCAATCACATTCAGGTCCATACTTGCCCTTCCCATCCTCCATAGCCTGGAGGATTTCTGGAGATATATAGTCTGGTGTCCCCACAGCCACAGAGGACTGGACCTGGAATGAGCAAAACAGGTCAATGACCACAAGTCTTACACAAAGCAGATTATACATTTAAATTAACAACAGCAGTAGCATCGTGAATGCATACCGTTCCATCGTCCATGAGTTTGAGGCAGGAGCCAAAGTCAGCCAAGCGGATATGGCCATTCCTATCCAATAGGATGTTGTCGGGCTTTATATCCCTGAAGGAAGATTGAGGAAGCAAATTGTCAAGTAACGAAAAAAATCAAAAGGTGGAAATGCAATTTAAAAAAAAAAAAAAATCATTGCGCAATCCTATATAATGTGTTGAAAGCAAACTGTCAAGTAATGGGAAAAAAAAAGTAATAAAAAAAAAAAGAAAAAGAAAAACAACAACATTGTCCAAGCCAATAATAAGCATTTATTTGAATGGAAAATTGCGTTAACATTGTTAAATAAGTTCTACACACACTTTTTTCTTACCCTACTACTAATGACAGATTTATAATAATGTTTGTGGATTATGTCAAAAGGATTAATTGGAATACAGAGTAGAAATTTCCACCTCAATGTTTTGTTTTTTTTCACTTTTTTTGCACCAACTCAAGTTCCACTTCTCGAAATAGATTTGTGTTTTAACTGGGAATTAGCTTTTTTTTTCAGTTACTTAAAATGAAAAAGATGACTAATAAAAAGCCGCAAGACTACAACTACAAGAACAGATTGTTCCTGAGTAAAATGAGTCACAACTTCAGCGCATGAATAATATATTGATCATCAACGCCTGCAAAATTTTGAAAATCAGGTTTGTCTGCATTGACCTCAGTGCATGCCTCAGTCATGTGACCAATAAAGGGTAATCCATCCGGATCTACAGCTTGGCCACTTCTACTAAACCGAGTATATGACTCCCAAGCTAATGTTACTTGACGGTCTCCAGGCACAATTAGCTATTTTCCATGATGGCTTCTTTCAGTCCGGATTAGTGCAATGCTTTAAAAATTGACATTATCCAGCTGGAACTCATGACTATGAATAGTGCAGTGTTAAATATAGGCCTTGTCAATGTCTGACCATTCCATAGATTTCCTCAGAGAGTAGTGGCAGTCTCTCTGAAGACCTTGAAACCACCCAACATGCAAGCTTCCAAAGTGGATATCGTAAATAAAAGTTTCTGACTTGAACCGTATACTAAAAGCTCTGGTGCAGCAGGATGTGAGCAAATTAAAATCAAATAAGATTGACGATCAGCGGTTACATTTTCCACAAAGTTCTGAATGTGTGCTGAAATTGGATGGTGAAGTTTGTATGAGACTGTGCTATTTGCATTTTGAATTCGGGGGGGTTGATTGTTCCATTGGGAGCAAATCTTCCATGCACATTTTTACTCCGCGCCAATTTACAACCCCAGCAATAAAACAAAGTAGTGTTGTGTTTGCGGCACCAAGCTAACACAGCACACCCTAGCTTCCACGCATTGTAATGCTAACAGCAAATGCTAAGCTAATACTAGGCTCGTTAGTCCAGTTAATTGGGCAAGTGTGTCACAGGACTCCTGTGGTCTTAAGAGCAGCATGGAGACTAGAATAGAGGGAGGTAAGCTCTTCTAAGACACACCATCCATCTGGGAGGGCCATCTGGTTGCAGCCTGACAATAAACGTGCACGCGCACGAGCGCACATGCACAGACACAAACTCACAGAGGAAGCTGCACAGACAAGGATGTCTCACATGGATCTAGACAAGCAATTGTTCTGACTGTGTGACCTCTGGTACCGCTCGACACGGCGGGGGAACACTAACACCAGTACTGCATTTGGCAGGGGGCAAATCTGACCATACCGAACATTTATATGACACAAGTATAAATCTAGAAGAACATTCAGAAGAGGCATGTTGCCAAAAAGCCATTTTAAATATTCAGGTTGATATGCACGATTGGTCTTTAGTGCAGGGGTGTCAAACTCATTTTTTTCGCGGGCCGCATTGTAGTCATAGCTTCTTTCGGAGGGCCATTATGAGTGTCTACCCAAATAAATGTACGAGCACCTCATATTATATCCAGTAAAAGCTACAAAACAAACTGACAACTCGTTTTCAAATCAGACGAGTAAAAACTGGTCAAATATTTCGAAAAAATATATTAAAAGTGAAGACAATTTGCAATTCTAGTAATGACACACGAATTTGATGCATAATTTGTCTTCGTGGGCCACATAAAATGATGTGGCGGGCCGTATCTGGCCCCCGGGCCTCGAGTTTGACATCTGTGCTTTAGAGTCATCATTTTAATTGTTTTCTTAATCCCAAGAGAGACTTGAAAAAAAAACACAATACCTATTCATGGAGGAATAAAGCAATACTATCGCAGATCAATGAGCCAGGAAGGGACACGTGGTCCTGATTTGACACACACAAAACTCCACAGTAGTCATATTTGACTCACAATGGATTACTATCACACAGGACATATTATATTTCGTGACTAAAGGGCCTGGATTGATCACCAACATTTGTCATCAGCACAGATCCCCTTCTATCTGTCCTCGTCAGTACCAACCCCCACATCTCCGCTCATTTTGGCAGAATAGGCCTTTTTGCTTTCAACCATACAAAGCCAAACTAGACAGATGCGGTGTTAGGCAGCGCTAAGCTATGGTGAATTCGGCCACTGAAACATTTGTCGGGCCCCTCTGTGAGGTCACTCTGAATACACAAGCGTGCACACACTCCCACTCTTTTTGTGCGTTGTTAAAATCAATATCAATCTAATACATTTTATGCCGACTTCCCGACAACAAAAGATAAAAATACCACTGAGGGGAATTTATTCATATTTTAATAATGGACATGAAGCCATGATAATAAATAAATATAAACTTTTGAAATCAATGAATAATCGTGATTGTGATTTCAATTTCATTCAAAATAATAGGGAATTTTTTTGCCCAAGCTTTAATTCAACATGGCCGCCTGCTAAACAATAAACGGGACCATTAATGATCCCTGGAGACTGTGACATCACCCACTTCATGTGTGATTACCCATGGGAATGCGGCCAGAATATCATTGATCTACTTTGGAACCAAAATCTTTCCGAGTGCAAATAGAAACTTAATAAAAAAATCTGTTTGGTGGCTGAAGACGGGATGTTTTTCTAATTAACGACCACTAAGGGCTTCTAATTTAAAGGGTGACTGCACTATCCTTTTCTTCCGTCATGCGAATAGGAAACAGGCTTAACCTCATATGTAGACGCACCACAACCAAGATGAAAACACACACCCTCGTTTTCACGTTGCCAAACACACACATGTACACACTTTCTCAGATGGGACCAGCCGATAAAACACACCCTGCTCAAGATGTGTCTGGTTGACTCCACCCTCTGGGAAAAAAATCGGATTCTCTCATGAGCGCATGGACATAAAATAGAGAAAGGGGGGGGGGAAGAGGTTGACGATGTATCAACACCACACCCACACACCTCCCAGACCCCATCATTACCGTCCCAAACAGTCCACAAAGGATCTTCAATGGGAACAGTGTCTTCATGATCCTTTTCCTTTCACTCTTCCATGTCTGCTACTGTTAGCAACCCCCACAGCAGCCGCGAGATAACAACGTACAATTAGCGGCTCCCCGCTGACTTTCATTATTCTCACATTTGTATCGACATTTTAATGTCCGCTTCATTCCCAACGTCACACCTTCAGACCTACCCGGGATATGATCACTTTATTATGATCATATTTTATTTACATCTATAGTTGACATCAAACTAATCCTGTGCCATTTGACAGTCTAGTGGAAGTTAATTTACTAGCGTCCCAATTTAGGTTTCGCTCACTAACGAGTGTGTTTAAAAATTTAGCAGACAATTATTGCTTGGGTTCAAGAACCACGTTCAGATTGCTTTTTGTGCTGTCTCTCAAACAACGTAATTGTCATTGGTAACTTTGTGGGCTTTTTTTTTTTTTGCTATAAATTACCCTTTCAGTATGGCTCCCAAGAAAAATTACAAGTACATGTGCATGGCGGGGGAAGAGAGAGAGAGTTGGCGTGATTACACTTCATAAAACTTGCTTTCCTTTGTTTTTGAGGTTTTTGGAATGAATTAAAGGAATTCCCATTCATTTCAATGATGATGATGTATTTGAAATACTAGTCTTTCACAAGTGTGGTAGGTCAAGGCACCACTTTTATCCAAGTAAAGAGGACATGAAAACTGAAACTTTTATAAGGGCCAGTAATAAATGTAGTTAAAGAATATACCCAATCTGCTTCTGGAATAAAAAAAAAAGACTAGCCGGTGGATTCAGCTGTACTGGAATAAGAAACTATGGCAACCCAAAACAACATGACAACACAATCAGGTTCTCATGTAAGCTTCAAATCTGTGAGATGACACGCGTGTCAAATTCCTGATGTGTGGGCACAGATTGGTGGGCTGGAGCATTCCACTTGGTGTTACTGGGGAACAAGCACTGCGCTAATAGCTGAGTGAAACACTTGAAATTGTCTCATGCCAAATGTCCCATGCAGCTGTCACTCACTATAGGGCAGAGGTACCCAATACGAGCCTGGCGAATGTTAGCCACTTATGTTTCTTATCCGACAGGATTTTATGCTAATATTGACAAAGATGCCAGCGAGCATGGTAAGCATACAAAGAATTTTTTTTTTTTTTTTTTTTTTTTTAAAGTCATTGAGGACATTCTGTACTAGAGTGGTCTTAAGTCTCAAGTGCACTTTTAAGTACAAAATACATTTTTGTAGACTATGTGCAATTAAATATGTTGTTAAACATGTATATGAAAGTGCCAACAAATATTTCGACATTGGGTGTTGACATTGTATGATTGGGTTTATAACTTTCTGGTGGGACAGATGCACGAATCAAATAAAAAAAAAAAAAGGATCACTGCATGGACCTTCACAAACGATAGCCAACATGAGGAGCCGTGCCTCTCCCTTCTTCGAAATTCCGATCACGCCAAAGTAACAACTGCCATCGCAGTACAGATCGGAATTGTTAGTACTGGATTTGCTGACAAGTTTTGCTTGAAGTTGTAATTTAACCAAGCTGTGAGGGATTTATTTAAAAAAAAAAAAATGTTTTTGTTGTTAATTTGAAAATATTTTACTTATTGCGATGTTATTTTAGAAATATATCGAGAATGTTTGGTTAATGTAAAAAATTATATTCTTCTATGGCTTTTGAAAATAGACCGCTTCATTTTTGGAACACAGTGGCGGCAGCAGCCGGCAGCAATGCATTCCGGCTGTAACATGTTTTATTCTGTCCAATACACACTTTCAAGCCAAACTCTTTTCCCCTTTGGAAAAGTTCAATTTGTCTCTTGGACTTTGATTCCAAATCAAATAATCACCGAGTTGGGTAGTTAAAGTATTGGTGATGACAAATTTTTAGCATTCCAATTTAGAACTGAAAAAAAAACTAATTGGGTCACCCGTGCAGTAATTCAAGAGGGGAAAAAAAGACCTGAGGATTTTTGGGGGAAATTAAAAGACAATGAAAAGCTTCTAGTATACCTGTGAACGTAGTGAAGCTGATGAATAGATTCGATAGCAAGCACCATTTCAGCCAGGTAGAATCTGGCCATATCCTCGGGGAGTCGGTCCTCGAATTTACTGAGCAACGTGAGCAGGTCACCACCCACATAGTAGTCCATGACCAGATACTAAAACAACATTAGAGCTTTGTCTTAATTATAGTGACAGAGAACTTAGGACAGGAAAAAAAAGACAAAATATTCTAAAAACATTATATGGGACAGTATTTTTTTTTTTTTCAGAGGCCACTCTAGAGAAACAAGCCCTTCTCGCCAATTACTAGAGAAGTAATCAGAGGAAATGAGTGCTGGAAAATATGCATACAATTTTTTTTTCTATAATTAGGAAGGGCAGTGATGTCTAGTCGAGAGTCTCGGGGAGTGTCTCGGCTAAAGTATTTGTTGTGAGAATGTGGGAAATGGAATGACAAGCAGTCCCGGCATTTGAACTTGGGGTCAAGGAGAGAAAGACACGGATGCCAGACGCTCTAAATGGCAAGTGATGGCTATGGCATCAAAATTCAAAGCTATGACGATTACATTCATGCTAATTGGTACTTGTGTCGGCCTGATTTCCTACAATTCTTTGCCATGTTGTGCTTTGCTATCGAAAATAATGGTGCAGGTCACCAGCTGGCAGGTCACCTGACATACTGAAGAGATAAGCATTGTGTTCTAAACATAGATTGCTGAGTGAACCGGTGAAAGTCAGATGGGGCTGCTCAGTGCGATGAGAAAGCAAAAAAAATATTATACGTGGAATTATTTTTCAAGTTCGTATTGCAGCCTACCAAATTGTTATCATCTTGGAAGGCATAGTGGAGAGTGGTAATCCACTGGGAGTCCCCGTTAACCAACACGTCTCGCTCCTCTCGAAAACATGCCGTCTAAAAAAAATACGAAACACAATTTGAAACTGTTAATATCATGACAGACGAAATGAAACGAACGGATTTTTACCTCTGCTCGCTTCAGCATCTCCCATTTGTTAAGAATCTTCATGGCAAATACTTTGTCCGTATTTCTCACTTTCACGACGGCTACCTGTACACAAAAATCGGTGATGGTGAATACAAAGTTTATAAGGACCGTACAATTTTTATATTTAGTATTTAGCACAAAAAGTGAAGTAACTTCAGTAGCGGTATGATTTTGAATTTCAATTTGCATTGGTCTGAGGCAGGATTACGTTGGTGGCGCTAAAACGAAAAGTCAGCAGCCACTTAATCACTAATTTCTCCTTTCACTAACTGAATTAAGTCGTACAAATATGTGGGGAAAAGGCTGGCAAAGCTCAGAAAGTGTGGGAGGGAAACAGCTGGATACTTAAATATGATTCATAACTCGAAGGAAAGTCTCGTCCATGGACATGAAACTGCAAACCAATCAATTGAGAATGGGAACATTTTTACAGATGTGATATTTGGATGCAACTTGCTAACCACTGTTGACATGCACACAATGGAAAAAGATAACTTTGTAAAAAAAAAAAAAAAAAATGCACCAACATCTGCAAAATACCTCAACTAGCTTTTCTGGTGCTTTTTTTGAAACTTTTATTTTATTTAGTCACTTTATATGTGCGGTGAACTTTTAACCATGTATGACAGAAAAGAACTGAAGAGGAAGAATTTGTGACACACACAAGCATGCACACACAGAAACAAACAGAAGCTCATGCAAGAAAGTCTGTAGTCCATTAAAATGAGCTGGGGAATGTTGCTAATGCAATACAATGATAACATTCCTGCAGTGTTTGGATCCCTCCAAGGAGCCAGAGAGGAAGAAGAGAGCAAGGGGGGGAGCGCAGATCTTGGCAACGTCTTGCTGTTTTTGTCTTCTCCTGTCACTTTACTAGCTTCTTGTTCTCCACCCCCAGCATTCTCCTCTTCATCTCTTTTCCGTAATTATTCATTCAAAGTACATATTGTGGCAGTTTGTTTACTCATCGAACAGAATGATAAGTAAGGAGTCGGCAATTGTGTGTTTTGGATTTTTAAACATGAATGAAAATTTCCTCAGGGGTTTTTTGGTGAGAAGTCTTTGGGAAGAGAAACAATGGGATGTTCATGTAAGGGTCTGACTTTGCTTTTGGAAAGAAACAACAACATGGCTGGCTCAATGTTCTAGCGAGAAAAAAAAAATGAAGCAAAATCAGCTTCTTGCAGAGAGAGGAGACTTTAAGGCAACTAGAAATATGAAATCACTGAGAAGCAGACAAATGAGCGGAATCACTCTCGGAGACATTCACAGTCAACTGCACCGATTGCCAATATTTTGCAGAGACCGTCTTGAATGATTATCTGGAATGAATTGATTCAACGATAAGAAAAATCTCAATTGTCAGTTTGGAGCAGCCTTTGGCTGAATATTTTTTTTTATGCAAGAAGATTGGCTGAGGGCCCTGATAACTGTCCTTACAACATTCCCCTGCTTTGTCATAATCACCTGAAACCGATTACCAAATATCTTCCAACCTTCTCACATGCAAACTAGTGGTGTGAAAACGAAGCTTCAAATTTCAAGATATTTTTGAACACCTGTAGATGGAACTTGCCATTTCTTAAACGCATTTATTGAAACTAACAGTGACATCTAGAGGAGTCAAAATGTAACAAGTGGTTCATGAAGCAAATTTGAAGCTTCATTTTACCATCACTACATTCCACGGACAAAAATGAACAAAGTGGTATTTGGTGGTGATTTTCACTGGTACTTTAATCCTGTGAAGTGAGAAATGTGAAAGTCCCTTTTTGCAAGTGGAGTCATGCTCAATCAGCAGTCTCGTACCGCACACTGCAGCAGGAATGCAGAAGAAAGCAGCCCAAATATCAGACGTGGTGATTGTCTGTTATATTTTGGTAATCTCGGTATTACTGTCTTTTACTTCTAAGCATTGTTTTAGGATCACATTGCAAAAAGTAGCGCCTCGAGGAACAAGTTTTAGATTTTGACGAGTCTCCTGTCAAAACAGACAAGTAGACAAAAAAAAAACACTGGATTTGATGTGAGCGGGTTTTAATTGATGCATGACACTTGTTTCCTTAAGAAAAGTGAAGGGGGAAACCCAATGGCATGTTACCTCTCCGAAAGCTCCTCGTCCAATCACTTTGAGGATCTCAAAGTCTTCTTTGTGTAGCCGCATCTGCTTCACTTTGGATGTAAAAGGTTTCGCTAGAAAGAAAAAGAAGAGAGAAGGTCAAGATCATTCCAATATGTCTCAAGTGACTTCCACAAGTAACCAATTAAATAAACTTTAAAAAAAATAAAACAGAGGTACAATCAGTAGCTTGCAAAAATGATCATTTCCTTTTGGGAAAACAATTCAAAATAATTCCCAGTGTAAATTATTTTAGTAGGTTATTCATAACATGGTGAATGAGGCTAGTATTGATAGATTTATTTGCAAATAGATCATTTTATCTGTTTATTAGTTTACATACAAGGCACTACATGTCGACGCCCTCCACACTTGTCCGTGCGTGGGTGTGTGCCACGGTTTTATAGAACCGCAAGTGTTCCGGAAAATGACATTTTCATACTGTAGGGGTGTGGTGGGGGGTTGACGCCCTTTGGTCAAAGTAAACTAACACATAAGGTCAGTGAGTGTTCACTTTTAGTGGAGTCATGAGGGGCTGACATAGTTGGACTGCTATGACTGCTGGACATACAATTGGCCATGTTGTTTAGGGCTTGTATGAAAAAATAGTCTTGGTTGTGTTCATTACTAGCAATACTGTACCAGTTGTGTAGAAGGTGACCACAAATTACATTTTTACAACGCAATTATAAAAAAAAAATTAAAAAAACACTCAGGACCGAATGGACAAACCGAGATTGTAATATTTGCCCCACTGCTGATATGAAAAGTGTGAATTTTTAATATTTGCAAGAAACCTGGGAAGCAGTTTCTCATGCAGTACTCCTCAAACAAGCAAAAAAAAATCAGTGCCAGCATTTCTTGTGCGAAATAGAATTTTCACAACAATAGATTTATAATCAGAATACACCTCAAAATACAAAACTATATTCTTTGGCAGTTTTCTCGCAAATCCAGTTTTATTTACTTACATCTGTGATAGCTCCACTTATTTAATTGTAGTAGTAACATTAATGAAATCCCAGCAAAGTGTAAATAAAGCACATTTCGGCCCCGCTCGAGGCAACCTATATTGGCCTCGGTCATTGGGGGCAGCCGTATCAATAAATGCTGGAAGACAACATCAATTATTCAGCACTGAGCACATGGGTTATACATGTTAATTGCTTCATTTCCATCATCGGGAAGGTCATGAAGACACATTTCAGCCCCGACATTGCTACTGCTCGCTTCTCAAGCTGTCATTCTGATACCTGAGGGTATTTTTACTTAAAAGTATTTAAGAAGACAACTTGGACATCACATCTGATCTCACCCGCCAGCTTCTTTATCTTAAATGATTTAATGAGATAGTGCTTGAGCAAACGTGTGGAAAACAAGTGCTCACTTCTCGTCTAATTCTTCATTAAAATGAATTTTAGGGCACAGAGTTAAAGGTAATGGAGCAAGGAAGAGGAAGACATGATTAGTAGCTGTCTGCTGAGTCAGGACTTCCACCACATGAGATGTCTTTCATCTCTGAGCCCACAGGTCCGAGCCACAACAAAGAACTCATGCAAAATATGTTCACATCCATCCCATGATATCTATCAAGTTCCCCACATCAAGACTAGATAAATGCTGAGCTGTTGTCTCTCTGGTTTCATAGAAATTCCATGACCTTGGGAATTAAAACAACAAAGACATCATTTGAACAAAGGACACTAAGAACCTGTTTTAGTGGCATGCAATTTATTATTGGAATTTGTCTTACGGGTGTGAGCGTGTAGGTAAGGTCATACTGCTTGTTTTCAGTAAACTACCGTATTTTCCAGACTATAAGGCCTTATATATGGACCAAATTCCTCAATTTAAACTGGCCCAAAGCATTGTGTCATGAAATCAATCATAAGTGGCCCGCTGAAGACTATGAAGCATGAATCAAAAATACTATGGATCATTATTTTGTGATTACAAAGTAATTTGTTGCGTCTGAAGTTGAAATGAAAAAGATAAAATGGAGAATGATTTGATTTGGATTAAAAATCTGACATGATGCATTAATGGTGCGCCTTATAGTCCAGTGCGCCTTATATAAGGACAAACTGTTAAAATGGGCCATTCATTGAAGGTGCACCTTATAGTCCGGTGCGCCTTATGGTCCGGAAAATACGGTAACCCACATTTGCGCGGCAATCAATGCGTCTGCTTGACAGCCACTGAATTGAACACGCCATGCTTAATTCAATTTTTTTTTTTAAACACAAGACAAGCAAATACCATCCAGTTTTGTCATCCATCTTAACTCGCAAGCAAAATACACAGGTAGACCCAACATAGCAACAGTTGCTAAGACAAGGTGTGGCAAAAACCCCTGGCAATGATTGGATAAGTGTCAATCCAAGCTCTTAGAATGAAGCTCTTTGTTTGCAAGAGCTTTTGCAATGACGACGTAGCTGGTGAGTCAAGATTGGAAAAAGATGTCAGTTTAATGTATTACACTCTATGTTGGAAAGACGGCTATGCGTATGTAAGGGCGACATTTGCAATCTACACTATGAAAAAAATGTTTGGCTTCAGGAGCCAGTGAAACTGGAAAAACGTGAGTGACGCCAAACTTAGTAGTGCTGTAAACTAAAAATCCAGACCACTTATCTGGCTCATCCATCGGTATCACAACAAGAGGCCATTTTGGTGCAGTTTCAGGAAAGTGTGTTTATTTAGCTCGAATGGCACACTTGTGAGACATTTCAGTACATTTTGTTGGCTTGGTTTAGTTCAAGTTGGCATGTAAGCGTGACTGGTATTTTGTTCGTGTACAGTAAAGCCGTCAAAATGAAGCATGCCACAGTATATTTTTCATTGTTAAAGTACTCTGTTAGGTTCATACATGGTTTTGTATGTGACTGTTAGGTTGGGCTGGCTCAGTACATCGTTTCAGGAGAAGCATCTTAAGTAGCATATGTATTTCTTTTTTATACTTTTTTTCTTTAGCCCTCAAACTGTGTTTACCGGGTTCTCATTTTTGCAATATTGCTAGAACGTTAGAAAAAAAAAACATAATTTCCACACTATAAGGCGCACCTAAAAACCTCAAATTTTCTCAAAAGCTAACAGTGCGCCTTATAATCAGGTGTGCCTTATATATGGACCAATATTGGTCCACTACAGCAGGCGTGTCCAAAGTCCAGCCCGCGGGCCAAATGTATATATCTTATATATATGGACAAAGTTTTAAAATGGGCCATTCATTGAAGGTGCGCCTTATATTCCGGTGCCCCTTATATATGGACAAAGTTTTAAAATGGGCAATTCATTGAAGGTGCGCCTTATAATCCAGTGCACCTTATAGTGCGGAAAATACGGTATATAATATTCAAAGTAATTCTTCCTACTGCACAATCACAAATATAATTTGCAATCTTTTTTGTGGGACTATTTTATAGTAGGGTAAAAAAAATGAAAGAAAAAAAATTGTGTTTTCTAACAAATTTATTGAGCATTGTGAATTTGTGTGTCTGTATCTTGTGGGCATTGTTTAACACAGACCATCATCAATCCAACAACCACAGCTAATGAAAAAAACAGAAGACAGGGGAGGAATTAGTGGGCTAATGAACTCCGCTGGAAGAACTAGCATGACGATGACGTCTGCTTCTTGTCTGCGGTTTAAGAACTCTCAAGCTACAACAGAACATGATTGTTGGATAACAACATACGGTAAGATGGGAAGCATAAAAGCACAGTCAGGGCAGTGTGGTACTGGAAAAACAGTCAGGGTCAACTCGGAACACAACGCATTCAGACACCGGACAGTGCAGATTGTGGCGTGTCGGGCCAGTGAGACCAGTCAGCAGTTGAGCCAGTTAACAATATATAAGTGTCCAACGCTTACAACCGCACCACACTCCGACCCCATTCCCACTTCCACAGTGGGATGGACGGAGGGACATCTGGAAGCCATCACGGATATTATTTACAACCGCAGTGAGGTAACGACGCAAAAATGCAGTTTTCAAGAGAGACAGGGGAAAAGAAAGATGGAAAGAGAGGGTGACTTTTCAGGATTAGACGAGGAGAGGAAGAAACCTGTGGATGGCCTTCCCCGTCGTCTGACCGTGACGAGACCGCTGGAAGGAACACAGCTCATAAGCTGGTTTTCCTAGACAGAAAAAAAAATAACCTTGTTGGGAAAAAAAGTTGTGCATCTATCATAAAAAATGAGCAAATGAGTTCTCCATAAGGTCATTATTGACACACAGCAACGGTTACAAGATGGATTTCACCGAGTCATTTTTTTCTTGTCCAGTACGGTCATTTCCAAGAAAAGTTGGAAATTGTAATTTACCGTATTTACAGCAGAAGCCACTTTGTTTGTTCTCCACTAACCCAAATGAGCGGTGTCTGGCTTTCTGGTGAATGACAGCTGTGACATCATTGCAGGCAGAGCCTGAAGGTCCAGACAGCAACCCAAGTCCCAGTTTGCAATGCAAAATATTTGTCACAAAATCATTGATGACAACAGGAAATAAGTGAAGGACAAAACGGACATGACTAGAACAGCACACCATGTTGCTCTGAAGCAGTAAACACAATTTGATGCTAGACCAGAATTACAAAATGGTGTCAAATTCTCTATAGTCTAGTTTCCACCTATTCTCCATTTTAAATCATATTTCACTGAATTCATTTCAACAACTTGTTAGGAGAAATTAGGGTGTCAACTTGCAAGCAGTCTGTTTATGCAAGTACACAAAAAAAAAAAAACTGAGTTTCAACTCAACCCACACTGCAAACAAGTTGATTTATGCAATTCTGAGTCAACAAGCACTCCCAATATGTTAGATAAGGTGAGAAGCTTTTCCAGGATGTTACCAAGACGCCTTGGATTTGTATATGCTGTAATTTGATAATACAAGAAACACTAATGATACAAAAACCTGCCA
This sequence comes from Syngnathus scovelli, assembly GCF_024217435.2. NCBI lineage: Eukaryota > Metazoa > Chordata > Actinopteri > Syngnathiformes > Syngnathidae > Syngnathus > Syngnathus scovelli. Next base: position 7,626,374 of record NC_090866.1, on the reverse strand, counting down.
AGGGTTTTGAATGCAAAAAAAATATTCAAATCCAGGTTTTTCTTTGTGACTGTGGCGAAACACAAACTGACAGCTGGATGACTCTTCTGTGGAGAGACTGAAGCCAGAAGAAACATTTTCTCCCGCATTCCCAGGAACAAGTGACTTTATAGCAGCTTCTAAAGCTGGCCCTAAAAGCTAAAAGCCAGGAATACCGACCCGTACGACTGTTCTGCATTTTCCAAAGCTCTGTGGTTTTACACACAAAAAAAAAAAAAGTTGGCATATTATGCGTACAAGAATGTAGAACTACTGTGGCACCTTGTTAACTTTGAGAAAGAAGCACTTAATAAAATTTTAACACGGCAAATTAAAGTTAGCAATTTGTACATCCCATCCATGTTCAAAACAACATCCCGACAGATATTACATCACAAGTTTCCTTTTCTGGGCACATCATGGTTATTGGTGATGGGGTTGTTGTTACTATGTTACAACACTCTGTGCCTCAAGTGGTACGGCCCAGCAAGGACTTTGCACCATTTAAGGGGTTGTGTCACATCGGGTCCACCCGTTACTATAAATGGATTTCCCCATTTGTATAGGAGCATCTACAAGTCTTTTGTTTATGACCTTTGAGTCAAGAGGGAAGGAGATGCTATGCTAACACTACCAGGTGGTCATTCATAGTCTGGGAAAAAGAGAAACGGGGGAATAAAAGAGCTGAAAAAGGGAAAGCTGTTTGCCACTCCTTTGTTGTTGATTAAAAGTGAGGCATAAAAAAAAAAACCTTAATAATAATCACAGTTAGTCTGATATTGAAATCACATTCAAACACAATTGTTCACCGACTTTAAATATTTATATATTTATTCAACTACTAACACTCAACTTTAAATAAAACTTAAAATATGAACCAGAAAATAAATCACTAACAAACAAAATATTTTAAAACACTTAAATCCCTCTCATGATTTCTAATGCTAACTCTTGCTAGCAAGTCAATTGGGTTTTCCATTGACTGCTAGCATAAGCTAGTGATGTTTCTCAAACTAAGTACGTCTTCCATTTAAATGGACGATGTGTGTATTTTTCGCCGTGTTTTGTGTTTATGTGTAAAGTGTTTGTGTAAACTCCAACTGAGATGGCAATAAACATCTTAAAGCGAGTTAAGGGAGCGACTGAAGAAGAGACATCACACGATTGGTACTGCGAACAACAAGGGGGCATTCAGGGGGCTTTTATATATTATATACACACACACAGACACACACTGTTCTTCTATTTTCTTAAATTATCTTATTAGGATTGTGGGAAACCAAAAATAAAAAAAAGCCCTTCTGCGACCATAAAATACATCATTAATAAACACTCATGCTAAAATATTTGCACACACATACAACTCCCCCACTGCTGTCACTCGAGCAATTTACGCTTTAAAATGCCCAAAGTCTTTTTATTCAACATTTAAAATGAAGTTAATCTACTAAACAGGTGAAATTAGCATTAGTCACTTCAAGGGTTTAGGCGCGAATTAAACAGGCAGGAAAAAAATCCAAAGCCTGATCCATTTAGGATGAATGGCACGATCATAAACTGTGACAACAAACGAGCACAGTAGCAGGTAGCGGCCGAGATAACAGGTAAGAGACGAATGACCTCATAGATAAGTAGATTGCGTTTGCGTGGGTGGATACAGTGTGACCCCGTTGCCATCGAGGTGAATATGTAGACACCGCCTCTCTTGCGGCACTCTCTCAACGCCGGCGACGATATGCCAAGAAGCATGCCAACTTTCACCCAACAGGCTAGACTGCCACACCTTTGTCTTTCTTCTCATTTTATAATACAATTGCATTCTTGATATCTACGTTTTTATAAAATACTTGTCAAGTTCCATGAATCCTTGTAAAAAGGGAAATCATATCCCTAACGTCTTTATTTATATTCTGCAACGTGGCAGCTATGAAAAACTAGTGGGAGGAGCATCGATTACGCAACACATTAGGATTGTTCTAAGCAAGCATTTCATACGTTATGCTGCGCATTAAAATGGATTGTCGGATTTCCCACTTCCCAATTTTCTACGATTTTCTACGAAGCTTGCAACAGCTTGCGCAGATCACGGCCGTTCCACTTCCTCAACAACTCTTTCTGAAAAGTATGTGAGGAAAGGAATCTTGCTCGAGGGAGAATGCCTGAACAGATAGATTGTCAGGTGGTGCACGGAAGTCTCACTTTATCACGGAGAGCCTCCGCACAATGCGAGCGATTCAGTGTCGAGGAGGAAGGATGCGGGTCTATCAGATTAACAGCACGTGAGATTTTACCAAGTCAATGAGCACCATTGAGTTGTACGATGGATGAACGGTGCTGATGCCGATATCAATGGTGCTCTCGGATACCTAACAGCATCGCCGGGGGGGGACTGATAGAAGCACCAGGCAAGAGGGAGCAGGAGGAGATGTCAAACAGGAAATCGACAAGAGAACAAATCTAAAACATCTGAGCGAGATGTTTGACGATAACAAATCAGCAAAGCAGAACAGCAGGAATGCAGCATTTAAAGAATGCATCGGTGAACGGAACCCGATTGACTATCACGGACCAGCACAATGAAATCCACAATGAGAGGGAGAGGCAGACAGACAGAAAGACAGACAGACAGACAGAATGTGAAGGAGGGGTGAGTGGGGAACTGGCGGACAAAGAGGTCGATCTGGCCCCTTCCAAACAGCTGCTGTGCTCCCGTACATTGCACCTCAGCTCCAAATTCCACAAGCAGCCCAGCAATGGGGGCTGCGGACTGAGTCAGCACTATTTTTTTTTTTTTTTTTTTAAACACACACAACTGAACCCTCTGCTCAAAGCAACGGGGAGATGCGCGGCAAACATAGAAAGATATAAAGCAGCCAGATCCTGCGGTTTGGAGCCTCTTGCTGAACCCTAAAAAATACATATGGGCAGAGATTCTACACGTAACGTTCGGCACATTAATCGGGTTTTTTTTTCGATTAAAAATCAAAACCACAAATAAATTCCAGCTAATTGATAAGCAAAGAGGACTGAATGAATGCCTTTGGCCATCCTTAGCTTGGGAAAACACTTCTCTAGAGCTCTGGTCAACAAATTCGAAATAACCACCACCAGAACTCCAAGTCATAAGACTTCTAAACCGAAAAAAAAAAAATCCATTTCTTCACTCATAAGTACATGCCTACAGCTGTGAAGCAGAGACAAGACGATCTCGATTGGATTCCTTGGCGTCCCCCCCATCCAACCATAACTGGGGGTTTTGTGCCTGTTTCTCTGCTGACAGATAAACATCCTGCAACAGGAAAGAGAAGCCAAGCTGGAGGAGGAGAACGCAGAGGCCAGAGAAAATCACGTTATTTATGAACCTGTTGTGTGACAACGTGGTAGAGGGCTCTGGTTTTAAGAGCCTCCACGAGATTTCGTCCTCAGGTCGAGACAGCGGCGGGTCAGCCAGCAGTCAAAGTCCCATTCCGATCGTGTTAAGACCACAAAAACACAGAGGACGCGTTTCGAGTTAAATTTTTTATGTTACCTCTAGAAAGCCATCTCCCATATTAAAGGATTATCTTGACTAAAAAAAAAAAAAGATTAGTTGGGAGATATAATAGTGTGTGTGTGTGTACACATGGTTTAAAATGGATCGACTATAGAAGCCAAATTGCGTCTGTGGCTGAATCCCAAGGAGCCTTTGATTCTGTAATCCGTAGATTTAACAGCGGGTAGAGGAAGTTTGCTCTAAACTTGAAATGTATTACATTCTTTTAATCCTCTTTCCGTATCAATTTTATCATGGGCATACCATGGGTTCGGTTCTTACTACAGTTCAGTCCGAACAAGTAAATCTCGATTAATTTTTGGTTACCAATTAAGGGCGTGAAAGCTAAGAACATATGAGTCGGTTCGAACGAGTTTGTGATTCTATCGAAACATCAAAGTTTTAAGAAACATCCAGTCTAGTAGAAACTATGGACAAAAAAAAATTTAACATGACAATTTTTTGCTGACATTTTTTTAAGGCCAGTGCTGACGTCCATTTCCTGGCTTGCACTTCCTCTCCAAGCAAATGGGAAGAGACAAAACTATGTGAATGTCTTTTACTCTTCGCCAGCCGTCTTGCGGATCGCTTTTGATCCCAAATGGATGGACAAGTTTCCAAAACTTTACCCGTTAACAAGAGAAACTTTGAAGAAGGCATTTAAGATGTTTTCCAGTCTGCGGCATTGACTTGTTGATGTGTCACTTGTAAGCTAGGCTGGCAGACAAAACGACTTGCTAATTAGGCTTCCGAACTTAAGTCATTTCGAACAGACATTCCTCCTGAATGACAAGTGTTTACATGGAATTAAAAGCGCAACTAAAGCGTTGAGTAATTTCCCACAATTCAAACTTTTTACGATGGTTATGCCCAGTGGGACTTGCGGGAAGACAACTTAATTACATCAATGTAGACACTTTTGGATAATAGTAGTATGACAAACTCAAGCTAATACCTGCAAATCCATTCATGAGAACCAAACTTGTGGTTACAGAGGTATGAAGGCGTGCGCTTTATGTCAAACTACGGAAGCCTGCAAGAAATATGTTCTTTAAACTGCAAGAGGAAGCGAGAGACATTTAAATTTGGTGGCTGTCTCGCCAGACATCCCAGGGAATAAGCTGGAAAAAATAAAACTAATAACCAACAAAGATTCATGATGATGATGCAGTTCAGCAAGGGTCAGCCAAACCCACAAGCAAAGGATGAGGCAGAAAAGGGCAAGAATATTAAAAGCTGGTGGGGAAGAGGAAAGGGGAAGCATGGAGGGGTAGATGTCATTTGCGGTCAGGTCCTGGGGGTCCTTTAGGCCTGGCTAATGACCTGTGAGCTGCAGTGAATCCTTTGAAAGTCACAAAAAGGAAGTCAAACCAGCCTTGCTACATTCTAATGAGCCATCATAATTAAAAATAAGCCTGTCTCAGATAGATAGATCGATTTGATGACATACACACACATAAATAAAAAAGACTTCAAACAGTACAACGGATCGGCCATTTTGTGTACCATTATATCAGCACCGCAAATGACACTTATATGCAAGCTGGATTCACTGGCAAGGAAATGACCCACGTTAATGACTTCAACCACTTGTCAACATCATCACAATGCTGGACACAAGTGAGCACACAATGACACAATGCGATCCAGCTGTCGCACTTCCTTCAATGACATCATGTCGACATTTAGTCCCGACTAGCTCATTGACTTCTTGCGCTTTCTTCCTGTCCACCGTCACCACCGGACAACCAGACAGGAAACGTCCAAACTGCCCGAGAGCTTGTGAGGATGTCCTGTTAGAAGACTGCTTCTATAAAACGTTCAAGACTACTACAAAAATCATCGTAATGCAGACTTAGTCATCTAAATCGCTCAAAAAAATTTCATTGAGCCCTGTTTTTCCATCTACAAGTATTGAATTGGCTTCATAGTAGTCTTATCACATGCTTACTAGTAATAAGCAGAAAGTAGAAGATGCCAGGGGCACTGAGAGGATCGCCTTGCATACTAGGCTTTTTGTTCTGGGTGAGGTCGAACCAAAGGGGCTTGACGTCGAATTTACAACGCCTAATCGTTGGAATTGCCGTAGCGAGAACACTTTAAGAGCTAAAAGTCGAAACAACAAGTGTGCGGCTGTGTATTGTATACGAGTGTATACACACAGCAAGATTGTGTGTGTGTGCGTTTGGGGCATGCTGCCAATGAGAGCTCTGGGAAGGCGGAGCGCGAATGCACATACATCAGCTGTGGCTGAACAACTGGGCATTGCAGGCGGATTGAGAAAAGGTCAGGCGAGCGTCCTCCATGTTGGCTTACTGCAGGTTAGCAAGATGAGTCGGTGAAATAAAATATGTAAAATGCAAAAGGTAGAAACTGCAAATGGTACGAGATGAAAATATAGAATATCCAGACATTTTTTGAAACGTCAAATAATAATATAGCAGGAGCAAAGCATTGAAAGCTGTTTTGGCTTAAAGGTTAAAACGGGCACATCATGCATAAATGCAAGTCAATCTGTGTGGTTTGCAAACCGCACTGTGACTGAAGGAAAAGGCGCACGAGCCTGAACTAGAGAAGTCCGCTCGGCACACTGCTGAAGTAAACACCAGCACTGGGGATGCAGCGTACTTTCCCGTGTTCATTCCCCCTGTGGCTTTGGGTCATGCGGAGGGGTCTCCATTTCAGGTGGAATGAGGTCACCAAACAAAAAGAAAAGCACACCCAATTTAAATGTTTACCTTGGTCTGTGCCTCATTCACTTTTGGCGGAGAACAAAACAATTGCACCGTATTGATATATCATAAAAAAAAGGTGTACAAGCCCCATGACTGTGGTTTGAATGTGGGGGCCTGACTTTGCATTCTTAAGTTGGCTGAAAAAAAAGCGGCTCCGTCTAATTCTAGGAGCGTTATTGAGTTTCACACAGACCATCTTGAACCGTTTTACAGCATGTAGGATTAAACGGCGTCGATGCCATCAGTCAGATGTAGCCTGCGCTTAATACTGTGACATTTGTTTTGTAGGGCCAAAGCAGAAATTGGAGATTGTGAAACTAATAAAGTGGTTTGCTTATCGTTTTTAGTACAGGTGTTTTGAAGAATGCACTGGCACTCGTAAAAAAAATGCACCGATACTATGACGCCGATACCGCTTAACCAGCCCAGGCATCTGTATAGGAGTCAGGTATGTGGCGATAATGTATACATGACAACACGGATGTCAAGACATGGAGAAGAGGAAGAAGACGTCTTGTCTTCTTGTTCTCACACTAACCAAGCCACCGCGGGCGGTTTTGTACCAGCCCAGAGGGATCGGTTTTTAGAACAGGCCGACAACAGGTTGTACAGATGGTGATGGGTGGGGTAGACAAAAGTGAACCATTTGATCATTTAACAACTATCCTGTAATTATCACCGCTATTGTGTTTCTTTTAAAAGAACTGATTACAATTGGGGGCAAAACAGTTGTTACCGAAACTTTGTGGGAGGTTTTTTTTTTTCCTCTTGTTTACTTTCACTGTCTGGCATATCATTAATCCACATTCCCTCCTGTGAGGGCGCATAGTTGTTCCTGCTTCCAGGGCTTTCCCAGACATGCGGGGCAGGGCAGGCATGCTCCGGCAGCTAGCTAAAAAAGGTGAGTTGTTCACATTCCTGCTTCATGCACCAACCAAACTCACACAGGCGTGCACACGTGCATAGCTCTTCTACACTAACCAGTATGTGTGTGTGTGGTCCCCCAAGCTTCATGTGATGTTTTTTTTTTTTTTTTGTGTACGAGGGAGGTGGAAAAGTTACAAAACACTTTCCCTGGTTAGAAACTCACAAGAACTTGGCGAGGAGATGCTGTGCAACTGTGATTAGCGTGTAAAATAGGTCTGGGACTGCAAACGAAAAGTTTACTCCTATAGAACTAAACGGGAAAAGTGACGTGACACAGTTGGGAAGCTATAATGGACTTGAGATCGTACTGATTACGTCATCAATTGTTCACAATGTGAAGTGCGCAACTACATTTTTTTCCCCCATCCTCCAGATATTACTGTAGTATCTGCAACATTGCGTGTGTATGGCTTTAAAAGGGAAATTTTGGATACCATATGCATCAGTGAATACAATGATCACATGACTGCATCATTTGTGGTAGCTCATGAATAAATGTGAATATTGCATGATTTTTTTTACGTAATTGTGCTTTGGGTCCTTCAAAATAAAACATTTCTTTCAAAATCACAGTTTACCCTCATAATGACATTGTTCTTAAAAATATTAAATAAATATAACTATTATGGCTGCAACAAATGATTATTGTAATAATTGATTAATCTGTTGAGTAAGATATTTTTACTTTCCATTGTTTTATTTTGATTCAACACAAATCGGTCCACTCTTAGGGAAGATGAGAAGCTGAAATTCTGTCGATTTAGAAACGATTAATCGATTATCAAAAATAATGATCGATTAATTTGGTAATTGATTATTTGATGAGCTCCATTACCTTACTATTAATTATATATCTATTAATCAGTGCTCCTCAACAAATACAATTCTTGCATTCACAGATTTCTCAAAGTTAGTCAACAAATTTAACAAAAAGGGTAACAGCTAAGTTGTATTTTTTTCTATTTTTTTTTGGGAGGGTGAGTAATATTAAGGAAAAGAGCAGGCAGTCCACGACTACTATAAAAGGAATGTGATGTGGAAGGGAGCGCCAGTGCACAAGCAACATTATTAGCCTATCGTCTTACCAAAAAAGAACAACAATGAGGCTGCCTGCACAGGCCAAACAAGGAAAATTAGAAATAAACAACAGTCAAAGATGCTCCCAGTGTCTTACCCCAATCCAAAAACTCCAGAATATTCTTCTCTCTTCGGAGTGGAGAATTATTGCATTCATCATAGAGACACACCAGGACATCCAGAAGGGTTTCCACACTAAGACATTGGCCACTGGACTCAGCTGGCCCGTCCAAAATCAGCTTCTCCAGCTTCTTCAAACGCACCTCTCCCGACATGGTTGTACAGTCCAGTTGGGTTCGATGGTGAATGATGATGATGGTGAAAATAAGGTTAAAAAAAAAAAGAAGTGGGGTCAAACTGGGCACTGGAGGGGAAAAGTTATCTTGAATATGTTTCAAAAATACTGATCAAAAACTTTCAGATGCAGGGAACTCGCTGTGTTGCCTATCTACTCGTGATCTTTCCTTCAAGATCCACATTTTGGGGCGTATATGGGGTGCAGCAGCTCCCCATGTTAACATTCCTGATCGCCGCAGGGCACAAGAGAAAAGTCTAGTCGTCCCAAAAACATAGCCTAGCTGCCCCAGGCCGGTTGGTTTGGACGCCGTTGTTTGATTGAACAAAAATGGAAAATCAGTCCTCTCTGGTTGCGGTTTCACACTTTCCCCTGAGTAGATGTGGCAGACATTTGGGATTCTCCATTCCAGCCGCAATGCTACAAAAGCCCCAATGCCCCTCCTCTGCTCCGGGAATGCAAAAGGGCGATACAGGCTTAGTTAGCAGTCTGCTACCTTAGCCGAGTAGCTTTCAAGCTAGCGCTTTTATCGTTACTTCGCTTAACTACCAAATGTCATCATTCCAATTTTCTTCAAAGGATCCCCTTGTCATGTGCTCACCGCGCCTGTCAAACGTAACCCAAGTCGGGCCCTTTCATTCGTAATTTACACCCCCCTCCCCAAATATCCTCTTGTTGTCGCAACACAGTGCTTGCCAGATATGTTCTTTAAATCCCAGTGTCGGTCCTCGAACTAAAACGTCTCCGTTCCAACCCACTTCGACACGACGATTGTTCAAAGAGTTCCAAAGAAGTTAACCGTCAATGCAGGAGTCTCTCCTCTGCCTCTCTCTTTTTCTTTTTTTTTTTTTTAGGGTTGTACGGGACCCCGTCTCGCGTCAAGGGGAATGCAGAAGTCTGGCGTTGCTGCTCCCAAGCACGGGACGCAGCCTAAAGTCCCTCTTGTCCTCTTGTCCTCCTCGCCTTTGCTTCGCCTGCTGCCTCCCCCGCCGCTCTGTCGATTCTTTGCTGCCTTTACACAGCGGAGCTACCCGCTACCAGAGATATTAAAACATTGAGATGATACCGGCCTGGTGGTAGCTTCGTGTTGCATTATGGGAAGCGAAGCTTCTTTTGTAAAATACAAACAATGGATTAAAAAGTAAAAACTCAATGTTTGCGCTTAGAAAGCACATTATATTTCTAACTTAAAGCGATATTAAATGGGAAGCGGAGGCGTTTCCAAAAACAACAGTTAAAGCTGCCGCTCATGCGTGGAATGGGATGACTCCGCCATCTTGGTGTTGATTTGGAACTACTCTCCTCGTCTGATAGCATCTTTGGTTGCTTCTGCAGGCAAAATCCCAGATCACCGTCATGGCGCCCGTCGCAGCATCTGCTGTGCGGAAAAGAGGGAGGGAATGGGGAGGGGAGTGATGCTGGGGGGCTGTCAAAAAAAAATGTGAATGGAAACTGCGGGCTGTCTGACAGGCTGCTGGTGGTGTGGTGCATAGCAAGGGGGTGAGGGGGGGGGTGCAGTCTTTTTACTAGTGCAGTTCCTTTATAAAAATGTAATATAACAATATGAAAGACAATTGCAGTCATATGAGATTATTATGTTTGGAGGTGTATTGTGTGACTTAAATGACTCCATTTCCTCTGTATTATCAATCCAGTAGAACATCACATGCTTTTTTATCTATTTGCACAATACATATTCATGCTTTGCATGACCCCGGTTTGAAATATTAGTCCCGAAAGCTTATAATCGCAGTCACCTTTATAACCCGAAGCAGGCCAACATGAATATTTGCCAATCATTTTGAACACAAATGGAGTTCAACATAAGACATTTTGATCTTCATTACGCTGACTTATCACACCGCATGCTTTTGAAGTGAGGCGCTTATCACAGCTCAAAGTACATCGATTAATGATTAACAGACAACATTGGCTAGAGTGTGCTTAATGGTGCAGGCTGGGGGGCGTGGAGTGAGATCAAGAACGAGGGCCTTGTGTTTGTCAATGTGCACAGGTCCAAAATGCATTCATATTTTACATAATTCTGGCTGTCTTACTTTGGACTAGCAAGAGGGCCACACGGTGGTTATGCAATCTCATTCACTATACATGGGGAAACTATGAATGCAAGATTAACGGTTATTACTCGTGGGCATTATTGGTGGGCCTCTGATTACAAGCTACATGGACGCTCGTGTGAAGTGGGGGGAAAAAAATGGAGAAATTAAGTTATGAGAATGCCCTCGTATATGTGCAGGGAGATCCACAGCCGCAAATGTGCTTTCAAATGTTTATTGAAAGGGACAACCAGTAAAAACAAATATAAAATGAGAGCAGTGGCAGAGCACTTTTAAGGAGCTGTTGTTTGACTTAGGTGTGTGCAGAATCTGTCTTCATACACCCGGATCAAATCCTCCAAGATCACGTTAAACCACCTGCGCCACAACTTAGACCTGGTTTCACCTTGTCGAAAGTTGAGTCAACTTTCTGTCATCAAATTGTCATGTGTACTTAGGCATATAATAAAAATACCCTCATTCCACCCGGAATGCCCACTGAAGATGTTTTTACATTTTTTATGTGCACTGTCTACGAAAAAAGGTAGAACAAATAAGACCGACAAGGCACTTATGTAATTTTCACCTGAGCAAAACAATAAATAATGATGCCACTAGGTGGCTGCAAGTACCTTTATCATATCATGTTTCACAATCTTATCACATTACCCCATTATAAATGCCTGATATCTTCTGCAGATGATCCATAAAGTACTATTTGAGGAGATATGTTTAATTTGTGAACTATCCTTTATTTGTCGGGGGAAAATACAAATATAATCATACATATACTAATAAATACAGGCCTAAACACATTTTGGGTGCATGCATGTGTGTTCATGTAATCTTGTATATTTTTCTTTTTTTTTTAGTATAGTTGTATCCACCATGTGAATTTCATTGACATAATTGCCAAGATTATATTAAATACAAATTACGGCCTATTATGGTAATTTGATTTTCTATTTTCCTGTATTTTTCAACATATAGTTCTACCAGACGATCTAAGTTACAGTATGAGACAATAGCGTCCTCTTGTGGACATTACTGAATGCTTCCTTTTTAAATGCAATGCTGTATTTTAAGTACTTATGATCTCTTACTCGGTTAACTTTACATAGATATTTGTTTCTCAATATAAAAAAAATGCATTTAATCAATTAAAAGTTAATTCAAATATTAATAGTCAGTCCTCCTATCCAATCATGTCTGATCCTATTTGTCTAAATCTACTATGAATTAAAGTGGAGCCGTGCTGAAATGCAATTAGTGTACTTGACTAGGTCGTTTGAGCAATAATTGTTCATCGGTCTAGTCTGGTCTGGCGCTTTTCCACTGATCGATGATTATTGAGCAGACTCGGTGGGTGGATTGCCTTGGACGTCTGCTGTCTGTGGGTGGGGACCCCATTATGGTGCAAAGGAGCAATTCGTCAAATATTTGACGTTCAGATAGATCAGGGAGCATGTGAATAATAATGACCGAATATGCACTGACCACCAAACAAGTTCAATATTGACTCCGCTCCTCCGAGGGGGGTGTTTTTAAATGAGAGTGTTTACATATCATTTGCAAAAGCAAAGCCTGTATATTTCAATCAATGCAAAAGCCACAGTCAGCATTTTTTGGTGGCCTTACGAAACGCATCTGGCACAAATGGAAGGGAACGACCTATAAACTGGACGCCTTTTGAATGCAAATGTTGCATGTTAATTAACACCTCCATTGTTGATTGTGGGAGTTCAGTGGCCTTTGAAAACAAATGGCACCTAGTAGCATTGAGACGTACGTGGCTTTGAACCAAAAGGACTCTGACTGACGTGGGAAGGAAAAAAAGGTTGAGAAGCATCAAAGTAAAAAGGATGTCTTCATTTGCCAAATTAGGGCTTGTAATGATTAGAGGGGGAGGATAAATGTATTTTAGTGTATAGGCACTTAGATTGGCTCTTGACTGCACTCAACAATGGAACGTACCAGACAACCTGATTGAGCACTTGGGGTCACAGGGGAATGAAGGGAGGGGGGACAGTTCATATTTGTCACCCCTGGCTACCATAGAACTGATGTTTATTGGTTCAGTTTTACGTCTATAAATGGATTGGGTCGGGCCCTTGGGGTAAAATGATAGGAAATAAAAAAGATCGCATCTCGGCACCAAAAGATGCCGGCCCACTTTGTGCCAGATGGTCAGTCCGGTTCCTGGGCATGATTTAAATGGACTTTTAGCCACCAAACATTCCGACTGTTTGGAGGGCACACCCTCGCTACGCCGAAATGTCCAGCGTGGCACAAAGTAGTCTGGCAGATTGGCAAACAGCTGCAGAATCAATTTCTCATAGTATTGTGCATTTGATATATTTAAATTGCATTCATACATGTTTTATCAAAAGTAAATAATCACATAATGAACATAAAATCAGTTATGAATAGCTATTTGTCAATAAAGTGTTGCAAAATTTAATACGATAGTGTCATAATATTATTTTCTTAGTACATACTGTAATTATTACAGTTCATAGAATCATATTTTAAAAAAGGGATTAAATAAAGATAAATAAAGAATATAAGTGCACGGTTAAGAAAAGGTAACATTTGATTAACTGAATTTTCAACAACTGTCTTTTTTTTTCAAATTCCAGGTAAGGTATCTTTTCAGACATAAAGTAAAGTCAAGTCAAGTCAAGTCAAGTCAAGTCAAGTCAAGTCAAGTCAAGTCAAGTCAAGTTTATTTGTATAGCCCTAAATCACAAACAGTCTCAAAGGGCTTCACATAGCCCAAAATTGACAATTATTCTCAAAGCATCCCCTGATCTTAAGCTCCCAAAAGGGCAAGGAAAAACTCAAAACCCCTGCCAGGGGAAAATGAGAAACCTTGAGAAGGGACCACAGATGGAAGGATCCCCCTTTCAGGATCACCAGGTTGTAATGGATGCAGAGAGGGCACAAGTAATACATATTATGAAAATCAATGAAAAAATGGACGTCGGAGGTGCCCTCGATTGTCCTGGCAGTGTCTTCAAGGAGGTTGACCTGCAGTTTCTTCATCTTGAATTGGTCCCCGAGAATCCAGAACTGAAGAACTGATCAAATATAACAATACTACTTAACCATATAATTAACTACACCTTATGTTGTCAGTAGATACTTTTGCAAATACAGTAAATATAAAATGCTAGTAAGATAATGTTCATACACTAAAAAATTATTTAATTAATGAACCCATAAACTGATGGGTGAAAAAAAATGTAAACAGGCTTGCTAATTGGGTCTATTTGACCCATGCAACTTTCTGGGTAGATTTGTTGGATCAAAATGATCAACCTGCTGGTCCACCAAAAAAAAAATCCCACTTCTGCCCGCTCAGAAGCTGCAGGCCTGGCAGTCATCTGTCATTTGCTCTTCCTGTGTGCTTCTTCAGTCTGTCTGACATCTCTAAGCAAACAGAGGCCAATACACAATCACAGGCAGGGCCTTGTGGGTAGCCAGTGAGAGCTGCCCTCTTGTAATGTTTGTGTGACAAAAAAGGCAAGGCAAATCCTCGCAATGGAATCAGATAATCACCAACCTGTGAAGAGCCTGCCCCAATCCACATCCTTTACCGGCCCCCCCGGCTCTCGGATTAACTGTCTGTTTGGCTAATAATTTTAATCTACCAGGGAGAGGACCAAGAATGGGCGACAGGGTTCGGAATAAACATCTAATCCTAAACCGCTCCCCTCCCACGTTGGTTTGCATTTCCTCCTGTGGGGGAAAACCTCAATTGAACGTTGCTGGGCGTGGACCGGACGACCCAATCTTCATCCGCTTGCTTAATGCTGGGCAAAACAACAGCTCTCCAGACAGCTAGAAATTAGCTTGCTGTGTAACAGACTGCTGCCAGACTGTCTGACATCGTCCGGTGGAATGTACACATCAGAGTTTGGGGTGTTATGGTGAAAAGGGCACTCCGGGTTCACAGGGTCAAGAGATGTCTGTCTGGGACACGAAGAACAAGCAAGTCCATTCTGTGACACTTATTCTGCAGTAGCCGATTTTTGGGGGAAAAAAGGCAGACTACACTTTGGAGTGGTCGCCAGTCAATTACAAGGCACATACTGCAGGGCTAGACAATCATTCACACTCAATTAGAGGTGTGGATATCGGCAATAAAATGCGACTGTGTGTCTCGATACTCGGGGTGAGATAGAATTCGAGTATTGTTTATTTTAAAGTGGAACGATTCGTTTCAATTCAGTGGGATTACCATTCGAAGGTCTGATGAAATTTGTTATTTACAATATACATAAGGCTACTTATATATATAATATATATATAAGTGGAACTATTTGATTGTATTTAATTGGATTTTTTTGATTTGACTTTATTAATTCATGCTTGCAGTGGAGCCAAAAAAATAAAGGCCAGATTGAAGAAACAGCAGAACTTTACAATAACAACAAACAGTAAAATATTGAATATTTAAAAACATGTTTTTCAAGGCATGGAAAAAGTTCTGGGCATGGAAAAAGCACTCATATCAAATCAAAACTGATTTTCCGATGGATTATTTCTATTCATATATAAATATATTTATAAATGTTTACCCTGTGACTCCAAACTAGTCTCCTGAAGACTTGACATGAAATGCAACAGAGAGAAATTACACTCACTCAACAGTGATGGCTAATTGTTGCTGTTTGAAGTACGGCCACTTAGATATCCTGTTTAGGATATGGCCTTGCATTGTCACACCTTTGTTCTGATAAGGTTCCCTCCCTGCCCCCCCTAGACAAAGTGCAAATGACTGGGAGGGTCGCGACAATATAAAGGGGGCCGCAGTCCATCGCTGGGCTGACTCGTGCTACTGTGCGTCTGCTTATCTTCTTCCAAGATCTTCCTCATGGATTTCCTCCGCGCTTGGGTTTTGTGCACCGTCTTCCTCGGGTTGACTAAGGCTTTTACGCATGAGGATATGAAGGAGACGCTCCTGCGCAAACTGGGCTTGGATGAGGTTCCAAAGATCCATAAGAGGGATTTGGAGAATTTGGTTGTCCCGGCTCATGTCAGAAACAAATACTTGTCAATGATGAAGATGCACCACAGCAGGAGACGGCGATCTTTGCCAAGCTTGGTCGGCATTTTGAGAGGAATTCCTGGCAATGCTGGTAAGAATTTGTATTTTATGATTCATTTTTAATAATTAAATAATTGTATAATTTAATTTTAAACCCTCATTTTAAGTGCGTAATTGCGGTGCGTAATTTACGCACGAATCTCAATTATGGCAATTATATCTCAATTTTTGATTTTATGGTTTTTCGTAGACATTCCCGGCGAATATGTATATTCGGACACGACTCGGCATCGAATGGTGTTCGACATGGAGTCAATAATCCCAGAAAACAGCGAGGTGACCATGGCCGAGCTCAAACTGTACCAAAGAGTGTCGCACAACAAGCGCCTCGCGGTAGAGAGGAAGAACCACAGACCCGTCAGCAACGCCCGAGTCAGCATCTACTGGGTCGAGGAGTTGCCAAACGGATCCAACCGCACCTCACTCGTGGACTCACGGTAATATGTTAAATCCAGTCTTTTGTCCGAGCCCTAATTAAATGTCAAATGGGATCAGGAAATCTAATTAACGATCACTCCGGGTTCACAGGTTGATTCCCATTCACGAAACTGGCTGGAAGAGCTTTGATGTGACCCAGGCCGTGCATTATTGGTCCAAGACTCAGCAGCAGAGGACGCCAATGCACCTGGAGGTGTGGATCGAGGGCGAGAGACCTGGCAGCTACGCGGCGGAGGTGGCGAAGAGTGTGCGCTTTACCACCCAGGAGCAGACGGACAACACCTTGGGCAAACCCGAGCTCGTCCTCTACACACTCAACCTCGAAGAATACGGGTAAGGGCGCCTGCTTTTGATATACAGGATATTGAGACGATGTGACAATTAGCTCTCGACCCCCCCGCCCCCCCCCCCCCCTTTTTTTGTAGAGGGGGGGTTACCTGTCACCTTTTGCACCCCATGCATACAAGGGGTGCCACTGCCACTGATGCTCATGTTCAAGTAGAATTTGTATAAAACAACAAGCAATGGACACTGAATATGACGTCAGGTGTAATTAATCCATTAGATTGTTTTATATTTATGAGCATTCATTGGAGTACTTTTCATTTGAGTACAGTAATTGTGAATTTTCCGGCTTACATTAGACGCGCAATGAACTATTTTGCGCAGCGGCGTAAGAATACGTCGTCACGCAGCAAAAAAAACAATTGCTCTTACCGGATTTTCCGAAGTACAGTGATCCCTCGCTACTTCGCGTTTCGTTTATCGCGGCTTCATACATCGTGGATTTTTTTCCCAAATTAAAAAACATTTAAAAGTCAAAATAAAACGTTTAAATTGAGGAAACGTGTGTCTAACCTTTAGGACAATGTAGTATTGCTCCAAATGTTCATTCCTTTAGAAGTCCGTTTTTGTGTGTTAGCATGATTGCAAATTAGCATCTTTCTGCTAACTTGTTAGCCTGCCCAGTACTTCTTGTTGGTGATTTTACTTATCGCGGGTGGTTTTTGGAACCAATTATCCGTGATAAACGAGGGATTACTGTACTTAATAACAATGGACTTGAAATAATAGTGATGGACTATGGTGGTTTCTGACTTGCAAACAAAAAGTTCCTACTGACCAATTTAAGGCACCAAAATTCAAAGACAAGTTAATCAAACGGAGCATCAAACTAACCTGCCTCTTACCTTTGTATTGCAGCTCTCGTGGTGATTGTGACGTGAACCAGAGCAAGGGCACCTGTTGCAGGGAGGAGTACTTTGTCGACTTCCGTGCCCTCACGTGGACCCAGTACTGGATCATCGAACCGGCCGGGTATCAGGCCTTCAGGTGCACCGGAAGTTGCAGGCAGCCCAAGCATAACTATGGCTACGGGGAGAGGAGGTGCACGGTGTCGGAGAGCGCCCCCTTGCCCATTATGTACCTGGTGAAGAAGGGCGACTACACGGAGATCGAAGTGGCAGAGTTTCCCAATATGATCGTGGAGAGGTGCGCGTGCACCATGGACAATGTCTCCGTAGTGTGAAGTCAACATCATGGAAACAGTCTCTGAAAATGATGCTGTTTTATGGTATATTTAAAGGGTTATAAAAAGTACTTCCTATTTAAATGGACAATCACATGGGAGTTACTGCACACTCCTCTCAAGAGCACTTTTAAAAAATATATATATATTGTACAGTTCGAAATCATTTTCTATTTTGAATTTGTATGCAGTCATTCAAATTCTGGCTCACGTGTTGTACATATATATGATTTATGTTTGGTAAAATAAACTATTTTGTTTCACAAAAACTGACCACACTCATTGCATCCTTGAATTATCAATTAATTAAGATTTTAGGGATGTGGGAGAAAACCCAAGATCCTGCACTCAAGAACTCCACACAGCAGAAATTGAAATCCAGAACACCTTCGAATGCTGATACTGACATGCTAATGAGAGATGGGGGATTTAAATGATGGAGGGGTTAGAATTTATCATCAGTACTACTAAGAATCACACACTCCTATGATCAAATGTACATTGACAAAAACACTATTGTAAATATAAATAAAATACAGGCCTGACATCACTAGTGAAATCTGTGAACAATTGACAGCAATGCATTTGAGATTTCCCCCAGAAAAATATCTTTAAAAACATTGATATTTTATATATATATATATTCATATATATTAATGAAAAAAATATTTAAAAAATATATATATATTCATATATATTAATGGGAAAAATATATATATATTTATTCATTTTTCCTATTTTTTTCATTAAAAAAAACAGGGGTTAGCTTTCGCCCAAAAATAACAAAAAACACAAAACAAAAATTAAGAACTGCAAAAATGCAGGGGTCCAAGTTTGCATTGCAAAATTGTTCAGGGGACATTCAGACTTCCGGCCCTGGAAATTTCCCATGCTAACAACTCGCGCACTACAATCTTCTTGATTCATATTCATGTTGACATTCACATGGAGATAGTCGCCCAGACAACGCTGTGGGGACAAGCTACACGACCACATAGGGAGAAACACACAGGGCGATTCTCATGAACCAAGAATGGTGGTCCTTGTGAGTTGACATCAGGCTTAAACAGTTCCAAACATACCTAATACATTGTTTGCTGTCTGAGTAGGGGGTCTTGTCATTCCCTAATATGCTGCTGGTGGAGGTCAACAAAGCCAGCAGGCCATCTACTGAAGATGAGGAGCGGTCTGTCTGCAAGGGAAGTGGATTCAAAGTCAAACGATAGAAAACAGGTGGTGTTGTGATTGTCATTGGAACATTTCAATATGAATATACTCACCGAGTAAAAAATGCGAAATGCATGGTGATGAATTAGGCACAGTGACAAACTTTAAATTTTACAACCTTCATCATTTTTAATACAGTTGAGACTTTAAAAAAAATGTTAGGATACAAAAGACAAGCTGCAGCATGATTGGTTTGATACGAGACCTGATATACAACCTGCAACATAATGCAATAAAAATATAGTGTCTTTTGAAACCTAAACTCTGCTAAATAATAATCAAAAAAAAAAAAAGTGGAATATACAGCAGTACTGGGGCAAACTAACACTTCATCACAACACAATATTTTTCGAGTATTTACATGCTTGTTTCAACATCCCTTTTGGTCAAAGAAAAAAACATTTTGTCAGGTAATCTGAAATGAGGAAGGAAAAAGGGCAGAAATATTATCTGGGATAAATAATAGTCGGCTCATGGTGCAAGTTTGAAACGCACGTTGTGTAGCCCTTGTTTGCTGGTGAAAAATGTGCTACCTGATCGGCACTCAGCTACTTTCTCTGCTCTACCATCAACATGGACATAGTACAGCCAAAATTCTACTTTGAATTGAAATACTTTGGCTACATTAGCAATTGTACTGCAATTAGCAGTACTAGCCAAATTACAAGTGTGGTCATGTTTGCAGCACGTATGAAGTACGAGCCAGCCGTGAAATTCTTCCAATAAATTCTCAGAGGGATTTATAAAAGGCACACCCAAAACAATGTAGTTAACATTGTTCAATCGAAGAGCTGAACTATTCCGTGCACATTACACTCAGCAAGAACACCAACACGGGCCTAATGTAAATCTCTCCAAACAGGCCATTCAAAGGTCCTTTTACACCTTTGAATAGAAATTATAAGCCAGGAGGAAAAAAACAAGCATATTTGTGTTTATTGGAGGTCTACGAAGTTGGTTTACAGTTTTGGAAGCGGAAACAGAGACTGAAATTTAACTGCGGCTTTGCATAAACTGCACAGTGGACACGCAATATTCTTCAAAAGCCACGATGAGATTGAATGTCTAAACTACTCAAAACAAGTATTTACAATTAAGAATAATAAAAATGAATGAGGAAAAAAAAACGTAAAAATGCACACCCCTGGAAAAGAACAATTGTGATTCTTAATATTACAATTTTTTTTTAAAAGCACATCTTTTAAAAGTGGTGCAAAGCAAATGAAATATACAGCAAAAGATAATAAAAAAAAAAAAAAAAAAATCATGTTTTACACATCTCTCGTTCTTCAAAGAATTTCACCCATCTCATGTCTGCTGATCTCCCTCTGGAGTGGAATGTTGACCACGTTACTCAAAAAAGCAGGTTATATGAAAAATGGTGTCGTTGACGGAGGAGGGGGATGATGATCCGTGGCTAGAGTGGTTTTCAGTGTGGCCACCAGTCCATTAGAACAAGTGTCTCAGTAATAGTTGTGCTGATACTGCTGGTTCCATGGCTTCTGATTCCAGAACTGCACAGAGAATTTTTTTTATTTTTATCCACAAGCTGTACAAATGCTCAAACAGCTGAGTAAAAGAGAAAGCACTGACCCCTTGTTGCCAGCTTTGGTTGAAGGCCTGGGCCTTGTCCATGCCGTTCCTGTTGCCAAAACCGCCGCTATTCCTGTTGAAATTGCTGTTCTTGTTGCCAAAGTTGCCGCGGCCGCCGCCTCTTTGCTGAAACTGCAAAGCAACGTGATGAAAAAAAAAAAAAAATCCACAAGACTAAGCTAACAGGTAGCCACATACCTGGTTGTGATGTCCTCTATTTCCGCCGCGACTCATTCCGCCGCCGCCGCCACCTCCTCTGCTCATGTTCCCTCTGTTCATCGGACCGCCTCTATTCATGTGTCCACCTCCTCTGGGGCCCATGTTGCCCCTCATTGGTCCGCCTCTGGGTGAGCCGCCCATGCTGGGCATGTGATTGCCGCTGCGGTTGTAGCTGCCGCGGCTGGGGTAGCCGCCTCTGTAAGCCGGGGGTGGCATGTAGCCACGAGGGGGGCGGGCGAACCCACCGCGGGGGTTCGGGGCTACCAACAAAAGAAAATGTCAGCCTCGAGACGTTTTATCAACAACAAACACGCTTCTCACCTCCTCTATAGTTGCCCCGATTCTGGAAGCCCTGACGATTGCCTCCGCCGCCTCTTTGTGCGGGCCCATTGTTGCGGCCAAACTGGTTCTTGCCTCCACGACCGCCCCCGCGGGACCCACCGCCTCGCTTGGGTGTGGAGCTTCCCTGGTTGGGCTTTTTTTCAGCAGGCAGAGCGCTCTTGCTTTCTTCTTTGTACGTTTCCAGAACTTTGGCGGCGTCGTCCCTCGGCAGCTCAGCAAAGAGCACCTCGTTGAAGCTCTCGCCCTCCACAGGCAGAGAATAGAAGCCTGTGAAGGTTAAACACGGCAACATGATTAGCAGCAATTACTAACGGATACTAGGGACAAGAGTATTTAATCAGCTGGCCAATATTAGCCATTTTAATTTAGCTAGCTAACACTTTCCCGGCTGCTTTCACCTTTCATTTTGAGAAGAGCATGTTCAGGCACTTCTTTGCCATCAATCATGACCTTCTTCTGAACTCTCTGCTTATAGTCATCATCGGAGGGGAATACCACCACCGCTTTGCGCTGGAAGCCGGCAAACAAACACATCTTCCTCTTCTGGCCAGGGGCGGACAAGTTGGTCTGGAGAGAGACAACAATCCGAGAGTTAAACCTGCCATTAGACATATCTCACACGCAACAATGTTAGGGTGACTAACATGATCCAGGATGTAGTTCCTTTTCTTGCGCGCGGCAATCTCGATGAACTTTCCCAGGAAAAGAGGAGCACGCTGGGAAATGGCAAGCAGTTTGTTGTATTCTTTGGGTTGCCGATTCGGGGTGTTGATCTAAGAACCCCAAAAAAAATTAGCATGTGCAAGCGTACAGGGATACTAAAACTGCGAGAGAGCGTTAGGGTGTTTAACAACAGACCATCATCTTTTCCACGATGGTATCACTTCCCAGGATGTAATACTTCCCAGGGTTCTCCTGGACATGGTTCTTCACCCATGTGGTCTTGCCCGCACCCGGCAGGCCCACCATCACAATGATCTAACAATGGAGAAAAGCCATTAGCGCACACAGCAATGAGAGCGACATACATATATAACGTTGAGCAGCTTACCTCACAGTCGGCCTTGGTCTGCGGCCCGCAAGGCCCGCGGACGCGGTCGTCGACGGGAACGTCCTGCATGAAGGTGTACTCGGAGGGAGCGGGGAAGTACGGGGTCTCCATCTGGCCGAAGTTGAACTCCACGGCGCAATTGTGGCACATGACATGAGGGAAAAGAGGCTGGTCGTTCAGCTCGTCTTTGCTCACACGGAAGGCTTCGGCTGGCTCCCCGCCGTTCTTAGAGTAGGACAGTACCGCCTCGTCTCCTTCAAAATCCTGAATAAAGCAGTAGACAACATCTAAGAACTGGTTGTAGATTTGAAAGACTTTACGACCATTTAATTACACAAATACAGAATTTAAAAAAAATAAAACTCTTACAGCAAGACAGCAGATGACATCGTTCTCATCAAAGGTTTCCCCAAAGTCCTCCATCACACCATTTACAATTTTCTTCCCCTTCCCAGAGTACGCAAATGAAAGACTGCCGTCACCTAAATCAGAACAGGAGAGTGCACGCCTTAAGGGTCAAACATGGCCACGTTAACAAGTCAACACATCATGGTGGCTCGGGCTAAGCTCGCATGAGAGAACCCACCGAGTAGCAGTGATGAAGCAGTCGACGACCAGCCAACTTGCACATCATGGATTTCCATGTTCTTACTGGAAATGTGTTTCACTGGAATCTTTTCTGTGATCTGCCAGGCAGAGAGAGAGGAACACGTTGGTTACAAAACTATTTTTGGAGCAAGCGGGATTTTAGGTGTGCTCATACCTTCACTTCAAAGCAGACTTTGCCTTTGTTTACACCATGAGTGGCCTTGCCCCCAGACCAGAGGTAAGCAAAACTTTCCATTGTGAGCGACGAGGCACTGAAGCGGTCTCGTGACACCTTAAAATGCAGGTCGCAGTTGTCTACAAGGGACAAAAAAAAAACCAAAAAAAAAAACATCAACTCCTCTGGAAAAGTTGGCTCATTCCTTAACAATATAATTTTGTAATAGGGTGGACTGATTCTGGTACAGATTTCCATTGACAATATTTACAGTTGTCAACTACTTTGAAATATATTAACACCGCCTAAGGTATCCCATCGATTAATCAAATAATCGGATACAATTACTCTTAAATTTGTTTTATTCTGTGGTTTAAAAAAACAACAATTAAGACAACACAAGAAAAATCGATGGTATCCAAAGTAAAGGCAGATGTTTGCAAATGTCTTATTTTGATTAAACAAAAGGATAAATCAGTCTTCTTGGATAAAGGAGTAGAAAAAAAAAATATTATTTTGAGAGTCTGAAATCAGAAGCTTTGGACAATCTGCAGTTAAAAATTGTCAATCGATTATTAAAATATGAGCTGATTAATTTGATGATCGATTTGTTGTCGATTAATCCAATAATTTTGACACTTCTAGGCTACGGTAAAATATCAACTGGGTACCATTAACTGCTGTGATGATTAACTTGTCAACAGATTGCGTCAGACAAAAGTAACAACGGTAAAGCTCATTTCCTTGTTGCAGTCATTCATATATTATTAGATAACTCACAGTTGTCCAGGCAGACTTTGGTGTCATCAAACTCTTCATCCTCTTCCTCCAAAGGGGGCACGGGCGACTTAAATGAGGCCCTGGAGGGAGGGGGGGGGAAAAAAAGACCAGACACATTCAATTGGATGATGAAGGTCATTGAATCACACGGGCACCACTTGCTGAAACGAAGTGGGGGGGAGGGGGTCATACATTAGCAAGTCTCCAACCTGTTGTGAGCAGTGGTGTGTATAGTGATCCTGGACACTTACCTTGTCGAATCCAGTGAAATCTAAATATAAGACAAAAAAAAAACCAACAGCACCTCCACAAGCCTT
Source organism: Syngnathus scovelli (assembly GCF_024217435.2). NCBI lineage: Eukaryota > Metazoa > Chordata > Actinopteri > Syngnathiformes > Syngnathidae > Syngnathus > Syngnathus scovelli. The sequence goes on along the minus strand of NC_090866.1, from coordinate 7,602,362 downwards.
AGAAGTAGATAGAGACGCAAGGACTTGAATGACTTTTCTATTTAGTTGCATTCTGTCGGGGCATGGCTTAACAAGATGGATTACACGTCGAATAGCCCGGAAACAATTTCCAACGTTTTCGGCATCGACATTTAATCACATGGAGCGTGGACTCACAAGACTTCCATTGAATGAGGATTGATAAAACACGTCAAGTATTTTGCAGTGACGATATTAGACATTAGCATCTTTCTCCACACTGTCAAATACAAGCAATTCAATTAATCAATGACATAAAATCATGACCAAGTATAGTGTTAAACACCTGTACAAACTTTTTCTTGGTTCTTTCTGACTAGCGCCTTTATCTTCCATCTTTATGTCTCTCAAGGAGTTTTTACTTCTTTACATTTGTAATGTACATCAAATGGAAAACTAATATGAGCCATGGATTTTTTTTTTTTTTTAGCTCAGCAATAAAGTCATATACTGACAATATGTCTAAGCAAGACCATGTGCTGGATCTATCCAATCATATTGAGGGCAGTGTAGGAGGAAAAAAAAAAAAAAACTAAAAGTCTATCAGATGCTAATGATGTAATTGTTACGTAACTATATAACTGTGATGTTCCATTAAAGATTAACGCAATGAAAACACTGATCAATCAGAATGTATGTGTACAGACCATGCATGACATCACCAGCACGGAGGAAAAAAACAAAACAACACAACCTTGTAACACACCGCATCTCTCTAGCGCACACACATACACACACACACGACATGATCGATGAGACAGAAACACAGAAATAGCATCTTGACATCATACAAAGAGTGGGGAGACAATGAGAATTACTTAAAATAGCGAGGCAAACGATGGACGATCAAGAGCGAGAGTTCCTTCCTGGACGTTTAGACTTTTACAATGTGCCTGCCCTCCTCCCACATTTCTCAGCTACCACCCCAAGTCAGTCCCTCCCTTCCTCTGAATGAACTGTGTACATCTGCTTATAGTCCTTCGGGGGTTCTTTGTGAGAAGCCTTGAATCACCTTGAGGACACAACTGGCTTAGCAAAAGTGTGAAGAGGAGCAGGTTTAAAGCTGACTTTAGAGATTTCACTCCTGCCACAAAAATTGTAGTGCATTTTTCAAACAATGTATCAAAAGATAAATAATGGTAAGGCTCTCTGAGCAGTCAGGGATATGAGAATGTGGTTATATAGATTTTTGAAAAAAGTTCTTGAAAGGCTAGCTAGGTATATGTGCATCGGCACTTAAAGCCAATACATAACAAAGCTATGATGGCACTTCAGGGATGCTGAAGGCCATTTTGCTCTGTCCCATCCTTACCAGCTGTATTTGTTCTCTTCAATAAATTCAAAGTAGCCCCTTCCATGTTCCTCCCGGCGTCTCTTAACACCCTTCTTATTCTTCTGATCAGCATTCGTGTCTTTGTCCGCATCCCCTTTGAAAATAGAACAAAGATATATAATGAGGTGCTCCTTTGAGAGAGGTCGGACTGGCAGTGGGGGTCTGGCCCACAAAGCCCGGGTCAGTCAGTTACATAGAGTCGACCATCATAAGCTAAAGAAGTGGAAACACCTCATATTAGTACACAATAGTACAATCATGAGAATACAACTGTAATGACCAGAGTCTAATTTATTTACAATGCAAGCTGGTCCATAATATGCACATTTAAGAGCAGAGGTGGTGGGGCTGGGGAAACAATTTGGTGTATTCAAATGAGAACAATAATCCTACAGATGGTAGCAAATAAATTAGTGTGGGACAAGTATTTCTGAGGTAATGCACCATGCAAAGAAATGTGAGCCTGCTAACTGCACTGACAACCCTCATTCCCTCCAAAGCTATGCAGAATTAAAATGGCGGCTAAGAGCTGTAAAAATACCAATTTTAACGGGCTAATTCATCAAACCGCAAATAATTAACCACGCGTTGACTAAACCAACTTGAACGCTTTTACATTTCACATACATTTTAAAGTTAGGTTATTTAACAGCTTCGGACTTTTATACAATTTTCATACATTCGGAAAGCGTTGACAGACACGAAAGTGCTAATGTGTTATTACAAAAGTGACAAAAAATAAATTCAAATGTATATAGTAAGCCTTCAACTTTCATAGCAGAAACAAATGAAGGCGGCTAACAAGCGCTCCCAGACAAAGAAAATGACGCTAACGAGCGAGCTAACGAGCTAACTAATCAACCAGATCGCCTATTCAACGAATTACCGGACGCATTTTACGCAGTTCTCGGCTGTAAATTACACTTTAAACGCACGATGGAAACTTAACCGCACGGAATAGTGGTGATATTTGCGCCAATTAAGCTAACGTTTGTATTAGCAGAACTGCGTCACTATGAAGCTAACGTTTAGCTTTGTTGAGGTCACGCCGTCGAGATTAACATAAATGCTGCATGTAGTTCCAACCAGCTCTCCGCCGCGATACGTTCAAGTAGGAAAGAAGGAAAAAAAAAGTCTCCACGAGATCAATTTAGGCGACTCACCCTCAGCTGCCTGTTCCTCAGGCTCACCGTCGTCTTCATCTATTTTCTCCATGTCGTCCACGTCTGCTTTGAGCATGGGATCCATCTCGTCGTCCTCTTCCCCGTCTCCCATCTCTTCGTCCTCGGCAGAAGAAGCAGCAGCGGCGACGGTAGAAGGCTCCGCGACAGCAGAAGCCTCCACCGCAGCGACACCACCATCGTCGTCGTTTGCGCCATTCTGTTCTACCTCGGCTTCCTGCTCGTTAGCCTCCATGCTTTCTACTACCGGACCCTCTCCCTCGCCCTCTTCGTCTTCCCCCATGCATTCTGGTTCGGCGGCCTGTTCTAACTCCTCATCCTCTGCAGCCTCTTCTTCGTAGGCCGCGGCCTCCTCATCCAAGGCGGCCTGCAGGCGGTCCATCAACTCAGCCTTCAGTCCCTTGTCGGAGAGATGACGCTTTTTCAGCTCGTCCTTCAGTTCGTTTACTTTTAGCTTTTTGACGTTGATTGAACTCATTGTGAACACTTATCGCAAATATAATACACGCGAAATTAAGAAATAAATAAACGAACGACGCTTGATTAGCTCGATGCGAAACTGCGCCTACTGCTGCCGACTGGTAAGTAGCGCTTAGCGTGTCAGTGGAGGCCGGAGGGAATGGAGTCGGTGACGTCATCACCGTAATGCCAAGAATGCGGCGCAGCTTAATTTATAGCGCCATCTGTCTCCGTCACGCGTAAATTTATACACTCAGTATCCAGCTTCATTGGTACAGCCCAAGGAAATTAAATAATATTGTTGTGAAAAAAACATAACAAAAGGGAACATACTGGAATGACAATTGTAAAGAATTAACAGTGTTTGTATCAATTTTTGCTATAAACATTGTGCCGTTCATTCTGGTCTGCGCCCTTTGGCCACACGGTGGCACTACAACACAAATATACAGATATAATATGGAGAATCCTATCTCTCGATCTATCAACCTATTTATTGATCTATTCTGGCCTATCCGGTTTTTGGGCTGTGCTAGGTTTTGTCTCGGTGAAATTTATACCCTTAAAACCGAAAAAAATAATAATAAAGGATTTAAAATTGAAGCAACACAGCACAATTTAAAATTGCGATCAATTTGAACCAACTCTGACAACCCAGGAAGTTCTTGGGTTGGTCCAATTTTCAACCTAAATTGGGTTGTTTTTGTCCCAGCACTATTTTTATTGTCCAATTATGTATATTATGTTTTACACTGCAACATTCAACTAAACATTTTTTAACAACAATAATAAGTTATCAATGACAATACTTATTCAGATATTAGACATGAAAATAAATCAACATGCACCTCATCAGTGCTGTTGCTTGGATTTCCGAATAGATGACTCTTTGGCGCCGCCCTGAGGAGTTTTTGAATAGTGACACGGCGTGGAAATCCACGAGTGTTTCGCGGTGCGCTCATTCCATCTCCGTCTCCGACACTGTCGCCGTCATCCTTGCGACTCTGGCAGTGTCCTTACATTTACTCCATCTCACTCTCCATCAAAGGCACTATGGGAGGAAGCTTCTCGCTTTTCACGAATGGAATTGTGGAAAAATCACGTGAAAGTGCATCAAGCCTTTGTTCAGATCTCTTTTTAAATATTAACAAGTTATCATGTCATATCTGACAGGAGGGAGAGAAAGATTTACTGCCTCTACTAGAGGAACGCTTTTGGTAAGTCCGCTTTTCTTACAAAACAAATTATTTTATGCATTTTCTCCAAAATAATAATGCTTCATTTGTAGCTGTAAATGTTTCTCTGTTAGAAAACATTTGGGTGTGGTTGCAGTTGTCTACATCGATTGCTATCTAATTTGCGGCAGCTAAAGCCCACATACATCCTTCTCATAATTGTTTTATTTCTCAGGACGTTAAAGTGCAGCATCACTGCGAGTCCTCCCGAGTTTGCGCAAGTATTAAAGGCAACGATTGCGTCTCCCGTCCTAACGAGCGCCCCACTCCAGAGGGTGCGGGGCTCAGGAGCGACTTGCATTGGAACATGTATCACCCCAGAGAAGAGGCGCTCCCGTCTTATAGGACTCTCCCTGGTTCCGTGGGAGAGCGCATCATGTCCTTGAGCCAAACCCTGCGCAGAAATCCTGGACTTGGGAGGCCTGAGAGAAAAGATGGATGCTGTGAAAGATGTTCAGCCACCCTTGTTGCTCTCAAGAAACAAGCTCTCAGCCTCTCCGTGCACCATCACTTCTCCTGTAAGGTTAGTAGAGCAACAAGAACAACAACAAAAACCCACATGACACTCAAAAAGGGCAAGTGGACCTGAGAACTATCTAAACCTGCAGATGGCGCTGTGGCAACTGTACAGTGGAACACATACTTGCGGTTGACTAATTGCGTAATGATGTAATTTACTTGCAGATCTTTTTTGTCTTCATAAAACAAATTGAATTAATTGATTCCAGTTTGCATAGAATCAACATAAACCAATTAATATCCACATCCTCAGGTCACACCACCAGCATCTATCATCCACACTTCAATTGACAAAGTAGACAAGTGCCATTCCTGTGCAAGTAGCTTCAAACGGGCATTAATATTTCATCTCAACATCCCTGTGTCATGTCCTCAAGTCTCCCCTTGGAGGAAAGTATTTATTTTTGTCTTCCTCAGTGGCATGGAGCAGGTTTTTAGACCGAGACCACACACTTTAGAGGCGCTGGGCTGAGGTCACGTGAAATAATCAGATAAGCCAGATACAGCTTTATTGATTCGAGTATTCTTGCTCTATAGCATCAGTGAGTTACATCATCCTTTTATAGAAATGCAATCTGGCTAAAGTGAACCATCCTCAAGGTTTGCACTCATTGCACTCTTTCTCGACACGGCATCGAGAATTCAATACACGAAGTATATTGCTGATATGTTAAGGTGGATTTTTTTTCTTCGTTTGATGAATTGATTGAATGGTCTCTTTATAATGGTGTGAAGCACTGTTCATTTGCATTATATTTAGTCTCTAATGCCGGCCTTAAAAAAAAGCGATGAGCACCGTCTGTTGTCCACTGAGGGAATTTGGGCCAATGTCAAAGTGAACTTGCGGGAGCAGGATGGGTTGGACAGTTGACAAAGGGCAGGATGGATGAGAAATGATGTATGTGTGTGTGTGTGTGTGTGTGTTTGTCTGTGTGTGGTCAAGGGCAGAGCAGATGACAATAGTACATTTGATACATTAGATTGATTGACGTAGAGACAGTCAGGGTTCAGGTCTAGAACTCATTATTTTTTTTGTACTTATATGATATGATTACATGACCATGTCAAGGTCTTCTGAAGTGGATTGCATCACTCGCTCCATTTTGATACACAACTGTACAAATCCCAATTTCAATGAAGTCAAATGTAAAATATAAATAAAAGCAGAATATAATGATTTGCAAATTATTTTCAATAGACAGTATACAATAAGTGAAATCTGCGAGGTACGGTCACCAACAAGACTGGGAAGGCTAACGAGTTAGCGGAAAGATGCTAATTCACGATTGTGCTAACACGCGAAAACGAACTTCTAAAGGAATGTAAACGAATATTTGGAGCAATACTATACTGTCCTAACGGTTAGACACATGTTTCCTCAATTTAGAAGTTTGATTTTAACTTTTAAATGTTTTTTTTTAATTTGTGAAAAAAATCCGCGATGTAGTGAAGCCGCGATAAACGAAACGCGAAGTAGCGAGGGATCACCGTATATTGAATTTTACAACCTACAAAAAATTAACTTCACTTTAAACGTTATATTTTAAATGACTACTCCAGATAAGACTATGAATGAATAACAATCTACTGTTACTTATTTTGTCAATTCCAATAGGACAAGAGTGACCTGTGTGCATTTCTTCAAGACAACCTACGTGTCCACAGCAGGTCCACCACAGAGTCCAGGGACAGAGGCAGGGAGCTGGGTGAATGCACCACATGCGGCACCAAGCTCAACCAGCTCAAACATGAGGCGGTGCACTTGGCTCTGAACAGAGGTCACCAGTTACCCAGCACCAGGAATGCTACGCTACTGGGGCAAAGTAACACAAAACTCGGGGACAGATCTGCTTCACAACCTCATAGCCTGAATCACTGCCCTCAAAGCCCCAGGACACCCCGAAGTCCCAGAACACCCCAGAGGACCCCGCAGACCCTCAGGAGGAGGCTCGGCAAGCCCCCCAACCAGGATATGGACCGCTGGGTTGAGGACCAGCACCGAGTGTCTCCTGACTTTTATCCTCACAATCAGGTACCCCGTTTAACACAAAATCAAACACCCCCTTCCTCTTAATGGGCTTCAGGGATAATGTACATCTTTATGAGTGCACGTCAGCAGAGCGGTGATTTATTGGCCCTATTTCGATGGGATGGCTGCAAACGTTGTCATAAGTACTTCTGCTAATGGAATGGAATTGGGTCATGATTTAACCTTGTTGTAAAATGGAGCCAGTCAAAAAAGCTCTTGTGATCAGGAGTAGAGGTGGTTCTATTTAGAAGGGCAAACAGTGAAATATAAATATTCATTAGCTTGATGGAAGTCGCACTTGATTCAAGGTCCCATTCGTGCCATGTCCCATAAAAAAAAACAAAAAAAATATTATGACTATCCACATTTTATTGCAACCAACACACTTCTCTCAACTAACACTCCCTAATTGAATTGCACAACAATAATATTCTATCAGTGAGCACATTTCCTGAAAAAAAAAAGTTGGAGCAGATCAATAGAATTTATTATTGATGGAAAGTAGATTTGAAAAGAGAGGAGTTACATTGTGGATGGCAGCAAGAAAATGGAATTGCAGCAAAAAAAAAAAAGAGGGGAAACGAATGATTGAAAAGCACTTACCGGCCACAACATTAGGAACACCCACAATAATGTTTCCAGCACTTATCTTCAAACATTTCATGATTAAAAAAAAACATAGAAATCACTTGGCAGTGCCTTTAAAACTAAGTACTGTTCAGGCATGTGTGCCAAGGAAACGTAATGGTGAATAAGTAAGAAGTAATTATTTTCAATTAAGGCTGCACTGCAATATTGATAGGATGTGCTAATGTGTGCTCATAGTGCATAAATCTTCACGCATATGTAAGCATTTGAATAGATAAAAGCTTCTTCTTAAATAAATACCTCCTTCAAATAACTCCTTGGTGCTCTGAGCAGTCAAGTGAATGTGAAGATTTAACGGTAGCCATGTACCGTATTTTACGGACTATAAGGCGCACTTAAAAACCTAACATTTTCTCAAAAGCCGACAGTGCGCCTTATAGTCCGGTGCGCCTTATATATGGACCAAATTTCAAAATTTAAACAGGCCCGAAGCATTGTGTCATGAAATCAATCATAAGTGGCCCGCTGAAGACTATGAATCATGAATCAAAAAGATCATTATTTTGTGATTCTAAAGTAATTTGTTGCATCTGAAGTTGAAATAAAAAAGATAAAATGGAGAATGATTTGATTCGGATTAAAAATCTGACATGATGCATTAATGGTGTGCCTTATAGTCCGGTGCGCCTTATATAAGGACAACGTTTTAAAATGGGCCATTCATTGAAGGTGCGCCTTATAGTCCAGTGCGCCTTATAGTCCGGAAAATACGATAGCTAATGTTTCTGTTCCTCTTACTGCCTCATTTTATCTTCTGAGTCACGCTTTAATTCCATCACAAATGCTTCCTAGCACTCCGTAGCTGTCATGTGACTAATGGTATACGTTTAACCCAGTGTGCCCCACTTAGACTAACACGTCGTGATCGTAGTACCATTAAGAGTGGGGTGCTTGAGTGCAATTACATGTTTGGATTTGAACATACTCTTGTCTGTGGCAGGCTTCAGACAATGCCGTGTTAAGATGTACTGATATCGTACACGCCAGCAGCTCCAAGATTCCTCACCTCTCCAGGGTGGTGAACATTGCCAACACTGCTGCCATGTCCTTTTTTGCCAGGTATTAAAATACTAATAATACAAAAATAGGACTTTTACTACAAATGTCCAAAAAATGTACGCTTGTGATATTCCGACAGGGCAGCAGAAAAGCTCAATCTGACGTCGAGGAGAAAAGGCCAGGCTTCCGACGCAGCTCCTGATCATCTCTCCAACAGCTTCAGGGATGTCATCCAGAAAAACCCTCCTCCTGCCCCCTCCTGCCTGCTCCAAGCTGCTATCAGAACCAAAGACTCGCCAAATGTTGGCAAGGTAATTTATATCCTTATTTAGGTTATTCAGTAACAGTTTCTTTAATTTAGTGCTATCAATTAACTAGCAATTAGCTCGCTATCTATTTAATGATAACATGGTTTCTGCCCAAAACATTAGCATCCCCTTGGACCCAATCAATCAGCGTCAGATGGGCCCACCCAGTGTGTGTGTGGCCAAAACAACATCTATTTTTGGTTTTTGTTCTTGGCAGGAGAAGCATGGAATAAAAATCAGTACCCTTCCCGTAAGCGCATGTTTGGTGTTTGACCTTCTTGACCTTCTTGTTTCAACGATGGCTATCAACCATTATCTACTAATTAATGTCAAATTACCTCTTGTAAATTAAATTAATGTAAATGGTATTTTTTATTACATTAGCGCCAACTACAGGACTGGAGTGTTACTGTTGCCTGTAATTTGTTTTCAACCAAATAAGTGGACTGAATATTTTTAGAATTGTTCAACAATTTGACCAAAAATGAAGGTTTGGCAAATATTTTGACTGCATTATATTACTTATTACTATTATTTTCGTTTTAATACAATTGAATGTTGTGATTTTGATTGATTCCTTTCCATATTGGAGTTGGGGCTCTGCACATTATAATTGTTGGTTGTGCTTTCTATGTAAAAGTTAACGTATAGAGACAAATAGCAATCCTGGTGCATTTTTACAAGCGCCATTCCAAACCACAAACATCTTAGCATTATTACCAGCCATATTGAATTGTAAAGACATCACAGTCAATTTGGAGGGGATCCGGTATCACCCCCCCTCCGATGCAATGGTAGGTGGCGCTAATGCCTCCATCTTATTCTCTTGTTCCTCATCCTTCTTGACCACTGGGAAAAGTTGGCCGGATCAATACCGTGACGGCCTGCTCTTCATAGACTTGGGTTGAGTCTAGAATTACATTTAAGGGCTCAGATGGAGCCTGCCCCCAGCTGCCCGAGCACTCAGCTCCATCATGCTTCTGCGTGCTAGATTTTATGCGTGTGAGAGAGAAGAAAAAAAACATTTCTGAGTTGTTAAAGTGTCTCTTGAATAATTGACGTCTCATAAATATGGTTCGACACAGGTTCAATATTGTTCGGGGGACACTTACTGCATACATTTTCGAAATTATGAGGAGAGGAAAAAAAGAAATATCATGCGGCAGCATGGATTTCAAATTGTCAATGATTGATGATGTCATTCGGGCATTATGCCGACTTCTGCACTTGACTGAATGTCCTACATAGATCATTGTCCTTTGTTTCTCTTGCCCTACAGTCACTGTAGCCCGTGAGCCATGTTAAGTGGCTGTCAGTCAGGATCGAAGCAAATTTAAGACCTTCCCGGAGACCACTGCATTAAGTAATTGATGTCACGACATGTAGAAAAAACACTGGGCCAGTTTGCATCGGCTCGTGCAGCTGTGAGTGAATGCACAGATCCTTTATCTGTGCTAATGAAATTAGCTCTTGCAGACTAAAAGCTGAATTTTGCACTCATTTTCTTTTTGTGGATGTGTGTTTACATCTTAACAGTACAGTAATCCCTCGTGTATCACGGATAATTGGTTCCAAAAACCACCCGCGATAAGTGAAATCCGCGAAGTATGGTCACCAACAAGAAGTAATGGCCAGGCTAAGGAGTTAGCGGAAAGATGCTAATTCGCGAGCGTGCTAACACGCGAAAACGGACTTCTAACAGAATGTAAATGGAAATTTGAAGTAATATTACATCGCCCTAAAGGTTAGACACATGTTTCTTTAATTTATAAGTTTTATTTTGACTTTTAAATGTTTTTTTAATTTGGAAAAAAAATCCGCGATGTAGTGAAGCCGCGATAAACGAAACGCGAAATAGCGAGGGATCACTGTACTTTTGAAACATAGTGTTCTTTTTATATGTAAACTCCACTTCATGGTTAGAACTAGAACATGTAGAATGAGTCTATCATGAATTTTTAATGGTTGTAAATTTAATATGAAGATATTTTCAAAGAGCATCGCACCGAAGCACAGTGTGATCGCATCAGCAGTTTTGAAAGGCTGTGATGTCATTTTCAGAAAGATCTTAAACATGTATGTTGCAGATTAAGTTCAAGTGAATGCTTTGAGGTATTTTTATGTTCAGTGTGAAATTATTATAATCATATGTTCTCCATGTATTTTTTTTTTTAATCCCCATATGAGTGAAGATACTCACCCATCCCAATTTGTATCTTTTTGTTTCCAGCTCAAAGTTGTATTGCGAATGAACCCAACAACGAACGACGGCCAATCTCCAGTTCTCCACATCGACCCCATCAAGAAAAGAGCCATTTTATTAGAACCTGTGTGCCAAAGTCCACCGCGCGCTAAGAAGACCTCCAGCAGGGATGGCAAAGATCTTCTGAAGGCTTTCCATTATGACGCTGTCTATCCTCAAGACTCCAGTCAGGTTTGGTGCCTCGTATTTTTAATTGGATTTTTTTTTCTCATTCAGCCGTCATTAAATCTATTCTGTCTGACCAGACTGAGGTGTGTGCTGGCGTCTTGGCTGATGTCATCCGCTGCGTGATGAGCGGCAGCGACGGATGTGTGCTAGGTTTGGGGTGCGCTGATGTGGGTGAGTAATCGCTCACTGCGAGGGGCCACAGGTTCAAATTTTGAAATGAGAGTGGGATGCTTTTATCTAGACTCAAGAGCCATTCATCCATCCCCCTCCCTCTTACACCTTTGTTGTCATCCATCCTTCCCTTATCACTTCAACCCCCTTCTCCATTTTTGTCTGCGTCCTCAATACCCATCTCTTGCTCTGTTTGCAAAATGTTTTTTTTTTTTTTTTACAATAATTACAGAAAAGTGCTTCATCTTAAACTCCTCTTCAACAAAACCATTCATCTCTCATGAATGATATCGCACCAAAAAATCTTCCAGTGGATCTTTTTCTTTTTTTTTTGGGCTGAAGAGTCCCATAAACCAGAGGTCCCCAACCACCGGGTTGCGGACCGGTACCGGTCCGTGGGTCACTTGGTACTGGGCCGCCAAGCCGCACAGGAAAAAAAAAAAAGTTTTTTTATATCGACGATCAATTAATTCAGGTCAAGACGCTCGACTGAGGTGTCGCGTGACCGACACGAGCGCCTTGACCTGAACCGACGGATGTAATTGGGAGAGAATCGGCAATTTTTTTATATTTTTCAAAATAAATTCTTACTCATTTTTGCTAGCTTTGCCTGTCACGTGACCGGGACGAGCGTCTTAACCTGAATTAATTGATCGTCGATAAAAAACATTTTTTTTTTTTTTCTGTGCGGCTTGGCGGCCCAGTACCATTTGACCCATGGACCAGTACCGGTCCGCGGACCGGGGGTTGGGGACCCCAGCCATAAACGATATCCACTCAAGCATAAAGAACACACAAATTCACCTTTTATTGTATTTCAGGGATGCTTTGAGCGTAGAGGGGATTGTAAAGAAAATGGACTGTAAAATGTCGCTATTAAAGATATGGAGCCTTGCACTTAGCCTCGCTGAGCGTTAGATACTGTAGACCACACACACACTCACACACACACAAGGGTAAGGGGAGGGTCTCCTTGGAGCTTGCCTTTTCACATGAAGCCACTCTCTCTAAATGAGTTAGCCGGCCGATGCAGACTACTTGCGGCCCGCAGACGAGGGATATCAATCTCCTCCACAGAATCGTCTTTTGTCTGAATAACAGACAGTAGCCGGCAGTTCGACCTCTAATTGGAATAAACCAATTCTTTTATCCTCATTCAATTAATGTCTGGATGAGACAAACGGGTAAAACAGGCCTGTATATTTAATGGGATCCTGGGGGAAGGTGCGGCTGGGCATGAGTCCAGAAAAATACATGTTTTGTTTATATTATAATTTACGTATAGGTTCATTAGCTCCTGAAGTATAGGCGACATGCAATTGTTAATATGATAATTTTACCTTTGAATGCTTGTATGCAAACAAATCTCAGTAGTGCTTGCCCACCCATCAAGTGTGAAATCAAACAACCAAGTACATTTTAAAATATTTTATCTGCCATTTTCTGAGTGAGCCGTTCCACTACATTGTAAGTTTTCCACTTGCAGTTTGCTGGTCTATGATATAAATTGTTTTTATGTTTTTTTAATCTGAATTAAATTTTGAAATGGGATATAATTAATGAAGGAAGACAAATGGTGGAGATTAACTAAATTATAGCATTTTACCAGTTGTTAAAATTCATTATTTTAACTGGGCTGGCAAATTTAATGGCATATACAACAATCTGTTTGTTTGTAAATCTGACTATAATAATAGCCCTAACGCTAATAGCTAGCGTGAAACAAGAAATAGGGCTATTCTATTCTATATTTATTATATTTATTATGTTTATAAGCTTTATTATATTTATTACATCTATTATATTTATTTTTATTTTATATGTTTATTATATTTATTATTATATCTACCATTTCCTTCATATGAGTAATGCTGGTTTTAAATTGATGACACAAATTTGTAAAATATAATATGTCCTTTTATGGCATTACGCCTTGGTGTGGTATAAATTATAATACATCCACAATCCCTGTCAACCCTTGTCTCCCTCAGGCTCCTGGTCCAGCATGGTGGGGAATACTGAGAGCATCCACAAGCTCGGGCTGATTCCATGCGCCATCTCCTGGCTGTACAGTGCCATCGAGAAGCGGCGGGAGAAGACGTGGACAGATCTTACTGTGTCTGTATCTGCTGTGGAACTCTGCAGTGGAGAGGAGGATACATTGAGAGATCTATTGGGGGAGGTTGTCCCTTCTTTAGGGAGCATACAGGACAGCCCGAGACCTCACATTCGGCTCCAAGAGGACCCCATTCATGGGATACAGGTAGTAAGACAAATATGGCATTTCCAGCTGACTATAACTAGAAAAAAAATAGAAAAAAAAAAAATATATAAAAATTTTGAGATGCTAAAATTTTCCGTGTATGTATAGTTTTTCTTTGATTTACTTTCCAGCTCCGGAACCACAATCGGGTCAAAGCTCCAACTGCTGAGCGGGCTGCCTCCCTTCTGGATGTTGCCATTGCAGCACGTCGACATAATGACTTCACCACCTTCTTGTCCCACAGCTCCATCATGTTTTTTACCCTGCACGTCCAGCCCCCTCGCACACAAGAAAGCAGCACCGTTGGGAAAGGTTGTCATAAAATATTTAGCTAGCATGTGAGCATAGGCAAATTAGATAGCTCTGTATTAAGTATTTTCTAGCTAACCCCAAATTTCAGTTAATAAAGAGCTCATGATTTACATTTTATGAATTTTTGCTTTAGGTTCACGCAGCTCGACCAAGTTGACCATGATTGATGTCTGTAGTGGCATGAGGGGCGGGGTTGGATATGTCCGAAATAAACCTCCGCATTCCGACCTGGGCCCTGTTGTTTTGTCGCTACTAAGTGGACATAAAACCATCCCCAAAAAGTAAGTAATTTAAAAAAAATTCTTACAGTATAACTGTCAAAGAGAAGATATCAATGGATTTTTTTTTTATGTGGCTGAAGTAATATTATATTAGTAATATTTTGTTGTTTGTGTCTACGCAGGGGAAGTAAGTTAACCATGCTTCTTCGGGAGTCCTTGAGTCATGCTAACTGCCACACCACAGTCATTGCTCAGGTTGCTAATTCATTGGCGCAGCTACACGAAACCACCTCCATCATCCAGCTGGCTTCTCGCATCCGCAGGACACAGAAGAGGACAAAGGTATTATTAGTTATAAATTAATTAACTCATTTTGAGGTGCTGGTTTTGCTCATTTTGATGGTCGTTCGTATAGTATCAAAAAAATATATATATATACCGTATTTTCCAGACTATAAGGCGCACCGGACTGTAAGGCGCACCTTCAATGAATGGCCCATTTTAAAACTTTGTCCTTATATAAGGCGCACCGGACTATAAGGCGCACCATTAATGTATCATGTCAGATTTTTAATCCAAATCAAATCATTCTCCATTTTATCTTTTTTATTTCAACTTCAGATGCAACAAATTACTTTATGATCACAAAATAATGATCCATAGTCTTTTTGATTCATGATTCATAGTCTTCAGTGGGCCACTTATGATTCATTTCATGACACAATGCTTCGGGCCAATTTAAATTTAGGAATTTGGTCCACATATAAGGCGCACCGGACTATAAGGCGCACTTTTGAGAAAATTTTAGGTTTTTAGGTGCGCCTTGTAGTCCGGAAAATACGGTATATATATATATATTTAATGGAGTCCAATCCAATACTAAAATTAAACAAAATCTTTACTCCACAGCAATCCAATTCATGCTCACCTAGCGGCAGGAGTTTGACAAGACAAAAGAGAGGCCCTCCATCTTTTTCCCTGCGAGCTTTCCACTCCACAGACGAGGTTGATGTTGATGTGCAACATTTTCGTCTCCGCGGAGAGCTGGATGAACGCTCCAGTAGTGACCAATCCTGTGATACAGTCATCCAAATAGACTCGGATGGATTGATTCAGCCTAGAGTTACCCCAAGGTTAGCGAAACCCGAGTTTGTGCCCATCATACCTTCCTTACATCCAAACAAGGCTGATATGGAAGATCCGGAGTTTACCGCTTTGCTGCAAGAGCTGCTGAAAATTCCTAAACTTCACGCAGAGAGCAAGAAAGATGACACTCAAGGGCAGACTGAAATCCTGAAAGCAGAAATGAAAAAGCCGGAGAGGGACTGTCTTAAATGTGACACGTTCGCCGAGCTTCAGGAGCGCTTGGGGTGCATCGACGGAGAAGAGACGATGGATTTGCTCAAGTCCTCGTCAAAAGTCCCTCTTGTTAACAATATCGCACCAAAACCACAATCCCAGAAAGAGAAAGAAACACCACAAATGCTGAAACAGGGGCAAGGCTGCAGTCAGACGTTGGGTCGGGAAAAACAAACAGATGCGGCCTTCAACGGGGATAATTTCCAGAGAGAAGACTCTGGTCTTTACGATTGCGAGGAGTGCAGCGCAACCAGTTCCGGCGAGGAGCCGCTGAATCAAACTCTCAATCGAAACATAACTTGTCGCTATCAGTTAC
Source organism: Syngnathus scovelli (assembly GCF_024217435.2). Classification (NCBI taxonomy): domain Eukaryota; kingdom Metazoa; phylum Chordata; class Actinopteri; order Syngnathiformes; family Syngnathidae; genus Syngnathus; species Syngnathus scovelli. Next base: position 7,586,560 of record NC_090866.1, on the reverse strand, counting down.
CAAAAACTGGAGCTGGTCAGCCTGCTGAAACACAACCTCAATTTGTAGATACCAAACCTCAACCTTCTAACAATTCCCTTCAACCTACACAGAAACAAGAAAGTCATGGATCAGCTGACTGGTTCAAATCAGACAAAAGAACTTCACCAGTTGGAAAGAGTCTACCTGCATCTCCTCCTTCTCCTCCCTCCACCTCTTCAAAACCTTTACCGAGCAGTTCTCAACTTAAGGACATCCCGTCTAACGAGCCCAAAAAGGACGCTAAGGAAATGACGGCAACTATCACCGTAACCGTTCAACAACCGCTGGATTTAAAAGGTCAAGATGAACTTGTCTTCTCCATGGTGGAGGAGGTGACCATTAGCGGCACACTGGACAGCGGCAGGACGGGAGGGAACATCATTTGTATTAAAGATGCTGCCCAGTCAACATCACGCATTCAAGGTTCTGCAGGCTCCCATCCGATCCAGATTATAAGGAACATAACAGAAGATTCTGCAGGAGCAAGTCAGACGAATGTCACTTTTGTTCATCCAGCAGGTCCGGCGACTGATTTTGAAAAACTACGGTATCCTTCAAGAGAAAGATCTTTACCTTCATTTATAAACCCCATGCTGATAAATGCTGATTCAGATGATGTAAAAGAAACACAAAGAACTGAATCTACAATAAAATGCCCAGAATCTGCTTCAGAGACTCACCTAATAAATTCAAACAAGATAAGTAACCCAAGTCAGATCCAATCTCACACAACGATCATGGAAAACGCATCTTCTCATAACAACATAGAGGAAAACAAAATTTGTGGCGACAGGATCAAAAATACAGACAAAAGCCACCATGGAGACTGGGAGCATGTTTACTCCACGAATCCTCCAAAGACCTTCTCGGTGGATGAACCAGCTCACAGACGTATTGGGAATACTCGGCTAATTGGTGTTTCCTTAGGTTGCTTAGAAACGCGTGGCGAGTCCTTCAATACGGGTAGTCTGCCTCGAAGCTGGCTAAATGCCAACCAGCAGCAAAGCCACCATCATATGGCAGATGCTTGTAGAGACCCAAGGGGGGTGACATCATCCACTCCGTGTAGCCCGGGGGTGACCCTAGAGAGGAGGCGTGGCAAGCAGTCTTCCCCGGTGAACCTCCACAAAGCCTCCTCGTTGAAATATGAAACAGACTACAAGCAAGAGGCGAGGAGACCTCTCAGAAAGGGATCATTATTTGAGACCTCAAAAGTAGGTATGAAACATGATCATGTGTCTGGGAGGATGATGTCACCCTTGGAGGAGAGTGGCAGACTTTTTAGCGCCAAACTGGATCAGTTGGCGGGGAAATCCCAGGGGAAGAGCACATGTGACTTTGAAAGGGGAAAGGCGATCTCCAAGAAAAGTTCTGATGGGTCCGGCAAAGGTGCTCACAAAGGAAAGAGCATTCCTGGTTCTACAATACCGAGAGCAAGCAGAAGCTCTAGAAAGACTCGCCAAACTAGTCAGAGTAATACTTATGAAACTCCAAACCAATCCAAGCCAACACATTCAAAGCTGTCTGCTGTCGGGAAACTGAAAATGGTTTGTCCCAAAGTCCGACGCCTGTCCGCCCCCAGCATCAAGAACTTCAGTCTGCCTCGTAAAGGCCCGCAGCAGTCCATCAACCGGAGCGCTAGTCTTTCCCCGGACAGCAAAACCTTTGAGAGGACTTCATCATTTCGCTCTTCATCTCCTTCACCCGCCATCAGCCGGACGCCCAGTCAAAGCTCCACATGTTCATCCACAAAATCTGCCATTCAGGGCCTCACCAACGGACGCATTTCGGACTTCTTCAAGGAAAGACCCGCCAGTCCTGCTTCATCAGGATTGGACCCAATGGGGTCATTTCCTTCTCCTTACAACCAAGTCACTTCTCCTCGGACACCTCCTCACATCAGTGGACATGCGAGCGACACCACAAGTGTGCTCAGCGGAGATTTGCCGCCAGCTATGGGGAAAACGTCGCTGTATTTTTCAAACAGGAACAGCGCCATGAGCAGTGGTTATGATAGTTTGCTGAGGGACAGTGAAGCCACAGCCAGCAGCATATCTAACAGAGATTCTGTGAGCGACAGGAGCGGGTCCCTCCTCGGAGAGACTCACAGTGGTAGATCATCTCGGCGGAGAGGCAACACAGGTACAACTAATGCATTAGAAACGATGCAGTCAACATACAAATGTATTGGGACACCTGGGAATGGACAGTGGCAGGGAGAAAGAAGGGAGCGATATACGGAAATTCAAAATGTTCAAAAAATGGATACAATGTATATTTATTTAGAATTTATAGAACAAATTATTTGGGGTAAAGGTGATTATTGTTTTTCAAAATAAACCTAGACTCCTGTTAAAGAGACACATTTCATTTTTCAAATTACCGTATTTTCCGGACTATAAGGCGCACCTTCAGTGAATGGCCCATTTTAAAACTTTGTCCTTATATAAGGCGCACCGGACTATAAGGCGCACCATTAATGCATCATGTCAGATTTTTAATCCAAATCAAATCATTCTCCATTTTATCTTTTTTATTTCAGCTTCAGACGCAACAAATTACTTTATAATCACAAAATAATGATCCATAGTCATTTTGATTCATGATTCATAGTCTTCAGCGGGCCACTTATGATTGATTTCATGGCACAATGCTTCGGGCCAGTTTAAATTTAGGAATTTGGTCCATATATAAGGCGCACCGGTCTATAAGGCGCACTGTCGGCTTTTGAGAAAATTTTAGGTTTTTAGGTGCGCCTTATAGTCCGGAAAATACGGTACAGGATATTTTTCAACCAATGCCAAATGCTAGCTTCATCTGAAACTCAAGGATGGGAAATTTTAAAATAACAACACCTTTACACATAATTTTCTGTTGCCTATTGTTGTCTGTAGGACGAAAAAATGGATGGAAAATTTGACAAACATGGCCTAACTGTTAAATGTGCTTAAAGAAAACTCATGAAAGTTTCATAGAAATTATCCTAAAAGACTGGAGACATTTTTAATGAATAGCGGTGATGTGAATCGGAGATGACATGTCTGTGGAATGCCGTCAGATCATGTACACTTAGTGGTGAGGAAAGCCTTACAGTGCCAGAAGTCATATTATTAATACATGAAGCCAACCGTTCATTCAGCATTGGAAATTAAATGCAAAAACAAGTTGGTTCAGAAAATAATAAGGAGTTATTCCATTCCACCAGGTTTCAAAAATTGACAGAAAAGTCAATGAAAACACTTAAGCATCTTTCTCATATTAGATTTATTTCTGTTTGTAGGCACTCACTTTCGTCATCTTTCCAATGACGCAACCCCAGCCGCAAGACAATCATCTAATAGCCTGCAATCTCGCTGGGCGGATCATGGAATCCCTGAAAACTACAAAGTATACGAGATTGACAAAGTGCAACAGATGCAGAAAAGAGGTACAAAATGCTAAATGAAAAATGTTGTTAATATTTTATGTGAAATATTTGCCTTTTTGCTTATTTGTAGCTGATGGTTATTTGGGATTTACCATTTTGTTTACACTAAAACAAACAAACCCTAACATCCTAAGGAAACTATTTAGAAAATAAATAAATACATAAATAAAATAATATAATAAAATAATAAAATAAATATATATAAATATATTATGAATATGTAGTATGAAAAACAGTGCTTGACAGATAATTTCATTATCAGAAAATCCCATTTGCAGTTCCCTTAAAAAAAAAAAAAAGCCCAACTAGCCATTAAGTAAATATTAAATAAAAGATGGCCACCTTGCATCGCGAGTCGAAATGTGCTCCGAAGCACAATCTGCTGCATATGGTGACGTTATGTCCCCATGACGAGCCGTCTGGCCCCCATGAGACCCCTCCGTGCCTCTACCACACTCAAACGTTGCTTCTTGATGCAATTTTAATGACCACATTGGGGGCTGGGAGGGGGAATTGGGTCAATGTGCGGCAAAAGAACAAAGAATTAAACTCAACATGTTGGGGGGGAAGAGTTGTAATTTAATTTTGTACTGTATATTGTATTTGCGTAAAAAAAAGGAATACCCGCGTTGTACATACTCATAATAAGCATCATTTGATTTTGCGGCTTAGAGACATTAGAGGTTGTGTTTCGGCTCCCAGTGGACCTCATCTGCTGTCTTTAGTGGGTAGAGTGGAGGGGGTTAGTCTTGTTCTCAAGTGTAAAGTGTGTGTGTGTTTGGGTGGGTCGGACTTGCTGACCTACTTACACACAAACAGTTTTTAAGGGTCTTGGGGCTAATGATGGAATCAGAAAAAAATTATCTTATGCAACTGTTTGCATTTTCAGGGACTCACATGCTCCAGCGGCAAGCGGCGGTGTTCGGAGCTCATACGGTAGATGATCACAGACGTCGGAGCCCGGTCCAACAAATTGAGCAGAGAACGGGTCGGACAGAATCTCGCGCTGGAGCACACCATACAGAACCAAGACTGTGAGTGGTTGGATTTGATTTACTTTGGGAAATCACAATGTATAAAAAAGCAGTATAGGAAATGAATGGTTGATCATACTGTACCCACTTCTGCAGCCGACCTTTGCCAGAGTTTCAAGGTGGACTCCGTGGAGCCCCTGGAGGACCTTGAAGAGATGACAGGATGGTTGGTGAAGAGGGAGAAGATGGCGGCCTCTTTGGATGGCAGCTCACATGACAGGAACTGGAAACTACATGTATGATAACGACACTTTTTTTTTTTTTGTAGATTATCACTTATTGATTAAACACGTCACCTTAAGATTTGTTTTTGTTTCGTCAGAAATTGTAATATTGTATATGCCTGTAAATGGAAGCAAAAAATAAGGGACTTCTATGCTCTTACAATGGAGGAACTTTCTTCTTTTTTTAAAAAAAACGGTCTTTTCAGCAGTTATTTATTTCTTGGGCTGAGATACTGTATATATGATGTATATATGGTTTATCACGAACTGTTTATTTTAAAGTTGTTGGTCTACTTGGTCATTTCATGTTCTAATTTAAGCGTGTTTGTGAATTTGCATTTTTATTCCAATATCACTTTTGCTTTTCTTCACTGAATATGTATTGTTTCTTCCTGCCTGTCTACCAATTTGCCTTATTTAGAAAGACAAAACCACTGAAACACACTGGAACTGTAGCTGAAATGAATTTGTGTCCTAGTCTGATGAAAAAATGTGTTAGCTTTTTGAAATGTTTTGATTTCGTCGACAATTGGTTTGTGCTTTTCTGTGACTCTCCTGTTTACTGTTTAAAGGAAAATTCCCAATGACTTGTACTGTATATACTTTTTGGTGCTGAACAACATTGAAATAAAATTGTTAGTCTTTTGAAACTAAGGTAGAAAAGTGTTTCTAAAATTTAAGTCCTACGTACACCAAAGAAGCAATGAAGAATCAATATATTAGCATTTTATTGTAATAATGAATTATAGGTTCACGTAAATGACCTTGCTGTCATTTTTATGATATTGCAAATTTTGTTCAGGTTTTATTGTGCTTATATCAGTTGATTTTATTTTGAAGGATCTTGAAAACGGAAATAGTCGTAAATTGGTAAAAACTGACCTAAGCAATTGACGTTCTAACAAAAATAGCGCAAAGCCTTTAGGCCACAGGTGTCAAACTCAAGGCAAATTGTGCATCAAATTCTTGTGTCATTACTAGAATTGCAAATTGTCTTCACTTTTAATAATATATATATATTTTTTAAATATTTGACCAGTTTTTACTCATCTGATTTGAAAACGAGTTATTTGTCAGTTTATTTTGTAGCTTTTACTGTATATAATATGAGGTGCTCATACATTTATTTAGGTTGACAGTCATAATGGCACTCCGAAAGAAGCTATGACTACAATGCGGCCCGCAAAAATATAAAAATTTGACACCCATCCTTTAGGTGGTACAGATTTTTATTCCCTCTTGTACACACTAGAACATGAATGAATGGATAATACAAGTCAAGTTAACAAAATGCAGAATGGACACAAAACTCAAGTTGTATTTTATTATTGTGCAAGATTCCTGGTAATCTGACGCACACTACACCGGATTAAGTCATCATATGACTCTCCATCTTTTACGTAACCTCTGACACACAGCACGACTCCAATTCTCTGCCAGAAGATGGCAGTCTCGGTCACATGTGTGACTTAAAAGAAATACATTTCAATCGCATGAAGGGAATCCAGTAATGAGACGAGGCTGCAAATTCCCCGGATGGAAGGGTAAACAAGATGAGCGTGGAGGAGAGTCGACAAAGCTGATGTGCACCTGCATCTATAAAAACAAGCGCCCGAGACGTGCGTTTCCTTTCGGGGGACAAGAAGATGTGCAAGGACACTTAAAAACATCATGCAGCGGTGAGTAGACTATCTTCATCCTACCCAGATGTGTCATTAAAGTTATATAAGATCGCGTAGATTTGGGTTAGAGGGATGTCATGCTACATAAGGAAACGACGGAGAGGAGGACGAGTCTTTATTTTGCACCTATTTGACTAAAGATCGGATTTTATAGATAATTCAAGCGTGGAAACTATTGAGCGGCGAAATTTTAAACTTGTTTTTTAATGTATGTAGCTAAATCACATGACAGGCTCCAATAAAAAAAAAAAAAAACACATTTAAAATGTATACAGCATTAGGGCGTATCAAATAGTCATTAAGTTGAAGTAAATTTTCCGGAAACGTCAAAGATATAAATCTACATTGCATGGTAAAATCTGTATTGTGCAAGGTTTTATACATACAAGTAAAAAAAAAATCCTGGCGTGCTTGAAAAAAAAAAAAAAAAAAAACTAAAGATATTTTTTAAATCAACATAGAAAATATGTGTGAATGCAAAACCGCTGCCTCATTTTTTCATTTCAACTCTTCGATCCTTCTGGTGTATTGCAACAATTTAGTTATGCTTTTGACAGATGCTTTTAATACGCTTAAGTGAAAAAGATGAATAATTTTCATGTAAAAAAAAAAAAAAAAAGGAAGTTTGAAGACATCAAAATGTCTGTTTTCATGGGGAAAGGCATATTAAGCCAAGAACTTTAGTAACAAAGCCCGGGGTGCACAAAGTATGGACTGGGGTCTACATAAGGCCCGCTTCGTCTTTAATCCGGACCGCACAGCATTTGCATTGTCAAGAATTTTGCTGTTTCTCCCTTAAATATGGTATAATTCAGCGATTTTCCCTTAAATTGGTGAATATTAGACTATTTTATCTCATTAAATAATTGATACATTTATTGTAGGTGGGAACAGAAGTGTGAACGTGAACGGATGTGTAAACACGAATGCTTGAACGACCTGATGTGCATGTTTTTATAATGCGGTAGGATATTTGTCTTCCTCGTTGAATCTCCATATATTATGAGTCATTCCTTGCTCCCAGCGTTCCTCTCTCTTTCCATGTTGTAAAATTTACAGTGTCCCAATGTTGAAGAAATATTGTGAGAACATTGTCGCACAAGCACAAAACATCATTCGCGATGCATGTAATTAATTTGCCCCATGTCAGCTCTGACCTATTCATTCTCCACTAATGCTAAGAGACAGGAAGTTGACGTTGGTGTTGACAAGCTTTTAGCATTTAAAATGGCAGCAGGCTTTGTGATTTCCTTCCTCCCTAACAGATGGGTGCAGGTGATTAGCTGGGATGAGCAAAAAACAATGGATGCTGTAAGTTATATAATGAGTTATCTTTTTCCACTTCTTTGTGCAAAATTTGGTCAGATTAATTCTGTGACCTGGTTTAATTTTGACATTTATGCAGTTTGTGGTTTAGAAGCAATAGTCTTCTAAAACTGCAGATTGAAAAATCAGCTGATGGAAGGATGTAAATTTGCTGTCCGTGTTTTCAAGGTAAAAAAGTTATATTCATATTTGTTGTCTCTTTGAATCCAGATTGGAGAAAGCCAGCGGATGAATCTGCTTTTACATCCAAGCTCTGCGTAATAAAAACGTTGCCCATCTCCCCCTGCTTGGCCATCGAAGTACTGAGACCTTTTCTGTTCTCGTCAAAACGAGACCAAGGAAGGACAAACTAACACAGAGACGATTACTGAAGAAAAATCCATGAAAGAAAAGCTGGCTGAGGTGACGGAGGTGATGGGTAATAACAACAGTGAGCCGCCTAATGGTCCAGACATTGCAACTCATCAGGATGATGATGTCACAGGTACTATAATTATATAACTTTTTGTTGTTTTGATTCAAATAGTCCACATGGAGGGCCTCAACACCTGACACCTGACTCTTATGTAATAGTTAATCTTCTGTGGTCTTTAATATCATAAATCATACACGCAAATAAATTAACTTGAACATTCCCAGATTTTGCGGGGGGAAAATCTCACCTCAAAGCATGATCTGATATAAACATAGGGCTTTGGCGCTGTCTTCTGACATCTTGAGTTGAAGAGATTTATTAGCTTTATTTATTTTTTGCCAACAAGAGACGATTGTAAAACATTTTAAGGGGGTGTCGCAAGGGAGTACTGTAATTTTTTATATTTCTAACCCTAACCCATCACAATTACTTACCCGATAATTGTTATAAATTGTCAAAATTAGTGCGATACATGAATTAATTATTATGGCTGATATCTTGGACAGTAAAATCAATGCTTATTCACAAAATAGCCCCCAGAGACTGTTTCTCATTTATGAACCAACTCAAGTGAAACATATTTGATAGACAAAGTGAAACACGTCATTCTGCAAAGACCTGCTGGTTAGAAGCATCATCATCATCATCATCATGCTTCCTCCTCTGAGCGTGCTCCAGGCAACCAGAGCATTAAGATGAGCAGGATGATAGTAAGCCCTGGAAAAATACTTTTTGTGTTCAGTATGTCTGTAATAGCATGCAATTTTTTTTTTTTTGTTACATAAATCCATCTCGTATGCAATTAAAAACAACATACCCTAAAATGTCATTGAATATTTCACGCTGTGGTTAAATCAAGCATTTTAATTTCACCTCCCAGCTAAAGTTCATCATTGTGACTCATACTTTAATACGAGCGCATCATCACGTTGTGACACTTTCCACGAGGGGCATATTTGCTTAAGCGCACCTTCATCACACTGACATCACGGATGACATCACCGGGTTCATTTTCCTGCAGTTGACATTGCTTCCGTCGGGAAACATGCAAGGCTTCACGTAAATAATCGGACATGAGAAACAGCAGGTGAGTTTCCTTGGTGTTTTGTTTGTTTTCTGGTATGTTTCCAGGAAGCGTCTCCAGATATGGAGCGTCGAGCCTCAGCCCAGAGCTGCTGGCCTCTCTGCAGTCTCTTGGAGAAAATACTGACTACACACTACTGCCACACTCGCTACACCAGGTGGGTGTTTGTGTGGAAAGAGGGTATTTTTTTCCTCCGCTAATCCTTTGGGGGAATATCCTTTTACTAAGGGAGACCAAACACGCATCTGGTGACACGAGCACACCACTTCCCCTCACTTCATTCAAAGTTCACAAAAACAGCACCCTGCATGCTAGCGATTTAATGATTGTGCAAAAGTTTTAATTGTGTTGTTTTATGCTTGTCATTGTGATCAATATAGATACGATGATGTGTAATATTGATATTTTTTGGGGATAATGTTAATTTGGCATATTTAGAAATTTTGCCATTCAGTTTGCACTTGTGTTTTGGATAATATTTAAAAAGATTATGGATGGGCGAGTACCGATACCAAAGTCTCAGTACCGATACTAGCCGTATTTCAGGATATCAATTCTTGCAATGGTGGTTGATACCAGTATTGGCCAGTTTTACCAACTAGAAATTAATAGATAATTGCTATATGTGGAGTTTTAAGGAAAATTGCTGTATTGGAATATATAAGTCTTTGTTTTTTTTGGAGGGGGTTATGTATCAAAAGTATTAATGGTATCGGCATTCGGTATCGGTTACTGCTCTTGAGTTCTCACACTGGTATTGAACATTCCTAAAAAATAATAATATGCTGTGATTTTATGTTGTTTTATAGAAAATGTTTGATTTCCATCCAAATGAATTATAATTTAATGACTGGTAAAATTTGGGTCCTAATGGTGAGACCAGTTGAGAATCCCTGCTTCAGTTGACATGAGTTAGAATTAAAAAAAAAAAAGAAATTGAATGTGTGCGATACTGTAAGTAGTTGCACGTGACTTTCAATTTCACATGCTCCGTCTCACTACCGTCATCTCTGAAGGAATGGAGTGCTTTTCACATCAAATCATCTTCTCTTGGCTGAGCAGCTTAATTTGACAAGCTCCGCTGTGCTCACTCACGTGGATTTAAAGTTTTTTTTTCCTCCAATGACTCGAGGGTATACACCTTTATTGTACGTTAAACATGTTTTTCGTCACAGATCGCACAAGCCTGCTCACTCCAAGAGGACTGTATCCTTTTTAGAGAAACTGGTCAAATATAAAAAAAAAAAAAAAAAAGATATTATTAAAAGTGAAGACAATTTGCAATTCGAGTAATGACACACGAATTTGATGCACAATTTGTCTTCGCGGGCCACATAAAATGATGTGACGGGCCGTATCTGGCCCCCGGGCCTTGAGTTTGACACCTGTGCTGTAGACCCTTTTTTCATGTGTCTCTGTTAATGCTTTAATTTGGAACGTCCTTAACCGGTGATGTCACCAGACCAGTTGGCCATCCAGCTTCTCCAGCTAGAGAAGCTCTACCATGAGCGTGTGCTTTTTAACCTCACTGTCCTGCAGGAGAACTGGGGTATTGCAACTCTTTTTCTACTTTTCGACTTATTGGTGAGAATATAGATTATTTTTATTTTTTTTTGTATTTGCAGAGAGCCAATGTAAAGAGAAGGATGCTGACAAGTGCTTGCCTGCTGAAACAGACAACATTGGTCAGAAACACATTGAGACGCTGAGACACATCTGTGGGACACACCTCAAGTGAGTCATCACTGGATCGCTCATAGAAACACTTGCAAATGGATCTATTTGCAAATGTTATTGGGAACCTTTCTGTCACCGATTGTTTTGTGGAATGGGTGTCAAACTCAAGGCCCGGGGGCCAGATACGGCCCGCCACATCATTTTATGTGGCCCGCGAATACAAATTTTGCATCAACTTTGTGTCATTACTAAAATTACAAATTGTCTTTTAAAAAATACTTTTTATTGATAGCAATTTTTATTACCATTTATCTTTTTAAACTATTTGAACAATTTTTACTAGCCTCTGATTTCAAAACTAGGTTTGTTGTATAGCCTATAGAAGACGTTGACAGTCATAATGGCCCGCTAAGAGAAACTGACTACAATGCGACAGAAATGAATTTGACACCCCTGCCCTAAGATGGCACATGGTACTGTCCAAGCAGGACTGGCCATATGATGCCAGATGGGCCACGTCTTTTCGGCCCAATGTGGTACAGCCCACAATCAAGAGGGCATTGGGCTTCTTATCTCTACTAGGGTTTCTACATTTATTAATAATGACATAATAGGTGGCCACCCAACCACAAGTGTATGCAGGCTCCCTCAGGTAGTACACAAAATAATCACTGCCCATACTGTTCAGTTGTGTTTAACTTTTTAATCCAATACATTTGCAATAAACTTTTTTTTCCCTAAACTGATAAAGACATCACTAATCACAGGCCTGTATGCCAGACATAGTTGTTTACCGCGCCACTCTGGAATGTGACTCTAACTCACAGCCTTTGGGTGCAGGTGGATCAGCTTCAGCAGAGAAAGCCAACTTCCCGCTTTGAAAGCTCACAATCTTATTGCTTTTCTTCATATTTTGGTTATGTCAGCTCATGTTGGTTCTTCATGCCTGTCTTTCATGGTTCCATCTCTTTGTTTGGACTAAGACCATCCCTTGGTGAGGATAGAACGCTAATCGACGTAACAAGACAAAGCAAGAAAGAGGCGCCCCATCAGGGAAAAGGTAAATGCAACTATTTCGGTTGTTGTTTACAAAGACACAACTAAAGGCCATTATTGTAGAAAAAATGTGTTGAGCTATTTTATATATATTTTGTAACATTATAGAGCTGATAAAAATGGTGGACCTTTTATAAATCATTAAGTTTTTGTTTGCCTTGGGTCACATGTGGTAAATGGCGTGCACTTACATGGCGCTTTATCTAGATGACCAAAATAAAAATCAAATTACAGATATCATTCATCAAATAAAAATTCGCTTGACCTTTAAATATGGAGTAGACATAAATAACCTTTTGTAAAGACCTCGAGCAAAAAAGAATGCAAGGCACTGTATCATTAGAATACTTTTTAGTTATAAGGATTTTTTTTTCCTTAGGGAGGCCGTGGGTGTGCCAAGAATATAACAGGGAGTCTGTAAAACAACAGAAAAATTCTTTACAAATTCCTCAAATTCTTTAAAAAATGATAATGAAGATTCTGAAAGTCAATTATCTGGCCTGGCACCTTATTTCAGAAGGAGCCAGTGCCCCCGTGGCCCCCCTTCTAGCTCTGCCTGTGATTATAATTAGTTTGTAAAAACTGTTCCTATAATAGATCTCATTCAATTTTGTAAGTCTAGCTAGTGAAGTTAACTATAATAAATCAGCCTTAACATATATTCTCTAATCTCTGTTGACAGCAAGCAACCCTGAAATAACAAATGAAGATGACAAAGAAGTGGGAAAAATGATATCCAAGTCAAATCATCCTAACCATCATAAACCTGGAATATGCGAAGAGACGCTTGAGGAAATGAAAGAAGATGACGAGGAAGAGCAGGACGTGAAGGTGGAGTGGCCTGCAGGAGTTCCGCAGGCATCAGACACAGACCTGGCAAAACTTTGCCATGTAGATGGGGTAGGAAAGATCACCTTCTGTCTGTTCTTCTCGCCATTCCTTTACTCATGCATGGAATTATTCCTGCACATCACAGCCTGCAGCAGTAAAGTGTTTGCTGAAGACACTCCCTTTGTGACATCATACTCGATTAAATTTCCCGAGGCAATCGGCTGTTTCGAATGAGCACTTGCACTTCAGGCTGAACACGGTGTTATATAACCCACTGGAGCTTTGGCTGGGTGGAGCCCGAGGGTAGCCATTACAACTGAACACTCTTTCAAAGAACCACATTCTAAAACAGGTTCTTTGCTGTGTGATAAATAGTGCGCTTTATTCTGAAATATTTAACCCTAACCAAAAGTTTTTATGAGTTGATCCTTTGTATGAGGAGTATAATTGGCTTGTGGATAAGGTCAGCGGATAATGCAAGGATATATTGTGTGCTGTAGACGGGGTCAGGTTTTTTGTTGGTGTTGAGTATCAAAGCCCTCTTGAAAGTCACTTTTACTGCCCCCTAGTGACAAAAAGTCTGTAACTACATGTACACGATGATTATGAAATTAATCATTTGAATATATAGCTTAGAAAATTGGAAGTGTAGTTAAACCACAAAAAAATGTAAGTAAATTGAGTGCAGTCATAGCATTTGATATATTTTCATTTAATCTTTAAGAACAGTTTGTTTTTAAACTTTTATTTGGGAACAATTTTATTTTTTATTTCATAGGTTAGCTGCTGCAGCCGATGTTTGAATGTAAACAAACAAGTGCAAGAAAACATTTCCAGTTATGCTGCAATGCAAAATTCATTTGATTATCTTATTTTATGTTTCAAATTTAGAGTCTGTCCTCCGATGGTCTGGTTTCTATTCTGAAGAGGAGGAGAGCATCCCTGGATGGACTGCCGCCCCCTGGCAACATAGACAACAAGATGAACTGCAAACGCAAAGTTCGCTTTATTGAGCCGCAAGATGGCATGGACCAAGGTTGGATTCCGAAACGCGTCAAGTTAAATAAAATAGTAGACTTTTTTTAATTTCAACTGAAGAATTGGAATGTTGTGTTATGGCTAAATCAATCACCTGCCCTTAATCCGATTGCATTTCAAAATATTTTTTATAAAGAAATGTTTTTGGGTGACAGATGAATGAAATTAGTTTGAATGGAGCAATATTGATTTATTTTACAGTACAAGTTGAATTACAATTAATCAAATGAAATTAGTTTGGACACCCACATCTGCTTTACATGTCTTCACTGCAGATGAAGTGGGTGGAGACTCCTGCTTGATCCTGCTTCTGCTGTGTCTAGTTACCGTGGTGATCAGCGTAGGTGGGACGGCGCTCTACTGCTCCTTGGTGGACAAGTCGTCCAATATTTGCACCGACTTCACTCTGAACATGGACTTCTACGTGACCAACATGTGGAGTTTCTTCCAAGGTTTCCGACATTGGCTGCCTCACGGAACATAAGAGCCATCGTGTGAAGTCTGAAAGAGTTCTCGGTCAAAGTCACAGACAGGGTGACATTTGTGATTTTAGCATGACTTGGAAATTGACTTTTAATCTCCAAGAAACACCAAAATATAAAATGTTTTAAGTCAGAAGATGATAGTCAACGTTTGCTTGTGTGGATCGTTTATCCTAGACAAAATCTTTACCTCAGAAGGGTTCTTGCTACTTTCACTTGTGTCCATATTTTAACATAAATAATCGTTACCCTCATTTGTATCACTTTGTGGCTTTTTTTTAGTCGGATGTTCCAATTACTCCTGATTGTTTCCATTATGATTGCAACTGCATTGATACATGGCATTTATCATTTGTACGCTTGCATGTGTTTGTGTTTTTTGAAACAATCGATAATATTTGTTTGGAAGCCATTTAGTTTAAATCCACCCACACATTCACCCAAAACCGCTAAGCTGGAGTCGAGTGGCGCGTTCTGCAGGGAAGCCCAGTCTTCCCAGTCCCCAGTCAATTCTTCCTACTGTTCCGGAGGGATCCCAAGGTGTTCCCACACCAGTCGAGAGACTGTCATGTCCAGGGCCTCCTTCCGGTTGGACATGCAAATGTCCAGGAAGCATCCTAATAAAATGCACGAACCACACCCACCTGGCTCCGCTCAATGTGGAGGAGCAATGGCTCGACTCTGAATCCTTTGTGGGTGACCCAACTTCTCACCCTATCCCTGAAGGAGAGCCCAGGCACCCTGCAGAGGAAACTAATTTCTGCCCCTTGACGGTATACCCCATTACCGTCTTATTAAATATAGAAAAGTGGAAAGTCGCTTGACATGCCCCAACTGTTTTACATTCAAAATCAGATCTAATAGAAAATAGAGTTGGTATCCTTGGTATCTCAACATTTGCAGTAGCATGGTTGGGAAAAAGATTGGAATAATGTTAACTATTCATACTCATTTTATATTGAAACAGAATTTTTTTGGGGGTATTAGTAAAATTAATATGAGTGTTTCACAGCTAAAAATATGTAACACTGTGAGGTTCAATATTATTATATTGATAAATAAAGGGAATAAATAAATCATCAGCTCATTATCTTTCTATGTGTTTGTGTGAATGGGTGATTGAGAGAATTTTAACTGTGCACTTGTTCTGTTTCCAGCTTCAGTCCATTGACACATCCAATATGGCGGACGTGATAACGTTAAGCAAAAAGTAACCAACAAAGTATTTGGTGAAGTGAATGAAATGCTTTGAATATATTATATTTATCTATTTTTTATAAGTTAAGGGAATTATGAAGAAGGTTTTGTGGAGGTCAAAATGTGTTGTGATAAACGAAATAACGAAACCACAATTATATGTCGGAATCAGCCGCCTTCATTCTAGGCCGGAAATGGGAAAATCCGTGTGGGATAATTCCGACGTCCGACCTTCCTCCAAAGGAGCATATCTATGTTTGACGTCTCAGACTGCAACGGCATGGTGAAGTTAGTTACTATAATTTTTAAAATATTTTTAGCATATTTATTTCACTAGTATGTGGTGTCTTCACCATAGTTATTAATAAATGTGCATAAATCATGGCCGGAAGCAAGATTACCCGGAATGATTTTGCACACGCACAAAATGGAGGTGGTGACATCCAGCAGACCCTACCATATCGTAGTTTTTGGTGCTTCGGGCTTCACTGGCAAGTTTGTAGTTGAAGAAGTAGCTCGCTACGCCGCCGACAGCACCCCAGACAACCGTCTAAAATGGGCCGTGGCCGGCAGAAGCGAACAGCGCCTCAAAGGGATGCTCGAGCAGGTCGCCAACAGGCTAGGTGGGTATACACACATAACCAAAATAATCAAAACTCAAATAAAAGTACTCTTACTTTACAACAATATGACTCAAGTAAAAATAGAAAGCTGTCCTTTAAATATTTTTTCGAGTGTAAGTATGCGGTAACAAACTACTCAAGTAAATTCCCATAAATATGTAAACAGATTTCAGTGCAGAAGGAAATTTCATAACAATGCTCATGTTTATCTCTACAATAAAGATATTTTAATTTTCAGCCATGCCCGAGTTGAGCACAGACGTTGACATCATCATAGCAGATGTATCCAGCAAAGAATCTCTAGCCGTCATGTGCCAACAGGCTCTGGTTATTCTCAACTGTGTGGGCCCGGTAAGTATTAAATGCTGCTGTTGTTGAGAAATGAATCAAAACAAACTGTTGAAATTTGGATCGATGCACTAATGTTGTCTGTGTCATTGTTTCAGTACAGGTTTTATGGCGAGCCGGTGGTCGCTGCATGCGTGGAGAATGGAGCTCACTACATTGACATCTGTGGAGAGCCTCAGGTAAACGGAACATTTATTTGTCTCATTATGTGAACACAGAGAGGCCAACACTCACACAAATGGTACTGTGTCTTAATTTTTTTTTGTAGTTTCTGGAGCGCATGCAGTTGGAGTACCACAATAAGGCCTTGGCCAAAGGGGTGTATGTAATTGGTAGCTGCGGCTTTGACTCCATACCAGCAGACTTGGGTATTCTCTATACTCAGAGCCACTTTAAAGGTTAGACTGTTTTTTATGACATGTTTGGTACAGTGGACCCACAGAAGTCCCAAAAGTGCAAAAATAATTACCGTATTTTCCTGACTATAAGGCGCACCGGACTATAAGGCGCACCTTCAATGAATGGCCCATTTGAAAACTTTGTTCTTATATAAGGGGCACCGGACTATAAGGCGCACCATTAATGCATCATGTCAGATTTTTAATCCAAATCAAATCATTCTCCATTTTAACTTTTTTATTTTAACTTCAGATGCAACAAATTACTTTCTAATCACAAAATAATGATCCATAGTCTTTTTGATTCATGATTCATAGTCTTCAGCGGGCCACTTATGATTGATTTCATGACACAATGCTTTGGGCCAGTTTAAATTTAGGAATTTGGTCCATATATAAGGCGCACCGGACTATAAGGCGCACTGTCGGCTTTTGAGAAAATTTGAGGTTGTTAGGTGCGCCTTATAGTCCGGAAAATACGGTAATACAAGTAACTCTTTTTAAACAAACTTGATGATGCAAAATAAATTATTATTGTTTATTAAATCATTGTTTACTGTCTTGATTTAAGGGACGCTGACAGCAGTGGAGAGCTTCCTAACAATAAGCAGTGGGCCTGAGGTAATCTTCATTAAATTGTCCTCAATAGTCAAGGAAAAAATGAATTTGCTTGAAGTATAGTGGAATAGCTTTGCCTAGCATCTTTAAGCAGTGAATAAAAGGTCAAAACTTTTTCAAATTTCAAAGCACCAATATAGAGCAATAAATCTGTCAATTAAATCTTTGAGGATAGAAATGTTGTCCAAATAGAAAAGCTCAAGTGCTGTTTACCTTTTCAGGGCTCGTGCGGTCATGATGCCACTTGGCAGTCGGCTGTGCACGGCTTTGCGGATAGTAGCTCCCTTCGCCGGCTGAGGAAGAAGTTTGACCACAAGCCGCTTCCTGTCGTAGGAACCAAAGTTCGCCCGAGGTAAATGATATGCTTAAACGTGTTTATGAAAGAAACTGACGTGTTTATTTTGAGGTTTCATGTAAAACCCCAGATATGTTTACTGTATGACATGATGTGTTTAGGAATGAGTACACTAATCCTGTGTGTGTCTGTGTGTGTGTAGAGGTTTTGTGTTTTATAGCAAAGAGATAATGCAGTACGCCATCCCTTTTATGGGTTCGGACCCGTCTGTCGTGAAGAGAACACAGCGTTTCCTTTACCGGGAGGAATGTCGGTCACCTGTAAGTGTTCATGTCAATTCTCATCCATGATTTTTGATGGCTAGAATTTGCAAACTTGTTATCATGATTGAGGAATAGAAATACAGTAGGCATTTGCATAAATTGTGCAATATTGGGATTGTATCAAATGGTATTCCTTTTCGGAGACTATTTGCCAAATGTTGTCATTACCGCAACTGCAGTTGGAATGTGAATGAAATGACATTTCATTCTAATCAATGATTTGGCGTGCATTACATGAGGCAGCAAATAAGCGACATGTTATGAAGAATCTTGCGCTTGAACGTGCCTTGGGTATTGCTGCATTCAAGTTGCTATGATGGAAAAAGAATAAATAAAGAATACTCCCTTTTTTTATTCATGTGAACACTGAAGACATTAAAGCTTTAGAAAAAATGTATTTAGGGCTGCAAAAAATATTTATTTGATAATTGAGTAATCTGTCACTCACTTTTTTGATGAAAGGGGTTTGAGAAACATTTTTAATTTGCATCCTTTTATTAAAAACATTATTTCAAACTGACGTGCAGAAAATGCACAAATTTAATTAATGGTCTGGTCAGTAATATCTTGGATTTTTAGTAGGTATTGGTAATATGACTGCCTTTCATTTTTTAACTGATTTTACTTGAGAGGGAGCGCAGGATTTTCGTTTTTACTGTTACTGGATTATTTTGGTTTATCATCTACCATGCTGGAAATATGATATAAGTCACCTGGAGTGAGTCATCATCACTCTGTAGAGTGCCATGCAATCTCACAAAGTGAGTCACTGGATGATTCGTCGAATCATTAGTGTGTATAGCTTTGGAGATAAATCTGGACCACCCGGGAGAAAACCAGAATCCCAAGCTTGACCAAATGGCTTGACCAATCGCCCTTTTATATTTTTTTCTTCCTTCCAATCCCTCACCATCCTCCCCCGACAGATCCAATATTGTGCATATGTCGGGATAGGTGGTTTCTGCTCGGTTGCCAAGCTCCTTTGCGGCGGACTGCTCTTCTGGGTCATGGTCAAATTCCGCCTGGGCAGGAAACTTCTCACCATGGTACAGACATCATTGCGTCATCACCCAGCAGGACAATTTGTGGACGGTACTTTATGTTGATGTTTGGTGTTTTGCCCTTTTCCAAAGTTTCCAAGGTTTTTTTCCTTTGGAATGTTCAGTAAGGCCGGTCCAACAATTAAACAGGTAAGACTTGAATTTATCAACGCTCTAATTAAATTAGTTTATTGATATGTATGCTTCTTCTATGTTAGTTAATATAGTTGTGAGTCCAAACGCACCAAATGAAGAAAACGCTAGTGTTAAGATCATTGTTGGTAGTTTGGATTTAAAATATTTATATGATATTTGTAATATAGATTTTAAATCCGGTTGTGCAATGTAAATTGATCTAGTTGAGTCGCTTGTATTTCGTCTCTCATGTTGGGCTCTCACCAGATTGAAGACACCTGCTTCAACATGACATTTTTCGGAGAGGGATACTCCGAGGGTACAGATCCTTCCCAGGGACCACCCAACGCTAAGATCTGCACTGAGATCATGGGAGCAGGTAGGCGTGCAGCACTTGGTTCCTCCATTCCCGGCAGGTTCTAAGTGATATAACAAAATGGCGGAATCTTTGGTGGCGGGTTTGAATCTCACTCGTTATTTGATGATTGAAAACCATTTTTTGTTTGTAGCGAACGGTAATTGCACTTGCGTCTGATTGTCTCAGCATTCATTGATTTCATTTTTTTTTAGAACCTGGTTATGTGGCCACAGTGATTGCTATGGTACAGGCAGCAGTAACAGTGCTGAAAGAAAAATACTCCCTTCCCAGAAGGTCAGTTATAGCTCCTTCACACGACGTTATCTCATCTTCTGAAAAATACCCCTCTGATGTCTTCTCTGCAATTTTTGTGTCCGACTCAACAGGGGAGGAGTGTACACACCAGGAAGTGCCTTCCACAAAACCAGTCTCATTGACCGCCTTCATAATCATGGTTTCAAGTTCTCCGTGAGACACTACGAAGAAGCCACGAAAGCTTAAGCCCCTTCATTGTTTGTGAGTGTTCCACTTGATCTGTTGCGGAGTGCATTGGATCTATAAATGATAATCTTGGAAGTGACAGAAATGCACTTAAAGAGACTACTGGAGACAGATGTGCCTTTGCAGGGTTTTTTTTTTCCAAATCACTTTAGGTCGAAATATAAGACTGGCAATTAAAAACAAGATTTCAATCAAAGAGGAAAAATGGAGAAGGAAAAACCCAACTGAGATCAGCAACCAGGTTCTAAATTGCTTTGCTGTAAGTATTTATCTATAGTTGTTTTGAGATAGTTTAGTTAATTGTGGAACATTTTGCAATTATGCTGTCAGAGTAAATAATTTAATCAACAAATATATACGTACCATTGTTATGCATGACTGAAAATATCCATGAATCATAATGTTGTAATCTCAACAATGAAAAAGTATTTGGAGATTAGAATTAAAAAAATAACAAATCTATATTACGAGTTTATTTATTTATTTGCGGAATTTAAAATGGCTTCTTCTCTTTTACCATGTTTTGGTCAAAAGGAAGTTAAAAAAAATCAGCATTTTGGATTATAGGGTAAATAAATTAATATTGATATAAATGTATATTATATAATCGATTGCCATAGAAAATATCACACAATATACACATTTATGTTTATTTTTGAAGTGAGAAATGGTTTTAGTTGTAGTTCACCTTCACTGCCAGGAAGTGTCAGCATTTCACCATCTTCCCCCAATGATGAACAATGACCCTTCACATCCTGTCTTGACAGTAGAGGTCATTTCATGCCTCTGAGGATGCAGAAGCGGTATCTAGAGTGACAACCGGTCACCTCAGAATCCCTCTTGAGATTTTCACTTTCATTCGGCTGAGGCCGCAATCATTAGAAGGAAACGCTTGCAAGTCACCCTGTGAGCCATTTCCCCGTCACATCTGCTTCCCATCCCCCCCCCAAGTGTCACCTCACCACCACTCCAATAAACAATCCAAACTCTGGTTGTGAAAACAGAACATGTCAGTAGTGTAGTTCCTGCGTCACATCGCTTGTGTGATAAGCAGCTGCGGCGTTGGTGCGAGGGTGAGAGATTGACGTGGTTCCCCAGGGCAGCCCCACCCTTACCGCCTTGCCTACAGTCCGCCATTGTGGCCGTGCTGCTTTTTTTTGTGATCTCACTTTGGAAAGCTCACGAGCTTCCATCATCTGACGACCAGCACTCTTGCAATTGCCCTTTTAAGTGCGGCGTTTTGGAGAATATGAAACTCCAGCACCTCCCGATTAGAAGACAGTAAGCACTTAATAGGCCATTTAGAAAAAAATATTTGACCGTCCTTATTTTCCGTTGATTCAAGATAAACAAAAAAATCCTGATTGAGAGGGAGTCATGCTTACCAGCACCACTAAGTTATCCTAAGAAGCTCCTTATGATGCTAATTTTAGAATATTTTCTCCCTGGAAATTTATAAATCTTGTATATTCCCATATTTGTCTATTCAGATATTGAACATTGGAGTGTGTTTGCTTGTACCTTATTACAGGATTTATACGAGCATTCTTGAATCTTCTATTGTTTTATCGTCTGACTTTTTTTTTTTTTTGTCTATGCTTGTCCTCCCTCCAGTGGAATGAGGTGTTATTTTCCCACTCACACTTTATCCTCACACAAACAGTGCGATGACCCACTTGAAATCATCTTTTAGTCTCACGTCCATAATATATATATTTTTTAAATAAGAAAAAATATTTATGTAGTAGTACTGATTTTAAGAACTGAATAGCGATAGTGTCATTTAAAAGCAATAAAGACAAAGACAGGTACAAGCAGGGTTGATTACTTTTAATCAATTCAGCTAGCTACAAAATGTCCACCACTTTACACACTGACAAGATACAGAGAGGGAGTTTATTTTTTTTTTTAATATAACATGCGTTGAGGACATCAATCTCACAGTTGAATCTATTGTGTCATTCAGGTTTGGGTATTTTATCACCTTACTCTAAGGGACATTTCGGAGATTTGGTATGCATAGCTCTAAAAGTACAGAAGCAACAAAAACCCTTTTGTTTTCTTTTTTGATTCAGTGTATAGTTATCATGAACATTATTATTATTTTTTTACCAATAACAAACCACACGGGAGAATAAACTTACAGGTACAGTCTTTTTATAAAAGTAAGGTCTCTCAGAAATATGCGCCTTTGCTTTACATTGCAAACGTTTATTTGTTTTTTTTTTTCAGAGCATCCAAAACCTATGTTACAGTACACAACCAGTCCTCCTCTTTCAACACTTTATCAACATCCTCATCACGAAACTGCATAATCGTTTAGAAAACAGGTCTTTTTATTTATTTTTTTTGCAATACGACCACAGATCTTTGTTTTGTCATCCTCGTCTCACTTTTTTGTTCCCTTTTGCATTATTTTACAACAAGATGGTCACAGTCGGTAAATATATCAAGACAGAAAAAAGTGGCACTATTGCAAACTTGCAGGGAAGAATGGAACGATCAACTGTGTCCTAATACTGAGCATGCGTTTTTGTCAAGTCGCTACTGCCGTGTTATCATTTTTTATAGATATTTTTTTTCAGACAGGTTTTATTTAGAAGACTAAAATCTACCATTTGTCATGCAGAGAACGCACAATTCACATCACTTGGAATGCAAATGCCTAATACAGCTACAGAGAATCTAGTTGCACATTGTCTAAACAGTAAACTCAGTATGATTGCAATGATGGACAATGGACCAGCGACTTCCTTTTATGATTGTTAAGAGCTGTTAATCGTGACTTGCCATCGGTCTCCCTTTTACTGTGTGACAAAACACGAAAATAAGGAGCATCACAATAGCCTTCATGAAACCGCTTCACTTCGACAATACTGAGATACTGAAAAAAAAAAAAGGAAAAATCAGAACAAACAGTATCGCATTCATATATATATATATATATATATATATATATATATATATATATATTTCTAGAGAATAAAAACTTCACAGGTGAGCCAGAGCGCCATTAACTCAGCACTATATACAACCTTTGGAAAGAACGATGTACGGAGTATAAGAAATGATCATTTTACGAGGACAATCATCTTGAAAAAGCTCGACAAACGACACACAGAACGACATTTACAATGGGGAGGGGGAGGTGATATGTGCATGTGTGCAAACCGAGAAGGTCAATATCATATTGAAAGCATGTCCGGCGTCTGATGACGTGCGGCGCCGTACACCGGGGACGGGTCATGCTGGGTGGGGGGGGGACAGGGTGTTTAGCCACTGCCCAGCATCTTTGTGGCCCTTTGGTTGGCCTCATCGATCCTGGTCTTGTTGGAATCAGCCTGGGTGAGTGTAAAGAGCACAGTACGCGAATCAAGATCGATAAAGGTAGGCTTGTGTGAGTTACCGTATTTTTCAGACCATAAGGTGCACCGGGTTATAAGGTATACTCTTATAATTATATTTACTTATATATAACATATATTTCTAAACACTATATACTTTTATAATTTTACATTTGATATATTATATTATCATGTGTACTTTTATTATATGTCCTTATATTATAAGTTTATTTTCTGAAATTCCTCAATATGGGGTGCATTACTGCACATTCAGGGGGGCAAACCAGTACAGCCAATCAGTCAAACTTTATTTAACTTCAATTCAACATCCATACATAAGAAACACCTGATTATTAGTGGCTCTGTTTTTTTTTGAGAAAAGTCAAGAATTTTAAGTATGCCTCATAGTCCGAAAAATACGGTAATGATATCGGAGGTAATGGCTAAGATTAGAAAATGTATAGAAACAGATTTCATTATTATGGATCATATTTGATGATATCCAAGTAATTGGGTAAAACGTGTTTTCCTCCAGTGTGTTTTCTTTACCTTATCCATGATCCTGTCGATCTGGCGGTTCTGAGTGTCGATCTCGTTGCCCATGTCCACAGCCATGTGGCGCAAGTTTCCAATGATACCACCCACCTGCTCCAGGTTCTCGTCCATCTCGTTTTCCCGGGCATCATCTGTTACCCTGAAAACAAAAAAATGGACGTATATGTGATCTGAAATTTTGGTACCCTCCTGCTTAAGATCACCTCGTTATCAAATACACGCTATAAATATTCATCTAGTAAATGCGAACTATGTTCTGAAATGTTTACCTGCGAATGAAGCCTCCACTGATGGCCATCTGTTCGCGCTCATCCACAACCCGGGCTGGCTGACTTGCCACCACTCCGTCCTGGTTGTTCCCCCAGGCCTTGCTGGCACCACTCTTCATCCTGGCCACCAAAAGCGATGAAGAAGAACAGTTACCAAACATTCTAATAAACCACGCCATTAACTCCCTCAACCAGGCCGGCTTCCCATTCGTTAATTCAACCAACATAGAGAGCCGTGACTTTGAGGGTGGTTTTATATATCAATATCAAATTAATTGATTTCATGCAATAGTGGACTAGACTATGTCAAGCAAAGCATAGCAAGCATGGATTGGTAGGGTTTGGAAGGTGCAAGCTTTTGTTTACATAATAGTAATGGTGAGTGATACTAACTAGCAAGTGTCGTCTGCAGTTTGGTATTTTACGGCATGCATTTTAACAGCGGCAACCTTTTTCTAATTGCACCTCCATGTTGTTGCAATTAAAAAAAAAAAAAAACAATCCCTCCCTTCAGTCCCACAGTTCATTGTCCCAATGTGACAGATAACAGAGGAGACAAGCTCCTGGGAGACAAACAACATAGAGCGTCACATCATTAGAGGAGGGACGACAGTTATGTGGAGAACAGACTAGAAAATAAAAACAAGAAACAAATAAATTGAAGGTCAACATAGTAACACGTGATGTTCCGTGTACTATTCGTGGAACTCACACCCCCCCGACACAATCCGACCTCGGTTTTCTGTTCTATCGCTTTTGGAAAAGCTGTGCTGAATTACCAGTGAGGGGTGCGATAACGATATCAACGCTCACCGAAAAGGAAGTGTGTACCCAACAAATAGAGCTGTGCTAACAAGATGCGACATCAGTGGGAAATTTGTTGTTACTCTTCAATAGACAAAAGGTCATCACAATAATTCTAGCTCTTAAATTGTCATTTTTTAATAAAAATGAAAAATTGCGATGTCTGTAAAGATTTTCGGCCAAATTAAAAAGAACAAATATAGTTCGCAAAAAACAATAGGCACTCTGTATTTGCTTCAAATGATGTGGTGGGCGGGATCTGGCCAAGTACTGTGCATATTAATTATTTTAGCCTCAGTGACTTGGTTATCTTAAAAGTATTGTTTCAGTAAGCGGGAGGGAAAATGCTCAGCCTCCTACTTGACTTTTATTAATAGAACTGGACTGAGTCAAGGCTTCGCTTAGCTGCCAATCCCTGCTGACACACTCTTTCTTTTTGTACTTGTTGTTCCCCATCTGTCTGCTTTTCTTCATCTTCTCATTTTATGCACCGGCTTCTTCTCCACTGTCAAATGGATGCCCTTAACGGGCGTTTATAAATCAGATTCACGGCAATTGAGCTGAGCTGATTGGATTAGCACTGTGGCAAAATAAAACTCCAGCTATTAAAATGAGCTAGCCACCAATCACAATTTTATCACCGATGGCATGTAGACAATCGGAATCTGAACGTATTATTAAAACAACCCAGCATCAGGTAACTTTTCCAGAACAAATACAGATCTATAAATGTTGGTGTCGCTTTTAGTGTCTGTTTTTACTTTATGTCTTATTTGCCTCCTTATGGTGTGTTCAATGTATTTTAGTTAATTTTTTTTTCTTGTAATATTATTGCCCATGATAAAATATTTTTCCATTTTATGAACTAAAGTACTGTGACCTGTCTCATAATTAGTTAATTTTAGGTCCCATCGGAATTTCAATTCTTACTTGAACATCTCAGGAATATTATTGACCATGATAAAACATTTTTCCATTTCATAAACTAACGTACTGTGACCTGTCTCATAATTAGTTAATTTTAGGTCCCATTAGAATTTCAATTCTTACTTGAACATCTCAGGAAGTTCTGGAAACAGTTTGAGGAAGAACCTTATTTTTGTTGTTCCAGTTTGCATGTGCACCAGCACACAAAGCAAACTCTATAAAGGCATGGTTGGATGAGTTTGGATGAATGAACTTTTGAACCTCCACTTCAACCCCAACAAACACCTTTTGAGCCCATCAGAAGAGCTGGGTCCTCTTGACCAAAATCTCTAATGTCACAAACATTATTTTGGTTGAATGAACAATCATTTCCCAAAGACAATCTCCTGTAAACTCTTTCCAGTAGAGTAGAAGCAATTATAGCTCTCAAGATTCTGTCTGTGTAATAGTCAGGCATTATGATATTTTTGTTCATATAGTGATTTTTTTTCCCCCTACATTTTCATCCCGTGTTGAGATCAAGCCATGAACCTTTAGCAGTATTTTTGGAAGAATATAATTGTTTGGGGGGTATATTACGGACACCCTGAGATAGCTTTAGCCCCCCCAGGACTCCCCAAGAAGAAAAACCCTAGCGCCGCTAGTGATCCTCTTTCAAACCAATTACCTCCCCAAGCTCTGTATCACTTTTTATATTCTATACAAACCACAAATTTACTTAGTTATGTTTGTATTATTGCCAATGTTTTATTTGTGATATATTTTCTCTTGTATTATTCATGTGATTTTTTTGTATTGCGCTTTACTACGGGGAAAGTGTTTGTGTAAGCGCTATAAAAATAAAGGTGTATTGTATAAATGTACATCATCATCATCAATGTCATGATCATAATCTTAGCATCATCACGTGCAGCAATGCTAGTGTGAGTTGCATGCATGAGCATTCCAAGGGTCATGCTCGCAAGTCATTCCATGTTATTGTAGTCGTAGTAGTAGGGTGGGTTGTTAACAGGGGGTTAAAAATGTTTTTTTTTGCCTGCAAAAAAGGTGAGCATCTAGTGAATGTTGAGTGGCGTGGCAGTGGTAAAGATCATGCATATAAGGAGAAGCGTCAAGCGCTGTCCTCTGCATTTCGATACCAACGTCACTGAGTTGAAATGTCCATGGGGGACTCTGACTCTGGTTTAGCAGTTACTAAAAAAAAATCTTGCTTTTGGGGTTTTGCTTCTGAAAAGCAGCTAACCTGCTCATCTGACAAATGGCTCCTCACAGGTACGGTAATTTTCGGACTATAAGCCGCACTGGACTATAAGCCGCACCAGATAAAATTTGTGATTCCGGGTTCAAAATTTGAGTAAAAAGTAGCGACTTATAGTCCGAAATTTACGGTATATGCATATGCGTGTTGGATTATGCTGAATTATGTTGAATTATGTTGAATTATCTTGAGTTTTGACTGACTCTTAGTGATATTAAATTAACTGCATATATGAATGTGTCTGGGACGGTCTTGGAAATTGGCCTCCTGTGTGTATGAATATGGAAGCCACTGATGCCTTTTTGCAGCTGGAGCAGAGCAGACTATTAGTAGACGGCCGTAATTCATGCCAGCGGTTTCAGTGTTTCTTATGAAGAAGGAATTGATAATTTTGTAAAGGCAGGCAGGCAAGGCAGGCAGGCAAGCAGCACCTACTTGTTACATGGACAGGAGCAAAGACCACAGAATTTCCCTAGATCGTTCAAATTCTTTTCTGCATCCTTCATGTCCTTATTGATTTGGTCCATTCCCTCCTCGATGCGCTCCAGTTGTTCTGATTAAACGCAAGTCATTTATCCCCCACACAATGAAGCACGAGGAGATAGGGAGAGAGAGAGCGAGAGAGAGATAGAAGACAAAGGAGAGAAGACAATAACTTCAGACACTCACTGTGACGAAAGAAACTAGGAACAAAAATTAAAAATTAAAAAAATCAAAAAAGAGGAAAAACTGGACGCCACCACATATGCGACAACCTTTGAGGCACGTTGTCAGTACCTACTTGTTACATGGACATATGAAAAGCCCACAGCATTTCCCTAAATCTTTTAAATTTTTCTCGGCTTCCTTCATGTCTTGGTTGATATGGTTCATGCCATCTTCAACACGATCGAGTTGCTCTGGTCAGGACAAAGGGATGACAGTAGTGGAATGAATGTCATTGGCTGATTGGCACAAATATGATTTATGATGAGCAGCAACTAAATATGGGGCTATCGTAGGGGAGGGGCACTGAATGTATTGATTGGGTCTGAATTGCATTTTAGGATGTGCTTTCTTGATTAGAGTTAGAAGATCCACTTTAATTACAAAGGAAGCAATTTGCTCCTAAAAGTAATCTAACGGCCATATTTAAATCTACAGAAATTGATCGGAGGGCACAGCACAGGCAGATGGATTCTGAGCTCCGCGTGGATGTTCGAGGCGTTTCATTCATAACAGGTAAGGAACATCTTAACTTGACTTCATCTTCATTATGCTCTCCTGCATAAATGGATAAAAGTTCCCATAGACCCTCCAAAATCTTGCAGCAAGTTTTTCCTTTAGAATAAACGGCAAAAGAGGAAACCAAAATTAATTTCGTCTGTATTGTGAAGAGCTGTCAAAATGAATCGATTAATCAACAACCATTTAATAATCGAGTAATCATTTAGAGACAATATTTTACTTAAATTTGGCCAAATCCTTTCATGACAGCTTCTCAACAGTAATTATTAATAATTGTTGTCATCATTCATTATATGTTGTGTTTAATCAAAACAAAAGACGCCTGCTTTTACGTCGGGAAAAAAATTATCGCACCAGTAATCTGTTTGGTGTTTTTTTATCACTAAACAATACATAATAAACATCAGTAGATAGGGGAATGATTTTGTAATCCACTTTTAATTCAAAATCAAATTTGATATATTGTAGTACTCCATTAGTATTCGATTAATCGGTAGAATAATCGATTCTAAAAACATTTAATAGTGACATCCCTAATATCGTGTGTCTATGTATCTATTCTGTAATATAGTTAATTTTCCTGTTATGATGGGATAATTTTAGGGGACCCTTCACTAAAAATCCAATGCTGCCTTCGGGTTTTTTTTTATTATGCATACTGTCTATTGAGCATTTATGGATTTCAAGGCCTTGCTCATGCTGATGTGGATGGCAGTTTGGAGACTAGCAATCATAGCAAAGACTTTCCAGCCTGACTAGTGATTAAAGACATCTTATGAATCATGGAGCATAATCATCAATTAACTATATTCAGATTTGTAAAATCCCCGGTTGATACGTAGACATATGGTATGCAGTACAATCCGTACATCCGTTTTCTTTACGGCTTGTCCTCATTAAGGTCACGGATGTGCTAGGAGCCTATCCCGGTTAGCGTTGTTAAATGATTCAGTGTTTTGATTTGTAACAGCACCGAGCATGTGATGCTCGTTAAAGAGCGTTACGGGCAGTGTAAATGAAAGCCGTTCTGTCGGCCGCTATAAAGGTTTTGCAGTCCCGTGGGTGAATGCTGACACAAACGGAGGGTCAGAGGACCAAAATGCAATTCATGGTCTTTCTCGGGACACCTAAATTGTTTTTAGGTGCCTTTCAGGTCCTTCTGCATACCACAGCTAAGACATACTTTCACATTCTTTCAAAAAAGGAGGTTGCTTTCTCGAATTATTCTAGATGCCCAGAAGCAATATTTTGTAACCAGGGATTTTACAAAGCAGTGAATGGATTGACTGAGAAGTGGCGGAATATTTTGTCATTACCAGCTAAATCGATCGTATCTTTTCAATCGTTCTTTTTTCAATTCTGGAATGTCAATGAATCAAAACCACGAAGAACTTTGTACTTTGGTTAGATTGTGAAACAAATTCATCTGATATCCCCGTTTAAAGTCACCCTGACACCAAATCAAGTTAAGGCACAGGTTTTCGTCACTGTGGTGGTCGGCTCGTATAAACGTGTTTTAGCGGTTTGGCACTGTCAAGATACCAGCTGCTGTCGGTGTGGGCAAATGGAAATAAGCAAAAAGCTCCTGCAAATAGCAACAAAAACATTCAAATAGAATTGCTAAAAGGAAACCAAGGGTTAAAAGAAGCTGGAAATTACAATTCCTTAATGCAAAGAAATGTCAAACAAACCATTCAAAACAAAACCCCTTGGAAATATCATGTAAAATATGGAGACATTTAATTAGTTTGGATTTGTATTCATACAAAAGCATGGAGCTGCCAATTGGGAGTAAATTATTTTCGACTGGCGAGTACGTTTGAACATACGAAAAATTTGCATTGTTTTTACCCATAATGCCACGGGGTATTGACTTGAGTAAAAAACTTTTTTCGTTTTAAGCATTTGACCTACATTAGAACATGTTTCAAAATTAACTTTGAATTAATTAATTAATTTGTATTTTTTTTTTTTTTTTTTATTGTGACTGTAGTGCATAATTTCTGTTTGTCATTTTTTCCCCATAATGCTATTTACTTCTCCATGCACATATCCCACGGATGTATTTGCTAGTACGTTCAAACATATTTGCCAGTCAAAAATATTTTTTTACTCCATTTTGGCAGCTCCAAGCTTCCGTACATTTCAACAAACCAAGCCATCATGTATAAAACAGTAAATCTTTGGCACAAGTAAACAATATTTTCTTGCACATGAATAACAATATTATATATTATATACTATATGTGACTATAGTTACATAATTTTACCATTTTTGTGTCTACATGACCTCACATTTCATCATCGTTTTTCCATTTCCATACTTACCTCCTTGTTCGTCCAACATGACCAAAGTCCTAATGCCGGCATCTTTGCTCTAGTCCCCAGAAGCAGGTAGGCAGCATGATTTGGAAAGGAGGGAAAAAAATAAATGGAGTAGAGATAAGTAATGAGGCTATATCGAGTCGGAAAGTTAATGGGAACTGAAAGATTTTTGCTGCCATAAGCTATTCCCACATTCTATTTTCACCTCACTGCTTCTCACCATTTTTCTTTGCCATTTTTTAGTGCAAGCTAGGAAATTGCCAATTTTGTACTATGGCTATTTCTCCCTAGGAAGCTCTTTCAAAGTACAGAACCTGCTCGCCATTTAGTCTTAAAATGAACAATTTTGACATGCTTTTACTTGGGCGACTGGGGAGTAAGAATGACTGTTGATTGACAGCTTGAAAGCGTTACCATGGTAACCAGAGTCAAAAGTCTACCGTATTTTCCGGACTATAAGGCGCACCTAAAAACCTAAAATGTTCTCAAAAGCCGACAGTGCGCCTTATGTATGGACCAAATTCCTAAATTTAAACTGGCCCAAAGCATTGTGTCATGAAATCAATCATAAGTGGCCCGCTGAAGACTATGAATCATGAATCAAAAAGACTATGGATCATTATTTTGTGATTATAAAGTCATTTGTTGTGTCTGAAGTTGAAATAAAAAAGATAAAATGGAGAATGATTTGATTTGGATTAAAAATCTGACATGATGCATTAATGGGGCGCCTTATATAAGGACAACGTTTTAAAATGGGCCATTCATTGAAGGTGCGCCTTATAGTCCGGTGCGCCTTATAGTCCGGAAAATCCGGTACTTGTAATCAACTGTCGAGCATATGATTATAGTGAAACGTGATATTGTCATTATTATATATTATATTTCATCATCACATTCCATCAGTATGTTATGCTCGATATGCTATATAAATATTAGTGACTGATGGGTTGGGTTAGCTTAGTAGGTGCTGGAACGGAGGATACTGAAACCCAATTGTCCGCAATCCTGCTTTCTGCCGGCTTCTTAGAAATCCCGCAACACCGTACCGGTACGCGGCACCTGGCTCGGCCTGATAGGCATAAATGCGATTATGTATACTGTGTCGGTGTTTCTACACACAAGTAATCTAACATGCATGAACGCAACCCCCTCCAGCTGCATCCTCAGCAATTTGGGACGAAAGCCACATTGACGTTTGAGAGGCGAGAAGGGAGCAATAAGAAAGGCTGGCGTATAAATTATTCTGTAATTCAGTATGTCTACAGCCAGGAGAAATCCCAAGGTAGTTGAAATATGTCTCTCGGGGAACACCCGAAATGAGAAGTAATCATGATCCCAAGCAGGCAAAGAATTGGCTGTAATATTCTTGCACATTTTAAGATCTGGTGCGGGGATTAGCATTTTGTTGCGCTGCAACTTAATGACCCCTTGCCTCCAATGTTAGTCATTTTAACATCCAGCTCTGGAAAGCTACCAATTTATTATCCTACTGTAGAATCCAATAAAACCTTATGATTAGTGTTACGTTGCATTTCCAGAACAAGTAAATAGTGATGGGCAAGATTTTTCCCCATAAATCAATAATGTCATAACTGTTCATACACTTAGAAAAAAAACTGAATCAGCGCTTTGGAAAGAAAGCATACTTGTCTTCCTGGCAGTGACTGAGCTAGATCAAGGCTATCTCAAGGGGTCCGCAAAACAGGAAAAAAATGTTTTAAAAACCCAAATAATTCCTCAAAAAACACCGATAAAGATCTACTATATAGTCTCCATGGAAAACAGACAAGAATGTGGAAAAAAATCTTGTAAAAATCAGAAAATACCCAACTTGCATATTTCAGGGGCTCAATTGACAAGATGATAAAAAGAACAAAATGTGGGACTTCTTTTGAATTCTTGCTGGTCATAATTAGACCGACGATCAATATGACCTTGAGATCCTCATTGGCAACTTGTCAGATCTTCCTTTCTGTTTATGATGCTCTTTATGCCTCCTCATTTATCTTTCCCTCTTTATTCATCCACATCTGCCTTAGGTAACTCCTTATCCTTTCCTCCTAATTTGCCACAGTGTCATTTACTGACCATGAATGTTGCATAAGCCCTTAACTCGCGTATGCTTATTTTTTTCCTAACGAGAAAACAATTAAAAGACAGTTTATGGATTTACTGCCTCAAGCTGTTAACTCAAGCATGAACACTGGGAACAAAAAGATAGTTTTACCTCTTCCACCAGCTGCAACATACGACGAGTGCTCTCCAGTGACTGTGGGATGAGAAAACAAAATTATTTTAATTGAATTTATCACTCGGTATGCTCTCCATGTTCTCCACCTAAAACTGCAAAAATAAGCTTCAGACGTTTCACCCTGTTGATCATTGCATTGACAAAAAAAATGGACTGACGTAGGCTGGTATGTGAAAATAGACGTTTCCTCAGACTGAGACCCAACTTGAGCTGAAACTGGTCATCGTGATGATTCCACCATTTTGTCCGTGCCCCATTCTTGGGAATATTCAATATTCTGCCCATGTTTGTCAGTGTGAGTCATATGTGAATGTGGGGGAGCGGTGACCTGCTCCAGGCTTTCTCTGAGGCTTTTCTTGTTGTGATGAAACAAACACCCACATTTAGACACTCACAAGGTCAAGCGCATACATGAATATCTGACCTGTGAAATAATTTCACATCTCAGTCTTTCATGGGAGAAAAAAAATAGAAATTCTGTCCAGTCGTGTATATAATCAAGGACATTTGGTGAGAGAAATATGATATAGCATTGCCATGGCAACGCTGGATGACCTAGTTAGGTTGATGACATTGGTCGACCTTTGCTTGTGTTTTACAATCAGGTCGCTCTGATCTCAAATTTGGGCTCGAACGTCGTCTCCCAACTCGTAAGATGGTGCCTAATAATAAATGCTT
Organism: Syngnathus scovelli; assembly: GCF_024217435.2. Classification (NCBI taxonomy): domain Eukaryota; kingdom Metazoa; phylum Chordata; class Actinopteri; order Syngnathiformes; family Syngnathidae; genus Syngnathus; species Syngnathus scovelli. Next base: position 7,552,786 of record NC_090866.1, on the reverse strand, counting down.
GGTCTCACCTCATCGGCGAGCTGGTCAGCACGTTGTTGCATGTCTGACAGCTCATTGCGCATGTCCGCGTCATCTGCCATGGCTGTTGGGTGTGGGGGGTGGAGAGGGTCTCCAACAGGGAAGAAAAGATCCTAGAGGGAATCCGGGACAAGCTGAAAGAAAGACAAAATTGTTTTTGTAAGCAGCTGAATCCACAAACAGATGATGGCTGTTAAAAAAATGGACATATGTGACTTAACCCAGATATGAATATTCATCAGCTACATTTACATGAATGCATATTTGGTCAATGTCAAAAGTGTGACGCATGAGGAATTGAACCTAATCGTCTAAATAGTTCTAGTGTCCATAAAAACAGTGGATTTGATCCTACTTTAAATCGGAACTCAAACACTTAGACCTACTACGCTACTATTTCTAAATGTTGGTCATCATTTATTTTAATATATTTATTTATTTTATTGAAATAATTTACTCGGAGAGCCAAATAATTTTTGCAATGATAAAAAGTTACCCTGATGAGGATCAAAACATGAAAGTTGCCTTATAGTTGCAGTTAAGTAGGCTAATCTTACTGCACTTATTAAATTCAAAGTTAGATCATCATCAAGTGCATCCAGTCTCTATGCTTGGTTGCCACAGTTCGCAATGCTCAGATGTTCTGAGGTTAACCAGAAATGGAAGGACTAGCCACAATGAGCTCTCACATCCCAGACGTGTGTGTGCATTTGCTAATTGCCCAATGATATGCATCATGTTTGATTTGTTGCTCTTTTCTTGCACAAAGTACATTTACTGTATATGCAGATGAAAGGAAGCTTACTGGTTTTCATTTAATTCATCCACATTTAATGTAATACATAGGTGTCAAACTCGAGGCTCGGGGCTCAGATATGGCCTGCTACATCATTTTATGTGGCCCGCAAATTTTGCATCGACTCTGTGTCATTACTAAAATTACAAATTGTCTTCACTTTTAAAAAAAAAAATAGAGATTTTGTTTGCAATTTTCATTACCATTCGTCTTTTCAAAGTCAAAGTCTGCTTTATTGTCAATTTCTTCACATGTCAAGACACAAAGAGATCGAAATTGCGTTTCCTACTATCCCACGGTGACAAGACATATTACATATATATATATTGTTATATTATTTTCAAAATATTTGAACAGTTTTTCCTAGTCTCTGATTTCAAAACTAGTTATTCATCAGTTTATTTTCTACTTTATACTGTATATAGACGACATTGACATCATAATGGCCCTCCGAGGGAAACTATGACTACGATGCGGCCCACGACAAAAATGAGTGACACCCCTGATGTAACATTTACTACTTTGTTAGCAAATGTTGGTGACAGACTTGCGTACAAACTCGTATTACGTTGTCGATATAGAAACGAGGACGCACCTACGCTCCTCTTACCATTCCATTTTGAATCCGGAGATTCTTCCATTTCACAAGCACATATACGATCATGTGTACAGTCACCGATATCGCCCATCGCACAAAATCCATCCATTAGTGTTACATTTGAGTCACATTTCACGATGAGACATCCGAGCCGCCTTTAAATCACAGATAAATCCATAAACCCGCAGATGGTTTGTATGTGCAACTATTTATGATATTTCAGCTCTCCCCTTGCCCTAATTTCTTTCCCTCGTTCTCGCCTTTCCTCTCGCACTGCTGCGTCGCTCGCCAACAGCAGCCATGTTGGCTTACATAAACCTCAAAAGTGGACAACGCAGTGCTTGGCATCTAAATCGAGGACGATTTACAGCAGACTTCGGAGTCGCTTGCCGCGGGGAGACGGATTATCGCCTCCCTCCTGCTTTATGTAAGCGAATTCCAGCAATTAATTTTTAACAGTCCACATTGACCTTTTACTTTATTGGCTCAATTACAAGCAGCACATTTTGCACTGTAGCCTTCCTCAGCAGTTCTTTCCCGGCACTGGAACTTTTTTTTTTTTTTTTGCAGATACTTATGCATATATTGTCTTTATTTATCTTTTGAAAATTTGACATGAAAATAATCAAATCAATTTATTTCATCTGTTCTCGCCCCCCCAAAACATCACACATGCTATCAGCTAATGCTAATCTGTGCGTTTAACAAAAATCTTTGCATAAAATCAACATTTGATTCTTTTATGTCTCCCAAAATATACAAAAATCTGTGATGAATTGACTTCAACTAGGCTTTTATTACTTGAGCATTTAGAAAAAACAAAAATTTCCATCATTCAACCTCATAGAATGAAATAAATAGATATTGTACCGAAATCCCAGAAATGAAATGAATATTATTGACCCTTTTGAACACGTCACTAAAAATCTGTCAAGTGCACGACTGTGTGTGTGCCTGTGTGCCCATGACAAAAGGTGACGCACTGTTCTCCCCTTGAGTCATCACCTGGCTTCACAAAGCACAGATTACGCAGATTCACGGCAATGAATGGTTACCAAGGTGACCCCCGAGTCAACAGCAATAAAGCTAGAACACTTCTAGAGAAAAAAAACATGCTCACTTTTATTAAAATACATAACCTGAGCTGTAAGCACACAAAGCTATTGGTGCATGTTGTGTGTGCACCCACATCATTAGTGCCATGTTGCCTCAACGAGGATGTCGGGGTGTGGTTTGCTGATTAGCGGCGGGATTTAATTTACGACACCGACGAAGGGCCTGTAAAAGTGATTTATAGCATGTGCGGTGAGGACCTGACGCTTTAAGGCAATTATTGGATTAAGGCTGAGCACTGCAGGGTTTTAAATAATCACTTCAGCAATACTACCTACAACCAATAAAAAAAAACAAGTGGAACAAAACAACATCTAAGGTTTATAGGCACATCCGTTTATCCATCCATCTAGTGTTTTTATGACGTCTGGAGTCGCATGGTCACCATGGTAACAATCATTTTACATATGAATATACCTTTAATTCCACCCACGGTTCCAGCATGTCTAATTACATTCAACTTGTACAATACTGGCTTTATCATTTACCTCCCTGTTGTACTCTATTATTATTTCATAATCAGATACCTGCATTGTAAATCGGACTCCTTTTCAGACACAAGTTAATATCACCCAAATCTCAAAGTAATTAAATACTAAACATAAAACCCGAGAGCAAATTACTCAATATGAAGGTCAAATATGGTTGCATTACAATAGTGTTATATATTATATCTATAATTCATATCGATTGAATATTTTGTGTGCTTACATAATCAGTAACAGCCTTCACTTAAGTGCTTTGTGTCAAAAGCATTTTGTTGCTACGCATTATGTCAACATATAATATTAACGCAATGCTATATTTATTTACAAGCCTGACTAATCACCGTGATGTGATATGACACAATACACCTCAGTGTCACTTCAGCTCGAGCTTTCTCTCTTCAGAGAGGTGCTAGCTTGAAGTGCTCGGGCGGCATCCCAGCGGGCTGCTAGACGGAGACTGCCATGCATTATTGACCCAAGAGCCCCTGAACCCCCATCTCATATTCATCACAGGCACAGATGACGATTGGTACATGAGAATAGAGAGAAGTATCAATCGGGGACAATTTGTGATCAATTTAGACCTGTTTCGGTAATATACAGAAATATTCTGGTCCAATATACAAATTTCATCATTACAAAATAAATATTATTACAATTTCAACATCATTTTTAATCTTGGAAGAGATTATGCTAAAAAATCAACTCAAACTCACTATTTAGGTTCATGCTGAGGCACATACATCACCGCGAAGTATTTAAATTGACATTTATGTTACTAAAAAGGCTTAAGTCATTTTTGTCACGGGCCGCATTGTACTCATAGTTTCCGTTGGATGGCTGCCAACGCGTATATTGTATACAGTATAGACTACACGACAAACAAATAATGAATGATGAGCTTTGAAATCGGACATTAGTAAAAACTGTTCAAATATTTTAAAAATATGCATGTAATAAAAATTGCTAGCAATATTTGTAGTTTTTTCACATGAAGTCCGTGGGCCACATAAAATGATGTGGTGGGCCGTATCTAGCCCCCGGGCCTTGGGTTTGACACCTATGGTCTAAGAGAATGACAAGTCCTCAACCCTTCAAATGTCGGGAAGGTGGCCCAGATTAGCACATGTTCAAAAACCACTTGAGCAATTTCTGTTCACGTCTGCAACCTGTTTTGAATCGAACACGACTGCTCTTGTTTTTCAATGCCATGAAAGTCCGAGGAGAGACATGCAAAATGTTCCTCATACGATATCTTTTGACCCATCTGTAAATAGAAAACGTTCGAAGCGATGCCTCGGCATTCGTCAGATTTCCTGATGTTTTAGCAAAGCCTTAGCAAAAAAATCAATCTGTAATGCCTCAATCGATATTGATGCGTTCCATTACTCCTTTGAAGCAGCTGGGGAAGATGATAAAACATAAATTATTTTGACGTGAACAAAAAAAAAAAAAAAAGAAGCAAGAAATAATCCACAATCACGCGATTTATATCACAACTCAACTGGACGATTTAATTCCCAACCTTCAAGTAGCCAGGCCCCTTTAGAGCCTGTTAAATATTTGAGAAGTCATAAAAACAGACATTAAAAAGCAATTAGGTTTGTTCAGAGGACACCGTACCCAACATACACACTTAAAAATATCAAATTACACCTCGACTGTCTTTTTTTAAACGTTTCTAACAGCGGTAAGTTGCAATATTGTAAATTCAATCAAGCAAAAAATACCGTAATTTTTGGACTATAAGCCGCACCGGACTATAAACCGCACCAGCTAAAATTCGTGATTCAGGGTTCAAAATTTGAGAAAAAAGTAGCAGCTTATAGTACGAAATTTACGGAACGATTTTTTTTGGGGGGGGCTGTGAATTCTATTTCAAATATAATCAATAACCAAACTCAATAATAATAATTTTCTAATTATAATGTTTCTTTGTTACTGTTGAATTTTAACATTTGGAAATTTGTTGGAATAATATTCCTAAGCAAAACTGGAGAAAGGACAATGATGACATCATATTGGATCGGCCTCAAACGGGTGCATTGGGAAACCCGCAGGCAAACCCAGTCATGGGATTGAAAAGATTTTCAATATTAAGTCTAAGTTAAAATGCATGAATTGAAATATTACTCATCATTTAATATTTGAATATAGTTCACCACTTGATGATGACAGTCACAGCAGCTCTTTTGCTACCGGCAAGAGCGAACGGATCTTGCTGTCGTCTGTGAATAAGAAAAAGAATTCTAGACAAGTAGAATGTTATCCGCACAGGCTCAGATGTGTTCCTCTCTTCACACCACTGCAGTTCCGGTACCTTGGGAGCAGCCATTTTGTTTCTCTGTTTTTGTTTACATGCCGAAAGTGTCTGCGAGAGACTGAGAGTCTGTCCTTGGAGGGCTGAATGGACACAGGAAAAAAAAAAAAGTATTTCATCCCGTCTGGACATTTTTGCAGCTTCTCAGCGTTTAGGCTCTTGGAAATGTCACCAAAAAGAAAAATAATTTGTAGTTTCTAAACTCAACTGCAACACTTTAAAAAAGTGGCCAGTGGTTAAGTTCTTTACACAAGGGCACTTACAATGATTTTAAATTGATTTTCATCTCTAGCATCAATATTGCCAAACAACTATTTGCTGCTTTCCGTGCGTCAGGAGTAAAAATAAAATATTGTATTGATTGTTAAAAAAAAAAAAAACAATAGCCCTTTTGGTCCCGCCAGTGGAATGCGTAAGAATCAATAACAAGTAACTCTTACAATTAATAATTTACTTACACTGCATATCTAATGCAATTTAATAGCGGTATAGAAATTGCTTTTACTGCAATAGTCTGGATGAAACGCCGATCTCTGTCTGAGATTCAGTGCTCGAATCTCAATTTAGATCCTCCTGTGTGGGACTTTACATGTCCAGGATACTCAATTTAGATCTACAGTAACCTCAGTGAGTGGAAGTAGTATAGAACAGCGTTTCCCCAAACTTTAGTGCGCCAAAGCACCCATTTTACAAAAGAAAAATCTCACGCCACATTGCCAAAAAAAAAAAAACTGAAATGATGATCTGAGCCAGTTTAATTGAACACTCAACGGATCTATTTTCAGGAAGCCATGAGTCATCCTAGTATGACTAACAACAACAGGAATATTTTTCAGGCAGGTGCTCAAGCCTCCAAAATGACGTGAACCAGAAAAAATCGGATTAAAAGTTCTGGTGGTATCGTGGCGTTCTGGTTGGGAATAGATTCTATAGCAAATGTCTTTCAGTCATTTTAGTCGATTAATTTTGTGATCGGTTACGTGCCGATTAATCGATGGATTGGGAATCACCTAACTTTCATTCAAATCTGCGGAATATATTTTTTATTATCTGCTAGCTAACAACAGCCAACCTGAGTGGAGGTAACAATGAAATATTTATCGGCATCTCTCGTATTGTATTTTATTAAATTGTGCAGCAGTACCTAATATTGTGGCTTTTTTAATAGAACAACATGCCCATCACCATTTTTTTCATTCTTATATTACAACCACACTTTTTAAAGTGATTATTCACTCGTTTTACTATTTACATTTGTCGTTAGGCTACATTACATCTGCCCTTGCATCCACCCATAACAGGAAACATAATTGTATTGCATGTCATAAAATATTCACCAGCCTGCACCAAAAAGGCATTGCAGCTACGCAGTCAGCTCATATCGACCACCATCCATCATTTTGTTTATACGGGCTTCATTTCAGCAGCAGTACAGTAAGCGTGTAACAGTACCAGAGTGTTTTCTGAGAAACGAACCCGCGGCGATGATATCAGTGAGTCACCATTCATCTGGCAAGCAGCCCCTTTCTCAATGTGCTCAATAGGCCCACACTCCTCCCATCACCCCTCCCACCCTACTCTTGCTCTCCCTGCAGTTTAAACGCTGCATATCGCAGTCATGACAACCACAGCATCCCCCCCCCCCTTCCCCTCCTCCCCCGGGTGAGGGCGTCCTCTTAGGGACATGTTTGGATGCTACTGTTGAACTAAGCAAGTGCGACATCAACACACTGTTTTTACCCAACAGCCACAGACCACATGAACCACGACAGTGTCAAACATTCAATCAGCCAGTCACGACATCTGCTTACCCAATGGACAACACAACCTCTCACTTACATAATCAATACAGGAAGAGCCCAAACAAATATGCCATTCTTATTAATGTTATGTGATTTGATGTGCTAAATTATCGTTGCTAATATCTGTATCTGATTCAGACAATTTATCGGTCCCCACCATTATACACAAGACTCACATAAGAATAAGCAAAATAAAACAGCATCTATCTATCTATCTATCTATCTATCTATCTATCTATCTATCTATCTATCTATCTATCTATCTATCTATCTATCTATCTATCTATCTATCTATCTATCTATCTATCTATCTATCTATCTATCTATCTATCCATCCATCCATCCACGTATCTATGTATGTGGTATCTATGTATAACACTATCTATCTGTCTATCTGTCTATCTATCTATCTATCTATCTATCTATCTATCTATCTATCTATCTATCTATCTATCTATCTATCTATCTATCTATCTATCTATCTATCTATCTATCTCTATCTATCTCTATCTGTCATCCATCCATCCATCCATCCATCCATCCATCCATCCATCCATCCATCCATCCATCCATCCATCCATCCATCCATCCATCCATCCATCCATCCATCCATCCATCCATCCATCCATCCATCCATCCATCCATCCATCCATCCATCCATCCATCCATCCATCCATCCATCCATCCATCCATCCATCCATCCATCCATCCATCCATCCATCCATCCATCCATCCATCCATCCATCCATCCATCCATCCATCCATCCATCCATCCATCCATTCTGCAGGGGCGCACCCTGATCAGCACCTATTGCGCACCCTGTAATGCAACAGTGGCCCACGGGTGACCCATAACTTAAGAGATGTGACGTACATGCAGCGATTCTTCTTTTTTTTTTTTCTTCCTGCGTGCCTCACGCAGAGCCGCGTTAATTGACGATGGCACCCCCCCCTCCCCGCTCGTGATTGACGGAACACGCGTGGCGGTCTCATTGATGGCGACAAGCGTCAAGGGTGTCACGGCGCACACGCATTCGGAGCTCCTCTACCCACCCTTGCCCCCTCCTTTCTGTTTATACGGGCTACCCTTCTCCCATCAACTTCATCATGGCGCACTTTACTATTGCACCTTCACCGCAATCACCTTGTGTGCGCTACATAGTCTCCCCATCTCGCCGTTCTTTTTTTCATTAGAAAAAATAAAAACGCACCATCTTGATGCGATGAGTTGTCTACCTGCTGCGGATTCCTATGTAGACAACCGCAGGAATGATGTGTAGCTCACCAAAAACATCTGGTCAGCATATGGACACTTAAAATATTTGTCACACATTTGCGGCGTGCCTCCTCCCCGGTTTTCAATCATGCGTCGCTATCCAAGGTGCTGAAAGAGCGAAAACGCCCACATTGCATCGACGCATTATTGCGCACCGCATCCATTCAACTCATTGCGCCTTTGCACTCAGGAGGTTACGCACTGTTTGTTCTTCACACGCTAAAATAAAATAAATCGACCATAAATACGTCTTAGTTCCGCCTTCAATCACTGCCGTTCAATCCCGAGAGGATAATTACCAAGTGACATCCAATGCGCAAACTGTTTGGCGAAGAAAAGAGAAAACCGGAGCAGACTTACCCGAGCTTGTTGTCGTCGGCCTGCAGTCAGCTCTGGAGGAAATGCGTTCGCTTTTTTTTTTTGGACCAGTAGCCCCCCCTCTGTCTGTGCGCGCGTGTGTGTGCGTGTACGCGTGTGTTTGTGTGTTCACGCTGTGACGGCGATGCTGCAAAGGCGCTGCGCCGAGTCTTCCTCACTTCTTCAATGAGGGGAAGCGGTGCAGTTCTCGCCAAAGATGGCGGAGCTTCTGACGTCAGCAGCAGTAGCGTTTAAAAGGAAAAAAGAGGTGTTTTTATTCTTTTTAATATATTTTTATCTTTGGGGGGTAGATGCACGGAACATTCTTTATATAGACATATGCGACATGTCATTAAGTCCACCTCCATACTCAACCAGTCACATAAATATGTTGTTGCTGTACTTAAGTTAAGATATAACTTACTTGAGAACCTTAATTTATGAGTTAATTAATTCCATAATACATCACTCAATTTACTTATACATCAAATCAACTTGCCCCATTGAAATAAATGGAGATACTAACAATTCATTCTAAAACGTCATAAAAACACCACTACAGTGATCCCTCGCTACTTCGCGTTTCGTTTATCGCGGCTTCATTACATCACGGATTTTTTTTCAAAATTAAAAAACTATTTAAAAGTCAAAATAAAACTTCTAAATTGTGTCTAACCTTTAGGACAATATAGTATTGCGCCAAATGTTCGTTTACATTCCTTTAGAAGTCCGTTTTTGCGTGTTAGCACGATCGCGAATTAGCATCTTTCCGCTAACTCGTTAGCCTGCCCAGTACTCCTTGTTGGTGACCGTACTTCGTGGATTTCACTTATCGCTGGTGGTTTTTGGAACCAATTATCCGTGATAAACGAGGGATTACTGTATTAGCTATTTGTTACTTTGTATTTGTTTCTAATAAAATAGTATATACAATACAAAATACTGTATTGTAAAATACAAATATAACTAGCTAATTTAGTTTTTTTTTTTTTTTACTTAGTTGAGAACTTTAGTGAAATTATGGGAATATATTTTGATAGCATAAAAGTTGAGCCAGCTCTTGGTTTTATCCAAGAAGTTCACTTGACTTTTATTCTGCCGATACAGTTTCGCTTAGTTGTAGTATCTGCCTCAGTCAGCTCCATCTTGTCATGCCACACATCAGGGCTGGAAGGAAAGGTCATCCCCATTGAGGGATAAAGACTTCTACATAAAAACATGGCTCTGCTCTCATACCTGCTAATAAAAACAACGTCCAAGAATGAATTATAAAAGCACACAGAATTGCATCGACAATCTTTTTTTTTTTGTGCTCAGTTCATCAACACGATATTGATTTTTGAATGTGGACTCAACAGCGAGGCAGTGTCCTGCTCCCCTCTTGGCTTCTCCAGTTGCTGTCACTGCTTGGCACCATCACAAATGTGTCTTCAATTGCTCTGAAGTGAGCCTGTCTTTTAAATTAATGCTTATGATAACACAGCATGAAAAATCAATTTGGAAAGGGGAACTAGAAGAGAAGAAATGAGAGGTGGCTCTGTGTGTGCGTGTCTCGGTTGGGTGAGTGTGTGGAGAATGGATCTCCAGGATCTACCATTGCTCACTCTCCTTATTACAGTTGGGACTACTATACCATATAATGGACAAATTGTTCATTATGCTTCACAGGAGACACAAAAAATGTGCGGAATTACATTAAAGTTAGTTGTTTGGTGTTGGTGTAAAGCAAAAATATTAGTGTGTGTCATCAAATTATGAATGTCAACTGCAATCAGAGATGACTGATTTAAAAAAAAATTGTCTTCATGTCAGTTTTACATATCAAATGCATGTATTATTGTTTTTAATTTTGACTTTTTTTGTCTGTTCTACATTCCAGGCGGCCATCTTTGTCAAGCAATCTCAAGTCAATTGTTAAAGCAGCATTGCAGATCCAAGGTCAGTAAAGATTTTACACCCACATATGCTTTAAACACTTTTAAATTTATCATTATTATAATACTTGTTCTTACACTCGCTCGCCCAGTTTGCCATATAAGATAACAGTTTTGTGAAACTGACCCGTAAAACGAAACCGAATCAAACTTTGTATGTTGACCCAATTGTTCAGCTAACATAATTGAAGCAAATGAGTCATTTGAATTTTTAAAAAAATATTCAAACAGCTGCCATTTTGACATACATAGAACAACACCAACATAATTGAAGCAAAGAGTCATTTTAATATATATTTTTTTAAATATTCAAACAGCTGCCATTTTGATATACATGGAACAGCACAACATACAAACAAAACAGAGCTTAATGATAAATGGAGCTTAGTTGGGGATCTTCTCTGCCTCTGCTGTTGCGGCACAACAAGCGACTAAACAATGCAACTCTAAAATCAGACTGGTCTGCACACTATTAAAACCCCAATAAAAAACTTCCAAATTTGAGCTACAGTAGGGGCGTGAACGATGAACCGCACTACACTTTAGATATCATTATTTAAGAGTTATTACCGTTTATAACTAACAAAGCGGTGAATCCACAGAGATAAATCCAGGCTCATTATTCAGCGAGGAGTAGCTTACTCTGCTTATTTAAAAATGTGTTTAAGATTTTACAAGGTGTGTATAAAAAAATTAACTAATTTCTAAACCATTAATAAAAAATAAAAAAAAATCACCAGGGTAGTGAAGGATAGTAAAAAATATAAAGGCTAAAAGGGACACCAAAACACACATAGAGGCTTAAGGATGAATGCAAGGATGTAAAAAGGGAAAAGAATGGAGAGATAGAGCCAAGCTGCGTGAGTTCTTGCGGGGGAGGGTGCTGCAGAAGGAACAGCCTTGCAGTGACTCAGCACTAAAATCTCTCTCTCTCTTTCTCTCTCTCTTTGTCTGTCTGTCTCTCTCTCTCTGTCTCTCTCTTTCTCAGAACAACAAAACCGAATGCTATGAATACATTAAAAAATATATATGTAATGTACAGTATATACAAAATTGATTAATTAAGGTGACACTATTCTTGTTATCACTAAAAAAAAAATTATTAGCAAATTCTGTGGCTTTAAGATGTCCAAGGACAGAAATGGTTGTAAAGTGTTAATTGGTTTGCTAAAATGAGGCTATTTAAAAACATTTTTGTAACATGGTGGACACTAAAATGCTAAGTAGAAAAATATTTTCGTTGTTTTTGCACTTTTTTAATTGTAATTTAAGATGCTGCTTTCACAATTAAAAAAATCATACTAATGGAATATTAAATTATGTTAAGTTAAAAAATCTAACTAATAAAAATTGTAGACATTTTCTATTTTGTTTTTCAATATCTTAAAATCTTTTTTTTAATATGTCTTAAATTATTTAACCTTTAAATATGCGTTTTGTGTCTTGCTGTTAAGTTTTGGTTTGTCCATAAAAAAAATATTCTTATAGCAAAAGACCAGTATTTTCGTGCCAAAACAGTTTGTCTTCATCCCTCCTGTCACAATCGTGCACGTCACCGTCCATTCACCTGCAGGCCAATTGTGTTGTTTCGTCTTCTCAAACTGAAATGTAAGCCAATGAAATTGAAGAAAAACATGCGTGAAAAATAACTTTAAATAATCCAATAATTGCCGTATTGAAAGATTCAGAATGAGTGACGACGTCGATAAGTGTGCCAATGACGCTTTGGAGTAATGAGAGAAGGAACATTACCGTAATTTTCGGACTATAAGCCGCTTTGGACTATAAACCGCACTGGACTATAAGCCGCACCAGCTAAAACTCATGATTCCGGGTTCAAAATTTGCGAAAAAAGTCGCGGCTTACAGGCCAAAATTTACGGTACTTCTTTTGTCTCTCCTTTCCATTCTAATTTCCTCCTTTTCTGCTCATTTGCACACATTCCCATCTTTCCTTTCATCCCTACTTTTGGTTCACCCATGAGTATAAACCTGTTGGGTGATTAGCAACACACAGGTAACACCTCATGTAACAGCGAGGAGGAGCTAAAGAGAATTTGTAACGGTGCACTGGCCCAGAATCTAACATCCCTCCTGGCCAGCGCACATTACTGCTGACTGAACTCAAAATGTGCTTACTCTCCAGCTCCCATATGTGCACACAGGCGTGTTTAAAATTGTTCATAAACATGTGTCTGTTTGAATGTTTGAGCAGCTGAGATTTGCCTGCCGCATGACTAGAATAAAGCCTCCTCAGAATGAACACAAAGAAATTGAGTGAAGTTAATTTTATCGCTCAGAGGGGTACAGAAGAGTTGAATGCATCCAAATATAAAAATATATGAATGGATAGACTTGATAAAGAAACACCATAATGGAATCGGGATCGCTCTTACTGCCGTTCAATGACGTTTAACCTTTCCGGCTTTTCTTCTCCATTTTTTTTTCGTGCTCCTCCCCACAACTTTTTTTTGACCCTGTCCTCTTTCATCTCCTCCATCATAGATCACACCCCAGGTTGTCCTCCAACTCCCCTTCCCCACTTCTCCTGTCCTCCTCTTCCTTCTTTTTTATCACCCCAGCTTTTTTCTTTCCTCGATACATTTCATCAGATTGTACGTCCTCCATATATCACATCCCTTGCTTTTGGATGTGTGCGCACGCCGCGCCGCCATGTGCATGTAAATGCTTCACCTCCGCAAATCCAAAGCAAGAGCGACTCCCAATGCACCTGCCTGTTGCTATGGAAACTGGGGATCCTCTGTGCGTCACCTGTGCCCATGTTTGGTTCGGTTTCCGGCTGCCGTCTATCAGCCTCAAGCTTGCTACACTTAATATCATCTCCTGACTATGCATAGTGAATTAATAATCATTTCTATATGTCAACACTAAACAGCATGATTCATTTTGCACACACAACATTTACATTAACATTCCGAAGAAACCATATTTGTATGACATGCTTACATGAGTTCATCGGGGGAATGTTATATATTACACTTCATGTTACATAATATGCTGGATACTCGTTTCTGGACTTACGCCCATTTACAGAGCGCCATAACATCAATTTCTTTTAAAATATGGATGAGTACAACTTGCATTCGCTTCCTCAGTCACCTTGCCTTGGACATGTATCATAAATCTTGTTGGTAAACACGTTTAAACACAAATACAAAGAAGGACGAAGGTCAAATTTCTTTTTGAGACTGTTAAGGGGTTTTATCACCCAACTAAATCACTCCTAGGTAAAAATGTATCTATATTCATATTTGTCTTTTTGGGGATATTCTTTGACTTCTGATTGCAAATAATGTTTTTTTTCTATAAATCTGTACATTATTTATATAAAATAGTATTTTAAATAGAATATCACACAACTTTGTGTAACGATGAGTCAACACTAAGTAATTTGTGAGCCCCAAAAATTATTGTTTTTGAGAAGTGATAAACTGTGCATCTCTGTTCCAAGTACAACCTGGCCAAACATTGAACTGAACTTTCCTCATCGGGACATAAAATGCATGCTCTATTGGGTTAAAGTCTGGTTATTGACTTAGTCCAGTTTAAGTTGATTTAATCATGTCAATTCCAATATTTTTATTCACTTGAAAACAGGATGACTTCACACAAAAGGTGCTCTGGTCTAGATGTAAATAGTACACCATGTCTCATATTCATCTTTAGATCCAAATAAATACATTGGCGCTAAATGTATTCATGACAAAAAAAATTCTAAAACCCAGCATTTCTAAAAAAAAAAAAAAAAAAAAATGCAGACAGCTGTAATGTATCCAGCACAATATTTATTGCCTCTGTTTTTGGACGCAGGAATTGGTCTGCTCATCTGAGCCAAGAGCTAGCCGCCTGTGTTTACCACCCAACGTTATTGGTCTCGCTATGAAATTCAAATCGATATCCTCATAATAAAAGTCTCAGACCTGCAGCAAATTGGAATCTGTGGCATGGTGAGCTAAAGAAATCTATGAAGGTGCCATGGCTGCTCTAATGAATGATGAATCGCCGCAGCAAACAAACACACACAAGGGGGGGTGCACATTTCGGAACGTCCCCTTGAAACTTTAAGATTCTGAAAGTGTTAATACATTTTTAATTCATAAATATTTTTTTTTGCTACGGGGGGGAGGGGTTTAATATGCTTGTTGATCGGTAGGATTATATGGCCTTGTATTTACTCATGTAGCAGTTGATGTGTTGTTCACATGAACAAATAAAGCCCTCATTTTAATTAAATTCCTTTTCTTCCCCCTCAGGAAAATTACAGGGTAGCTGTAATTAACTTTTCATCAAGTGATTTGGTTGGCGTTTCCATTATGGTGCATTGGCGGGGACACTGATAACTGCGTGAGTTTACAAAATAGTGTGACGTTGCAGCAGCGGGACAGCAAGGAACTCACTTGCTGCGTGTTTGCAAAATTGTAATTTAAGTCAGGCTTAAAAAAAAAAAAAAATTAGATACAGGGAAAAAATGCAGGCAAATTTGTAAAACATTTTTATCTTCTCATATGAAAATATTATTTCAAATACCCCGACTAGTAGCCTGGTTGCTGTGTGAGAGCTATCGGTATATAAAACCAATATAATGCAACAAAATATCAATATTGTAAACAGCATAAAACACACACACACACACGTATACACACGAGGTGTGTTGTTCACAAGATCCAGTGAGCAGTTTTTGGATGGAATGCTGAGTAAGCGGCGCAGGGTGAGTGCTGGGAGACTGCAGTGCTTTTAGCAGCAACACACACTGATACTCAGCGGAGGGGGGAGGGGGGGAGGAGAGGAAGATGCGGTTTCATTTTTAACACAACATGAGCGCCCACTCATCCAGATAAACATGACAGTCACGTCATCTTTTCACCAAATGAAGCAGGCCTACATTTGGTGTTGACAGGGAAAAAAACATGACACATCAGGATATATGGACACACACACACACACTGCATGACTGTGTAAATCCAAGGCCACGCCCTGACAGACACACTGCGTCACGGCCAGCCACAGGGCCCAGTAGTCTCGTTCTGACCTGTGCGCTACAAAAGCCCTCACGCTCTCCACCCACCCACTTCTCCATCCCCACCATTTCCTCTGAGTCACCCTCCGATGCTTCATCATCGCCCCCCCCATCCATCTCCTCCTCTCTGTTCACTCCTTGTCGTTTCTCACTCCCTAAATTTCCCTACCTGTCATCAAGGATATTGTGAGGATGTATTTTTAAAAAGCCAAAGGGGTTGTATCACGAAACCAACCAACCCCCCCACTCTAGATTTGATTATATAACTGCGTCCCCATGGACCTTGAGGACACTGCAATCTAATTTTATCTACCGATAGTGATGATAGGAGTAGATCGAAAAAAGAAATATCCGATTATCTCTGATGCTTTCCGATAGGGACATGGGCGACTAAAATGTCCTCATAAAATTTATCAGTCGCACTGACGCAATTCATTAAAAAATAAATGATGCTCATCTCATATATTAGCATGCTAATTCAAAGTTTACCGTCAATTATTATCATATTATTATTACTAATTATTATTATTGTATGGTGCTTGGTCATTTTTGCCTTTCTGTGCCAGAGAAACACCAGCAAACCCCTCCAAGTTTTTTAGCTGAATAACTGAATTGTAATTGCACGTTCGTCCAACAGCGCCATCCGTTGGTTGAAAGGTGGTACTGCCGCTGCTTCCTTACAAAGTTGATGCAGTCGGGTGTAGTTATATATGTGCTTCATTAAGGCAGATATAATTCAAATGCTTACAGAATATATGAATTGCGTTTTGTTTTTTGGCACTTTATGAATTTTTTTAGAAAGTTTTGGTCTATCTAAATATATAATCCATCACATCAGGAAATGACAAAACGAAATGATTGTGTGCTGTTAGGCTGCATAATAAATCATGTGGTTTATAGGGAATAAAAAAATTGAGTCTCAAAAATAATAATGCTTTTAGGCTTTTTTTCTGGTCCTTTATAGAGAACTGACATGGCACCTGGGAGATGATTTGGTATAAAAATGTATCTTTATTTTCATTAAAAACAAACTCTGCTGAAGGAAATATATTGCGCAACACACAGCTGGCCGTGACCCAAGACGACGAAAGAAAGGGAAACCACGGGTACAGAATGCGTTCCAAGACTGGCAGATGGAGAGTTATTTCTGTCACACAAACAAAAAATAGAAAATGATTACAAACTTTGTCACTTCAAACATCAGGTTACCACGGATACCTTTTTTTTGGGCTTTGCTTTCTCCTTTCCTTTGCTTTTGGGCTTCGGCGCAGCTTCATACTGCTCTTTGACAAACGTATATACCTCACCGTCACCAAACGCCGTGGCTACGTCAAGACAGTGTTGTTCTAGAAGGCAAAGAAAAATGACCTCTTATTTAATACCCTTTTTTTTTAATCTAAATCTAAACAATTCTGAAATCCAACCTGAAAACACAACTTATAATTGTGATTTCTATTACAAGTGAGAGTCACACCTTTCTTGTTCTCCAATAAGATATCAGCACCAGCCGTGAAGAAGAACTCAACACAAGGGAGATGAAGGTTCTGGATCGCCACCATAAGGGGTGTGGTCCCAGTTATGGTCTGAGCGTTTATGTCGGCACCGGCGTTAACCAGGAGTTCCAGTATTTCCACATTGCCAGCTTGAGCAGCATGGTGAAGCGGCGTCCACATGAACTGGTCACATATATCTACAGCCGCGCTGTTTGGAATATAACCGTACCATGATTTAATTGTAGGAAAAAAAAAAATGTATATATTAGGGTCCTCACCTCTTTTTGATAAGGTACTGAGCCACCTCGTAGTTTCCGATCGAGCAGGCCACCATCAGCGGGGTCTTGTAATACAGATCTTGAATATCGACAGGAATCCTTTGACCGAAAGCCAGTTCCAAAGCCTCGATGTCACCATTCTTCACAAGGTAGTTGATATTGACGTATATCTTGTCAGGTTTCTCTGTGTACCATGAAGTGTCATCAACCACGGGATGTTCTGGTGGAAGATCTTGGTCCAGTTGTCGGGTGTCTTCGGTATTGTAGGTCTCCATCATGTATTCTGGTGGGCCTCCATCTTCTCGCCGGAGCCTGAACTCCGGTGGGAGGGTACAAATAGGTATAGGGAGGACAAATTTTGGCTTCTTCTTCCCTTTACCTCGCTTCCTATCCTTTTTCTTCTTGGGGATATAGGAGAGGAGGAGGTACGGTTTCTTTATGTACTTGATACCTTTGATAAAGTCATTAATGTTTATTGTAGGATCTCTCCCACCCCCATGTAATAAAATGATTAACTCGAGTTGCTCTTCGGTGACTGGAGCACCTAATGATGTTAAAACTAAGGCGAATTGTTTTGCGGGAACCTTCGCAGAACCTTCAAAGGCTTGCAGGAGTTCACGCTCATATTCGTTCGACCAGTCATGGAGGGTCAGAGCCCATAAGTCTGTCAGGACAGTCGCATCAGCGGCATCTTTGGGCTTCACTTTCTCAGCTTTCTTCAGCTCCTTGACAGCTGCTTTGTGACCAGCATCTTTGGCAATCTGTCGTGGAAGTAAACCGTTCAGGTTCTTTATTTTGCCGTTGCAACCTGAACATAAAACATAGCATTATAGTTTTTTTTTTTTCATTATTGTGAAATACCTCAGACAATTAGTCTATTTTTTTTTTCTTGTCTTTATTTCGAACATACCGTATTTTCCGGACTATAAGGCACACCTTCAATGAATGGCCCATTTTAAAACTTTGTCCTTGTATAAGGCGCATCGGACTATAAGGCGCACCATTAAGATTCAGATTTTTAATCCAAATCAAATCATTCTCCATTTTATCTTTTTTATTTCAACTTCAGATGCAAACAAATTACTTTATAATCACAAAATAATGATCCATAGTCTTTTTGATTCATGATTCATAGTCTTCAGCCGGCCACTTATGATTGAGTTCATGACACAATGCTTCGGGCCAGTTTAAATTTAGGAATTTGGTCCATATATAAGGCGCACCGGACCATAAGGCGCACTGTCGGATTTAAAAAAAAAAAAAAGGTTTTTAAGTGCGCCTTATAGTCCGGAAAATACGGTATTTAAAACATAAAAGAAGGAAGAAAAAAATAATAAAATACAATAAATACTTACTACTAGTGTCATATTTAAGTCACAAAAAAATCAACAAATTAATTAATTGATTAATTATTGAATTAATTAATATCGGCATTGCAATATAGAACAAAAAAATGATCAAATGTGTGACATGTGTCTCTATACCTCTCTGAGCCAGGAACCTGCAGCAATTGACGTTGCCCGTTGCGGCGACAAGGTGGAGGGCCGTGCACTCATCCACATTAATCACACCCATGTCTGCTGAGAATGCAGACAGCAGCACAATCACCTAGAAGACACACAACACCACACACAAACAAAAGACACCTGATGATTTAAGTTAGTCTTACTTATCATTTCATACATCAAGTAGAAGTTGGCATTCACCTCAAAAAAGCCTCCCATGGCAGCATAGTGCACCGCTGTCATGCGTTTCAGGTCCATGGCGTTGGGGTTTGCCCCCCTTTTTAGAATTTCCCTAACAAGCTCCACGGATCCAGCTTTGGAAGCCTCCATCAATGCTGTCACGCCAGTTTTCTAAGGATAGGAGACTATTAATGCAAGCACGCTAAATCTCCGTAAATCTATATTGCAGATTTTTAAGCAAGTTTGGAGTCTTTCTTTCACTGTCACATATTTGGTGGTGTTCCATGAATTTTCACATGGCTCAATAAAAATTGGGAAATGCTGGTTTTAAAATTTGTTTTCGCCGGAACATCTATGCTAATTTATGAGCCCCTCTATGCTGTTTTGCATTATGTTAGCATTAAGCTAGCATACTTTTTTGTTGAGACAAATGGCTTGGTTGAACAATTTGGTTTTAAAAAATACGCTTTTACCATTTTTGTGTCAATTTTACGAGAAAACTAAAACTGACACAACAAGCATGTTTCATCTCTTATTTGAACATTTGATATGTTTAAGTGTGTTCTAAGAAGTTCAGCATGTCGGAAGTGTATAACTATTAAAACACGTTTTCTATATTGCAGATTTCAGCTATTGTTTGATTATCTGGAACATATTCCTGAGCTATACAAGAGAACATGGTGCCGTCAACAATTAATGGTGAGTGCAAAAAACTTTTTGCTATGAATCCCTCAACTCCATTTAAATACCAACCTCATCACACGCGTTGGGGTCGGCCCCTTTCTCCAACATCATTTGACACATGTGAGCACAGTCTTCGGCATGTTGACACATCAGCTGAAAAACGTGATTCCCCTGCGAGGACACATTGTTGACGTCTGCTTGGTACTCCAGCACCGTCTGCAGGCAACGTGTGTGCCGCTTTGTTGGGTAGATGCAGTAGAACAGAACCCCTAAAGTAGAGGGCGAACAACAAACAGGTTCAGAAATGGACTTTTCAGCTTTGGTAGATTGTCACTCCCAAATCATTCACTGACAGCTATAGACGTCAATAATTAATGAGAACAGAGATGGCAGTGGATGAGTTCATGTTCAACTATTAAAGTTCCGCTATACATGTTCATGTACTGCATTTTCCGGACTATAAGGCGCACCGGACTATAAGGCGCACCTTCAATGCATCATGTCAGATTTTTAATCCAAAGCGCACCAGACTAGAAGGCACACTGTCGGCTTTTGTGAAAATTTTAGGTTTTTAGGTGCGCCTTATAGTCCGGAAAATACGGTAGTCTCAGTGAAAACTGTAATACAATGCAGACAAATAGATGACTCAAACATTCATCTTGGAGAACAGGCATAGCGATCAGGTTACTCGATGAGGTTGATCTGTAATTACATCTACCCATACGCTTTCTCTGGATTTGATTCTGTTGTTCATCAGACACTTCAATGAAGTGCAATTTTCAGTCGTCATTAATAACACCAATGCTATTTTGATTCATCAGTGTGACAGATTATATAAATGGTCCCAAAAACGAGCTTTAGGCTCTCTTACTGAAA
The DNA here is from genome assembly GCF_024217435.2 of Syngnathus scovelli. Taxonomy (NCBI): domain Eukaryota; kingdom Metazoa; phylum Chordata; class Actinopteri; order Syngnathiformes; family Syngnathidae; genus Syngnathus; species Syngnathus scovelli. The sequence goes on along the minus strand of NC_090866.1, from coordinate 7,532,031 downwards.
CCGTCTGGGTTGCCGCAGCCTCATCAATATCTTAAGAGACTCGGCATGCATTTTGATGAGCTGGATGACCGGGAAGGGCCTTCAAATTAACCTATTGATCTCACAAGATGGAAAATGCATCCATTTAGGAAACTGATCCTTTGTGATCAACCTCGGCTTTAAATGCGGTGGCGTAACACCAAGGCAATCTATTAAGTTTTGGTGTTAAAGACGAGCATTACAGGTATTCAAAAACAGGCCAGTTCATTAGGTACGGTAACAGTCTATACTCTTGTACCAAAATAGGAATCGTGCACATATTTCTCACATTTTATTCTACTACATCAGTTCGACCACTCTATCTTACAAGACGTATTGCAGTAGTAAAAAAAAAAATGTTGATTCAGCATGTATACCACTTCCAAAGAAAAAATATTTAAATCAATGAACTCATTGGAAGATCATTTTTATTAGTTTAAAAAACAAGTTTTGACTCTCCGGTCTGCGTAGCAAAAAAAGTAAGGCTTCTACACACCACCTCCCTTCTATTATTCCAACACAAATGTTTCCATTACAAATTAAAAAATAATTTGTCATGTTGGTAAACTTGCCATATTAATACTTGGGTTGTGCAAAAACAGGTACTTTTGATCGGACAGTCCCCCATGCTAACAGGCATTGACATTGACGGGAAAGTCGCCCCTGCCAACATGGCCACCAAATAGGCATGTAGTTAGCTAGCTCTCGGCTACTCTAGCGTAACTTACTCGCCAATTGCAACCAATTGTGGAATCAACAGACTTTGAAAGCTACTGTACAAATAAGCGTTTTGAGTAGACTGGACAATTTTATATTTGTCAAATCTGGAGTCGCATTTGTTGAGGTCCGTCAAAATGAGATTGTACAATTTGTGTACATGACTCACCTTGGCCTTCATCATCTTGGAGGCTCATATCAGCATCGTGGTCTGCCAACATTTTCACGATGCCATCATTGCCCAGCTGCGTTGCTAACATGACCGGCGTGTGGCCCTTCTTATTCTGGATGTCAGGGTGCGCTCTCAGGGAGAGAAGAAACCGGGTCAAATCTGAGGAAACATTGAAGATTTGTCATGTGACATTTTGCAATGAACTATGGATTACGTTCAGATTGCTCCAAAGTCAGCTGAGATAAAAAGAATAACCCAAAGGTGTTAAAAATGGTATCGGGAAATGCCAAGGTTGCAATGTGACAGAGCAAGAAATTCATCACCTTGATTGTTAGATGAGACCGCCATGTGAAGTGCTCCTGTTCCATTCTGTGGTTCTGTGAGATTAATGAGGTTTTCCACCCCAAGGCTGACCATCTCCTCAATTCGTGCCTCATTATTTTCATGGATGTATTGCAACAAGCGGTAGATCTGCAGCACCTGCAGGCGGTTGTCTACCTCACTTCCAGTCATGCTTGCGTTGAACACGAACGACCAGAAATGACAAGAGCCTCAAAACCTGTTGACCAGATGCAGAAAAACAATTTGTTATTATCAAGCCATAATAATCAAGATAAGGAAAAACATTGTAATCATTGTGGGGGGTTTAGGTTGCACTTACTACTACTAACTACTACTACTACTATGTTGCCTCTAATAAGTCTGTCTTGGTACTACAACAGAAATCTGGTTAGGGGCAAAAGAATCGTGACTCTTACGTCGAGAAATATCCAAGTGATTCTCCAAAATTGGGTACTAATACCGCTATTGGCACCAGGCGCCCTCTAGTGGTAAACAAAAGAATTAAATGCCCAATTTGCGTAGTTCTAGTCGCTTCAATTTTTACTTTATATCTTGTACAGTATATTTTTAAGTAATCATATTTAACTTTTTACTTAGGTACAAATTGTATTACAGTCATCCAAAATTATTTTTTTAGGATTAAAATGTCTTCTTTATTTTTGACTATTGCTAACTAAGCTACTGTATTTTAATGTTGGCCATTGTGGTTAGTATTTTTAGTTTTGATTTATTAGGTGTAAAAAAAAAAAGGTTTGGAACTACTGAATTATGTGCTGATAATGTACTCAAAATAAATGACTACTCAGCTGCTTTTAGGAATGCATATATGATCAGGTCATATAAAAAAAAAGCATTACACACGTCTAATGCACATAGTATAATTCAACTTTGACCTGCTGAAGTGGCAGTGATCAACTTGTTTAGAGGTAAAAGGGTCATTTAATCTTTGTTTGCTCCATATTGAATGTATTTCATTATTGCGGTATGAGGATCATTTCGAATGGTGGAATTTAGACTAGAATTATTTCCTGTCCGAATAGACATTTTCTGCACAACTGTTGTAAGGAGAAATCGACGCAAGTCTGTGATACATTAGAAGGTGACGTCATGTTCGTAAAACTCTATACCACAACTTTACTCCGCCGTAAATAACAGCGTGACGTCACCAACACGAGGCGAAGAAAATCCAGAGCAGCAGTCTTGTCATTTTAAATTTAGCGTCAATGCTAATCAACTACTGCATGGGGCACATGTAAATGGAACAGATTAAGGAATAAAACAAAACAATATTGACCTGCAATTTTAATAATAAGAACAGGTAAGACTCAATCACGACTGCACTCACCTGCACTATGACCGCGCGAGTCCACACAACATAACCGAGCACTCTTGACATTCGGACATCCCCTTAAAATCCTTATTAACATATTGTATAACAAGCACTTGGCTTTCCTTATGTTTCAAACCGCCGTCTCTTTGTTTTCACGGGTGAAGAGGCGTAACTTGGCTCCATGGCAACGAAACGCGGCAAATCCAACAGTGCAATGTGGGACGTACTTTTGAGAGTTTGGGCAAAAAGCCATATTAAGTTGCAAAAGTGCACACACCCTGAGAAGCACTTGTGTAAAAAAGACAATTGTAAAATTAAAAATTGATTTAACTCTGTAATAAAATAATCTGCACGCTAAAGACCTTCTATTACATATGTATCGTTTGCTTCTAAAACTTTCAACATAGTGCTTGGAGAGAAATACCCCTTCTCATGATGTGTCTCACCTTACATGGTCAAGCAATTTAGATAGGATTACAGGTTCTACGGCCATGGTCGCAATGTGATCACTTTACCCGCTCAAGATGTGACTTGTTTCCACTACAAAGCCGACTAGAGACGGATCTGTCATTTATTATTAAAAGCGTTAAGTACCCCTTTACCCCAATACAATACGTTGTCCCGAAGGACCTCTGTAATAAGTGCAGTACACAGTATGTTCATTTAATTCACAATAGAGCAGATAAACCTGTACTTCTGTTTTTGACCGCAGGGTGTCACTGTTGTGTAGAGAAAGACACGCCACATTGTAACCCCGCTGATACGACTCCTAGGTAGGATAAGACAAACTGAAAGTCACTATTTAATTCATTTTAACTTGTTTTAGAGCCCTTTCGAGGTTATAGATATAGAAAATGAAGTAGCTTGAGAAGTTTGGTGACATACAGTAATCCCTCGTTTATCGCGGATAATTGGTTCCAAAAACCACCCCCGATAAGTGAAATCCGCGAAGTACGGTCACCAACAAGAAGTACTGGGCAGGCTAACGAGTTAGCGGAAAGATGCTAATTTGCAATCGTGCTAACACGCGAAAACAGACTTCTAAAGGAATGTAAACGAACATTTGGAGCAATACTACATTGTCCGAAAGGTTAGACACACGTTTCCTCAATTTAGAAGTTTTATTTTGACCTTTAAATTGTTTTTTAATTTGTAATTGTACAATCAAAGCGGCAAAATCTGAATAAAACCATACTATCAGAGCCCCTGTGTAGTTTGTATCTTGTATTTGGCACACATAGTACAAAACATACAAAAACATACAGTACCTTGCAAGGTGAAGTGGTAGCGCATAAAAATATTCCATGATAAATTGTTTTCAAAAATATTTACATTCCTTCAAGAGTGCATAATTCTTTGGAAAAAAAATGCCATTATCGACAATGACAAGGGGATATTTTTATCAAATCATTCATTGGTAACAGAATAATGCATTGATTGAAATGAATATTTGTACAACATCTTACCCAACTTATTTATGAAAAACAAATTATGAGGACATTGCTGATAATTCTCAATGTCTCACCCTGCAGTCTCCAACACATGAACTGCGGACGACATTACTTTAGCTTTTCCTGCGAAGAATAGTGGTCTTAATCTGTCACACTCCCACTTATTTCCCTCCGCATTTTTCCAGGACAGTTGGCTTCCTGCATCGTGGTTCTCGGAATCGACTTGTGGTCAAATCGAAAACGTCAGCACAAAAACAATAGCGATCATTAGAGAGAAAAATGTCTGAACATGGCAAAAACCTGCGTACATTTTATTCTGGGGATGAATAACACAGACATAAAGAACCACCATGTGGTTATTGATTCTCCTCCCGCCCTTTTATTAATAAGGCACCTGAGGGCTGTAATATCAGAAGCGACTTAATTGATAACAAGATCTCAATTGAAAAATAAAAAGTGTCTCAAAGCTGTGAAGCAGGAATAATTGGTTCAAAAGTGAAAGCATTTTTATTTATGTCTGATGACTCAAGTTCAAATAATGCAATTCCCTGAAAGAACCTTTGTATGGTCTCAAGAGACCCTCTCGGATCTCCATAACTGCCTGGTTGTGTTGTCTTTACACAAACAAAAAGAGTCCATGCTCTAAAAATGTCACCAGTGTTCATCCAATCAGATGTTCTCATAGAGTAACATCCCACTGAAGATGGTCAAAGGTTCTGATGAGTATGCCAGCTTGCCTGTGACCAGGTCGATACAGACCGTATCCCCCGCCTCCATAGGCAGGATGATGTTAAAAACTGCCAGAGCTCCAGGGATGTGTTTTGCTTCCGCCATTGGCTTTTCAAGGCCTTCAGGCTGATATCCTGCTGAGTCTACTCGAGCCACACCAGTGTTGGATTTGGACAATACTGCCTCAATCTTCACATTCTTATGGCCGGTTAGGATTCCACTGAAAAAGTACCTCCCTCTCACTGGAGCTGTGAAATAACCTGCGGGACAAAACAAAAATGATATCCAAAAAGATTTTTTAAATCTAAAAGCATTTTCATTTTGTTATTTGGGTTGACTTTAGATGTTCCACCGTAGTGGAGTCACCTTCAAAATGAAACGATTCAAACCTGTTCTGGGGTTATAGACGTTCTTTTCATTGACAAATATTTCGTTGAACACGATGGTTCCGACACCTCTCATCGGCCTGGTGAGCGCCACGGAGAACGAAAGTCGTGGTACATGGGCATCAGACCCTGCAAGACCTGGTGTTGGGCAAAGAGTCAGGAAGCTGGAGTTAAAACAGATGAAACGGTAACGGGAGCTTTCATGTGATGTTTACTTAGAACGACACGGACCCTGTTCACCTCTGAGACCTGGAAAATGAGATGAAAAACAAAAACAGCGGGTTACTATTTCAGGTTCCGATTAAGTCAAACGATTTAACAGTTATTGTCTGCATAGTCTACTGCACGAAGAATTTTGTTATCTACCTGGGGGTCCAACTGGTCCTTGTTTGCCCTGTTCACCCTGAGACCCCACCTTTCCTTGGGGTCCCACAACTCCCTGGGGTCCAGGCTGCCCTCGCTCACCTTTGGGGCCCGGTAGACCAGGTGGACCTAGGGCGGAGGAGCAAGTAGGCTGTTTGGTGTTGATGGTCACCATGGAGAACCTTCAAATTGCTAACATTTAGTGTAATAATCAGTAAACATCCCTTGCAAATAATGATTGCTACCAACATAGCAATTCATGCTACCAATGTAGCAACTGTAGCTAACATCTACACTTCTATTGCTAGCTTAGTATTGCTAGCGCTGCTTATTTGTTGAAGCAGGATATGCATTCTGGGGGGACCTTATCACAAATATGCACTTTCGCATACCATTTTGAATCGCCCGTTAGTCAGGCGCCTCTTTGGCCAGAGAATCAAGGCGGGGAGGAAATAGTGAAGTGAGGCTACATTCAAATCTTGCTAACAGTTTTAAGATCACAAACACCCACTTGAAGTGAAGGAAGACAAATCCTCCTCTGAGCATCTTTACTGATAAACGATGGCTCCAGGGAGATTTTTGAAACTTCTGTATGTAAAGAGAACTGAGCTTTGACCTGATGGGCTTAAGTAGTTCACCCTGATGTTTACTAAACTCCTATTTAACACACTGCAGACTTTATAGCCTCTTAAGTGAATGCTTGACAGGCCAGATTCTTTCTTTGGTCTATTTTTTTTTTTTTTTTACATTCTCTGACTGCCTCCCATTAACCAGGCTTTATATCTTATCCAAATGTCAGATCCCATGCTCCACATCTTTCAAGTCTTACCCATGAAATCCTGTCGTATGAAATCATGAAACTCCTTAGCCAGATCTAGCAGAGATGAGTTCAACCTGTGGATTTTGGAGTGGACCTTCTCGAGCTGGACATTCTGGATATTGTCAATTACATGTCCTTGAGATGTGACTGTTACATTAAGTCCATTGACACAGCTCCACAATCCAGACACATGTTGGTTCAAGCCCTCCTTAATCCTCTGCAAACTATCCGAAAAAGAATCGAAGCGTCCGCATAGTCCTTCAAGTTTGGCAAGACGGTGTTCTAGGCCGTCGCTTGCCCGTCGACACTCCCCGACTTCCGTCACATAGTTACTCCTGATCACTTCGATGTCTTTTCCAAAGTTGCCGAATCGAATGCTTGAGTCATCCTCATGCTTGGCCAGAATATTCTTCAAATTGTCCACCTTTAACAGAGAACAGACATACTAAGAGTGTTGCTTCTGGATGATACATAGTCCATTATTTGATGATGCCTTCGAGACGATTATCAAAGCCAAAACAACTGTTACAGTCCATAAAGAAAAGGCAAGTTTCAGTCCATACTCTTCAATTAAAAAACACATAAAACATCCTTGCAGCACTGACACTTTAGCCATAAATGGTAGCCATGTGGTCCATTCTCAAAGGCTATTTAAAGTTTAATAAAACAGTGGTTCATCACGAGAATGATTTAGGTCTTACAGTAGAAATTATGACTCAGCAATACTTTGCCAGTCCATAAATTTTAGTCCAAACTTACCGTATTTTCCGCACTATAAGGCGCACCTAAAAATCTCCAATTTTCTCAAAAGTCGACAGTGCGCCTTATAATCAGGTGCGCCTTATATATGGACCAATCTTGAGCCACTACAGCAGGCGTGTCCAAAGTCCGGCCCGTGGGCCAAATGTATATATCTTATATATGGACAAAGTTCTAAAATAGGCCTTTCATTGAAGATGCGCCTTATAATCCAGTGCGCCTTATATATGGACAAAGTTTTAAAATGGGCCATTCATTGAAGGTGCGCCTTATAGTGTGGTGCGCCTTATAGTGCGGAAAATACGGTAAGTAACGACAGATTGTTTTAATGCTTTGAATTGGTCCTTGGCATTAACTTAAATTATATTTTGATGCTGTAATAATAGTCAAGTATAGTCAAACTGTCAGTTTATTACCAATTCATACCTCTGAATCGATCCTGTCGTTAGTGTCCGTCAGATCATCTAGCGTGTACCCATGCATCCGTATGCTCGTATCCATGTTCTTCAGGGTGTCATTAATGGAGTGGAATGTGTCCATGACCTTAGATAGCTCCCCTTGGATGGACTTCAGATCCCCTCCTAATCTTCCATTGTGGTCAGTGTGACCGTCTAAGCGATTCCTCACATCATTGATGTTGATTTGACACTGTTCACTGCTCTTCTCCACTTCATCTCTGAGTCGCCCTACTTCTTCTTGGAGGTTTGAGCACACCTGAGAGCACATCGTTTCTCCCGAATCCACTTTCCTGCGTAGATCGTTCAGTTCTGTCTGACATGTGTTGAGGCCCGTTTTGGTGGAGTTGGCCAGTAAACGTAAATCTTCTTCCACGCTGCTGCAAACAAAACAGTCTTCCCAATCCTGGCTGAGTGTTTCAACTTGCGTGACTATCTTGTTGAAGTTCGCACCATCCTTGCCTGTCACGGCAATGATCTTTTTGACATCATCTGTTAGATTAATAATCTTGTCTGCCAGTGAGTCACCTGACACAGACAAATCATTTAATCTGGTGTTGAATTTCTGGATTTCCCCTTGGTTAGCCACAACTCTCCATTCTAAGGTTTTTACAGTGTCTTCAGTTTTATGATCTTTTCCGTTGCGCCCACAAGTGTCATTGCACATTTTTTTCGTTTCTGTTAAACTTCTGTCCAGGAATGTTGTGACATTCTCGATCTGGCTTAAACGCCGACTGTGGTCAGTTACGGTGTCTCCAAGAACGGCCACATCAAGCTCTAGTTTCCCGATTTTGAAGCTATGATCATCCAGCTGAGTTAGGACCATGTTCCGGAGCTGCGTGACATCTCTTTGGACACTGTCCTTTAGATTATTATTGGTGTTAGTACACCTTTGTTCTGTTTTTCTCACGGTGTTGTTCACCCTCTTCTCTAACTCTCTCAGTCTGACATTCATCCTGTCTTCTGTCACCTTTCCCTTTCCTCCTACACTTCCAGACAACTCCTTATCCAGTCGCCCTTTAATGGTGTCGCACTTGCTGGAAGTGGAGGTGACGTGGACATCTAGATCTGTCAATCTCTTCTCCAGCTGAGTGACCGTGCTGCAGCACGTCTGGGACTGTTCAGCCTCACTTTTAACAATTTGAAGGTTCTGTCGGAATTGTTGGTTCATGGAATTGATCAACTTCTCCAGGGATCGAATTCTTTCTCTGTCTTGTTCTTGCTGCTTTTTCAGATCTTCTACACCAGCCTGAATACAAGAAAATAAGATGGCCTGTTATTTCTGTTGTCACTTTTTTTTTTTTTGCCTCTTTAGGGAATTCTGCTTCATGTCAAACTGTACAATATATAAAAAGAGCTAAGGGCAAGTAAGGGCAAGCTAACTGGTCTCACCAACATGGTTGACACAAGCAGCAAGCAGACAGCGGAACTATTCTAAAAATAGCTCACGAGTGATAAGACATTGTGGTTTCCTAGGAATGTTGTAGGAGGGATAATTTGAACATTTATATTCTGTACTTGCAAAGATTTATCCAAATAAATTGTTGATGACTCTGCCAGAATAAAGAATGGCCAACAGTGATTTATGTCACACATATGGGCTGTATAGTTTTCCACAGGAAACGGAATAATAGTAGAACTGTGCCAAGTTGAGTTGTTACAATGCATACATTGATATTATTCACTAAATTCTGTTTTTTTTTTTGGGTCGAATTGATTTTATTACCTCTAAAATTTGCGAGTGGCACTCACAGGCAATTAACAGGGCTTTCAGTGAAGAACCGTGAAAGGTGAATGAGGTCAAAAGTGACTCAATGTTTATGGAAAGGAAAATTATGGCTTTAAATGGCTTTTTGCAACCTCTGGGGAAAATGATAGCAGATCTTGATAACACTTCGAAACATTACTTAACCAGAACAAGTACTAGTACTGCAGCAGAGAGGCACCTGGATCAATAAGCAGATTCTAAAAAAAAAACATCTGATGTTAATCTGATCCGGGCATTTATTTATGTTGAGTACATCAGGCTTCACCTGGCAGGCAGAGCAGGACAGAGTCACCCTTCTCTCCAGCTCTGTCAGGATTTGTTCCTTGAGTGTGTTCAGCTGGTTCCCCCGAAGTCCTCCTCCGACGGCAGTTCCATCCAGGTCGTTTCCCCCTCCGTTCTCTAAGTGGTGGTTGATGTTAAGCAGGGTCTGATCATGGACCTGACCAAACATAGCAAATCAACAAGTTTATGCTTGCATTAAATATTGTGTGTCCTCTGCCCCCCCAAAAAAAAGCTTTGACACAATTTCAGACAACTTGATAATGACATCTATAAAGCTGAAGTATATGGTGGAGTTTAAAGGCAGTTCAATTTTCTAGACTTTTAAATTATTATTTTTTTTTTTTTACCTGTGTCCTATTATACAGATGGTCCAGCTTCGTGTTGATGTTGTTGATCGTTTCCTTCATGTGCGGTTGGGCAGAATCGGCTGGCACAATCGCTCCGTTTAGAACTGAACTATACAGGACAAAAGTTGACGTTACTTCCCTTTACACCAGGGGTGTACATTTTTTTTTCCGTTGGCCGCATTGTAGTCATAGCTTCTTTCGGAGGGCCATTAAGACTGTCAACCCAAATAAATGTATGAGCACCTCATATTATATACAGTAAAAGCTACAAAACAAACTGACAAATAACTCGTTTTCAAATCAGACGAGTAAAAACTGGTAAAATATTTAAAAAATTATATTAAAAGTGAAGACAATTTGCAATTCTAGTAATGACGCACGAATTTCATGCACAATTTGTCTTCGCGGGCCACATAAAACGATGTGGCGGGCCGGATCTCGCCCCCAGGCCTTGAGTTTGACACGTGCTTTACATGAATGAAATAGATTTAAAAAAACACATTCACATACAATTTCTTGTTTAGATCATTAATGGAGGTCTGTAGGTTGTGAAGGTCTCTGCTAAAGCCATTGATTGTTCCTTCCAGCTGTTTGACTTTTTCACTGTCACCTGGGTACAAAGAAAACGTAAACCAGATATTTGAAGTCTGATTACATCTTACGCAAAACAAAGTTTGTAACATCATGCTGGGCCAGGACGTAATTTTGAACTTGAGATTGTGTGGTTTTGGCTGCGTACAAATGTTGTTTGGCTATGTGTGATGGTTTCCAGTGGTTTTGATAATAGGCCAGAGGAAATGGAAAGTATTTCATCATGTCTATACAAAACAAAGGGGTACGTCATAAACCACAGCATTAAAGTACTTGATTACTGATTATTATAGGACAGTGAACCCTTGCTATCCATCCATCCCTTCCTATCCAAATAATTTTATATTTTTGCTGTGATTTATTCTGATGACTGATTTTACACAAGTGTGACATCATGCAGCTCATTACCATTTCCACTCTGTCCGCCGCCTTGTGTGTGGCCTGTCTGTGTGACATGAGGTCGCCCGCCGTTGCCTGGCCCCTCGTGACAGTCCTCCCCCGAGTATCCATGGCAACATTTCCACTCCATTTCTGTCACCATTTTATAAGCCACCTTGTACCTTGGCCTCCTGTATGTCCGGTACCTGAGAAAAAAATTCGAAACTTTAATATTGTTGCAAATGTGGTTTAAAGGGAGAGAGGAAAAATAGATTATATGTTCCACCTGGAGTTAAGTCATGGTATTCTGATTAATATTAGATTTGTGGAGGAAGATTTGACATTATCTGGCCGTATTTGGCCCCGGGCCTTAAGTTTGACACCTATGCATTAGAGTGATTGGACATTAAAGGAAAAAAACATCAGCAATCCATTTGGAACTTTAAAAGGATGACATCACTTTTAACGATGAAATCATCCTATCGCTCACCTTTTGTTTTTCCCGATCCCTTCTTCGGGGAACCGATAAGTGTTTGGGTTGAGCTCACTCCACCCATATGAGCTCCACGTTTGAATAAGTTGAACTATGACTACTGTTCCGCATCATTAAACCAGACTGAATAATAAAAATAGCCACGGTTATTTTGGCGCAGAACAGTTCTGCGTTGTTCATAAAGATAACAGGTGGCACTGTTCCGAGTTGTAAACATTGCCTGCTATTCCTGTTCTACTCTCCAAAAAAATCCGCTATATTTAGCCACTACTAAAACTCAACGTCTTGAGTAAGTCGAATGCTTATCTTGGCAAGTTCTCCCCCTCATTAATGTGTCGTTCCAATTTGTGATTGAGGGTCATACATGTTTAAATAACCAGAGGTCATAATGAGCCCAGATTTGGACAGAAGTCACAAAAAAGATTTATGGCACATTAACAATCCTTCACTTTAATTGTTTAGCAGGTTGCTCCATTTTTAAAACCTCTTCATAGGCGGCACTCAATGCATAGCACTTTGGAAAAGAGCTTCATCTTCCAACTCTCTGCACCAAGAGCGTGAGAAAAAAGCAGACGCTGTGCTCTCAGAGGAAATATAAAAAAGAGCTCGAAAGGTGGCGGGTGGAAGAACAATTACGAAACGAATAAGTTAGCAAGATTGTTTTTCAGTGTGCTAGACGAGATGGTGATGGCCGAATGGATGAAGCTCCATTCTTGCCATAGCTCAGGGTTAGGCAGATGATTTAGGCAGGCACAAAGATCAACTTACGAAGCCAGTCTCCATAGCAACGTGGTTATTACTTTAATAGAACAAAAACATCAGGAGAGTTTGCTGAATGTTGTCTCAATGTCTAACATCCGTATTTGGAGAATATCATCAAATCCATCCCATCTATAGTCAATTTGTTCCCTCGACTGAGGTCACCGGATATTCCCTGGTCAACCCGGCTTTTGAATACAGCACTTCATCAGTGAAATCAAACCCTTGTGGTATGAGCATGCACATTTTGGCAACATACCAGGATAACCACAAGCGAGCACCTCTCTAACCAGACGTTCTTGAAAGATGGCTCGGGAATAAAACAACGCTGAGTGAAATGAGTATCCTCAGACAGGAAGAGAGATGGAGCCAATAGACAAAATACAAGCCAGTGCAATAAAATCCAGGAAGTTAATGAGGAGATAGATAGTTGTTTGAGTGTGCGGAGAATACAGCGGAACACCCTTAAAGTCACACAAGTTGGAATTTTCAGGAAAAATGAGACTCTAAAGCAAACATTCCATTCACGCCGAAAGGTGAATGTCAAAAATTCTCCCATTAAAGCTTAAAATCCGGACATTTTTTTTCAAAGTTTACTTATCAGACAACTGAACAAAATATTTCTTATTTTCTATGTGTTCAAATCCTACTTTTAACAATTTTGTCCCTGGAAAAGACAATTTCTTGGTCTTAAGATGAATTCCAATGGGAGGAAATTGTAGTCATAGTTTCTCTCGGAGGGCCATTATGACTGTCAACGCCTTATATTATTTACAGTATAGGCTACACGGCAAATTGATGAATAACTAGTTTTGAAATCAGAGACTACTAGTCTAAACTGTTCAAATTGTTTAAAAAGATGAATAGTACCGTAATTTCTGGACTATAAGGCGCACCTAAAAACCTAAAATTTTCTCAAAAGCCGACAGTGCGCCTTATAGTCCGGTGCGCCTGATATATGGACCAAATTTCTAAATTTAAACTGGCCCGAAGCATTGTGTCATGAAATCAATCATAAGTGGCCCGCTGAAGACTATGAATCATGAATCAAAAAGACTATGGCTCATTATTTTGTGATTATAAAGTCATTTGTTGCATCTGAAGTTGAAATAAAAAAGATAAAATGGAGAATGATTTGATTTGGATTAAAAATCTGACGTGATGCATTAATGGTGCGTCTTATAGTCCGGTGCGCCTTATATAAGGACAAAGTTTTAAAATGGGCCATTCATTGAAGGTGCGCCTTATAGTCCGGTGCGCCTTATAGTCCGTAATATACGGTAATAAACATTGCTAGCTATATTTCTAGTTTCAAAAAGTGAAGACACTTTATAATTTTAGTAATGACACAAAGTCAATTCAAAATTTGTCTTCATGGGCCACATAAAATGATGTGGCAGGCCGTATCTGGCCCCCGGGCCTTGAGTTTGACTTCTATGCTGTAATGGATGACTTGTTTGACTTTAAAGGTACCACAGTGTGTGCATGAGTGCGTTTGTGTGTTTGTGTGTATGAGTAATAGGTACTCACGCCACTCGAGGACACTGGCCCCAGGTACAGCGTTGGTAGTCTGGTTTGATATATGTCTCCACGCCGTCCTCCATCACACAGCTAACAGTGCGGGTCACCACATAAGCACACCAGTTCCTGTGATGTCACACACATAAACACACACACACACACAGGCTGAAGGAAATGACAAATGATGAGTGGCCCTAGTTACCGTAAACGCAGTCAGACCCGATGACAAGGCAAATGGTTGTTTTCTAACAAAACAAGAATAAATTGAGATCAAATCTCAACCGTGATTATAATTTTGTACATTCAAGTCGACAACTCGTGAAAATACCAGATCATATCACGATAACATCACTAATTTAACAATGGATTCCATTCTTCAGCAGACACAGACGCAGAAGGGAACTTTGAGAATATTTTGGCTTCAGATGTGACTGGATTGGTTACATTCATTTCGCAACTTGCACTTGGTGTCACTTACTATTTATTCTTGTTGTATCAAATTTTCATTTCACTCTCCTCCAACTACGGCGTTCTGAGCCAGCAATCTGCCACCTTGATTCTGGAATAATCAACCTTTGTCGCCCACCTCAAACACAGCTGCCGCTCAACTTTGTTATCATGTTCCATGGTTGGATTCTCGCTGTGTTTTTTGGACTTTCTTAGAGAGGGGGAAATTTCTCCATCAGAAGATGAAATGGAACACAGACGAATGGAATAGGGAACATCTCAAATAAGACAGCTGTAATAAATCTCAAGTCTGGTCCCTCTGTAGTTCCACTGTGTTTTGGTCGTTGTGATTCAGTGAGCTGCCTCTGGCAATGTATTACCCCGTATTACGGGCGCAGAAGCTCAGAGGCAGAAGATAAGCATCAAATTTGCACCGTTATCCTGCTTGATGGAGAACAGACACTGACGTTCATATAAATAATCATCTTTCCTTTCTTATTTTACAGATACATGTCCATATGTATATATAAACAGTCATGCAACTTTCTCCATCTTTGGAGCGTTGCACTGTTTTTGCTGAGATTTATTTTTCCATCCTTCCATCAAGACCCTTTAGAGCGACCAAATTCATAAGAGGAGCATTTATTTGTAGGACGGTGATGAGTGAATGCATTAAACTGGTGTGTCTGGCTTTGTGCATGTGTGTGTTTGTGTCCTAGAAGAAAAGTTTGTTTACGTGCACCCATGCAACTGTTTGCTGCTTAACACCTTTGGCAGAGTGAGGTCAAGCATTCCGTACAGTAATCCACGAAAGCAACTTTAATGCAAAAAAGCTGGGAAGGAAAATCTGTCTGATGAAAGTCCTTGCAAAAATCTTGGCGTCTATTCCGTAAGTGTAAAAAAGGAAAGTGGAAAGGCGGGGAGGACCAGCAAGGCCATTTTTGCTGGCCTTAAGTATCACAAGTACTGCCAAGCTACATTTGCAGGTAAAACCTAAAAGTTTTGCATTTGCTCCATAAAATTGCCATAATTTATTTCAAACAATCAATTCTCTTTATTTTGTAACGTTACTCTTGGCTGTCAAGATTAATCGACAACAAATCGATTATCAAATTAATCGCCTTGTATTTTAATAATCAAGTAATCGTTTACCATTTCTTAACTAGAGATTGTTCAAAGCCTCTGTTTTCAGGCTTTCTAAACTAATGATTATTTTATTTCTCTAGTCCTTCATGAAAGCAGAATGATTTATCTTTTGTATTAATCAAAATAAGACACTTGCAATAATCTGCTTTTAATTTGGAAAATAATGACCAGCAATAATCTGCTTTTATTTTGGAAAACAATGATCATCAAATCCTTCCTGTGTGATATTGCTTAGCTGTTGTTTAGTTTTGTTAATGACGAAATATTACCAAATACTCAAAAATAATTGGTTAATAAACAGCAATTGGGGAAAAAAATGCAAATTGTATCCGATTAATCAACAGACGAATCAATTCTGAAAAAATTTAATCGTGACAGTCCTAATCTCATCAGAGTCATGCATCTCCAAGTTCTGAAACAATAATTGTTGATTTCGACCAACAAAACTCACAGTCTGAAGAATCATTCTTTTAATTGGACAGTGAGAATATTTATACCTTCCATTAAAAAGTCTCGTCTCCTTTTATGCATTCAAACAGCTCGATTGCGATCTGCGAAATGTCTCTCAGGCAGACATCTTTTTTATATTCACAGGGTCGTAATTCAGCATGTGTCGAACAATTGCACCTGTTTGAGCATCTATAAAATCCACCTAGCTTGTTAAACAGCAGCCCGGCAATTTGACTGAGCACACAGTCCGACAAATCAACCCACACATAGCAGTCTCTCGTTTTTGCACGAAGAATTGTGGATAAAACCGAAATATTTAGCGACAACAGAAACACTGAAGGCAAGTGGGAGCGTAAATGAAATGGAAAAAAAAAAAACGGGAATGAGGCTTAATACTTAAACAAAGAAACCCCTAAGCGGTCCCTTTTGTTGTGAGATCTTTCATTTGCCTTCAAGGAACGGCTTTGGAAAGCAACTTCAATGAGCTCCTTGGGACCCTTGTGCCTCTATGGTTGAACTCTGACCTCAGGTCAAGCATCCCTCCAGTGTGTTGTAAAGGTATATTCCTATACACACAGACATATACTCTTGAATGGACTCACTCATGCTTGAGCGATTGCATACGGGCGAACATAAAGGCAGAACACACATTCTTCCGATGTGACTGCGGTTCAAGAGTGCACAAACACACACACACACGCACCATTCTCTGTTTGGACTTGTTCCAAACGATAGGGACAGCGTGACTGAGTAAACCTTTCTTCGATTGTTTAGCCTGGCGGTCACTAAGATATACAGAGACGATCTATGATACCGTCATTTGCTTTAGCATTGTCCACGCACGTATTGGGACATCTGTGACTTTAACTTTTAACCATTTATGGAAAAACATGCTTATAAATGATAGTTTTGTTTGGGATGGTTCACTTTTTTGCAGAGGTGGGGGATACAAGTCATATGACTTGGACTTGAGTCAACTGGACTCACTGATTTGATGACTTCTGACTATTTGGTAAGGTAGTTTGAAATTAATATTATCGTGCTGGGCCAATAGTCAGGTTGTCAAGTTTGTGAATTTAGCAGATGAGCTATGCTGAACATTAGTATTAATAAGTACATGGGATTTTAGATTTAAAAATAACAGGTCAAACTTATAGCGCAGGTGGTGTAACGTGACTTTGGTAAAGTAACTTGGGATTTGCTTGAAGGTTATGACTTGAGTCTTTTGTGACTTACTTTCATGCAACGTAAAGATAATCCAAACAACAACCCATATTGGAGTGATTGCTGGAAGCTTCGCTAATTCATTTACAATAGATGGATGCTTTTCCCACAGTCGTACTCTCACACATAAGTGGATTTAGTTAACTGACCTAATTTGCACAAAATCAAAGAGACTAAATTTGGATACTTTCCAAGGTTTGGCCAAGAACAGGAAAATCCTATTAGACTAAATTGCCTGGTAACATTGCGGTACCTCTTGGTATGCTGTCCCTCTTGTCCAGTGGTCAGTAAAATTGCACAAAAGATTACACCGCGGTTTTTATAGGTTTCCGATTCCACACCTCTAGAATCAATCCACATCCAGTTCAAGAACTGTGTCAAATTGTCAATCAGCATGCAAAATCCATACAGATTATTACTGTTGATTATTGTCAGCTCCTTACTGGCCTCTAGTGGTACTCTAGTCTACAAATCAACCAGCTCCATCCACACACTTCATCACCGTGACACTGACAAGAAGATGTCCTGTCCGACGCCTGCTGGACGTCTTCACTTGATTCAAGCACCTACTAGACACATCTGTCCAAACACATCTTTTGAGTTCAAACAGATGTCAGCGGGTCAACCTACATTAGATTCTTCTCATCTCAGCCATGCAGATCCCCCTCATAGCCTACTGGTTTCATGAAGAGGGGGCTGGCTCGTCTTTTCTGTGTCTCCTCCTTTCTTTTAGAACTTTATTAACGTCATGCCTACTTGTCTTCTACTAAATATTTTCCCAGACATTCTCCTCGCTTTTTTCCAGTCTTCCTTTGGTCCTATCATCCCCCCCCCCCCCCCCCCCCCCCCCCCGGTTCTGCTTGGACTTCTATATTCTGACTCACTCAGAATCAATGTTTATTTCGGCTTTGCTCATCTCTCAGACGTCTATTTTCGAGCTTTAGTTCCTTGGCTGTATGCTAAACACAAACCACAGAAATGTAGTCTTTTCCAGATCTGATTTGGTTGATTTGAACTTTTCCTCCTGAAATACGATAACAGTTCAGATATTTTGCATCGTGACCGCAATTGGAATTCATCACAAAAGGATCTCCAATGCATATGTTTTTACAATCATAAAATTAGAATTGGGCACTTGTCAACATTTTCTTGTCTTGCATGATTGATTGTGGAAAAGGAATCACAATGTTGTTTTTGTTACTCTCAGTGAGCTAATGTGTTCTATGATATATTTATCCCAACTGCTATTCTTTAAATGCCACTGTCACCCAAAGAAGAATAATGCTGTCCAACGTTAAGACTCACAGTGTGAGCTTAGTGGCACTGGTGTCAGCTTCCCTTTCCATACTCCAGGGGTGTCAAACTCATTTTATTCACGGGCCGCATTGGAGACCTAGCTTCTTTCGGAGGGCCATTATGACTGTCAACCCAAATAAATGTATGAGCACCTCATATTATATCCAGTAAAAGCGACAAAACAAACCGACGAATAACTCGTTTTCAAATCAGAGGAGTAAAAACTGGTCAAATATAAAAAAAAATAAAAAAAAGTGAAGACAATTTGCAATTCTAGTAATGAAACACGAATTTGATGCACAATGTGTCTTCGCGGGCCATATAAAATAATGTGGCGGGCCGTATCTGACCCCCGGGCCTTGAGTTTGACACCTGTGCCATACTCCATCTCCATTTTTTTCTCATTACATCCCAAACATTTTACTCACCCTTTTTAGATCAATCCACACAGATTACTGCGTACACTCAAAATCAAAACACCAATGCAAATTCGAGTCACAAATACCTAAAATACATATTTTGAAATTACGAAAGGAACCTCGAAGAGACCAGAAAGCCGACTAGCATCACTCAATGAGTCAAAACAGAAGCAGTTGACTCCTGTGATGTTGAGAAAGAAATAGAAGCTCATATTGCACACACACACACACACACACACACACAACACACACATACTAAGTGCAAACATATGGAAAGCATGAACACAGCTGTATGCCACATGTAACTCTGTAAACTGTCAGTCTTTTCGTTGTGGTTCATATATACATTTTGTATGCACACATACATACTTAAAGTGCAGCACAATTCTTGATTGCTTCCGCTAAAACCAATCAAGCCATTCATTCCATTTACAGACAAACACACAACAGGCTCACGTCAGTCCCAAAACTTTACGTCCCCACACAGAGCTAATAACTTACTACTGGGCAAAAAGCATACGAGAGAGCTTAATGACATGCAACAAGCGGGGGGATGTGGTAGCCATTAGAAAATTGTAATGATTCTTGTGAAATTTCAACTGCAACTTTTGAGATAAACATTGACTGAGCTGTTAGGAATCCAAACTCTATTTGTGAACCCCAAATGTTCGCAAACAGAAACAAACCCGTTCTTGAACAGTTCCCACTCACCCATACTAGTCGGTTTCTGTGGCGGGACTTTCCAAATATACAAAGTCGGTTCAACACGCGCGAAATATAAGCTAACCACAGTTAACTGTCAGGACTCTATTTTCATGATCAGCATGAATCCATGTAGCACGCAACATAAATCTGCAGAGGCGCTAGAGCGGGTGTTGGCGATTTTGTAGATGCATGCAAGTTAAAAAAAAGGGTGGTTTGCGCCATTGTGGGTGTAAACATTGGCTAGAAGTCTAAGTGGCTCTTCTCATTCTGTTTCCATCCATCCATCCATCCATCCATCCATCCATCCATCCATCCATCCATCCATCCATCCATCCATCCATCCATCCATCCATCCATCCATCCATCCATCCATCCATCCATCCACTGCACACTCCAGCTCATATAATCCATGTTTGAATTTCACCTTTCACCTCTTTTGTGGCGTTTCATGTGCCTGCATGGATTCACTCTTGGTCCTCAATCAAAAAAAAGTAAATACATCAATTTGAAGTCTACTCTCCAGACCCCTGTCACATCAACCGGATAAGCGGTATAGAAAATTGATGATGTATTCATCAGCCCTGAGGATGAGTGATATAGTGATCCGTCTCGCTTTTTACCTTAAGTCAGCAGGGTCAGACTCCAGCTTGCCCATAGTCCTGAACAGGATAAGCAACATTCACAATGGAGGGCAGATGGATGAATGGATGAATATTTCCTGAGAAACTCACCTAGTCTGGTGAGTTTTAAGTCTATGAACTCATTTATACTCTACACAACTTTATATCTAGAGCACAATCACAGCTATAACAAACAATAATAATAAAAATAATAGTGATGATAGATATACAAAAACTCATAGGCAGCAGGGTGGATGACTTGTTAACACATCTGTCCCAGTGCAGAGGCAGTAGGTTCAAATCCGGTCTAGATTTTGCATGTTCTTCCCGTGCCGGTGCAGGTGTTCTCTGGGTACTCCCACATTCCAAAAAACATGCATGATAGGCAAATTGAAGACTCTAAATTGTCCTTAGGTGTGAATGTAAGTGCGAATAGATTCTTCTCTACCGTATTTTCCGCACTATAAGGCGCACCTAAAAACCTCCAATTTTCTCAAAAGCCGACAGTGCGCCTTATAATCCAGTGCGCCTTATATATGGACCAATATGGATTCGTGGATGAGGACTAACTTATTAAAGTAAGCTTTACGTGTTTATTTTGTGTGTTGTGTGATATTAACGTTTGAGCAACGTTGAGTTATTGATATATTGTTATTGTTTTCACTTTTTTGAGTGTTACCATATTGTGATTGCATTAACGTTTAAGCAACGTTATTTATTCTATGCGCCTTATAATCCGGTGCGCCTTATATATGCACAAAGTTTTAAAATTGAAGGTGCGTTTTATAATCCGGTGCGCCTTATAGTGCGGAAACTATGGTAATTGAGATATATAAGTGCTCTGTTGTTATTGGCATTTATAATTCAAGAGTTTTAGCCTCTCAAGTGGCACACATCGTGTGAAGCTGATGAGAGAGGAGCAAGCTTGAAATCTCCAATGACAATATGAGGGCGCCAGTATGGCTGGGAAATTGAAATTGTAATCTCACAATCGCAGCGTGAATAATGACACTCACGTTTACTGCAAGCCAAGTATGAAAGTAAACAAGCGAGGCAACTGCAGTTTTGTAACAGCTGATAGTTTGTGCAGTCACTCTAACAAAGGGGTCACTAATGTGACGCTGGCGGTCCCACAAAAAACACATAAGTAGCCCAAGTGCCTGTTCTAAAATTAGCACACCAGTAATAAAATGGATCATTTAATAATTAAGGTTTTATTAGCACAGTCAGAAAGATAAATTGAATAATATTATTGTTACTATATTTTAAATAGCGCAGTGATTCCCAACCACAATGCCACAGCTATGTCATGGGAAGGTTTATTTCATTGGTTCAAAAATAATTATTCATCTATTATAAAAAAAATCTTCCATGACAGTGATTTATAGTGAAAAAGAATTAAATGCCTCCACAAGATGGTAGAATAAAGAATTAACCTGGAGCCACCTGTTGCCATTGTAAAACAGAATAGCTGTGTGAGTTCAACTTAACAGGTTGCAATTCAACTTTCAAATTTGTTAATAAATTGAGACGAGATCATCATTATTTCTGTAATTTTCTATCCAAACTTCTCGTGAAAATTTTGTTTGGTAGTATGCTGTGCCTGAGATTTTTCAAATGTAAAATCGGGGCGCCTTAATTGGCTCACTGATAAATATTGATACAGCTTCACTTGAGGGACAAATGATTAGGAACACATCTAAAATAAATACCAATACAAAACTACATCAACATTTTAGTCATAATTTTAATGATAATCTCTATTAGAAATTTCTCATGATGATGATTATGACGATGATGATACACGAAATAGCGCAACTTCCCTCAAGTACAACTCAAAACTATTTTAGGGTACACACACATTTTGCATGAATCTGATCCTACCTGTGTCTACTCGCCGCCCTCTGGCCACTAAGGACCCCGGGCTCCGCGTATCCAAGACCCCAAGACGTCCGTGCCAAAGCGAGCGCGATCATGTAAAACAACGTCTCCATCCTTGAGTCCAGTGTAGCAGCCTGTCAGTCTCTCTTCCTTGTAAAGTTAATCCAACAAAAAAAAAAAAATCTCTGCTGTTATCCACAGCGGAATAACGTGATAAAATCAGAAGCGCTTCTGAAAACAGTGAAGTGCATTTTTTAAACTTCTAACTGCTGCTCAATAGGTAGGATTGTTAAAGTGTGGCGACTACTGCTCAGGCGCAGGGAAGCAAGAGGAAACTTTCGTGCGTCACTCTCTCTCTCTCTCTCTCTCGCTCTCTCTCTCTCTCTCGCTCTCTCTCTCTCTCCTTGGTCACGTGGGGTGTTTCACTGCAATCAGATTCTTATAGCAACATCACTTTCTATAAAATGGTGCCAAAACAACCCCCTCCCTCCATCAACAGAAAAATAATTTATGTTAAAAGCAAACACCAGGAGCACTGTACACGCAGTTCTACAAAATATTTGGCTATGTTTTAAACCCCTTGCATGCTCCTTGCCAGCTTCTCCAAGTCATTAAGCCTCACTCATTCACCACAACTGTTTTTATTGCAATTTATTTTCGTATACGTCGATGATTTTGACATTGGAGTGTTTTTCTTCCCACTACATTACGAACTAAGAAATTTCATTCAGTTGTAAATTTTTACTAGATATAAATTACATGGAGTTTATTTGCCTATACGTTTCAGTACATTGATATCGGGAAGTAGATGATAGTGTATTTTTTTATATTTTAAACTACCGCAGATAATATGGTATATGTCACATTTTTTTTACAGAAGCAATAAAAGTTTACAGCAGATTATTTCATTTAAAACACATAGCAATGGTTGTTATTAAATAGTTTTACCATCACAATACTCAATCACAGCCAAAATTATTTGGCGTATGTGTACATTTACTGCTATAAAAAACTTATGCTGACTCGGAGTAAGTGTCTGACTGAGGACTCTTAAAATGTGGCAACTATGATAAACTAATAAAATTAAATAAATTAATTAATAAAATGAACCATTAAAATTGAAGAAATTCATTGCCAACCAGGCCCAGACAGGACAAATTGTCATTAAAACCCCTTTTGGTGTTACCATTGTTTTTATTATTTACATTTTTTTTTTTTCTTGTTAAAAACTCATGTCCAGCCCATCACTACATAATATTCATAAATAATATTTTTGTCATTGAAAAATCTTTCAGTGATGATTTGGAATCTTAAGTTTGTTCTGCTCACTTTCATTGCTTATCTCAAATCTATTACTCATAAAAACTGTTTCCCTGCCTTTTGCACCGCATTTCAGTCTAAAAAAAGGAGGATGACACATGCACACATACACACATGCACGTAGTAGCACCTTCTTATCTTGCGGATAAGGAAGCTGTCTTCCGAGTGTGATTGATGCAGTTGTCCTTGCTGAAGCCGTGAGAGAGTTTGACTATCCCGTGGTTAACTCTTCATTTTATTCCACTATCCACCTCCTTACTTTCATTATCAGAGTCCAAATCTAATACATATTCTCGAAACAACTTCCTCAGTTCCCGTCATAAAATAAACCACATGGGACCATCTCCCACTGCTGTTTCCCATTCATCTACCACGTTCCAATTTACTACATAAATTACACAACCCTCACACTTACCGTATTTTCCGGACTATAAGGCACCTAAAAACCTAAAATTTTGTCAAAAGGTGTCTTATAGTCGGGTGCGCCTTATATATGG
Source organism: Syngnathus scovelli (assembly GCF_024217435.2). Classification (NCBI taxonomy): domain Eukaryota; kingdom Metazoa; phylum Chordata; class Actinopteri; order Syngnathiformes; family Syngnathidae; genus Syngnathus; species Syngnathus scovelli. Next base: position 7,508,345 of record NC_090866.1, on the reverse strand, counting down.
ACCAAATTCCTAAATTCAAACTGGCCCGAAGCATTGTGTCATGAAATCAATCATAAGTGGCCCGCTGAAGACTATGAAATCCTGAATCAAAAAGACTATGGATCATTATTTTGTGATTATAAAGTCATTTGTTGCGTCTGAAGTTGAAATAAAAAAGATAAAATGGAGAATGATTTGATTTGGATTAAAAAGCTGACATGATGCATTAATGGTGCGCCTTATAGTCCGGTGCGCCTTATATAAGGACAAAGTTTTAAAATGGGCCATTCATTGAAGGTGCGCCTTATAGTCCGGTGCGCCTTATAGTCCGGAAAATATGGTAGTTCATTTCCCTGAGAACTTTCTCTTCCACTCACGACGTTCTGCTTTCCTTTGCTTTGTCAGTAATCCATGCTTATTACATTTCTTCATAACTATCTGTTGTTTACTCTGAGTACTGTCGTGTAACCCGTTGCAAACTGCGTAACCTTCTGCGATTAAGGAGGAACGACCTGCTCAACCGTCCTCCCCGTCGACCCGCTAATGAGATCAGCTACTCTGTCACAGACACGGTGACTCCCCTCTCGGAGTTTTGCCAGGCTCACTGAGGAGGAGGAGGCCTTTTTACACAAACATGTAGCAGGTAGCCTGGGTGATGTAAAGCAGAACCAGTCGATTCTATAAATTGAACGGTGCGGAGATGTCAAACTCACCCGTCCGTTTGTCAGGTTGTTCTGTTCTATGCGAATAGAATCGAACTGGCGGCTGAAAACAAAACCTGCATTTCAAGGGCTCACATAAAATGGTGCTTTAGTATTCAGTAAATCCTGCCAGATATAAAATTGTCCAACCCAACTGAGATAATTCACCCAAGTTCAGAGTTAAAAAAATGGTTTGTTGTTCTTTTTAAAAAAAATATACACACAGATCGAGATAAAAAAATATATGACTCGTGTACAGATATGAACTTTAAGGCCTGCTAAGTCAAACATCATAAATTTGGTTAACAATATTTTTAGGGCCTTCAAAACTGACACGAGCAGAGCACTGACAAGAAAAATGGCAATTTGACCTCACTTGTTTGACAATCTTTGGTCACACGTTTACTAAAAGCTTTCGGACTGTCATAGAAGAATAATTCCTGAAGGTTTGAAGAACATTGTTTGACATTTATGACCTCCCGAGCACTTGCAAGAAAACTCTTGGAACCTGGGGCTGAATTCTATCTTGTATAAATAAAATAAATAAAAATAAAATAAAAAATAATTTCACAAATAGATTCCCCGCTACTCACTGCACTCAGTAGGTTTCTTTTTTTTTTTTTTTTTTGCACAATTGTGTGATCTGTTGGATGCTGGTGGCGCCAAAGTTCATTTGAAGTAACAAAAAAAAGAACTCGGATAAGGGCAGACAAAACAACAAAAACCTGAGACTCGGGAGGTGTCGGAGATGTTTGAAGATGAAGAGTAAAATCAGATGATCCAACAAGATTGTGCAGAAGACTAAATACTGTATATTTAAGAGACTAGTTAATATGGGGGCAATATTAAGCACACAAAAACAGGTGAAACTTCTAATCAGACATTCCCAAAAGAGTTTTGCAAAATAAAACTTAATGCAAAGTCATATAAAACATGTCTTGGCCATGCTAGCATCAAAATTATCGGCACACTTACACCTGCATTTACTTATTTGGTTGAACTTAGTCGAAGACAGCCAACTGTGATAACTATTGCAATGTTGTCTAATTCGTATTCTCGTCTTACTGTGTCTCAATTTCCTCAAATCTTTACACACATGGGCAATATTTACTTAAGAATGACATTTTTTCCGATAAGTAGTTTGTGCTTTTGGACTTGTCAACTACATAACATTCATTGGCTTGTGTTTCTGGACTCTTGACCAAAGCCCCTTGGGAAGATTAACATTCCTCTGGGAGGGGACCACTGTATCTGTGTGCTTATAAATAGGCGGATTATGCGATACACAATCAAATAGCAAGTCGCCATGCTGTCGCTACACAATATTTGTTGTTGACGGCTTTATTTATCTTTCCTCTTGAATTTTATCATACGACTATTGTTCCCATTGTACCCCATTCCTTTTTCAATCCACTCCCACCGTTTCCGCTGCAACCTTTATCTCGACCTTTTGTGTCTGAGTGTCGTGTTTGAGCGGCGCGTGTTTCCGATGCTTTGCATCTGCCATGTTGACATTCTTGTGAGGCCTGGCCCGCATTTCACATTTGCACAGGTCAGGCCGTTTTGTTTGCGTTAACTATTATGGGAGACCCCCAGTTGTTATTTCGCACTTTGGAGGAACTTTCAAAATGCCTATGCTAGTGTGGTATGCTGTGTTGTTCGAAAAAAAAAAAAAAGACTGCAAGCTCATGGGAGGTATCTTTGGTGTGTAGTTAAGCCAAGCTTCTGTCAAGGTTTTGGACTCATTTGACTGGTTCTTCTGAAGCTCGGCATACTTAGAAGACAACCTGCATTCATTAGTCTTTTTAGAATGTGTGTATATTTAGTGTTAAACAAACACAGATATCTTGTGTTTTCCTAGACTTAGCACACACAGGAGTCACTTATTGTGAAACTTATCTTGAAATCATCAAACGGAAAAAAAAAATGTCTGGCATAGAACAAACCCGAAGTAAAATGAGACGGTTTTATCGGAACCAGTGTTAATCGGCATAGGTCATAAAGTGGTTGTGTTAATTAAGAAACTGGGAGTACAACATTCTCAAATGGGTAGTATAAAGTCATTCTTGCTGTGACCCTCCGACAGAGTTCAATATCTTCGGTTATGAGAAACCATTATCTTTGAGCTTCAGCAATTTGCCTCTGTCTTGTCACTGGATATATTCGGGAAGCAGAAGGAATGTACAAAGCCCAAATACAGAAGTAAAAATGCACTCGAGCAAATGACAAAATGGTGCCAGTGGGTACTAGTTAGCCCCAATGACAACGTGAGTAGCCCATGACTCTTAAAATACTCACCAGTGATGGGACACTATGACTTACTAAGAAGAATTAACACAATGATATGCACAGTATTTATTTATTCATTTATTTATTTATTCATTCATTCATTCACATATTTACGTATTTATTTATTTATTTATTTATTTATTTATATTAAGTTATACTGTACATGATACGCATTTCTCCTGTACTAAATATTTTATATTTAGTTTACAAATAAATTACAGCAGATTGAGTTCAGTGAGGAATATATTTTTATTAAACTCATTTCAAAAGTCATTTTAATTAGTAAAGGTACTCCCTCCCTCCCTCCTTTACTCCCTCCCTCCCTCCCTCCTTTACTCCCTCCCTCCCTCCCTCCCTCACTCACTCACTCACTCACTCACTCACTCACTCACTCACTCACTCACTCACTCACTCACTCACTCACTCACTCACTCACTCACTCACTCACTCACTCACTCACTCACTCACTCACTAAAAGTTAGCAAAAACTTTAGTAGGAAAAGCTCCTTTGGGGACATTATGTCAGTATGGTTCTGATAATGCAATATTGATTTTTACACATTATTAAGATCTAAATAATAGAATGTGAAAAGCTCCAAAGGGCCCAACGGCTTGGAGCTAACCTTTCACTGCTGAGCAGGTATTGAGCTGCCTGCTGCTTCAACACTTCTTAAGACGTTATTGGCCGTCACCCAGAACAGTAAAGTTGCAGGCAATGAAAAGGTAAGAATGGGCAAATAAAACACTAAAGCACTGCGGGAAATGTCAGAGATCATTTCTGTGCATCCATTGCAAACAAGACCGCACATAAATATGAAACCAAAGCTACTTTAAAAACATTTTAGAGTCGGTTCTTTTACAGCTGAGAAGTTTGGCTAAAAGCATGCATGATCTGATAGCCTCAAAAACTAACATAGGCACACTTGTGTTTATTTCCCCAAGATAATGTCCCCCCTCCCTATCACACATGGAAATAAATAGACGGGCTCTTGCTATCTATTCTGCTGATGTCCCAGTGATGCGGGCGGGGCACAGGACAAAACAATTTCTCTATCATTATAGTCATTATCCTTATCAGCATAATTTTTTTTCCAAGAAATCATCCATTAGTACACTCCATTTTGTGTTTTGCGTTCTCCATGAATGATTTGAGACACCATGGAATGATTTTGTGTGCAAGCCACCGTCACATGCCAAGTTGAAAGCAATAAGCATTCTTCTCATTTTTTATTGTCGCTCCTTCCTGAGCCCTCTTTTGTTAATTGGACTTAGTGGCACTTAGTTTACAGCGAAAGACGTAAAACTGCTGTCGTCATCCAAGATGAAACCCGCCTCATGTGTGGGCTTTGTTTGAAGAGCTTGCGCCATATAAAGAAACCACGCGGGACTGGCAGCAGGAAGTTTATGGGGCAATGCACAAGCTTTCGCCACACAGAGATGTGCAGTAAAAGTGGAAAGCTATGCCCAGCAAAACTCGTGGCACCACTAAAACACGGTCACCAAAACTCTGTGTTATAATGACTCTGCATGAGACAGTGACAGTCAGTATTGTTTTTTTTTTTTTCAATGAGGCATGTAAATGAACCCGTACAGTGAGGAAACGTGATACAGAAAATTAATGAACTGTATGTTCTGAGAAAAATTCAGCTATAATATAATTTTTCATCAAAGCTGAGGTTGAGTACTTGATTTTTTTATGATTTTAATGTCTTTTTTATTATATCTCATTATGACTTCATTTTCTTCACTCATTGTTATTAATTGTGTGCATGCAAAAAAAAAAAAAAAAAAGTCATTAAAAGTAGACATGGAATTTTTCACAATTTGAAATAGTTCCCACGTGTCCTAGTTGGTCCAAATAGACAAAAAAAAACAGATTACAGCATCCTTATTATCACCTTTAATAAATAAAGCTGCATAATTTAGTGAGGGGTGGCTTTACCGAGTTATTGAAGAAATGTTCGGATTCTCTCCTAATTATGGTGCATAGATTTTTAGGCCATTATCAACTGCTTGTGAGGAACCTGTGACCTTGCTGCCTGAGGTCAAAGCAAGCGCTGAAAAGTGTTTGTTTTTACTATAATCAATAACATGCTTTAAGCTACAGCATTTTTATTTTTCTTATAATACATCGATAGCAGCCTGCTCATGTGTTGCCGCCTGATAATACAAATCTGCAGTTCCAATACCCATTTTGGTGGAAAAACATTGACACAGTTGTATCCAAATGTAATGTCAGGTAGGTCCATCTCCCCACAGGAAGTCATATGTTTCATGTTCCCAGCACCAACAACAGTAGCCTGGACTGGATTACTGCTTTTATTATGGCTGCCACTGCCAAAAAAAAGAAATTAAAAAAAAGAGTGAGATTCATTGTCACTAAATTGAGTTAATCCAGTAATCCCACTTTTATAAGCGATCCCAAAATTGACCTTTCTCCCTAGAAGGGAATGTCCAGAATTGAAAATTCAAAGTCTTCTTGTGCTTGACTGAATTCTGCTCAAGCTTGCCAATCACCAGCCTCCCCTCTTGCTGCCGTATAATCCTGGCAGGAGGGAGCAGCTTTAATGAGAGTTAAAAAAGCAACAGAGAAGAAAGACCTCCTTTGTGTGTGTGTTCTGCTTCTAATAAAAAAAAAAAAAGAGGCAAAGACAGAAGTATATTTGAATGTGCTGGGTGGAGGGAGGAGAGGACCGTCCCGGAAACCGCCAGCGGTGCCGCCCCGTGCTTGTAGCCGGACCATGATAGTGAAACTCCATCCAAAGGTAACACGGGCCTACCTAGAATCCCATGAGAAGCTACTGTAGACACGGCAGCGTGTTGGTTTCCAAACTCCGACAGGTTCTTGGATATGCCAAAACTTTACGGTGGAATTGTTAGGAATTCCATGTGTTTTGAAGCACGTTCTTTCCTTTAACGTTGATGGCGTCCCACACATGGCAGTGCACAAAGCCCAGCATTCATCTTTAGGTTCTTAACGCCCACTGCCCTGACTGCATGGAGAGCAGCAGCCAACATGACGGAGCACGACATAGGACTGATATTTCATGGAATGGAAACATAAGTCCTGAATGAACAGTGCTACCAACACACCTAGACAGTTTTTTAGCATCTGAAAGGTTAGTATTTGCAGACAACATGCTAGTGTTCGCAATTTGTCCCTCTCAATGGGGCTACAGAAGCAAAATGACCAATACAGTGACCCTCCGTTAGGGCATAATACAAGTGACAAACGTGTATGCACTGAGAGGAAAAACGGAAAAAAACTAAATAGGTTTTGCTTGATACAGTTCCTGATATTTTTTTTTAATAACAACTATTCTTAATTGTCACAAAAGTATGGAATCTTATTGTAGGATGATCTATTTCAGTTCTATCAATTTTATTTGCATGCAGCGTTAAATCTATATTTCACGGTTTTCTTGATAATAGTATTCAAGACTTAGAGAATATTTTATTTTAAAAAGTGTTGTAAATTGTACTTCCAATTCTTTTCTACAGGTGGCAGTGCTGTGTTTTACAAACTGATTAACAGTCAAATAACTGATGAAGAATAAACAGCCATGTTATTTGCATAATATATATACATGTATATATATTAATAATAAATATATATATATATATATATATATATTAATAATAAATATATATATATATATATATATATATATATATATATATATATATATATATATATATATATATATATATATATATATATATATATATAAATAAACTAATTATATAATATGTATGTATATATATATAATTTTATATTATTTATATAATCATTTATATACTATATATATAATTTTATTTTATTTTTTTATATATACGTATATATACTATATATGTATTTTTTTTATTAAAAAACTTGACCAAGTATAGTAAGGCTTTTTACAATAAAAAAAAAAAAAAGACCATGTATAGGAGCAAACAAGAAAAAACAATTTCTACTGTTATTCTAACTCTTGCTCTCACAGGCAAAATAAGATTTTTATTGAGTCACGATGATGATGATGATGGGATTTTCCATGAGTGAACGTGCCGGGAACATTGGCGAATGGTGAGCTCGGTGGCTGCCAACTGTGTGGGAAGAGTAGTCATCATTGACCGGCGCAAAAGAATCAGATAAAATGGGTGTTCTTTCTTTTATCCCTGAGAACTGGTGAACAAAGCTGTCAGAGTTATCACGGATAGCGCTCATTCAATGACATCATCCTCGAAGATCAAACGCCAGTTCAAATAAATCTCCCGGCACGAGCGAATTTATCAGTGCTTCATTAAAACCGTTGAAATGAAATGTTGACTTTTCCCTTTTAAGTCACTCGATACATCATTCAATTATCTTTATTTCACTTCCTGCTTCACTGATTTTGTAAAATAATCCCAATACATCATTTAGCTCTTGTTAAAAAGGTCAAACATCATTTTAAAACACATTTGATACTATCGAGCTCTGTATTGTGGGTAGACCACCAAGTGTGGGTGGATGATAAAAACAGCAACAAAGCAACATTGTGGAAGGTTTTGGAGTATCAGACACACATTTTCCTCTCTGATAAACGTCAGCAAAGGCCTGATTATCGACACAAAACGTCTTGGATTTACATTTTCAGTTAGGCGTGTCTATCCATGAATGCATTTGAAGTTAAGATACCAGCAGGCACCTCGAGCAAGCCAGACATCACTTGGATCACCAAATGCTCTTCTCATTCACTGTTATGTCTCCCTCATGCTTTTTAATAAATGCAGCAGCTGTGCAAAGTTTTTTAGATCTCCCGATTCCGACTTGCTTTTATTCGTTCGCTTCCTTTCAGATTGCGTTTGATTATTCTCACTTTGTTGTGTTGTCTGAGTACTGCAGTTGTGACTTCAACTTTATCTTTGGAAAATTCCTCTGCTCCAAAATTGGTACTTTACAGAAAAAGCTGACTGCTTGTTCTGTCATGAGGGAAAGTCTCTAAAGCAGCATCGTAGTCATAGTTACCCTCGGAGGGCCATTATGATCGCCAACATCTTCTATATACAGTATAGGCTACAAAACAAACTGATGAATAAGTATTTTTGAAATCAGAGACTAGGAAAAACTGTTCAAATATTTGAAAAAGACAAATGATTATAAAAATTGCAAGCGAAGTGGAGACAATTTGGAATTTTAGTAATACCACAAAGTCGATGCTAAATTTGTCTTCGCGGGCCACATAAAATGATGTGGCGGGCCGTATTTGGTCCCCGGGCCATGTGTTTGACACCTATTATCAAAGAGTACCGTATTTTCCGGACTATAAGGCGCACCTTCAATGAATGGCCCATTTTAAAACTTAATCCTTATATAAGGCGCACCCGACTATAAGGCGCACCGGACTATAAGGCGCACTGTCGTCTTTTGAGAAAATTTTAGGTTTTTAGGTGCGCCTTATAGTCTGGAAAATACGGTAGCTGAATAAACAAATATTAGAAATAGCGGTAAAAATGAACCAATTGAATGACTACTCATCAAGAGTGCACGATTACGGGCTCGGGTTGCTCAGGGTTACCCGCAATCGTAGCTCACAGTGTGAGACTCGGCGAGTTAACAATTGACTTGATGACATGGAGCGACAACTGAGCAGGACCTCTTCACGTTGCCCATTAAAACTTTGAGAGCACGACCTCGCCAGCTTCCCCTGCTGTGCATAGGAGAGGAACCCTGCTGGTTTGAGAACAGAGTGCTTCGAGCTGCCACTGCAGTGTTATCGTGTATGTTTAGCTGGATACCTGACACTAAATAAATACAGACAGAAATTAAGTTACCAAACATGTCAGTGTTTATATCTACCCTGACCTTTCCAAAATGGTTGATGTCCACATCATGCAATACAATCATGCTACACTTTCTCAATGCTGCTCTTGTGACATTTTGACAAACAGTCACAAGGTATTTATGAGTTCTGTGAAGTGAAAACCTGGAATCTTACATAATAAATATTTCAAGACATTTATGTGCTACCATGTAACATGAGATCATGGAAAAAAATGAAAGAGGTCATTATTCATATGATTTAGGGCACTGTGTCAAAGTCAAGGCCCGGGGGCCAGATACGGCCCGCCACATAATTATATATGGCCCCACGTAAGACAAATTGTGCATTGAATTCATATTTTAATACTACAATAACACATTGTTTTCACTCTTAAAAAATATTGCTACCAATTTTTATTACCATTCATATTTTTTAAACATTTGAACAGGCGATACTATAAAAAATATGAGACGTTCATATTTTGGTTGACAATTTTAATCGCCCTCCGAAGGAAACTATGACTACGATGCGGCCTGCGACAAAAATAAGTTTGACACCCCTGATTTAGGGGGTACAGCTTTCGTGCCTCCATTCATATTTAGACGTTTGCAATTGTAACAAATTGATAGTGTTTAAAAACTTCTAAAATATAAATATTGGGGTACATATGCTTGATTCTTGATTTTAATATAGGTTATTTCACAAGCAAGAAACCTACTTATATATAATATATAATATTATACAATATATTTATTTATTTAAAATATTATTAATTATATAAAAATATAAAATTTTATTTAATTATAATATAATAATGTTATATGTCCCCCATAACAGCGAATGATACCAACCTTGGTGTTTTTTACTGGACTGAAAGTAGTTGTGCCACTACAACTCTTCTGTATTCTCATCCGCGACGTGACCTTTTTCCCCACATAAATCAGACAGACTTAATATGTCTGGAAATATATTTCATGCTACACATTTGGAAAATGTGTAGAGTTCACTTTTGCCCTTTTCCTCCTTGCACGTGACTGAGTCTGTCTTCGGGGGTGGATGTTTGGTAAAGGCTGTACTGTATGTCTCCACATCATGCATCAATCAGTTTATCTGTGGAGGCGTTTTGACACTTACGCAATATTTCATGTCCCCCTACTGCACCCCTGCAGATCCAACTACTGTGATGTCGAGCCAGAGGAGAAGGAGGCAGAGAGGGGAACAAGGCCTCAATCCTTCCTGTCTTTAAATGGGAAACCACCATGAAGCTGGAAAGGTCAAATCTAAGATACAAAGGGAAAAAGTTTTTTTCAGGTACTGTTCATGGTCACTGTTTTTTACAAGTTCACTAATATTTTTGTATTTAAATCTGCATTAGAGTGACAAACACTGAAAAGCTGGAAGAGGAACAGACTGACAAAAAGGTTATCATAAAGTAGTTCACTGACGCTTTTGAAACAAAGTTTGTGTTTAGAGGCCTATAACCTTATTGTTTGAGTTTTAAGATGCTGTTTGACCTAAAAGCAGTAAAAAGACTAAAATGTGTTACCTGCTGAGATTTAAACCTCAGAGGGACAAATTTAGCAACCTCTGTGACTGGATGTCTTTGTAGAAAATAAAAACCTTCTGATTTCTGTGAGAGGACATCAACGGTTTGATTTTAAAAAAAAAAACTAAAAATTAAAGGCAAAAAAATCTATGGTGAATATGATATTCAATCATTCAACATCCAAAGTGATATTTTTTTATGCATTTTAGTTGATCACTACTAATTTTTTAAAATGTATCTTGAAAAATCACTTTAAAAAAAATAATCAAATAATTAATTAATTATAATACCTTAGGTGGACAGAAATATTTCAAAGAAATGTGTAACACCTAGAGTAAATAAATAACAGTAATTCAATTATGTAATAATAAATTCAAAGCACTTAAATTACCTCTGAAAATATCTTTTGCAAGTAATGATCACAATTTTCCAGCTTTAACAGATTAGTTCCAATACATGTGTCCCAAATTTATTTGGCACATGCGAGGAATGTAGCGCATCAGCTGAACCACCGAGCGTCTCTTTAAAGCGATGATTCATGGGACGCACTCTTTCAAGGTGTAAGATGATCAAAGTTGTGCAAGAGGTCTGCTTTTCTTTTACGAGTGTGTGTGCACCCGGATTGGCATGTTCCGATAGTGGTATTCTATTTTCCACAAGCTCACATCTGTGTTTGTTAATGGCCCGAACCCATGCTTTACTCAATATATGTGGAACAGAGAGAATAATATCGCTATCAGTGACGTATGTAATTACTTTCACTACGGTCAAATGATTTTTATTGCTGTTCTGGTCAATATAAATATGCCAAAATGTTAAATGTACCTGGCTTTATGCCCCGGGGCAATGAAACCTGTTCTTATTTTCAAAGCACACAACAATTTAATTTGTAGCTCTATTTATTTAGTTGTCCTTTTAGGATACAAGCACATGTTTGTTGTTGTTGCCAGAAGCCTTACTAATGGATGTTACATTTTGTTAAATGGACTATGACGGTGCCACCAAACAAAAGTTGATCCGGGGAGGGAAACAAAAAAGGAAGCTCTTATCCAGTCCCTGGAGAAAATATTCACCTTTTCTGCCACAGGGGTCAAAGGTCAGTTCATTGCTACCAAGGTTCCTGTTTGTTCAGTCGGTCACCACCTGGATCTGTTTTTAATGCTGAGGTTGACGTCACTTGTCAAAGATATTTGTCAAAGATATTTCTACATTCGTCATTTCAAAATTTGTTTTGTTTTATTTTAATGTTGACGCTACATAGAACGATTTTTGTTATCGGTCCCTTGTTGCATTGATATTAATGGTGGGTAATCTGAATCCAATGATACCTAATGTGTTTTTCAAAATGCTCCTGAGAAGTTCAAGTAGCACTTTTTTTGGTATAACGCCAAATACACTCTTGACTCATGGTCATAAACAGTAACTGAATCGTCGTCACCTTTCGGCAAAGTCTGCAGCTGACTCAGACATCTGCTATGAATTGATCCCTCTGTATTTCCTACTTTGCACTTGGATGAGGATATGCGTTCCTGAAAATGAAACCAAGTGCTGTCTGGCGGCTTTGGAACACAATTTGATCAAACAAGGGCTCGCTAGTCATAGCTTAGTTGACAGTGGCTGCTGAAACTGCAGAACATTGAAAGGAACCAAAAAAGTGTCAGGGGCACATTTATATTCTGAACATCAGAGGGTGACAGAGAAAAAAAAAATAATAATAATAATAAAATATAAACTAAAATATATATAATAATAATGTATTATTATTATATTATATTAGTATATATTAGTATAGTATATATATATATATTATTTATTTTATTTTTTTTTAATATATAAAATAAATTAATCATATTAATTATAAATATATATATATATTTTAGTGGCTAAATAATCACAGATTTTTATGTACAACCAAAACACTAAGGATGTGTACATTTACTCAGTCTCTCCACATAACAGCATTGAAGACAATCAATCCACCCCCCAGTGGGAGTCCCAAGCAATACTTTGTCATGTAGGGAGGAAACCATATATATGTCTTTAAAGAATGCCTCGTCCTCGCTGACCTGTACATCCTGTTCTTGACACCGGGAGACTCGTAACTGTCCTAACGTCACGTCACCGCAAAAGACCTCTGACACCTGCTGCAAACACTTTTTGTGTGGTGGCATCTGTACCACATTAGGATTCATGTTGTTAAATAGCACCACAAAGATCATGGAAAAGTTATAAAGTACAAAAATAAATTGATAGGATCCATCATTGATGCGTGTTTTAAATTCAACCAATCAGAGGAATAAAAATGGCCGGACCAATCAGAGAATGAAAAAAGTTTACTTGATTAGAAGTTGGTGTCTACCCTTGACACTAGAACTTGATGCTCCAAATCAATTCCGATAAAAGCCTTTCAGTTTCAATTAGATCACACCAGTTTAATAATCTGATTTGACTTGAGCCTGAATGCTTTGTATAAACTCTCACTAGCACCAGATTTATTATACTAGTTTAAGGAGTCATAACCTTAACATGACTCTTGTGTACACGTTTGTTAAAATTAACTAAAGCGAATTCACATGGTGGACTGCACAAAAAAAAAAAACAAGCACACACTTTCTGCGCACGGACACACACGCTGATGTAACGCCAGGGATGATCTCATCCTGAGAGATGATGTCAGACTTCAGATTAAGACTTTCGCTACTGTAACTGTGTTTGCTAATTTAAAAGCCAGGAGGGCTTTCAGTGCGTGTGGGTCGATATTCAGTTAGATTTTTTTTTGCATCAGCTCACAAAATCATTCAAGCAAATCTCTGCAGACATTTGAAAAGTAACTTGGTCATTTCTCTTTTCAATGATGTTTATTTCAAAATAATTGCTCCTCAAGGCTTTTTTTTCTTTATCATTTCAAAATTCATCTCCTTGCATTTTCTGTAAAGTGTGATTTTTTTTTTTTTTATTCTGCAACTCTGGGGCTTTTTTGGGTGGGGATGGGAGGGGTTATTCCCCCTCCCCCGAGAATCTTTTGTCTCCTGGGTGTTCCCTGACTAGCTTGCCTGCTTCACTGGGTCTTCCCCTCCTTTCGCTTTCATCTCAGCTCACTCCGAATCACTGAGACGATCATTTTGATCTTACTTCCTCCTCACCCTCCCCCCCCCTCCATCCTATTCTCTCCTCTCACTCAGTATTCACTCTGTCATTGGCGGTGTGAGCTCATTTCCAGGACATGCACGCATGCACTTCCCATCAGTGACAGCGACGAGGGGGAGAGAAGGGAGGCGGCGACGGGACACACCCTTATGTGACCTGGTGCCTCTCTCTCGCTCTCTCATTTGCCCCCCCCCTCCCCTCACTCTTTTACTTGCAGCTCTTTCATCGTGTGTGTCAGTGCATGGTGTGGTGACATCATTTAGCTTGTGAGCGGAATACAGCATCAAAGGGTGTGACCTGCTTTCCTTTCCTGCACATGCATTTTATTTGTTTGCAATTTTATATTTGCACTTTAGGGCTAATTATTCCATATGAATTTTTGCATGACCTATATTTGTAGTAGTCCTATTTAGTAGTGGTTGCATCATTATTGGAGGCATAAATGTATTATACAGATGTGATGAGTCCAACAATGATAATGAAAAAAAGAAAATTGCTTGTTGAGTGAAAAAGATAATTTAATAGGTCCTTCATCTATTGTGCATTTGAAACAAGGGATCTTTGATTAATACAGTGAATTTTCCTTCAGGTGCCTTTTTCACACTGCACTTAGTTTTTTTTTTTGCTGTTCACAATGATGCCCTTTGGTAAGCTAACCCATATGTGGAAGTAGTTGCTAAAGGACCCATTAGGAAGTAGAACTGTGTAGAACCTCCGCGACCTGCAAAACTTTAATAGTTGCAGTACATGCATATTTTTTGCAGACTTTAGTACTGCCCAACCTGAAAAGTATTCTGAGGTCGCCATGGTAATGACAGATGCTATTTTCTTTCTTTTAAAAATTGCTATCAAAAGTATTACAAAGTTGTCATTTTGAAGCCAAACACTTTTTTAATACATAAGTTAATGTAGCAAAGTCTTGTTGTTGCAAGAATATGTTTATGAGAATTAGCCAACAGTAGCATATGTTTCTCTCTACAAACGCCTCCAACTTTTTCAGTGTTTACAATTAGGAGTTAAATAATTGAGCATCCTGTGTGCATCTTCCTTACTGACACACGTCCATGCTTGACTATTTCCCGACATGCCGCCGCCACCCATCCCCTGCATCCCCTGAAAATGCACACACCCCTGCGCTAGATGATAAAACACCGATTGTGCCACCCACCCTTCAATGACGACACAAAGAGCCGAGGGCCCTCCCTCCTGCATCCGTATTCTCCTCTCTGATTGGACGAGAACCCTGGATGCTGGCAGAGTCCCTGACCAATAAGACTTCTCCAAGGTGATGTCATGGAGGCAGCAGTGATGCTGTTGCTGATGCTGTTGCCCGGTGCCTGAATCTGTGCTGCCAGACCGGAGGAAACCAAAGTCGCCAGTCCAGCATCAGCAAAGACTCTGCCAGCAGGGGGGTGAGTCTCAAATCTTATATCATAAATGATTACATCTCTATTTTCATGAAGGAATTTTATTGAAGATTTTTTTAATATAATGACTAAAATATGCAATTTCATTCATCAGTGCGATTGAATCGGGGTGTGGGTGATGGGGAGAATGATGAGAGCTCGATGTGCCCACAAAGTGTGTGTGTCATTTATTATTGATAATCCATATGTGAGGATGTGGCTTTGTGTCTGATTTGGGGGTGTAAAGGTAGAACAAGGGCGAACAACAGGAATGTGTGTGATGTATGTGTATGCAGCAAAATGGGTGTGTGTCTGTGGTCATGGTGGTTAAAAGTTCACTCGTTTGATATTTAATCTTGCTTTTAAATGATGTAATCGTCAGTGATGGGTGTATATTTAATGAGAAAGGGGACATTTTTTTGTGAAATTAAAAAAAAAAAGGCTGCACTTTAAATTGTCCCACTTTATGAGTGTCATGGGTTGTTTCTTCATAAAGGTTCATAATGGCTGGACTGTGTGCACTTGGGATTTTATTGTAGTTAAAACATTGTGAGAATGATTTTTTTATACCTATTAAATATAATATTTTTGAAAGGATAGTAGGCTTTCCGTGTATAATAAATGTATACTTTTTTTTGATCGTGGAAGGTTGAGCAAAATATTCAATTTCATAATTGTGTAATATTCATGAATAATTAGTTTTTGAGGAACTATATGTAGAAATGCTAAAAAGTAAAATATTTATTTATTTAACAGGGGACAATGGACAAACTTTTAGTATAAGCAACTCATATACTGCACACATTGCTGTGATTCACTCAAGGAATATTTTATAAAAGGAGCCAACTGTTATTGAAAAACAAAAGGGAATTTTAAAAAGTGGCTGACGATGTAGTGCTTCATTTGATTCCCACTTTGTCAGTAC
This sequence comes from Syngnathus scovelli, assembly GCF_024217435.2. Classification (NCBI taxonomy): domain Eukaryota; kingdom Metazoa; phylum Chordata; class Actinopteri; order Syngnathiformes; family Syngnathidae; genus Syngnathus; species Syngnathus scovelli. The sequence goes on along the minus strand of NC_090866.1, from coordinate 7,492,566 downwards.
CAGACATTGCGAGAGTGCTGCATCATAAATCTTCCCCTTTACATGTTTTCGATTCGATTATCAAGGGTGTACCCCGCCTTTTGCCTTAAATCCGCTGGGTATAACAAATGAATGGGTGATTATTATGGCTAGATTACACTGTCAAGGCGTGCTTAATGAAGTGCCTTTTGTATTTATTGACAAACAAAAGATGAATGGTTTCCTTCTTGTCCACCAGGAAGCGAGGCATTGATTTGAAACCTTGGATCTTACATCAAAGAGAAGCGGCTGTGTGATTCATGTCGACATGCAATAAAAAAAAAATGTAATTTTAGTTATTACGGAAAATTACAGTCGCTTTGTTGTTTTACTGAAGATTTGAGATATTGAAACAGTAAATCACAAGTAATAATAGGAATAAAATTATAATAAAACTATGCTCACTATTGTATGTGTGTTGATCATGGCAAATTGATCCAAAATGTTTTTCAGTGCATTATTTTTTGTTATGATTGAGTATTGCGATCAGGTTGTATATCATCTTCCTTATAAATGATTTACTTAAAGTGACGGATCGTTATAGCGATGTAACCTGCTTTAAAAAGTCTCATCATTGATTAAATTGAACTACTCCTGTGATGTCTGAACCACTTTTATCTTAGCCTTGCCTATGGTCAAAAGTAATATTTAGTATTTCTGTATGAGTCACTGCTGGGTATGAATATCTAAATTCTCATCATTTCTCCAGGAAGTTCCTGATAATGATTATTTAACATTTCTCCTAAAAACTCTCCTGCCAATAATTAGGAGTGTGTGCGTGTGTGTGTCAGTGTGTCTGTGTGTGTAAATGCAATTCATTATTCATTCTCACTTTCTCGGTTGGCTTCTCTCTGTCTTTAATTAAACTGTCAGAAGCTCCCTGGCAGGAGAACTAATACATCTCCCTGTTCTTCTTAGACTTGTCCTTTCCTTTTCCACTTTTATTGTTCAGATGAAGCTTTTGGAACTGGAGAAAGTTGCAAGATTGCTCTCCTTTTTTTAATTTTGTCATAATTTGTTCCTCTGCAGACTGAAAAGGATCTCAGACATCCTTCAGAAGCAACATAAGCACTGAGAAGATGACTCTTGCAGGTAGGTTGAAAAGTGTTGTTTTATCATGATAGCCATCCAATCTGTTGGTATTACTGTAAAAATGAACTGCTTGTTTCTGTCTACCCACCAGCCTACAAAGACAAAGTGAAAGAGCTCCCCCTGGTGTCTCTGTTTTGCGCCTGCTTTAGACCACAGAATCTAGAGAAGGCCACATACAAGGCAGAAGGTAAAGCACATCTTCAACATAATCTGACATTAAATAAAAACTAAAGTCAAAGTTAATCATCTTTACATCTCAGATGCAGTGGATTTGGGATGGAGTGCCATTAAGGAGGTGGAGGTCAAAGAGTTGAACAAGAGGGCATCGGGTCAGGCCTTCGAGGTCATCCTGAAGCCGCCGTCATTTGATGGCTTACCAGAACTCAACGCATCTATGCCTCAGCGCAGAGACCCATCCCTGGAGGAGATCCAGAAGAAGCTAGAGGCAGCTGAAGAGAGGCGAAAGGTGGGAAAGGCAAATTATACACAGTGACATCTCTGTCACTGTAAATAATACAACCATATACACAGCACAATAACAAAGTTTTCACAACTACTTACTATTTATTTTTGATTGACTTTGATTTGGCCACCCCTGGCCACCATGTAGCGCCGCCCCTGCGCAACTGTTAATTTTATGTTGAGAGGAATAAATAGTGAAGTTTTCCATTCCACTGTCAGATGGGATAGGCTTTATATGGAACTATTGAATTTTCCAAAATATCTTGGAATATAATATAATATAATATAATATAATGAATTAATTAATTTAAATGTTTTTTTTTTACTGTTTATTAATTACATATATATATATTTTTTTAAAGTACAGTAATATTATTACTGAGTAAAATGAAAATTGGAATTACTTAATTACCAAAAAAAAAGACTATATGCTATACGGCGCTGGACTTGTCTGTGACAACAGCGTTAACAAAGCCAGATGGACAAACTCAAACACTCAAGCGTAACCTTGGCATTGAACTGGCCTCTGTGCGTTGACTGATTTATAAAGGGAAAACGGTTGGCAAGAGATAAGAGGAAATAGGGAGGGTCTGCTCGGGTGGATGGAAATAAAGGGAGGAAGAGGGAGAAAGGAACGATGAAGACAGACATAAAAAGGCCAGTGATACAATGACACACACACACATAGGTGCTCATTTCAATGAGCTTTTCGGAAAGGGGAGGAGAAGGTGAGGTGAGATAAATTATAGCCCCTTCCGTTTTTATGTTTATGCAGCAAGACATTCATTTCTGCTTAATATTCTGTTTTGCTCAGCATGCACGGATAAATTGTACCAGTCACCATCAGTATGAATATTTTGTGACATGATCTGTTGACTGCATCTCATAAGTTCTACATGCATCTGCAGTGTCAGGAGGCCGAGCTGCTGAAGCACCTGGCGGAGAAGCGGGAGCACGAGCGAGGGGTGATCCAGAAGGCCTTTGAGGAGAACAACAATTTCATCAAGAATGCCAAGGAGAAGTTGGAGCAGAAGATGGAGGCAAACAAGGAGAACAGGGAGGCTTTGTTGGCCGCCATGTTGGAGAGGCTGCAGGAGAAGGTACGAGTGACATCATTATTTGAACATTTAGTAGAGCGTTTGTCGGTATTCATTTTGTCACCGTGGCGACTCCACTGAAAATTTACTTTCTTTTCCTCAACAATCTTGAAATATTCATGAAGGCGAGCTGAGACATTAGCTCATCCTTAATGTATTAATGAATGCAAAAGGTCTGATGATGCCACCAATCGTTCCTCTGTTTGCTCTGCAGGACAAACACGCGGAGGAGGTGAGGAAGAACAAGGAGCTGAAGGAGGAGGCCTGCCGATAGATGAGCGCAGAGAAAGAAAGGCTGATGAGAGAAGAGGTCCACAAAGAGTAGATAGAGATGGTTTGTGTTTGATTTTTTTCAAAATCAGCAGTGCAAAGCGATCCAGGAAGGAAAAAAAAAGAACTCATAAAGTGACTCAAAAGAAGAGAGAAGTAAGACTTTCATATTTGATGTATGTCAGAATGAGCTGTACAAAGAAGCTTAACTTAATGTTGAACAAAATTCTCTTCTTTTTTTTTTTCAAGATGATGGTGGACGGGGCATTTTAAGCAACATTTCATGTACCGAATAGAGAGGATGCGAGCGGTATCCAAAATATTGCTGACTATTTGCATTTTTTAAAGAAGTCGCATAATCATACATCAAATTTTCTGCAGGCCTCATGTGAACTGACATGAATCAGTAAAAAATAATTGAATAATTGAATAGAAGGATCAAAATGATATTACTAAAATTGTTCCTGCTTTTATAATTAATCCGCTTAATTCTTAGTTTTTTCGTACCGCAGACTAACTAGCCGAGCTTGGGGCTAACTGCCTATTTAGTGAGTAGCAGGGTAAAGGAAATTAGCGAGCACACACGTTTAGCTTTTGCGCCTTCTGTATATAAAGTAAAAGCATTCTTACCAGGGATATGAAATGTGAAAATGATTCATTTCAAGTTAGAATTTGTCACCGTTTGGGATTTATCACACTGTTTAGAATTTGGGAGTTTAAACTGCTGTATTTTGCAATTTTCAGGGTCTTTTAGCGGATTCAGTGTAGTGTAGTTGCTAACTAGTCTCAAACATATACAGCACGGATTGCACTCTTATTTTATCAAGCACAACTCAGAAGCACACATACATACATGACAGATGAAATAAACATGTATTTCGGTGATTTGGATGCAAAGTTTGAGGGACGGTTTTGTTGGCATTCCTCTTCGGCATGTGTCGCTGTGCTCTGTGAGTTTGTGAAAGATACAAAAAAAAAAAAAAGATCAGAAAAGATTGATGTCATTTGCTTAAGTTGTCGAGTTATATGGCTTTTCTTGAAACGCTGAAAATGTTTGCACAGTAATTTGGAAAAACTGTGTTGATTTGAGTGTATCCATTTGGCATGGTCAGTAAAAAAAAATCAGCTTGACTAAATTCTATTGTGTTGGTGGTTGTCATTATTTTTATTTATTTCATGATGTCACTGGTAAATTTTCATCCATATGATCATGTTAGAATATAAATATATAAAAAAATATGAATGAATGAACGGACGAACGAACGAACGAACGAACGACTGAATGAATGAATGAATGAATGAATGAATGAATGAATGAATGAATGAATGAATGAATGAATGAATGAATGAACGGACAGACGGATGGATGGACTGATGGATGGACTGATGGATGGATGATAGTGTTGGCTCGTGAGTCAACATTTCGTTCAAAAGAACGATTTTTTTTCAGTGGACGAGAGTGAACGAATCACTTCCTAAAGTTCTTTTTTCAGTTCATATGACTTCAACCAGTAGGTGTCAGTAATGCGCATTGAAGCTGGTGCCACCTCGCCGTAAAACAAAACGAAGAAGAAGATGACGTAACTTCCTGTTTACGAACGAGTCGTGAATTGCATTTCCTGTTCCCCAACTGAACGGATTTGTGAGCGAACGAGTCCGTGAGTGAGTGATTTGCAATTCCAGGTCGTCGCGCATCAGTCAGTGAACGTGTTGCGTCTCCCTCCTGGCGTGAACTATGTAAGGCAGAATGTCGATTTACGATTTGCCAAGGAAAGAAAGAACCACGCACTGAAACACCACTTCTTTTATGCACGTTTTCGCCAAGCTAACGGCTAACTTTATTGCATCTATCCAAGCCTTGTACCTGTCCAGGACCAGGAAACGTGCAAGTAACATCTCTACAGACCCTTCTCACCCAGGCTGTTTGAACTACTCCCCTCCGGACGGCGTTATAGAGCTCTGTACGCCAAAACCAGCAGACACAGAGACAGCTTCTTCCCCCAGGCTGTTGCTCTGATGAACTCACACCACTCTTAGAGTCTCAGAGTCATTGCTGTGCAATAACATCCTGCTCTCCACACCTTTTTTGAATTGTCTACAATGTTTGTACTGTGTCCTCTCTGCATCCATTGCAGCCTGGTCATCCTGGAAGAGGGACCCTCCCATCTGTGGTCTCTTCTCAAGGTTTCTCATTTCTCCTAGTTGGAGTTTTGAGTTTTTCCTTGCCCTCCTGGGAGTTTAAGATCAGGGGATGTTTGAGAATATTTGTCATTTTTCACATGTCCTGAGTGTTGTTAGTCACCTTAATGTTGAACAGAGGCTGTGATGTACCGAAGTCAAATTCCTTGTTTGGCACACTCAAACATGGCGAATAAAAACTCTTGAATCTTGAATGAAAGAATGAAGAGATTATGCTTCTCTTTGGGTAATCTTGATTTTATAACACTTATAGTAGTTTTTAAATAACGTGTATGCATATATACGCCTAAATATTGTTATCCAAAATATCTACTGCAATTTCACATTAGATTGCTGGTTTGAAATTTACTTTTATTATTTTATTATTATTATAATAAACATTTATGTTAAAACTTGTCTGGTGTTTTTTTCCTTGTTTTTATGATATAAAATGAAATTGTTTTATATGACAATATTTATATGTTTTTTTTTGTCCCCCAAAATAAAGAGCAAGTAGTCAAATACACATTCTTGACACGTACAAAAAAATGCTTAAAGTTATTAGGTACACTTGAAAATGGTGGTGTACCTAATGGAGTGTCCGTGTGACGTCACAGATCAACCAGCCAATCAGGAGGTGGGGGTGAGGGCGGGTGTGGCAATTTTCACTTAAACCAGGGGTGTCGACCTCCAGTCCTCGAGGGGCCGCGTTCCAATATGTTTTCCAAGTGACCCTCGTTAAGTGCAGGTGCGTGAAAAGTTTTAGCCACTTTCACGTTCAAAAGGAGCTAAAAGTTTTCACGCAGGTGCACTTAACGAGGGAGTCTTGGAAAACATGTTGGAATGCGGCCCCGAGGACTAGAGCTTGACACCTGTGACCTTTGACCATGATATTTCCCTAATAAAGTGTCCTGTTATCAGGTACACTTGAAAATGGCGGTGTACCTAATGGAGTGTCCGTGTGATTCCCTCGTTAAGTGCAGGTGCGTGAAAACTTTTAGCTCCTTTTGAACCTGAAAGTGGCTAAAACTTTTCACGCACCTGCACTTAACGAGGGTCACTTGGAAAACATATTGGAACGCGGCCCCGAGGACTAGAGCTTGACACCTTTGACCATGATATTTCCCTAATAAAGTGGCCTGTTATTAGGTACACTTGAAAATGGCGGTGTACCTAATGGAGTGTCCGTGTGATTCCCTCGTTAAGTGCAGGTGCGTGAAAACTTTTAGCTCCTTTTGAACGTGAAAGTGGCTAAAACTTTTCACGCACCTGCACTTAACGAGGGTCACTTGGAAAACATATTGGAACGCGGCCCCGAGGACTAGAGCTTGACACCTTTGACCATGATATTTCCCTAATAAAGTGGCCTGTTATTAGGTACACTTGAAAATGGCGGTGTACCTAATGGACTGTCCGTGTGATTCCCTCGTTAAGTGCAGGTGCGTGAAAAGTTTTAGCTCCTTTTTAACCTGAAAGAAGCTAAAACTTTTCACGCAGGTGCGCTTAACGAGGGTCACTTGGAAAACATATTGGAACGCGGCCCCAAGGACTAGAGCTTGCCACTTGTGACCTTTGACCAGGATATTAACCCTAATAAAGTGGCCTGTTATTAGGTACACTTGAAAATGGCAGTGTACCTAATGGAGTGTCCAAGTGATGTCACAGATCAATCAGCCAATCAGAAAGTGGGGGTGAGGGCGGGTGTGGCACTTTTCACTTTCAGTTAAGCTTTGACCATGATTTTTCCCTAATGAACTGCCCTGTATACATCACAGATCAAACAGCCAATCAGGAGGTGGGGCTGAGGACTGTGGCTACATTTACTAATGAAAAAAAAATTGTTGAATAGTTGAAAGAATTGCAAACTAAGAAACTTTTTTTTTTTATTTTTATTTTTAATACATCTTTTTTATTTTTTGAAGTTTCAAGCTCAACACATTTATTTTCAGTTTCAAGTTTTATTTTTTCATGTACAAGTTTTTCATCTTAAACAACTGGAGGGGAACATAACACATAGACACATGAACAAAATCACCCAATTATATGACATTTTACAGATATCACCAAAGATTTCTTACTAGTAAGTACTCAAATGAAGGCTTTCTAGCAATATACTTAAATTTATATGGGCTTGTTAACATTACAAGAAAAGAGTACACAAAAAGTATCAAATAGACAAAATGATTACAGCTTAGTAACAATGAAAGTGACAAGCAAGTCAAACAGTGCGCCTTATGCATGTACAACCCACTGTGATCGTTTGTATTTCTAGTCTGAACTTCATTTTCTTTTTCTTCTTCTTCTTTGTCAAGTTGCTATTTGACCTTCGGTTTGAAACTCTGCAATGAGATGGAGAAATATGTGGGTCAAGTTAATATGACTACCAATTTTTTTTTAATAGGGGCAGCTAATAAAAAGCCTGCATTACATCACATGTATGCAATACATGTAATATTTTAAATAAAAAAAATAATTTAAAAAAAATAACTAATATAAATAAATAAATAAATGCAGAGGTTCCCACCTGTGCAGAACCAAGACCTGGTACTTGATAGGTTTGACCTCCAAGGTCGCATCCTCCTCTCCACTGTCTTGGTTGAGACAAGCGGAAGTTAGACAACGCGCATCGGAGAGCACCCGGGGGAGACGAGATGGCACAAGGGACTCTCTGGAGAAAAAGATTGGTTGAAATAGCGCCACAAGAAAATAACCACGACCCAGAACTGGTAACCAGAGCTGGCTCGTGGTATAAGCTGTTCAAATATATGTACAAAGATTTACGTACTCTCCAAAGCCCAAACTATTCAAGTTAATTTATTTTAAAGAAACAAGAAATAAGCCAAACATCAAACCGATTTAGATACACGCTTTGAACGTACCTGAATGTCTAATCGTATTGTATAGCATTTGTATTATTAGTCATAGGCGCGATTCAGAGTTCAAATTTTGAAGTTTTCTATGTATCTAGTTATAGAAATTATTATTGGTAATACAATTATATAGCCTAGTAGGTTCCATTATTACATTACCGTAGTGTTGTATTGACAATACAAATTAAGTGATACAATGAAATGTCAGTTTGAAATAACATGATTTATTTTTTCATGAGTTTTAACTTTAAATCCACCTGTTTCTGGACCTAATCGTTAATTCAAAAATATTACTAAAGATATTACTATATTAGATGTAATATTATTTATATTAATATTTGAAAATCCAATGTGCTAGGGAAAATAAATCAGCAGAATTTGGGCCAAAACTTTAAAAAGCTATTAGTAATTGTATTTTTGAATTAAAAAAAAAAATGCAAATGTTTTGATTTGTGTTATTTAAATTGAGTCAATATGTCTTACTTGTAAGTCCAGGGTGAGAGAGAGATGTTGGCAAAATTTGGGATGGAATCAGCGATCATCAAATCGCCTGATTCATGCAGCAAATTTTCCACCACCAGTTTCACTGTCCTTCTCTTTTGTCCACCTTTACGACCCACCCGGACTTTGTTTGGTGGGCCTCCGTCGGTGGCGTGCAGTGCAGTAGCCAGACCCAGAAACAAGACAACTCTTAACTAAAAAAAAAAAAAAAAAATCAAATAAAATCTCAGGAACAATATTTACAAAAATGAACACATTAGTTGATAATCAAAAACAAAAAGACTTGACTTACCAAAAGCATCATCGCACGGTCCAACTTCACAGAAAGCTTTTTTATTGTCTTCTACACAGTCCTTTTATTGGCTCGTTTTTTTTATTTTTTTTATTTTAAAACCACTCGCTTGATGAGCAAACCAGATTAAACTTTGTTTGTTCTTCCCCCATCACAACACTCCCAACAACCCACGTATAATGTTTGTTGTGGTCATGAATTAGCCAAACTAGTTCAAAGACCATGTGACATATCAACGTGCATCTCGAAACAGAGGAAGCTGTAAAATGGAGCACTGCACCTTGCAACCTTCTACCGAGCGGCTGAGTCATGAAGTATTCAAATGTTAAAGATAATGAAAGTAGATAAGCGAGATTTTGGTGGAATGGCACCATTATTATTATTTTAGCAATATTATTTTCATATACATTTTATTATATTATATTTTTAGCAATTATTTTAAAAATAAAAATAAGCAATGCTTTAGCCAAAATATAGTGTATGAAAAGTTAATCTGCCAATTTATCGTTTACAGTACCCAGGAGATGCTATGAAGGTGTGACATTACATAAACTTTCATATCCCACACACCTTATGAATCATGCGATAGACGATGACATGACCTAAAAAAAAAAAAAACATTCATGTCATCTCAGGGGTTACAGAATGACAGCAACACATTTAGACTACAAAAAAAAAAATGACTCATGTGGCAGACATCTCTGCTTTGCAATCAGATGTTCTGGGTTCAAATCTCACTGTGATCACAATTTCTTCACATTTTAAATTGTTGGCTCATACGAAATGTATTCATCTGTCATAATATTTGACCTCAGTGAAAATTCAACCTTGAGTCATCAGAGGAAAAATTAAACAGTTGGGGAAAAACAAAATTGAAAAGAAAATAAGATGACATTATAAGATGTTGATTATCTTTAGAAAAAAAAAAAAGCACAACTTTAAATAAAAAATTAACAAGCTCTTTCTTTTGAGACATGGGTGGTATGAGTCATCTGTGGCTTTCTAAGCTCAAGACTTTGCATCCTGGATGAAGGTGGTAGCAAATACATTCTCTTATGCCGACTGATCAAAACTATAGATAAGCACAGATCACAGGTGGAAGTCAGTTAAGGACATTGGTTGTAGTTGTGCCAGTTGTGCATCAATTTGCACAAATCCGCTCATCCTTGAACCTGAGACGTTAAGAAAAAAATTAATACTGTAGCACAAATGGACACACAATATTTCATGAATGAACTAAGCAGGTAAAGATCAGGATAGCAATCAATATTGAGGATAGAGTACTTTAAATCAAATAATAAATGATAGCCACTGTGTCCATTTATGACTTTAAATAATATAACCAATAATTAAGGTAAATTTAAATTACTACTATTATTTTTATTAATGTTTTTGTGTTCATGTCAGAAGGCCATAATCTGTTTTTTTTATTATCATCTAAAGGAAAATAATATATCTTCATGTGAGCAGAAAAGGCACCTCGAGCCATGACTGGGGTTTCTACAGCAAGTTAAAAATTTTATGACTTTTTAATGTGAATTAAAATTTAAGACCAAGTTCAATAATGTTCCCACAGTGCCATAAATAAACTTGCCTTGTTTACATAAAGCGCTAGAGTTTCATTTAGAGTTTCCACATTTAGAGTTTCCACAATCGTCATGTTAGCTGGAGTCATTCTCTCTCTATTTTTTTTTTTTTTTTTTAAAGAATGTAAATTTTGAGACTTCAGACTATTGACAATCATAAAATCCTATATTTCTAAGCAGGGATATGTTTCAACTTGCAGCCTTGATGAGAAATAAGCGGTACTAAAAAAGGAAAGGATGTTTAGTCATTCAAAATTTGATTGACACACACAAAAACAAAATCTCTAAAATTATAAACAACTACGCAGAGTAGCTATTGGAATAAAAGAAAAAAAAAACAGTGTACAAATGTATTTTTATTCTTTTTTTTTTCCAAATTGCTTCCACTCTATTTACAGGATTCAAAGGGGGAATTGTAAATGATTGCGTTAATATGAAAAATACAGAAGGAACAAGCTGGAGAAACCCCAGAAATTCTTTAGAAGTCCATGGAACATAATTGACAGATTCAGAATTGACCTGTTCTCAGATGAGGAAGATGATGTCATCAGCCACCATGACCTGGTTATCATCCTGCATGCGAGTCAAAGCGGCGCGGACCTCCGCCTTGGTGAAGCGCACCTGACGTTCTTTGTTGATGCCGTCCATCAGCACCTGCATCTTTACCGACTGAGCGTGGCCAGACTGGAACACGGCCAACAGGGACGACTTGAACTCCTTCAACCTAGCGAGAGAAATATTCTGTTGGAGTTCATGTTATTTTTCATCATTTCAAATTTAAGGCACCCACCTTTCAGGAGAGAGCTCAGCGACCTCAGCCGTTTGTCCCTCCTGCTCCTGCGTCCGCTTGGCTTTTTTCCCTGCAGAGGCCTGAACTGAACAGCACAATGACAATGTGAGACTTCCCAGATCAAATAAAATTCGGAAAATAAAGCTAACAATCGAATTAATAAAAATGTCTCCGGTATTAGTTGAATTTCTGTCAGTTTACGTTAAGAAAAAAAAAAAAAAAAAGTCCTTTGTGTCACCTTTGTTAATGAATACACTTACTCTCAGGGACTTCCTGCTCTTCACTGAAGTCATATGGACTGTATGGCTCGCTGCCCTGAGATCCACGGCGCGCCCTTCAGGACAAATAGGTTATTGCAAGCAGCTGAAAAAACGAATTGCAAAAACACTGGAATTTATGTGTACCTCTTTGTCTGAGATCTCTGCGACTGCTGAGTAGATGCCTCCTCTTCCGCCTCCTCTTCATCCGAGCCAGAAGCATGTTGCTTTCTGGAACGTTTCTTTTCTTTCTCGAGCACCTGCATAAAAGCATAGATTTGTCACATGCTGCTAAAAAAAAAAATTCGACTTGCTATCAGCGCTACCTTGATCTGCACAAACCTTCTTGAAGTAAGCGAACTGGACGAGCTCAACGGCAACCTCAGAGTCTTCAATCTCAACCACTTTGCTAATGCGGGCCTTGGCGTGAGCCGTGGACAGACGGATCAGGGTCTCCAGCGTACGAGCCGTCACTGGAGACGTCTAAACAGAAAACAGGACATTTGAAAATTGCCTTCTTTTACTTCGCAATGTCAAATCGATTATTTCTCAGCCCGACTACTCACTCTGGCAATATCAGCACTCAGCTGCTCCTGGCTCCTCAACCTTGAGTACTCTTCCGCGATATGATTGGCCGCCTCCTCCGTCAGCACCGGCGTCACCCCCTTGGCGATGTGGATGTACTTTCTCATAAATTCTTTGCTGACAATCTTCTCTCTGAAAGATTCCAAATCTGTCACATTAAGCCATTCAACAACTTGAGACACAAATGAGAATGCTGAAAGACGATTCGATCCAATTGGGTAATCATCAATGGAAGCAAAATCGGCGATGGACTCTTTTATAGTTACACAAATGAACAAAATTAGGATTCTACCTCTTTTTTTTATTTCCATGCAGCAGGTTGTTGTGTTTCTCAAAGACCTGCAGCTCTTCGTGCTCCTGCGCCACAACATCCGGGTCGTCTGTGGCCAGGACGTCGACTGAGCCGCCTAGAGCCATTGCTAAAACATCATCATGAATAAATAAATAAATAAATAAGCGGAACCTTCATGTCAAAAGGTTTATTTTCTAGATGAAGCCGAGTCACAGTACCTGCACCCTCCTGCTCACGGGGGTCACGATAGCGGTGCATCCTGAGGACGTGGTCAGAAATCTCCCGGTCCTGCTCCGGGTCCATCTGATCCAGCACGATGAAAAGGAGATCGAAACGTGACAGCAAGGAGTCCTGCAGTCCGATGTTCTCCATGGGGGTCTTGTACTGGTCATACTATGAGAACAAAATAGGCACAAGGTGAGTGTGTACTGATCAGGACACGACATGGATTCTTTCTCTAACTCACTCTGCCGTAGACAGGGTTGGCGGCCGCCAGAACAGAGCAACGGGCATTAAGGCGGGCATGGATGCCGGCTTTAGCAATGGTGACTCGACCCTGCTCCATGACCTCATGGATGGCCGTGCGGTCCATGTCGGACATCTTGTCAAACTCGTCGATGCACACCACGCCGCGGTCAGCTAGCACCATGGCGCCGGCCTCCAGACGGCGCTCCCCTTGAGGCGGATTGAAAGATTAAATCAATCTGATCGGACAAGAAAGAAATCAGTGAGTTCCTACCGGTTTCCTGGTCAGTTGTGACAGCGGCGGTCAAGCCAACCCCAGTGGAGCCCCGTCCAGTGGTGGGGATTGCTCTGGGTGCGGTGTGGAGAACGTAACGCAGAAGCTGAGATTTGGCAACAGAAGGGTCACCTGAAATAGATCAATGCGCAACAATATATTACTTAAAGGTTGGAAAATTGCATTTGCAGTCATTTGTTCTACGTGAATCCACACAGTATTCTCTAATATTGTGTGTATGGAATTAATATGAATCCTCCTTTGTGTGTACCCCATTGAAGCAAGGCTACTTCTCGTACCAATGAGCAGAATGTTGATGTCTCCTCTGAGTCGCGAGCCGTTTTCCAGCACCTTCTCCACCCCACCAAGCAACATGCAGAGAATTGCCTTCTTGATGTATTCGTGGCCGTGAATGCTGGGGGCCAGTGAGCGAGCCAGCTGATCGAAAACATTCTGGAAGAAAGCAGAAAAACGAGCCTGTTAATTGAAGACCGCTAAAGAATGTAACGCTGCCGATATTAATCGATTAGCAAATTAATCGACAACTATTTTAAGAATCGAGGAATCATTTAGAGCAATTTTACATATTTACAGTTCATAAGAATGATTAAATGAAGTCATTATGAACGCCAGGACTGACATGTCAGTGACTTACGGCAGAGCGACTGCGACTGAAGTTTCGAATTTTGCTGATGTCTTCAGCATTGAAGGTTGGCGACACTTCCTTGCTCATCTGTTTGACATGACAGGCGATCATGATAGTCCTAGGCCCCAAAAAAAAAAAAAAGAATATATAAAAAAGAAACGTAATATCTTTGTACAGTGCAAATCAAATCAGTAGTGTTAGCAAAAAGTATTAATCGAGGTTCTACCTGAATGTCCCAGATGTAAAGCCTCCCTTCTTTCCAGGCAGGCAGCGGTACGTTCCGATGACCTGCACTCTATCTCCTGGTTTGACCACGTCCACTAAGTCATTATCCAGAATGATGTCCACAGAGCGAGGCAACTGGCCTGCCGGGGCTTTCTCCGGCATCTCCTGAACCGTGATGGTCTGGTGGTCCTTGTAGACAGAGAGTCCGAACTCTGTTTCTAGCGGGTTGTTCTCTTCGTCCTGTTTGAAAGGACCCGAGAGGGAAGATTGAGGATTGATACAAGCGTCTCCCACTGATAGAAGAGAGCAAAAGCTAGCATGTGTTTATATACCTTGGTGGGGTAAATGGAATTAGAAGGGAAAGCATCCAAAGAAGTCATATCTGTGTACTTCCTCTCCATGGTCTTGTTGGTGGCGGGGCAATAGTGGACACTGCGCACAACTTTGGGGCGCACGAGAGAACCTAAGACAAATTGAGGGAGTATTACATAAAAAAAAAAAAAAAAAAAAGTATGCTTTAAACTTGACAGATATCACAAAAGACACTCACATTTGGTGATGATGCCCTCCACACAGAGCATGCTGCCCAGCAGCCTGGAGGTGAGCGTCCTAGGGGTGACGTGCTTGGTGCCGAAGCTTCCCTCCAGGCCGATGTTGAACTCCTCGTACTGTTTGGCATAGGTGGCGTCCACCGAGGCCACCACGTCCTTCAGGGCCAGCTGGAAGGCCATTAGCTCTTCAAAAGCATTGTTCATCAACCTGGAAGAAAGAGTGAAACACTAAGCAAGGTGCACAAGTTATTGAGCAAAAGTATTGGGACAGTTCTATTCTATGCACATTGATATTGCAATCTAATACACAAATCTTTTATGTTTTTTAAAACAAACATTTATTGAATTAACATGCATTACAATAAACAATATCAATTAGATTTTATTAAATTGTTCAGCCTTAACAGAATTGATGGAGAGTCCCATAACCCATAATTCTTTCAGAAACACATACTTGACAAAAAAAAAATGTCACGTATGTTTATTATACTCACTTTGCAGCCCGTGCTTCATTGCGTCTCCTCAGGTCGTTAATGTTGACGATGAGACGAGACTTGTTCTCGCTGATCATATCACGGACTTTGCTTTGGTAAACGGCCTGGTCTTGCTAAATTACAAAAAACAAAATGCACGTTTAAGTTTCCTCTCAACTATTGAAAAACAACCAAGACAATTCTAAAATCGGTAACATGAATAAGCTTATTTCTTAAACCAATCGTCACTAACTTAATTTGCACATCTCGATTAATATAACAACGTGAGGCACATTATGGTGATCGGGCTAACATAATTCAACTTACATCATCGTCCAGAAAGTCCAAATAATCTCTCTGTGCCTCCCTCATCGAAAGGTCATCTATAACATCGGTAGCCATAATGCAAGAGTTGGAGTTTATTTAGCTGGGGAGGGAAAAAACGCTATTAAATGCCAAACAAATCCGACCGATGTGCAGCTTTCTGAAGACTGTCCGCACAATGAAGAATTTTCGCGCCACGCCGTCGTGACGCAACAAAAACGTAACATGGGATTGGTCGATACAGTTCCGTGTTCGCTACGGCTACATTACAGATGTCCAATGACAGTCCTTTGTGTGTCCATGTGACCCAGCCCCACGAAAAACTCCCGCGAAAGTAAAACAGGAAGCGAGTCCCGATGAGGAAAGCGCAAGAACCGTAAACTAGCAATTTCAGTATTGTCCAGAAGAGGGCGACCTGCTTATTTTCCTTATTCACTTGTCACTGCATTGCACTGTCGATTTCGAAACATTTGTTTGCGAAGATAATATTGCACGCACTTTAACAACACAACCACACACGCGCTACTCTAAATCCCCACAGTGAGAGATTTTTTTTTCTAAATAAATATTCTTCCTTAGTATTGCATAATAGGGTGTATGCATGTCATTTTGGTGGAGTGGATTTTTTTCTGATGTAAATAATCTGCCATGACTCAAGCACTTTTGGGAAAACACCTTATGATCTCTGCCTCCACGGGATTTGTGAGTAATGTAGTTAATTTTATTTGTCTGAGAATAAACGACTCAGAAAATGTATGGATGGGTGGCTGGATGGATGTTTTTTCATGTTAATTATTGTTTTGTTTTTTAGGTAGACTTGTGTTTAACTTCAATATATTATCGTGGGACGTGTTTCTATTATTTCTGCTCATTCAGCAACAAACTATTGCAAGCATCTCATATCCACATTCCTACATTTTTCGACTGATTCGCCTTAATAATAATAATAATAATGGTGAATAACTGGCATTTCAAAACACAACAAAAGATGTCGCCATGCATTTGACATATATGACAAAAACAAAGAACATTTTTTAAAACTTAAACATCAACGCACAATTCTGATGATTCGTGGGAGGCTCAGGGGCGTTTCTCCATAGTCACATTAACACCGCCTACAAACTTCCAGGTCAGCTATCCCTTTTCCTTCTCGAGCTTCATGAATAAAACCTCCGGTCCACATGTCATGTTCCAAGCTGGCGAGTAAAGTGTTGCTACATTTGTGTCGACGAGCTTGCAGAGACGCGCAACTCCAGGTGGAACGGGTTCGATCGTGACAGGTGAGGCACGCACGGATCACGTTTGATTTCATTATAGTAAAATCTAGTGCTTCTAACTTGTTCTGAATAGCTTCATAGTTACTTCATGTTGCATAGTTTTTCACTAACCTTCGTTATTATTATTATTATTATTATAATAACTCTATAGAGATCTCAATGAGATCATAGGAGTTTAACTAGGGCATGTTAAATGTTTGACTAGTCAACGATTGTTTCTCAGGTGCATATTTACCTTGCTGACAGCAGTAGATGAAGTTATTGTGTGCATATATACTTTACGTGATACTCTACTCGCAAGTTTAACAGCATATCTTTTGTCCTGTAGACATTTGTGAAGGACTGTCACTGCAAATAACCTTACCTACAATGCGCCTCCCGTAATTGTTCATTGTTGGAATAAGCAAATGTTTTTGGGGGGGGGGGGGGGGGTTAAGAATGCCACGTGCTGTGGATTCACTGGCCATTTTTTTTTTTTTTTTTTTTTTTGCTCACTAATCCCATGAATAAGTTCATTGTGGGGGGAAAATGCACCTCTGTTCAAATTGTTTTGAGTTGAAGAGAAAGCAAGTGTGATTTCAATTGTGGGGTAACTATGGCATCCATTCATTCATTTTCTACAACTCATACTGGTTGTGGATGCTGGCCGTTTGTTTACTGCGGAGTACAGCTCGCCTTGTTTCGGTTTTCTACTTGTACTACAGAAAACTGCAAAAAAAAATGAGATATTGTATGTCAACAAACAGAAGAGGAATAAGCAGGTTACTTTGAAGGGAACAAAAAAAATTATCTCCTTAATACGGAAACTAATCTGCATGACCACTGAGCATTTAAGTCAAATAAATCTGTGTTGATTTAAATGTGTGGTGTTAATGTGGCATGAGGAACTCATCACCATCAATTCACAATTGATTTTTTTTTTTCCAGCGTTATCCACATTGTCCACTTCCGTGTCTTCCATCTGCAAGACCCAGCAATGTCCGGAGAGTTTCTCCAGCGACTGAGAACCATCATCCCAAGTGCAAAGCAGATCGGCCAACTCCTTCATGACCTGGTATCTTCTTCCTGGCAATTGCCCAGCCCCACTGTTTCTTCCAGTCAAGTCCCCAGCTTGTTTCGGGAACCTTACATCTTGTCAGGATACCGTCCCGTCCATCAGAAATGGCACTGTTACCTCTTCAGCCTCTTCCAGAGACACAACGAATCTCTCAACGTGTGGACTCACTTGCTGGCAGCCCTTGTGCTCCTACATCAGTGGTGGGCTAAAATAGGAGCCGTGGGGTACACCTTTACGGCAGCATCTCTACCTTTATGCCTCTTCTTTGTGTCTTCACTGACGTATTTGTTTTTCAGCGCAGCAGCTCATCTCTTTCAGTCACACTCTGAGCATGCACATTATTTATTGTTCTTCCTGGACTATGTGGGTGTGGCTGTTTATCAATACGGATGCTCCCTTGGACATTATTTTTATACATCTGAGCCAGCGTGGAGAGCCAGCTCCATTGGCTCGGTATTCTTGCCTGGCGCAGCTTTCTTAGGATGGCTTTTCTGCGCTAGCAGCTGTTTTGCCAAATCTAGATATCGGCGACCGTATCCCGTGGGTCGTAAAATTTGTCAGCTGATTCCCGCCACCCTAGCATATTTGCTGGACATCAGTCCTGTGATGCACCGACTTTCAACTGCGGCCTGGTTAGAGGAACCCTCACTGCCCTTCCACGCCCTCCAGGTAGCTTCTTTCCTTTTGAGCGCCATCTTCTTCTCCTGCCCCATACCTGAGCGCTTCTTCCCAGGCCGCTGTGACTTTCTGGGCCAAGGTCACCAAATCTTTCATATGTTTTTGTCCCTGTGCACACTGTTTCAGCTGGAGGCACTCTTTTGGGATTATGTCAGGCGGAGGGATACAGTGGTGGAGACATTTGGGGAGACACAGCTGTGGTGTGCTTGTATATCCTTCCCCGCCCTGTTCCTGTTTTGCATTTTGACAGCACTTGTAATAATGAAGCACAAACAAAAACAACTAAAGGGTCAAAAACAGAGAGACAATTAAGAAATGTGTGTATAGAGATGAAATCAGAAAAGCAACGGCATGAAAAGCAGCAATGAAATGCAAATTAAATGTTAAGTATTCCAACTAGCATGTCATGGTTATTTTCAAGTATGCAAAATATTTCACAGCTGATCCACGGCAGAAATATTTGGAACATTGTGCAACACTTTCCTTGATGAATCATTGCTATTGCTGCTGCTGAAGGAATCTCAGCTGAGTGAGTTGCAGATAACAGTTTGTTGCTCTACAACTCCCATGCATTTTTTTTTTCAATTATTTATCTTAAAAAAATTCCCCCTAGGTTGATTTAGATGGCATTTTAGCCCATGAGATAGTACACAACCAATTCACACAATTATCTGATCGGACTAGTCAGCCCAATTGTGAGTCATAATGCGGGTCTGGTTTTTTTCCGTTTTTTTCTCAAGCATGCAGACCAGCTGGCTTCGCAGAGTCATAGGGATGCCAGAGAACAATACTGCTAAACATTGGAAAAATGACAACAGCGTGACCAAAGCTGATTATTTCCAATGTGTCCTCCGCTGCAGTTGATTATATGAATAAATTGTCCTGCTGTACTTTGTTAAGTTATACACCACAGTAGAATCGAGAGCAATACTGGTCACCCTTGGAATACTCTGTGTTTCTCTACATTGTCTAAATTCTGCCTCTGAACAAATTGATTTTTTTTCCTTGATGTGCAACTTTGCTTTTTTTTCTTATAATCAAATTTTGATGCAATGAACTGAAGTTTAATATGGTGTAGATTATCATTAATATATATATATATTTTAACAGTGTAGCGTTTAACATGTTTTACACAATTTGATTATTGGGACTAGGCCAGATGACCAAACAGGAAATAGCATTTTTATTTTTAAAACAATGTTAGCATTTTTTTCCTCCTTTATAATGTGTTATATGTTTAAGTTAATAAAGAAAATTAATTAAATTATATTCCAACTAGCTATTATTGAGTTTGAATATTATTTTATTGACCCTCCCCCCCAATGTGGCATCCCTGAAGGCCGCTGTGACCTTTGTCTATTTTGTAACAGGTGAACCATCTAGCAAAACACGCAGTCAGCGTTAATAAAACTGAAACAATGTCAAACTATGTTGGTGCGTCAGCTGTCTTCATCCTGTTTAATTAATATTAAAATCACAACTCTCAGTCAGGAGCTCCTTATAACCCCACGAAAGTAGGATCCATTGCATTGTTGACCTATTCTACCATTATCTTGGCTGCACCTAAAACATGCAAGGGTGTGTCTGTACCAATAAGAGGCTCATTATCATATGACACGACAAATGAAAAAATGTTGAAGATTCCAGAAAACCATACTTAAAGAAGATGTAGTGTTTTATGGTTGTTTTGACCTCATCTTACAAGTCAAAGCCCATTAGATGATATGTAGGTGGAAAAATGGACAGCTGGGTATGATATAATATAATTCATTAGTATAATTCTCAAGGTCCACTAAAAATAACTTTATAATTTGCTGCAATTTGCTACCATTTGTTCCATAAAGGGACTAATAAAGCATTTTTATGGCAGTTTCCATCCTCCCCAATCAAAACCTCGGAGAATGGATTACAATTGTATCTAACTAGCAGTGTTAGACTACATCCAATTAGATAACAATGTTTACTCCACCGCATGTATTTCGCACTCCACTGTGACATTCCATTAGAGCTGAGTATTGCAATGACCAGAACCAACCAGCAGGTGTCGCTTCACCTACAGGATATGAATGGAAATAAGATTTGGGGGGGTCATTCTCATTTTCGACGTGTTTTTAAATGTTTTGCCTATGATGAGGTCAATACTACAATACAGGATGAAATATTTCTGTTTTGTGATTTTAATGATACACCCCTGCCAGCATTTTGACGTCTAATAGACGTCTAACCAGACGTCTCGGCTAAAACACGTCTAAAAGTGTAACAAAAAGATGTCTAATAGACGATTAGATTAGATTAGACGTCTATTAGACGTCTATGCTATAGACGTCTATTAGACGTCTATTCAGATGACACAAGTTATCATACTATTCAAATACCAGTTTTACAACAGTGCTTGGAATGTGCATGCAGCAGGTACGTAGTAGGTGCACAGGCGTTGCTCTCAGGTTGAGCTTAAGTACAATGGGTTGGTTATCAAGCTTGTGTGAGCACCTCCTTCAAGACAAGCAGGACACCAATGAAAATGAATCCCTCCTTCAAGTACCTGCCTTTTTGCAACGCATAATACCGTGACATGAGCTGAATGACTGGCAGCAGTTGGTGACACACAAGTGAGTCAAGCAGCGCAAACTGGTAAGTGATATAGCATTGTACACATGACATGTCATTTATGTGATAGAAATGATCTTACCTGGATCATTTTCTCAATTGGTGGTAGATCATTTTTTTGGTTTGCTTATATCGCAGAGCACGTCCACAATGGCTCCGATTCCAATGTTCGATATGATGTCGTCTTTTTCGTCTGCTGAGGTGGGCATCATCTCCCTCGTCGTCTTTCTTATCGTCAGCATTAGTCTGGTCGCCCTCTGCACAAATTGTCAGAAGTAAGTCAAATCATCATACACTGCCACACCTTTTGAAGAATCGTTGTATATGTCGGATTAATCATGACCAACAAATACAAATTTGACTTGTAATATGATTCGTTTTTGTCCATTCATAAATGCAAGACTCTACATGGCTATTAATCTCCTTCCCACGACAAAGCTTAGACTTGTCAGACTTGATGGGTGGATTTTGTGGAAAGGTGTTGGCCTGTTTAAAAAGAGGAAACAAGGGGTTTTAAATATTACAATCGCCAAATGCCACTACTTGGATCATCACAGTAACATCTTTACGGCCGGACAAATGACCCAATTGTATAAAAATATTTTGGACGCACCTAGATATGCATTCGTGTGTTTCCACACCCACCACTGCCAAACATACCAGTGACGGAGGCCCGGTCTGACTGAGTCGATGAAAATGCACTCTTATCTGCTGCTGAGTACATTCCTAGAGTTGTTTGTCACTCAAAAGAATGAAATTGCAACAGCGGCTGTAGAGATAGATAAGAATCATTTTAGTTGTTACCTAATAAAAAAAAGCAAAATGGCTTTGATTTGTTTACAAGATCACTGTGTCTTCTATTTCATAACATATTTGGTAGCTCATTCTTTCAATTTAAGGTGAGTTCCACGCCTAAGTATAAGTGGTTGAACCATGTGATTTCAACCAGCCAATCAGCAAATGAAGTTATCGAAGCGAACGATTTTACCTGCATGGTAAAATTCTTACATCTCATCACTTTTGCAGAAAACAAAAATACGGTTCGTTTGTTGACATTAACATGTCGTTGTGATAGAGAGAAAATAATTTTTAATATTTTAGACTATATAAGCCCATCTATTTTAGATATCTATTTTATTTGAATCACAGATCCAAGTGAGGACAATTAAAATTGATTTGTGAAAAAAATTGTACTTTATGCCTAACGGTGTTGGTATATTTCTAATGACTGTCATTATTTTTATATTATGATTATATAATTTATATTTTTAGATTTTTTTTTTTATAGTGTCCACTTAATCAGAATCACACATACACATACACACATCCCACGTACTGTCACACCCTTGGAACAAGCCCTAACTTTGTTTCTTGCTATCTTCAGGAGCTCCAGCACCGCATACGATGTGAACGGAGGAGGCACGGCGGTATGAACTGACTCGTTCTTCCTCTTCCTCTCACGTGTCACTCTGAATTCCATTCATGATGCAGCGCCCTTTAAATTAGCAAGTTGTTCCTCTGGAATTGCAACTATAGCGTAATTACTTCCAGGGGAAACCATGAAACTTTGTGCAAATCAAGGCTCTAAATAACTTTTTTTAAGAGCAAATTTGTTATTCAGTGACTACTTTTGAGACGCAAATTATGTAATTATGAATGAATGAATTTTATTTGTTTCAATGAAGCGCATCATAAATTATGAAAAGCAGGTAGCAGTAATTATTTTGCAGGTTAATCCCAGGGTCACATTTTTTTTTAAACAATAAAAATATGACAAGGGAGGTTGAATGTAGGTTTGCAGATGTTAAATATGTCAGTACTAGAGTGTACTATAATTATATGGAATAATTGTGCTTTCAGCTAAACTAAATTTTTACTTAATATATTTCACTTCATAGCAATCAACTAAACAAGTTTACATGATTCACAGATTTTAAGGACTTTAGCTCAGGAAAAATGAGAATTCTTTTCAAATTGACCCTATTTAAATAATGCGAAACAGTAATAATTTGGTGGTAAAATAAAAGCTAACTTCAATTCTCACCTAATCATAACTTATTTCAAAACAGGACACAGAGGTCTGAATTTCATTACTCACTATTAATTAGTCTTCATTTGAATAACACTGTCAGAGTTAAGATAAATATTCCGTGACATATTATGCTCATCATTTAAACACACACAAAGTTAAGCATAGTCGACAACAAGCTAACTGTCGTTGTGTAGAAAGACCGCATTCATTGTTACTGATTAGTTTCAGGAAAAAAAAGTCATGTGATAGACTTCACACTTGACAAAAACATGTTATGCATTCCAATTGTAATTTAGTTTGTTAGGTCTGATCATGTCCAGATAAGCCGGTTAGTTTCAAAAAGGAGTTTGATGAATTCTACTTGAAGAAGAGTAGACGGAAATTTTGAGAGATTTACCCGTTGTGTGATTTAATTTTATTTCTGACTCATTTGGCCAAATTGTGCAAATGATACCTGGCTCTTACTGGGCCAAACAGTTTTCTAGGGCCGCCACTGTTTACAAACCAGTACTCCACACCTGTCCCATACCAAGATGGGCTAGGCTAACATGCTAACCTTATGTAATTACTTTCTATATTACCGTATTTTTCAGGCTATAAGGCGCCCTTAAAATCGTTCAATTTTTTAAGTTTGAAATTAACTTTCGAGTTGAATATATGAATAGGTAGATATTGGTTGGAATGGGAAAACTTTATGGATGTTTGACTTCAGAGGTTTTACTCTCATGTGACCGTGTTCGTGGGAACACAATATTTTCATTGTGCATTTATTGTTCTTCTTTATCTTTATGACAGGCTGATGGCAGAGGTAAGTTAGTATCTCATGAAATTTAACATATTGTAAATTGCTCCTTTTTTTTTTTTAACTTGCTTGCATTTCCTTGCCAATTTTACAGACTCAAATTATACAGCATGGAGAGATCATAAAAGCATGCCAAAGAGTACACTGGAGAGATCAGTCAACGCAGTCAGCTAAGCCCCTGCTTGCAACACTCCTTTAAAGTTAAAGTTTGTTTTCAAGAGGCAGATATGAGGACAAATTAACACTTAACATTCCTTTCCAATGAAATCCAGTTTTCCACTGTTGGCTTTGTCCTGAATGGACGAATGGACACAAAGAGGGAGGCAGGTTACAGGGCAGCTTCATCTTACTGTACTGACTTCACCATGTCAGGCCTTTCACTTAATAGCAGAAAACACTCACATCAAATAGTCAAACAATATGTTTTGTCAAAAAAAATCAAAATAAAATTAAGCTCACGTTGAAGTAATATATTTGGACCTTATTGTGAATTGAGAAAACAAATAATGGTGGAAGTAAATGTCATTAAAGATCCAGAGACAATCCAAAATCGTCTATATGCTTGTTCTTGGGAGTGAAACAGATTTTACGGTGACCAATAAGGAAATCAAAACATTTTATTGCTGGAGTTAATTATCTGCACACACTCAGGAAACCGCAAAGATTCATGTATGACGATTTTTCCCATAAAGCTTTTTGTTATTGTTTTTGTTTCCCCGTTTTCTATAACTTCTTTTGTGCGGGCGTGTGTGAGTGAATGTGTGGAAAAGACATTAGCCGTTGCAATAATTCAGTGTTTTTTCTCCACAATGTTGAACTAGATTGTAAGGTGCATACTGACCGGCAAATTAAATGCAAACATGGCAATTCATTTAACTTAAGCATGTTAATCGACTTGTTTAGCGTGTGAAGAAACAAATCATTATTTGTAAAATGGTGCCTGAAATTTGATGACTAAACAGGATTTGATCTCTAGGGGATTTGTTTTTATTTTTATTTAGTTCTAATATGAGTGTTTGGTATTGTTTCGCTAACCATAAAATAATTTGTGTGCAATTGTCTTAAGAGGGCATAATGTGAATTTTGGTGCAGGGTTGCTTTCTTTTAAGGGATACATCTGTTTGCATTTGTATTCTTTTTTTATCATCTATCTAATATAATAAATTCTAATTTGATATTCACACGTGTCTGTTGATGATGAATTTATATACAGTTTGTTTTATTTGTCTTTTCAGGTTCTGAAAAATCTAGATAAAGCAGTTGATGGCCTCAGTTTAATTGGGAAAACTTGGGAGTGGCAACTTACCGTGATGAGAATTTAAAGTGAGGGTGGGGTTGCAATTCTTGCAATGCCAGTTTTCATACCATGTGTGGTAGAGATAGTTGTCTTACTCTCGTGTTGCAATACTACTACACACCCAAGTGACAATCCTGAGGGCGTTGGTATGCCGAAAAACAACGCTGACTCCTGCAATGTTGTTTTAGGCCGTTAGAGGGCAGCAGAAACAAGCATCACAAATAGTATGCAGCTCACCAGCCAATATGGAATGAAAATGCGTAGAAATGTTTGAGTTTAAAGGATCTATATTTTGTGAAATTGTCTTTTGAATGTGTTTAGGCAAAGTTGGGTCACTTGGGTGCTTGAATTATTTTGTGAGATGAATAGGCAGTGACGTGAGGTTCATGACTGGGGAGACACTGACGTCACCCCCCCAACCGGTAAAATTTGTCCGACACCTAACCGTGTCACAAAAAAAGTTGGGGAACGATGCTCTAGACGAGTGACTCATTCATTATTTGATTTGAATTATTTTAATTAAAATCCCATATCAGCAGTCTTCACACATACAAATGTTTTCGATTGTGCGTACTACTCCGTTTGAAAAGACATGCTCCGAAGTGCCGTTGTCCGAGCCAACCTTTTAACTCCAGAGTTGCTCTTCCTTTACTGATGACTTCCTGCTTCGACCAAAAATCCATCATTGAAAATCATTTGAGTTTTCATATGTAATCCTCCAATGTAAAAAACGAATGTAAAACGAAATAAATTAACGACTGCTCCTCAGTTGTTCATTGTAAATTTGAACTGGAGATCTCTTATTCTACAAGGGCACATGAGGTATCCTGGGCTCACTAGCGCCCCCTGCCATAAGGCTGGAGAACTTTTTCTTTCGTTGCCGAGCTGCAGTTTCCATCCAGATACTTTATTGTACCAAAGGGAAACTTGTCTTGCAAGGTACAGGACATATTTAAAAAAAACTGTCAAGACAATTTAGGAAAAGGAACACCTTAGAGAGGATTTTTTTAAATATATACTGCACAGTGGACCTCAGATTTACTGTTTACCATAGGGAATATTAGAAATAGAAATAATCAGCACTATTACGAACTCCTAAATAAAACATTTTTGCACAACCTTTTTCCTGTTGGTGGTTGGTATGAAATGTTGAATGGGTTGGGTTGTAACAGAGGCGGGGCACTCTCTATGCGTATAAGGCGAGAAATAGATGTGAATCTTGGCACTTGAGACCAATATTTCCTGCCCGGTTGTGTTTATGTATTTTATAGCAATTGTCATGGTCCACCAAATATTTTCTACATGACTCTAGCACTGAAGCACAGTACATCCGTCCAATTATTTTATTGCGAGACAGAAAACAATAGCCTACTTTTCTGTAAGCAAGTCAATGATGAAAAAAAGTTGGACCTTCCGTTATTTATTTTGGACTTATCTAGCTTTCTAGCTATCTTGCTAGCAAGCCATTTAATGAGGTTCTCCATAAGACTCGGAATTTTATTTTTTTATTTTTTGTGGCTGTCTTGGTTGACACGCCTATGCAACATTTAGTTTATGATGCTTTGGAGTTGGCAGATCAGGATGGTAGTTTGTTTTTTTAAAGTAGGGAACAGAGGGTGCAATACAACTAGAGGCTCTTCAGTCTCTCCGTTAAGGTCCATGTGAGTCTTATGGAGTGGAAGGTCTGCCTTGTGAATTGTACCTCTGATTCAGAAAGAGAAATTTGATTATTGTCCTAGTCATGGAATAGTGGACCTGCTCTACACTGTCAGCAGGGTCTTAAAATGTGCCTGTGTGCTCAAGCAATCTATATGTGCTATGTAGATTTGGACAAGGCGTTCAACTGTATCTGTGGGTTGAAATACACTAAGGTCCCATTTGTCCCAGATTCTGTTCATGAACCTTATGAATAGAATTTCCAGGCACATGGAAGACATTGAGACCTTGAGGGGTCAGAATTGGCCACCTGAGAGGTGCTTCTCTGCCTTTTGCAGATAATAGGTTGGTTTCATCAAGTCGCAAACATCAACTAAAGTTGTTTGCAGCGGAGTATGAAATGAAAATGATTGCATGTAACACAATCGACGAAAGACGGCACTATAGAATGAGATTGTGTTAGTCTTTATTGTGTCTAATAAAGTAAGTATGTATGTTATGTCCTCACTTTATGTATATGGATATTCCAAATATAATGGCACCATTAATTTATATGGTGGGGGTGCCATTACGAGATAAAAACAGCTTTCCATTTTCCCCATTCAATAATTGATACTAAAATTGATGCTTACTTTATTACTCTATGTTGTTGAAATTATAACATCACTCTCAACTAATGTTGGTGGGTGTCATGATGGTGGCACTGAACCAAAGGAATTGTGTCTGGTTTAGGGATGAGATTGGGACTAGGATTGGTTTCCTCTACTTCTTTGTGAGAGCAGTGCTCAGACCAGAAAATCCCTGCTGACTGCATGTCTGGCAGAGAGGGTGCAGACAGTCGACACTAATCTGCTCTCTCTCTCTCTCTCTCTCTCTCTCTCTCTCTCTCTCTCTCTCTCTCTCTCTCTCTCTCTCTCTCTCTCTCTCTCTCTCTCTCTCTCTCACACACACACACTCAGGTCAGTGTCGCATTTGATCTCCCATGCTTTGAGGGGTGAATAAAGGGTCAGACAAAAATACTTATTGTTAATTCAAAATATGTAAATTTGTAAACATATTTGGTCAAAATATGTAACTGCGGAAAAGTTTACAACAAATTCCTTGAAATAATGCAAGTTATAGCTATAATGAAATGTTTTTTAGATTAGCATTGATTTTAGAGGCATAAATAATCCTCATTGTTGCTGACACGCCACATTTCACTGACCACAACATAAATGCCATACAATTGACTGCCAAGTAGTCCAACCTCCAGCTCACTGACCATAAAAAGAATATAGAAAATGAATAGATGAATAGACCACAATACGTATATAAATAAAAAATTATTGTATTGTATAAAGTACACCATCACAGTCTAATGCAGGGATTCCCAAACACTGTACCATGAAAGAACACCAATGTGCCACAGAAAATGATGAAAACAAGTGTAAAAGTGTGATTAATTGTAGCATTACACTTTAATTAACTTCTTAAATTGAATTCATTTTTATAGTTATTATATGCATGGGCCACCAAAAAAATGCAGCTAGCTGCAAATGGCCCACAAGCCAGACTGTGGACACCACTTTTTGGAAATGTAAATAATATGGAAATTGAATTATTATTACTACTATAGTACTGGTGATAATAACAATTAGTATTATAATGGTTTGTAGGTCCTGAATTAAATCATGTCTGATATGTAATGATGCCGGCTAAGCCCTCACGGCCATACTTTGTATGTTGCTATGAGGGCTGCGTGGCCAGCTGTCAGCCCGGCATTGCTCCAGCAATCAGACACACGTAGACGCACGTACCACGACAGACCAACCCCCTTCTTCCTTTCCTTCTCCCGGCACTCTGACGGCCGGCGAGCGGTGGGACAGGCGTCGATCGCCGCTTCAGCAACAAAGGGACGGTTTTACTGTCCGGTTCGACCGCGTAAGTACAAGAATGTTTCTTTTTCCCACTGCATACGGTTGACTGAACGCAGTGCATGCAAATATTGTTTTGCTTAAGCAGTGCGTGGACGGAGAGGGGGTTGGGGTTGCGTCGCCCGGCGGAGATCGGTGATGTAGTGCAACTTTGCTTAGCCGAATGCTAAATATTGTATAGTCATCGATTAGGCGTCGACTCGAGAAAACAACCGATGTAAACAAGGAGGGTTGCAGATAGTTGAACTTGCATTCGACATTATGATCCCATTTTTGCAACTGCGACGAAGGTGCCGCAGAATGTAAACAAACATGCACATTTTTCGATAATAATATTTGTGCATTTTCTTTGAACTCATTTCTTGCGTATTTATAATTCCAGCCCCATTTGATCAGCATAACCGTGCTTTTGACTGATGACGTTGACCCCATTCCGGTCAAAATATTGACACATACTCGTTTGCTTTGTCATTTTATTCATGATTTATTTGCCACCCTGGTGATCTAATGTGATACGTCCCTTTTTATGAGTGTGTTAGCGTGAAAAAAACATTTATTTTCGGCATTACCCCGTCGTCCAACACAGCGCCTCCCGGCGAAACTCGTGTCCGAACACGTTGTCAGAAAGGGGGTGTGTGCCGAAAAAGGAGCTGCCAGCCAATCAGCGGAGGCGCCCGCCCATATTTATCGCACTTGTTTACTACACAAACTCGAATGTGATTGGTGGAACGGCTTGGCAGGCTCGGGTTTAACGCTGCATTCAAGACCTCACAGAGGGTGGGAAATTCGACCTGAAAGGTAGAAAGCAAACGACAGGCGTAACATCTCTCCATGTTATTCAGTAGATTTTCGAGTCAAAATTTATTACAAACTCATAGAATCGACGAGGGATGATGAAACATGATTTATGACGTAGACTGACCATGTTAGCTTTCTCCTCATAGAATTCCTTTGAGACTATTAGTTGCATGCAATGCATAATAAAACGGTGCAATGCAGATTACTGCCACCTTATTGATTTTCATGTTGAGCTCAAAATAACAGGCATACAAATTAAAATTACCTTGGTCAGAAATGAATTAAAATACACGTTGTTTATTGTTTCTTGTTGATTCGGAGCATGATTATGTAATAGCATCATAGAGGGATGAAGCGTGTTCTATGAAAAAAAAAAATCGGCTGGGAAAAAAAATGTACTTTGTAAATGTAAACAACCACCACTGGTTACAATTTGATAAAAATAAAGAGATTAAGCATTTGAGCCCTCATATTGTTAAAACAACCCATTCAAAACAGAGAAGAAAGTCACTGGTTTTAAATGGCTCTTATTTACCATGGATTATTCCTACTTTAGTAAATGCACCATTAGCTACATTTTTACCCTTGCACTGGTAGGTCATAATGAATCATCAGATGACATAAACTCATCATGCTGTCTGTCGCGTATTTGGAGAAAGAACTACCCAAAGCTATTACATTTGGCCAGGACATCTGAATAGTGGTTTTCTTCAGATTCCTGCAATAAAGTTAAAATTTTGATGGGACGAGTGCTTTGGAAAATCTCACAAGGCCAATGCAGCCAATTGTTTAGGTCAATAAACTTCAGCAGACCAAACTTAATACAATTCCAATAAAATCATATTCATTGCAGAGGGTTTTTTGAGGACAATGAGGCCTGTATTTCCACCAATGTTTTATTACAAAATATTTGTGAATATAAGCTCAGCCAGAAAGAGCACACCATAAATTTTACACACGAATTTCTCATTATTTTTTACATTACTGCATTTTGTTGCTTGCAGCGGAATTTGAGTCGACCGCTGAATTGTGAAATATCGCATGACACAAAAAAAACTGTAAAAAATAATATCAATTCAATAAATCCAAGCCTGTTGCTATGATAAAACCTACAATAACTATACACTTAAGATAAGTTACATTTGAGCATTCTTAACAGCCGTATGGATTTTAAAAAATAAAGAAAAACCCAGACAATAAATCATATAAAACAAAAACTGTACAAGTACAGTATTACGTTCAAAGCGTGTGGTGGTGGTGCAAGTCACTTTGCTTAATGATTACACACATCTCACTTAGCGTTGTACATTCCGTTCTTTTAATATCGATGTGAATTTATTGTTCCATCAGCACCCGAGCAAGAGACTCAATTGAGGAACGTAGTTCTCAAATCTTAATTTTGTGTGTACTACACACACATACACAAATAATACAGGAGTCAAGCGCTCATGTATACATATTTAAATATATTTATGTATAATAAAGGCTTTTTTAAAAGTAATTCTCAGGTATGCAACTTGGTCTGCCTGGCTTAATCTAGGTAATCATTCATTAAGATATTTTGTACATGAAAACAATTTTAACGGTCATCTTTTAAATGGTAAATAAGCTTTGAATCATTTTGATTGAAGCAAGATCAGTGAAAGGTAATTCACTAAATATTGATTTAAATTGTTTATAATGGAGTTAATCGTAAGGTATAAATAATTTTTGAGGGTTTTCTGACGCTGACTCTTTGTTGAGAAACAAACAGAACAGGAGCGTTAATGCCTATGAATAAATGATTGCCATAATTGTTTGGCTTCATAGTTAATGAGCTTTACAAAATTAATCGGGGACATCAGTGTAGACATTAAATCAAGATGATGAGATATTTTCAATGTTCTGTGTAAATCATTATTCTTTGGGGTCAGTTTGACCCTTGTGTGTTTAAACCTCAAGAAATCTACTTAGGGATATTTAGGTGGTCGGTAATCAAAGTAATTGGATTAACTAGAAAAAAAATCTGTTTATTTTTAAATTTGAAATATTTTAGTTGCATCTTATCTCATGCTTACTGTTACCCACAGGGACGTTTGTGCTTGACTGCTGAGTCCCCACACTGCACAGCAGCAGCACCATGGCAGCTATGAGATCCAAGGACAGAGCCCAATCCGAGCCAGGCGGGTCACCAGCGGGACTGCGGGACTCGCAAGCCGTGGGTAGACCTGAAATACAGCACAGCACTGTGGTGAGGAGACAGATTGAGATCAGTTTTCCATTTCAGTTAATGACAAACAATGTTAAATGGGACACATTATGGGTAAATGACTTTTTTATTGCTTGTATGCAAATAAATGAGTCTCTGGGGTTCCTAGTCGTCCATCAAGTGTAGATTTAAATAACCAACTAAAACATTTCAGACTCTTTTTGAAAATATATCTCTGAGCGAGGTGTTTTGAAATTAAAATTTAATTTGGGAAATACTGAGGCTAGGGTATTTCCCTGATACGAATTATATTAAAACTATTTTCTGACCATTGAAAAGAACATAGAGTAGCTCAAATTTTTGTGACTTTTTTTTGTATAACAATTTGGGCGGTATATATTTTTCAATGCCGAGTCGTTTTGTGGTTGTAGTTTTTAACTACACTTATGAGAAGCACAAAAAAAAAAAACTAATCGTGTTGGCTTTCATTAGAGTGTGCAAGTCCACGTAATAATTTTCTCTGTTTATTGCCTTCACGACATTATATTGGCAGTTATGATTCCTCTTGCACAGAACGAAAGTGATCCCACACAAATGGGATCATCCTTTCTAGGTCTTCTGCTAGAGGTTGGCACTCATTGCCCTTTTCATACTGCCTCCATTGTAAGCCATATTGTCCGCAGGCAGGACACCACAGATGGACAGGAAATATTTTCTCAACAGCTTTATTTGTGGCTATAGCAAAACTCCACTTCTGACGTTTATGTAATCAGCTTAACTCAAATAACCGGTGTGCGGCTCAGCTCATAGACGAGTTTAATAATTTGCTTCGCTGCTGGCATTTATGCGTCATATTCAAAGTGAATCAATATTAAAACAATAGCTCATCTGGAATTTAACCTTAGAACCTCCTATGAAGATTTTCACGCAGAACTGCATCCAGGATCCATTTGTGGACAGAAATGAGAATAAGACGGTTCAACTGCAGAATGAGCTGGAGAGAGGCTGGAGCATCGGGCCCGGTCCCCTGCAAACAAGGGCCCCTGCAATGGACCCACTCGTGGTATCAGCTAGAGAGCCTGCATACAGGTGAGAGATATGTTGCACTAAGAATGAGTGAGAGTCAGACTGCAACCTAAGCTCTGTCTATTGTCTCCAGTTTCCGTAGCCCAGAGTCAGTGGAGATGGATGAGATCATGGCGGCCATGGTCCTGACCAGTCTGTCTTGTAACCCTGTGGTCCAGAGTCCTCCACAGACAGAAACTGGAACAGGTCTGTGTCACTTGAGTTTTCAAATTTATGGCCATCGATCCATTTTCTATTACGCTTGTGCTCATTGGTGAGGAATTTATTCTTTACTTGCTGGTTTTGGAAGCAAGATGGATGCATGGAGAACATGCAAATTGGGAAACGTTGACATTACTTTTAATAATTTCAAAAAATCTGGAGTGGAACAATAGCTAATTTGCATGGTTTTATAGACTATATAAAGCCAGCTACTTACTGCTAGCTCAAGCGTTTAACTAACTCACTTTGTGCTGAATTATTGCTACATTTGTATCAAATTACTTCAGTGTAGGTTTATGACCCTGTTCAAAGGGGAAATCAACTCTAAAAAAATATTTTTAATAATATCCTCCGTGCGGCCCCACTAGCCTAAACATGGAGTTCTGATTAATACTGTGGATAATCAATTAAACAGCAAAATCCACCTGTTTTTAACCATTGCAGGGGGCGGCCATTTTGCCATTCGTTGTTAATTGTAAATGACAATCACAGTTGCTCAGGCAATGATCAATAACGGTTAAAATTAATTTATATTCCACAAATGCAATAAAAATCATAATCCAACGTTTACTGTAGAGTAGTGGAGCTGCATAGAACATATTGGAGAGAGAGAAAAAAAGTCCCCTTTAAATATTATTAAAGTAAAATAAAAATAGATGTTGGCTATGTGGTAAATAAATAATAAATACATAAAGGAACAGAGTGGGACCAAAGAGAGAAAAATATCATCTGTTTGGACAAAGAAGAACATCAGAACCTTGGCACCCATGTGGGACACCTGCTGTTCTCTGTAGGATGGGCAGAGAAGAAAGAGCATTTCCACAAGCGCAGATTTAATGCGGGGGATATATTCTACATCCATATTACCGTATTTTCCACACTATAAGGCGCACCTAAAAACCTCAAATTTTCTCAAAAGCCGACAGTGCGCCTTATAATCAGGTGCGCCTTATATATGGACTAATATTGAGCCACTACAGCAGGCGTGTCCAAACATATGGATTTATATATGGACAAAGTTTTAAAATGGGCCATTCATTGAAGGTGCGCCTTATAATCCGGTGCGCCTTATATATGGACAAAGTTTTAAAATGGGCCTTTCATTGAAGGTGCGCCTTATAATCCAGTGCGCCTTATAATGCGGAAAATATGGTAAACTAAATTTTTCCTCTTCTAGTTGGCCCCTCATCATCAGTTGACATGGAGTGCGGTGGCGGCGAGCTTTCAGACAGCGGCAGCAGCGGCTACTGGAGTTGGGATCACGGCAATGTAAGCCCGTCCCCTTCACCATCCGTCCCGGAGATGGATAGCAGCCCAGATGAGGGCTTGAACATGGAGCTGGATCAGGGGGAGGAGCTTAATGCCAAAAAGCCAAAGGTATGCACTTGCACTTATCTCAATTAGCATATGATGCTATCCGGTATCGTTACTTAATTTACATTTCCATGCTTTCTGTTCCAGAACTCTTTTAAAGGCTTCTACAAGTGTCTGTGGCCCAATTGTGGCAAGGTGCTAACGTCTTCCGTCGGAATAAAAAGACACATCCGAGTGCTGCATTTGGGGTAACTTTGTGTCTTTTCTGGTTTAATACATTATGTATGAAACTCTCTGGTTTTCCCCTCAAAGTATTTCAAGTTACACAATTGGTTTCCTTTTTAGTGTTAAGATGGATAATGTGTTTTTTTTTTCTCCCGTATGAAGGATGCTGTACAGCCGTTGTTTTTATTAGGACATTAATTTATTTCTTTTTATTCTCTACTTGCTTTCTTTGGCAAACTCACATCTGTAGAGTGATAAAAAACAGTTGAGCTCTTAAGATTATTTCTGAGCTGGAACACAGCATTAAAAAAACAAGAGGGAATAAAAATTTTAAGTGGTGGAGGACTGAGTAATTCAACCTGATGAAACTCTGAGATTTGATATCTGGGCCACAATGGTGATTTTTTTTCTTTTTTTTTTTGCTAACATATAAAATATTTTGTTTTTCCTGATAGCAGTGGGTCAGATCAGTCGCAGAGAGAAGAGGATTTTT
The DNA here is from genome assembly GCF_024217435.2 of Syngnathus scovelli. NCBI lineage: Eukaryota > Metazoa > Chordata > Actinopteri > Syngnathiformes > Syngnathidae > Syngnathus > Syngnathus scovelli. Next base: position 7,457,691 of record NC_090866.1, on the reverse strand, counting down.
ACTACACTAAGATATCCTGTGAGGCAGCGGACACCAGCACTACACTAGTTCCTGCCCAGCAGGCTCTGGGCCAAGCATCGCCTCTCAGCTGGGTCTCATGCAGCTCACCAACTGGTTTGGCAGTTCAGATCCCTCCCGGACACAGGCCAAGGTCCAACTCCAGCTCTGGCTTGAGCACGAGCAGGCCCAGTCCGCTCAGTCAGTCAGCCCCCAGCAGTTTTTGGCAGATCCACTCAGAGCATCTTTATCAGGTCAGTTTAGAGGACACAACAATACAATGACATTATACTTAGTGAAAACGAATGCAATAGATAAAAGTTTGTTGTTGCATTAAAAGATAAGCAAAAATGCTTTTTTAAAAAAAAAATAACTGAAACTACAGATTATGTTTATCAAACAAAAACTGTTTTCAGGCACCTGTGGCCCCAAGAAGTCCAGGATGCCTCACTTTGACCACACCCACCGTTGCCTCGGGCAGCCAGAACACTCAGGTGGGTCTGGAACTTTCCTTTCTATTTCTAAAGATAATTAATGAAAGAGAGTAATGTAGTTTTTCTGGTTTGTAGTTGACCCTCAGTTGAAAACAGATCATCTTTATTACCGTATTTTCCAGACTATAAGGCGCACCTAATAACTTTAAACTGGCCCGAAGCATTGTGTCATGCAATCAATCATAAGTGGCCCGCTGAAGACTATGAATCAAAAAGACTATGGATCATTATTTTGTGATTATAAAGTAATTTGTTGCGTCTGAAGTTGAAATAAAAAAGATAAAATGGAGAATGATTTGATTTGGATTAAAAATCTGACATGATGCATTAATGGTGCGCCTTATAGTCCAGTGCGCCTTATATATGGACAAAGTTTTAAAACGGGCCATTCATTGAAGGTGCGCCTTATAGTCCGGAAAATACGGTAGTTGCTCAAATATGGTGCCTACTGAAAAATGCAACAGACACAGTCTAGGGTCTTGCCTCATTATCTATTAAAGATTGCTTCTGTTTTCCGTCTTCTCTAGATGGCGAAACCTCGCTGTCGGTCTGTCAGCGTCGGGGAGCAATGGCTGCAACAGAACAGGCTCCAGACAATCAGCGCGTCGCCCTCGCGCACTCACTGCTCCTTCAGGTGAGACGCCGCATATCTCTGTTAACGTCCGCCACCGCTCCATCGACATATCTCGCCCGCCATTTAAAATGAAACAATACTTACGCTGTCCAAACACTCACGCCAAATGACAACATACATAGACTCTACAAAAAAGTCAATACCCATTTTCTTTTTGGTAGCCACAAGGTATGTATTAAGCTTTTTTAGTTTATGAAATGGCCATCACACCGGAGGACGATCGATGCGTCTTGAATTTCAGATGTGCTGTTCAAACTGCAAATACCCTACAGCACATCTGACTTTATAAACTATTTAAAATTCCCATTATTGCTAGGCAGTTATTGCTTTTGTACACACGCCTCAACCCTTTTAATGGAGCCTTGTTAAATGTTTTTTTTTTTTAAACAGCAGATATAACTACAGCTGCTGTAAAAATACGCAAATGCACGTAAATGATTTTTTACCACAGCGCTTGCTTTTAAATGTGATACTATATTCACTCATTAGACCAGATGTGAAAATCAATAGACCAAAATATTATGGGCAGATTTTTCTATTCTATTCTACATAAAAAATGCATTAAATTGCTGCAGGTTGTTTGATATCTGTCTATTTTGATTTTCCATTAGTTTAATTTACTTTACAAACCCGATCGCAGTACTAATTAAGTAGAGGTACAACTTTAATCTTCTGTTACTTTCTTTCATTTTAATCTTACTTTCTATTTTCCATTAGACTCGCATGATGATTTTTATATGAATGCTCTTGTTTCATTAACAGGAAAAGTCGCGGGGAGGCCAAGAAATGTCGTAAGGTATACGGAGTGGAGCGAAAGGACCAGTGGTGCACCGCCTGCCGCTGGAAAAAAGCCTGCCAGCGTTTCCCTGACTAAACAGCACAATGAATGAATGACTGGGTGGATGAATGGATGGGTGGATGATAAAATACAATTTTATCATAAAAGAGGATATAGTGTATATAACAGCCATTGAGAAAATGTTTGTTACTTTACTTTTATATCTTTTTTGTTTTGTTGATGTGGTTGTTTTTTTGTTTTGTTTTTGTAAATACAATCTTTTTCAGAAGATCACACCAGACGGTTCATTATAAGTTGAATTCCACAAATAAATTACAGAAGAGGAGCTTATTGGGAAATGAATGACCGCAACTATTTCATCAGGGTCTCGATTAAGGATTTGGATTTCTCCGGCCTTTTATTATTTGTCTGTTTATTGTTCTCCTTGGGTAATGAAGTATGTTTTTACCTGTCGGTCTGCCAAGGTGCTAACTGTTGACTGGCGTTGTTCATGTGACGTACTCGGCCTGCACTACTCTCCTATTTTATCCAAAGGTCATATAATTACAACCCTTGTGACCCTACTGTACAGTATTAGACTGCTTAGATTGCTTGTTTGTTTAATCCAATCCTCTTCCAGTGGTTTATGATGTATATTACAGTATAATGTGTGCTTTGAGCTATGTACGAGTATTTTGTACCTTTTTTAATGTTAGGCTAAAATGATTCCCCCCCCCCCCCCCCCCCCCTTCTCCATGTTTATAGCACTTTGGTGGATTCTAAAATCACAGGAATAAGCTACAAAATATTCGGTTTCACTTAAGCAGATTGAGTCCATGAAAATTTGGATTCTGTGGGAAATAACCATTGTTGATGGTTGTTTGGAGTGATCATGAGAGTTTGTAAAAGCAATAACAGGGAAATAAGGAAAGAAAAAGGAAATGCAGTATGTTGTCACATAAATAAATAAATAAAAACACTGAGAATTTGAGACATTGGTTTCTTTTCTGCATGACAATCCACAAAAGAAATAACAAATTATCCCATCCATGGAATTTTCTGAACCGCTTTATCCTAATTTATTCTTAATTTTCTATACACATTTTTATATAGTCTTACAACAATGATTTAAATGTTAAAAATTGTTGAAATTTACATCGTATCCACAAATGTCATTATGTGATGCGGCTGCAGAGAAACATACACACATGCAGGTGCAATGTTTCTCAAACACGCTCTACACACATACACACACGCACACACACACACACTGTACAGACATCATTACATCTCAAAATACACTATAAAGATGTAAAACAATGAATGTGGCTGCGAGTGAAGGGAAATCAACTTTTTTTTCCCACTTTGTACAATAGTGACCATGGCTGACACGCACTGTTAATTTCTCCCCTCTGCTCTTAAACGATACATTAAGATAGTGTCGTTTAAAACTCCTTTGCCTTTCCACGGTGTGCCACACACCCAATGACACACACCCAATGACAGGCCGGGGCCATTTCTAGCTCCATTGACCTCAATACAAACGAGTCCCTCCTCTCTTCAATATTCTACATAACAATAAGTTAAACCTGTGATTTCATTTTTGGGAATTTGGCAATTACTAGCAGTTGGGCCAAATTCAATAGCTGAAAACACAAGAGGGTTATTTTGTGAGGGGTGTTTCAGGAGATAACTAAGTAATTTGGGTCTAATTACACAAATAAGAGAATTCCGAGCCAATGGTCTGTGGTTCTAATTTCACCGAGGTTGCTTTAAAAAAAATAAATAAATAAAATAAATCCACATTATTGCATGTTGTTGCTAGCATGTATCTTTCTCAGACACTAGAGGGCAGTATTATTTCATCTGTCATTGCGCCTGAGCACCATAAAGCATTTTTTTTTTTTGAACTGATAGATGCAGTTTGGTGAGTTGTCAGAAAGGGGGAAAAATTAACTGTACACCGTCAATTGAAAATCTGTGCAAGTCCAATTAGCATATAGCATTAATGTAATTTTGTGAGGGCACATAAAAGCTTACCATAAAATATATAAATATGTAATGGTGCCATTACTAGGGTTCCCGGTACAAACGTTAAAAGCAATTTAATGATTGCAATAACTATTTGGTGATTTTTAGTCACACTGTTCAAATAGTTAGTTGCCCCTGTTCAGATCACGTGGAAATTATTTAAAATGTATTTTAAAAGTCACAGAATTTGCATCTGTTTTCATGAAATATATGCAATTTCAATTGCATATTGTTTCTTTACTGTACCGAATGTGAACCGAACTGTGATCTTAAAATCAAGGCGGGCTTACACTCCGGACTGGACTGTGATTTTTTTTTAAATATATATATTTAATATTACATCCCTATCAATTATACATTTATGTGGTTTCATGGTTAGAACTGGTCCCCCGAGGGGAACTTTAATTACGTGGCTCTTGCTAAAATCAACTTTGACACTTGTGAATTACAGACTGACTCCACTCGTCAGTAGTTTGGGAATTGCATGGAGAACCACCAGAATTTTAAACTTCCAAGTGGAGACATCTCAATGGATTCAACACAACTAATGAGAGCTGGCTGGGCTGTCAAGCTTTCCGAACTAAAGTGCAAATGACTTTTCAAGAAAGTGCAGTCAAAAGTCACACTTTGTTTTTCCAATCTCATTTGGCCTGTCTCTGGTTGCACCGACACACAAAAATATATTCAATTGCACTTCTCTAAATTCTTTTATTTCACAGGACGGCATGATAAATATTGATCATGGTCATAGCATTCCTTGTTTTACTTGTTGGACACAAAGAGCCGACGACAATGGAGGAAGTCACAGTTCAGACTGTTGAAAAGATGATTGGTTGAGGTATGTGGATAGCAGGATTTTGGGCAACATGTTTACAGTTTGTTTTGCCTCCAGGCTCTTGTTACCGGGGAGAAATTGAAGCGGCCGCTGCGGCTGCTCCTCATGCCGAGGTACTGCCTGAGCAGCTGGTTGACCCGTTTCTGACTGTTCCATTTTCGGGCAGATTTGCGGACGCCTATGAAGCCTCCATAGCGCTTCTGTAAGTGTCTCGCAGGGGAGCCAATCAACTTCCTGTAACTTTGGCGGCCCCGCTGAAAGCCGCCAAAGCGTTTGGATAAGCTAACGGCCTCTGAGCTTTCATCCAGCTCGCTGACATTCCCATCTTCCCTCTGCTCGCCGTCTCCTTCATCCAGATGGAGAGCCAGACTCTGCACGTCCTCCCCCGCCTCCGAGGATTCGAGCAGTGATGAGTCATAATGGACACGGCGCTGCTCAAAGGGGGCCTCAACCAGGTCCTCATCCTCCTCTTGGAAAGGTTGTGCGGCCGCTGATTGCAGTTCACTATCAGAGGTCAGATCCAGAGAGGTCATCTGCAGCCCTCCTGCAGTGCTTTTGAGAAGGGCGCCTTCCTGAGCAAACGGAGGATAGATGGCGAGCCTCAGGGTGCGCTCACATATCTCCCAGGTGAGCGAGGAGGAGACCTGACCCTTGCACTCTAACAAGCACACCTGCAGAGAGAAGGATATGCAGATACGATTTGACATGGAGGGTAAAATGCTATCCATCCATTTTCTTCAGCGCCTCATTAGGGTCATGCACACCAATGTAAAAAAAAATAATAGCCAATTAGAATACTAATTTTCCCCGGGTAATGTGATTTTTGCTCCTGATATACGTACATACACACACGAGCCAGGACACAGCTCGTGTTGTATTAGCATTAGCATCAGTGCTAACATTACTGATCAGGTGTTTCTGGAAATTCAGTCAATTCATCATTTAAGGTGGAAAACTTATCCTGTAGCCCAAACTGAGACAGACTTGATCTGGGTGGCCAACTTGTCAGAAAGTTAATGGGGCTCTCCTTCATGCAGCGTTCACATCATAGGAAAAGTCATGAACTAATTGAACACGTCCATCATGTGATAAATGTGACGTCTACTTCAGTAGAATGATTGACAGAAGCAAATTAACCAAAAATACCAATTATTTCTTATGTCATTGATGTGATTTTTTTTTTTTTCGGACAGGCTCTTCAACCTGAGGAAATATTTTAGGAATGATATATGATGTTTTCAAAGTCAAGTTTTTAGAGAGAACTTTGGCTGTGTGATTCTGTGCACGACATTTTTCATTCCACAGCCACCTGACTTGAAAATGTCAGTTTGATGTGAGAAGCCAAGTCCATACTTATCAAATCTTGCTTAAATTAAATGAATTGTTATCGGAAACCTGCAGACATCAAAGGAGATGAGCGCGGAGGGAGTTCCGCTGTGAATCTATCAACGGAAATTAATTATCCGTCCTAAATGAAATGAACGCACCAGGGGATTCTCCACGTCAGATCAATGAAACAATCTAAAGGAGTTTATGACTGAGAGGCAACGTGTGTATTGGTCATATTTTCATTGTCTTGTGAGGACAGAAAAAAAAACCAACAGGTTAAGGACGTCCTTCACGATTTGATTTTAAAAGCGTGATTTGCTCTCTATAGCATGAAGGCTTAATGGGGAAAGTAACCAATTTAATTTGCACAGCTGTCACCGTTCAGTGCCATTGCACTAATGATATGATCCTTACATTGCTTAATGTCACTCTGTATTAATGTTATATCTGAAATGTTCATTTTCTTATCGTGGGTCAAACCAAAGACAAATTTCTTCTGTGTTTTTAACAAATTTGGTCAGTGAAGATGATTTTAATTATGATAACTACTCTGAGATTGTTCCCAGTTGTTTCCATAGTATGTCATGGGATTTTCCAGTTGCCCAAAATGTGTTACTATATAATATAATTTACAATATAAAATTTGAGTTCTCTGGTCTGTGTTTTATATTGATTTTCTTATTGAATATAATGCTGTACACAACTTGACTACTAAAGTTACAGAATTGCCATATTTTCTGTTTAAAGACAGCGGCGAGACACGAAGTGAGGCAGTCAGTTATCTGCCTCACCTCAGATTGCGTCAATCCCTGACAAAAAAGCACAGAGCACAAGTAAAAGAGTAGTGGGTCAAACCAAAGACAAATTTCTTCTGTGTTTTTAACAAATTTGGTCAGTGAAGATGATTTTAATTATGATTAATAACTACTCTGAGATTGTTCCCAGTTGTTTCCATAGTATGTCATGGGATTTTCCAGTTGCCCAAAATGTGTTACTATAGGGCAAAAAGAAAAAATAATTACATAAAAATTTTAGTCTGGTCTGTGTTTTATATTGATTTTCTTATTGAATACAATACAACTTGACTACTAAAGTTACCGAATTGCCATATTTTCTGTTTAAAGACAGCGGCGAGACACAAAGTGAGGCAGTCAGTTATCTGCCTCACCTCAGATTGCGTCAATCCCTGACAAAAAAGCACAGAGCACAAGTAAAAGAGGCATCTATTGAGAAAATTGTACAATGACAGATAATATATGCATTCTGATTTCGTATAATCGGGTATATGCATTCTAAGAATTTTATGTCATTAGCTTTGCTGATTGTATAAAGCGTGAGGTGAGGCAGCTAGCGTTGTGCCTCCGCATTGTGACAGGCAGCCTCCTTCAGTGTGGCTGCACTCAAAAGGACGGTTTATAAATATAAACTGTATATCATGGTTGCCTTTAGCTAACCCCGGCTCTCCAGATTTGTATTTTTAAAGGATTTGATCCTGACTGCACAAGTGACAGCAAAGTTACGTTATTTTGCACTCAACAGTGTCTGTGGAAAGATAACCGTCGGCATCAAAAAGACAAGTTAAGGCTTACGGGTTTTAATAATGTGCCATTAAATTGTCATTATGTTTCATTATTATCATTATTGTGTGTCTCTGATTGAGTAGATCAAATCACGACAGTCTTACATTGCATTTCCAACATCAGCTGAGGCCACCAAATATAGTTCCTAGGGCAATATAGGATTAAAAATATAGAATTTTGGTATGAAAAAACCGCTGTGATACTTAATGCATGTTGATAATACTGCCTTTTAATAGCAAAGCAATTTAGTTGCATAATAGCAAATCCTTTAACGAGTCCACGGGCATGCTGAGAGTGTATTTCGGCACAGCTGTGCTTCACACAGACGAAATGCAATTCCACCTTGAACTCAACCAAAAGTAGCCCTGCGCACAATCTCATTTCCAAATAGCCCGAGTGAGAGAAACGCCACTGAGTCAAAACAGCCGGTGGGCAACCTCCAATTGTGGTTGGATGGCTAATTTAGTCAATAATGATGCTGAGGAAGACAGCTGGGGCCTTTATGGAAGATGTAATAGAACTATGTAATTGACTGCTGCTTAGTCTCATCGGGCCGGGCTTACACCGCTGACTGACACTTTTTTATCAGTTCCTCATTGTGTTCGTTGTCTTCGCTTTGAGCCAAAGATGGAATCCCCTGAGCCGTTCTTTGTTCCCCACTCCAGATGTGAGCGAGACTGACGGCAGTTTTGTGATATCAGGATACACAGATTCAAGGGGGGGGGGGGGGGCAAAAACCAACACAAATGCACAGGACCATAACGAATCATCACCCCTCGGTACCGACTCGTCTCTACTCGGGTCTGCTCGCGTGTCGGTTTCCACATCAGCAAATCATTCCTTGTTCAATAATTGTGGGAAACTTCAAACATGCCTGACTGAATAATTGCATAATTGTGACATGGCGCCTTTAACTAAAAACGCTATCTTGAGTTTTTGTTATGTCGATTATATGTACGGACGGGGTCTTGGAACCGTAAAATGGAGAGCGGGCTGCAGTCTGCATTCACTGCAACTCACTTTAAACACATCACGTCACACTTCCAATTCGAACCCGATGATGGAGGTTTGGTTCAAAGATTGTCTATTTCAAAGTGGCTACTCCAGCATCAGGCAGTTTTATTATCTTTCCTGTACAGCTGTTTACATCATCTGCTGCAGGTTCCACATGATTAATTCCGATTTTTTTTTAAGAAAAAAAAAAACACACATTGAGAGAACGCACACATACCATGGTGTCAAAATTTTGTTGCTGTTGCTGCTGCAGGAGGAGACCACAGGCCACGCACTCCCCCTGGCAGTCACTGTGTCCAGGGGTGAAGAAACATGGAAGTAGAACCAGCAGGCACCACAGAGGAATCTTCATGGCTCTGCACAATCCAGACAGGCAGGAACAAACAGGAGCCCAACAAGCAGAGGAGTCAAGAAGAAAGGCCAACAATAGCTGGATAAGGTCAGCCTAAAGGAAAAAAAACAGTTACACAGGATTGCATCAGGTCCTGTTTCAAGGAATTATTAGCTTCATTTTTTTTTTTTTTTTTTCCGGTCCGAGCGTTGGTGGAGAGAGAATGCCAAACACCAGGAATTAATTGGAGAATGCGGCCAGAGGCAATGAATGACAAAACATATGAAGCAACATGCTTGAATTAAAGTATACAGAACATTTAAATTCATGCAGCAAAAAAGTGGACAGAAAAACAAACTCCAAAAACTGGAAAAAAAAAAAAATATATATGGGAGGAAAAAGATTTTGAAAGTTTACACCCATCACTCCTAAGCTCTGAAGCCTTTATTAGGATAAGCAGGAGCATAAAGTAATGTTTATTCTTCTTCACAGAAATCAAAAGGTATTTGTGCCTCATGCAAAGTCTATACCAAAATGGCAAATGCACTCCTGAAAATATGAAAGAATGGTAACACTGGTCACTATGCAATGCTGCCTCTCCAGGACCCCATCTATCATGTGGGTGGCCCCCATATCTTCTAATATAACAGGTTACAGAGGGGAAAAAAACCAGCCACTCTGATCATTGTAAATTGCTTTTGCTCATACACAGCTGCCTGGCTTGTTGGTTTATGGATCACAAATAAGATATGTGCCTGCTATGCGCAGTAAATGTTGAGCTTTGGGTGTTTCAGTCTGCAAACATGGTAGTTTTTCACTATATGATGCCTGCTAGCATTTTTTTAAACAAACAGATGCTATATGTTCAGCAGTTAACAGTCCTGAAGAAAAATACATTTAATTCCTCTATATAAGGGGTGTCAAACTCATTTTTTTCACGGGCCGCATTGTAGTCATAGCTTCTTTCTAGCTTCAACCCAAATAAATGTATGAGCACCTCATATTATATACAGTAAAAGCTACGAAACAAAGTGACAAATAACTCGTTTTCAAATCAGACGAGTAAAAACTGGTTAAATATTTAAAAAAAAGATATTATTAAAACTGAAGACAATTTGCAATTCCAGTAATGACACAAATTTGATGCACAATTTTTCTTCGCGGGCCACGTAAAATGATGTGGCGGGCCGTATCTGCCCCCCGGGCCTTGAGTTTGACACCTCAAAAGAAATTTGTTGAACAATTTTTATGTGTTTTTTTTGTATGATTAATTTTGGGGGTTCAATCAATTATGAATGATAATTACGTTTACTGATTAAAAATGAATTTACAACATGGGGTGCAGTGTACTTAAGTTCCTACTTGTCTTAAAAATTCTTGAAAAGACAGAAAAGTATGGGAGCAGCGAAACTATCAATGAGTAAATTTTTTTATTTATTTATTTTTGTTTTATCATTATTATTATTATTGTTATTATTATTACGGAAGTACGGAACTACCAATGTGGAGTAAAACATTTGACTGACAAACTTGTTTGAACGTACTTTGTTGTTATTATCTTACTAGCTTTTCGCCAGTGAAAAATGTTTACTCCAAACTGACAGTTCCACGCTTCCGTAGATAAGTGCGCAAGCGATGACTCAATGTTATTGCACTCAATGTATCATATTGAGAGTGAGTGAGTGAAAATCTTTTACAAGCAACCGAGTGGGTGGAATATTGATGGATTCACTGGAGTGTATATTTAAAAAAATAAATAAAAATAGCAAAGAGTAGTTCACTGTGACTATTCCCATGTAGTCACATTACACATGCAAGGCTTCATGGGAAATCATCAGGGGAATGTTTGTTTGCCTTACTGAAATGTTTGGAAAGATCACCACCTGCTTGCTGACTAAGTCCATTTTATACTGTTGTGTTCTCCCTTAAGTGGTCCTCTCTGATCAAGTTAATGAGCAAATCGGTGACCCAACTGCGTATTCATGCTGGTGCCGAGTTGGAATGTGTTCTAGCGATACAAAAAGAGCTTTTTACTCACTTGTCCACAATGTCAATAAACAAAGCTGTGTAGTGTGTCTTCGGTGTTCTGGTTTTCAATGTATCGTAAGAATTATTTGTATTTCAAATAAATGGCTGTGATTTTACATTTTATATTAATATGCCCATATTATCTTTCTTTGCGGTTTAATTTCATTGTCAACTATATTTTCAGTGTGAGGTAATCACGTTTATGAACAGAGTAACTTGCAGGTTTTGAGACCATAGAAAATCATCAGAAACACATATTCACCTAAGTAGGTTGGTCTAATTTGTCGATTTAACAAGCATTGGGGGTTGGAAGCTCTACAATCAAAAATCAAAGCAGAGTGTGCCACTTGAGCGTTTTTACATGATCAGTAACTCCAGGTCATTGTACTACAAAATCTGATTGTCATCAAATCAGTCAGTGAGTTGCTTGGCCTTGGCTATTATGGTACATTGAAATTATTTACAGCATTGTGTTATTTGCAGGATCCAATTTGACCACTTGAACTCGCTTGGGTTACTATGATTGTTTTCACAAGACATTTTTCCTCCCATCCAAAATGGTGTCATTTCCAAGATACTCGCTGTGCAACTCCTCAGCCCGTTTATATTAAAGGCATAAATGTTTAGATGACAAGTTTTCACATTTGTTCTTTCACAAAATGCCATTTTGTAGCAAAATTACAGCATAATAGCATTTCTGTAGACCTTAAGGGTCTGATATCAGCAAACTCTTTTCTCAATCGTTGGTGTGCTGAGGCCCTTCTGACAACTGTGACAGCTTTTCCATATCTCCAAAGGTTTCCTATATCTGGTGAGTACGTACTTCAGTTTGATTTATTTGCCCGTTGTTGGGCTGACACTTTGAGACATCAAACCACAAAAACATTTTTTCTTCTGCTCTATGTGTGTGTGTGTGTGTGTGTGTGTGTGTGTGTGTGTGTGTGTGTGTGTGTGTGTGTGTATGTATATATATATATATATATATATATATATATATATATATATATATATATATATATATATATATACATACATTGAGTCCAACTATAGTCAACTTTAATTCGACATCCATACATAAGGCGCGCCTGATTATAAGGAACACTGTCAACTTTGGAGAAAATTAAATATTTTCAAGTGCACCTAAAAGCCGGAAAAATATGACACTGTGTCTTGCCAAGAACCCAGGAGCTCATTACTGGCATAGCTGCATTTGAAAAAAAAAAAGATCAAGAGTCACTAATAAAGCAAGCTTTTCCTTCTAAATCAAGGAAGGCACGGAAATAAAAAAAAAAAAAATGAAAATGGACCAAAGCAAAGAGGCAGACGTCCTTCAGCTCTCCAAAATTGTCCTTCCATCATCATCTTAATGCTTTTAGCCAGAATCGAAACAGCAAACCACAACAAGCGCGCTTGTTTTTTGCTTCCATTAGAGTTAACGAAGACCCTGAAATTGTTTTTTTACCTTTGAAAACAGGAATCTCTCAGACCATTCATACAAGGACCACAAGTGTGGTGCTTTTACTCTGCATCTCCTGAGTACAGCCCTTGTCTAAGACTAAATATACACAAGAACAAAGTCTGGTCCAACCACTTCTTTAAAAGAAAGCCTAATGGGATGTGGGACTTTTCAACAATACCAGAGCTGTTATTAGTAAAGCTAATAATGATTGAAATTAGCATCGGCAGCTTGGATGATGAAGGGCGCCAATTGGATGGAAGGTGTGCAAAGTGATATTAATGATGGGGGGAAAAAGGGGGACGAGAAGAAAAAGCTTGGTGCTGTGACTCACTCTATCTCGTCCATTAGTCGCCGGCACGCAACTGAAAGGCACAAAGGAGTCTGCTAATGCGTAGATAACCCAGAGGTCTCGCTGTGTCTTTTTCTTTGTTACCTTGTTGCTCTCTCGTTTGCATCCACTTAGACGCTCATGTTGCACCATCTCTACTTTTCTCTATTCCTGTACCTATGAATTAATGACCAGGATCGCTCACCTCCATTGACATATTGTGAAGGTTCCCGGTTATTTCTAGAAGATATGGTTACTTTTTAAGGCGGGAAATTACATCCCTTAGGGTCGTAAATGTTAGTCGATTAATTTCTTATAACCCGAGGAGATTCATTAGTGTTTTATTACCGTATATTTTGTGGCCGCTTGATCAAAATGCGTTAATCCAAGAAAGTACGACAGTAAAGTTTGGTTTAATGTGTGAAAGGAGAGCAGGGAAAGACAAAGATTGTGATTATAATATTGATTAAGTAGTCGTATGGTCTACTTAAAAAAAAAATAATAAAAAAAAAATTGGGATATTTTGTGACTTGAGAAATAAAATTTAGTAAATTTAACATACAATTTTTTTAGTGCAGGACACTTTTTTCATTTTCTCCACTCTGATTCAGATCCATTTTGGTTTTGAGTAGAAAAAAACAGAACATCCACAAGTACTGCTAAAAAAAAAAAAAAAAAAAAAAAAAAAAAAAAAAAGAATGAAGTAGAAAACTTAAGTACCACCTCTCATCTCATATTTATATAAAACGGCAAAGTACATTTGTTTTCCTTATGGTAAATTTACTCTACATCTGTATTAAGTCCTAATAATGTAAAAAAAAAAAAAAAAAATAACACACACACACAACACACACCCTCAACCGAATGACATCAAGTTGTAGATAGAGTATAAAAAAAAAGTCATGGAAATTTGTGGGCAAACCACAGGAGAGACGTCCCACGGTGCCAAATCGCTCAATTACCTCTGTGGGGTACAAAACATTGTCCTCAAAAGAAAAATAGATCCCACCAGTTTATCATCTGATCACACCATATCTACTTGAGCAGCTGTAACATTTTCCGTACAATATCCAGAGCCATTTTTGACACATAGGGTCGATGAGAGTCTACAGGGCTATCATCTGGAAAGCCATGGTGGTGACTTGTCGCTTCATCTTTTTCCATAATGGTCCCACTTACAACCTTGTGCTGAGTTGGAGTTCAGTTTCATGCTGTCTTTTCATTTTGAGACTTTTATTTCTATCCATCCTGAGTAATCCTGCCGGCTTTTCTGTTTGACTCTTACAGTAATAAAAAATGTACTTTTTTTTTCATACAGATATTTTAGGTGGGTCTCCAAAGTGCCTGCCCACCTTGAGTGCAAAATCAAACAACTAAGTAAATCCTTTAGCGGCCTATTTGTGCAAAAGTGTTAGTGGGCGAGCCGTTTTGCACTTGACTGCATGTAACAGTGGGGTTCATTTATATAACAACCTCCGCACCGAGTTATTCTCTGGAAAAGACTTGGTAGCTAGGCAGGGTTAAGTTCCAGAGCAAAAGAGACACTTTCGGCCAAAGCTAAAAGGTAAGCAGAGCTGCGGTATTAGCATAGAATAGCATTAGCAAACAGTGTAACCAGCATTAGCTTCTGATAATTTGGGATTTCCTCCCCAAATTTTTTTTTCACATGAATGAATTTTGAGGGTTTGTAAAAAGATTTGTGAAAAAGGTGTGATTAGGCGCCAGGTCGCCTGTGGCTCAAGTAAAGAGAAGAACATGCGCTCTTTCAATAACAGGTCAATTATTGCTTTATAACAGATTTGTATAGAATTTAAATTGCTGTCCTGAAGGCACTACTCCCACTGGATAAAGTCACATATTATTTTGTATAACCTCTGAATTAAATCTCACAATCCATAATTCAATTTTATCGTCATTGTTGTATTTTACGTAGATAAAAGAACTACAGGCTGCAGACCTCTTTTCAAGACCTAATTATTCTATGAGCAAAAATAAATTTGTAAAAGAGTGTCCTGCAGTTATCATGAGGAAGATTTTTTCTGACTTTGATTCATTTATACACAGGTTGCACAATGTTACATGTGGCTAGCCTCTGCTTCACAGTCGAGCGATTTTGAGTACTGGACTGCGACGTGTAAGTCAATAACCAAACGTCTCAACAAATGTACCGAGCCATGTTAAACACAAAAACAAAAGCTCAATAATGGACTGATGGAACACTTGCCACACTCCATCAATTGATGAATGAATGTGGATTGTTTTTGTTTTTCCCGGTGAGTTTCTTCGAACAAAATCACAAATAAATGGTTCTTAGTGACCTTCAAAGTACTCAAAGCACTTAAAGAATGATCGACAATTTACCAAGGAACACGGTGACAGTCCTACGTATGACAGTGCCAGAGAAAAAAAATGATTTTTTTTTCGTCAATGTCATATTTCTCATTAAAATGATTCTGTTGTTTTAGCCTTAAAACAACAACGCTCAAATCAGTAAACAGACAGCATGGTCCTGTAGAAACGCAGATAAAAAGCCCAAACTCCAGGATGACCTCACTTAGCACTGTAATCCAGCCTGTGCAGCTCCAGATAAACAGCGTGCGGTAGCGGAAAAGGTGCACTTGTAACTGACCTTCCTCTCAGGAAGGATGCTGAAATGCTTAATCTGAGAGAATGCGCTAAATCCAATTTAGATGCTTTGCAGCGCCCCACACAATTATTTGTACTTATTACCTGCCGGGTTGCAGAGCTCAAGTCATCTTTTTGTCACTCAGAAGCAGAACTAACAAATGATGACGAGCGTGACAGGCGAGAAATAAAGAGTTAAAGGAGCTGGCGTCATGATCAGACTATTAATAACCACCTATTAAAAAATTTGTGATCATGCAATGGAGATGAAATTTGAATTTCTGAGGCTCACCCAACACTGCTTGTCTTGCATTGCCTTTTGTTCTTACCTATCTTATCTTCTGTGCTCCAACAGATAAAACAAATTGAGCTGAAATTCAATAAACCACGGCTTTTCTCCTCCCATCCAAATAAGACAATTGAAGTGGCGATATAATATTTCTTATATTCCAACTTGTTTCGTGCGTGGCACACCTATTAGATCAATTGAGCATATCATTAGTAATGTTTCCCTCAATTCTCCTAAATGAGAGCATAGCTTCCACCATGCTGATTAACTGCTTGATATCTCGTTTCCAGTAGCAAATATGTCCTTTATAGTTGGGGGGGGGGCACACTGGAAGTCACGCACTAATAACACTCCTCTCGTTTAGCCCCCCCATGACACCGCGTTAATGGCTTCAAAATAATACGCTATGACCGAGAGAGAACAAAAGAGGAGACACATTGTATTTAGCTCGATATACCATCAGGTTGAAGATGCTGCGAGGTTATGGGGGATGTGAGTTTAACGATGTAATGTTGTCACATTCCATTTCCGTGTTAGTCACATTCAATTGGCTATATTACGTTTGAAATAATGTCCGACTTCTGTCAAGGTTTTCCAGTGTCTGCAGTGTGACTTTGTAAACACGTATTGCAGACATCCTGCAGAGCGTTAGGCAGCTGACATGGTTTCCACCATTGATTCATTTGCTGTTAAGCTGTGTTGACACTTGCACAAATCCATTGGACATGCAGCCAGAAGAAAGCAATCGACCACTAGTGACTTTTACAATGGTGAGGAATGAGGCTGAAAAAGATGGACTAGCAAATTGTCTCGCAAACGGGTAGGGACGATGGGTTCGTACTGTAGTAAAAGTTTTCCGGTAGGAAGTCACGCATTTTTTTTTCACTTTATGAGGCTCATCAATTTTTAATTTATTGGGAATTTGTAGTTTTCCCCGAGGAAAGCATTAAAAGAAATGATGTGTTTTGTTTGCGTCAAACTGTCTCCACATTGAATCATTTATCAACAGGACAAGCCGAGTTAATTTCTGACTCACTTCGGACTGTAAAAAGAGGTCATCATTTAAAAACAACAAAAATATAGCACATGATGGACATGGCGACATTTGTGTTTAGGGTCTTGAGTCTTATTTTACTTTTATATTAAGTCTTACTGTACAGAGCACCCTGGACCAACGGCGTCAAATCCTGATCCGGAAATTAGAATCCATGCCACAGCTTTAGCCACAAGTCCTTCTAATCAACCAACAGGTAAAGGAGCTAGCTTTCGGGAAATCGGCTCGATTGATTGGAAGTACCGGTACCAAAAACTGTGGCATGGGTTTTCGTTTCTGGACCTTGATTTAACACCTCTGGCCAAGACAGACTCAAGTGTACTAATTACCTACATTCAATTACGTCTGGATCTATGGTTATCGTCACACTTTTATGTAAACAGCAAAAAATGACAAAAACACACTTGGGAAGTTAAACTTTTAAAAAATGTTGTGATTTATTTAAATCAACCTTTATTTAACCTAGCAAGGCAAATGAGAACACATTATTTACTGACCTGGCTAGAGATAGTAGAATCCAATCTTTCAAGATTTTCTGAGTGGTGTGAATGTCTTATGTAACATCAAAATTCAGATTCCAGGTTGTTCCGCAACTTTAGAGCCGTATTTTTCCCCAGACAATTTTGTATTACACGCTCAAATAAGTGGAAATCCACCAAAGAGAGTGGCAATTTTAGGCTCAAACAGGCAAACAAAATTATTTAATTAAACTGTAAGTGCCAGTTTTGATGTGTAATCTTGGATTTTATTCTGCGGATATATTCTAAGGAGAATATTCTGTTTAAATTGTGGAAAGAATCCACAGAAAAATTATATGGAAAAAAAAGCCTTTTAATTAATTTGGGTTTTTACAGTATATCTCTCGTCATATGGTTTTTGAACAATATATTTTGTGCCTTGGAATTCAACTTTCCTACAATTTAGCTATTAAGATCCTTCACAGCACAGGCCCAATAACGGTAAAGCACGACACGATTTTACACCGATACATTTTACAGCTGTCCAAAAATCCGTATCATACACAGTATGTCTGTAAACATGCTTCATCCGTCATGAAACAATTCCATGCTGCAGAGTCATTTATCTGTGAATGGCACATTAACCACCCATTTTCTCGCTCGTCTGCGCGACTAACGTCTTCACTGATAATGGTCCAAGATTATGCACATTCATTACCATTATCATTAAAATCATCATTGCCATGCGCTTAGCATAATAACAGCATTTGACTGATTCCTGTTGGAAGAAGATAGTCTCCTGCATAATTCTTTCAAGGTTTCCTTTGTCTTATGTTGTCTAATATAGTATGCAATATTTAACCACCAGTCAAAACGAGCAAAGCTGCTTACGCACGCCCTTAAGCCAGTGTCCATCTTAAATTGCATACAGGAGAAATATTTCCAAATATAATTTTGTATTACCATAATTGGAATTCTTCAATTACTTTCAGTGTGTCACTACTCAAGTGTGTCATTGTAAAAGTACCTCCTGAATAAATGTTGCCAAGATACGTAAATTCAGCATCAATCCCTCTGACACATATTGCATATATCTCAGTGAATTTAATGAAAGACACCAACTTTCTGGAAATCCTTTTTTTATATCATCATAATTGCCAGTCCTTCATGAATCCCTATGCCTCTTACATATTGCAAACACATAACTCTGAGGACTTAATATAGAAAGTACTAACAGATGTTTCGAAAGCGTAATTTTGTATTTGCATAATCAGCATTTCATCAATCCTTAGGAGGAATGAGCAAAATAATCAAACTGTGGATTAATTGTTCATTAAGAATTCTGTTGATAGTGTGGAGTTGATTGTTTATTCATCTCATTACGGCGCAATGAGGCTAAATAGGGTGCACTGTTTGGGTGTAACCAACAGAGGCACTGTTCGCTACTTTTCAGAATGGAGAAATACTTTGATGCAGTCATAAATGTCAAAACATATTTATTACAATTAATTAAATTTAGTTAATGCCTGTCCTTACAAACATACAGATTTGAGCTAAAATAATGTCAATTTTACTCTTCACTTTCTTTATATAACAATGACTTCAGATAAGTCAGCTACGCCTCAACTCATTACAAAGTGCTGTTAAGTGTGGTCTCAGCACAGCGTGGTACTATCTTGTTAATTAAGTAGTAATCAGTTGCGGTGTGGATGCTGATGAGGGTGAAGATGGTACCGCAGGAGCAACAGGGAGACGAAGAAAATAGTGATGAAAAGAACACTCCCCAACAAAGGATGATATGCCTCCAGGTGCAGATGGTTTTTTATACAGAAGAATATCTGAGGACAAAAATCCAAAATAATACATCTTTACACCAATGGAGTAAAAATAAAAAAACAATCGGGGATTGATTATCCACACAATTACATACAACCAGAAGAGCCGAAACTAAAAGTTTTTTGTTTCTCATTTCAAAGTGTGTTTTGTAAAACACCGTTTTGACACACAAGTGGGTCGACATCATAGAAAGCCTGGCAAAAAAAATAAAATAATAAAGTTCCCTACCTTTATCTGTGACGTAGAGATTTTCTCGGGGTGCTTCTTCTGTGGCGACAAGGGAGTTTATAATCTCAGCTTGTATCCTTGGGCTAAGGGTTTCAACAACTGAACACATACCTCCTCTGAGGCTTCTTATAAAGGCACACCCCTTCCCTCCCGGCTCAGCACCAAACCTCCTCCCCCTCAAACATCATCATAGTGCGAGTGGGGTGATTCCCCCAATCTATTACGTATCAACCGGGTAGACACACACACATATACACCCACACCCGGCATGGCCCGTGCTGACGTAGCGAGCAGTGCCTACGCCATCGTTTTCGTCTTCATTGAGCAACTAATGGAACTCTAAAAATATTCTAGGGTGTCCATAAAACCCCCAACCTAGACACCAGCCCTGCATCAAGGTTGATGCAAAAAAAAACAATGCCACCTCATCATCACGTCACTACAACAGAAAGATGTAAAATATCAACAGATTGGACAAGACGTAAAAATCAATTCACTGACGGTGATATTCAGCAAAAGATGACGATTGTGTGTTTTACGAGGAGCAGTTAACAGAGCGCAGTCAATAATTAGAGCATATGCAGCCTGCCCGTGTATGGAGATGGCAGTTGACTCATGAAGGACATTTAGGAAAGCAAATGCAGAAGTTTCAATGAAGCCTATTAAGAATCATATTAGTTACCTCTGGTACATAATGTTATATGAGCTCTGTTGTGCTCTCTTCCCATCAATGTTGCTCATTTGGTTTTGTTGTGACACAATAACACGCAAAACTATTAGGCCACCACTTCCTTCCATAACCGTTTTCACAGAAGTCATTTCGACATGGTGAATTGTAGGACGGATATGTTTAGCAATGTCGTTAATTATATCTTCATTGTGTTTAACTTTGAGAGGCAGACGCTTCCTGTTAGAGCTCAAGTATAATGAGAGGTGACAAAAAAATCATTTTTTTTCCTCGAAAGGATATTATGGAAAAGACGTGGATACAATTACCGTAGTTGAGTCTCTGACTGACTGCCTGCCAAAGTAAGCGTAGAACTGTCGATGTGGAGTAATCATTTTTTGAGTAGCAAACTCGTGTGAATGTATTTGTAAAGTATATTAAAAATATATAAGCCTTTTCCCAATCATACAAATAATATTAACCTCACATCGACAGTTTCTTGATTCTCCAGAATATAAGGGTGAAATTAATTCTTAAAAATGTGTCTATGAGCAAGACATTCTACAATTCTTCCCCATTGTGACAAAATATGGCAACTAATTTATTGCCTAAAATAAAAAAAAATAAAGACATTAGCATTAGCTTGATAGCTAATCGTGATTGTTTGCTGATTGAGGTCAGGGTATTGGTAATTGCTCTTTTTTTATTTTTAGACATATAGGAAATGTGAGACAAGATAAAATATGACTAATCACTTTCAAAATGACTCACAATAACACAGGAAATTTCACTTGACATTACACCGGTGATCAATTCCGATGTTTTTTTGCAGACTAATTTATCTCATCACAGAATGCAAATGGAATGTTTTGCTCTTCGTTTCAGAACATAAACCAGTACTTAATGTTCCTTCTGGAAGCATGTCCACAACAACAGCTTGTTTCTGAGATTCACTTTGCCCTCGCTACGTGACGTTATAGTATGCCCCCCCCCCCAACCGCCAAATGCTCAACAGACAAGTCGCTTGAGCAAATCTCACAATACACATGCCTACCCTTTGCCTTTGCTTCTACAATCTCAGCTGCAGGTTTGTTCTTTCTGCACCTTTCTGGATTTTGCAACATATCTGATGTGATTGTCTAGCTTTACGGGTGAAAATAAATACCCACAAACACACTTTAACCTCCAAATTTGGGAGAGATAAGGGAGAAATGTGACGTCAAGAGGACACAGGGAGAGGGCATTAAAATAAAGGAGTCTCTTAGGAAAAGAGGAGACTCGGAAAGTATGACTGGAACAAATAAACACCTCTCCCCAAATAGACTCCTCCATTTTCCCCCTCGGGGGAATAAACAGGTATTTCACACACTGTAATTACCTTTACCATAGCCCCAAGCAGTACATTTACACACATAGGTTAATTTTTGTTGAACAGCCCACAGTTGTCACAAAAATAAATTGAAACTGACGAAACAATCGATAAAAATGCACGGAAGATAAACTAAACAATGAAAATCTGGATTGTGGTCCAACAGAATTATCAAGGTATTTTTTATTAAAAGCTTCCCTCAAATAAATGCTTCCTTTACATGTGGTAGTTTGCCGGAAAGTAAATGAAGGGGAATACGGTAATCAACCTCAAGCAACAATTATGACCTCAGTTGTGTTACCAAAAACAGCAAACGTCAACTCCATTTTTAACCTGAGGTGACGTTAGTGCCCTGTAAAAGTGTGAATGCTCCGTGTGTACCTGTTGGAGGTTGATAGTGATGGCTGAATCGCTTATAGACAAGAGCCCTTACTAAAGCTCAGATAAGAAGGAGAGGAGCAAGCGGCCGTTTGGGGGTCTGCCTGTCATTGATATCGCCGGTGTCCAAAGCCCGGCCACTCAACGCTTCCTTTGGTGGCCAAGACAGACAACAGTAAGAGTGAAGCTTAACTTGGCTTTGTGCCACACCAAGACCCTCTTAGTCTAGCCATTTGGCATGGTCACAATTTAGCATGAAGGCAATAAGATATTTTTTATACACATAAAATCTGTGGGAGGTTTCAAAACAGATTACTGTTTTTGTTACTGATGTTTGTCATTTATCTCATATACACAAAGGCAACTAATGTTTTTTTCTTTTAAACAGGATAATATTATTTATATAATAATTCATTCATCTTCCCAACCACATATCCTCACGAGGGTCGCAGGCGTGCTGGAGCCAATCCCATAATGATTGAAAAATATATTCAATTGGGCATGAAGCCCAAGCAGTTGCAAACATGTTGCCTACAAACTAGAGCTGTCATAACATGTCATTTGTTTACACGGATTAGAAACACAAATAGCTTTGAATAGAAATGTGTAATTGCTTTGCAGGCTGGCATGATTGCACACTAAAGCTCTAGAAAGTAGCACAGTAAATGCTATAGTAATGTGTTTACAGGTTATTATTAGGGTTGTGTGCATTTATTTCTTCAACATAGTATGAAAAATTAAGTAGGAAAGCATATGATTAGTTAAGATAACTTACATCATCATGTACTTCTGTGTTGTAGAATTCTGGATTGGACAACATAAGAAAATAAATTCCTTAAGTTAATCAGGTGACACACAAAAAGCCATACAATTTCAAATCAGGAGAACCTTACCTGTGATAATTTGCTTTTTCTTTGGCAATAACATAATTAAAAATTCTACTTTCAAAAACTTGGCATCTCAATAGCAAGAAAGAACAAAAGAATTATTAGATAATCTAAATTAAGTCATCGTCCGGTAGGTCTAACCCCCAAATTTTCTTTGTAATATATTTTGTGCATCCCAACTAGTCGAATTAATTGATTCATGTTTTGTTCTTGGAAAATGAATTATACTGGCAAAATCCGCGTGTTTTTATCCAATTACGGAGGCAGCCATTTTGGCACCTTCTGTCGACTGAAAATGACGTCACAGCTGCCTGGTCTCAGGTAACAACCAATCACGGCTCAGCTGTCTTTCTCAATGCGTCACCTCTGTAATTGACTGGCGATCATGCCAGTACTTCCTCCTCCTTGAACAGGATAAGCAGTAAAGAAAACAGATTAGATACGGAAGTATTTATAATCTGTGTACAATTTTGATTACTTTTCTTGTAGAGTATGTTTATCTAGTCGCTGGATTAGAATGATATTTGGGAATGGGGAAAAAAAATGTACTTCGGATAAGAACGAGCGAAAATCACACAATTACAGTTAATCCTAACCTGTGGCCATTTTTTGTAATTTAAAATTTGAGGTCTTCATGTGCTTTCCATCTTGTCGAAGCATTTTCTTTAAAGGGGAAACATCTTTTTTTTTTTTTGTGCAGAGTAAAATATGCAGCAGATATTTAGCGTGTTTGCATTAAAGATCTTTTTTTTCTATTGCCAGCTCATAGTGGCCAGGGGGCATCTATACCAAGAAGAACATTACATTTGATAGAAATATATCCCAGCAGTCTTCCACTAAACACTTCAAGAATGTAATAGCGAAGAATTAGGATGTCATTGACTCTGAAACCCTGCGTCCTATGGAGGGCAATTTTCATGTTCATATGGTGACTGCTGTGAAATGTATGACACCATAGTAGGTGGGTGTTTATTGATGCTCACTCTGTTGGAGGGAGCTCAGGATAGACCTTTTCGGGATTAAACGGGAGGGCGTTGACCTCAATCAAGGAAATAATTACTGTTGCCCTTCCTATATGGATGGACTCGTTAATTAGCCAACAAAGCTACCGTAGAAAAACTGTTTGTCAGAATCCGGAGGTGATAACAGTTTAAATTCCAATTGAATCCATTTACATCTTTTCAGAAAGCTTGTAATGTAATATTGAATTTATTTATTTTTTCCTGGAAATTCAATTCCGGCTTCTTGGTTTGTTTCCCCCACAAAATATCACCCACCTAGAATGCGCATTTTGTATATTATGGCCACCATCTGCGTCTGTCAGTATGTGACATATGATAATAGAATAAAGGGCATTCGCTTCAAGATAAAAACAAGTCAAGTGTGACTGACTTCATTCTGCCTAAGTAATGAAGACTATTCGAGATTAGCATTGCTGATGGAGGCGATGGATCACACACACAAACAGTAGCCTACACACACTTTTTGTGTCTTTCAATGCATCAGTTTCCTATTATATTCTCAGAAATACAAACAAGCACACACACACACACATGCCCCATCTGTGATCAGTGTTTCTGCTGTTTTACCAACAACCCCCAATAATAATGCGGTGCCCACATTGTGTTTGTCAATGTGATTAACTGTGACTGCAACAATGAAAATAACATTGCACCATGCGTATTTTTGTCAAATTGTTTTAAGGAGACTGTTGTTTGTCTCGTGTTGATCCATGAATATAATAACTATTATTAGTGAATTTAAGAGTAAAAATGGAACCTATTTTATTATTTGTAACTGCATGCATGTTTCCTCTGTGTTTGTGTGTTCTCCTGGTACTCAGGCTTCCTACCACATTCCCAAACCATGCATGTTGGATTCATTAAATTGTCATTTAGTGTTGAAGTGAGTGTGAATGATTTTTTTTTTTTTGTCTACATGTGTTTGCAAGTGGTTGGGCTACCTGGCCAGTAGAAAATAAGCAGTATAGAAATTCAATGAATGGATATGACAGGAAAGCTAACGTTTTGCATAAAGTTTAATTTAAAATTCGATAAAAATGCCAGAATTTGCCAGCAGCTTCTACTCGAGGGTACCCTGGAAATCATTGTCGACTGATTTCATCATCGACTTTAACCATCGTGATTGGCTGAAAGTAATTCAAATCCTATACAGTCCACCACTGCGAGCTGGCCAATCAAAACACAGTGCTGAACTTATGCAGCCAATCACGTGTGGGGTATACTGTGAGCGGGACGGTCCAAATACGGAAGTGCGCCTACGTAGTTTTGTGTTGTTGCTTTTTCCTCCCCACACGGAAATGTGCAACAAATTCGCAATGACAGGCGGGTTGTTTACAACTTTTTCACTTTAACCGCCGCTGGTGATTTCAGTAAATTCAAAGGTAAGTTTGGAATGTGGTCAATGTTGGTGCGACTCGCATGGCGCATTGACAAATAAGGCCGCCGTGTCTATAGTCAGTTGTATATTAGTCGGGTAGCTTTAAACATTCGGTCAAGCGCTATGTTGTCTATATATACTATATACATATTGTTTTTTGTTCAAATAGCAATAAAGACTACACCTGCGTTTGCGGAGGTTAGTGAAAGACTCCCTCTGACTAATGTACAAATTTGGTTACGTAGCCCTATGAGACTCATCTGTGATTTAGGGCTACAGTGATCCCTCGCTACTTCGCGTTTCGTTTATCGCGGCTTCACTACATCGCGTATTTTTCCCCCCAAATAAAAAAAAAAAAACACATTTAAAAGTCAAAATAAAACTTCTAAATTGAGGAAATATTTGTTTCTCCTTTAGGACAATGTAGTATTGCTCCAAATGTTCATTTACATTCCTTTAGAAGTCCGTTTTCGCGTGTTAGCACGATCGCGAATTAGCATCTTTCCGTTAACTCGTTAGCCTGTCCAGTACTTCTTGTTGGTGACCGTACTTCGCGGATTTCACTTATTGCGGGTGGTTTTTGAAACCAATTATCCGGGATAAACGAGGGATTACTGTATATAAATAAAGTTGAGTTGAGTCTTCACGTATTTGGGAATTTCTGACATGCTGTAACGTTATGTACTGTATTATTCCAGCGTTTCAATTTGTCACCATCCTCTCCGAATTTATGAAGGAAGTGCAATTTGTTCATTAACCACATTTAAATGTATGGACAAAACTATGTCATAAAAATGTATTTTACTCGTCATCCTTGTTCAACAGGCCTGTGAGACATGGAGGAGCTGTTCACTTTAGAAAAGGAGGTAGGACGAGGCAGCTATGGTGTGGTCTTTGAGGGCCACGTAGCCAAAACAGGACAAAAAGTGGCTATCAAGCGTCTTCCCTGCAAGGATCCAGAAAGCATTGAACTCTACTTACAAGAACTGTGGGCCATGAGAGTCACAGCGGAGAACCACATCAATGTTATTGCACTGCATAGCTCCCTCCTGCAGACAGGACAAAAGAGTTTGAAGCCCTTAAGGAAGGGGAAGCTACCTTTACGTCTAGTCGAAAGTGTCCTAAAAGGAAGTGTTGCTCAAAATAGAGGTTCTCAGTCCAACACTCAAAAGAGGAGTAACTCTGTGTCCAGACTTCAAGACAGAACCAACAGTATCTCACCTAACTTCTCCCCTTCACCTCCAAAAAGGCCTTCAAATCGATCGAGGAAGAGGCTGTCCCAGAGAGAGGATGAGCGGACAGGATCCCTGCACTGCTCCGCACTCTGGCTCGTGATGGAATACTGTGACGGAGGTGACTTGAATCAGTACCTGCTTTCCAGACCACCAGACGCCCATGGAAACCATAGTGTGGTGCAACAGCTCAGCAGTGCCGTGGCCTTCCTGCATCGTCTTGGTATAATCCATCGAGACCTAAAGCCTGACAATGTGCTTGTCAGTGTTACACCGAATGGTCCTATTTTTAAGGTGTGTCCTTTTGTAACTAGAACTTTTATCTTAAGCTTAGAGATATGAACACTGTGGCTATCTAATGTATTGCACAGAATTGTTTTCACAAAGTGAAATATTTTTTGTTTTGTCTGCATCTGGCTGGTTTGAGAAAGTGTTGAAACATATTTGCTCAAATAGGTCTAAGCTCCAGTTAAGAAGCTCAAAGAGATTGCTGCGATTGATGTCTTTTCCAGGTCGCTGATTTTGGTCTGAGCAAGATGAGTGAGGGTCGGGTGGATGGAAAGCTGACCAGGAAGTACTTTTCTTCCACCTGTGGCTCCGACTTTTACATGGCCCCAGAGGTTTGGGGTGGGCTCACCTACACAGCTCAGGCGGACATCTTCTCGCTAGGTGTGATGTTTTGGGCTGTGTTGGAGAGAATTACATTCTTGGAGGAAGGAACCACACAGGAACAACTAGGTGAGTTAATAATGGATGGAAATTGTGTGGTTCGGAGGATCTTTCCGAGTCATATCCAGGAATAGCATTTCTTGACTTTTATTGGAAGAGAGAAAATTGATATGAGCATTCCCTGCGTTACCAGGTAGAGCCCCAACTGGGAGGTCAAAAAGGTCGAGTGCGTGCGTGCGAAATCTTACAGGTTGGCGATGCGGCGCACTGAATCGAGTTTGACTCCATTAACTGGGACATATTAATAGTGTCACATACTATACATCATGTGTTCGTCAAGCATGGCCGATTAATCGTTCATGTAAATGGCAGCCAGATGAGGGATGGTTGAAAATTTTGAGAAGGAATTAAAGCGGTACTGTCCCTCTTAATTCAAGATGACATTTGCGCGCAACTGCGCGTCTGCCTCATCTTTCCCAAAAGCACCGTTGCCGTGGAAATCACAGATAACAATTTCAGTGTGGTAATAAAAATTCATTAATTCAAACACTGCCTTTTTGTCAGGGTTTTTTCATTAATGAAGATTAATTGAAACTTCATGTTAATGAAATATGCGCTGAGTTTTTTTTTTTTTTTTTTTTAATTAGCCTTGAGGCTGTATGACATTCCAATGCAACAGTTCAACCTTTAATTTTAATGTCATATTTTTGTCAGAATGAAAGGCTTATGATACAGACATTTCATTTTTCCCCCTCCCGGAAAATATTTCCAGCCAAAGTCAACCTGGTAGGTGCATGATATGAACCGTTATTCTTTAGTGTCCACATTAAAACATCCCAGGGTCAGCGATACTCTTAATACGCTGGCTCAAAACGGTGACAATGGGGGAGAGATTTTTAGTAGCATCCCCAAAAAGAACAGAGGCGAAATGGAATTTAGGAAAACACAATCGTCTTTGTCAGGCAGATAATGGGAGAGGCGGCTGAAGGGCGTTTCACAGATGGCGAAAATGCGACTTGACTCTTTCCTTTTTCAATAGTCACACATTTACTATATTTGACTTTGCAAAAGATAGAATGTATAGTCATGGATATCGATATAAAGCGCTTGGCGCCTTCCCTTTCTGCGTCTCTTGACGTGCAGGATCCTGTGCTGGAAAAGCGAGCACCTGTGAAGAATCGTAAATCATCGCCATTTCAGCTTTTCCACACACATTTCCACCTTTCTTTATTATTTAAAGGGGAAAACAGTAAAAAAAAGTGTGCACACCATTTTAGAATTGGGGATAGGGTTGAAAACATTCCAACCCATGTTGAATGGTGTTTTAAAAGAAGTTCAGTTGTTCTAGTGGGCTTTTCCTGGCATTCCTTTTGTGACATATTCCAGGAAAAAACACCATTTTTGAGATCTTAAAGGATTTCACCCGACACCAGCGATACCATTTGATCTTCTTAGTTTTCGAATGATTCACTGCGGTTATGTGATGATGTTTTTTTTTTTTTTGTTCCCTTGTAGGTGCTTATGTGTGCAAGGGTCGCTGGTTAACGCCACTGGGCGAAGCTTTGTGGGAGAATGCTGACCTCCAACTGTGTATTCCCATGAAGTGGAAAAGAGCAGCCCCGCTGCCCAGCCCTCCCGGCCCGGCCATGTGTGGCCTGCTTTTCGACATGCTCGCCTCCAACCCGGATTCCCGGCCCATAGCCGAGCAGCTGGAGTCCAGAGTGCGAGCGGCTTTGAAAGAGGACTCCCACTGAGACAAAGCGCTCCTAATGGCCAGAGCCACCACGGAAAAATTGCCCGCGGAGCCAGCTAACTGCGGCGTTTCCTCCTCGGGTAAATAATAGTGGAGATTTGCAGAGAAAGCAAGGCCACATCAAACGATTCAAGGAGAGTGTGGCTGTCAAGTGGCTGCTCGATTTTTCTGTAAGAGAGCTGCTGTTGCTCAGACTCGGAGTCGTCATCCTTCGCTCGCCATGTGAGTATCTCCCCCTTTAGTCACCATGAGGTGTGAAATTTGGGGTAAGGTCTATGTGAAATTTCCATTGGAATTCCAACAGGGGGCACTTTTTGAAATTTCATTGTGATGATTCATTTACCATTGAGGGTAGATTAAAAGTATCCTATTCAAGCATGATGTAAACATATTGTTTCGTAAGCAGAGATCCTTTGAAGGAAAAAAAAGCTTCTCCAGCCCACATGCAAGGGAATTATAATGTCTTAATTGTTCCAACCCACTTCGCTTGCGTGGTGGCATCTCGGAAGGTTTCTCAGATTCAAGCTGAAAGCACAAAGCAAAAGAAATTGACCTACGAGTTTATAGTCGGGATTATGCTCAAATATATCTATTCCCGAGCTGTATATGAATTTCTCATTAAGAGTTCAACTTTAATTTTGCGCAATTTTAATTTATTCCATTGAAAGTTTCCAATTTAAATTATTCCCATAATTTTTCAACCCTATATCACTTGTAAACAAAACGTTCAAATACTATGATGATGTGATTATATCCTTAAATCATCTATAAAGTGACAAATAAAACTATATATGGATGTTTTAATTTGGTTTGGTTATCTGAAATAGGTTGTATTTTTAAACGTTTAATGGAATTTGACCCCCCCGACTGAGCTGTTGCCTGTACATCTATGTCCGTACGCATTTATGTAGCATAGATCTTCTGGGAAGTGTAATCGCTGTGTACATATACAGCATTGCCATCACACAAACTGAGCTCTTAGATGTGCAACAAGACAGACCACCAAATAAATAGGTTATACAAGAAGTCAATACGAGAACGTGTTTGTGTATGGTGAAGTTCATGCGCCACATTCATAGACAGAATGAATAAACTGCTGCCATCGCAACTGAAAATTCATATTTTAGGATTTTTAAAGAGCACAAATTCTGTTGCAAAATTAACTCGGCGCAATCCTTGCAGTAATTTCATTAACGTGTGTCTGAGTCAGCCCATTGTTTGCCTTTCTAACAGCATAACCGGCTCTATGAATGACAACCATTTCATTGGGCTTTGGGGCTCAAACAGTTGTGCTCCACAATTTGGTCCATTGCCGTGAGTGCTTGGATCGTCAATGTTAGCATCTTTACTGTGTGTGGTTACAAATTGAGGAAAAAAAAACAAGTACATCAGACAGTACTGTAATTTTTACTCCTGGCTGATTTACTGCCACAAATGTAATTGTTAAACAGCGCTGAAGCTCTTAAGCACCAGTTCCACCTGTTTCTTTCTGTCAACAATGCAAAAGAAGTTCGAAATCTGTTTTTTTACGAAGCATAGGCATTTAATGACGTATGAGTAACATGCCTTAGGCCAAAGTAGTATTGCAGGAAACATGGAACATTTGCTGTGTAGTTTAAGCAGATTCAATTTCTTTTACCCAACGTTGGGTTAATGATTTTGCAGATTGGGTTGGAAATCAGAAGATGCTCAACATTTTGGACAGGTTTGTGTACTGAAATTTAAGTAAATTCATGTAACGTTCTTAAAAAATGTATCGTATTTTCCGCACTATAAGGCGTACCTAAAAACTCCAATTTTCTGAAAAGCCGGCAGTGCGCCTTATAATCAGGTGCGCCTTATATATGGACCAATATTGAGCTACTACAGCAGGCGTGTCCAAAGTCCGTCCCGCAGGCCAAATGTATATATCTTATATATAGACAAAGTTTGAAAATGGAGCATTCATTGAAGGTGCGCCTTATAATCTGGTGTGCCTTATATATGGATAAAATTTTTAAATGGGCCATTCATTGAAGGTGCGCCTTATAGTGCGGAAAATACGGTACCAACTATCGTAGGTAGAGGTGTCAAAATTAATCGATTCATCAACAACAACAAAAAAATCAAATTAATTGACTATTTTATCAGTCATCATTTAAAGCCATTATTTCAAAGGGAAGGCGAAGTAAGGAGACAAAACAACTTTCTCCTTACGGAGACTCATCAACACTTACTGTATGAGTGAGGGGGCAAAAATGTTCTGTGGCACACCAAAGAAATATTAGAAACCACTGAAGTAGCAAGACCTGCTCTAAGTTTGTGAGTGTTGCAGAGAAGATTAAACCAAAGTGGCTCCTGTACAAGAAAAAAAGACTCAGCAAGACTGAGAGGGGTGGGAGGGAAAAGCCCTTTGCCATTTCACAGCTGATAAGCACAGTGCGAGCGGAGAGAGAAAATGTGAATGTGGCCGAAACCTCAATGCGTCAGGACTGCAACATCAGTCACGACACGAGCGCCGCATGCAGGAAATTACGCATGGACCTTCTGATTCACCCCCCCCCAGTACGCTCTTTCAATCGGGACCTATATGAGACATACTGTTGGTGGACGTGTGAGGAATTAGTGCTTTATTGCTCATATGACAAAGGGCGTCGAAGAAATGTGGCTCCACACAGCATTCAGTCAATTTTCAATAGACAGAAAACAGATGGACTTGTAATTGCTGAGGCTGTGTCAAATGAGCCACTAAAACACTCTTATGGGGCAATCACTGACAATGTCCTGCAGGGGCTGGCATCCTCGTCATCGGCGGAGGAAATCATCTCAGAGGTGAATGACCTTTCGGAGAAGTGGCTGGGGGTGTTTTGATAATAACGTCGGCAAACTCACAATTCATAACGTTATGATATTGACACACTTTATTCTTTAAAAAAAAATAAGGGTTACATTTAGTTCTATAAAAAGCATTCATATACACCTCATGAAGTTGGATTAAAGGAATGACGGAAACCAATTTATGTAATTTAGTCGCATATAAATCAAAATGGTGTAATTACACAACAGTTAGCAGGTCAGGATATTGTTCCCGTCTAAAATTAATAACCACTTGGCTCATAATGGCGATCTCGTCCATTTGCAGTTTAACCTGGCTGCTCATCCTGGCCAAATGAAGAATATTCTAATTACGTGTCCGTATTACTGACTGAGTCACTGACACATAATTGGGTAGATGAAGCCATTCAATTGTCTGTTTGGAAACCTTTTCTTAAAATTCTGAAATATCAGACCGTCGCTAGATATCCGATATGGAATAGTGTCATTTACACAACGTAATTTTGAGAAAACCAATCCCTGGCATTGCTTGGATATTCATAATGAAATAAAGCTAAACTATGTGTGTGGAGGGGTTGATTAAAAATGACTCAAACAAAAATGAATTATAATTAAATTCTGTGTGTCCATGTTTATGCTGAAAAAGTCCAGTTTCAGTTCATTTATAGTTCATGTAGAAGCTTCACCATATATGGTCCTTCCAATTCATAGCCCATCTTCCTGTAGTAGTTTCTTGTTCCTACACCTGGAAAGGAGAAGAAAAACAGTAATTTATCGAGGTAAGTGTTATTCATGAAACTGACAAAACTAGCAATAGACTACTAAGAAGTCTTATACTTCTAATTCTCACCTGAAATGACCGCCAATTTATTGGAGCCATGTTCATACGTGGCAATTTTCTCCGCTTCTTCCATCAACATCATCCCGAATCCCTAGTGAACCAAAATAAACCGGGTCAGTTAACCTACATTTTAACCAGAGTATCAATTTTTGCTGAATGTACCTGATGTTGGAATTTGCTGGGGTCTCGGCTACTGACCGGGACCACGCTACCGTACACGTGTAGTTCGCGGACGATGGACACGCCCCCTTTCAGTTCCGCCCGGAACGACTGCGGGGAGCACCGGCGTAGACGCAGCAGTCCAATTAGAATGTCCTGCTCGGGATCCTCATAAGAGAGGAAGGTCTCCCAGCTACCGTTGGCTACGTAGTCCCTTCGCACTAGCTCCACCTGAACACACCAGAAAACTCTGTAAGACTCTTTAATAAGAATAATTTCCGGATTCATTTCACCTACCTGGTAGGGTCGAACTTTGTGGTGGATCTCCTGAATTCCCACTTCTCTGGTTCTAACATCTCGACACTGCGCACAAAGAAAAATAAAACTGAAGTAGGATATGAAAAGAAGTACATTTCATGTTTGCTTAAGTTTGCTGCATCATGTGAAAGTACAATGTGAAGTCAAGGTAAAGTTGGCTGATAAATGTTGGAGGTTACCAGCAGGTCCTAGGGAGGATGATGATGCGGGTGTTATCAATCGGAATGAACTCAGGGGAGGTACTTCACTTCTATTCTATGCTCCATTGGTTCTGATCTATTCTCGGCAGGTTTATAAATCTGTCCTCTTCTCCTACCACTGCAGCTCAGGCAAATTCCGCAGTTAGCATCAATTTGATCTATGCTCTGAAGTCTTTGGTGATTCCGGTGAGTGTTTGGACTCCTTTTTTTAGTCTTTTAGTTTAATAGGGATGTCTCACCTCAGTGCCCATATCCTTCATTCTGGCTAAGGCCAACTCCCGTAGGTTTCCGTGCTCCACTCCGGAGCTCACCAATGGCATTGGGATGTCCCTAATGGGCGGAGACAGAGCAAATTATTTCAGAAAAGCAACACACAAAAAAACACACGCACAACCTTACAGAGGTAAACTTGATGCACTTACCTCTGCACGCGATAAACCCGTGTCCAGGGCGGCACCAGTGCAAGGATTCGGGCCACCAGGTCCACCAGGGTGCTGGGTGTGTAGCTCTTATAGCGGCCCGTCTTCCACAGCTCATATAGGCCCGTACCCCGAATAACCAAAGTCGGGTATAGCTTTAATCCATCGGGCCTGAATGCTGGATTCTCAAAAAACTCCTGAAAAAAAACAGACAAATTCCTTTAATTGTACCAATTAGATATCTTCAAAAATCAATGTTTTACATAATTTTAAATATCGTATTTTCCGGACTATAAGGCGAAGCCGACAGTGCGCCTTATGTATGGACCAAATTCCTAAATTTAAACTGGCCCGAAGCGTAGTGTCATGAAATCAATCATAAGTGGCCCGCTGAAGACTATGAATCATGAATCAAAAAGACTATGGATCATTATTTTGTGATTATAAAGTCATTTGTTGCGTCAAGTTGAAATAAAAAAGATAAAATGGAGAATGATTTGATTTGGATTAAAAATCTGACATGGTGCATTAATGGTGCGCTTTATAGTCCGGTGCGCCTTATATAAGGACAACGTTTTAAAATGGGCCATTCATTGACGTGCGCCTTATAGTCCGGTGCGCCTTATAGTCCAGAAAATACGGTAATATTTTAGCATAAAATAATGTACAAACAGCATTTACTATAGCTGTCAAACGTTTTTCTCTGAGGTTACTTCAGAAGAGATTAATTGAAAAGCATCTCGATATGACAAAAAAATGGTCCGTGAGCAAAGTTCCTGACACAAACATCATGAGCAAGCAATCCATTGTGTAACGCGGGCGTCAAAAACCGAGACCACTGGAAGACAGCCTTGACTTATTCAATAAAACCAAACAGATGAAGCAATCTGGATCAGTGCCGTGAATCAATATCATTTCTTGTCATTTGACACTTTTCTTTGCTGACTTCTACGATCGGCAATGTAAAAGTTTTGACAAGAATCTTAAAAATAAGTCGTCATCATTGTTCTCACGCTGCCGGGCACGAAACCTATTTGGGGTAGGATTGCGACCAAACTGCAATAATATTACAGTCCTACCTATAAAGGTGTCTGAAGATTATTCGGGTGGCTTTTAAATCTATATGATATTATTTAGTACTCGTATCATAGCTCTTACTGCTCATAGGAGAGGAACCCTGTTAAGGACGTCTCTCCCTGGACAGAGAGCATCTGTAAACGAGAGATAAGTGAGAGAGGTTCGCAAGCTAGAGGGGAATTGTAATCGAATTTCACTATCAGGACAACCATGGGAGACGCAAGGAGGATGCAGAGTTGTGCCACAGACAATTTTTGCCTGCAGTGACTGTCATCCGCTTTGACGGCTGCCTCTCGATGAGATCACATTATAAACAAATTGATTACATTTGATTATTATTACGAGACAAAAATGATATCCCGGCTTCCTCTGGGCTCATCGCGACTGGAGCTATGCCAATGAGGCTAGAATTCAATTTTGAAGGAGGATTCAAAATCTTTCCAGTGAAATCTCATCTGATGCTTGCGTCATATCGTAAGCGTTTGATTTGTTCTCGCTATTTAGATGATAAAAATAAATGGGATTTCAAGACGGCATTGTGGTAGCTCTCCTGCCTTGTGACATGAAGGTTCTGGTTGGGTTGATGGTTTGAATCTGTGTTTAACAAGCTCTCTGTGTTTGTGTGGGTTAGCTCTTAAAAATACTAATATTCAGGGACGGTTAGTTATCTTTTTTTTGTTTTTGAATTATCTGTAGGGGGGAAATCCAGGTTTTGAATGGCTTTACAAAGCAGTGAGTCACAACTTTTCAGAGATGAAAAAACATTTGAATAGTTTAAGAGACACTAATAAAAGAGATCGTGTTTCCAAACGCAAAGTGCTCAGACACTGACAAATTTCCATAAAAGCCGCAGGGGCGTGTCTCAATCTCACCGATTAGTTACACGTCTGTTTAGCATTGTGTTTCTTAATTACTTAATTTTTTTTAGTGTTGCTGAGCAAAAAAAAAGCAACCAAATAAGCAGAAATTGTTTAAGGTATCAAACCGAGTTGCTGATATCCTACAGTCACGCTCCGTTCTGATTCGTCACGTTCGCATTAAAGTCGCGTTTCCAATCAGAGCTGCGGTGAGCCTACTGTTGCGAGACATCTGACAGACTCGTCTTTTGAGTCACCTCACAGTCGTGATTGACAATGTGTTGCTATTTTGGATTCTACATGAAGGACTTCTTTGATACGACACCACTGTGCAGTAAGTAGTAATGACGCACAGTGAGGTGGAGCAAAATAAGAACTGACGATGCCATGAACAACAAAGCTAATGACTGATGCATCACCTTAATGACCCTGGATATCAACCTGAAAAAAATACTAAATACGTTTTTTTGCTGGGAGCACAGTGGAAATAATTTCAGGGTTACAAGCGGAACATTTCGAGGAGTGCAATATAAAATCAACTTGCATAAAAAATATTCCAATTTTCTTCTTATTTATTTACTGTCATACTGATCAGACGCAGCCACTCATCCCTAAAACAAAATTTCTTCTTCCCCCCCGCCATGATCTTTTCCTACAAAAACAATTTAGACTCATCATCAGCATTTGTCTCTTCAGGCAAAAGTAGTTTTTTTGAGTCGAAAGTAATCACTGAAAAGCAATCAGAAATGTTGATTTATGAGAAATTGCTCATGTGAGATATCAATATCCTTTTTTTTGTCAGGAAATATCACTTAAATAATGATACTTGTGTAATGTGAAAACATTTTAATGACAAAAAAAAACAATTTTTGAAAATGTTGCACCTTAATTTGGTGCAACGGCACAATAACACACAAAGGCACACTTGGATTTAATTTCTAGTGTCGCAAGTACCGATACCTTGAAACAAGACTGACAGCAGTACCAATACTGATACTGAAAATAATAATAATGTAGGTACTCACAATGAACTGCTCCACATCTCTCTCTATGCCGACATTGGGCAGGTCCGGCATCATGTGGGCCACAACTTTGAAGCCGGCGTCTTTTGCCAGGTGGAAAGACTCACATACAGCTCGAACTGTGTGGCCCCTGTGGTAACATGCCCACAAAAAAAACAAAAACATATACAGTCTGGCTAAGTCCGTGAAAACTCTTGCACTTAGCTCACTGACCTGTTTGTATCCCTGGCCACATCTTCATACACACTCTGGACACCGATCTCCAGTCTTGTGCAGCCGTAGCCCAACATGTCGCTCAGGTGTCGTTTCAGGCAGTAGTCGGGACGCGTCTCAATAGTGATTCCTACACACTTGGTGTTACTGCGCTCAGAGTACCTGTGGATGTATAAAAAATATTCAAATCAACATAACGTGCATCTTTTACTTTGACATTTTATTTCACGAATTACCATAGTTTGACAGAGACAACATTATTGGGGTAATTTAGCAACATCAATTTACAAGCTGAAAGGGTGCAAGGCTCATTACTCGCAGAGTTAACATTAACCTCACATTAAGGACATGCAGATGCAACAAAATTAATATGATAGCAAAAAAAAATGTGATTGCAAAGCACATAATGTTAAATGAGATATTAATGAGTATTTGCATTTTGTCAAAAGCGATCTAAATGAATTATTTCGAGAAAGTTTTGTAAATGCATACTTTCGGAAGATTGAATCAGTACCATCCTTTGAGTTATGATAACAACGAATGCAATACAGTATATGTACTGTGAAAGGTGTTCCTTGTAGTTAAACAGTAAGCCAAAAAGCATCATCAGCTAACTCAACATCTTTCAGCACATTATTTTGGTTTAATTGCCCCTGACTTTACGGTTATGATGGCTGTAATTGCTCTCATCCCAGATTGTAGAAAAAAAAACTTGAATAAACCCATTAACAAGCTGCGGTTTTAAGAAAGTTGCATTGAATTCATTTTTAACAGATACCTAGGACAATTCTCGTTGCATGTGGTTGGTATCCAGATTGTCAAATGAGAACATTATTGTGGAAAAAAAAAAAAAGACATTGGCTGGAGATATCGTTAATACCACTTTGAGTATTATCGTCTTTGTGAAAGATTATTTTTTTGGGGGGGTACAGCTCTTATTTTGGATGCTATGAAATTGTAAAAGGGGAGGTTGTTGCCAGTCAAACCCAAAAGTTCCTTTTTTTTTGTTCTGCAATCCTCTTATATCCTAATTTGTTTACAATTAAAGTGACACAAACTGTACTGACAGTTTTCTAACCAAAGTTTAGCAGAAGCCAAATTGTGTAATTTTAGGTATTTAAAGCCAAATGAATCTTTCCATGACGTATAGCATAGGTGGAAAAATATTTTTTGGCTAGCCCATTTTTAACTGTGAAGCTAGATTTTAGCATCTGGTTCAAATTTATCCAGCACTATCATTTTTCAGACCAGTTCGACCATAAAAGACCAATTTCAAATGGCACATATTGTGCACAGCATCATCAGTATTTTGGTAGAAAAAACAAAAACAAGTCTACCTCCCGAGTGCTCGAGAATAGAGCTTAAAAAAAAAAAAAAAAAAAAAAAGGATTTGCGATACCCCCCCTTTTTTAGACCAACGCAAGAATAGAGTACTCAATTCTTGAGTAGCACCGATACCAAACAGTAGAGTGTGACTATCATGATCAACTTTCAACAAGATTTTGAAATGTATTTGTGGCAATTTTTGTGAGGTCAGATGACGGAATACGAAAGGACCAAGAGAATCGGGCGCATCTGAGAGAGCTTGATTCGAGGTAGGTGAACACAAATATCATCACATCATCCTTTGATTTTTGCAATGACCATGAGCTCCCCTCACGCCAGCTCACATTTCTTCTGATTCTGTAGGCGGCTGTAGTAAACATCCATTTTTTACAGTCTGCTGGTTGATCTACACCAATTATAGGAGTTTGTGCTGGCAAGAGGACAATCAGATTGTGTGAAATGAATCAATAAAAACTCTATTATCTTGGGTGATTATCTCGCCGTATCTTGCTGATGTGAAAAGATTTGTAGAAGCGTGGTGAGAGGTGAGT
The DNA here is from genome assembly GCF_024217435.2 of Syngnathus scovelli. Taxonomy (NCBI): domain Eukaryota; kingdom Metazoa; phylum Chordata; class Actinopteri; order Syngnathiformes; family Syngnathidae; genus Syngnathus; species Syngnathus scovelli. The sequence goes on along the minus strand of NC_090866.1, from coordinate 7,419,211 downwards.
GTCATAACATGGACACACACACACACATCTTATAAACACAAACACACATCACCAACTTGCGGCTGAAACTCCATAGCAATTACTACAATCAAAGCATCTTAACAAGGCCTGCCGATAGCTGATAAGCTTTATATACGTATGTACGCACACACACGGCAAACACATACTTATGCTGGCAAAATGACGCACAACCAAACCCCTCTTTGGTCTTATCAGTCTTTAGGGAAGTAAACAAACATAGTCTTGTGAAAAAGCTATTATTTGCTTCAACTCGTCTGACGTCATCAGCTCCACAACAAAATGGGTAATTCTACTTTGACTTTGAATCTTTCCCAAGTCATCTTAAAAGTCGCTACTCATCCATTCCGAGCAGGCGTGGGCGCAATTTCATTCAAAGCTCAGCACCTCGCTAAGCGAGAAATCAATGGAGGCAGCCCCAAAACACTCCCAGAGACGGCCCTATTTCTCCTGAAATTTGGATCAGACCTCGAATGGAGACTGTGCTGACACAGGCGTTAATTAAAGCTTCATATAATGGAATCGTTGCTGTTGTGGTGGGTTTGTGGCAAGAATCAAGGGGATCAGTTTTTGTGCATTGTGTGGTTAGAGTTCAGGGAACAATATATTTTAGACCAACTATAGCTAAGTCAGATAGTTAAACAGCGCTCTCTAGTGTACACATGGAATATTACATTCACTCAACCGGGCAGCAATTTATGAAATTTAAAAAAAAAAAAAAGGTGAGGTTGGCTTTTCAATTCCAAGTCAACATCATGCATTGTTTTTAAACATTATCCATTTTCATCAAAATGAATAATCAAAAAATAAAACCAAAACGTATATATTCATGTGATTGAGTGACAATATTCATGCAACTTTAGAGGCATTTTCAAATTATTATTATTATTTTTTTTTTTAATCAAATTGATGTGTGACAGTGGGGACCCTTTGATTTTGGAGTTTCCTTTTTCACTGATGTTATGACCACAAAAAAATAAATAATAATTTTAGGATTGTAATAGGGAGAAAAAAAATCTCTCGTGAAAGAGGCGTGATAAACATTTGTTACCTTACAGCCTCGGCCACATTGTTCGAAGTATGTCCAGACAAAGCGTCGTGAAGATTCCTGATGAAGTAATCTCTGTACTCTTCAGGCAGAGCCATAAATGTTCCACCCATCACAATGAATTCCACTTTATCCACAGTGTGGCCCAGTTGCTTTAGCTAGAGATAACATAAAATAAATATAAGGTTTGTCAAAAATAACAGTTACAGAATACCAAAAAATTATTAAATTCATATTAGATGGTAAACCAAATAAAGCTTCAAAGAGTCTTCCATTGCTCACATTGTGAATGAAAAATAAGACTTCAGCATTGTTGTAGTTTAGTTTAAGTAAAATAAAACCAGCTCAACAAGCTGAATGGGAGGAAAACTTGTCAGGAAAGTAATTTGCATACTGGGGCAATAAAGTTATGGCAACAGCGTCTGTTTACATGCCCCTCTTTGGCCAGTGGCATCAACCACCACGCCAAACACGTTTGACTGACCTGCTCCACACGATGCCTGGTCTGAAGGTAGGGATCATATCGCGCTCGAATGGCTCTCATTGAGGTGGGCTAGGACAAAGAAAAAAATCAATTAAAAAATGGTTAAAAGGCTAATAATTCCAAGACAATTAAAAATATGTAATAATAGTAATAAATAAAAGCACCAAATTTAGGGTGTCTATAAGTAGTGCTGTTACTACTGTGGCCCCTTATCATCAGCAGTTAAGTACGGAAAATAAAGGTTTTAAAACCTCATCTTACCTCATAACCAGTGTAAGATTGTGTGGAGTATTCAAAGTCTGAGTCCGGCCCACCAGGGCAGTACCTACAAACAAGAGCATGACAGACCATGTTGATAATAAAGTTATGGAATATGTACATAATGGGTACAGTGCAACCAATTCCGTACAGAACATTTAAGGTGAAAAAATATTTGCCCTCTTTGATTTTTGTTTCGCATAATTACCATACTTAAATGATTCGGATCATCACGCAGATCATTGTGTTAGTGTGATGAATATGCAAAAATTCTGAAATCAAAGAGGAACAAATACTTTTTCATAACAATCTTGCACGAGTCCTAACTTCAGGTTAAATTATATAATACCTAGCCAAAGAATTGGTTGAATTTGTTTGTGGATGTGAGAATGGTACAATTTGAAGGGCAGCTGTCACTTACACACAAATGTTGCCAGTGAAGCTGATGTGTGGACAACGATGTGGTTTGCACATCACAGCAACAACTGCAATCTGTCGAGACAGAAAAAAACCAACATCTCACTTTTGTACAGATTACAAGGAACTGTACATGCAATGTCAACAATGTTAATTACGATTCAAAGAGCTTCTTACCCCACTAGCTGTGCGGATCGGTTTGGCCTTTAGTTTGGGTACCAGAGCACGGCGATGTTGTGGAGGAACGGCAGCTATAATATCGACCAAACGGGGTTGAGCCTCCAGGCCATATTTCGCAGCGGTCTTTGTTTTCAATCTGTTAGAAAATATTTAAGTTGTGACAATAGCTGCAATGGGTGATATTTGTTGAAAGTTGAAACTTCATGATTTTTTTTATTTCTCACAACACCTTTGCTTAGACTTAAAGAATACCTGAAGAGTCAGGTGTGATACATACTTGTTAAGGTTGATGTCTTTTCCCTCTTCGTGTGCTTCAACCAACTGTTTGATGACATCGGCGATGGTCATCATCATCAGTTCAGCTCGACTGAAGGCACCTATCATGCAGAAATATCCAATCACAGTATAATTTACCAATTTATTACAAATTCAGAGGAGCAACAACACGCCAACGCTCACTGTGCACATTAAATAATTAAAAACAATGTAATCTTGTGGCAACAAAACAACTTTTTATTTAAACTGTAGAATTGGTAACCATGCTTCACACATCGTTTTAATCATGAGACATGCTGTTGATCGTGGATTTGTTAGCATTATCAAAGAGCTCCCGGACCTGGGGTGATAATTCAAACACTGACGTAAACTCACTCTTTTTCTTTGGTTTCCCCATTCTTCCGTATCTGTTATTCGTCTGTCGTCTGTATTCAATTGTGAAAAGAGTTTTACAGATGCGTATTGATCATGTGTGTAAGCAAAAATAGTAAACAACTCCACGTTGCATCAGAACACGGCTTGTCGTTCACCAAGTGGGACTGTCGTAAAGAGGCGTAAAAGAGCGTCTCATTAAAACCATTACGCTCAACCAGCTAAACGGGTTTACTTAATTGAATAAGATAATAACGTTTTAAAATTGCAATCACTTAACTCTTTCATGCCTCTGATGTCTACAGTGTGAGTCGTTTTTTTAAAAAGTATATTAATAGGGGATGGGGGGAGACTCGCATTCATCATATAGTCCACAGCAGTGACCAGCTAAAGTAAAAGTTGTTTTTCCTATAGTGTATTTATGCAAATAAACAAACAAATCAGAAGAGCTCCGCTAACAACGCATTTATTTATTTATTTTACAGGTAAACATTCAACCATGCAAGCAAAATATGGCAAAAATAACAAACTGTACAATTTGATATTGTTACTTGCACAAAGTATTCATAGTAAATGTCACAAACACACACGATAAAACTCACATGTAGAAAATACTATATCTGAGTTGTTGAAGCAAAGTAAAAACATGTGGTGGCTATTAGAATTAGAATCTTTAAAAAGTAAAGAACAGGACACGGACCAGAAATGATAGAGTTTTACATATCAATTCACCTGTAAGACACTGCGTTGCATTTTTTCTATCACAGACTCATTCTAGTAGGCAGAAAGATACGAAAATTATAATTTAATCTTAATTTGCATTTTTTCCTTAGAAATTGCTGTGACGTGTGATGCACCCACAACTCCATCTCATTAGTAAATTTCAAAATTGTCAGCTGTCTTGAAAAACTATTTTTTTTGGTTCATACCCAATGTATATATTTATATATAGCCACATAAAATAATAACGTTTCTCTACATTATGGTGACAAGTCGCGTGTTTCTCACGGTTTGTGCGTCAACGTCGTCGAGAAGGTAAATAACAGATTTGTATATTACAAGGACCGACCGAGTTGTCGTCAAATGATCCACGTGAAGCTGAACAGGTGGTTTATAGATCAGTTACCAACTGGCAACTTGTTCGCTGGCTAAATCTCACTGCAGTAATCCCTTGAGCTGCGAGGTGACATGGCTTGACGAAACTCTACGGGAATTTTCAGGAAATACAACAGGTGGACGAGCCCACGCAATGCCCCGTGGACCACCGTAAGTGACTTTTATCAAACTTTCAAATATAAAGGTATGGTGGCGGAACAGAGTCAGTTTCGTTCAAATGAACTAATTATGTGTAAAAATAGTTGCTTGTGTTCCTGTCAAGGAGCTGTCGTTAGCGTCCTTGGCTAACTTAAAATGGCTGTTGAACTGTACTTCTACAATAGTCTTTAGTTATGCGCGCGATATTGGTGACGCTTTTATTTTATTAACTTAGTCCTTCGTGGGGGGTAATTTATTCTTTTTTTTTTTTAAATTGCTGACAACGTGGTTTGACATACAGAAGAGCTCACAGGCATGTACCTGCCTGGTGGCACCCCTTAGAAAATTTAGTTGAAGACGGTGATTAATGTTTTCGGAATTGTCAAATAACTTTTTTTTTGTTTAATAGGTCAGACGGCACCATGGAAGACAACAAGCTCAATGACTCGAACGTAAAAGTCGCTGTTCGTGTGCGACCAATGAGCAGAAGAGGTGAGCTATACTAAAAGTCACACAGCCAGTACGTATTCATGATTTTAAGTGCCCCGAAGATTTACAGGCATGTTTTGTACAGGTCCAGTTGGCAATTTCAATTATTTTCTCTTCGTCTAAATTGAGGGATTTGCTTTCTTGTTATTTGAAAAATATTTGTAGATTGAATTAAAATAAAGGCAAGTACAGAATGTTGGTGTCACAGCACAACGTAATTACGTGATTTATTTACGTAGAAAATGGCGGAAATCTATATTGAACTCGGAAATCCAGCAAATTCAAACATAAATAAATATGTATGAATGCCTATTGCAGTTTGCTTGAGCCACTCAGACCTGTTAGAGCTCTCAATTTTGTAGAAAATTAATCAACAACCTTCAACCTCTGAAAAGAAAATATTCTCATATTGATGTCATCCTTCCCTTGAAGGCAGATTAATTACTGTTTGTTTTTGAAGCACAATAAGACTTTCGCAAACATCAGATTTCATTTTGGAAAACAATTATCAATATTTTTTTGTCATATTTTCTGACTTGTTATGCCCAAAGCACTAACTGCATCATAATTAATTTATGGAAGCAGTAGTGCTCAGTTGAACCTTTATAGTTATGTAGTTAATACTCAATATTATGCAAAAGTCTTTAAAAAATGTAATTTTGAAAGCAACCATAATGTGTTTAAACTGCTCTGTTAATAAAGTTGAGTTAAATAAAACAGTTGCACAACGTGCAAATGCTAGTGGTGAGGATGTCTAGCTTGTCCAGCAAAATCACGATTTATATGCATCTTTGAAGGCACTTAATATTAAGGTTGAAATCCTATGCCTAAGGATTATTGAAAATCACAGTAGTGCTTGTGACTGCATTGGAATGTTATGCTGACTTTTGACCTTGAGCAGTGGTCAATTGATGTTATAAACTGTCAAAAGACAGTTATACTTTGTCACAGTTTTAAAATGTTCAATATGCATCTTTCCAGAAAAAGACCTCACAACAAAATGTGTGGTTGAAATGGAAGGGAACCAGACAATATTGAATCCTGCCATTGCGACTTTGAGCAAAGCAGACCCCCGGTAAGTGGGAAAAAAAAATGCTTGGGTTTTGAAACATTTGATTTCATATAATGCATGCAGTTGTTGGTTTGATGTACCTAACTCAGATATGGATTTTTTTTCTGAATGCAAAAGGAATTTCCACTTTTTCTCGGCACTGGCAGCACCACATACAGGCTGTAACCAGCCTGTCTGGTTAACAGCCAATGTTTGGTGGAGGAGACTCATATCCCCCACCTACACAAGTCCTTCCTCGTCATGCTTCTCTTTACAAAGGGCGTGTCGCCTACTGCCCAGTCTTGTTTGTAAAGAAAAAAAAAAAAAGATTATCTTCTCCAAATTTAATACAAAAGCATATATGGATCTGGTCACTATTTTCATTTGCCTTTGTTTGATTTGAAAGTTCAAATAATGCAAATTGTGCTTTGACAGACCTCGTTCCCAATAGACCATATAATAAGATAATTTTTTATGTGCACCCCTAAATATAACCTCATAAACATACGTATACGTAACATCTTAAAGGAAATGTAAAGTTTGTCATGAATGTAGTTGACTTATAAAAACAGCCATGCATGTCAATGACAAATTATAAAAGAGACAAAAGAGGGCGCTATAGTGACTGGTATCGGCAGCATTTGCGAAAATTGATTTTGTAAAACAATGTATCCACCAGATATCGAAACCTGGTATCGTTTTTTTGCACATTCATAGTGTGAATGATTCTCTGTCTGTATGTGCCCTGTGATTGTCTGGTTATCAGTCCAGATTACACCCACCTCTTCCCCCAAGTTAGCTGGAATGGTCTTCAGTTACCGGCGATGCACATCCACTAAGTGCAAATGGAGTGAAAATATGGAGTTCATATCCCGTGCTCCCGTTCTTCTTGGAAGTCTTCATGCAAGATTTTGGAATGTATCGTACATACTTTCCTGGACTGTTTTCCCAAAGTATAGAATTGATGATTTGCATTTCACGATGTAGAGCACAACACTGCAAACTCTGTATGTGTACCTAATGCAGTGGCCAGCAAAGGATATTTTTTGTTTTCTATCCCCAAGTTCCAACCTGGCAGTGAATCAGAGTCAAATGGACGTTTCTGCAAGATTTTGACAGGTTGTCGGGTACCTTGTTTGATAAACAAGCCTGTCGATGGGATATTGTCTACGAAAGCCCATTTTATTGAAAGAGAGATGCTACTTGGAAAAATCGCCATGCAATGCATTTTTATTTATGTGTCAGTGTGTCCTTTCTGCCCTAACATGCTTCAGCTCCGTCTTTTCCGCTTCGGGCATGACGTGAACAGGTTTTACCAGCTCTCTTCCGACTTCCACAAAGGGTCATAGAGAAACAGAAGAGCAAGATTTTAATCAAAACACTGAATGGACCTCCTAATTAGCATCTCATTTGTCATTCGTCGCAAAATGTGTGCCAAACAGTGCTTGGGTTATAAGGCAAGTCACTGAGTAGCCACTTTTCCAAGGTTTGTGCTTTGTCAGCTTGCTGCTTGACAGCTTGAGCTGAATGTGCTGCATAAGCCTCAGGGGATGTTAATATGTTACAGCACCCTTGGTACTCACAGCTAGCTACCAATATAGGTTTTGTCAGATGGGAGAGATTAATGCAGACCCTCTTACTGCTTTCATAACTTAGGAGGCCACCTATAAGTAGTGACGATGACTCTAAATTTGCATTCTTTAACATTTTTTTTTTTTTTTTCTGGATGTGCTGGAAGCTGCCCTTGAAGTTAGGCTGTTATGTTTATCATCCCTTGAGGACAAGCGTACTAGAAATGGAACTATAATTGTTCTCTCTTATCTCGGTTTGCTTTTGATAAGAACTTCTTTGAAGGATTTCAAAAATCTGTTTATTTTATCACAATCCTGTCCTATCCCAACTTGGAAGCTGCATTTTAAGGATGTTGTCGTCCGACAAAGTGGTCCTGGAATGTCCTGTTGGAGTCATCTGGGTTAGCTGAGTTGATCATAATGGAGCATTGGCCTCCACATGGTTAGTCACCACCCGTACCTTCCTCCTCCTTCTCCTTTGGTGACTCCTTGGAGCTGGGATTTGCTACAAGTTATCTTAGGAATGTCCTTGCCAGCCCAGGAGAGGACGGGACTTAATGTTGCTCTTTCACGGGCCAGCAAATCTCACACAGAGAGGCCTTGTTTTAGCCAATATGTGGCCAGGGCAACTTTGGCCGTTCGTCTTTTAAACCCCTAAATTGATATGTCTGCTTGCTTAAAGACTCTTTGTTGTACTTTTTTTTTAAGTAGAAGCTTTTTAAAGAAATTAAATTCACTAGTCTTAATGGCTGTCAAAGTATAGATTAAAAATCACACCGTAACTGACATTCCAACAAACCATATTGTGACAATTCAAAATAAATTTACATGAAAATGAGTAACATTAATCAGGCTGAGCATTAATATGAAAGTTGGTTCAATCTAATCTTCTTTTCTTTAAATTGAGATCTAATCTTTTCTGTCTCTTCCTTTTTGTCTTTCAGGAATCAGCCAAAGGTTAGTATTAAATCAAAATATGTCCCCTTTCAATAACTAAGTAGCTATGAAAATGTTAATCCCTTCCGTGACGTTTTTGTTTTCCCTCAGGTTTTTGCTTATGATCACTGTTTCTGGTCCATGGATGAATCCCAGAAAGACAAGTTTGCAGGTTTGCTTTTTATCAGTTCTGTTTTTAGCTCGAGTGCCTGGTGACTCATTTCTTATACTTATCTCATCACAGAATGTTGGCTGAGCTCTGAACTATTTATGGAGTGAGGGAAAAGAAATGCACTGTTTTACTGCTAGGATGTAGTCACGTGGTTAACTGCAAAAATAAAGGGTAGAAAAATGCACCATTTCTATTCTCAGCTGTCTTTCAGGTCACAAAAATTTCAGACAAATTCTCTGGAAAACATACATGATGATCTTTGTTGTGAGCGCTCCCCCTCGTTCGTTACCTTTGAAATTAGAAGTTTGTATTGTATTATACGAAGTACAAGTGCCGATTTTCCATGTTATTTGTTTATTTATGTGCTTACAGGTCAAGAAGTAGTGTTCCAGTGCCTTGGGGAGAGTTTGCTTGACAATGCCTTTATGGGTTACAATGCTTGCATCTTTGCTTATGGGCAAACAGGTAAGTACTCTATAACCCCATGAGCAAAATTTGTTTTTTTCTTAGATGAGGAAAAATGCAATTAAAGGTATGTTAGGGTACTTCCTTAAAATGTAAAGGAGAGTATGTAAAATGTGCGAAATGAACCAAAAAGTATCTCACTTGATCGAACTTTATGATGATGATAGAACTTTATTTATCCCACAGCGGGGAAATTTACTTGTCACAGCAGTGTACAAGAGTGCAAGAATACAAGGGCCAAATTTATAAAAGGATAAATAACAAATAATAAATAAAATGGGTATTGGAATTGATCCAGAGACTATTATTGTGTTGATAGTGATAGAGGTTTTACTGGAGTGTAATATAACTCCTGTAGGTTATTTTTGTATCACTACTGTCTTTCTGTGCTGTCAGACTGGACGAGTGGTCTCTTATCATACTGAAGCATGGTTCGACACATTTCCACATTTCTCAGCCAGCAACCGCACTAAAGCAATGTTTTGTTTCATTTCAAATAACTAGTCCGCAGTGTGTAGCAATTATATGTGCCCATCCGATGTATAATAGTCAAACATTACAAGTGGCTGTCATCAAGCATGCTTGAGCACAGCAAAGATGGCCAAGTCTAACACTGGTTCACTGGGCACACAGCAGCAGAAGCAATTCTGGATTTTAACTGCATCTGAGAGTGCATTCAAATGGCAAAATCAAATACCCTACTCCAGTTCCACCATGGTGCTCTATTCATACAGCACATGGCTGTAACTGCCGTTACATGTATCTTCAGAAATGACTTTGCAGGCAACTATAAAAGTATGTCGTCAATTTCAATATATATAAAAAAAAAAAACTATCCAAATAAAATGCTGAAAAGACAAGTATAAAACATTTTCCTTACATTCCAAATGTGGACTGTGACACTAACTGTGTACGTTCAGGCTCCGGCAAGTCTTACACCATGATGGGGTCAGCAGAGCAGCCTGGTCTGATCCCTCGCCTCTGCAGCTCCTTGTTCTCCAGGACCATGCAGGAGGCTCGAGAGGGAGAGAGCTTCACTGTGGAAGTCTCCTACATGGAGATTTACAATGAGAAAGTCCGAGACCTGCTCGACCCTAAAGGGTGAGGAAAACCAATGACTCCTGTACAGTACTTGAACACCACATCTTTTTTCTCAAATATATTACGTGTGTGTGTCACACATGGATCACTTAAGGGAGTGTTGTATTGTATTTGGAAAGGCGCACCTTTCAATGATACTATTATTTGTATTTGTAGAAACCGTCAAGCACTAAGGGTAAGGGAGCACAACGTTTTAGGACCTTATGTTGATGGGCTGTCACGTCTGGCTGTGGCTAGCTACAAGGTAAAGCAGCGGTTAGCAAGTATGGTTTCCTTTTAGATCATTTTTTTATCATGAGAATATTGCTTCTCTGAAGACGTAGTAAAACAGTCATAGTTGTTTGTCTTGATTTTGGCAGGACGTTGAATCTCTGATGTCAGAGGGAAATAAATCTCGCACTGTGGCCTCCACAAACATGAATGAAGAGAGCAGCCGATCTCATGCTGTGTTTAACATCATACTCACTCATACTCTAATGGACCTACAATCAGGGGTGAGCCGCAGACACTCAGCAAAACCAACAAGTCAAACTTCCTCAGCACTTCCTCCATTTCACTTTGGCCATGAATATACGTAGATGCTCATTTTTGATTATTCAGTATTGCACATAAGTTTGATTGTCTTTTTCAAATGCTTGAATATTTTGCATTGTAACTGGTTCGTTTCCCTGTGCTGTTGTGTATTAATGTTAGACACGTGGAGAGAAGGTAAGCAAGCTCAGTCTGGTGGACCTGGCAGGAAGTGAACGTGCAGCAAAGACTGGGGCAGCTGGTGAAAGGCTGAAAGAAGGCAGCAACATTAACAAGTGAGAGAACTGCAACAGCAGTGTCACTTATGCTCATATCTTAAATGGGATGGAATGATCTCATTAGCTTCTGAATTAAAAAATTCTCATCTTCTAAAATGTATTCAGTCAAGCTTAGTTTGATTGGCTTCAAATTTCCCATTTTCTTCAAATATTTTCATGCAGTGACCCTTCTGTCTCCTTCCAGATCTCTTAGCACATTGGGTTTGGTGATCTCAGCCTTGGCGGATCAAGGTGCAGGAAGGAACAGGAGCAAGTTTGTTCCCTACAGGGACTCTGTGCTCACTTGGCTGCTCAAGGTATTTAGAGAAAAATCACAGATAAATTCTTTACTTATTTTAATGTTCTGATGTGAATTTTTCTTTAAAAAAATGTGCCATAAAATAACAGATTTTTACTGCATGTGCATTTGGTTTTGTCTGTGTTTTAATTTTTTTCTTCTCTACTTGAAAATGTAGTTTGTTGCAGTTCTTGTTTTTCCATATTTGATTCATAAATGTTGCTACTGGCGTTGACGATGCGGTGTCTGTAACTGCAGGACAGTTTGGGGGGGAACAGCCGCACAGCCATGGTGGCCACGATCAGCCCAGCGGCAGACAATTATGACGAGACTCTGTCCACCCTGCGTTATGCTGACCGGGCCAAAAGCATTGTCAACCACGCTGTGGTCAACGAAGACCCCAATGCCAGAATTATCAGGGAGCTGCGAGAGGAAGTAGAGAAACTGAAGGAGCAGCTCACAGAGGCTGAGGTTTTCTTGCTCTTTGACTTAAGTTTAATTGAAAACAAATCATTTGGTAACTAACTACAATGTTTTGTGAATGACTGTAATGAAATGTACACACATGGACAAAGTTAGTGGCATCCTTCTATCAGCGAGCATTTTCCAAAACACATTATGAAACATTAGTTAGATTTCAAGGCATTCAGGAGCTAAATGTGCTGCTCAGTGTTAGAAAGCTTTTTTGGAGTCGAATAGCAGAATTTTGGGACTACACCTAAACTGTCTTTTTTTAAAAAAAAAAAAATATTTTTTTTATTTTTTATAAGTCTTGACCTGAATCCAGAAGGAGCTCAAACATGCTCTAGTTGTCTCGGGTTTGTCTTAAGTGAAATCACTTAAGACGAACTTGAGACAACTGGCACAGATTGCTCAGTACCTCTTCACAAGTGCTCAAGTCTTGGTGAAAAGTACAGAGATTGCGTGATTGCTCTGAAATATTATGCATCAAAATATAAATGAGACAGACGTGCTAAATTATGATTTATTTTTTATTTTATTCTGCTAATAATTTTATTTGTGTGTATATACAGCATCTTGATTTTTCCCCCCCTTAACAGACTACAATCAGAAAAATGAATTAAAATGAAATCATGCTTTCAGTCTATGAAGGCCCCTGAGCTGAAGGAGCGGCTGGAGGAGTCTGAGAAACTAATCCAAGAGATGACGGTGACTTGGGAGGAGAAACTCAGGAAAACTGAGTCTATTGCACAAGTACGCTCTCGTTGCACAAGAAATAAGAATTTGTATAATTCTGGCATTAATAAATATTTTCTTGTGTAGGAGCGTCAGAGGCAGCTGGAGAGTTTGGGTATTTCCCTGCAGTCGTCTGGCATCAGAGTAGTGGATGACAAGTGCTTCCTGGTCAACTTGAATGCTGACCCTGCCCTCAATGAACTGCTCGTCTACTATCTAAAGGTGCTGGACACGCGCAGACACATACAACATATAACCCTGAATAATATGTATTTCTTGTTTGCTACACACTATGTAGGAGCACACGCGTGTGGGCTCATCCAACTCACAGGACATCCAGCTGTGTGGGATGGCCATCCAAGCCGAGCACTGCATCATCGATATCACCCAAAACGACGGTGTGGTGCTCACGCCTCACCGTAATGCTCGGTATGTAATAGAATAGGTTTTTCTATTGATTATTCCATTGATTAATTCAATAATCGGATATTGTTTTAATGGCATTTAAGTGTTTAAAGACCAGTGTTTATTAAGTGTTTATTTATTTACATCTTGTTTAATTGTTTTTATTATTCTCTGAATGTTGTTTTTATGTTGGCCAATACCTCATTTTTTACTTCCTGATTTTTTTAAATTAATCTTTATTATTGTTTACAGGAAAAATGAAATGTTTTGTTTAATATGTTCGAAGGGGTGGGTCTGTTGCGTAAAATTAGTCAAGTACTTTTTTGTGAACTATTTACTCTGAATTTTGCTATCTTATAAAATTTTTGGTGATGTCACTTTTTGGATCCGTAAATTAAATTGCCAAGTGTAATTTTGCGACTTAATGATGAAGTGCTGTTTCAGCAAGTGAAGAATCAGCCAGCGGCAGCTTCAAATAACCCCAATTGTTGTGCCAGGCGTTAATAGTGCGAAAGAGATGATTAAAACGTGATAGTTGATAAAGTTCTCTCTCCTGAAGGACATGGGTGAATGGCACCATGGTCACTGGTTCAGTGCACCTTCATCACGGAGACCGGATCTTGTGGGGAAACAACCATTTCTTCAGGTTTGTTTAAAATAATTTATTTACTTTACAAATGTAATTATTACATTTTATGCTTTATCTTCCTCTTGTTTTTTACATGCTCACATCCACTTTGCATTCCAACAGGATCAATCTACCCAAGCATTTGGTCCATACCCTGGGTGAGGAGGAGGAGGGAAGAGCTAAAGTAAAAACCTACTTAAGTACGGAGCAACTGGAGGTGGACCTTGATGCATCCAGCGATGTTTCTAGTGAAGTGGGCTTTGAATTTGCTCAAGCTGAAGTCATGATGAAAGGAATGGCCATTAACGGTGAGTGACATGGCTCGGCTTCTCGTTAGATTTGGATCAGCATGAAACCACTACATCAAACTAAATACAACCTTTCTATTTATCAATATTTATCATTTTAATTTATTATAACACAGACAGCCAACAGTAACTTAATTAGACTGAAGCTTCAATGTGCAGTAGTGCACTATACTCTACTCTGAATATAGCAATTGCAATATCTGACTTTTACATCGTACATGAAGTTATTGATAATGTCCTCAACTTTGGTTGTACCTTCTCAGACCCCTTGCAGTCAGTATTACAGACCCTTGAGAGGCAACATGAGGAAGAGAAACGCTGCGCCCTGGAGCGGCAGAGGCAAATGTACGAACAGGAGCTGCAGCAGCTTCGTCTGCGACTCAACCCAGAGAAATCGCCCCATCTCCTCGACTTGTCGGGCTTACCAAATAGTACTGCTGCCACTGGAACATCACTAGTCCCCCACAAACGTGTGAGGCGCTGGAGTGAAGACAGGTGAGAGCAGCTCAATGTGGATTTATTTTATTTTTTTGTTATTAATTTTGAATATTAATTGAATGAAATCCACAAACATTGTATGCTTTTGTCATCAAGAGAGGCTATGATTACACGAAGCCTTCGACGTCTAAAGGAGCAGATCGTTCGTGCCAACCTTCTCGCTCAGGAGGCCTGCTTTATTGCAGAGGAACTGAACAAAAGGACAGAGTACCTCGTGACTTTGCAGATACCAGCTGCCAATCTGGATGCCAACAGGAAGGTATGATAATTTAATTTGTATTTGTTAAGAAACCTGTCCAAAATAGCCATAAAATGTGGGGGTGCATCATAGCCCAACATTATTATCTTTTTTTTTTTTTCAATAGCGTGATGTGGTGCTGAGCGAGCCGGCCATTCAGGTTCGGCGTAAAGGGAGAGGGAAGCAGATCTGGGCAATGGAGAAGATGGAAAACAGGCTGGTGGATATGAGGGATCTTTACCAAGAATGGAAAGACTATGATGAAGACAACCCTGTGAGTCAGAAGAGTGAATCCACGGTGCTTAGACGCACAGTACACATTGAAAGTGATTTAGTTCAAGAGGCTCAATGAATCTCACTCGTGCGGTTCAAGTCCATGTAAAGTCAAAATGGAAAATGTATAATACATTTTACTCCCAGCGGAGTGTTGTTAAAAATAAATCAACTTTTTTTTTTTTTTTAACACAGCTGATGCGGTCTTATTTCAAACGAGCCGACCCATTTTTTGATGAGCAGGAAAACCACAGTCTGATTGGAGTGGCCAATGTTTTCCTAGCATGCCTCTTCTATGATGTAAAACTGCAGTATGCAGTTCCCATCATCAACCAGAAGGGAGAGGTAGGACACTCTGGATTGTGATTTCTTATTTTCCAGGCAGATATTTAAATCGGTTTCCAAAAACAAGAACTACAATACGTTACGTCTGTCCTTCAGGTGGCGGGCCGACTTCATGTGGAGGTATGGCGAGAAATAGAAAGCTCAAATGCAGAACGTTCAATACAAAGTAGCACTGATGGAGATGCACAAGAGCGTAAACTGAACTGCGTGGTGAGAACTTGAGAACTCTCTCACGTGGTGAGAGGTGTGTCTTGATGCAATTTGTTTGGAATGAGCAAATGAATAAACATCCTTTTGTCTCCTCAGGTGAAAGTCCTTCAGGCTACCGGTCTTCCTCGTCATCTGTCTAACTTCGTCTTCTGCCAGTATCACTTTTGTGGACAGACAGAGCCAATGTTCATTCCTCCGGAATTAGGGCGGGCCCCCTCACCCTCTGCTTCCAAAGACCCTCAGTGCAACGTTATTTTTGACAGCTCCAAGGTGACGAAAGTGAAGCCTAAATCAAAATTGGATTATTATGAAATGGTTAATTTAAACTTTGTTTTGATTTTTTTTAGGAATTTTCAGTGCCAGTGTCAGAGGACTTTTTGGAGTATTTGTCTGAGGGTGCAGTGGCTATCGGAGTGTATGGTCACAAACAGGACAGCCATCGGAGGAACTTGGCACTGTGGGACCTTGGTGTAATTCAAGCCAAAACCCGTTCACTCAGAGAGAGGTTTACAAGCGCCCCATTATTACATTCATTAAGAAATTACTTTGAGAAGTCCAAAATTCAGGAAAGGGATTACACTTGACAGTCATTTCAGTTTTCATATACCTAGTACACACTTCTCATGTTGAAGTAGAAAATGGATGGAGGATTACATTTATTAGAAATGTTTTTTTTTAGTTTTTCCCTTTTGCCCCCATCTTGGCAGGTGGAGTGAGGTGACTCGGCGAGTGGAGCTGTGGGTGCAGCTCATGGAGCTAAATGATGCAGGGCAGTTCACACCCGTCGAAATTCTTCCTGCAAAAGACGTAAGGACTGGAGGAATTTTTCAGCTTAGGCAGGTGTGTATTGTTTGAAAAGGTTCGTTTCGGTGTCATAGTGGTCTGAAAAATTCATCTCAGACGTGTATTTAATGCTCACTATGCCAAAACTACTCTTGTGAAACCTTGCCATTCAGGGCCAGTCTCGCCGAGTCCAGGTGGAGTTGCACTCCGTGCCAGACTCTGGCACAATGCCACTTATCTCCATCTCTATCCTCTCTGTGTCCATTGGAGACGTCAAGGTCCAAAATACACCGAAAG
This sequence comes from Syngnathus scovelli, assembly GCF_024217435.2. Taxonomy (NCBI): domain Eukaryota; kingdom Metazoa; phylum Chordata; class Actinopteri; order Syngnathiformes; family Syngnathidae; genus Syngnathus; species Syngnathus scovelli. Next base: position 7,402,851 of record NC_090866.1, on the reverse strand, counting down.
GCAGGGACTCAATGCTGGTGAGGGAAAATGATCATTTTAATTGCACAGTTTTAGCATTATTTTAGGAAGAGGGCAACTGAGTTGATCTTTAGTGATATGCCAAGCAACGTCCCTTTCATCTGCACGTCCACTGTTCATTATTTATATTTAAGAATTGATCTAAAAATATGTATTTTCAGGCTAGGGATGAAGAAATGGACAGTTACCAAGTAAGTGCTCAAAGTTTGCTCTTACAGATTATATCATTAGCTAATGTTTTTGGCTTGGTTTTCTTGGTGAGCAGAACATCAAAAAGGCTATTTCTGATGTATTTTTGTGAAGGAAGAGGATTTGGAAAGAATGCGGGAACAGTGGCTGGCCACACTCACTCAGCGTCAGGAGTATCTAGACCAGCAGTTGCAGAAAATCGTGTCCAAACAAGGTACTCATGTAGTAAAACACTCCTTTGTTTTATAGAAGAGTGAATCTTCCCACTTCTACTACCAGTAAGCAGCACATCAACTTTTTTGTTGTTGTAATTTTAATTGACAAGACATTTCAAGTTACTGGGAGAAACACTCACATTATCTCCGCTCTCTCATGACTAAACAGTGATTTCTCTTGTGTTTGTGCATACAGATAAGTCAGAAGACGATTTAGAAAGGGAGTCTCAGCTGCTGGAGTGCCGTCTGACACTCACTGAAGAACGCAATGCCGTTTTGGTGCCGTCAGCTGGCAGTGGCATTCCTGGAGCACCAGTTGAAAGGTGTGTGTGTGTGTGTGTGTGTTTGTGCCCTATTTGTGGTTTATTCAATACAACCAAACAATGATACTTTTCTCTTATAGAGTTCCTGTACCAGGGATGGAAACACACATTCCTGTCCTGTTTCTGGATCTCAGTGGTTTGTGTCTTTAAATCTTCTCACAACACTGTCGTTCACTGAATTAATAGTAAATTCACTTCTTTAATGGTTTGGTTTGTAGCTGATGATTTCCAGTCGAACCTTTCTGCCCCTCTCGCCGGGGGTGTCGATGCATATCTTGCTGGGGAATATGAAGATGACTTCTTTGACCTTCACATTGTCAAACATGACGAGTCAGAAGTAAGGTGACATGCACCAGTTCTGTTCTGCAAAACTGTTGTTGTTTTTTTCAGTGTGATCGAAGAGTAATAAATTACTAAGGGGTTTAATTAATATTTGATGAAAGCATTTATACATTTTCTTTGGTGTGTTGTCTAGGTAAAGGTGGAGGCATCCTGGGATTCAACAGTACACGATTGCCCTGAGCTCAGCCGTGCGGCATCTGGTGAGCAGAGAATCTACCTCACGGTCCGTGTCGTGGTGGAGTTGAGCCACCCTGCCCACATGCAACTGATTCTGAGGAAACGCATTTGTGTCAATGTCACTGGGAAAAAGGTAAGCTTTTTTTTGTTGTTGTTTTTTTTTGTCAGCAGATTTACATCAACATTTCTAATTTAAGAACTTATTGTAGAACCCTTATTCACTGTATTTGTGTTGGTGATGTAGGGTTTTGCTCAGAGCCTTCTGAAGAGGATGTCCCAGCGCAGCACCATCCCAGGATGTGGTGTCACCTTTGAAATTGTCTCAAACATACCAGGAGTAAGTGTCTTTATATAGACCCAGAATATTCTGATCTGAAAATTAAAATGCATGCTATGTATTAACTAATGAGAGCTGATAACGTATTTATATCACAAATAATACCGAACCTGGGGATACTTCCCTTAAATATTACTTTTCCCTTTTACTGATTTGTACCTTTGCTCCCTCAGGATTTCCACGGGCCAGAAGACCGAGAGATGCTGGCCCGATTAGCCGCGAGCACAGATGATGACCAGTCAGGCGACAGTGAGGCAGCTATCGAGAAATACCTGCGTAGCGTCCTGGCTGTGGAGAACATCCTCACTCTGGACAGATTGCGACAGGTTGTGGCGTGGAGTGAATACACTGCGTATAAATGGACTGCCTGCCTAACTTAACATTTATGCATAGGAGGTAACAGTGAGGGAGCAATTAGCACTCAGAGGGAAAGTTCCCAGGCGCTGCCTCAGCTCGCCAAACGTCAACCGGGTAAGTGAGGCATCTCTGAGTAACTAACATCTTAATGGCCCTCTTGTGGTTCTCCTCACCCTTGGACTTAACCACTGTCACTAACTCTACCACGTGCTGCGTCTTCAATTCTCCACCCAGCTGTCAGTCGGCAATCTGGATGTGTTCTCTTCAACTCATAAACTTGGTGACTTCAAGGTGAGAAGCATTGTTCTTCAGCTTCACCTTGTATTTTTGTTGATCTTGAAAGGCTTCCGCATTGGAATTTCTCTTACTTGCTCGCAATGTTTTCAATAGGCTTTACACTAACAGGGTTTTGGAACTAATCACAAATCAGCGACTCACTGATAACCAATCATTGATTCGAACAGAAGATTGATCCGATCGATTTCAACAATTTGTTAATTTACTATGCAGTCGATCTGGTGATTAATTTGTGACTGGCCCGACCCACAAATAGCCAAAATCGAATTATTATTGACACCCATTGAAATGCATTGGGAAAAATCAAAGGTTAAATCTCCTCCGGGTCCTCAAGGTCCTTTTTTCTTTTCAAAGATCTTGGTATCAGCATAATATTGAGCATGGGTAGCCAATGTGGTGCTTGCAGGTCACCCATAGCAAACTGTTTGTGTCTGTGCAGGGTTGGGAGAGTCACCAGGACCTCTCCGCTGCTTCTGCTCAGTCCAGGCGCACATTGCCCAGCTCCATATCGCACAGCCTGACCCCAGACACAGGTGCAACTTAGCAAATGAGCTTCTTGTAACGGCAAATTGTCCTTCATTGGTTCTTATCACCTCTTCTCTATCAACCTTTTGTTAGCTTTTCTACAACACGTTTTTAGGCTCTGTTCTATCTTGTCTTCTTTCAGTGAAGGCTGTTCCTAATCTCCTGAAGTCATTGATTTCTGGTGGAAAAGAAGATAGTGGAGAACAGGCGACTGTCCATCAACAGGTAGTCTCCAGTTCGGGATTTATTTTACTCTTTAATTTGGGATTTCAAGTTTATCACCACATTCAAGATATAATTTATATTATGGAAATGTTACTTTAGAATTTACTGACCAATATCAGAGAGGGGAAAAATGGATACAATAATTCACTCACTATAATTCTTGATCCTAGGTATTTCGACCCCAAAAAAAAAAATGCAATGCATTAGATAGGGCTAATGAAACACACTGTCAACCTGATGACTGAGTCATGTACCACCAAGTTTTATAATTTAGCGTGAGCTATTTAGAAATGCAAAGTAGCACCACTTACGGTGCAAATGATTGATGGGTTGCATAATGTGTTTTATGATGTGCTGTTTGCCATGAAAGCTTGTTCCAAACAACCCCCAATGAGACAGGAGCACACTGTGTAAAAAGAGCGGTAATTAGGAGCAGGTGAACCTTGTTATGTTTGTTCCATCGAGAAGCACGAGTCAAAGCTCTTCACTGCGGTACAAAACACGACGGCACTCCTGTTGTCTGATGAGCACCTTAAGCCACAGTTTGTGGCTTCTCTCCATGGCCCATGGAGGGAAGCTAATCAAGGAAATCATGTGCAGTGGAAACAAAGATTGCCACTGCCGTGGTTGAGTCATTTAAGACTTTAACCAGGTTGTGTTGTAAAACACACAATAAAATAGTCTGTAAAGAAATAAACTGGTCTTACGAAATGTAATTAAGCCGTAAGTCACATTCCATATCGTACAACTTGAGAAGCATTTGAGTTTGGTTTTAGCGTAGGTTCCGCTTTACATAGAGCTGTCAAAATGAATCGGTTAATTGACAAGTCATCGGTTATCAAATTAATCGACCGCTATTTTAGGAATCGAGTAATTGTTTTGAGCCATATTTAATTGTCCAAATCTTCTAATATCGGCTTTTCAACGGTATCCGTTCATTTCATTTATTTCATTTCTCGTTCATGCAAATAGGTTGTTTGTCTTTTGCGTTTAATCAAAACAAGACATTTGCAAACGTCTGCTTTTACTTTGGAAAAGTATAACCGCACAATTAACTGAATCAGTTTGGTGAGTAAAACATTCATCGCTCTTGTGTGATAAACATAATAAGCAGGAAATGAGAGGTAGGGGCTAATACATGCAAAATAAAGTTTTGTCCAATTCATTGATTGACTAAAAAATATTCGATATTGACAGCTTTTGCTGTACAGTATTTCAAAGCAGCATCTTGGATGTGTTGCATGTGTCAACTTTCAGGTTGGCTGTCCTGAGCCCCAGCAGGACAGGATAGATGTGTTTGACCTACTCTCTACTGTCCATGTAGGTTGTGTTGCTTAGTTCTTAGTTCTCATCTGCTGCATGGAAAATGATTGCTCAGATTGCCACGAATGCATTAAATTCGTTTATCAGCTTGTGTGCTGCCTCAGAATATAACCCACCCCAAAAAAGCTCCAGATTTTGAGATTGTGATATTTTTCATGATGTTCAGTGAGGGGAAAAAAAAACAATTTGAAAAGCCAATGGCACAATATTTCATCAGTGGCAGTACAAGAGAACTGGATGAACGATCATGGGTGCAATTATAATTACACTGCTATTATCCAGATTGTTTTAGCGTGATTGTCTGTTTGAAGGATCTGATAAACAAATATTTGTCTCCTATCACCATCTTCACCGCTAATCAGTACACTAAATACACGTTTCTCTTTTGTGAAACTTGAAAATACAGACCTCATTACATGGATGAAAAGCGCAGGCCTAAAATAATGAAACAGATGGCCTGGTTAGCTATCCCACTTTCAATTTCTTTGAGGCTTTGTGATTTCACTATCTGTCTTACTGATCACACATGAACTTTCTCCCTCAGGCTCTATTTTGGTATTACCAGCTCACTGATGCCTGATCTATGATTTTGTCACAGCGGTGAATTGCTCGGGCATGCGCTTTGAAAGACATTTCGAACATGAGCAGGTGGAGAGAGGTTAAAATAGAAGTCCACTCATGAGTCTACCATGAGACCTGTTGGAAAAACAGAAGTCAAAATTTTAAAATTGCTCCTCTGTTGCAGAATGTGCCTCGTATCATGGTGCAGTCAGCCAGTGTTGTAGAGGGAATGAACACACATTGGCAAGTAAGTCGGAGTGTGCGTTATTTACGATTTCAATTGTATGTGTAATTGCAGATTGGAGAATTCTGCTTGAGTGCTTTGCAATAACTTTGATATTTTTCCATGGTTACCCTTTAGGTTCCTCCTGAGGAAATCAGCCCTCCTGCCATCCACCAGGAGAGTCCCAGATTAGTGCCTCTCCCCCCACCAATCATTCCAGAAACAGAAGACTCCACCCAGAGCTCCATGAGCGAAGCGTCAAGTGGTTACATTTCAACGAGTATCTCCACAGCGACGCTTTCTGACGTTTACACGCTGAGCTGGGACCATCCTCCGTCGTCAGGCCAAAAAGCTGATAGCTACGAGCCCGTGACAGATGAAGAAGAAAATAAAGTGATACAGAGACTTTCCTTGGAATCTGACGGTGGCTCTGGATCTGAACCTCAAGAGTTTTTCCAGGCAGCTACGGAGAACACCAACCTACCGCAGTCCAAACCAAATCACAATTCGTCTGATTTAAATCAACAGAAACCAAATCCATCTCTTGTCCAGGAAGTCGAAGCCCCTTCTCTATGCGTAGATTCCGACATTCCACCAACAACAGTGCATTTAGAACACCACTCAATGGAATCGGCACAATCAGACGGTGAGCTGTCACTCACAAATTCATTTATAGTCCAAGTGCAACAACCAACAGACTCAAAACCAAAGACCTCTGTGACAGAAGAAGTTCAAATGAATACGAAAGAATCAACTAAAGCAATTCAAGAAGTGTTAAAGAAGAATGAACAATCCAAATTGGAAGAGCCTGCCCAAATGTCCTCTGAACCGTCTATAGTCCCACTGGGGGATTCTGATCCACTATCTTGTCATCAGGAAAAATCCCCTTTGAAGAACACAAGTGGTTCTGCCATCTCAACATCCAGCGATAAGGTCCACCTAGAAAACCTTGATGCCTCAGCAGAACCCAACGTGCAACCCTCCGAATCTGCAGCAGCAGTCAACCCTTTCAAGATCCAGAAAGTCCAGTCATCAGACCTCAAGTCCTTCCAACGGATACTCGGTGACTCGGACGGGGAGCCTGTTCAGACCGACACTGGCGCCTCTTCAAAATCGGACTCTAATCTGGCAGAGCCCTTGGAGCTCGTTTTAGATTGCGAGGAAGGCGAGGCAGCTTCCGCAGTCACTCTTCCCGACTGGATAAAAGAAGGGGAATTTGTCACTGTAGGGACCAATAAAAAAGGCATCGTGCGCTACGTGGGACCCACAGACTTTGCTGAGGGCATGTGGGTGGGAGTGGAACTTGAGGTACCTGCAGGTGAGTAGAAAATGTCCCAAAGTAAATTTGCCTTTTGTTTTATTGACCAGTTAGAATTCATAAAACCTCTTAGAGGACAAGAGCGATGCCTCGCAATACCCCACCCCTTCCAGAAAAGCAAAAGCACTAATCTTGACCTTGTAGTCATCATATTTGTGTCGTTTACCAGGAAAGAATGACGGCTCCGTAGGCGGGAAGCACTACTTCCACTGTAATCCAGGTTACGGAGTGCTAGTCCGGCCGGACAGGGTGACCCGGGGTGGCGGCAAACGCCGACGACAGCAACAGAAGCGCCGCAGCGCCAACTTGTCCGGATCAGCTCCAAACCTGGCGGCGCTCACTGCTATGGCTAAAGGTGCATCATCGTCTCGCAATATTGCCGAAGACCATAAAAATTCTTGACAGGAGAGAATGAGAAGCCTCAGATGTGCAGATTTGGTTTTCTACATCACATATTTGATGTTAAATGTCTTTCTACGTGTGGAGGGAGATATGACCCATTTCTCCCAGTTTTCATTCAATGCTGGATGTGTTCACTCGAACACTTTGTAATGCTACATGCCAAGTAAGTGACTGTTTTTGCATTAACAGTTATATACTGAATTTAGAATCTTAAGGTGGCTTCATGGAAAAGGTTTGCTGCTTTAGGGTTATGTTTTTATAATTACTTTTAAGCATTTTTAATGTTTTTTTTGGGGGGGGCGTACTGATCTTTGTGTGCCTTGATTGTTTGGAAGTCACCAATTGTGCAAAGCTTTTTAACGTCATTTAAAAAAAATAAAAAAATAGTCTCAGATTTTGTGATATAACATAAATTGTCATTTTCTGATACAAAACAATCGTGTCTTATCCCCAGAGGGCAATTAAAAGATTTGAAAGCACAGGGCATCCAATTTGAAGTCACAAATAAAAATACATAAAAAAACCCATAAAATTTACATAATCCAACATAACTCATGTTTAAATCACTGCGATAAAATCATGCCGTTTTTTGTTTACAAATTCCTTAGTTACTGAAGAAATTCAAGTCATTGCCCCCCTGCATGCTAACATTTGTTGTCCTCACCCGATTGTCAATATTTACAATAATTTAAAGTACTATCATGAGTAAAAAGTGACCAATGCAGACACTTTTTTTTTAATGAATAAATATTTGCGATAAAGCAACACGTGATTATTTACACAAAATAGTAAATCCAAAGGTTTCTGTGATATAGCTTTATTCTCTTGTACAGTATATATATCATACTAAAAATAAACACAAGTTAAAAAAAATGAACAAAGAAACTGTACAAAAATGTATATATACTACATCTTAATTACAGAACAGTCTACTGTCCAAAAAAGGCACTAAATTTCAAAATGGGCAATACAATAAAATTGAACATAACATAGCTTTTGAGATTGAAACAACAGCATTCAGTCCTCTTTTTCTGAGCTATATTCGGATGAGGCGTTTTACAGGGGACACGGAGGAGGGACCTGTAACATGGAAACCCTGACGTACCACAAGAGGACATCCCTGGAGAAGAAGCACTACGACTGGAGTACGTATTAATGCTGGGGATTTTTTTTTTGTGTGTGTGTGGGGGGAAGATATCAGCGTCAGGGTTACAGCCTCTGTTTCAGCACAGTCACCTTACTGGAAATGAAATACATCCGATTCAGTCCTTGAGCACTCATTTTGTCCATCCCGTACTGGCCTTTGCCAAGCTTGAACACTCAGGTTAAATACTGTTGGATATAAATTGGTACTGCTATTTAATCTCTGAAACAATATAAACAATTTATTTGAAAGCAGCTTCAAGTGAGAATCTCCAGATGCACTCTTGTGTGCATGGCAAAGACAAAGTGAGCTTTATATATTTTTTTAAGTGTGCCAAAGTCATCTTGCACAAGTACATGGCAATTTTTTCCTCAACGGTCAAGTAACGATTTGATCATTTTGCACTCTTGGGTTTGGGAAAAACTAATGACAGTTAAATGGATTTGGAAAAACATGATGTGATTGGATTAAGTTCAGTTGTAAATAGGGAGAGGAAACAAAAGAAAAAAAACATGTTCTAGAATTACATTTTTTGACACATAAATCATGAAGGCAACTCATGGCTTTTTTTGAAGGTAAAAAAAAAATATTTCTAAATGTCTTGATCAATCATATCTTGTTTTGAGCAAAATAAAAAAATATATAATTAATCATTCTTAAATGGTGCAGTACATGTACATTTAGTGAAGGTCTACTGACCTTCTAGCTTTAAGACCTTTGTGAAAAACAGTTGAACGTCTACTTAGTTCTCAGTATTTGCACATTTTCAGCAATTGGCATTTACAAAAATGTACTGTCTAAATAATAAAACACATTTTTCAATTCTCTAAACAGGGTCTTTAGGTCTAGAATTCAATCACATCTTGTTTTACTTCAAGTCCATTGTGGTGGTTTCAAGGCAAAACCGGAAAGGAGGGTTCAATTATTTTTGGACCGGACTATTGCCCTAATATTTCAGTGATTTTCTTTTTCTGTGCCAGTGCTTCCCACAATAGGAAACATCCAAACGCTCTCATTTCACAATGCAGTCTGGCTTCAGGGGAAGGGACAAGATCACATCAAGTTGAAGTCAAAAGCTTAACATTTTCCTCGTAAGGTGCATTGTTATTTGTCTTTCACAAAATAAGTCAGACACAAACAGGAAGACTGCCATTCAGTCTAATAATGAATGACACAATAGAAAATACATGTAAAAAAATCTGGTGAACTTAAAAAGGCTTAATTTAACAACAAGCATGATTCTTTTCAAAACACTTTGTACATTAGCCATAAAAATGAGTATAAATACTTTTTTTTCTACCTTAAAATCCTTTTTAAATCCTTTTTGAAATGCACGAAGGAGAGCTTTGATAAACACTTTCGATGTTGTCATTACAAACACAGGATGTGATACGTCCAAATCAGTTAATTTCAACAATTCCCAAGTTTAACTATTATTTCATCACATATTATTTTCCTGGGCCTCTTGATAAGCAATAGTTTTACACTGGGAAAATGTATTTAAGTGTTATGTTAACAAGGATAATTCAACAATTTAAATTAATTTTTGTCCTGTTTTTAAATGTCTGCAAATTTGCAAACATTTTTTAAATGTCGCTGTACATTAATTTAGTAGTTTTAATAAGCCACATTTATTTGTTAGTATTTTCAGTTCTATGAATTGCTCGAGAAAAATAATAAATTACTTTTCACTGTGAATATAAGAACGTGAAGCGCAAATTACGTCCCACTAATTTTGCGTGAAACAAAATAACACAAATAAGCATTTTCCCGTGATGTAAATCTATTCCTTTGGTCAAAAAGTGCCAAGCTCAGTGTGAATGAAAAGTTGCCGCGTCGTCAAAGAAATGACACTTCTGTTCTTTTTAGAGAGCGCAACGCACGGTGAGGAAAACCTGCATTTAAAAGGGGTGGTTTAACCTTTGAGCTAATTACATTGGCAAAGACCAAACCAATTCCACATAGGGTTTAAGGTTTGCTGTACTTAATTATTAAAAAAAAACAAAAAATCCTATCACATTCTTTTGGCCATTATAGAGGTGGACAAGTCACGCTTATACATCCAGCCTCTGCCAGCAAGCATTACAACTTGCCCTATTTGGGTCAAACTGGCCCAAAAAAAACATACGCCAAATCCATTCTAAGAAATGGCTTTAGATGTCCATGAAGATCGCAGTCAGACCAGTCTATGGTGCCGAGAGCCGACTTTGAGTCGACCTCATCACAGCATCTTTTCCTTTGGCATGGATGGCGTTAACATAAAAGCACAAATTCCATTAGTAGATAGCTTACGTTTGCTTGATTATCACATTAACTGATTCTTCATTGCCTCAAGCACTTAATTCATCAACGAGCTAAATATCACGATGATTGTAGTCTTTCTGCTGCAGAATGGAAACTTAAAAAAAAAAAAAAATCTTTTTAAAGTACGTTTCATGATTCCTGACATGCAAAGCTGTCCTGTAGTGAGCGTGTTTGAACTTAAGGCTAACCATCTTCAGGTTTGCATTTGATAGCAGAAAACCTCAACGATTCCATCCGGCGAGGGGCTGAGAACATTCAGAGCGTTGGGATGGCTGGTAAAGAAACTGCCAATCAGATTTATTCTAACAGAGGAGACGCTCTCCACAAGACATCATCCAGAGGCTTCTCCTGTCGTTAATTGCACAATAACAAGGGTGAGTTGCGAGAGTAGGTAGGTAGAACACCAGTAGGTTCGGGTGACTGAGAACTAGAAGAACCTATCTATCATATATACAGTACACATTTATTGAGTATGTCTCTGAGGTTGAGTGAGACTGAGTGAGGATTGGCTCAGGCGACCAGGCTGCAAGAGGTAAGGAGGAGTGTGGGGGAGGAGAAGAAGAGGAGAGTGTTCGGGGACGAAGAGGACGGGAAACAACTGGAACTTGGTTGTGAGAAAAGGCCAGGACTTCTATGTTATCGTTTTTTCAGGGATGGTAGTATCCTTTTTCTTTAGTTGTACGATTAGTTAATACATCAGGAAGTTGAGACGATCAGTCATGTCGGTTCACTTTGGGAAGGAATAAGGTTTCGGAAGGAACAAGGAACACCCTGGAATTAGGAACTCTTGGAGGAACGTTCCGTGTTTGGACCATGGGAACCATTTCTTAAATTCAGTTCCTGGATTTTTTTTTTTTGGAAAGTACTTTTACGAGGCCCAGGAACTTTTTTGTCTTTAAACCTGAAGTATGTAATACCTCTCAAGTAGGGGTCTTCTTCTAGCACTGAACTGAACTTAGATAAACTTCCCGGGGTCCAAACACACAAGGGTCCTCTAAAAGCTCCAAGTTTCCAGGTAAGGTTCCTGCGCTGGAAATGCACCTTAAAATTCCTCCGTCCCTTTGGCCTCTTGTTGCTTCCTCCCCTCTCGCCGTTCAGTCGTCCTCCAGGACTTCTGTCTTGATATCACTGGGAACCCCTCCGGTTCTAGACAGGGCCAAGATGGTGTGATTGACTGCGGCCATCTCCACAGCCAAGGAGATGGGATCCTGGTGCTCGCTGTGAGCGGCGTTGTCATCCTGAGAGCGGATAAAGGGTAGAATAAGAGTTTAAATTTGCGAGTTGTCACACTTGTCCCAGAATTTGTTGAGTGAGTCAAGTTCTCTCTATGCTGCACTTTCCCTGGGGACGTCTGAATTGAAGAATGACCTATTTGATAGGATTGTGTGAATTCGTTCAGCAAATTGAGCTATTTATGTTCTCGTAACGTCAACATTTTAAAGATTGAGTATCTCCAATGTTTCATCAGGACTAAACTATACCACACGAATATAAACTGATGTGCCAGCTGTCTTAATCCAGATGTGTTCACACTTGTCAGGTTGGTTCAGCTGATTGCCCTTCTCGCACAGTTGGTTTGGTGGAGTGTGAATGCTATCACCCAAAGCCTTGTGGACAACAAACAAGTGAACCGAGACCACTTGACAAGGCTTTTGAAACATTTTTTAGAAGCCTTCCGTGACATCTCAGGTAGTAAAAATAGCACAACATGAAATGTATGTAGTAAAAAAAAAAAAAAAAAACAGCAGCGGCTGTTTTACTTTCTTTAGTTTCATCCCCAATATGTGTCAGACAGGTTTTGATTTTATATTTATATATGCTTTTTACAGTGCAACTGTTTATCCAAGAATATTAAGAGCTTTTTTATTTTATTTCCATTTTATTTCTGGACTTCTGGACTGGATCACCAAACTACAGGTAGGCAACTTTAGACAAATCCTGTCGACTATCCCACTGTTAAAGATTACCTGTGTAGGGGAGCTGGGCTCCAAGCGGTAAAGGCCAAATTGTCGGCTGAGAGGTCTCTTGTCAAAATATGGCAGATCACATGCCTAAAAGGAGAAGTATAGTTTGAGAAGTAAAATAAATCTACCAATAATTACAATTCGGACCAAGTAATATTTAGTCACTCAGCACCCCGCCTCTTCATATTTTTTCAGAGTTAGATGACTGTGCGGTATTAGTGTCAAGACGACGGTAGGTCCAGTAAGTTGTTGGAGATAAAGGAAGCTGCTTTACCTGGTCTGTGAAATCGTTCCCGTCAATGTCGTCGCTGTTGGAGTGTCCTCCTGGACTCTGCACGTCTATCCCATGACTCTCCAGGATTGTGGCTTCTTGGAGGAAAAGGACACAGTGTGACATTTACTGTCGATCAATGGCGATTCTTAGTGAGAACTGGAGTGCAGCAGTGAGTCGCCACTTGAGGTACTTTTAGCAATACAAACCGACGTACAGATAGTTTCAGGAGTAATTGTTGAGTCAGAATCAACTTTGGAGCCTTTCTCTAACCAACTTTGATGATACTTCTATAACTACAACAGAATTAGATTTAAAATAGTATTTTCAGCCAACCTCTCATTACAAACTTTTTCTGTTATATGAAAAATACACAAAATATTTTTTTTATTAAATAAGTAATAAGCCCATAAAGGATTATATAAAAAAAATTTCAATGCTTCCAAGAAACTGTTTGCTCCCAAAGATACATTACCAATGTTAGCTCGCCTCTTGATTTCTTTGCGGCGGTTCGCGAACCAGTTGTAAACTTTGAGGGAAGTGACCCTCTCCAAATCAGATAGCTTCTTCCCTGAAAAAGATCAGAGGTGGCATTCCACAAACTCAATGCAATGCAAAAAAGAAGATGGCGTCATAGATAGCTTTTTTTTTTTTTTTTACTTACACATAGTACCATCATTGTGATTCACATACTAAATTTACAAATCCTGTAGTTTACCTGGTTTCTGAATAACAGCATTGCAGGCGTTGGCAATTTCCTCCCTTTTGGCTTCATCTGGGTACTGGTTGTCGTTGAAGTAGCTATAAATGGCACAAGGAGCAGGCTTGATGAATTATTTTACACATGAGCCAAGACAAGCAAGTACAGTGTTTTTAATTTCTACCATCAAGCCAGTGTTTTTATTGGTGGGTGTGGATCTATGGGATTTTGTTAAAAACTTTTAACTCTCTTGTCTCTTCACCTCTCCATCACAGCCAGACACTCCTTCCTCCAAGTGAAGCGGCTTCCCCGCCGAAGTCGGAAAGTTCCCGGGGCTGTGGCCAGTGGAGGAGGAGTTTGCCTCCACTCCATCTCCTCTAGAGGCAATGGCGCCGGCCGCATGTTCAGAGTGGCACCTATCGTCCACAAAAAGAAATGAGCATTGCTTCGAGAAGAATACACAGGTATCATCACTTCTCACTTGGAATATTTTGTATGGAACATTTTGATTTTCACCATTGTGTCTAAGCCAAAACCAACACATACCACTTGAAAGACTGGTGGTGTGTAAACAAAAAATAGAATTTTTAACATTATCTTCAATCATGTATCCGTGATTACAAAAATTCGGACACAATTTTAACAACCCAAGTACTTCTGTGCGATATGGTCAAAATTTAATGTACCAATAATCACGTACGTTTATCCTGATAAGATTTTTACATAATTAAATTAAGGGAAAATTTTATTTGGGCTTTTCTCTATTTGTTTAACATGAAAAAAAATTATCACACCAAATTCCTACTCTGACTCATCCAACTGCAACCATACTATTGACACCCAGCTAAAAGACAGGACACATTTGCAGAGTCATAACCCAACCCAAACTGGTTAACCCTGCAATAGTTCTCGCAATCAGCATTAAAAGGGCATCCGTTTCCTCTGCAGCATTGATGGAAGTGTGCGCGGTGCTTGGCGGGGCTCACTGCGCCCATAAATTTCACAACGAAAGAGCAGTTTGCAGTGCTGATGGCGTTGGCAGACCTCCACCAAGGAGCATGCCGCAGAGGACAAGGCGTGGGATGTCTGCTGCCTGTCTATACGTTGATACAGCACACATTTACACTGGAAATTGCCAAGTCAGCATGTCACTTGTTTAAGCAACCACATTGAAGTGTGGCTTTAAAAGTGTGTGTAAACCTCCTTTCAGTATTTAGGGCTTTGCCTCTTCCCATTCAAAAATATCAAAGCTTGTCTTTAAATATTTTAAGTGACGCAGCATCACATATTTTTCTAAGGAAAGTGCTCCTTAGATTGGCTGCATAAATTATAAAACAAGAGGTTTTCACATTCCATCATAAACTTGTAAATCACAATAGTATCCCGCTAATCACATCAGAAGGCCCATTTCAGGATGTTCAACACTTGAGCATCTCATCAACCATCTAAGAGGAAACTTCACATTGCTTCATTTATTTTAGAAGTCTTCATCTTTACTTTAAAACTATAAATACACCAGATTCTCTGCATTTGTTTCTTCTAGGTAAAACTGTACCTGGTGTAGTTTTCTCCAGCGCGTACCAACGGTAGAAGGCCCTCTTCTTCTGCTCACTCAGGTCGGAGCCATGCTGCAGCAGCCAATGGGAGATTCTGCTCTGGCTGATGCCTGGAAGGAAGCCAGACATCAAATTAGTGAGTGTTTTACATCAAGCCCTGGCACAGTTAGCAGACAAATCCCTTGAATAATAATTGTGCCAACAAAAGGGCAGACAAGAGAAGAATGCAATGATATTTGTAATGTAGCTCCTTGCATCACTAATGTACTGTTGGGTTATTTCAAATAATACATCTGTACCGATTTAGAATTTTTCTTCAACTGACAACTTCACCAGCCATTTTGTGAAAGTTAAAAGTACAAATGTTCATATAGGACATCAAGAAGTAACAATGGCAGAAAATATTCTGAATAAAATGTGGTTGGTACTTACCAGTGACTTGTGCCACCACAGCCTGCGAGATCCGGCGGTTCCCCAGAAAGGCTTTAATCTCCTCTTTTACCATGCTGCTATCCCTCCTAGAAAAGAAAACAACAACCCACCATTACTAGCTACAAAAAGACGGACTGCCAAGAGCAGCAAGAAGAAGAGGCACAAGCTAAGCACCCACCACAGTCTAAGCAATCAGGTAAGATGTTTGACATTACACTACATTTGGTTATTCTTACCGACTGTGAAAAATTACATTACTTGTTTTTATTCCACATAAGCATACTTATAACACTGCCCATAGGTGTCCACAACACACATAAAAAAGTTGAAAATATGTTTACAAACAAAAAGGTCAATTCAATGGTCACAATTTACAGGAAATTTTGTTGGATACAGGTGGCAACCCTATCTGTAATCTACATGTGTGGTTGGAATTATTATAAAGCAGGAATTGTCAACTGTTGGTCCGCGGCTCTCTAGTGGGTTGTGGCAGTATTGCAGGTGGTCTGCGAAATTCAAAATAGAAAATTGTAACTTTTAATAAAATTGATTTATTATTTAGACGATTTATTTTTCAGCTAATTTTGTGAATCGTTTCCAAATTGTGTCAAATGTAGTCGATAATTCCAAAATAGACATACAGATGCAAATAAATAACCTGTATGGGTCTATCCTCATTTGTTGCAAAATAAAATTAATATTCCGCCAAAGCAGTTTTTGCCGAGTTGCTTTTTGGTTATAATGGTGAACAAAACCAGTTGAAAACCACTGATATAAAGTATTATTGTTTTGATCAAGTCATGTTCATTAACAGACATGATTACTGTAACTGCATCATAGTTTTACTGATGCACCAAGTTAGATGTTTCTTCTATCTGCTGGATTGGTTCTTCTGAGACCATCTCCAATATGAAAGAAAAATTGATACCGCATGAAACCCTAAACTGAATTGAAAATCAATGTGAATCATATCGGGCATTTGTGAATTGAATCGAGTTTGAAACTCTAAATCAATACCCGGCCCAAAGCATGACGGCATTAGAGGTTAACGGTGGTAGGAGAGGGCTAATGTGTAAGTGCTTAGAGGCTGAGGAAAAGGTGGATAACGGGAGAATACTGATGGATCTTAATGGCCCTGAGTAGCTACTACAATGCTACAGTGAGCATGTGATTTGGAGCCCTAATGTTATTTGACATTTTGCAAAGTCAATCCAATAAAAATGCCTGAGGTGGGACGGAAAATCTTCCCTGCAACCCAACATAAATTAGGTGATGTTTTTCTTTGTAATTAAATATTATGAACGCAGGTACATTGTAAATAACACTGTTACTTCTGCCCACGCTCTCTTGAAGCATCACAGAATATATAAACTTGCAAGGGATTTCAGCAAAATTGAACTGATTACTTTGATTGTGATCACGTCACATATTCTTCTTCGCCCTGATTTGGATCCTCAGTCAGTTCAGCAGCTGTAAACAAGTTAATACTGTACATTCATTTAATTTAATCTAAGATTAGCGCTAATCAGAGTAGTTAAACAAAGTTTAAAATGAGTTAATCTGAATTTAAAACAAAGCAGAGTTCTGAGTTTAGTAAAACTCAGTTTAATTGAATTGAGGGCCCTCAGTCTTTTTTCTACTGACCTCATCAGCTCCTCCACTTTATCGTCAACATCAAGGTCCTCTTCTATAGGCTCGAACCCAAAGGTTCTTACTGCTGCGGCGCTGTTGACGGGGTAGCGAGGAGGAGACAGCTTTCCGTTGGGTGTGGCGGCTAGACTGTCACGCCCATTCTGTGACAACGCCACCAGTGAGACAGGTGAGGGCAAGATGGTGGAGGGTGGCGGCGGCGCTGGAGGTGGGGAGGTGTCATAGTTGTTACTAAGAGAGGGCGAGAGCCCCCCGCCGTTGCTGCCAAACTGCGTCTGCGTGGCTGTGGATATCTTGGAGGTCGTAGAGGAGGCAGTGGTTGCGGAGTGGTCACCGACGCCATCTTCGCCATTGTTGATGGCGCCGTTGCACGTCACGGAAGAGGTGGTGGTTGCGGAGGCAGTGTTGTTGGAGGCAGAGTTGTTGGTGCAGCTGTTGGTCCCGCCTACCATGTAGGCGGAGGAGGAAGAGAGGATGGATGAGGTGCGGCGACCGAACTTGTCGCCGTGCTCCCGGTCCAGCCGGTCCAGAGTTTCCAGCGCATGCAGGATCTCCTGCTTGGTCATGCCGGAGCGGCGCAGCCGCTGCAGCAGATCTATCTGCTCGATAGTGAAGCGAGGCTCCTCGCTGAAGTCAGACATCCTGATGCTGAACTGGAGAACAAATTGGAATGGTTAGGAGCCTAACGACAAGGGGGGGGGGGGGGGATATGTCAGGGGAAATACAAAGGGAATCTGAGGCAAAGAACTGCAAGAAGACAGAAATAGACAGATGAAGGGGATTGTCAAGGGGGAAATGAGAGGATTAAGTAGGAAAGGGTGGAAAAGAACGCAGCTGCAGATGGGCAGAGAAAATGAGAAGGATGAGGCAGCGACAGGAAGCGGCGTGGCAAGATAGAAGGCAAAGTCGAGAGAAACTGTAGGGAAAGTGAGAGAACAAAAACGGCAAGATGAAAATAAAGCAGCAGCAGATAAGAAAATGAAGAGTGAGAGATAGAAGTGTGAAAAGAAAAAGGATGGGAGGGGCTAGGCATAAAAAAAATATATATCAGCTATTTTTGGGAACCAGCGAGCAACACACGCCGAGTGCCAGAGTCACCTTGACAGCTGATTCGATCTTAACATTCTGACGGCCATTCTTTAACAGCTCCTGGACATGCGCACCACCCACGCTCAATGCTTTTCATAAGCAATTTGCTATGCTAAAAAAATCAATGTGTCTAGAATAAGACTGCAGTACACTTTGTGTTACGTTTGGATTTTGTGCGCACTTGCTTACTCCCAAAACAGACACTGAGTGATCATTAGCCATCCGTGTTCAAGCATTTACAGAGTTAACTATTAACAGATTGCAACAAATTTAAATGATGGAATTCAAGACCTGCACACAAAACACAACACTAACAGTTGTTATCAAAAGTCTACACACTCTTGTTCAATTGCATGATTTGTGATACTATATAAAAGAGACCAACATATTTATCATTCCAAAACTTTTTCCACCATGATTGTTATCTATAACCTGTTTAACTCTGCTGGAAAAACATGCTGAGAATGTAAATAAATGTAAGCAACTGAAATGTGGTTGTGTAAGTGTGCACACCCTTATATATATCAATATGGCATAATATGGGCCAGTTGGCCAACACTCAGAAATGTTTAATGTCAGATCCTGGTTGATCTTCTTGGCCACGATTCCAAAGAGTCTGTTTAGCACAAACACAACATTGCTTGTCACCAAAATAACACAGATTTTTTTTTCCCAGCTGAAAGTGGCGCCTTTGTCAAATTGTTATGAATTATGAACAGTTCAAAATTGCTAATCAGCATTAGTGTGAAACCTCCAGACTTCCGCTAGAATACTAAAGGTGAAGATGTTCAGTATGACAATGTTGTAAAGAATGTAAACATTATGTAAATAATAGTTTTAATATGGCCAACCCCAGCAGGAGAGGATTGTGCATAGGTGACGCCCTCCCAATTTGGAGCATTTGTTTTGCAAAAAGAGGGCTGATAGACTGCCAACTTACATTTGGGTTGTAAAGATTATTGGATCCAATAACACGAAAAATCTTTTGAACACAAACCTGAGGTGTGCAGACTTTTTATGCACTGTAAGTGGATGGGAGCTTTTTTTTAATCGGAAGACGCATTCAATGCAACTTTGCATTGAAGGAGAAAATATATTTGAACTCGGAAAATCATAGAGACAATGTTTATTTAACATTGTGTCTCTCACTACTGTTACCTAGTTTCTACTTAGTTTAATACCTGCCCAACATGACTTTTAGTTGTAGTTAGGGTCGCATAGTTGGAACCCCAAATTTGTCTTAGGTTAAATCAAGAACAGCAAACCAAGCTTTACGGCGATGCCATTTTTCACGCCCTTTGCCCAAATAGCTAATGTTAGCAAATGTATAGCAGACGGATACTGTACGAGGTGACGTCAAATAAACCAGCTTTAAACCACTACACAAATTCCAACCATATTTTTGACAACCGCATAGGCCTGCAGGAACCATTAAAAAGTAATAACAGCAAATAAACGGGTTCGGCAACATGCATGCGGTATGCACTAGTTAGCAATACATGCTAACCGTGCCAACGCGATGACTTGCTGACGTTAGACGCGGCGGCGGCGGCGACTGTCGCTGCTGCTAGCGATGAATTGATATTAATATTACAACATTTCCAGTGCATTGTATGCCAAACTACAACACTTACCTCGGTTTATATTGTCCACTTCACCATCTAACTTGAAGAAACGATCAAAAGATCACCTCGACTTAAACCGAGGCCCGGTAATAACGCAGTTTGATGTCAGTGCCCCGTTCGACTCTTTTTTTCTCAAGGATTTCTAATCAGAGGCGAATTATTTGCCTCTCCGCTTTGTCTGTCTGACAACAGCCATATTGACAAGCAGCACTTTCGAGGAGCTCGGAGGGAATTGTAGTTTTCTCTTCAAAAAACCTCTCCAACAGTTGACGGAGTTTCTTGGGAGTAAAAACTACAAATCCCCTAAAGGACGAAGAGGAGGGGTCGCTGGAGGCAGCGCTACAGTTGGCACTGAGTGCGTTAATTTGCATTCTCTCACTTTATTATTGAATCATATTTTATCAAATGTTGCAAACTCGCTGCTTAAAAGTTAAAAGAAAAACTGAACCTCTTTATTTGCTTTACAATAATAATGATTAACAGTTCAATACTTATCCAATCCTAAATGAACCAAACAAACATTTTTGTGATTAAAACATAAATATCTTGAAATCATATAGTTGTGTAATGTGACGAATGGACATTATGTTGTATGTATGTTTGCAACCCTAGAAAATAAATACTGAAACAGCAGTGTCTAAATATTCTATATTAATTCTATATTAATTTATACAAACATAGTTGCAAAGCTTTGTGTTTTTGTCTCATTACTGTTGATATTTTTGCATGTATTTAGTCTGTCCTTTTTTGTGCGACCCTGCAACTAATTTCCACGATCCCCTTCGGCATTTAACATGCACTCTCTCAAGTCAACTTTCATGCATACCCAAATTCTGTATTTGAATGTTGTTATCAACAGATCTCTTAATATCTGATGATGACCCAAGTCATGACAATGTTGGTGGTGTGTTGCACAATCTTTGAGAAAACAACAGAGGGCAGCAACATCAAGTAGTAAGGTGAGTAACGTTTCCATTGACGAGCCAGTAAAGTAATAGCATTTGTAAAATACTACATTTATTTTATAAAATGTAAACGTGCATATACGTGGGGGAAAAAACTTTGGGAAAACCGTTAGTCATTCAAGTAAATCGTGATAGAGTTTTCCTCACTCTACCTTCTTTGCATGAACGACACTGGAGACAATTTGCTCTTTTTAGCACTTGCAAGTGGAGGCCTTCATCACCTTGTATGATACAGAGGTGCCTGAAAGCAGTCTGACTTTCGCCTCTTGCAAGAGACTATTCAGAGAAAGCAGGGTGGAGGTGAGAATGAACAGGTTTCGGGGGTCACCTCTGCAAACTGGTTAATCATTACAGAGCGTCTTAGCTCTTTGTTTTACAAGGTTGTGGAAACAGATACTAGTGGAGCATTTTAGATAACTAACTAAGCAAGAATGTTTCCGCATCATTTGGAAAGTTTCAACAACTGCAGGGAATGTGGAAAGTTTTAACGAGTCAAAGTTCATGATTCTAGTTAACATTCCAACATAGTCATACGATCAAAATACTGTATCAACCCTAAAAAATCAGAAAACATCCAAAAGCACTACTTAGTCAT
The DNA here is from genome assembly GCF_024217435.2 of Syngnathus scovelli. Classification (NCBI taxonomy): domain Eukaryota; kingdom Metazoa; phylum Chordata; class Actinopteri; order Syngnathiformes; family Syngnathidae; genus Syngnathus; species Syngnathus scovelli. The sequence goes on along the minus strand of NC_090866.1, from coordinate 7,381,724 downwards.
CATGTGGACATTATGTGATAATAGTTAGTCGCCACAAACATTTAACATACTATATTTCACAATGGCATGCCCCCCCCCCTCCCCATCAAATCAATATGGAATCACCCAAATTACCTTGAAATATTTTCCCAGTTATAATCATTTTAAAAGCAGACCTGAACCAGTTATAAAAGAAAGCATAAATAAAAGGATTCAGCATTGAATTAGATAACGTCAGCCAGTTCAATGTTTCAATCGCAGGAATCGACAGGGGCTGAGAGAAAAGTGGTTGAAAGACAGCACAAAAAAAGTAAGGAGACATGAATAATAAAAACACTCCCATAACAATGGCCAGGGTTTTGGTAGCTTTCCTCTCTACCTTACTCACAGAGTTTGAGATCTGGATGCTTCTCACCTGCCTCTGAGCTACAAAAAAAATCTTCAAGTAGATGCAGCTCATAATGACTGCAGGTAGGTAAAAAGACAAAACAGGTCCCATAATGTTTGATAAAATGACTGTAATAGAGCACATTTCCTCGCATGTTCCTCGGTTGTATCCTCCTATTATAATACAGAGTGCAATTACAATGGCAGTAACCCAGCACACAAGAATCATAGACAGAGCTACTTGAGCAGTTATTTTGGATCTATATGCCAGAGGCTGACACACAGCATAATATCTGTCAATAGATATGCAACATAAATGCAAAATCGATGACGTGCACAACGACGCGTCGACTATGTCTCGGATTTTACAGATGACATTGCTGTCAAGAAAACACGAGGTCACAGTAAAGGTCATACTGAAGGGAAAAACTAAAAGACCGACAAGTAAATCAGCAAAAGCTAGAGACAGAATAAAATAGTTAGTAGGAGTGTGAAGTTGTTTGAAGTACACAACTGAGATTATTACAAGAAGATTTCCACATATTGTAGCAATAGACAAAAAAGCAAGTCCACAATATCCTAAAATACATGTTATAGAAGGGTCACTTGTAAATATCAAGGATGAATTGGAAGACTCGTAACAAGGATGTTTGGGATTTGTAGCATCAGTCTTGTTCCGGAACGAATCCGGTTCCATGCTTTAAGATTCCTGCAATAATGATCAACATTAATAGCATTTAAAATAATAATGTTCCACAGTATTAGCATTAAAAAAAAAACTGCTGTTAAAACAAAGCATTACCCCTAAAAATACAGTAAATCACATTTGACAACAGTATTAGCATTTAAAAGGACAATTCTGTTAAAATAGAATGTAACCCCAACATGGGACTAGATTGACTCATTAACAGAACATTTAAGAAAGAAGCACTTTCAGACGTGTTCCTGTTATCTTACCTGTGAATATTAGTTCTTGAAGCAGTGGTGCCTGCTCATTGTCAGTGCCGTCTAGCTTCTAGCTTTTTATAAACCCGCATCTCATTAACATAATCAAAACAGCCGACCCTCCGGTTACTGAGCCACGGTTAATGGTTGTTTGTCTATACAGCATGAAGCCTGTGATCAATGGGTGATCAGTTCAGGGTGTACTATGCTGCCTTGCCATAGGCATAAATTACAGGGGTGCATTATGGGTGAGTTTTTGGAAAGGCAGTTTTAAAGAACATACAAGTCAACTGTATTATTGGGGACCTTAAAGAAACCCACGCTGCAAACAGAGGGCTGGACATGGAACAAAATTAACTTGTGCATAAAAAAACACAGGGAAAACAATAATTTAATAAAAAGAAAAAACTGTTAAAACACAATAACAGTCCAAGCAAAACCAAGTCTCAGCCAAAGAATGTCTCAGTGTTTTAAGATGAATTTCAAAGTAGGCAGCAAGGCATTTTGATTAAGTGATTGATTAAGTGGCAGGTCAGGCAGTGCGTTAATTTGCATTCTCTCACTTTATTATTGAATTTTATTTTATCAAATGTTGCAAACTTGCTGCTAAAAAGTTAAAAGAAAACCTGGACCTCATTATATGCTTTACAATAATAATGATTAACAGTTCAATGCTTATCTAATCCTAAATGAACAAAGCAAACATTCTTTGTGATTAAAACATACGTAATCTTGAAATCATATACCGTAATTTTCGGACTATAAGTCGCGTTTTTTTTCCCATAGTCTGGGTGGAGGGGCGACTTATACTCAGGAGCGACTTATATGTGATTTTTTTCCACAAATTTTCAAAATTCAAAAATCCGCGATGTAGTGAAACCGCGATAAACGAACCGCGATGTAGCAAGGGATTACTGTAATTTGAACTGCAAGTGACGTCAGCGGCGCGGCACGCGCGATTGTTTACATAAAGGACAAAGGATTCGATCACGGGATGACGAAGATGACGAAGGGCCCCGCGTTTGAAGGATTTAATAATTTGGAGTGACAAGTTTTGAAAAACGTGTTTATGTTATAGTTATTTGATATATTTTATTTCGTGTAGCAACTTGTATATGTTTTTATCATTCCAGTTCAGTAGTTGTTGGCTTGTTGAACTGATATATTTTATTTCGTGTAGCAACTTGTATATGTTTTTATCATTACAGTTCAGTAGTTGTTGGCTTGTTGAAGTCTTGTTTTGTTAAATGAAGAGGCGTTTACCAAACCCACGTCTTTCCTGGTACTTTGTTAACGCTACAATATAGTTATATACTAGATCTGTGCGGCGCACGCGCGGCGTTGTCGACATAAAGGATGAGGAATTTGATTGATGGATTTAATGATTAGGAGTGACACAGATGGTTTGATAATATTGTTGTTATATGATAGTTATATGATATATACTTTATATATCGTTATATGGGTCTGTGGAATAATTAGAAATGCAACTCACGACGAGTCCGACGTCAGCGGCGCGGCGTACATGCGGCATTGTTTACATAAAGGACGATCGATGGATTTAATGAATTGGAGTTCTTCTTCTTATCGTGGCTACAAGCCAATTAGTTACAAGGCTTGGCTAGATGTGGTTCAGCTACAGCTGAACACATTTCTGTCCCTTCTCAGTAAACTCTGCTAAGTCCGGTGCTGTGCAGGGCGGCTAAGATTGTTCATTTTGCAGAGGAGAACCCTTTAATATGTTTCACAACGGCATGACCCCCCCCAAATAGTCAGAATTCTGACTTTAGTTTCTCACATTTTATTGGATATTTTAAAAAAAACAAAAAACTAAAGCCCATCCCCACAAGTCAATCATGATAGAGTTCTTTGCCTTCTTTGCATGAATCACACTGGAGACAATTTGCTCTTTTTAGCACTTGCAAGTGGAGGCCTTCATCACCTTGTATGATACAGAGGTGCTTGAAAGCAGCCAGACTTTCACCTTTCGCAAGAGACTATTTATTCAGAGAAAGCAAGGTGGAGGTGAGAATGAACAGGTTTCGGGGGTCACCTCTGCAAACTGGTTAATCATTACAGAGCGTCTTAGCTCTTTGTTTTACAAGGTTGTGGAAACAGATACAAAATAATGTATCAATCCTAAAAAAATCAGAAAACATCCTACTTGGTCATCATGTGGACATTATATGATAATATTTAGTCGCTACAAATGTCAAAACATTTAACATACTATATTTCACAATGGCATGCCCCCCCCCTCCGATCAAATCAATATGGAATCACCCAAATTACCTTGAAATATTTTCCCAGTTATAATCATTTTAAAAGCAGACCTGAACCTGTTATAAAAGAAAGCATAAATAAAAGGATTCAGCATTGAATTAGATAACGTCAGCCAGTTCAATGTTTCAATTGCAGGAATCGACAGGGGCTGAGAGAAGAGTGGCTGAAAGACAACACAAAAAAAGTAAGGAGACATGAATAATAAAAACACTCCCATAACAATGGCCAGGGTTTTGGTAGCTTTCCTCTCTACCTTACTCATAGAGTTTGAGATCTGGATGCTGCTCACCTGCCTCTGAGCTACAAAAAAAATCTTCAAGTAGATGCAACTCATAATGACTGCAGGTAGGTAAAAAGACAAAACAGGTCCCATAATGTTTGACAAAATAACAGTAACAGAGCACATTTCCTCGCATGTTCCTTGGCTGTATCCTCCTATTATAATACAGAGTGCAATTACAATGGCAGTAACCCAGCACACAAGAATCATAGACAGAGCTACTTGAGCAGTTATTTTGGATCTATATGCCAGAGGCTGACACACAGCGTAATATCTGTCAATAGATATGCAACATAAATTCAAAATCGATGACGTGCACAACGACACGTCGAATATATCTCGGATTTTACAGATGACATTGTTGTCAAGAAAACACGAGGTCACAGTAAAGGTCATACTGAAGGGAAAAACCAAAAGACCAACGAGTAAGTCAGCAAAAGCTAGAGACAGAATAAAATAGTTAGTAGGAGTGTGAAGTTGTTTGAAGTACACAACTGAGATTATTACAAGAAGATTTCCACATATTGTAGCAATAGACAAAAAAGCAAGTACACAATATCCTAAGATACATGTTATAGAAGGGTCACTTGTAAATATCAAGGAAGAATTGGAAGACTCGTAACAAGGATGTTTGGGATTTGTAGCATCAGTCTTGTTCCGGAACAAATCCGGTTCCATGCTTTAAGATTCCTGCAATAATGATGAACATTAATAGCATTTAAAATAATAATGTTCCACAATATTAGCATTTATAAAAACTGCTGGTAAAATGGAGCGTTACCCCTAAAAATACAGTAAATCACATTTGACAACAGTATTAGCATTTAAAAGGACAATTCTGTTAAAATAGAATGTGACCCCAACATAATACTAGATTGACTCATTAACAGAACATTTAAGAAAGAAGCACTTTCAGACGTGTTCCTGTTATCTTACCTGTGAATATTAGTTCTTGAAGCAGTGGTGCCTGCTCATTGTCAGTGCCGTCTAGCTTCTAGCTTTTTATAAACCCGCATCTCATTAACATAATCAAAACAGCCGACCCTCCGGTTACTGAGCCACGGTTAATGGTTGTTTGTCTATACAGCATGAAGCCTGTGATCAATGGGTGATCAGTTCAGGGTGTACTATGCTGCCTTGCCATAGGCGTAGATTACAGGGGTGCATTATGGGTGAGTTTTTGGAAAGGCAGTTTTAAAGAACATACAAGTCAACTGTATTATTGGGGACCTTAAAGCAACCCACGCTGCAAACAGAGGGCTGGACATGGAACAAAATTAACGTATGCATAAAAAAACACGGGGAAAACAATAATTTAATAAAAAGAAAAAACTGTTAAAACACAATAACAGTCCAAGAGAAGCCAAGTCTCAGCCAAAGAATGTCGAAGTGTTTTAAGATGCATTTCAAATTAGGCAGCAAGGCATCTTGATTAAGTGATTAAGTGGCAGGTCAGGCAGTGAGTTAATTTGCATTGTCTCACTTTATTATTGAATCGTATTTTATCAAATGTTGCAAACTTGCTGCTAAAAAGTTAAAAGAAAACCTGAACCTCATTATATGCTTTACAATAATAATGATTAACGGTTCAATGCTTATCTAATCCTAAATGAACAAAACAAACATTCTTTGTGATTAAAACATACATAATCTTCAAATCATATAGTTGTGTAATGTGACGAATGGACATTGTATGTTGTATGTATGTTTGCAACCCTAGAAAATAAATACTGAAACAGCAGTGTCTAAATATTCTATATTAATTCTATATTAATTTATACAAACATAGTTGCAAAGCTTTGTGTTTTTGTCTCATTACTGTTGATATTTTTGCATGTATTTAGTCTGTCCTTTTTTGTGCGACCCTGCAACTAATTTCCACGATTCCCCTCGGCACTTAACATGCACGCTCTCAAGTCAACTTTCATGCATACCCAAATTCTGTATTTGAATGTTGTTATCAACAGATCTAGGAATATCTGATCATGACCCATGATCATGACAATGTTGGTGTTGGATTGCACAATCTTTGAGAAAACAACAGAGTGCAACATCAAGTAGTAAGGTGAGTAACGTTTCCATTGACGAGCTAGTAAAGTAATAGCATTTGTAAAATACTACATTTATTTTATAAAATGTAAATGTGCATATACGTGGGGGAAAAAACTTTGGGAAAACCGTTAGTCATTTATGAAAAACGTAGACATTATGTTAATTAATCAGTACGGAAGAGGGTTAGGGCCAGTGAAGACAAAAAAGGGGGGTGACAGGATTCTGACTTTTTTCCTCAGAATTCTGACTTTAATATGTTTCACAACGGCATGACCCCCCCAAATTAGTCAGAATTCTGACTTTAGTTTCTCACATTTTATTGGATATTTAAAAAAAAAAAAAAAAAAAAATACTAAAGCCCATCCCCACAAGTCAATCATGATAGAGTTCTTTGCCTTCTTTGCATGAATCACACTGGAGACAATTTGTTCTTTTTAGCACTTGCTAGTGGTTAAAGCCTTCATCACTTTGTATGATACAGAGGTGCTTGAAAGCAGCCAGACTTTCACCTTTCGCAAGAGACTATTTATTCAGAGAAAGCAAGGTGGAGGTGAGAATGAACAGGTTTCGGGGGTCACCTCTGAGAACTGGTTAATCATTACAGAGCGTCTTAGCTCTTTGTTTTACAAGGTTGTGGAAACAGATACAAAATAATGTATCAACCCTAAAAAAATCTGAAAACATCCTACTTAGTCATCATGTGGACATTATATGATAATATTTAGTCGCTACAAATGTCAAAACATTTAACATACTATATTTCACAATGGCATGCCCCCCCCCCCCCCTCTCTCCGATCAAATCAATATGGAATCACCCAAATTACCTTGAAATATTTTCCCAGTTATAATCATTTTAAAAGCAGACCGGAACCAGTTATAAAAGAAAGCATAAATAAAAGGATTCAGCATTGAATTAGATAACGTGAGCCAGTTCAATGTTTCAATCACAGGAATGGACAGGGGGTGAGAGAAGAGTGGCTGAAAGACAACACAAAAAAAGTAAGGAGACATGAATAATAAAAACACTCCCATAACAATGGCCAGGGTTTTGGTAGCTTTCCTCTCTATCTTACTCATAGAGTTTGAGATCTGGATGCTGCTCACCTGCCTCTGAGCTACAAAAAAAATCTTCAAGTAGATGCAGCTCATAATGACTGCAGGTAGGTAAAAAGCCAAAACAGGTCCCATAATGTTGGATAAAATAACTGTAACAGAGCACATTTCCTCACATGTTCCTTGGCTGTATCCTCCTATTATAATACAGATTGCAATCACAACGGCAATACCCCAGCACACAAGAATCATAGAAAGAGCTACTTGAGCAGTTATTTTGGATCTATATGCCAGAGGCTGACACACAGCATAATATCTGTCAATAGATATGCAACATAAATGCAAAATTGATGACGTGCACAACGACACGTCGAATATATCTCGGATTTTACAGATGAAATTGTTGTCAAAAAAACACGAGGTCACAGTAAAGGTCATACTGAAGGGAAAAACCAAAAGACCGACGAGTAAGTCAGCAAAAGCTAGAGACAGAATAAAGTAGTTAGTAGGAGTGTGAAGTTGTTTGAAGTACACAACTGAGATTATTACAAGAAGATTTCCACATATTGTAGCAATAGACAAAAAAGCAAGTACGCAATATCCCAAGATACATGTTATAGAAGGGTCACTTGTAAATATCCAGGATGAATTGGAAGACTCGTAACAAGGATGTTTGGGATTTGTAGCATCAGTCTTGTTCCGGAACGAATCAGGTTCCATGGTTTAAGATTTCTGCAATAATGATCAACATTAATAGCATTTAAAAGAATAATGTTCCACAATATTAGCATTTAAAAAAAAACTGCTGTTAAAACACAGCGTTATCCCTAAGAATACAATAAATCACATTTGATAACAGTAGTAGCATTTAAAAGGACAATTCTGTTAAAATAGAATGTAACCCCAACGTAAGACTAGACCGACTCATTAACAGAACATTTAAGAAAGAAGCACTTTCAGACGTGTTCCTGTTATCTTACCTGTTAATCTAATGTGAATATTAGTTCTTGAAGCAGTGGTGCCTGCTCATTGTCAGTGCCGTCTAGCTTCTAGCTTTTTATAAACCCGCATCTCATTAACATAATCAAAACAGCCGACCCTCTGGTTACTGAGCCACGGTTAATGGTTGTTTGTCTATACAGCATGAAGCCTGTGATCAATGGGTGACCAGTTCAGGGTGTACTATGCTGCCTTGCCATAGGCGTAGATTACAGGGGTGCATTATGGGTGAGTGGGGGGGGGGGGGGGGGGGGGGGGGGCAGGGGGCATATGCCCTGCATTTGTTGAAAAGGCAGTTTTAAAGAACATACAACTCAACTGTATTTATTGAGGACCTTAAAGCAACCCACGCTGCAAACAGAGGGCTGGACATGGAACCAAATTAACACAGGGAAAACAATAATTTAATAAAAAGAAATAAACAGTTAAAACACAATAACAGTCCAAGCAAAACCAAGTCTCAGCCAAAGAATGTCGAAGTGTTTTAAGATGAATTTCAAAGTAGGCAGCAAGGCATTTTGATTAAGTGATTGATTAAGTGGCAGGTCATTCCAAAGAGTGACATCCAGGTCTTAATTTCTTCGAGACAGGACAAAAGTGGCCTCACTGAAAAGCGTCATTTTTGCTTAGCGGGACATAGATCTGATTGTCATCCGCAAAACAGTGGAAGGAAATATATTGTTTCCTTAGGATGGAACCCAAAGGCAGCAGATACAATGAAAATAGAGAGGCTCAGAATTGAACCTTGTGGAACACCAGATTACAGTGGGGCAGTGTGGGATTCATACCAACCAAGGCTAATAAAAACGTTTTGTCAGCCAAATAGTATTTAAACTACTCAAGGGCGTGACCTCTAATGCTCCCCCTAAGACAACAAATATTATCCACCGTATATATTGTTGCAGTTAAATCCAAAAAAACTAGACACTAGACATGCAGCGCATGTCATTCAAAACTCGTAACAGGGCAAACTCTGCTATGTTAAATCTTAAAACCTAACTAGAAAACCTCCACGACATTATGATCATCTAAAAAAGGTTTGACAAGTGTTTTTGGCCTCTAGAACAGCGATCTGGTAATTATGCCAGCAGGCATTCCAGATTTGATAAGAACCTGCAGCTTATCCTTTCACCTTTGCAGCTCTCCTTATTAGCGCGAGTTCTGTCATTAAACCAAAGGTCGAGTGTTTGACTCCACAGTTTTAATAGAGACATTGATTCCACAACATGAAAAACATCCAAGCAACATCGTGACATAATAAAGTGGAGCTGGAAGTTAGCATTAGCAGTAATCAGTGGCAAGCTTTTAATTATGATTGACTGCATTGTGCCTATCACATAATGATTAATTCATTATGATTTTTATTATGAAGGTCACTCTTATTAAATTAGCTTGCCGATGCTGTGCACTGTTCAACGAGGAAGCAGAATTCATCGTGCATGTGAGTCAACAGTGCAAAGAATGCTGCCGCCTCTTACCACAATGAGGTTAATGTTTTGAAATCATCAACAAGTTCATGAGACTTCCACCACCACGTAAAATCCAGCCTCCTACTCTGACTGCTATTATTTTCATAAAAACTTTAACATGTAATCAAATTAAAATTTCATTACATATTGAATTTGTTAATAAAACAACAAAAGATACATAATTATTATAGTTGATTAACTATTGAAGGCAAATGTGTTGTACTTCAAAGTTAAATATATTGTACTGGATTTAAACAACAAAAGAAGTTGAAGCCCCTGTAAAATTCCACCCAATTTGAATATTTAAGTCAAAAGTACAAAAGTTCTATACTATTTTGTGCAATGTGCTTTTTGTATATATGAACGTCTTCTCTTGCGTATTATTTTTTGACTTTCTGTATCCAAATATATTTCTGTATGCAAATTCCCCCATTGTGGAGCAAACTTAAATTATCCCAATTTATCTTATCTTGACAGCTGAGTATGGCTACTGTCATTTGTAATGTAACAACACAGTATACAGAGTGTGTTTTAGTCACCTACTCTTAAATACTGAACTATTTTCGAAAGTAAAATGAGACCTAAGGCAAGAGCAGGGGGAAGTACCGAATGACATGTAACATGGGCGAGGCTCCATTACTGAAAATGACAGCGAAGCTGCAACAACATTGCTGAGATGGTAATGATGGCAATTAGGCTGCAAGAAAGCTTGCACTGCAAACAGGAAACGATCACATTGGTTTTGTAACATAGGAGATATGTAGTATGTGAAATGTACGATATGAGTTGTTGTCATGAAAGGGGCAGATAATAATAGCAAACAGACATAAGGGAATTGGTGAAACACCTGATCAAGCAAAACTGCAAGTTTTGGGCTCTTCAGTATATTTATTAGACATTCCAATCCTGCAGGAATACAAACTCCACATGCCATTTACAGTTCTGCAGTTGCAGGAGGCATTTAGCCCATCAGATGGTCCTTACTGCTCAAGAAGACACGAAGATTAATAAGAACAAGAGAGGAAAGACTAAATATACATGCCAAAAATGTCTGATTACATTTAAACACTGAGAATTGCAATAATATCCAAATTAAAAGAGTTGTGTATTTGTAAAATCGCCTTGAAATATTTTCCCAGTAATGATCAGTCGATAAGCTGTTCTGAACCGGCTGTAAAAAATAGCATAAATCAATGGGTTAAGCAATGAATTTAAAAGCGCAAGCCAATTTAGCGTTTCCATCACAGCGATTGGACTTATATTATATATTAAAGGCTGAAAGATGAAGTAAATGAAGAATGGTGCCCAACATAAAATAAAAACTCCCATAACAGTAGCTAGAGTTTTGGTAGCTTTCCTTTCTATTTTACTGACACTTGATCCTGACATGCTGTACTCTGGATGCTGCGTACTTGTTTCTGTGCAACAAGAAAAATCTTCGAGTAGATACTAAGCATTATGATAACTGGAATATAAATATAAAAGGCAAATATGCATGACACAGAGATGGAAATCATTGCATCCATCTCGGACTCTTGGTTAGCAATTCTGAGTGGAGGTTATATTTTTTCTTTTTAACGAAGGATTCTAATTGTCCATAAGTGTGAATGTGATTCAGTTTAATGTAATCCACCATTCTGCACATTTCCGATTAGTTATGGTTATTACAAGTAAAATAGATTTTTCTTGGAAGAAAACAAAAGAGTGGTCTTTGAGGGTTCTAAATGTTTAGTTTTGTGTGAATTAAATTATTACATCTAAATTGTGTCAATATAATCATGTTCGTTTGGTGTGATGCAACAGACTCCAATTAAAGGTGTGAACTATGTGTGGTGTTTGTATGTAGGTCCCAAGGCTGGCTTTGTTATGAAAACACACAAATACATACACACACACACACACACACATACACACACGTCACTAACATATACTTGAACATAATCACCTTTTCCCAAGCATCTCACCTTTTCAACCAGGGGCCTCATTGTCCTTTGTTTAACAGAACTAATTGAGCAAAATATGAACACAACATTTTAACGATCCAAACAATGACTCATACGTTGCTAAATTGATCACAAACTTGTTAGATCGAGCAGTGAAGAACCCTCGGGGAAGTTTTTACTGTTTAGTCGCTAATTAAGCAAGCGTGGAAAAACACGACTCAATATCTTTAAATTTAAGCCTTAAAAGTCAGTGAAACGTTTAGGGTCACTTAGAAATGTCCTTATTTTTAAATTAAAATCGCTATTTTCTCAATGAGGATAACATTAAACTAATCAGGATGTTGTAAATCTTGGAAATGACTATTCTAGCTGCAAACGTCTGGTTTTAATGCAACATCCACATAGTTGTAGAAGCCCATTTCCAGCAACCATGTTTCCAGTGTTCTAATGGTCCGTTGCGTTAATTGTGTTAGAAGGCTAGATTAAAAAAAAAAAAAAAGTGCAATTATATTAGTTTTCATTGAATTGCCTGGGTGATCCCAAACTTTTGTACACAGTAGCAATACTAATTCTCATCAATGCTGGCTGAATTAGCATAAACACTAATGGTATTAATTTAGAATAAACTTACGAAAACTGAATTAAGTGATTCTATATTTTTTTTTTTACTGTCATATATCTGTGATCTGCTTATTTATTTTCTACAAAATTATACAACAGAATGAATGCCCTAGAGCAAAAGCTCATGGTCCTCACACTCACTCGCCTCAAAAAGTGCAGCACGTGTGAGATCTGTTTCACAATGTGATGAACAACCCTAAAATATACCACAAATATGTTTGGAGTTACCCTCGAGGGATTGTAATGAGTCAAATGAATCATAAATGGAAAAAAAAAAGAACAAATGAAGAAATTTTCAGTTAGAAGCTGGAACTGGGAGTCACCTTGATAATTTTGTAGCCTGTGATTGTTCTTAACATCAATAAATGAAGACGCTACTGGGTAAATTCCAGTCAATGCTTAATTATTTTTATTGTTCTATCTTTGTGAAGCAGCTGAACCTGATAGACTGGTGTGCATCTTGTACTCTTATTCCAGGAAACAAAGTAAATGGATGGCCGCCTCAGCTACACGTTTCTTCAAGTCGTCAGTGAAACAAGTGTTTTTTTTTCCCAAATGAATGGAAGACAAAAGGTAAATAAACACATCTCTTTTTCTTATGTCGTAAATTGTACACGGTACTTGAGATCTGTGTAAAAAACATATTTTACATTTGAGAGTTTTTTCTTGATTGGGTGATTTTTTTTTTAAAACATGCTAATCATAATCGAATTAATTGACTTTATTTATTTTTCAGTCTATAACAATTGTTGAAATTTATTAATCATAGCACTGCGTTCAAGTGAAAAGAAAAGTTGAAACCAGCACAGGTACCTCAATAAATGTGTCCATTTCTGTCTTGTCTTATTCTACTGTAGAATTCAAATCCTATGTAATGTGCAAGTAGTCTTAATACTGTTTTATTCTGTTATTGTTTTTATGTGTGTCTTTCTCACTCTTCTCTTCTGGTGGCCCTTCTCAAAACTCTCTGTGCAACAGCATTCCCAATTCTTTATTGATTCATTTCAGCAATTCTTTGAAAAATTGCATGAACAAAACTGCAGACTCCAAATTGTCCATGGTGTGAATGTGACTGAGGTTTGCACATAAAAAAAATACGATCAACTCGATTGCGCAAGCAAACAGATCTGGATGCAAATCTGCAAACCGGATACAAACCATAATACCAAATATGCAAAACTGCTACATCATTCATAATCACACCTTGGAATTATTATGCTGGGTGACTCGGTGCCATATTAGAGACATTAGGTAAGGGTCCACTCTGTCCATCTTTAAAACTCATCTTAAAAACTGCATTGTTTTAGTGTTTTCTAATGTGTTTACTGTTTTGAATATTTTGTTAAAAGTCAGGTAAAAACCTGACTGGTTTTTAATTTTGTTTACATCACTTTGTATGCAGCTGTGGTTTGTTTTAGTCATCTTTGAACAAGTGCAGATGGACTGAGTTGAGTGTTTGAGGCAGGACAAGTCCAGGACTGCCACCATACAGTGCTCATACCCCAGGTCAGTGCTTGTAAATCCGGTAATTCTCTAGTTGGAAAACCCCAGATTGAGCCGTTCACCTGATCCACTTTTAAGCCTGGGCAGATTCTGAGCCATGATTCGCTATGTGTGTAGAGGAACTAGGATGAGCAACCAAGCTTGCCTGATTTTCTGAAATGTCGGAAAATTGGTTGGTTGGTGTGAATTCACAAAAGACTTTGAATTTTTATGCGATTATGATCCAAATTTCTCTCTACAGGGAGATGACAATACTAAAGGCATTGAGATTCATCATTCTTTTTTTGTCTGCACACGTCTTTCGGGAGAATGAGAGCTACACTCAACTCACAGATTTGGTTTTGCAAGTAAGAATTTATAGCATTGCAACAAATTGCTAATTAGTATTCAATGACAAATGGACGATGGACTTCCAAGTGATTGAGAAGCCCTCAGTTTACTTTTCAACTTGTGTGGTATATAGGAGAGCAGTAGCCATGCTTTCCTTGGAACGGGAATTGCAGTATATTTTTAGAAATAAAATATCAACGGTGTTTTTCGGATAAATGTTTATGAACAGATCTTGGAAAGCCTTGTGGTTGACTGGTTCCAGGTCTCAGGTAATGGGATCAATTGCAATTAGGTGGTTTATATTACAAAAAAAATTACCTGATGCCTAAGAATATTCAGAGGCATTGTTTCTTATTATTTTCTGTCATGTCAACTTTTTCAACCGCATTATGACGACAAATCGGTACTTTATGTGAATCAAGCAGGATATTTTCCAGGATGTGACCGACAGACAACTATCTCATAAACATGTCAGAGAGAAAAGAGTGGGTGAGGCATATTTTAATGGAATTGGTGTGGTAATAGAGCAATGCTGAAGCCAAATCTATTGTTTTATTTTGATGTTGGTCCACAGAAAGTTTTCCCACAGTAACTGTGGTCATTTTACTGGACATTCCAAATGACCCAGAGCCAACAGAGTTCACTAATCTACTGAGGGATGCTGTGGGAGATGTCATTTTGCCATTCAACATCACAGATGATTTCCTGCTGACAAGCATAAATCTGACCACAGGTGTGACGATTGGTTACTTCTCATAAGTTACTAATTTAAAAAATTTTTGGGGTTAATGTTTCAGTTAATTTCTTAGTTATTGCTGACACCATCACGTCCATTTCTTTCCAGCCTGCATACCAAATTCTAGTGGAGGACAGCAGTGTCATTGTGAAGATGATTTGTTATGGTCAGAGGAGATTTGTGACACTTTTGGTGCATGTAGCAATGCGAGCACAGAAAACTGCAACTGCATTAATGGAATTCCAATTGGACATGTCTGTGAACCAAGTAAGTGCAGTTCATATTGAAATGTTTCACTACACCGATGGGGTCGGACAGAGTTCACAATTGATCCCCTCGAAGGTCCAAACTGGCATAGTACCATTTTGTCTAGCATTTTTAAAAATATTTTTAATCTGTCAATAACATACACACAGGAGAACTAGACACCGCAACATCAATGCCCTTTGAATTAGTTAAGGGCGGTAATAGAAGAAACATAAATTAAAATGAAACTAAATACATTTAATGAATAAACAAAAATTATCTTCCAGGTACTTCATTTATGTAATCTCCAACTCTTTTGAGGCAGTAAAAATACATCTAAACATAACTGGGCCTTTTTGTCGCTAAACCCGCCGAAATTCTGTGATGCAACTGATTAAATTTTGCATTAATTTTAGACTGCTTGAAACATTCTGTGAAAGACCCTCTTCCTCCCTCAGACACTTTAACCAACATGCTGCACATTGATTCTTAGCTTTTGTGTATTTTTACAAAATTACATATTGTTCCTCTGGTAATTGTGTTCCACAGGTATCATCTTACAGCACCCAACAGAAGGTATTAATTTTATATTACTTCTTTAAATAGTGCAAGATACCTTAATTGTCAGACCTTAAAATGAAATGGTTGTGAAAAAGATTCTTCACGATACAGTAGCTAACGATTTTTAACGTCTTCTGTGCTCTTCTGTCACATCAGTGAACATTGTAATCACAGTGGACATTCCAACTATTACCGAGTCATCAGAGTTAATTAATCTACTAAGAGACGCTGTGGATAATTTATCCTTACCATTAAATATAACAGATGAAATAGAACTTCAAAGTTGGAATTTGACCACAGGTGAGGATGGATATGTTTCTGTTGATTGGTCGGTCGGTCTCCTGGACAAATGTTGCGAGCTGCTCAAATCATATGTTATTAAATGGGTAGGTAACTAAAGAATTCTTTGGCGCAATATCATTTTTAGCCTGCCCTCTAAACGCTACTGGAGGACCTGAGTGCCAGTGCGAAGAGTCCTTTGGTTGGTCGTGTGACATCTGTTTGACGGATGGTGGATGCAGCGATGCCAGTCCATTAGCCTGTGACTGCAGATATGGAGTGCCTCCACTTGGAGAGTCCTGTAAACCAATCTCAAGTAAGTCCAAAAACGTGTTGAAACAACCATTTTTAAAATGGAGTCGGTGTCCATCCGTACAAGATCCTTCTGGTTAGGGTTAGGTTTAGGGTTAGGTTTCGGAACCTCCAGTCCAAAACGGGACACTTCCCCATCTCAGACCACGTCCGCTGAGGTGTTTGTAGGCCAGCTGTGAGACCTAGTCCCTCCAGCAGCATAATCTAGGAATCATAGGCTCTGCGACTTCTGTGAAGACAATGGAAAATACTACGTAGTGGATACAATTTGACAAGGACAATCTTTTGCCCCTATCTGGAATCATATTTTGTTTTTCTCCCTCCCTCCCTCCCTCCACAGGTATCGCCCCATGTCCACCACCCATAGAAGGTATTGTATAAGGCTGTGTAGGTCATAACTGTTGCAGGAACATGTACTAAAAAGTGTCGTCCCGTGATGCCCGCCCCTCTACTTTAGTGGACATTGTTCTTATTGTTGACACTCCAACCAACGCTGAGCCATCAGAGATCTGGAATCAACTGAGGGATGCTCTAAAGAATATATCCTTCCCATTAGCGAAAGCAGAAGAGTTAGCACTCCAAAGTTGGAATTTGACCACAGGTGAGGATGGATATGTTTCTGTTGATTGGTCGGTCGGTCGGTCGGTCGGTCTCCTGGACAAATGTTGCGAGCTGCTCAAATCATATGTTATTAAATGGGTAGGTAACTAAAGAATTCTTTGGCGCAATATCATTTTTAGCCTGCCCTCTAAACGCTACTGGAGGACCTGAGTGCCAGTGCGAAGAGTCCTTTGGTTGGTCGTGTGACATCTGTTTGACGGATGGTGGATGCAGCGATGCCAGTCCATTAGCCTGTGACTGCAGATATGGAGTGCCTCCACTTGGAGAGTCCTGTAAACCAATCTCAAGTAAGTCCAAAAACGTGTTGAAACAACCATTTTTAAAATGGAGTCGGTGTCCATCCGTACAAGATCCTTCTGGTTAGGGTTAGGTTTAGGGTTAGGTTTCGGAACCTCCAGTCCAAAACGGGACACTTCCCCATCTCAGACCACGTCCGCTGAGGTGTTTGTAGGCCAGCTGTGAGACCTAGTCCCTCCAGCAGCATAATCTAGGAATCATAGGCTCTGCGACTTCTGTGAAGACAATGGAAAATACTACGTAGTGGATACAATTTGACAAGGACAATCTTTTGCCCCTATCTGGAATCATATTTTGTTTTTCTCCCTCCCCCCCTCCACAGGTATCGCCCCATGTCGGCCATCCATAGAAGGTATTGTATAAGGCTGTGTAGGTCATAACTGTTGCAGGAACATGTACTAAAAAGTGTCGTCCCGTGATGCCCGCCCCTCTACTTTAGTGGACATTGTTCTTATTGTTGACACTCCAACCAACGCTGAGCCATCAGAGATCTGGAATCAACTGAGGGTTGCTCTAGAGAATATATCCTTCCCATTAGCGATAGCAGAAGAGTTAGCACTCCAAAGTTGGAATTTGACCACAGGTGAGGATGGATATGTTTCTGTTGATTGGTCGGTCGGTCTCCTGGACAAATGTTGCGAGCTGCTCAAATCATATGTTATTAAATGGGTAGGTAACTAAAGAATTCTTTGGCGCAATATCATTTTTAGCCTGCCCTCTAAACGCTACTGGAGGACCTGAGTGCCAGTGCGAAGAGTCCTTTGGTTGGTCGTGTGACATCTGTTTGACGGATGGTGGATGCAGCGATGCCAGTCCATTAGCCTGTGACTGCAGATATGGAGTGCCTCCACTTGGAGAGTCCTGTAAACCAATCTCAAGTAAGTCCAAAAACGTGTTGAAACAACCATTTTTAAAATGGAGTCGGTGTCCATCCGTACAAGATCCTTCTGGTTAGGGTTAGGTTTAGGGTTAGGTTTCGGAACCTCCAGTCCAAAACGGGACACTTCCCCATCTCAGACCACGTCCGCTGAGGTGTTTGTAGGCCAGCTGTGAGACCTAGTCCCTCCAGCAGCATAATCTAGGAATCATAGGCTCTGCGACTTCTGTGAAGACAATGGAAAATACTACGTAGTGGATACAATTTGACAAGGACAATCTTTTGCCCCTATCTGGAATCATATTTTGTTTTTCTCCCTCCCCCCCTCCACAGGTATCGCCCCATGTCGGCCATCCATAGAAGGTATTGTATAAGGCTGTGTAGGTCATAACTGTTGCAGGAACATGTACTAAAAAGTGTCGTCCCGTGATGCCCGCCCCTCTACTTTAGTGGACATTGTTCTTATTGTTGACACTCCAACCAACGCTGAGCCATCAGAGATCTGGAATCAACTGAGGGTTGCTCTAGAGAATATATCCTTCCCATTAGCGATAGCAGAAGAGTTAGCACTCCAAAGTTGGAATTTGACCACAGGTGAGGATGGATATGTTTCTGTTGATTGGTCGGTCGGTCTCCTGGACAAATGTTGCGAGCTGCTCAAATCATATGTTATTAAATGGGTAGGTAACTAAAGAATTCTTTGGCGCAATATCATTTTTAGCCTGCCCTCTAAACGCTACTGGAGGACCTGAGTGCCAGTGCGAAGAGTCCTTTGGTTGGTCGTGTGACATCTGTTTGACGGATGGTGGATGCAGCGATGCCAGTCCATTAGCCTGTGACTGCAGATATGGAGTGCCTCCACTTGGAGAGTCCTGTAAACCAATCTCAAGTAAGTCCAAAAACGTGTTGAAACAACCATTTTTAAAATGGAGTCGGTGTCCATCCGTACAAGATCCTTCTGGTTAGGGTTAGGTTTAGGGTTAGGTTTCGGAACCTCCAGTCCAAAACGGGACACTTCCCCATCTCAGACCACGTCCGCTGAGGTGTTTGTAGGCCAGCTGTGAGACCTAGTCCCTCCAGCAGCATAATCTAGGAATCATAGGCTCTGCGACTTCTGTGAAGACAATGGAAAATACTACGTAGTGGATACAATTTGACAAGGACAATCTTTTGCCCCTATCTGGAATCATATTTTGTTTTTCTCCCTCCCCCCCTCCACAGGTATCGCCCCATGTCGGCCATCCATAGAAGGTATTGTATAAGGCTGTGTAGGTCATAACTGTTGCAGGAACATGTACTAAAAAGTGTCGTCCCGTGATGCCCGCCCCTCTACTTTAGTGGACATTGTTCTTATTGTTGACACTCCAACCAACGCTGAGCCATCAGAGATCTGGAATCAACTGAGGGTTGCTCTAGAGAATATATCCTTCCCATTAGCGATAGCAGAAGAGTTAGCACTCCAAAGTTGGAATTTGACCACAGGTGAGGATGGATATGTTTCTGTTGATTGGTCGGTCGGTCTCCTGGACAAATGTTGCGAGCTGCTCAAATCATATGTTATTAAATGGGTAGGTAACTAAAGAATTCTTTGGCGCAATATCATTTTTAGCCTGCCCTCTAAACGCTACTGGAGGACCTGAGTGCCAGTGCGAAGAGTCCTTTGGTTGGTCGTGTGACATCTGTTTGACGGATGGTGGATGCAGCGATGCCAGTCCATTAGCCTGTGACTGCAGATATGGAGTGCCTCCACTTGGAGAGTCCTGTAAACCAATCTCAAGTAAGTCCAAAAACGTGTTGAAACAACCATTTTTAAAATGGAGTCGGTGTCCATCCGTACAAGATCCTTCTGGTTAGGGTTAGGTTTAGGGTTAGGTTTCGGAACCTCCAGTCCAAAACGGGACACTTCCCCATCTCAGACCACGTCCGCTGAGGTGTTTGTAGGCCAGCTGTGAGACCTAGTCCCTCCAGCAGCATAATCTAGGAATCATAGGCTCTGCGACTTCTGTGAAGACAATGGAAAATACTACGTAGTGGATACAATTTGACAAGGACAATCTTTTGCCCCTATCTGGAATCATATTTTGTTTTTCTCCCTCCCCCCCTCCACAGGTATCGCCCCATGTCGGCCATCCATAGAAGGTATTGTATAAGGCTGTGTAGGTCATAACTGTTGCAGGAACATGTACTAAAAAGTGTCGTCCCGTGATGCCCGCCCCTCTACTTTAGTGGACATTGTTCTTATTGTTGACACTCCAACCAACGCTGAGCCATCAGAGATCTGGAATCAACTGAGGGTTGCTCTAGAGAATATATCCTTCCCATTAGCGATAGCAGAAGAGTTAGCACTCCAAAGTTGGAATTTGACCACAGGTGAGGATGGATATGTTTCTGTTGATTGGTCGGTCGGTCTCCTGGACAAATGTTGCGAGCTGCTCAAATCATATGTTATTAAATGGGTAGGTAACTAAAGAATTCTTTGGCGCAATATCATTTTTAGCCTGCCCTCTAAACGCTACTGGAGGACCTGAGTGCCAGTGCGAAGAGTCCTTTGGTTGGTCGTGTGACATCTGTTTGACGGATGGTGGATGCAGCGATGCCAGTCCATTAGCCTGTGACTGCAGATATGGAGTGCCTCCACTTGGAGAGTCCTGTAAACCAATCTCAAGTAAGTCCAAAAACGTGTTGAAACAACCATTTTTAAAATGGAGTCGGTGTCCATCCGTACAAGATCCTTCTGGTTAGGGTTAGGTTTAGGGTTAGGTTTCGGAACCTCCAGTCCAAAACGGGACACTTCCCCATCTCAGACCACGTCCGCTGAGGTGTTTGTAGGCCAGCTGTGAGACCTAGTCCCTCCAGCAGCATAATCTAGGAATCATAGGCTCTGCGACTTCTGTGAAGACAATGGAAAATACTACGTAGTGGATACAATTTGACAAGGACAATCTTTTGCCCCTATCTGGAATCATATTTTGTTTTTCTCCCTCCCCCCCTCCACAGGTATCGCCCCATGTCGGCCATCCATAGAAGGTATTGTATAAGGCTGTGTAGGTCATAACTGTTGCAGGAACATGTACTAAAAAGTGTCGTCCCGTGATGCCCGCCCCTCTACTTTAGTGGACATTGTTCTTATTGTTGACACTCCAACCAACGCTGAGCCATCAGAGATCTGGAATCAACTGAGGGTTGCTCTAGAGAATATATCCTTCCCATTAGCGATAGCAGAAGAGTTAGCACTCCAAAGTTGGAATTTGACCACAGGTGAGGATGGATATGTTTCTGTTGATTGGTCGGTCGGTCTCCTGGACAAATGTTGCGAGCTGCTCAAATCATATGTTATTAAATGGGTAGGTAACTAAAGAATTCTTTGGCGCAATATCATTTTTAGCCTGCCCTCTAAACGCTACTGGAGGACCTGAGTGCCAGTGCGAAGAGTCCTTTGGTTGGTCGTGTGACATCTGTTTGACGGATGGTGGATGCAGCGATGCCAGTCCATTAGCCTGTGACTGCAGATATGGAGTGCCTCCACTTGGAGAGTCCTGTAAACCAATCTCAAGTAAGTCCAAAAACGTGTTGAAACAACCATTTTTAAAATGGAGTCGGTGTCCATCCGTACAAGATCCTTCTGGTTAGGGTTAGGTTTAGGGTTAGGTTTCGGAACCTCCAGTCCAAAACGGGACACTTCCCCATCTCAGACCACGTCCGCTGAGGTGTTTGTAGGCCAGCTGTGAGACCTAGTCCCTCCAGCAGCATAATCTAGGAATCATAGGCTCTGCGACTTCTGTGAAGACAATGGAAAATACTACGTAGTGGATACAATTTGACAAGGACAATCTTTTGCCCCTATCTGGAATCATATTTTGTTTTTCTCCCTCCCCCCCTCCACAGGTATCGCCCCATGTCGGCCATCCATAGAAGGTATTGTATAAGGCTGTGTAGGTCATAACTGTTGCAGGAACATGTACTAAAAAGTGTCGTCCCGTGATGCCCGCCCCTCTACTTTAGTGGACATTGTTCTTATTGTTGACACTCCAACCAACGCTGAGCCATCAGAGATCTGGAATCAACTGAGGGTTGCTCTAGAGAATATATCCTTCCCATTAGCGATAGCAGAAGAGTTAGCACTCCAAAGTTGGAATTTGACCACAGGTGAGGATGGATATGTTTCTGTTGATTGGTCGGTCGGTCTCCTGGACAAATGTTGCGAGCTGCTCAAATCATATGTTATTAAATGGGTAGGTAACTAAAGAATTCTTTGGCGCAATATCATTTTTAGCCTGCCCTCTAAACGCTACTGGAGGACCTGAGTGCCAGTGCGAAGAGTCCTTTGGTTGGTCGTGTGACATCTGTTTGACGGATGGTGGATGCAGCGATGCCAGTCCATTAGCCTGTGACTGCAGATATGGAGTGCCTCCACTTGGAGAGTCCTGTAAACCAATCTCAAGTAAGTCCAAAAACGTGTTGAAACAACCATTTTTAAAATGGAGTCGGTGTCCATCCGTACAAGATCCTTCTGGTTAGGGTTAGGTTTAGGGTTAGGTTTCGGAACCTCCAGTCCAAAACGGGACACTTCCCCATCTCAGACCACGTCCGCTGAGGTGTTTGTAGGCCAGCTGTGAGACCTAGTCCCTCCAGCAGCATAATCTAGGAATCATAGGCTCTGCGACTTCTGTGAAGACAATGGAAAATACTACGTAGTGGATACAATTTGACAAGGACAATCTTTTGCCCCTATCTGGAATCATATTTTGTTTTTCTCCCTCCCCCCCTCCACAGGTATCGCCCCATGTCGGCCATCCATAGAAGGTATTGTATAAGGCTGTGTAGGTCATAACTGTTGCAGGAACATGTACTAAAAAGTGTCGTCCCGTGATGCCCGCCCCTCTACTTTAGTGGACATTGTTCTTATTGTTGACACTCCAACCAACGCTGAGCCATCAGAGATCTGGAATCAACTGAGGGTTGCTCTAGAGAATATATCCTTCCCATTAGCGATAGCAGAAGAGTTAGCACTCCAAAGTTGGAATTTGACCACAGGTGAGGATGGATATGTTTCTGTTGATTGGTCGGTCGGTCTCCTGGACAAATGTTGCGAGCTGCTCAAATCATATGTTATTAAATGGGTAGGTAACTAAAGAATTCTTTGGCGCAATATCATTTTTAGCCTGCCCTCTAAACGCTACTGGAGGACCTGAGTGCCAGTGCGAAGAGTCCTTTGGTTGGTCGTGTGACATCTGTTTGACGGATGGTGGATGCAGCGATGCCAGTCCATTAGCCTGTGACTGCAGATATGGAGTGCCTCCACTTGGAGAGTCCTGTAAACCAATCTCAAGTAAGTCCAAAAACGTGTTGAAACAACCATTTTTAAAATGGAGTCGGTGTCCATCCGTACAAGATCCTTCTGGTTAGGGTTAGGTTTAGGGTTAGGTTTCGGAACCTCCAGTCCAAAACGGGACACTTCCCCATCTCAGACCACGTCCGCTGAGGTGTTTGTAGGCCAGCTGTGAGACCTAGTCCCTCCAGCAGCATAATCTAGGAATCATAGGCTCTGCGACTTCTGTGAAGACAATGGAAAATACTACGTAGTGGATACAATTTGACAAGGACAATCTTTTGCCCCTATCTGGAATCATATTTTGTTTTTCTCCCTCCCCCCCTCCACAGGTATCGCCCCATGTCGGCCATCCATAGAAGGTATTGTATAAGGCTGTGTAGGTCATAACTGTTGCAGGAACATGTACTAAAAAGTGTCGTCCCGTGATGCCCGCCCCTCTACTTTAGTGGACATTGTTCTTATTGTTGACACTCCAACCAACGCTGAGCCATCAGAGATCTGGAATCAACTGAGGGTTGCTCTAGAGAATATATCCTTCCCATTAGCGATAGCAGAAGAGTTAGCACTCCAAAGTTGGAATTTGACCACAGGTGAGGATGGATATGTTTCTGTTGATTGGTCGGTCGGTCTCCTGGACAAATGTTGCGAGCTGCTCAAATCATATGTTATTAAATGGGTAGGTAACTAAAGAATTCTTTGGCGCAATATCATTTTTAGCCTGCCCTCTAAACGCTACTGGAGGACCTGAGTGCCAGTGCGAAGAGTCCTTTGGTTGGTCGTGTGACATCTGTTTGACGGATGGTGGATGCAGCGATGCCAGTCCATTAGCCTGTGACTGCAGATATGGAGTGCCTCCACTTGGAGAGTCCTGTAAACCAATCTCAAGTAAGTCCAAAAACGTGTTGAAACAACCATTTTTAAAATGGAGTCGGTGTCCATCCGTACAAGATCCTTCTGGTTAGGGTTAGGTTTAGGGTTAGGTTTCGGAACCTCCAGTCCAAAACGGGACACTTCCCCATCTCAGACCACGTCCGCTGAGGTGTTTGTAGGCCAGCTGTGAGACCTAGTCCCTCCAGCAGCATAATCTAGGAATCATAGGCTCTGCGACTTCTGTGAAGACAATGGAAAATACTACGTAGTGGATACAATTTGACAAGGACAATCTTTTGCCCCTATCTGGAATCATATTTTGTTTTTCTCCCTCCCCCCCTCCACAGGTATCGCCCCATGTCGGCCATCCATAGAAGGTATTGTATAAGGCTGTGTAGGTCATAACTGTTGCAGGAACATGTACTAAAAAGTGTCGTCCCGTGATGCCCGCCCCTCTACTTTAGTGGACATTGTTCTTATTGTTGACACTCCAACCAACGCTGAGCCATCAGAGATCTGGAATCAACTGAGGGTTGCTCTAGAGAATATATCCTTCCCATTAGCGATAGCAGAAGAGTTAGCACTCCAAAGTTGGAATTTGACCACAGGTGAGGATGGATATGTTTCTGTTGATTGGTCGGTCGGTCTCCTGGACAAATGTTGCGAGCTGCTCAAATCATATGTTATTAAATGGGTAGGTAACTAAAGAATTCTTTGGCGCAATATCATTTTTAGCCTGCCCTCTAAACGCTACTGGAGGACCTGAGTGCCAGTGCGAAGAGTCCTTTGGTTGGTCGTGTGACATCTGTTTGACGGATGGTGGATGCAGCGATGCCAGTCCATTAGCCTGTGACTGCAGATATGGAGTGCCTCCACTTGGAGAGTCCTGTAAACCAATCTCAAGTAAGTCCAAAAACGTGTTGAAACAACCATTTTTAAAATGGAGTCGGTGTCCATCCGTACAAGATCCTTCTGGTTAGGGTTAGGTTTAGGGTTAGGTTTCGGAACCTCCAGTCCAAAACGGGACACTTCCCCATCTCAGACCACGTCCGCTGAGGTGTTTGTAGGCCAGCTGTGAGACCTAGTCCCTCCAGCAGCATAATCTAGGAATCATAGGCTCTGCGACTTCTGTGAAGACAATGGAAAATACTACGTAGTGGATACAATTTGACAAGGACAATCTTTTGCCCCTATCTGGAATCATATTTTGTTTTTCTCCCTCCCCCCCTCCACAGGTATCGCCCCATGTCGGCCATCCATAGAAGGTATTGTATAAGGCTGTGTAGGTCATAACTGTTGCAGGAACATGTACTAAAAAGTGTCGTCCCGTGATGCCCGCCCCTCTACTTTAGTGGACATTGTTCTTATTGTTGACACTCCAACCAACGCTGAGCCATCAGAGATCTGGAATCAACTGAGGGTTGCTCTAGAGAATATATCCTTCCCATTAGCGATAGCAGAAGAGTTAGCACTCCAAAGTTGGAATTTGACCACAGGTGAGGATGGATATGTTTCTGTTGATTGGTCGGTCGGTCTCCTGGACAAATGTTGCGAGCTGCTCAAATCATATGTTATTAAATGGGTAGGTAACTAAAGAATTCTTTGGCGCAATATCATTTTTAGCCTGCCCTCTAAACGCTACTGGAGGACCTGAGTGCCAGTGCGAAGAGTCCTTTGGTTGGTCGTGTGACATCTGTTTGACGGATGGTGGATGCAGCGATGCCAGTCCATTAGCCTGTGACTGCAGATATGGAGTGCCTCCACTTGGAGAGTCCTGTAAACCAATCTCAAGTAAGTCCAAAAACGTGTTGAAACAACCATTTTTAAAATGGAGTCGGTGTCCATCCGTACAAGATCCTTCTGGTTAGGGTTAGGTTTAGGGTTAGGTTTCGGAACCTCCAGTCCAAAACGGGACACTTCCCCATCTCAGACCACGTCCGCTGAGGTGTTTGTAGGCCAGCTGTGAGACCTAGTCCCTCCAGCAGCATAATCTAGGAATCATAGGCTCTGCGACTTCTGTGAAGACAATGGAAAATACTACGTAGTGGATACAATTTGACAAGGACAATCTTTTGCCCCTATCTGGAATCATATTTTGTTTTTCTCCCTCCCCCCCTCCACAGGTATCGCCCCATGTCGGCCATCCATAGAAGGTATTGTATAAGGCTGTGTAGGTCATAACTGTTGCAGGAACATGTACTAAAAAGTGTCGTCCCGTGATGCCCGCCCCTCTACTTTAGTGGACATTGTTCTTATTGTTGACACTCCAACCAACGCTGAGCCATCAGAGATCTGGAATCAACTGAGGGTTGCTCTAGAGAATATATCCTTCCCATTAGCGATAGCAGAAGAGTTAGCACTCCAAAGTTGGAATTTGACCACAGGTGAGGATGGATATGTTTCTGTTGATTGGTCGGTCGGTCTCCTGGACAAATGTTGCGAGCTGCTCAAATCATATGTTATTAAATGGGTAGGTAACTAAAGAATTCTTTGGCGCAATATCATTTTTAGCCTGCCCTCTAAACGCTACTGGAGGACCTGAGTGCCAGTGCGAAGAGTCCTTTGGTTGGTCGTGTGACATCTGTTTGACGGATGGTGGATGCAGCGATGCCAGTCCATTAGCCTGTGACTGCAGATATGGAGTGCCTCCACTTGGAGAGTCCTGTAAACCAATCTCAAGTAAGTCCAAAAACGTGTTGAAACAACCATTTTTAAAATGGAGTCGGTGTCCATCCGTACAAGATCCTTCTGGTTAGGGTTAGGTTTAGGGTTAGGTTTCGGAACCTCCAGTCCAAAACGGGACACTTCCCCATCTCAGACCACGTCCGCTGAGGTGTTTGTAGGCCAGCTGTGAGACCTAGTCCCTCCAGCAGCATAATCTAGGAATCATAGGCTCTGCGACTTCTGTGAAGACAATGGAAAATACTACGTAGTGGATACAATTTGACAAGGACAATCTTTTGCCCCTATCTGGAATCATATTTTGTTTTTCTCCCTCCCCCCCTCCACAGGTATCGCCCCATGTCGGCCATCCATAGAAGGTATTGTATAAGGCTGTGTAGGTCATAACTGTTGCAGGAACATGTACTAAAAAGTGTCGTCCCGTGATGCCCGCCCCTCTACTTTAGTGGACATTGTTCTTATTGTTGACACTCCAACCAACGCTGAGCCATCAGAGATCTGGAATCAACTGAGGGTT
This sequence comes from Syngnathus scovelli, assembly GCF_024217435.2. Taxonomy (NCBI): domain Eukaryota; kingdom Metazoa; phylum Chordata; class Actinopteri; order Syngnathiformes; family Syngnathidae; genus Syngnathus; species Syngnathus scovelli. The sequence continues at coordinate 7,354,548 of NC_090866.1, read as the reverse complement.
GCTCTAGAGAATATATCCTTCCCATTAGCGATAGCAGAAGAGTTAGCACTCCAAAGTTGGAATTTGACCACAGGTGAGGATGGATATGTTTCTGTTGATTGGTCGGTCGGTCTCCTGGACAAATGTTGCGAGCTGCTCAAATCATATGTTATTAAATGGGTAGGTAACTAAAGAATTCTTTGGCGCAATATCATTTTTAGCCTGCCCTCTAAACGCTACTGGAGGACCTGAGTGCCAGTGCGAAGAGTCCTTTGGTTGGTCGTGTGACATCTGTTTGACGGATGGTGGATGCAGCGATGCCAGTCCATTAGCCTGTGACTGCAGATATGGAGTGCCTCCACTTGGAGAGTCCTGTAAACCAATCTCAAGTAAGTCCAAAAACGTGTTGAAACAACCATTTTTAAAATGGAGTCGGTGTCCATCCGTACAAGATCCTTCTGGTTAGGGTTAGGTTTAGGGTTAGGTTTCGGAACCTCCAGTCCAAAACGGGACACTTCCCCATCTCAGACCACGTCCGCTGAGGTGTTTGTAGGCCAGCTGTGAGACCTAGTCCCTCCAGCAGCATAATCTAGGAATCGTAGGCTCTGCGACTTCTGTGAAGACAATGGAAAATACTACGTAGTGGATACAATTTGACAAGGACAATCTTTTGCCCCTATCTGGAATCATATTTTGTTTTTCTCCCTCCCTCCCTCCACAGGTATCGCCCCATGTCCACTATCCATAGAAGGTATTGTATAAGGCTGTGTAGGTCATAACTGTTGCAGGAACATGTACTAAAAAGTGTCGTCCCGTGATGCCCCCCCCTCTACTTTAGTGGACATTGTTCTTATTGTTGACACTCCAACCAACGCTGAGCCATCAGAGATCTGGAATCAACTGAGGGATGCTCTAAAGAATATATCCTTCCCATTAGCGATAGCAGAAGAGTTAGAACTCCAAAGTTGGAATTTGACCACAGGTGAGGATGGATATGTTTCTGTTGATTGGTCGGTCGGTCGGTCTCCTGGACAAATGTTGCGAGCTGCTCAAATCATATGTTATTAAATGGGTAGGCAACTAAAGAATTCTTTGGCGCAATATCATTTTTAGCCTGCCCTCTAAACGCTACTGGAGGACCTGAGTGCCAGTGCGAAGAGTCCTTTGGTTGGTCGTGTGACATCTGTTTGACGGATGGTGGATGCAGCGATGCCAGTCCATTAGCCTGTGACTGCAGATATGGAGTGCCTCCACTTGGAGAGTCCTGTAAACCAATCTCAAGTAAGTCCAAAAACGTGTTGAAACAACCATTTTTAAAATGGAGTCGGTGTCCATCCGTACAAGATCCTTCTGGTTAGGGTTAGGTTTAGGGTTAGGTTTCGGAACCTCCAGTCCAAAACGGGACACTTCCCCATCTCAGACCACGTCCGCTGAGGTGTTTGTAGGCCAGCTGTGAGACCTAGTCCCTCCAGCAGCATAATCTAGGAATCATAGGCTCTGCGACTTCTGTGAAGACAATGGAAAATACTACGTAGTGGATACAATTTGACAAGGACAATCTTTTGCCCCTATCTGGAATCATATTTTGTTTTTCTCCCTCCCCCCCTCCACAGGTATCGCCCCATGTCCACCATCCATAGAAGGTATTGTATAAGGCTGTGTAGGTCATAACTGTTGCAGGAACATGTACTAAAAAGTGTCGTCCCGTGATGCCCGCCCCTCTACTTTAGTGGACATTGTTCTTATTGTTGACACTCCAACCAACGCTGAGCCATCAGAGATCTGGAATCAACTGAGGGATGCTCTAGAGAATATATCCTTCCCATTAGCGATAGCAGAAGAGTTAGCACTCCAAAGTTGGAATTTGACCACAGGTGAGGATGGATATGTTTCTGTTGATTGGTCGGTCGGTCGGTCTCCTGGACAAATGTTGCGAGCTGCTCAAATCATATGTTATTAAATGGGTAGGTAACTAAAGAATTCTTTGGCGCAATATCATTTTTAGCCTGCCCTCTAAACGCTACTGGAGGACCTGAGTGCCAGTGCGAAGAGTCCTTTGGTTGGTCGTGTGACATCTGTTTGACGGATGGTGGATGCAGCGATGCCAGTCCATTAGCCTGTGACTGCAGATATGGAGTGCCTCCACTTGGAGAGTCCTGTAAACCAATCTCAAGTAAGTCCAAAAACGTGTTGAAACAACCATTTTTAAAATGGAGTCGGTGTCCATCCGTACAAGATCCTTCTGGTTAGGGTTAGGTTTAGGGTTAGGTTTCGGAACCTCCAGTCCAAAACGGGACACTTCCCCATCTCAGACCACGTCCGCTGAGGTGTTTGTAGGCCAGCTGTGAGACCTAGTCCCTCCAGCAGCATAATCTAGGAATCGTAGGCTCTGCGACTTCTGTGAAGACAATGGAAAATACTACGTAGTGGATACAATTTGACAAGGACAATCTTTTGCCCCTATCTGGAATCATATTTTGTTTTTCTCCCTCCCTCCCTCCACAGGTATCGCCCCATGTCCACTATCCATAGAAGGTATTGTATAAGGCTGTGTAGGTCATAACTGTTGCAGGAACATGTACTAAAAAGTGTCGTCCCGTGATGCCCCCCCCTCTACTTTAGTGGACATTGTTCTTATTGTTGACACTCCAACCAACGCTGAGCCATCAGAGATCTGGAATCAACTGAGGGATGCTCTAAAGAATATATCCTTCCCATTAGCGATAGCAGAAGAGTTAGAACTCCAAAGTTGGAATTTGACCACAGGTGAGGATGGATATGTTTCTGTTGATTGGTCGGTCGGTCGGTCTCCTGGACAAATGTTGCGAGCTGCTCAAATCATATGTTATTAAATGGGTAGGCAACTAAAGAATTCTTTGGCGCAATATCATTTTTAGCCTGCCCTCTAAACGCTACTGGAGGACCTGAGTGCCAGTGCGAAGAGTCCTTTGGTTGGTCGTGTGACATCTGTTTGACGGATGGTGGATGCAGCGATGCCAGTCCATTAGCCTGTGACTGCAGATATGGAGTGCCTCCACTTGGAGAGTCCTGTAAACCAATCTCAAGTAAGTCCAAAAACGTGTTGAAACAACCATTTTTAAAATGGAGTCGGTGTCCATCCGTACAAGATCCTTCTGGTTAGGGTTAGGTTTAGGGTTAGGTTTCGGAACCTCCAGTCCAAAACGGGACACTTCCCCATCTCAGACCACGTCCGCTGAGGTGTTTGTAGGCCAGCTGTGAGACCTAGTCCCTCCAGCAGCATAATCTAGGAATCATAGGCTCTGCGACTTCTGTGAAGACAATGGAAAATACTACGTAGTGGATACAATTTGACAAGGACAATCTTTTGCCCCTATCTGGAATCATATTTTGTTTTTCTCCCTCCCCCCCTCCACAGGTATCGCCCCATGTCCACCATCCATAGAAGGTATTGTATAAGGCTGTGTAGGTCATAACTGTTGCAGGAACATGTACTAAAAAGTGTCGTCCCGTGATGCCCGCCCCTCTACTTTAGTGGACATTGTTCTTATTGTTGACACTCCAACCAACGCTGAGCCATCAGAGATCTGGAATCAACTGAGGGATGCTCTAGAGAATATATCCTTCCCATTAGCGATAGCAGAAGAGTTAGCACTCCAAAGTTGGAATTTGACCACAGGTGAGGATGGATATGTTTCTGTTGATTGGTCGGTCGGTCGGTCTCCTGGACAAATGTTGCGAGCTGCTCAAATCATATGTTATTAAATGGGTAGGTAACTAAAGAATTCTTTGGCGCAATATCATTTTTAGCCTGCCCTCTAAACGCTACTGGAGGACCTGAGTGCCAGTGCGAAGAGTCCTTTGGTTGGTCGTGTGACATCTGTTTGACGGATGGTGGATGCAGCGATGCCAGTCCATTAGCCTGTGACTGCAGATATGGAGTGCCTCCACTTGGAGAGTCCTGTAAACCAATCTCAAGTAAGTCCAAAAACGTGTTGAAACAACCATTTTTAAAATGGAGTCGGTGTCCATCCGTACAAGATCCTTCTGGTTAGGGTTAGGTTTAGGGTTAGGTTTCGGAACCTCCAGTCCAAAACGGGACACTTCCCCATCTCAGACCACGTCCGCTGAGGTGTTTGTAGGCCAGCTGTGAGACCTAGTCCCTCCAGCAGCATAATCTAGGAATCGTAGGCTCTGCGACTTCTGTGAAGACAATGGAAAATACTACGTAGTGGATACAATTTGACAAGGACAATCTTTTGCCCCTATCTGGAATCATATTTTGTTTTTCTCCCTCCACAGGTATCGCCCCATGTCCACTATCCATAGAAGGTATTGTATAAGGCTGTGTAGGTCATAACTGTTGCAGGAACATGTACTAAAAAGTGTCGTCCCGTGATGCCCCCCCCTCTACTTTAGTGGACATTGTTCTTATTGTTGACACTCCAACCAACGCTGAGCCATCAGAGATCTGGAATCAACTGAGGGATGCTCTAAAGAATATATCCTTCCCATTAGCGATAGCAGAAGAGTTAGAACTCCAAAGTTGGAATTTGACCACAGGTGAGGATGGATATGTTTCTGTTGATTGGTCGGTCGGTCGGTCTCCTGGACAAATGTTGCGAGCTGCTCAAATCATATGTTATTAAATGGGTAGGCAACTAAAGAATTCTTTGGCGCAATATCATTTTTAGCCTGCCCTCTAAACGCTACTGGAGGACCTGAGTGCCAGTGCGAAGAGTCCTTTGGTTGGTCGTGTGACATCTGTTTGACGGATGGTGGATGCAGCGATGCCAGTCCATTAGCCTGTGACTGCAGATATGGAGTGCCTCCACTTGGAGAGTCCTGTAAACCAATCTCAAGTAAGTCCAAAAACGTGTTGAAACAACCATTTTTAAAATGGAGTCGGTGTCCATCCGTACAAGATCCTTCTGGTTAGGGTTAGGTTTAGGGTTAGGTTTCGGAACCTCCAGTCCAAAACGGGACACTTCCCCATCTCAGACCACGTCCGCTGAGGTGTTTGTAGGCCAGCTGTGAGACCTAGTCCCTCCAGCAGCATAATCTAGGAATCATAGGCTCTGCGACTTCTGTGAAGACAATGGAAAATACTACGTAGTGGATACAATTTGACAAGGACAATCTTTTGCCCCTATCTGGAATCATATTTTGTTTTTCTCCCTCCCCCCCTCCACAGGTATCGCCCCATGTCCACCATCCATAGAAGGTATTGTATAAGGCTGTGTAGGTCATAACTGTTGCAGGAACATGTACTAAAAAGTGTCGTCCCGTGATGCCCGCCCCTCTACTTTAGTGGACATTGTTCTTATTGTTGACACTCCAACCAACGCTGAGCCATCAGAGATCTGGAATCAACTGAGGGATGCTCTAGAGAATATATCCTTCCCATTAGCGATAGCAGAAGAGTTAGCACTCCAAAGTTGGAATTTGACCACAGGTGAGGATGGATATGTTTCTGTTGATTGGTCGGTCGGTCGGTCTCCTGGACAAATGTTGCGAGCTGCTCAAATCATATGTTATTAAATGGGTAGGTAACTAAAGAATTCTTTGGCGCAATATCATTTTTAGCCTGCCCTCTAAACGCTACTGGAGGACCTGAGTGCCAGTGCGAAGAGTCCTTTGGTTGGTCGTGTGACATCTGTTTGACGGATGGTGGATGCAGCGATGCCAGTCCATTAGCCTGTGACTGCAGATATGGAGTGCCTCCACTTGGAGAGTCCTGTAAACCAATCTCAAGTAAGTCCAAAAACGTGTTGAAACAACCATTTTTAAAATGGAGTCGGTGTCCATCCGTACAAGATCCTTCTGGTTAGGGTTAGGTTTAGGGTTAGGTTTCGGAACCTCCAGTCCAAAACGGGACACTTCCCCATCTCAGACCACGTCCGCTGAGGTGTTTGTAGGCCAGCTGTGAGACCTAGTCCCTCCAGCAGCATAATCTAGGAATCGTAGGCTCTGCGACTTCTGTGAAGACAATGGAAAATACTACGTAGTGGATACAATTTGACAAGGACAATCTTTTGCCCCTATCTGGAATCATATTTTGTTTTTCTCCCTCCCTCCCTCCACAGGTATCGCCCCATGTCCACTATCCATAGAAGGTATTGTATAAGGCTGTGTAGGTCATAACTGTTGCAGGAACATGTACTAAAAAGTGTCGTCCCGTGATGCCCCCCCCTCTACTTTAGTGGACATTGTTCTTATTGTTGACACTCCAACCAACGCTGAGCCATCAGAGATCTGGAATCAACTGAGGGATGCTCTAAAGAATATATCCTTCCCATTAGCGATAGCAGAAGAGTTAGAACTCCAAAGTTGGAATTTGACCACAGGTGAGGATGGATATGTTTCTGTTGATTGGTCGGTCGGTCGGTCTCCTGGACAAATGTTGCGAGCTGCTCAAATCATATGTTATTAAATGGGTAGGCAACTAAAGAATTCTTTGGCGCAATATCATTTTTAGCCTGCCCTCTAAACGCTACTGGAGGACCTGAGTGCCAGTGCGAAGAGTCCTTTGGTTGGTCGTGTGACATCTGTTTGACGGATGGTGGATGCAGCGATGCCAGTCCATTAGCCTGTGACTGCAGATATGGAGTGCCTCCACTTGGAGAGTCCTGTAAACCAATCTCAAGTAAGTCCAAAAACGTGTTGAAACAACCATTTTTAAAATGGAGTCGGTGTCCATCCGTACAAGATCCTTCTGGTTAGGGTTAGGTTTAGGGTTAGGTTTCGGAACCTCCAGTCCAAAACGGGACACTTCCCCATCTCAGACCACGTCCGCTGAGGTGTTTGTAGGCCAGCTGTGAGACCTAGTCCCTCCAGCAGCATAATCTAGGAATCATAGGCTCTGCGACTTCTGTGAAGACAATGGAAAATACTACGTAGTGGATACAATTTGACAAGGACAATCTTTTGCCCCTATCTGGAATCATATTTTGTTTTTCTCCCTCCCCCCCTCCACAGGTATCGCCCCATGTCCACCATCCATAGAAGGTATTGTATAAGGCTGTGTAGGTCATAACTGTTGCAGGAACATGTACTAAAAAGTGTCGTCCCGTGATGCCCGCCCCTCTACTTTAGTGGACATTGTTCTTATTGTTGACACTCCAACCAACGCTGAGCCATCAGAGATCTGGAATCAACTGAGGGATGCTCTAGAGAATATATCCTTCCCATTAGCGATAGCAGAAGAGTTAGCACTCCAAAGTTGGAATTTGACCACAGGTGAGGATGGATATGTTTCTGTTGATTGGTCGGTCGGTCGGTCTCCTGGACAAATGTTGCGAGCTGCTCAAATCATATGTTATTAAATGGGTAGGTAACTAAAGAATTCTTTGGCGCAATATCATTTTTAGCCTGCCCTCTAAACGCTACTGGAGGACCTGAGTGCCAGTGCGAAGAGTCCTTTGGTTGGTCGTGTGACATCTGTTTGACGGATGGTGGATGCAGCGATGCCAGTCCATTAGCCTGTGACTGCAGATATGGAGTGCCTCCACTTGGAGAGTCCTGTAAACCAATCTCAAGTAAGTCCAAAAACGTGTTGAAACAACCATTTTTAAAATGGAGTCGGTGTCCATCCGTACAAGATCCTTCTGGTTAGGGTTAGGTTTAGGGTTAGGTTTCGGAACCTCCAGTCCAAAACGGGACACTTCCCCATCTCAGACCACGTCCGCTGAGGTGTTTGTAGGCCAGCTGTGAGACCTAGTCCCTCCAGCAGCATAATCTAGGAATCGTAGGCTCTGCGACTTCTGTGAAGACAATGGAAAATACTACGTAGTGGATACAATTTGACAAGGACAATCTTTTGCCCCTATCTGGAATCATATTTTGTTTTTCTCCCTCCCTCCCTCCACAGGTATCGCCCCATGTCCACTATCCATAGAAGGTATTGTATAAGGCTGTGTAGGTCATAACTGTTGCAGGAACATGTACTAAAAAGTGTCGTCCCGTGATGCCCCCCCCTCTACTTTAGTGGACATTGTTCTTATTGTTGACACTCCAACCAACGCTGAGCCATCAGAGATCTGGAATCAACTGAGGGATGCTCTAAAGAATATATCCTTCCCATTAGCGATAGCAGAAGAGTTAGAACTCCAAAGTTGGAATTTGACCACAGGTGAGGATGGATATGTTTCTGTTGATTGGTCGGTCGGTCGGTCTCCTGGACAAATGTTGCGAGCTGCTCAAATCATATGTTATTAAATGGGTAGGCAACTAAAGAATTCTTTGGCGCAATATCATTTTTAGCCTGCCCTCTAAACGCTACTGGAGGACCTGAGTGCCAGTGCGAAGAGTCCTTTGGTTGGTCGTGTGACATCTGTTTGACGGATGGTGGATGCAGCGATGCCAGTCCATTAGCCTGTGACTGCAGATATGGAGTGCCTCCACTTGGAGAGTCCTGTAAACCAATCTCAAGTAAGTCCAAAAACGTGTTGAAACAACCATTTTTAAAATGGAGTCGGTGTCCATCCGTACAAGATCCTTCTGGTTAGGGTTAGGTTTAGGGTTAGGTTTCGGAACCTCCAGTCCAAAACGGGACACTTCCCCATCTCAGACCACGTCCGCTGAGGTGTTTGTAGGCCAGCTGTGAGACCTAGTCCCTCCAGCAGCATAATCTAGGAATCATAGGCTCTGCGACTTCTGTGAAGACAATGGAAAATACTACGTAGTGGATACAATTTGACAAGGACAATCTTTTGCCCCTATCTGGAATCATATTTTGTTTTTCTCCCTCCCCCCCTCCACAGGTATCGCCCCATGTCCACCATCCATAGAAGGTATTGTATAAGGCTGTGTAGGTCATAACTGTTGCAGGAACATGTACTAAAAAGTGTCGTCCCGTGATGCCCGCCCCTCTACTTTAGTGGACATTGTTCTTATTGTTGACACTCCAACCAACGCTGAGCCATCAGAGATCTGGAATCAACTGAGGGATGCTCTAGAGAATATATCCTTCCCATTAGCGATAGCAGAAGAGTTAGCACTCCAAAGTTGGAATTTGACCACAGGTGAGGATGGATATGTTTCTGTTGATTGGTCGGTCGGTCGGTCTCCTGGACAAATGTTGCGAGCTGCTCAAATCATATGTTATTAAATGGGTAGGTAACTAAAGAATTCTTTGGCGCAATATCATTTTTAGCCTGCCCTCTAAACGCTACTGGAGGACCTGAGTGCCAGTGCGAAGAGTCCTTTGGTTGGTCGTGTGACATCTGTTTGACGGATGGTGGATGCAGCGATGCCAGTCCATTAGCCTGTGACTGCAGATATGGAGTGCCTCCACTTGGAGAGTCCTGTAAACCAATCTCAAGTAAGTCCAAAAACGTGTTGAAACAACCATTTTTAAAATGGAGTCGGTGTCCATCCGTACAAGATCCTTCTGGTTAGGGTTAGGTTTAGGGTTAGGTTTCGGAACCTCCAGTCCAAAACGGGACACTTCCCCATCTCAGACCACGTCCGCTGAGGTGTTTGTAGGCCAGCTGTGAGACCTAGTCCCTCCAGCAGCATAATCTAGGAATCGTAGGCTCTGCGACTTCTGTGAAGACAATGGAAAATACTACGTAGTGGATACAATTTGACAAGGACAATCTTTTGCCCCTATCTGGAATCATATTTTGTTTTTCTCCCTCCCTCCCTCCACAGGTATCGCCCCATGTCCACTATCCATAGAAGGTATTGTATAAGGCTGTGTAGGTCATAACTGTTGCAGGAACATGTACTAAAAAGTGTCGTCCCGTGATGCCCCCCCCTCTACTTTAGTGGACATTGTTCTTATTGTTGACACTCCAACCAACGCTGAGCCATCAGAGATCTGGAATCAACTGAGGGATGCTCTAAAGAATATATCCTTCCCATTAGCGATAGCAGAAGAGTTAGAACTCCAAAGTTGGAATTTGACCACAGGTGAGGATGGATATGTTTCTGTTGATTGGTCGGTCGGTCGGTCTCCTGGACAAATGTTGCGAGCTGCTCAAATCATATGTTATTAAATGGGTAGGCAACTAAAGAATTCTTTGGCGCAATATCATTTTTAGCCTGCCCTCTAAACGCTACTGGAGGACCTGAGTGCCAGTGCGAAGAGTCCTTTGGTTGGTCGTGTGACATCTGTTTGACGGATGGTGGATGCAGCGATGCCAGTCCATTAGCCTGTGACTGCAGATATGGAGTGCCTCCACTTGGAGAGTCCTGTAAACCAATCTCAAGTAAGTCCAAAAACGTGTTGAAACAACCATTTTTAAAATGGAGTCGGTGTCCATCCGTACAAGATCCTTCTGGTTAGGGTTAGGTTTAGGGTTAGGTTTCGGAACCTCCAGTCCAAAACGGGACACTTCCCCATCTCAGACCACGTCCGCTGAGGTGTTTGTAGGCCAGCTGTGAGACCTAGTCCCTCCAGCAGCATAATCTAGGAATCATAGGCTCTGCGACTTCTGTGAAGACAATGGAAAATACTACGTAGTGGATACAATTTGACAAGGACAATCTTTTGCCCCTATCTGGAATCATATTTTGTTTTTCTCCCTCCCCCCCTCCACAGGTATCGCCCCATGTCCACCATCCATAGAAGGTATTGTATAAGGCTGTGTAGGTCATAACTGTTGCAGGAACATGTACTAAAAAGTGTCGTCCCGTGATGCCCGCCCCTCTACTTTAGTGGACATTGTTCTTATTGTTGACACTCCAACCAACGCTGAGCCATCAGAGATCTGGAATCAACTGAGGGATGCTCTAGAGAATATATCCTTCCCATTAGCGATAGCAGAAGAGTTAGCACTCCAAAGTTGGAATTTGACCACAGGTGAGGATGGATATGTTTCTGTTGATTGGTCGGTCGGTCGGTCTCCTGGACAAATGTTGCGAGCTGCTCAAATCATATGTTATTAAATGGGTAGGTAACTAAAGAATTCTTTGGCGCAATATCATTTTTAGCCTGCCCTCTAAACGCTACTGGAGGACCTGAGTGCCAGTGCGAAGAGTCCTTTGGTTGGTCGTGTGACATCTGTTTGACGGATGGTGGATGCAGCGATGCCAGTCCATTAGCCTGTGACTGCAGATATGGAGTGCCTCCACTTGGAGAGTCCTGTAAACCAATCTCAAGTAAGTCCAAAAACGTGTTGAAACAACCATTTTTAAAATGGAGTCGGTGTCCATCCGTACAAGATCCTTCTGGTTAGGGTTAGGTTTAGGGTTAGGTTTCGGAACCTCCAGTCCAAAACGGGACACTTCCCCATCTCAGACCACGTCCGCTGAGGTGTTTGTAGGCCAGCTGTGAGACCTAGTCCCTCCAGCAGCATAATCTAGGAATCGTAGGCTCTGCGACTTCTGTGAAGACAATGGAAAATACTACGTAGTGGATACAATTTGACAAGGACAATCTTTTGCCCCTATCTGGAATCATATTTTGTTTTTCTCCCTCCCTCCCTCCACAGGTATCGCCCCATGTCCACTATCCATAGAAGGTATTGTATAAGGCTGTGTAGGTCATAACTGTTGCAGGAACATGTACTAAAAAGTGTCGTCCCGTGATGCCCCCCCCTCTACTTTAGTGGACATTGTTCTTATTGTTGACACTCCAACCAACGCTGAGCCATCAGAGATCTGGAATCAACTGAGGGATGCTCTAAAGAATATATCCTTCCCATTAGCGATAGCAGAAGAGTTAGAACTCCAAAGTTGGAATTTGACCACAGGTGAGGATGGATATGTTTCTGTTGATTGGTCGGTCGGTCGGTCTCCTGGACAAATGTTGCGAGCTGCTCAAATCATATGTTATTAAATGGGTAGGCAACTAAAGAATTCTTTGGCGCAATATCATTTTTAGCCTGCCCTCTAAACGCTACTGGAGGACCTGAGTGCCAGTGCGAAGAGTCCTTTGGTTGGTCGTGTGACATCTGTTTGACGGATGGTGGATGCAGCGATGCCAGTCCATTAGCCTGTGACTGCAGATATGGAGTGCCTCCACTTGGAGAGTCCTGTAAACCAATCTCAAGTAAGTCCAAAAACGTGTTGAAACAACCATTTTTAAAATGGAGTCGGTGTCCATCCGTACAAGATCCTTCTGGTTAGGGTTAGGTTTAGGGTTAGGTTTCGGAACCTCCAGTCCAAAACGGGACACTTCCCCATCTCAGACCACGTCCGCTGAGGTGTTTGTAGGCCAGCTGTGAGACCTAGTCCCTCCAGCAGCATAATCTAGGAATCATAGGCTCTGCGACTTCTGTGAAGACAATGGAAAATACTACGTAGTGGATACAATTTGACAAGGACAATCTTTTGCCCCTATCTGGAATCATATTTTGTTTTTCTCCCTCCCCCCCTCCACAGGTATCGCCCCATGTCCACCATCCATAGAAGGTATTGTATAAGGCTGTGTAGGTCATAACTGTTGCAGGAACATGTACTAAAAAGTGTCGTCCCGTGATGCCCGCCCCTCTACTTTAGTGGACATTGTTCTTATTGTTGACACTCCAACCAACGCTGAGCCATCAGAGATCTGGAATCAACTGAGGGATGCTCTAGAGAATATATCCTTCCCATTAGCGATAGCAGAAGAGTTAGCACTCCAAAGTTGGAATTTGACCACAGGTGAGGATGGATATGTTTCTGTTGATTGGTCGGTCGGTCGGTCTCCTGGACAAATGTTGCGAGCTGCTCAAATCATATGTTATTAAATGGGTAGGTAACTAAAGAATTCTTTGGCGCAATATCATTTTTAGCCTGCCCTCTAAACGCTACTGGAGGACCTGAGTGCCAGTGCGAAGAGTCCTTTGGTTGGTCGTGTGACATCTGTTTGACGGATGGTGGATGCAGCGATGCCAGTCCATTAGCCTGTGACTGCAGATATGGAGTGCCTCCACTTGGAGAGTCCTGTAAACCAATCTCAAGTAAGTCCAAAAACGTGTTGAAACAACCATTTTTAAAATGGAGTCGGTGTCCATCCGTACAAGATCCTTCTGGTTAGGGTTAGGTTTAGGGTTAGGTTTCGGAACCTCCAGTCCAAAACGGGACACTTCCCCATCTCAGACCACGTCCGCTGAGGTGTTTGTAGGCCAGCTGTGAGACCTAGTCCCTCCAGCAGCATAATCTAGGAATCGTAGGCTCTGCGACTTCTGTGAAGACAATGGAAAATACTACGTAGTGGATACAATTTGACAAGGACAATCTTTTGCCCCTATCTGGAATCATATTTTGTTTTTCTCCCTCCCTCCCTCCACAGGTATCGCCCCATGTCCACTATCCATAGAAGGTATTGTATAAGGCTGTGTAGGTCATAACTGTTGCAGGAACATGTACTAAAAAGTGTCGTCCCGTGATGCCCCCCCCTCTACTTTAGTGGACATTGTTCTTATTGTTGACACTCCAACCAACGCTGAGCCATCAGAGATCTGGAATCAACTGAGGGATGCTCTAAAGAATATATCCTTCCCATTAGCGATAGCAGAAGAGTTAGAACTCCAAAGTTGGAATTTGACCACAGGTGAGGATGGATATGTTTCTGTTGATTGGTCGGTCGGTCGGTCTCCTGGACAAATGTTGCGAGCTGCTCAAATCATATGTTATTAAATGGGTAGGCAACTAAAGAATTCTTTGGCGCAATATCATTTTTAGCCTGCCCTCTAAACGCTACTGGAGGACCTGAGTGCCAGTGCGAAGAGTCCTTTGGTTGGTCGTGTGACATCTGTTTGACGGATGGTGGATGCAGCGATGCCAGTCCATTAGCCTGTGACTGCAGATATGGAGTGCCTCCACTTGGAGAGTCCTGTAAACCAATCTCAAGTAAGTCCAAAAACGTGTTGAAACAACCATTTTTAAAATGGAGTCGGTGTCCATCCGTACAAGATCCTTCTGGTTAGGGTTAGGTTTAGGGTTAGGTTTCGGAACCTCCAGTCCAAAACGGGACACTTCCCCATCTCAGACCACGTCCGCTGAGGTGTTTGTAGGCCAGCTGTGAGACCTAGTCCCTCCAGCAGCATAATCTAGGAATCATAGGCTCTGCGACTTCTGTGAAGACAATGGAAAATACTACGTAGTGGATACAATTTGACAAGGACAATCTTTTGCCCCTATCTGGAATCATATTTTGTTTTTCTCCCTCCCCCCCTCCACAGGTATCGCCCCATGTCCACCATCCATAGAAGGTATTGTATAAGGCTGTGTAGGTCATAACTGTTGCAGGAACATGTACTAAAAAGTGTCGTCCCGTGATGCCCGCCCCTCTACTTTAGTGGACATTGTTCTTATTGTTGACACTCCAACCAACGCTGAGCCATCAGAGATCTGGAATCAACTGAGGGATGCTCTAGAGAATATATCCTTCCCATTAGCGATAGCAGAAGAGTTAGCACTCCAAAGTTGGAATTTGACCACAGGTGAGGATGGATATGTTTCTGTTGATTGGTCGGTCGGTCGGTCTCCTGGACAAATGTTGCGAGCTGCTCAAATCATATGTTATTAAATGGGTAGGTAACTAAAGAATTCTTTGGCGCAATATCATTTTTAGCCTGCCCTCTAAACGCTACTGGAGGACCTGAGTGCCAGTGCGAAGAGTCCTTTGGTTGGTCGTGTGACATCTGTTTGACGGATGGTGGATGCAGCGATGCCAGTCCATTAGCCTGTGACTGCAGATATGGAGTGCCTCCACTTGGAGAGTCCTGTAAACCAATCTCAAGTAAGTCCAAAAACGTGTTGAAACAACCATTTTTAAAATGGAGTCGGTGTCCATCCGTACAAGATCCTTCTGGTTAGGGTTAGGTTTAGGGTTAGGTTTCGGAACCTCCAGTCCAAAACGGGACACTTCCCCATCTCAGACCACGTCCGCTGAGGTGTTTGTAGGCCAGCTGTGAGACCTAGTCCCTCCAGCAGCATAATCTAGGAATCGTAGGCTCTGCGACTTCTGTGAAGACAATGGAAAATACTACGTAGTGGATACAATTTGACAAGGACAATCTTTTGCCCCTATCTGGAATCATATTTTGTTTTTCTCCCTCCCTCCCTCCACAGGTATCGCCCCATGTCCACTATCCATAGAAGGTATTGTATAAGGCTGTGTAGGTCATAACTGTTGCAGGAACATGTACTAAAAAGTGTCGTCCCGTGATGCCCCCCCCTCTACTTTAGTGGACATTGTTCTTATTGTTGACACTCCAACCAACGCTGAGCCATCAGAGATCTGGAATCAACTGAGGGATGCTCTAAAGAATATATCCTTCCCATTAGCGATAGCAGAAGAGTTAGAACTCCAAAGTTGGAATTTGACCACAGGTGAGGATGGATATGTTTCTGTTGATTGGTCGGTCGGTCGGTCTCCTGGACAAATGTTGCGAGCTGCTCAAATCATATGTTATTAAATGGGTAGGCAACTAAAGAATTCTTTGGCGCAATATCATTTTTAGCCTGCCCTCTAAACGCTACTGGAGGACCTGAGTGCCAGTGCGAAGAGTCCTTTGGTTGGTCGTGTGACATCTGTTTGACGGATGGTGGATGCAGCGATGCCAGTCCATTAGCCTGTGACTGCAGATATGGAGTGCCTCCACTTGGAGAGTCCTGTAAACCAATCTCAAGTAAGTCCAAAAACGTGTTGAAACAACCATTTTTAAAATGGAGTCGGTGTCCATCCGTACAAGATCCTTCTGGTTAGGGTTAGGTTTAGGGTTAGGTTTCGGAACCTCCAGTCCAAAACGGGACACTTCCCCATCTCAGACCACGTCCGCTGAGGTGTTTGTAGGCCAGCTGTGAGACCTAGTCCCTCCAGCAGCATAATCTAGGAATCATAGGCTCTGCGACTTCTGTGAAGACAATGGAAAATACTACGTAGTGGATACAATTTGACAAGGACAATCTTTTGCCCCTATCTGGAATCATATTTTGTTTTTCTCCCTCCCCCCCTCCACAGGTATCGCCCCATGTCCACCATCCATAGAAGGTATTGTATAAGGCTGTGTAGGTCATAACTGTTGCAGGAACATGTACTAAAAAGTGTCGTCCCGTGATGCCCGCCCCTCTACTTTAGTGGACATTGTTCTTATTGTTGACACTCCAACCAACGCTGAGCCATCAGAGATCTGGAATCAACTGAGGGATGCTCTAGAGAATATATCCTTCCCATTAGCGATAGCAGAAGAGTTAGCACTCCAAAGTTGGAATTTGACCACAGGTGAGGATGGATATGTTTCTGTTGATTGGTCGGTCGGTCGGTCTCCTGGACAAATGTTGCGAGCTGCTCAAATCATATGTTATTAAATGGGTAGGTAACTAAAGAATTCTTTGGCGCAATATCATTTTTAGCCTGCCCTCTAAACGCTACTGGAGGACCTGAGTGCCAGTGCGAAGAGTCCTTTGGTTGGTCGTGTGACATCTGTTTGACGGATGGTGGATGCAGCGATGCCAGTCCATTAGCCTGTGACTGCAGATATGGAGTGCCTCCACTTGGAGAGTCCTGTAAACCAATCTCAAGTAAGTCCAAAAACGTGTTGAAACAACCATTTTTAAAATGGAGTCGGTGTCCATCCGTACAAGATCCTTCTGGTTAGGGTTAGGTTTAGGGTTAGGTTTCGGAACCTCCAGTCCAAAACGGGACACTTCCCCATCTCAGACCACGTCCGCTGAGGTGTTTGTAGGCCAGCTGTGAGACCTAGTCCCTCCAGCAGCATAATCTAGGAATCGTAGGCTCTGCGACTTCTGTGAAGACAATGGAAAATACTACGTAGTGGATACAATTTGACAAGGACAATCTTTTGCCCCTATCTGGAATCATATTTTGTTTTTCTCCCTCCCTCCCTCCACAGGTATCGCCCCATGTCCACTATCCATAGAAGGTATTGTATAAGGCTGTGTAGGTCATAACTGTTGCAGGAACATGTACTAAAAAGTGTCGTCCCGTGATGCCCCCCCCTCTACTTTAGTGGACATTGTTCTTATTGTTGACACTCCAACCAACGCTGAGCCATCAGAGATCTGGAATCAACTGAGGGATGCTCTAAAGAATATATCCTTCCCATTAGCGATAGCAGAAGAGTTAGAACTCCAAAGTTGGAATTTGACCACAGGTGAGGATGGATATGTTTCTGTTGATTGGTCGGTCGGTCGGTCTCCTGGACAAATGTTGCGAGCTGCTCAAATCATATGTTATTAAATGGGTAGGCAACTAAAGAATTCTTTGGCGCAATATCATTTTTAGCCTGCCCTCTAAACGCTACTGGAGGACCTGAGTGCCAGTGCGAAGAGTCCTTTGGTTGGTCGTGTGACATCTGTTTGACGGATGGTGGATGCAGCGATGCCAGTCCATTAGCCTGTGACTGCAGATATGGAGTGCCTCCACTTGGAGAGTCCTGTAAACCAATCTCAAGTAAGTCCAAAAACGTATTGAAACAACCATTTTTAAAATGGAGTCGGTGTCCATCCGTACAAGATCCTTCTGGTTAGGGTTAGGTTTAGGGTTAGGTTTCGGAACCTCCAGTCCAAAACGGGACACTTCCCCATCTCAGACCACGTCCGCTGAGGTGTTTGTAGGCCAGCTGTGAGACCTAGTCCCTCCAGCAGCATAATCTAGGAATCATAGGCTCTGCGACTTCTGTGAAGACAATGGAAAATACTACGTAGTGGATACAATTTGACAAGGACAATCTTTTGCCCCTATCTGGAATCATATTTTGTTTTTCTCCCTCCCCCCCTCCACAGGTATCGCCCCATGTCCACCATCCATAGAAGGTATTGTATAAGGCTGTGTAGGTCATAACTGTTGCAGGAACATGTACTAAAAAGTGTCGTCCCGTGATGCCCGCCCCTCTACTTTAGTGGACATTGTTCTTATTGTTGACACTCCAACCAACGCTGAGCCATCAGAGATCTGGAATCAACTGAGGGATGCTCTAAAGAATATATCCTTCCCATTAGCGATAGCAGAAGATTTAACCCTCAAAGGTTGGAATTTGACAACAGGTGAGAGTTTTTTTGCAGGTTAGGGTATCAGTTGTCTGTACAAACAGACAAACAAGCACAAATGAACAAAACAAAATTCTAGTCTTTGTGTTTCTCATTTTTTAATTTTTCACTCTTGTGTCTTTTGTAAAATTTCCCAGCCTGCTACACTGACTTGAATCAACAACAGCAGTGTCAGTGTGAAAATGATTATGGGTGGTCTTGTGAGATCTGCAAAGAATTTGGTGCCTGTAGCAATGACAGTATGCAAAATTGTGACTGCATCAATAAAATTCCTTCAGATGGACTGTATTGTGAACTAAGTAAGTGATTTTTGCAGTCATGCTTTAGAATAGAACAACAATTAGACTTTTAACATTTGCTCGTAATGGTTATGTATTAACGGTGAATAACAAATATTTTCAATTGTACTCCACAGATGTCATCACCATGTGTTCAACAACAACACCACCACTATCAACAACAAATACTACATCAGCAATATCACCAACATCAGCAACAGCAACAACACCACCACCATCAAGAACAAATACTACATTAGCAATATCACCAACATCAGCAACAACAGCAACAACAGCAACAACAACACAAAGTAAAGTATCTGAAACAAACGCTTACATCTCATTACCTAAGATCAGAGCTCTAAGTACATTTACGACAGTTTAAGATGGCACGAGTTTCACAATCTTTATATAAGCCAATATCTCGGAACTCAATATTGTTTAACATTGCTCTACTAATAAGTCCTTTAGCACCATCGCAATATTTACCTCAGATTTTGCGAAAGTATGACATTGTACCATTTCAATTGGCTCAAAGTTTTGCCAACAAAGACTACAGTCAAATTGATTTAGATTGTCGAAAGAAATATTTCAATGTCTTCTAACTCACTAAATTTACACTTCCCGTTCGACTACAGCGACCCCCCAACGAATACTAAATAATTTACCTATAATGTTGTTTTGAAAGTAAATAGTCTCCTAATTTGTACTGACAAGCTATTTTTGTATTTTAGACAGGTCATTATCATTCATTATGGAATTTGACTTTGTCAACTCATTCAACGACCCAAATAACTCTGTTAACAAGAGGTGTTTACAGTCTGTAAGTCACAATTTTTTTTTATGTCTGATAATTTCAAACAATGTTTGCAATTGTGTTTTTTTGTGTAATCGCTGAACCTGTATATGCTGACTATTTCTAACAGATTGAAACACAATCTGTGATCCACATTCCAGGGCTAATATCAGTGAGAGATTTGGTCTTCAGGTAGATTTCATTCTTTAACTTGAAAATGTTTAAGTTCTTTACAATGATTTACCAACCGTACTTTCACAACACAGAAGCCCATTTTACACACACGCACACACACGCACACACACACACACACACACACACACACACATATATATATATATATATATATATATATATATTCTATATTTAACTTTCGTTAGGCATAGAAGTAATACAATTAAATAAATCATGTAAATAAATATGATGCTTTTCAGACAAATATTGACATGATAAAATCAAGAGGGAAATTATTCAATACTGAAATAAGAATACCATTGAAATGACTATTAGATCATTTTAGACCGATTATTACGTTTTCAACTGTTTCATTTCTTTTTTTATGTTTTTTACAAAGGGCTGGTAGCACCATTGCTGATTTTGAAATTCTGGCAAGTATGACAATTCAAGATCCAGATGTTGAGGCACTTCTCAGAGCAATATTCAGGGATCTGAAGAATACTTTTCCTTTGAGGTTTGACAGTAAGTAGCTTTGATAATGTTCTCTCTAGGAACATCCTCAGATACATTTTAATGTCATTGCACCATTAGGCCATTATTTGTCTGAGAAATCATCTGCAGAATAATATTTTTCACCCTTTTGTATTGTTTTCCATCAAAGGCAGAAGAATTTTGAAATTTCAACCAATAACTGTATTCTTCGAGGACGAATCGAATATAACTTGTGGCCCACCACCAAACGAACTCCAGCTTCGTATCACCTCAACCAAATGGACACTTAATGGCGTTTCAATAATTGAAGACGCTCGACACAGATTTTCACAAGCTAATGGAGCAGAAACACTTACGATCACAAATACCACTTTTACTGACAATGGTAAGGAAATCTTGAAGCACTCTCACTACATATTGCTCTATCAAAATAAACCGAAAATCAAGGTTCCTGTACACTTGTACTGTTTTGATAGAGAAATTGAGAAAAAACATTTTGCCTTTACGCTAGTTGAAATTTGTTTCCCTTTATTGTCATCCAACCACTTGTTGAAATACTTGGTATTATTTTAACTTGCATGATTTTATTTCAGGGCAGTATGAATGTCGACTGTTTGATGGGAATTCAAGTTACCGGCAGGTCTCTAATGAAACATTCAGTGTTTTGGAAAAACCCATAATCCAGACTATTCCCCTCCAAAACACGACGATATTGTGTGTGAGTGGGCAGCAAGTGTCAGTGCAATGCTCTGTCCAGGACCCCTACCAGGTGATGTTTCTAGACCTCCCAAATTCAGGTGAATCAAAAGGATATTTTACATTTCTTCTCAGGTTGTACAAATATTGTCGCCCAGAATGAATGTAGCTGTTAATTATTAATAGGATCTTTTAGAAGAAAACAACACCAAAAAAATGAAAAAGGATATAATAAATCACAGCAATTCTCTGTGGAGTTTCCAAATTATTTTGTGGGTCTCTCTAAATTCCCCCCCCCCCCAAAAATACAAAGCAAAATTCTGTTTTCAAATAGTTTTTTGACTTAATAATATTTGAATAATTATATCACTTTCACAGTGTTGGGTTTTGTGTGTGCATGTTTAGCTACAGGCCCTATAATCCAGCAGCAGATCATGATCACACAGGAAAACTGTGATAACCAAGAATTAGTCATCACTTGTCAAGTGACTGTATTTCCTCAATTCACACGGAATATAAGCTTGGTGTTTGTTCCAGAAGGTAACTATTGAAGCGGCTATGACCAAACATTTTCTAATACTTCGGTAAAAGCATGATTTAATAGTTAGGTAAACATAAATCGTCTTTCCAGATGAATTCACATGTGTCGGTGATCCAGAATTTGGAAATGGATTCTTAAACGAAACGAGAACAGCTCCTTGTGAAGCAGGCGAAGTGGGAGTGAAGACTGCTGTTTGCAGGGAAAGTGGACAATGGGAAGATCGAGAAGACAACTGCACTTCACGGAGTCTTGCAGATCTCCTCATTCAGTCCGAGGTAAGACAGTAGACTTTTTGTTGGCACACAATTAAAATTAAAAGCATCATCAGTATCTGTGGAGAACTGATGGGAGCTACGTATTTTCCTCATATGATTTGTCCGGTCTTCCATGTAGTCGGTCAAATTAAAACTGATTAACACTTGAGAGATTTTAACACTGTTTTTCCCGTCTGAAAATTCAGTCTTTGGACAATCAGACTTTGCCAGAGTTCTTGGAGGAATTACGCATCACTATTATTGAACAAAGTGACCAAGTGGATGCATCTGTTGAAAACATTAGCACCACTGTTACAATTCTCAGCAATGTTGCCACCTTGGTAACAACAGCTGATATCGCGATAAGTCGGGAATCTATGAAGGTATGTTTGTTACTTCATTCTTACAGTTTGATGTTAAGAAAAGGACTGATTGTAGTTCTTTTTTTTCCATTTTACTTTAGAATGTCCTTCTCGTTACTGATGTCCTCATTAGAGATCAGGCAAGAGAATCATGGGACATACTTAACTTTGAAGCAGTCCAAGAGAGTGAAGAAACAAGAATCATCACTCCCAGAAATGAAAGCACCAGCTCAGTATTTTTGTTTTCAATTGAGGGTATAACAAGTAGACTTATCAATGCCTCTCTTGTCATTGAAACACCATTGATTCTCTTGAACAAAACTACATTCATCGACAGTTTCAACGGGGATTTTAATTCTACAGTGGAGATAGACATAGAAGGGTCCAATGGAGCAACAAACCTTACCGTGGTAACCTTTGAATCCTTGGATAATGCCCTTCCTCCAAGAGATGAGAACAACGCTACGGGCAGGGTCATCAATGGGAGAATTGTACTTGTTCAGTCTGACACCATCGTCGACAATATCACTTTCACCTATGACATTGTAGATGATGATCTGGGAAACCCTCAGTGTGTGTTCTGGAACTTTTCCCTCTTTGACGGTCTTGGGGGATGGGATGGTGAAGGCTGCGAGCTCATTGAACGAGAAGATGAAACTGTCACATGTCGGTGTGACCACCTGACCTCCTTTTCGATACTAATGTCTCCAGTTGATCTAAACAGCCGTGTGTTGGATTTCATAACCTACATTGGCGTCGGGATTTCGATGGCATCCTTAGTTATATGCCTCTTTATTGAGGCGTTTATATGGAAAAAAGTTCGAAAGAGCAGCACATCACACTTGCGCCATGTTTCCATTGTTAACATTGCATTGTCTCTCCTGATTGCAAACATTTGGTTCATTATTGGTGCAAGTATCTCTGAAGGAGATAAAACGAATCCGGATGCATGCACCGCTGCTACTTTTTTCATCCATTTCTTTTACTTGGCCCTCTTTTTCTGGATGTTGGCATCTGCCCTGTTGCTATTGTACCGCTCAGTCAGAGTCTTGGGTGGAGGACTTTCTAAAAATGCTATGTTGGCTATCGGATACTCTCTTGGTTATGGCGCCCCACTGATTATCACCGTCATTACTATCGCTGTAACCGCACCGAGCAATGCTTACATACGAGAAAATGTGATCTGCTGGCTCAATTGGCAAAGGTCAAGAGCGCTGCTGGCATTTGTGATCCCGGCGCTGATCATCGTGTTTATAAACATTTTAATCCTAATTGTAGTGATAGTCAAAATATTGCAGAGTCGAGGGATGTCAAGCACTCAACCAGAAGAGGAGAAGTATGTCCTGGTGGTCATTATTCGGAGTTTAGCCGTCTTAACACCCTTTTTTGGATTAACTTGGAGTCTTGGAGTTGGAATCTTAATTGACCCAAGTAATCTCGGAATCCACATCGCCTTCGCCTTCTTCAATTCCCTGCAGGTGAGTCTCTGATATCGTTTTGTATGTATTTTATATTTTTGTGCTTGTCTTTTTATATTTATATATTTATTTTTATATTTATATTGACGAACAGCCATCCGCATTCGCATTCACACCTATGGGCAATTTGGAGTGCTCAATCAGCCAAAACAATCCTAGAATAAAAAAGAAAATACAACTCTAGAAAAGAAAATGAATAGCTGTGTATAGTCCCAATTCAGAGTTGTCATTTTATAAATTTGTGATGAGTCATAAGCACATTTGTGCCTGGTTCCATGTTTTATAGTACACTGCATTGTTCATCTAGAAGCGATGTTTTGTGTTGTCTAAATCTTCTCTTCTTATCTTCACATAGGGTTTCTTCATATTGGTTTTTGGAACCCTCTTAGACAGAAAGGTATGTGCCACTAATGTTTAAAAAAAAAAACCTGCTCTCATTTGTTATGCTAGCGAGTTAGCCAAACCGACCCATATTTGGCTTCTTAATTGACTGAGTCTGATGAGTTGTTTATGCATCCTTAAAATGAGCATTGTGATTGTAATCACTGCGTCTGAGCAGTTCGATTGTGCTGTCCTTAGCTTTGCTTAGACTTCCTTCATTGTGCATAAAAATCCATAGAAAATTGTGTAAAAATCGCAAATATTTTCACAATTTCTGACAGTCGAATGCTAATTTCTGTACGTTATATTTATTTCAGGTTCGGTCAGAGATTTCCACGTTCAGACTCTCCAAGTCCCAAAGTTCTGGCAGTGGGACAAGGGTAAAATTCAATTTATTGACATTTTGTTGGAAGATCACATATCGTTTCTCCAATAACGTACTAATGTATTGTGTTGTCAATCCTTTTAGACCACAAGTGCTTCATCAAGTGGATGGCAGATTTTTAGGAACTTTGGAAGAAGAGGTATAGTGTCTTTTGAAAAGTGTGCAGTATACCGCTTGGAATCATTTTGCTGCTGCAAGCTATATTCTAGGCTTTGTGCACGCGTGGTGGATGTCATCGTATTTCATTCATAAATACGAAAATGCTATGCTTCAAACCTTCTGAGATAGTTGTGAACCATCCCAGAAAACACTGGAGGTACTGTCCCAGAGACAACTTAAGTTCAAGGCTTTCCCACCAAACCCTTCTGAACAGATTAGCTCAAAATGGAATGGGAATGGATAACACAAGTCAGACCAAAAAAAAACGACAGCAACCAAGATGTACTATGAAAATCTAGCCATTTGTGCATGTTTGGTTTTGAATGGAATCTGTTTTGTTTGTATTTTTCAGGTGGTAACGGTTTATCTGAGTCTTCATCGTATTCGGCGATCAACACTTGATATCCGCTGCCAACATCTTTGCTCAGGCTGACCGAGCAACGAACTTTTCTCAAAAGCCTGTGAATGCTGAGCGATAGATAAGCTATCACATTATTGCTTAAGTACTTTAATATTACTTTCTTGTTGTTGACCTTACTAGAATTTATTCATTACGAAATCTCTTCTTTATAAATTTCTGATATACACATATATTTAGTATTGTAGTGAAAAAGTTAATTTTGCAAAGGGTTGTTTGTTCTGTCTGGCTTATCCAGGCAACTTTCTGATTTTCCTTCACAGGTCAGTGAATTTCGTTTTTTCGTGGAGGTGCATTGCAATGACAAATGGTTTTGAATTGTTAGTTCTTTTTGGTATGCTAGTAGATATCGAGCATGCAGGAGATAGCAATACACTTTGGGACATCAGAGAAATTATTATTAAACATTGTTTTCATGTACAGTTATATCATTAAAAAAATGATAAACTTGCACTACACCATCACAAGACATTTGAAGCACTTTACAAATATATTTGTGTTAAATTAGTATAGTTCTTGCATAGTGTTTATGCTTTCTCCAATAATCAAATGTAGGAAAATAGCTACCTCTTTACGAGTCACATAGCCTCAGATTTACAGAAATTGGTCGTTTCATAGTTACCAGAGTATTGATACTAAACCAAGTATTTTACTCCTCACCGACTTTGATTTGTCTCAAAATTAAAATTTATGATGTTCTGTAATAAGCTGTGCAGTCGTCCTCCATGCTTTTCATGGGAGTACAGACCAGACCTGCACACGGCTAGCGAAAATTTAATATTCAATGAATATTTTCCACAAAAATGGGAGGAAACGGGAGGGGGGGGGGGGGGGGGGGTAACCCTCTGATTATAGTTATTATTTTTTAATATTACATAAAATAAATGAATCTATAAGTGCCGAACCGCAAATATATGTGTCAACTTTACTGCATATAACTCACAAAAAGTTAGGAATTTAATTTTTTTTATGCTTTTGAAATTTCAGGATCAATCTAAAACACCTTTACAAGTCATTTTAATTTGATTTTCTCTACTCTTTGTAACTGCTGGACATTCAAAAGTTGAGAGGTCAGAATCAGTGTAATATCAACTATTGTGTAATTTAGGTTCATCCTGAAATTTCATCCAACAACCGATGATTCTTTTATGTATTTATGAATTTAGATATTCTAATTGCACGAACTATATATTCTTACACTGTTTTTAAAGGGCATCACTTGCAACACACTTTTGCACATGTTTGAGTATTTTCTCTGTATCTTAGCTGTTGTGTGTTTTGAACATACTTACGTTAGACGAACTATATTGCTATGCAGTGTGTTCCACGGCTAAATGTTTAAACTTGATTAATTTAAGACGTTGACATGATGGATAATGAAGTACGTTTTAGTGTGTGTATTAAATGTTAAACCTAATCATAAATCATGCTTGGAAATTGCCTTTGTCTTTGGGAGAATATCACTTTGCTTTGTTTGAGTGCTCTGAATGTGTAACACGCATTAGGCACATTTAGTATACTTACTTCTGTTAAATTAATTCAATAAATATAGGCGTCTAAAGATGACACCTTTGAGTTAAGAACCTAATTTTGCTAATTTTACCCTGTAATGTGTATTTTGATAAATTTGTTTGTCATTTACAATTTAAATATTTTGTCATTTATTGTTATAATGACCTGTTGTTGTCTGTTTTCAGCATTTGCGGCTATGGGATTCATTAAAGAAGAATATTTGTGCTTGCTGGCATCATCAACACTTTTATTGAGGGGAACGTCAGCACGAGTGCCACTTAATGGCCGTTGCTGTTGGACTGTCTGCGTTAGTAAAGCTGGATAACTGATGGAGTTAAGAAGCGTCTGTATTATATTATAGATATATTTTATTTGAACAGGAAATATGCATATTTTGCTATTTCAATGTTCAAACCATTTTATTGCATTGAAAAAGAAAACCATGGAAAGGTATAGTAATATTAATAGTCATAAATATCAATTTGTAATATATGCGTTAAAAAAATGAAGTGAAAATTAAAGTCAGTTAAGTGAACAGCTGTCAATGTGCCAGTAAAGCTTGGCAAAAAATGACTGGCATGTTCCTTTTGTGACGCCTTCTACCTGCTGTCACAAGGGAGTAATAATGTGCGAGATTAATGATATCACCAGAGAGTTTCAGTAGGCATGTGTTTTATTTGTATAGCAGCTTTATTTGTATAGCACCTTTCATACACAGAAGCAATTCCAGAAAACAAGTGAAAGGAAACAAATAGCATGTAAAAAAAGAATTGAAGTCAGAATAAAATACAAGATCATTGATTAAAAGCAAAGCATCAACACCATCCATCTAGCGGGTGCACAATCGTTTTGCCATGTAATATAAATAACTACTTCCCAAGAGTTTCATGTTATAACATATGATAACTAGCCTGAATAAAACACAAGTACAATCTTATGTGGGCAAATAGATATGCACACCAGCAATTTATAGCACCCGACTATTAGTAGTAGCTGCATCACAATTGAAGCAAAAACATTATTTTCCATAGATCTACTTAGAACCACAGGACACAGACCAACGTTAAAATGACAGCTAGCACGTTAAAAAAAAAAACCTAAAACAGCAATTACAAAAAGGTGTGCAATTCGGAAGAGTATTTCTATTTTCTCCATCTCTCTACATGAAGTTTGAAAGGCTCTCACACACATGCAATTAGCAGAACAAAAACTTTTTTCCAAATAACAGTGAGGAACACTCGATTCACAGACAATGAGTAGCCAGAACGTCAAGGAAGAAGGAACATATTTCTCTCATTTGACATCATTACACCTAATGATTCTAATTGTTTGTTTGCGTGAAGCAACTGAACCTGTCGGACTGGTGCACAACACAGAGACATGCCCTTTAAAGCTGATGGATAGCAACTGAAGCACACATTTCTTAAAGTATACAATGAAATGGATGCTTACATCAATAAGACCCAAGGTAAATGACAACTTTTCAGCTCTTCTATGATATGCATTGTTTTACTTGAAATATGGAGGAGCTGGTTGGATGGATAATTTTCTATGTTACAAATGAGCATTTCAATGGATTATGAAATTGTTTTCCTTTCTATTTCTCTCTACAGCCAGGGTGACACTGCTGAAGGCACTTCGATTTGGCGTTCTGCTTCTTCTGGGTGCCTACATCTTTTGCTGGAATAAGGACTGCATAGAGTCACACCACTTGTTTTTTAAAGTAAGAATTTAAAGCCATTCAATGCCTTGCAAGAACAAAAAAATATTATTAAATGCTAATCTTTATTTTTCCACCTCTGTATTATATTGGTACGAAATAATATTTGTAGTTATGTGGCAAATATAAAAGCCATGCGGCCTAATGGTCCTTTTTTTTTTGGTCATGTTTACTGTGGTATAGTTAATGTTAGTCAACTATTATGAAAGAAATAGAGATGAAGATGATGGCAGACAGAACAAGCTAGACATACTGAAACATTGTTAACAAAACAAAATAAATTACCATCTGTTGAAGAAAACACAATCACTATTATTCTAAACTCGAATTTAGTATTTAAATAAACTTGACTTGATTTGGTATTTAATGTGACATATTTTCATTCTTTCCAGGAGTTAACTCATAGAAAACAAAGCAATAGTCATGGCAGAGAAAAAAGGAATGGTGAGTGGTTTATTGTACTTAACTAGGGTGGAGCATCTATCATTGAACGTGGTGATTAAAATGTGGCCCTAAACTGAAACTCTTTTTTTTTTAACTGTGACTTAAGTTATGATAAGCTTCAGCCATAGAAATCAGTTCTGCAGCCACAGAATCAGTGGACATATTCCTCTCAATTAACAATCCAAGGATTAGACCAATAGTTAGTTAATCAACTGAGGAATGCTTTGGAAAATGTTCTCACACCATTCAGTATCGCAGAAGCTTTACTACTGGTGGAAAGTTTAAATTTGACTCTACTGGAGGAAATCAGTGTCACTGTGAGGATGAGTTCTTATGGTCAGAGGACATTTGTGACACTTTTGGCGCATGCAATACTGAGACACAAACGTGCGACTGCGTTAATGGAATTCCATTTGGGCAGTTCTGTAAACCAAGTAAGTGCAGCTTATACGAAATAGTTCCACTAGTAGTGGAACGCCAAAGATAAAGTTTCAGCAATGATCCTCAAACATATGCAGTATAACACAGGTGTCAAACTCAAGGCCCGGCCGGGGGCCAGATACGGTCCGCCACATCATTTTATGTGGCCCGCGAAGACAAATTGTGCATCAAATTTGTGTGTCATTACTAGAATTGCAAATTGTCTTCACTTTTAATAATATCTTTTTTTTTTAAATATTTAACCAGTTTTTACTCGTCGGATTTGAAAACGAGTTATTTGTCAGTTCGTTTTGTAGCTTTGACTCTATATAATATGAGGTGCTCATACATTTATTTGGGTTGACATAATGGCGCTCCGAAAGAAGCTATGACTACAATGTGGCCCGCGAAAAAACTGAGTTTGACACCCCTGCAGTATTATGTACAGTGCAAAAATCATTGTATTATGAAAGTTGAGCTTTTAATTTCGACGGTAAAAACGACCAAGAGCTGAAACTTGTGTCTTCAACGTGAAAATAAACAAGGCTCACTAAGTTTCATCTTAACTTATAATATTGGATCTTGAAAAACCTGTCTTTTTGTTCACCCGTAACTCAAGACAGGAGGAAGTCTATGAGGGTGTTTATTTTTAAATATACAGCAGCGACAAACAAAGAAGAAGGAAGTAAACATTAATTCCTGTTGTTTTACTGCCCGCGTGCCAGTGCTGATTTTCACTCTAGAATTTCCCTTGAGCAGTGAAAGTCGCGTTTTTATGCAATCCTACAACTAGCAAAGTGAACTCCCAAAATAAAAGTGAAAGTTCAAAATTGCACTTGCAGCAGTGAAGTACGACTGAGGCAGGAACAAGCAGTTTATTTCCCAGGGTTGCTTGGCAGCCGCCTTGACATCAGCCCCAACTGTTCAGCAGTGTAGAATCGAAAGCACCAAGTCTAGTTCTTCTCATAAACCTGTCTGTCTGTGATTTTACGAGTGCTAAAAGCTAACAAAATGCAGATCGGAATGATGCAAAACATGTTATCGGTAATCCCCAAAACAAGTCTGCTAGGTAACCCTAACCCCAAATATGTTGTTATTCTGAAAGACAATATGCTCTTCTTTTAGTGGTGTTTTAGAAAAAAGTGATTTATACTAAACAACCCATAAATTGAAATCACGTAAAACTCAAATAATCCTTTCTATTAATGCTAATGGATGTTTTGTTTATTACTTCTGCCCATTTCATTTCAGCGACCATTGTGAATTTATCTGTCTTTAAACAAGTGCACCAACATTTTTTTCACACGAGTATATGTCCATCATATATGCATGAGTTAAAATGTACCAGATCTGGAAACATTTCGCTGACTTTACATATTATTTTAACTGTTTGTGCTTCACAGGGATCACCGCACCTACAACACAGCAAATTACAGGTACCATTGATTTTTAATTTCTCTTTTCAATAGTAGTTTTTGATCACTCATGCCAAAAGGGCAGCTCTAACATTCACATGCAGATGATATAATATATAAATGTTTTCAAGCTATTGTAATTATCAATGTTCTAAACATACACATGCATCCACCAACACTATGTAAATTAATTTGGTTTATTTGGGTTCCCAATGCGAGGAAACAGACTGTCAATTTATTAAAATTAGTTTCATGTCAAACTTATTTTTGCTGAGTAACAATGCATGATGCAACTCATCCTTGAATTGTAGGTATATTTGTTTTCCTTTCACCGTGTCTTTGGGACTATTTTATATTGTGCAGTCACTTGTTTTGTTTTTTGTCCACAAGAGAATATTTTCGTATTTGTTGATGTGTGAAACTGCTGTTTTGTTACGTTAAGTACAAAAGGACCAAGTTGTCTCCAAGTTGTTGTCTTTGAGAAAATTAGTTTAAAATTATAAAAAACAAATTTAATAATGAGTAAAGCCAGCAGCCCACACATAAAATTATGGTCTCAAAATGATGAATTCCAAAATGTAAGGTAATGCCTGTTGTTCTTTCTCCTGTGCCCTTCTCCAGCGACAGTGGACATTGTCCTCAGGGTGAACCCCCGACCATTCGATGACGATCTACAGCCATTAGATATCGTTGATCTTTTAAGGACTGCTGTTGATGATGTCTCTATACCATCTGAGATAGCAGATAATTTAACACTAACAAGCTGGAATTTGACCACAGGTGAGAACTTCTTTCAATTTCTTAATCCCATGGAGAAATGGATGAGTTTAATGTTTCCAAATAGGTTACTAATAAATTTGTGACGATGTCTTTTAAGCCTGCTATCCAAACTCTACGGGAGGACGACACAAGTGTCAGTGTGAGGATTTGTTCGGATGGTCATGTGATATATGTGACACTTTTGACACGTGCAGCAATACCAGTACACCAACGTGTGACTGCATTTTTGACATTCCTTCATTTGGTCAGTTCTGTGAACCAATTTCAAGTAAGTGGATCCTATATAAAATTGTCGAAATAATAGTTGCCAGCGATTGTACATTCTACCATTTCTCTCTGCTTAATAGAATTTGAAGCAGCAAGAGAATTATATTGCTAATATTATTAGGGTGATGTTATTGATGCTTTTGAACATTTGGGGCATGACCCGACTGATGGCCAATTGCTTTGAGTGGTTGAGCAGTAGTTTGATTTCTCATTGTACCTCTGCAACGGGTTTGCTAGCAATGTTTGTATGCCTGGATGAGCAAAGATGTATGCATGCATGCTAAAGCTACAACCAATGCACCACACCAGTTACCTTTCTTAAATGGGGCATCAAAACCCCAGTCCACCAATCCAAAAGTATGGTCGGTGCCAAAAATCCACAGATTGGCATAAAGACAGTGTTATGGCCCCAGAACAAACAAAGTTTTTAAATATTCTGGTTTTGGGTTGACAAAATTTCTTTGGAATATATCTTGTTGTATGTTATTCAACGTTTTTTTTTCATTTTTTCTACACAGCTCTCTCTCCGTGTCAACAACCAATAGAAGGTATTGTCCTATTGTAAATTATTTGTTTTATGGTGATCTCTTCTTTAATCCCACGCTGTATCATAAAACTCGTAACAGGCTTGTCCCATTATGGGCAGGAAAGTTATCTTGTCATAGTCTTTTCTGTAAGTTCTTTTTTGTAAATCTTGTTTTAATTTTAATACAAATACAGACAGTTTGGCCATTTTACGCTTGCAAGCGGAGAAAACCATCAGCACCCCGTGTGGTACAGAGCTGCTTGGAAGCAGTTTTACTTTTGCTTCTTGCAAGGGAATATTTATTGAGAAAAAGCAGGGTGGGGGTGAGAGTGAACAAATTTCAAGGGTCACCTCTGCAAACTGGTTAATCAGTGCAGAGGGTCTTAGCTTTTTGTTTTACAAGGTTGTGGAAACAGATACTAGTGGAGCATTTTAGATAACGAGAAAGTTCTTTCTCCTATGCTCTTCTCCAGCGACAGTGGACATTGTCCTCAGGGTGAACCCTCCACCATCCGACGATGATCTACAGCCATTAGATATTGTTAATCTTTTGAGGGCTGCTGTGGATAATGTCACTGTACCACTTGAGATCGCAGATGATTTTACACTAACAAGCTGGAATTTGACCACAGGTGAGAACGTCTTTCAATTTATTAATCCCATGGATAAATAGATAAGTTTAATGATTCTAAATAGGTTACTAATAAATTTGTGCCGATGTCTTTTAAGCCTGCTACCCAAACTCTACGGGAGGACCACACAAGTGTCAGTGTGAGGATTTGTTTGGATGGTCATGTGACATCTGTGACAATTTTGATACATGCAGCAATACCAGTACACCAACGTGTGACTGCATTTTTGGCATTCCTTCATTTGGTCAGTTCTGTGAACCAATTTCAAGTAAGTGGGTCCTATATAAAATTGTCGAAATAATAGATTGTACATTCTACCATTTCCCTCTGCTAAATAGAATTTGAAGCAGCAAGAGAATTATATTGCTAATATTATTAGGGTGATGTTATTGATGGTTTTGAACATTTGGGGCATGACCCGATTGATGGCCCAATTGCTTTTAGTTGTTTAGCAGTAGTTTGATATCGCATTGTACCTCTGCAACGAGTTTGCTAGCAATGTTTGTATGCCTGGATGAGCAGAGATGCATGCATGCATGCTAAAGCTACAACCAATGCACCACACCAGTTACTTTTCTTAAATGGGGCATCAAAACCCCAGTTCACCAATCCAAAAGTATGGTCGGTGCCAAAAATCCACAGATTGGCATAAAGACAGTGTTATGGCCCCAGAACAAACAAAGTTTTTAAATATTCTGGTTTTGGGTTGACAACATTTCTTTTGAATATATCTTCTTGTATGTTATTCAACTTTTTTTTCATTTTTTCTCCACAGCTCTCTCTCCGTGTCAACCACAAATGATAGAAGGTATTGTCCTATTGTAAATTATTTGTTTTATGGTGATCTCTTCTTTAATCCCACGCTGTATCATAAAACTCGTAACAGGCTTGTCCCATTGTGGGCAGGAAAGTTATCTTGTCATAGTCTTTTCTGTAAGTTCTTTTTTGTAAATCTTGTTTTAATTTTAATACAAATACAGACAGTTTGGCCATTTTACTCTTGCAAGCGGAGAAAGCCATCAGCACCCTGTGTGGTACAGAGCTGCTTGAAAGCAGTTTTACTTTCGCTTCTTGCAAGGGAATATTTATTGAGAAAAAGCAGGGTGGGGGTGAGAGTGAACAGATTTCAAGGGTCACCTCTGCAAACTGGTTAACCAGTGCAGAGGGTCTTAGCTCTTTGTTTTACAAGGTTGTGGAAACAGATACTAGTGGAGTATTTTAGATAACGAGAAAGTTCTTTCTCCTATGCTCTTCTCCAGCGACAGTGGACATTGTCCTCAGGGTGAACCCTCCACCATCCGACGATGATCTACAGCCATTAGATATTGTTAATCTTTTGAGGGCTGCTGTGGATAATGTCACTGTACCACTTGAGATCGCAGATGATTTTACACTAACAAGCTGGAATTTGACCACAGGTGAGAATTTCTGTCAGTTTATTAATTCCCGGCACAAATGGATGAATTTAATGTTTTGAAATAGGTTACTAATAAATTTGTGCCGATGTCTTTTAAGCCTGCTACCCAAACTCTACGGGAGGACGACACAAGTGTCAGTGTGAGGATTTGTTTGGATGGTCATGTGACATCTGTGACACTTTTGATACATGCAGCAATACCACTGCACCGACGTGTGACTGCATTTTTGACATTCCTCCATCTGGGGAGTTTTGTGAACCGATTTCAAGTGAGTGGGTCCTTTATATAATTGTCCAAATAACACTTGCCAGCGATTTTGCATTCTTCCATTTCCCTCAGCTAAATAGGATTGAAGCAGCAAGAATATCATATTGGTAATATTATTAGGGTGATGTTATTGATGGTTTTGAACATTTGGGGCATGACCCAATTGATGGTCCAATTGCTTTGAGTTGTTTAGCTGTAGTTTGATATCGCATTGTACCTCTGCAATGAGTTTGCTGGAATGTGTGTGTGTGTCTAGATGAGCATAGATGCATGCATGCATGCTGAAGCTAGAACCAAAGCACCACACCAGTTCCCTTTCTTAAATGGGGCATCAAAACCCCAGTCCACCAATCCAAAAGTACGGTCGGTGCCAGAAATCCACAGATTGGCGTAAAGACATTGCTAAATCCCCACAACAACGTTTTTAATTTTCTGGTTTTGGGTCGACAATATTTTCTTTGAATATATCTTGTTGTATGTTATTTAACGTTTTTCATTTTTTTTCTCCACAGCTCTCTCTCCGTGTCGAATAGAACCAGAACCACCAAGAGCAGGAGGTATTATCCTATTGTAAATTCTTGGTTTTATGGTGATCTAGACTTTTTGCTACCAAATCTTCCAATGTATAAAGCTCTATCATATATGAAAAAAGAGCACCACAAAAGGTTTGATAAGGATAAGCCAAAATCATAAAGAATGGCCTTAATGTCAATTACTTCCTTTTGTTCTTTCTCCTATGTTCTCCTTCAGCGACAGTGGACATTGTCCTTACGTTGAGCCCTCCACAATTAGATGATGATCTACAGCCATTAGATATTGTTGATCTTTTGAGGGCTGCTGTGGATAATGTCACTGTACCACTTGAGATCGCAGATGATTTTACACTAACAAGCTGGAATTTGACCACAGGTGAGAATTTCTGTCAGTTTATTCATTCCCTGGACAAATGGATGAATTTAATGTTTTGAAATAGGTTACTAATAAATTTGTGCCGATGTCTTTTAAGCCTGCTACCCAAACTCTACGGGAGGACGACACAAGTGTCAGTGTGAGGATTTGTTTGGATGGTCATGTGACATCTGTGACACTTTTGATACATGCAGCAATACCACTACACCGACGTGTGACTGCATTTTTGACATTCCTCCATCTGGGGAGTTTTGTGAACCGATTTCAAGTGAGTGGGTCCTTTATATAATTGTCGAAATAACAGTTGCCAGCGATTTTGCATTCTTCCATTTCCCTCAGCTAAATAGGATTGAAGCAGCAAGAATATCATATTGCTAATATTATTAGGGTGATGTTATTGATGGTTTTGAACATTTGGGGCATGACCCAATTGATGGTCCAATTGCTTTGAGTTGTTTAGCTGTAGTTTGATATCGCATTGTACCTCTGCAATGAGTTTGCTGGAATGTGTGTGTGTGTCTAGATGAGCATAGATGCATGCATGCATGCTGAAGCTAGAACCAAAGCACCACACCAGTTCCCTTTCTTAAATGGGGCATCAAAACCCCAGTCCACCAATCCAAAAGTATGGTCGGTGCCAGAAATCCACAGATTGGCGTAAAGACATTGCTAAATCCCCACAACAACGTTTTTAATTTTCTGGTTTTGGGTCGACAATATTTTCTTTGAATATATCTTGTTGTATGTTATTTAACGTTTTTCATTTTTTTTCTCCACAGCTCTTTCTCCGTGTCGAATAGAACCAGAACCACCAAGAGCAGGAGGTATTATCCTATTGTAAATTCTTGGTTTTATGGTGATCTAGACTTTTTGCTACCAAATCTTCCAATGTATAAAGCTCTATCATATATGAAAAAAGAGCACCACAAAAGGTTTGATAAGGATAAGCCAAAATCATAACGAATGGCCTTAATGTCAATTACTTCCTTTTGTTCTTTCTCCTATGTTCTCCTTCAGCGACAGTGGACATTGTCCTTACGTTGAGCCCTCCACAATTAGATGATGATCTACAGCCATTAGATATTGTTGATCTTTTGAGGGCTGCTGTGGATAATGTCACTGTACCACTTGAGATCGCAGATGATTTTACACTAACAAGCTGGAATTTGACCACAGGTGAGAATTTCTGTCAGTTTATTAATTCCCTGCACAAATGGATGAATTTAATGTTTTGAAATAGGTTACTAATAAATTTGTGCCGATGTCTTTTAAGCCTGCTACCCAAACTCTACGGGAGGACGACACAAGTGTCAGTGTGAGGATTTGTTTGGATGGTCATGTGACATCTGTGACACTTTTGATACATGCAGCAATACCAGTACACCAACGTGTGACTGCATTTTTGACATTCCTCCATCTGGGGAGTTTTGTGAACCGATTTCAAGTGAGTGGGTCCTTTATATAATTGTCGAAATAATAGTTGCCAGCGATTTTGCATTCTTCCATTTCCCTCAGCTAAATAGGATTGAAGCAGCAAGAATATCATATTGCTAATATTATTAGGGTGATGTTATTGATGGTTTTGAACATTTGGGGCATGACCCAATTGATGGTCCAATTGCTTTGAGTTGTTTAGCAGTAGTTTGATATCGCATTGTACCTCTGCAATGAGTTTGCTGGAATGTGTGTGTGTGTCTAGATGAGCATAGATGCATGCATGCATGCTAAAGCTAGAACCAAAGCACCACACCAGTTCCCTTTCTTAAATGGGGCATCAAAACCCCAGTCCACCAATCCAAAAGTACGGTCGGTGCCAGAAATCCACAGATTGGCGTAAAGACATTGCTAAATCCCCACAACAACGTTTTTAATTTTCTGGTTTTGGGTCGACAATATTTTCTTTGAATATATCTTGTTGTATGTTATTTAACGTTTTTCATTTTTTTTCTCCACAGCTCTCTCTCCGTGTCGAATAGAACCAGAACCACCAAGAGCAGGAGGTATTATCCTATTGTAAATTCTTGGTTTTATGGTGATCTAGACTTTTTGCTACCAAATCTTCCAATGTATAAAGCTCTATCATATATGAAAAAAGAGCACCACAAAAGGTTTGATAAGGATAAGCCAAAATCATAACGAATGGCCTTAATGTCAATTACTTCCTTTTGTTCTTTCTCCTATGTTCTCCTTCAGCGACAGTGGACATTGTCCTTACGTTGAGCCCTCCACAATTAGATGATGATCTACAGCCATTAGATATTGTTGATCTTTTGAGGGCTGCTGTGGATAATGTCACTGTACCACTTGAGATCGCAGATGATTTTACACTAACAAGCTGGAATTTGACCACAGGTGAGAATTTCTGTCAGTTTATTAATTCCCTGCACAATGAATTTAATGTTTTGAAATAGGTTACTAATAAATTTGTGCCGATGTCTTTTAAGCCTGCTACCCAAACTCTACGGGAGGACGACACAAGTGTCAGTGTGAGGATTTGTTTGGATGGTCATGTGACATCTGTGACACTTTTGATACATGCAGCAATACCAGTACACCAACGTGTGACTGCATTTTTGACATTCCTCCATCTGGGGAGTTTTGTGAACCGATTTCAAGTGAGTGGGTCCTTTATATAATTGTCGAAATAATAGTTGCCAGCGATTTTTGCATTCTTCCATTTCCCTCAGCTAAATAGGATTGAAGCAGCAAGAATATCATATTGCTAATATTATTAGGGTGATGTTATTGATGGTTTTGAACATTTGGGGCATGACCTGATTGATGGCCCAATTGCTTTTAGTTGTTTAGCAGTAGTTTGATATCGCATTGTACCTCTGCAACGAGTTTGCTAGCAATGTTTGTATGCCTGGATGAGCAAAGATGCATACATGCATGCTAAAGCTACAACCAATGCACCACACCAGTTCCCTTTCTTAAATGGGGCATCAAAACCCCAGTCCACCAATCCAAAAGTACGATCGGTGCCAGAAATCCACAGATTGGCGTAAAGACATTGCTAAATCCCCACAACAACATTTTTAAATATTCTGGTTTTGGGTCGACAATATTTTCTTTGAATATATCTTGTTGTATGTTATTTAACTTTTTTTCATTTTTTCTCCACAGCTCTCTCTCCGTGTCGAATAGAACCAGAACCACCAAGAGCAGGAGGTATTATCCTATTGTAAATTCTTGGTTTTATGGTGATCTAGACTTTTTGCTACCAAATCTTCCAATGTATAAAGCTCTATCATATATGAAAAAAGAGCACCACAAAAGGTTTGATAAGGATAAGCCAAAATGGCCTAACGAATGGCCTTATTGTAAATTAATTCCTTTTGTTCCGTCTCCTCTACTCTCCTTCAGCGACAGTGGACATTGTCCTTGCGTTGAGCCCTCCACAATTAGATGATGATCTACAGCCATTAGATATCATAGCTCTTTTGAGGGCTGCTGTGGCGGATGTCTCTGTACTATTTGAGATTTCAGATAATTTAATACTGACAAACTGGAATTTGACCACAGGTGAGAACCTTTTTCAATTTATCAATCCCCAGGATAAATGGATGAGTTTAATGTTTCTAAACAGAGTAATACATTTTTGACTATGCCTTTTAAGCCTGCTATCCAAACTCTACGGGAGGGCGCGAGTGTCAGTGTGAAGACTCGTTTGGATGGTCATGTGACATCTGTGACACTTTTGATACATGCAGCAATACCAGTACACCGACCTGTGACTGCATTTTTGATATTTCTCTATCTGGGAACTACTGTGAACCGGTTTCAAGTAAGTCATTCTGATATAAAAATGTCGAAATAACAATCGCCTTAAGAATGTGCGATTCACATGCTTCATGTGAATTAGACGCATTTTTATTAAGCTGCGGACACAAATAATGTTTAACCCCCGTAGCTTCGTCGGGTTAAAGAACAAGACTCCCCTCACCCCCTGGGAAATTTAGTCCAGAAAAAAAAAGATCATAACTGGTAATAAAGGACAGACGTTATTGTCAACCCAATTTGTACTCTCGCTGTACCGGGTCAGAATGACCCCTGTAGTAGCTGCTACACCTGCTGTCCTTGACAATCAGAACATGACAGAGAAACGGACGAATGCTGAGTCCAAAGATGTGATGTGGGCTGGTCTGAACTACCCTGAAGCTAACTAACCCTTTCTTAAATGGGGCGTCAAAGCCCCAGTCTGCCAATCAAAAAATACAGTCTGTACCTGAAATTCACAGAATGGTGTAAAGACATTGTTATAGTCGCACAACATACAAAGTTTTGAAATATTTTTGGTCCTAGGTGGACAAAATTTTCTATGAACATATCTTGTATTTTATTTAAAAATATGTTGTTGTTTTTTCTCCACAGCTCTCTCTTCGTGTCCAATAGATGGTATTGTACTATTGTATAATCTTTGTTGTAAATTGACCTATATGCTGTATCTTGAAACTTGTCACATTATGGGCAGGAAAGTTATCTTGCTCTCACTTTTTTCTTTCACCCCAACCTGGCTTTGAATAGGGGTGTGTAGACTTTCTATGTCCATTTAAAAAAAAAAAGGCTATAGATATGCCTTCCTGAAAGTTGTTTTATGAACATGAGTTAGATTTGTGAAAAAAATAATCTAATCTTTGACAATTATTGCTGATTCAACTTTGCTCCTCAGTTACCTCTTTGGTCCATCGGCAATTTTATCTCACTTAATATAACTGGACCAATTTATACTGACACACTGTATTTTTGAGAGGTTCTTGTCGTTCATCCTGAATATCGACTATGAATACGAATTCAACAATGAATATAAGATTGGTCTCCTGACATGTAAAGATATAATATAATAATGGAATGTTTTATAACTCTCCTCTTCTTCAACTTTGCTCTCCATTTAACTCTTCGGGTCCACTTCCAGTGATATTTGGTAAATGAGTTACACACAATTAGTTTTTATCTCACTAATATAATTGGACCAATTTGTACTGACAAGCTGCATCTGTATTTCAGAAAGAGTGTTGATGATCACTCTGCTAATCGACTTTGATGATGCATTCAACCAAGAAAATAATGATGTAAACCAGAATGTTTCAAATTCTGTAAGTTATCATTGGTCATAATCGCTTCAATGTGTGGTTGTAATTCTTAATATCGAAATAACTGTTGAATCCACATGTTTGAACAGATTGAAAGACAATCTAGGATACACATCCCAGGTCGACAATCATCTGATATTTTAGGCTTCAGGTAAATCTAATTCTTTAATCCTCAGGCTTTTCACTAGTGGTGAGTGGATCGATTCATATAGCGATAATATCAATACCAAGTCGGTATTGATATCGAATCGATATAACCAAACTGAGATTGATATCAGTTTTGCTCTTGTATGCAATGCTGCAGCTTAATCAAACTGGTGACAGCAATGTTGGTGGATTTGCTGCTTCTGTCTCAACAATGTGGAGGGCTAAGACGAACATGCAGTCATTAATAGTTCGACCGATACCACCATGTTTAATCTATTTTTTATGTTTTTACAAAGGGATGGTAGCACCATTGTTGACTTTGAAATTACGGCAAACATGACAATTCAAGATTCGGCTGTTGAAGCACTTCTAGTAGGAATATTCAATGATCTAAAGGATACTTTTCCTATAAGGATTGTCAGTAAGTAGCTTTAATAATCTTCTCATAGAAACACATTGTGAGACCTTTTAATGTCACCTCACCATTAATTGTCTGGAAAATGTTCAATGCAGTTTATTAATTGTCCATTCTTTGTATTGTTTTCCATCAAAGGCCCCATTGACTTAGAACCTGTGCCACCTGAGGTATTTTTCAATCAGACTGTGACTCTGACATGTGGCCCATCACCAAATCTTGACTTTACTATCACTATGTCCGTGTGGACACTTGATGGTGATGTAATAATTGAAGATGAGCGACACATATTTGAACAAGTTAATGGAACGGAAACGCTTACGATCACAAATTACTTTAGCACTGACGAAGGTAAGAAACACGTGAAATCTATATATATACATATGTGCTTTCAAAATTAACCAAATTTAGTCCCCAAACTAGTACATTTGCAATCTGCTGGCCCCCATTGAGAAAACACAATATTGAAACTATTTTTGTTATTTGAAATATTTGCCACTTGCTGGAAAAATTTATTCGAGGTGGATCCAATCTTTGATTCACGAAACATTGTCATTTCAGGACGCTATCAATGTCGGCTATTTGATGGGGAATCAATTTACGTGCAAGACTCTAATCAAGTATTCAGTTTATTGGAAACACCCACAATCCAGGTAGTTCCCCGCCAAAATACAATCTTGTGTGAGGTTGGGCAGCAAGTGCTAGTGCAGTGCTTTGTCCAGGACCCCTACCAGGTGGAGTTTCTACAAATCACAGATTCAGGTAAAACTTCAAGTATCAAAACAATATTTAACATTTGTGGAGTTACGCATATTATCCATAACCAAGTGACATTTTGATTTAACGTGAAGCTGTGTGTGTTGAAAAGGTAAAAAAAAAGAAGAAAATTTGATCAGAAATTCACTCAACAAAAAGTTGAACACTTGAATATATAGCCGCGTGTGTTTTTGTGTGTGTCTTTGTGTGTGTCTGTGTGTGTGTCTGTGTGTGTGTGGATCCAATCCACTTTATTTTAAAAAGCACATTTAAAACAGACCCCAAAGTGCTGCACAACATGAGAAACACATGGACACAAAAGGACTAAATAATTAAAATAAATTAAGAATAGTAAATAAATAAAAAAACATGATAAAACGATATATATCAATAAAATAAAACAGTAAGACACAAGGACCACACAACTCACGCGACTTTTAAAATCAGGGAATGAAACCAGACTTAAAACACTCCACAGTCGGGGCGGTTCCGACATGGAGAGTCTTGGACCAACCACAGAGAACGCCCTTTTCCCCTTAAGTTTTGAGATTCGTCCATTCAGAGCTTTAAAAACAAAACCCCAAAAAATTAAAATCAAATCTAAAGCGTACAGGGAGCCAGTGCAACGAGGCCAGAATTGGGCTGATGTGTGTATGCTTTCTGGCTCCTAATAAAAGCCGAGTAGTGGAGTACTGGACTAACTGCAGTCGGGAAACTGCATATATAGACACACACACACACACACACACACTGGCCAACGTCAGATCCCAGGTTGGTCATACATTAAAGGCTCATCCTCGCTACATTATTAAGAAGCTGGATTTCTTGCTGCCATTTTCACATTGACAAATAATGAGCGAGACTAACAGTTGCAGTGTAAACGAAATGGCAGTTTGTGTGACATCCACATCTCATCTGAGTCCACAAAATTATAAATCGATATTCGCACGTCACTTGATGTAAATAATCACAGTATCACTTTCACAGTGTTGGGTTTTGTTTGTGCGTTTTTAGATACAGGCACTGCAATCCAAAATCAGGTTACAATCACACAGGAAGACTGCGATAACGAAGAATTAATCATCACTTGTCAAGAGACTGAATTTTCTCAATTCGCACAGAACATATTATTGTTGTTGGTCAGAAGTGGTAAGTATGGAGCCAGAAATGACAACACATTTAATACTAAACTATACTTTATATGCTTTGATTTTCCATCACTGAGGTTAAAATTCATTGTCTATCCAGGTACTTTCACATGTGTTAATGATCCCGAATTTGGAAATGGATTTTTAAATCAAGTGGGTAGAGCTTCTTGTGAAATAAATGAGGTGGGAGAGATAACGGCCATTTGCAGAGAAAATGGACAATGGGAAGATCGAGAAAACGAATGCATTCTTCAGAGAATTGCGGAACTACTCTTTCAATCTCAGGTGAGCTGATTTTTTTAATCTTAATTTCTCGCCTGATTTGTGTGCGCGCAGAAGGGAGTCAAATGTAACAAAGAGATTTTGGGCAGAATCATTTGGGTGGTATTCCATTCATCAAAACTCAAAGTGGTGTCCCTAAACAAACATCTACTATGCCTTTAGTACTCTATAAAGACTAAACATATGCAAATATTAAATAGGCTTGCCTGAGTTGGATCATTTCATCGTTCAGTACAGAGGACCTTGAGGCAGATATTAATTATAATGCCTGTTTTTCTACTGATATTTCAGTTTTTAGATGAAATTACTTTGCCAGAGTTCCTGGATGACCTCAGCAATGCCACCATTGAACTGAGTGATCCAGTGACCGAAAATCCGAACAACATTGAGGCCATCGTTACAACTCTCAGCAATGTAGGCAACTTTGTAACAGAAACGGATGTTGAGATAAGTCAAGTGTCTATGGAGGTATGTCCGTTGTTGTTTCATCAAACAATGTTAAAATAAGTATTGACTGTTTTTTTTCTCGTTTCCTTTTACTGTAGGATGTCCTTTTAACTACAGGTGTCCTTACCACAGATCAGGCAATAGAAGCATGGAACACTCTTAACCTTGAAGCTGTCACAGAGCTTGTAGTACCAAGAAACGTCACTTTCAGAAATGAAAGTTTCAGCTCATTGTTGTTATTTTCTCTTGAGGATATCACAAGGAGACTTACTAATGCCACTTTTAACATTACAACACCTTTGGTTCTCTTGAACAAAACTACATTCATCAACAATTTCAACGGGGATTTTAATTCAACAGTGGAGATAGACATAGAAGGGACCAATGGTGCAACAAACCTCACCGTGATAACTTTTGAATCCTTGGATAACGTACTACCTCCAAGAGATGAGAACAACGCTACGGGCAGGGTCA
This sequence comes from Syngnathus scovelli, assembly GCF_024217435.2. NCBI lineage: Eukaryota > Metazoa > Chordata > Actinopteri > Syngnathiformes > Syngnathidae > Syngnathus > Syngnathus scovelli. The sequence goes on along the minus strand of NC_090866.1, from coordinate 7,311,155 downwards.
TCAATGGGAGGGTTGTACTTGTTCAGTCTGACACCATCATCAACAATATCACGTTCACGTTTGACATTATAGATGATACTCTGGGAAACCCTCAGTGTGTCTTCTGGAACTTTTCCCTCTTCGATGGGCTCGGAGGATGGGATGATGAAGGCTGCGAGCTCGTTGAAAGAGTGGATCAAACAGTCACGTGTCGATGTGACCACCTGACGTCATTTTCGATGCTAATGTCACCTTTTTTTCCAAATAGTCTAATTTTGAGTTTTATAACCTTCATTGGTGTTGCGATTTCCATGGCGTCCCTAGTTATATGCCTCCTCATTGAGGGGTACATGTTTACTAGGCGTAGAGTTAGAGAAGATGAAATCAAGCTGTTGCGCAACATTTCCATCATGAACATTGCACTGTCTCTACTGATTGCAAACGTTTGGTTCATTATCGGTTCAAGTATCACTGAGGATGGAAGAAATAATCGGCCCGCGTGCACCGCTGCTACCTTTTTTATCCATTTCTTCTACTTAGCCCTCTTTTTCTGGATGTTGAATTTTGCTATGTTGCTGTTGTATAACATGGTCAATCTTTTTGGTGGAGCACTGTCTAAAAGAGCCCAGTTGATCATTGGATTCTCTCTCGGCTATGGAACGCCACTGCTTATTGCAACCATTACTATAGCTGTAACTGCCCCAAACAATACTTATATTCAAGAAACTGCTATCTGCTGGCTCAATTGGAATCAGTCGAAAGCACTGCTGGCATTTGTGATCCCGGCACTCATCATCGTGTTCGTAAACATTCTAATTCTAATTGTGGTGATTATTAAAGTCATCCAGAGTAGACGGATGCAAATCTCTGTCAAAGACAATGCGAAGAGTACTCTGGCCTCAATTGCTCGGACCTTGGCCATCCTCACACCGTTCTTTGGAATAACTTGGAGCCTTGGAGTGGGAACCCTAGTTGACCCAAGCAATTTTGGAATCCACGTTGCCTTCGCCTTCTTCAATTCTCTGCAGGTGGGATTTTTTTCTATATGCTATTCAGTATAATATCAGTATATTTACATGTACCGTATTTTACGGACTATAAGGCGCACCTAAAAACAAACATTTTTCTCAAAAGCTGACATTGCGCCTTATAGTCCGGTGCGCCTTATATATGGACCAAATTCCTAAATTTAACCTGGCCCGAAACATTGTGTCATGAAATCAATCATAAGTGGCCCGCTGAAGACTATGAATCATGAATCAAAAAGACTATGGATCATTATTTTGTGATTATAAAGTAATTTGTTGCATCTGAAGTTGAAATAAAAAAGATAAAATGGAGAATGATTTGATTTGGATTAAAAATCTGACATGATGCATTAATAGTGCGCCTTATAGTCCGGTGCGCCTTATATAAGGACAAGGTTTTAAAATGGGCATTCATTGAAGGTGCGCCTTATAGTCCGGTGCGCCTTATAGTCCGGAAAATACGATACATGTAACAACGCACACCTACAACAGACACAAGTGAGTCAGTTTGTAATATTTTATGTGGCACTGGACTCGTCTAACCTGTGAATCTCTAATTTTCTTCCCAATCTTCTCTCCTCTGCTTTCATAGGGTTTCTTTGTATTGGTCTTTGGAACGCTCCTTGACAGATCGGTATGTGCCTATACATCTCAAATGAAAAATTTTAAAAACTGCTCCACTGCACATGAACCATGTTGTGTAGATGTAGCTGAAATCGACGATCCTTACAATTATTCCCAATTACTTTTTTTGTGTGTGCTTCATCTGAGAAAAGTGAAAGTTAACCCAACACACATTGGTCCTCATTTATTAATGCGCATATTGTGCGCAAAATGTGCGTACATGTGTAATGAATGATTCATCAATAATTTTGTACCTGAATTTGCCCATATTCTGCAACCAATTTGTAAGCAGAATTAATGAAGGAAGCTGCTGACAAAATGGACAAGAAAAAATATATTTTACCCTAGATTAACAATACATTGAAACTACAATCGTTTATATGAGTAATAATAATAATAATTTTCGTGTGGACGCAATGATTCTGATGAACGAGTACTCTAATTTAACATTTAAAATGCAGTGACAGGAACAAAACAACTCTGTTGAACATTAGTCTGAATGTACACTGACCTGCCACGTCTTCAAACAATTTAAACTAACAGCTCAAAAACTACTACAACTGTTTCATGACCCAAATTTGAAGCTTCATTTCTTGTCACAAAGAAAAAACTATTGTACAACTTTAGACGATGAGCTGGGAATTAGGTTTCACTAAATTTTGTTTGCTAACATTTTCAGGTGCGGACCGAAATTGCAGAACCGTTTTCAAGACTCTATCAATCTTCTTCTGGAAGTGGGACAAGGGTAATAACACCGTTAATGGAAATTCTCATAGCAGCTTACATATCGTTTCTCCAATAATGTATTCATATGTGGTTCTGTCAATTATTTTAGGTCACCTCTACTGGAGCCTCATCAAGTATAGCCCAGTTTTTCAAGAACATTGGTAGAGGAGGTATAACAACCTTTTATAAGTGTCCAATTAAACATACTTCCTCTTTCCAAACAGCACAGCAAAGTTTTAATTTTAAACTTACTCTTTATTTATGCAGGCTAGTTTTTTCACAAGCCCATACTAGTTGTCACCATTACGGCTTGCTTAATGTTTATTTCTGGTTTTTGGATAGGTGGATAGGAAACGCGTACAAATTGTATTAGGCCAAAATGAGCGTTAATCGCGCGATTAAAGAAAATTATGGCATTTAAAGGGGGTTGGATTAATCGTCTTAATAACTGGATTAATTGACATATATATATATATATATATATATATATAATTTTTTTGTTGTTGTTTTATTTCAGGTGGTAACGAAACCAGTACCAGTGCATCATCTCAAGCTAACTGATCTTGATGACCACTGCACGTATCTCTGTTCAGGTTGACCAAGACACAAACAGTCTCCAAATACTCTTTGATTACTGAAAAATAATCTCATTCTAATGCTAAAGAATAAAAAGAATTAAAATCTCAACACGACTGTCCAAATATCTTCTCGAAGGGGATATCAAATTCAACTTAGTGTAAACATGGTATTCTGACCACAATTGAATTAAACAAAATAATGCACTCGTTTTTAACCATCTCACTTTGGGTTGCCATTCCCACTCAATTCACAGTCTAAAATTACAAGATAGAAGAAATTATTGTAAAAAAACAAAATGTAGCTTCCCTGTCGTAAACAGGCCTGAATTTCACACAGAGTCAATTTGTAAGGAAATTGAGACGAGGTCATTGTTATACTTTTTGCAACACCCACCACAAAACAATCACAATATTCCACTATTTAAAAAAAAGAAAAGAAAAGAGAAAGAAAATTAAACATGCAGGAAAGAGCTCAATAAAGGTGGCTGATCTGGAGATTACATTTTCTTCCCTGCATGCGGTTGATGTTTTATTTTTAATTTGCCTTTTGAATTCACCTGAGGAAATAAGCACAAGAGAGAAACTGCTTTATATTTCTTTGCATGGCTTAATTCATAATCAATCAAAGTGTACCCTTATAAGCTTCAACAGTTCCCCTCGAATCTGCAATAGACACACACACACACACACACAAATTGATTAGGTCACCTTTGTGTAGTAATTCTAATTCTAGTGATTTACTGCCTATTTTAACGAAATACACCAACCTTCTGCTCCGCAAAACAGCCTGACAACAATATAGAAAGTCCCTGCAAGACATTTGAATAAAAACAAACATAAAACAATTACTACATTGCTAAGTACAAAGACGTTTTTCATTTCAGTGAATGAATTGAAAAATTCATTTTCAGGCCAATCCAAACAAAATTGGAAAAAAAGATCCCCCAGTGGAATACCGTATTTTCCGCACTATAAGGCGCACCTAAAAACCTCAAATTTTCTCAAAAGCCGACAGTGCACCTTATAAGCAGGTGCACCTTATATATGGACCAATATTGAGCCACTACAGCAGGCGTGTCCAAAGTCCGGCCCGCGGGCCAAATGTATATATCTTATATATGGACAAAGTTTTAAAATGGGCCATTAATTGAAGGTGCTCTTTATAATCCGGTGCGCCTTATATATGGACGAAGTTTTAAAATGGGCCATTCATTGAAGGTGCGCCTTATAATCCGGTGCGCCTTATAGTGCAGAAAATACGGTACTATTAATTGTTTTGGAGCATTGTCTGATGGTTTCTATATATCATGTGACTTTGGCAAAAATTCAATAGTAATAGTATTAGGGTCACCATAAGATGTACAACTCTGTAATTGGTACATCACAGGACTTAGCATTTTGCTTGGGTTTGTGTGTGTGTTGAAATTACCTGAAAGGAATTGAGGATGCTGAAACTGTAGTTCACAATGTTAAAAAATGTTCCTTCCGGGTCTGCTGTGAAGAGAAAGAATCCTACGATCCATGTCAGTCCAAAGACTGGCGTCAAAAAAACTATCACTTTGAGGATACTTTTGGCTGTTTTCCTGTAGTCTACATTTCTGCTATCGAGGTCTGGAGACTTCACCAGAGTGACAATGACAACCACCACACAACAGAGATTTATCAGAATGATGGCTCCAATTGGGAAGAGAAAAGAAGACAAAGAGCTCTGGAAGACCTTTCCAGGAACTAGCCAACATTCATCGTTGTGGTACCGCTTGCCGCTATATTTACAATACATGTAGGTGGATCCCACTATGAGCATTGGGAAGACGTAGCCTACTATGCTGGAGAGAGACATGAAAGTATTTTTGCTCAGTGGGTTGAATACAAAAATCAAATGGTAGACTAGCGTCAAGCTCATACATAGCATCCAGCAAAATGTGGCTAAGAAAAATAGATGTTTGCAGACAGTCGCAATTTCGCAACATGGAGGGTGCGTTGAGAGATCAGTTATTAGTGAGGAAATCAAGAAACTGCAGTGGCCAAGCAAGAGGAAAACGGCAATATTTACCATGGCTGTGTGGTAAAAATGTGAAAGGTTTGTTTTGACCACTGCTGACCACACCAGACACTGAATGATAAGAAAGATAAGCAAGGAGCAAATGGACACACTCAGACCAATTATTGTAAGGTGTTCAAGAGGTTGTGTCGAATTACTATCGTAGCCAACCATGGCAGAGAATGAAGTCAAGTGGTCGCACTCACAGAGGATGTCGTTACCACCAACCATTGCTCTGCATCCTTCTTCTGACCATCTCCCGGTGGTGTTCCAAAAAACACAGAAAGTTTTTCCAGAGTTCTGCACCTCCTTGTTAAATTTCAACCTAATTCTTACAGATGATTCATCATTATCCTCCAGTGTTGCAGATATCAAAACTGGTGACGGCACAGTGTATGGGAAGTCGTTCTGTAATTTATCCATCAGATTTTTCACAGCAAATAATTTCAAAATTCCAGAGGACCTGTTCATATATACCGTGGTATTGTACAAAGTCACTTCACAGTTACCAGCTGGGCAGACAGTGACCTCTAAATTTGGAGAGGTCAATCTTTGACCATGGTTGATTTGGATGTTCTTCACTAAACTTTCCACAGACCAAAGATAATTTGATGACAGGCTATGAATAATGGACTCGTTGATTCCAGCCCAGGTTTGGGCCAACATATTACTTGTTGCATCAACGAAGACCTGAAATGCAAAAAAAAAAGTGTTACATTTGACACACTGCCACCTGTTGGTTGATATGAGAATTTCTGTTAAGTTTTGATTGAATGTTTTTTTTTTTTTATGGTTAAACCTGCTCGTCTGATTCCCCTTGAAGTTCAAATACACCTTCTGGTCTATATTTTCAAAAATTAGTAAAAGATGCTGCAGAGTATTACTTATAAACGTACTTACCTGTAAGACACAGTTATCCAGAGTATTGATTTCTGATGCTTCAGCCATCAATTCAAGAATACGGATAGAGACAGTAAGGTCAGTCATCCTGTCTATTGAATTTGAATCCGACATCGAACTGTCCTGAAGTCCTTCAAAAATAGATTTGGCCCTCTCTGGAGTTACCCCTTTTCCTTTCTTGTAGTTCTAGAAATGTGAAAACTGTGATCAATCTTGATGATTTTCATGTTTGATTGTGTGCAGTCACGTTCACACACGCACCTCTGCGACTTGCAAAAGGTTAAACAAATGGTTGCTGACACAATTGGAGAACACTGGCTGCCACTTGTTTCCTTTACAAGTGCGGGACTCGTAGCCAACTCTGCCCTTTGGACACTTTCGATTAAACACTGTGTCTCCATCTGGGGTCCTGGGCCATAAATCATCTTCTTTGCAAAATTTCTTACCCACTTGAAGGATAGAGAAGAGTTAGGATGCAATTGTGGAAAAAAAAAATATGTGGAAAGAAACACTGTATCCATTGTTGCATACCATAAATTACTGGAATGTCCAGTCTTGCACTTTTTTCTTGATCCTTGATGTTTGTAAAGTTGACTGTCACATAATGTGCTTCACTGGTTTCCTGGCAACTGATAACAGCTGTGAAATTGTAATCCAGTGAGTCCGCTGTGGGTGCTAGAAAAAAAATAAAGCATGTAAAGTTTCGAGTTACCGTATTGGCCCGAATATATTGACCCCGATTATAAGACGACCCCCTCTTTTTCAAGACTCAAGTTTGAAAAAAGCCTTTGTCTAGACCCCGAATGTAAGACGACCCCCCCCTTTTTAAGTTTTATTTCAATGAAAAAAAACTTCGTCTTATATTCCGGCCAATACGGTATATACAATTTCACTTTCTAACTAAAGGGGCTGCCAAAAACAAAATGGAAATCTAAAAAATATAAGTGTCATTTAAAGCAGTGATTTCCAACCACTGTCTCATGGCACATAAGAGTGTTGTGAAAGAAGTCGTCTGAATTTATTATTTATCTTACGTTGTATTTTATCTCCAACATTGTAGCTCCACCTGACTTTATAGGTCTCATTGTTGTTTTGGACTGTGGCAGTGACTGTAACATTTTGAGTGCTTTGATTTTTAGAGCAGTCCACGGTAACAGGTTCAGATGTCATGGCGATATCTTCGGGCAGGGTCGCCACTTTTAATTCTTTCCTTGCCGTATGTCTGATTGACCCACTTGTGAATTCACATTCATACGTGCCTGCAGTGAACATAAGTAGTGGTTAGGAATGACATTATGTAATCAATCATACAAAAACATTATTTTACAAATTGAATATTTGATTCATTTATTTATTTGTTTTTAGCAGTGTATTATGTGGAGGAACATTATGAGGAGTGACCCAAATATTTGACATTGTAACGGTATGGATAGTTACTGAAAACAAAATAAATGGGCAAAATTCTCACGGTAAGAAATCTTCATACTTACCCGCCCAGATGTTTGTTATATTATGAAGCGTCACGGCCGTGCAAGATTTATTTGTGGCACAGTTTGAGTCAAGTTTCACTACACTGCCATTGTTAAGCTCAAAATGCTCATTCCTCCTGATAATTTTCCAGCTGGACTTATTCAATACCCCTTCTAAAGTACATTTCAGTGTTGCGTTTGACATGTAAGGTGCACATGTTTCTGTTGATTCGATGGTGACAATATCTATGTGAGAAAGAAAACACATTAGTTAAATGCACCGTATGGTCCAGGGGTGAAGAACAATAAAAGTCATGGATCAACTTGACCTATAAGTGGAAAATACTATCTCTCAACAGAGGAGGCTTACTAAAGAGAATTAGCATGCTTTCTTTGGTAATACATGACTATAAAATTAGAAGGCATACATAGGTGATTTTTTTTCCACCTCACTTTGTGTAGTCTCTCAAATTTTAAAAATCAATTAAGTTGTAAAAAAAAAAAAAAAAAAATCTGTATGCATTTGCATATGGGGAGCTGAACTAGTCTCTTTCCAGAAACTGATTTCAATTTATGGTGATTGTTTTATTATGTCTTTATCACAGTGTGACCCCACCAAGCCCCTGCAAACAAAATTAGATACTAATTATCATTATAAAACATCAAACATTTACTTGCCTGATGAGGTGATCCAGAAATTAGCTCTAAGACTGGCTTCCAATGTCGACACAATGCCCTGGAGTCTCGACGTTGGAATTTTGTTGTTAAGACCAATTTCAAAGTCCAGAGAACGGTTGGACAGCCTTTAAGATTGAGAAGAACTCAAAAAAACATATTTGGTGATAGCAGCAATACTTGAAATGATATTAAGATCTATGCTTGAATGATCATAAATCAAAACATAAAGATGATGACAGAAGTCTTTGCGCATTAGACTTACAAAAAATAAATACAATTTCAGAAATCATAATAAATTTTTAATTATTTCTATAGATTTACGTATTTGTAAAAATAAGATGTTTAGATATACAGAGACAATTGCTTTTTGTTACATTCTTCAGACAGCGACAATATTGATATTTGATACTAGTTCACCAATTCTGTATTAAAACAAACAGTTCGATATGTATCAATACTGATATTTCTATTTTAATAAATATAACCTTTTTATTCAGTACAATACCTCAGACCAGTAATGTTCAAGTGTTGAAAACCATGAAGTTCTTTAAAGGCAGTTTCAAGCTTTAAAAGGAAAATCACCAAAAAGGTGTTTAATTTGATATAAACAAAAAAAAAAGACAAAAAAAGATAATTCAAATAATACAATTAAAATTGTGTACCTGTTTAATTTTTTCAAAATCCCACATGGTTCCATTTAGTTTTGAAGTTCCAGTGAGTTTGTCTGTGGAGATGATGATAGGAGTTTTGACCTCATCATTTCACACAAATGCAATCAACAATCAATGAGATTCATTACATCACCTCAAATTAATTACATATTAGCGAGTTCAACATCTGGTAATATCTTACGTTGGACCTTGGGTAAGCAAACTCTTGTGGATGCCGTCACGCCGTTTGGGCATATTATTTCACTGATGCAGCATAGCTCATTGCGCCGATTGCCCCCAACAGAGCAGCTGCACAAGTAGTTACCGTTGTAAATTAGACAACCTAGAATAAGAAACAGGTTGCTTTTCGCAGTTCTACCTCGCTTTATGACAAAAGCTGATCAGTGATCTGTATGACGTACCTACAACTGTTTGTTTTGGGCCATCATTCACCACTACCACTTCTTTACCTTTGGTATCGAGCCCCTGGCAATAGTTTGCTGTGAGACAGATTTGAGGGTGAGGGGTGGGGATTCAGGTAATGATTTTATTTTATTTTTTAATTCAAACTTGGCCGTTGGACCAGAAAGGCTTTGTAAAAAACTCAATGTAGCAGTTAATAATGAGCATAGAAAAACAGAGGTGGTAGTTATACATTACCGGCAGCACAAGCCTGCAAATCACAACAACAGATTGAAATGAAACATGATTTCAATCACAATCACACAGCACAATGTGAAGAATCATTATTACCTGATAGTACATGAACAAAGATCCCATCACGAACATGATGGAAAACATTGTGTTCCTAATGGAAAAATGTCACAATTCAATAACCACTAGATTGAAATACATTTTATTATGAAAAGTAGGGCTTGTTGTCACATGGCTAAGTTGTCACGTTCTCCACTAGAGGGCGGTATTTAAATGTGAATTACTCATTTTCGTCCTTATATGTTTTGTTTGTCTGTGGACCAATTGGGTGTAATATGTCTTGTCACCGTGGGATAGTAGGAAACGCAATTTCGATCTCTTTCTATGTCTTGACATGTGAAGAAATGACAATAAAGCAGACTTTGACTTTATATGGTCATGGGTTAGTGATGTGCATTCAAGTTCTTTTAAGTCACTCAAAAGATTCATTCAAAAGAATCAGTCACTGAATTGTTCGCTACACTTTCTTATTTATTTATTATTTATTTTTATTTTTTACCTCGTGTGGTGTACCTATTAAAGTGTCCATGAGGTGTACCTAATAACAAGCCACTTCATTAGGGAAGTGTCATGGTCAAAGCTTAACTGAAAGTGACAAGTGCCACAACCCGCCCCCACCTTCTGATTGGCTGTTTGATCGGTGACGTCACTTGGACACTCCATTAGGTACACCGCCATTTTCAGGTGTACCTAATAACAGGCCAATTCATTAGGGAAGTGTCACGGTCAAAGCTTCACTGTAGTGTTGGCTCGTGAGTGAGCGATTCGTTCAAAGGAACGAATCTTTTCAGTGAACGAGAGTGAACGAATAACTTCCTAAAGTGATTTGTTCTTTTTTCAGTTCGTATGATTCCAACCAGTCGGTGTCGATAATGCGCATTGAAGCTGGTGCCACCTCGCCGTAAAACAAAACGAAGAAGAAATGACATAACTTCCCGTTCACGAACGAGTCGTGAATTGCGTTTCCCGTTCAACAACTAAACGTATCTGTGAGTGAGTCAGTGAGTGATTTACATTTCCAGTTCTTCGCGACAACGGATCAGTGAGGGAACGAATCCTGACTTTTCCGTTCGCGAACGAGTTAATAGGTGAACTGCCTTCCTTCCCGTGCATCAACGGATCAGTCAGTGAACGTGTTGCGTCTCCCTCCTGGCGTGAACTATGTAAACCACAATGTCGATTTAAGAAAGAAAGAAAGAAAGAAAGAAAGAAAGAAAGAAAGAAAGAAAGAAAGAAAGAAAGAAAGAAAGAAAGAAAGAAAGAACCACACTGAAACAACACTTCTTTTATGCACGTTTTCTCCAAGCTAACGGTTAACGTTATTGCATGAAGGGATGCACTGTTATGCAACAACGGGGAGATTATGCTTCTCTTTGGGTAATCTTGATTTTATAACACTTTTAATAGTTTTTAAATAACGTGTGTGCATATATACGCCTAAATATTGTTATCCAATATATCTACTGCAATTTCACATTAGATTGCTGGTTTGAAATTTACTTGTATTATTATTATTAATATTATTGTTGTTTTGTTGTTGTTTGTTGTTGTTGTAATAAACATTTATTTTAAAACTTGTTTGGTGTTTTATTCCTTGTTTTTATATTCGCCAATGAAAACATAATCAGAGATTTGGTTAACTGACAATATGTATGTGTTTTAGGTTGTTATATGAGTTGGTGTACCCCAAAATAACAAATGTCGGCATAACGGATTTTTTTTCCAACCTTTTAGTCATTCAGTATAATAACACCATCAACTACAATCCAACAAATACAAAATCAGAACATCAGTTGAAATAGCTGACTGGTTAGTGACACCGGCTCTTACCTGGTAAGAACTTGGTTCAATCCTAGGAGTGACCTAAATGTGCTTTTAGACTTGGAACCTCACTTTGTATGTGTTTTTTACATTTAGCTCCTGCAGAACGTGAAAATGAACAAAATCTTTTTGGTCATTTCACGTTCTGCAGGAGCTAAAACTTTTCACGCAGGTGCACTTAACGAGGGAATCACACGGACACTCCATTAGGTACACCGCCATTTTCAAGTGTACCTAATAACAGGCCACTTTATTAGGGAAATATCATGGTCAAAGGTGTCAAGCTCTAGTCCTCGATGGGCCGCGTTCCAATATGTTTTCCAAGTGACCCTCGTTAAGTGCAGGTGCGTGAAAACTTTTAGCCACTTTCACGTTCAAAAGGAGCTAAAAGTTTTCACGCACCTGCACTTAACGAGGGCATCACACGGACACTCCATTAGGTACACCGCCATTTTCAAGTGTACCTAATAACAGGCCACTTTATTAGGGAAATATCATGGTCAAAGGTGTCAAGCTCTAGTCCTCGATGGGCCGCGTTCCAATATGTTTTCCAAGTGACCCTCGTTAAGTGCAGGTGCGTGAAAACTTTTAGCCACTTTCACGTTCAAAAGGAGCTAAAAGTTTTCACGCACCTGCACTTAACGAGGGCATCACACGGACACTCCATTAGGTACACCGCCATTTTCAAGTGTACCTAATAACAGGCCACTTTATTAGGGAAATATCGTGGTCAAAGGTCACAGGTGTGAAGCTCCAGTCCTCGAGGGGCCGCGTTCCAACATGTTTTCCAACTGACCCTCGTTAAGTGCAGGTGCGTGAAAAGTTTTAGCCACTTTCACGTTCAAAAGGAGCTAAAAGTTTTCACGCACCTGCACTTAACGAGGGCATCACACGGACACTCCATTAGGTACACCGCCATTTTCAAGTGTACCGAATAACAGGCCACTTTATTAGGGAAATATCATGGTCAAAGGTGTCAAGCTCTAGACTTCGGGGCCGCGTTCCAATATGTTTTACAAGTTACCCTCGTTAAATACACCTGCGTGAAAATATTTTGTTTATTTTCACGTTCTGCAGGAGCTAAACGTAAAAAACATATACAAAGCAAGGTTCCAAGTCTAAAAGCATGCTTAGGTATACACGCGCACCAGGGATCGAACCAAGATCTTACCAGGTAAGAACCCATGTCACTAACCAGACGGCTATTTCGACCTGGTAGCTCATGACCGTCTGTACTCTTTTGTACTAGTGATGTGCATTCCAGTTTGAACTGAATCTTTAGAATCGGTTCACTCAAAAGGTTTGTTCAAAAGAATCGTTCACCAAATCGTTCGCTACACCTTCTTATTTATTTATTATTATTATCATTTTTTTTTACCTCGTGTAGTGTACCTATTGAAGTGTCCATGAGGTGTACCTAATCACAGGCCACTTCATTAGGGAAAAATCATGGTCAAAGCTTCACGGAAAGTGAAAAGTGCCACACCCGCCCTCACCCCCACTTTCTGATTGGCTGTTTGATCTGTGACGTCATTTGGACACTCTATTAGGTACACCGCCATTTTCAGGTTCGTTCGCGAAGATTCATGAGTGAGTGACAGACAGCGTTGCTGCTATGCCAGCCGACACACGTTATGCTGACATTGATGTTTTAATTTTGTATTTGTTTGATTATAGTTGATGGCGTTATTATACCGAATGTGTTTGTGTTTGAATAAAAGGTTGAAAAAAAATCTGTTATGCCGACATTTGTTATTTTGGGGGACACCAACTCATATAACAACGTAAAACACCTATTGTCAGTTAACCAAATTTCTGATTTTTATGTTTTAAATGGCGAATATAAAAACAAGGAATAAAACACCAGACAAGTTTTAACATAAATGTTTATTAAAATAATAATAATATTAAAAGTAAATTTCAAACCAGCAATACAATGTGAAATTGCAGCAGATATATTGGGTAACAATATTTAGGCGTATATATGCACACACGTTATTTAAAAACTACTATAAGTGTTATAAAATCAAGATTACCCAAAGACAAGCATAATCTCCCCGTTGTTGCATAACGGCCCATCCCTTCATGCAGTAAAGTTAGCCGTTAGCTTGGAGAAAACGCGCATAAAAGAAGTGGTGTTTCAGTGAGTGGTTCTTTCTTTCCTTGGCAAATCGTAAATCTACATTCTGGCTTACATAGTTCACGTCAGGAGGGAGACGCAACACGTTCACTGACTGATCCGTTGATGCACGGGAAGGAAGGCAGTTCACCCATTGACTCGTTCGCGAACGGGAAAGTCAGGATTCGTTCCCTCACTGATCCGTTCTCGCGATGAACTGGAAATGCGAATCACTCACTCACTGATTCGTTCACTCACAAATTCGTTCGTTGGGGAACGGGAAATGCAATTCACGACTCGTTCGTAAACAGGAGGTTACGTCATGTTCTTCTTCGTTTTGTTTAACAGAGAGGTGGCACTAACTTCAATGTGCATTACCGACACCTCCTGGTTGAAGTCATATGAACTAAAAAAAGTCGTTCTTTTGAACGTATCGTTCACTCACGAGCCAACACTATCATGGGTCATAAGCACGGCTTGTGGTGCCTATTTTAATTTTAGATTTGATCTTGATTGTTCTTAAAATTTTCTATTTTAATCATTTAGGATATATTTGTCCCCTCTTTACATTGAATGGTCTGCACTTTACCTTTCATTGCACTTGTTGTCATGACAATTAATCTGAATTTAAGTGAATGGGCCACTGAAAAATGCACCTCCTGCAAATTGGTTTACGTATGCCAGAATTACCATTCCGATGATGTGTGTCACTTAGTGAGGAAATGTGTTTGTCTGGTTTACGATTTATAAATAGATCTTCCATCAGGCCCTCGGCAACAATTATTCAATTTAAATTTAATTCAGTACTCACATTGTTGAAGATAATAACTCAACTATAATTCTATCACTTTTGACAAAATGCTTTACAAATTATTTGTACTACTGCAAGTATCATGTCAGTGTGGTATAATATTTAAACAGAACAGTGACGATTTGTTTGACTGCTTTTTGAAACAATGCCACATTTACTCCTCTCCATAGCTGTGATACCGCAAAGTTTGAATTTAGCAGGCCATACCGTCGACCAGCAACTTTGCATATTTTTTTCTCATGAATTTTACAATGCTTTCATAATAATGTGCATTTACGTCAGAATTACAACCCCACTGTAGCACGCAAACAAAAACCTCACAGAAAAACACAGGGCCACTAAAGTACACAAAGTGTAAGCCACCAAAAAAGGGATAAGTGAGTCAAATGGTGTAATTATCAAGTACCATTAATTTTTATGTGATGGTTAATTGGAAAACAATTTAGGTGACTGTTGTTGATAAAGTAGTTTCGCAAGACTAAGATGATTACGTTTCACAGAATTCCATTTGTTGCCATTTTTCTACATTTTAAATGAATGAAAGCAAATTACTTTTTTGAAAACTAAATAAAAAATGTGTAGCCCCATTCATACTTGGGTTGAGCACGACATTGTTGTCAGAGATAAATTTGATTGGTTTAACTTAAGATATATATATATATATATATATATATATATATATATATATATATATATATATATATATATATATATATATATATATATATATATATATATATATATATATATATATATATATAAATGGCATTCACAAAAAATGTTTGATAAAAAAAATCTGAGGGACATTTCTTACCTTTCAGCTGCAACAGGTGAATAGAAACTCTGGATGCATTGTGCATCCAAATTTGATACAAATTCATCAGGGGGTGGAACTCTCCATTACAACCTTTGTACCAAAGCACCATTAAAAATTTGCATGTTCCATGACAGAAGGGATGGCACATGCAGACAGCATTTCATTTTTATAAGGAACTAATCCACTACCAAACCAAGATTTCTCCTTCAAGATGTGACATAGAAACTGTCAATCAAATGATGCAAGGTTAGGGTTGTCCCTTGCTGGGTTTTACAACAGCTTCCCCCAATGCCACAAACACAATAAAACAAGAAAGTGGAAGATGTGAAACACACAGAAACACAAACACACAAAGGTTCTTTACATATATATAGTCAAGTAAAAATAAAAATTATATGTTGCATCAAAACTATTTTGGCAAGTACAATTCATCCCAATAATAAACGTATTGGCATATATGTAGTGCATTACTGCAAAAGAATGTATAATGTAGTTTTTCTTAATAAACTCAGATTTTTTTATTGCAAGTCAACATCTGAAAAAGTGTTATTTTTAAAGAAAATAAAGATATTATTAACATGACCAAAATTGTGGGTTGTATTTTCATAAGTAGAAAATACTTGGAACATGATTAAAGTCAATTCAACACTTGCAAAGAAATACTCAAAAAAAATCAATCACATTTTTTAATGTTATCAAATTCAGTTAAATTATCAAACAATTTCTAACAATACTAATATTCTTACTAGTTGACATTTTTTATGGCCATTGGACATCTGTCTTCTTTGAACACGATATATTGATCTGAAATTGGACTGGTGGTCTACATCAGTAAGACATTTACTATCCAAACAGTTAAGACGACAAACAGACTTGGCGTTGATGCTGGTGAATAGGAGGGCACCTTTTTGATCATCGGCACGTGGAGTTCACGCTCAGTGTCAGATGCTTGCAGAATGCGTCTCCCTATCTTCACATTCTCACACCTCATACCACTGTAGACCGAGGTCTGACTTGAAGCACACCTGAAAAGAAGCAGAGGGTAAAGAAGTAATCCGGATCAAACATTTACCATCGCTCATAATAATAATTTGCATTATCATATCCCGGATTTTTTTTTTCTTTTCAAAACACCTCGTAAAATTGCTTACACACCTGCAGGAGGCTGCTCCATCTCTCTCCACACACACACCACCATTCAAACAAGGGTTGGGACGACAAGGGTCTGGGTAAACAGATTTGGAAGCCTCCAAGATTATTTCCGCTGGATTCTCAGCATCTTTGTTTCGTGGGAGAGGTTTGACGGGCACTTCAGTCTTGATTAAATGTGTCAGATCTGTTGAGACAAATGAATAAAATTGATATTAATTTCTAAACACTTCACATGTGACATAGCATCAAATAATAAAACAGTGGACGTTCGTGATTATCACCATTAAAATCAGCAAAAATGATGAGGTCATTGTTTTTGATGAAGCTCCTTTTGTGGATTTGCTTGTGAGAAATAAAAGTGCTCCAGCCTCTTTCTCCACCCTGGTAACAGTTGCAATCATCATTCCATACTGCACCAGATGTAGCTGTTGGTTTGCTCCAGCGCTTATCAACATCTACAAATGGCAAGAAATTGATTGATCACTCATTTGTAGTAATTTGACATTGTCACATTCAATGCAAATGGATTAAAAATATTTGTCATCTATGTTTGTATACCAAGTTCTTTAAATAAAAAATTCTTTGTTTTTGAAAAAACCAACTAAGGATGCCCGTGAATTTAGCCTACCAGTGGTAAAACTCCTTGTCGAGGACATCCTCATTTTAACATCAGGATCTTGGTCCATGACGACAAATGTAACTTGTCGATTCTGGGCCGGCCACTGCATCACTACGTCATTTTCACCACTGCAAAGGTAGAAAAACAAACCCACGTAGTCTCGGTAGACATTGTCTTTTCCATTTGGGTAAATGCTTATCCCAAACGAGTAGCCTTCATTGTTGTAAAAGCATGGACTTTTTACTGGACTGCCAGGTGGGGTGCTGGAAAGAAGTCCAGTAAAGTTGTGGATTTGCCAGACGGCATTGGGGCAAACAGTCTCACTAAGAGTGATATCATCGAGAGAGATGGCACCAGAGGAGCTTTTTGATCCTCTGATTCCTTGGAAGATATAGCGGAATTTTTGTGACATCTTGAGTGTTACATGGCTTATTTTCCAGGCATCATTTCCGTCACCTAAGAAGTAAACAAAGTTAAATCGATTTATGCATCATTTTCTATATAAAGTCCAATACCTGTGATGGTATGGATCTTCCTGACACTGCGAACAGTCCCAGTTCCATCGTCCATCCGGACCCAAATCACTAATTTGTCCCCTGCTACTCCGCTCATCTTATAGAAGAACTGCAAGCACTGCTCATGTCTCTTGGGATAAAGAATGCGAGACTCCAGTAAGGCACTGTTTGCAGCATTACCAGTAGAAGTGTCAAACTTCATGAAGTAGCCAGAATCTTAAAGTAGACATAAAAAAAAAAAAGTTGTGAGAACTGCGTCAATTTGAATTGAGATAAGCCCCAAAAAAATTTTGTACCCTTGCATCGTCCTGCAAGTGTCTGATCTGGATCAGCAGGAGTGCTCAGCGTCTGGACCCAGTCTGTATGGTCATTCTCGTTCTGGATCATTCCACAGATGTTGTTCAGTTCGAAAGAACATTGGTCCAGAAGTGTGTGTGTATTTGCTATTAAAAGACAAATGATATTATAAATCTATACCATGCCGGTCTAAGTCGGCTGCATCACATGACTCTTATCTCGTCAAAGGTTTATGAGCGGAGACATACCACAACTGTACATGTGGTTGAGCCTCGTGATATCCACCGCACTAAAATCCAGTCGTTGTCCGATGACATCATTAAAAAACGGAATGGTGGTAGTGATTGTCGGGATACTCTCATTCTTGTTGAAGGAAAGCGGCCTGTAGTGCATGATGGACTCATAATCATACGGAGTGTTCAGATCAGTGATGAAGTCATCGTCATACTTGTTGAAATTGTGCTCCATTCCTGTGAAGTAATCACATTGGTAATTTGATTTTAATTTTTTTACTCACCAATAATATATGATGCATACCTGTGGTATTTATTTGGCTAAATAAAGAGGTGTGAAGAAAAAACTTTCAAAGCAATAATACTGCAAAATCATTGATAAATTGAAATTTCAAACTAAAGAGCATACCTTCTTCAATTTGGTCCCACCATATGTTGACATAGTCGTCTCTGTCGGAACGTGACTGTTCATGGTAAAAGCCAAGAGCGTGCAGGAGCTCATGCTCTACAATAGCCTTAGTGTCACATCGTGCCCCAATAGACACATTTTGTCCATATTTATCATCTCCAACAAACGACCAGCATCTGAATTTAAAAAAGGGGGGAAATCCTAAATATCCCATTCTTACTGTAATATTAATTTATCACAACATTCAGCAGTTTGATGATTAAATGCATGACCCAAAGGTTTTAGAGTTTTACCCAGAGAGCTTTGTAAAAGAGATGTAGCTTGCTTCCCCTTCATAAGGTTTGAAGTCCACACAAGATCTTAAACGGTATTCCTCAAAAGCCTGGAGTATCACCCCTTTAGCATTCAACTCTACAATATTGGAAATCATAATTATAATATTTTAAATCAGAAGAAATATTGCTAGTATTGTGGCTCAACATACCTAATGAATCTGTTAAAATGTAAGGTATGGGGAACTTCCATCTCCTTGCTTCATCAAGGATTGCATTTCTGGTGGACTGCAATGCAAAAAGTGAGAATTACGGTTTCTATTTTCATTTGAACCATATTAGCGACAATATACTTACATCACCAGCAATGTCTCCCTCAAAAAGATGCCTCAAGTCTAAAAATGTTGCGCAATGATGTCAATCAACAAGGCTTGCAGCCACAGAAAATATATTAAACAACTGGAAGCGATTACCTTTATTGATGTCTGGGATATCAGCCCTGAGCTCACCATCATCTGCATTATCATCTGAAAAATAAATGTATGGATAGTATCTTGTCAGGCAGAAAGCCATTGACATTGAAGGGCTTGATCATTGCATTGTCATGAACCAACCTGTTGTTGCTGGAGCAGTCTGCACCTAGCATAAAAAAAAAAAAAAAAAAAAAAAAAAAAAGTTTAAGTCCAATATTGATGATTTTCTGGGTGCAACTCGAATTGAGATAAATTTACCTTTAAAACTGCCAAAATGACAATCAATGATCCAATCTTCATCCAGCGCACTTTAAAGCCCATTGTTATTTACTTGGTTCTGTGACGCTTGTGAAAATATCTTGTCCATAAAGAAATCAACTGCGGATGAACTTTGCTCGCCATAACGGAGCTTAATGGATAACTAATACTTTACGCATTTTCTCAGCCTCGAGTGTTTCTGTTGACACTGCACATCATCTGATATGATCTTAACTATCCTGCTTAAAAAAATAAAAGAACAATAATAATCCTGTCCAAGTGTATCTATAAAGTTTCCTTATCTAAGATTCCATGCATGTAAGAATAATGTTCTGCTTCATTGGAACAACATCAGCCATGTTTCGGTTTATTTTTTTTGTTTTTATATTCTTGCCTTTTTGCTGTGTTCTTTTTAACAATCTAAACAAATTGTAAAAAAAAAAACCCATACAGTACTCGATTGAAAGTTAATATTTTTACAACAATAATTAATGTTATGGTTGTCAAGATCAGTCTTGGTCAGATAATAAATTTGAATATTTTTCTTGAGTGCTTGGGTTCCCAGGTACCTAAAATGCTATCACCCTCTTTGTCCAGTTTTAAAACTCATTTGAAGACCCCATTTTATTGGTTTTCAACTGACTTTTTTGTTATTGTTCTACTACTGTATATTAATTTGTTTTAATTTACTGTTTTTACTGTCTTTATGGTTGTCCCATTGTTAGATGTACAGCTGCAGCCATTGTGAAATGCGCTAATTGTATGGTATGGTATGGTATGGTATGGTATGGTATGGTATGGTATGGTATGGTATGGTATGGTATTTTTGGCCTCTCATGCCAAACTCTTGAACCATACTTTCTGAGAACCACCCATACACACGATTGTTTACATTTGGTAAGCATCACAAGTTTGTATTCATTTCCATCTCATTGTTTTTGTTGCCATATCATGAATCCAAGTGTTGTTGTCAACTGAGACATTTTATTGCATTTTGTTCCACACAAACAGCTGAAGAAGATCATGAATGTATGGTAAGAACAGACGTGCACATCGCATTATCAGCAGTAGATTAACGTCACCATTAATAAAGCCCACAAATAATGCCAAAATACCCCTTCAAACTTTGATGAGCACAAACTGGAATGAGGCCTGATCATGTGTTACGTGTCGAAAATTGAAGCCAGTTTGCGCTTAGGTCTGACTTAAGACAGTAGTTCCACCAATGAATGAATATATGTAACTGTATCCATTCTTTTGATCGCCAAAATGATGTATCCAATTCGTATGACAAGGAAATTTTGGGGTGAAATTATGAAACCATTCCCCTGTGTTATAAGTGATATGTTCCTTCACCGCATTGCACGTCATCATAGAAAGGGAAGCTTTCTATTCAAGAATTTTGTCATGGAGACGTTGGATGACAGGATAGTTCCCGTCATCACCCATTCCATTGAAGTCATCCAGGTTCAGAGCCTTGACAATGACACCTCCATATTCACTGCTGAAGTTGGCCTGGATGGGTAGCAAATAAAAAAAAAAAAAAAAAAAAAAGCTTTAACAGCAGAATGAGGGATTAAATTTGACTTGATATTTGACTACCTTATGCTCAATGGTCTCAGGGCTGTCAAAGTAAACTTCCTCCGGTGAATAATTGGATTGCTAAAATATTCAAATATAATATATATATAATATTAAATTTTGGACATCATGTTTTATCATAGGTTTGAATGGTCCAGTGTCACGTGATTTTACCTCATATCTGGGAATGATCGCTTGCTCAGCTCCATAACCATACGAAGCGATTCCCATGAGAAGCTTTTCTTTTGGAACACCATCTAAGTGAAAGCGCTCCATCGCCGCTCTCTAAAATAAAAGGAAAACACACAAGGCCAGGAGAACAGAATTCAGAATTCTCAGGCAAGAGTTGTCCAAAAAACATCCCGCTGCCCTTCTTTTTTTTTTTTTTTTGTAGCAGCCAGTGATTTATACTAAAAAGGCTGAATGAAGGGCAAACAGGTTTTCAATGTAATTGTATTTATACATTATTTTAAATTTTGACACAGGCCACAATGTTATGTAAAAAATTTTTTAATTATGGATAAAGTTTGATAGTCGTGCTTAATTACCGCATTACGGAACACTGCTGGATCATCACTGGATTGGTCAACGTCGAAGGACATCACATAGAAGAAGTCCACGTCACTTCAAGTAAAACACACTTGAGTTATTGCCCGTCTTGGAGTAAATACAGCGTTGCCAAAAAAATGATATTTGTGATTACTTGGAAAGCGCTGAGATGTCATAACTCCTGTCGATGTCAGATTCTGCAGCGGAGACACTTAGACTGAGCTGTCGCTGGCCCAGCCTGCCACTCAGTGTCTGCTCAGCAGAACACCATCGTTAAGTCTTTGCTCCCATTTATAGAACAACAATATCAAGATCAAAAACCTCTATGAGGGAACTGAAGTCTTGCTTAATGTCCGGTCGACTGCTGTTACTCTCAGCTGCCCACTTGATGTTTAGGCCATCAAAATTCCCAGCGACCAAATGCTCGATTACAGATGCGATGAAAATCTCCCGGTTTTGTGGTATGAATCTGCGAAAAAAAGAGAACGCTTTCTTGAAGCACAGCACGTGTTATGTGCTTCCAATCAAGTCTTCTTTTCAGTACTGTGGTTCCTTGATATTCCAGTTGAATTTGTTCCGTGACTTATCATTCAAAACGCTTGTCTCACAAATCATCTATAACCCCATTGAAATCAATGCAAATGCCATTAATCCATTTCAAAAATGTTTTTTTTTTTTTAAATAAACAAAAATAGCACTGTATATTAGTGTACTTTCTAAAAACATACAGTATTACATCATTTAAGGCATCGGTGTCAAACTCAAGGCCCGGGGGCCAGATACGGACCGCCACATCATTCTATGTGGCTTGCGAAGACAAATATTGCATTACTAAAGTTACAAATTGTCTTAGATTTTTTTAAAAATTGAGATATTGCTTGCAATTTTTATTACCATTCATCTTTTTAAGAAATTTGAACAGTTTCTGATTTCAAAACTATTTATTCATCAGTTTGTTTTGTAGCCTATACTGTATAGAGAAGACGTTGGCAATCACAATGGCCCTCCGAAAAAACTATGGCTACGATGCGGCCTGTGACAAAAATGAGTTTGACACCCCTGATTTAAGCAAATTTAACAATGTTTTGTTTTCGTATTTATTACTGCAATTCAATTTATTATTTAGCTACTTCTATTCTGCCCGGACAGCAAGCAAGTCTGGAATACAAGAAGGCCTCAATCTGTTTTGTGACTTACATCTGGCTTCCAGCAGTAGACAGATCAACTTCCAAAAAGGTTTGAAGCTCTTCATTGCTGTTGGAACAAAAATGTTTCTTGTTATTATTCAACATATTCAATAATAAAGCAAATGGTGGTCAGATTCAGACCTTTGCTTTAAGTCAGCGAAGGCTTGAAACTTTCTCTTTTCATAACTGCTCAAGGAAACCGGCGCAGGCTTAAGGGAGCTGTAGATGATTTGGCTGCACAGCTGAGAATCGATGTCACGCAAAATATCAAATGGGTTTGCGCCAATTTGATCCGAGGTGCTCTGATACACGCACGCCAGGTTTTGGGCTGCCAAACCTAAAACATGAAAATAACCAGCTGGAAATTAGTTTGAACAATCATATAACATTTTCTGCTATCTACAAATCATCACAAGACATAAACATACGCGGCTGAGCGGAGGGGGCACACAGGCCTTGTAAAAAAAACAAAAACAAAAAAAAAAAACAGTTTCAACAGGGAAAACATGAAAATAACCAGTTGTGAATTAGTTTGTAACAATGATATAAGATTTTCTGCTATGTACAAATTATCACAAGACAATGAACTTACATGTGTCAGCAATGATGGCACACAGGCCTTGTGAAAAAAAAAAAAAGAATTGACATATATTAAAACTTTTATGTAAAACAAGCTTGTTGAAACTTTTCAAAATATTACTTTCATTGGTGCACCTTACCTGCTAGAAGAATTAACTTCTGCATCTTGTTGCTACAAAATCATAGAAAACAAAGAGGTCATTCCAAGTTGCATGACATTTTGATCAGTCAATCAGAAACATCCTTACTTTAAATGGAATGGTGGATGGAGAGTTACCAAAGAATCTGAATGACTGAAAAACATACAAAGAAAAACAAGCAATGTTCATTCAACATTGACAGAAATTAAATCAAAGCAAATTTGGAAAGGTCAATAGAACAATTGCGTTTCTAAAATTACTGCAAATAAAAAATGGTTGTCCTCCCCATCATTTCAGTTGCCAATATTAGATGGACACTGGTGGAGTGCAGACACCCTCATCCAACTGAATTACCTAATAAATCAACAGATCAAGTATGCGTCCATTTACTTACCAGCTAGAAGAAAGCTGCAAGTGTTTCTCAGTGGAGAACTGATGCTTGAGTGAGAGATGTTGCCGAATTTATCTGGTACTGTTGCAGGGTTGGGCCATGGATTGTTTCATTGTTGAAGGAGGCATTATAATTGGCATGACTGCAAATGGATTAATGGAATTTTTTAATTTCAAGTGGAGTTGACAATCAAAATTACTTTAACCTTTGCTGACTCAGCAACAAGCAACGAAAAGAAAGGAGCATCGTGTTTCTCATGAAACCAGGAAGGACTTAATTAAAGGTGGGACTCATGTTCTCACGAAAGCCCAAAAAAAAAAAAAAAAAAAAGGCCCATTCGTGTACACGCCATGGCATCACGCCTTGCACGTCTAATAAACTTTTTTGAGGCTCAAATGTACACATCCCAGAAATACTACGTTAGCATGTTTGCATCTTTAAAGATGTTTCGATGGTCAATGCAGGGGCAGGAATTGATTCATTTGAGTTACACATAAAATGGATCCCTGAAATTCACAATTTGCCACCAATGGACTCACCTATTAGCTATTTTTTTCCCCCAAAGTATAAATCATTATTATATTTTTTTTTAACTCATGTTTTGGTGGTGCAAGCTTGAGTGGTGCCCAAACGAGCCACAGAATTAAATACAAATGACTAATTAAGCTACGCATACCAGCATTTATTTTTTATTGCATTTACCTTACAAGTAATAGTCAAGGAAAGTGCTTTTAATGTTTCTATATTTAAAGGAGAAGTCAGTCTCCAAATTTTCTTTGTGATGATATTTTCTGTGCAGCCCAACTGCGAATCGAGTGCACAAGTTAGCGAGTAAGTAGCAACTCTTTTTTTAACATGAAATTACTTGTAACTGAACAACATGTGATTACATTCACTTTTGGGCAGAGCGATCGAGTCCCAAAATACCCGGCAAGCATCTTGCAAGCTCATGTTTGACTTTGAACATTTGTCCTCCTTCGCCAAAAATGCACAGACATCAAAAGCAGCCAAGAAAAAGGTTGAAACTGAATACACTCACTCTGAATGCACTCCGCACACACCCAAGACATAATACACCCTGTCATGTTAATTGCAATTAATTCATCTCCTGGAGCTAACGCCTCGTAGCAAACCGCAAATATTTTACAATTGTCAATCCTTTGTTTTCCCCGCTTAGAAAATAGCAACAAGTCTGAGCAAATCGGGCTATCAGACCCTGGATTTTCAGAGTTTCTTACTATTGCAATGCCAAAGTTTGCATTGCATATTAGATAATACCTCATCCACCTTCACCTCAAATGCACAGATATAATTAACTGCCAACTCATTTGAGCGTTGTCTCAGCTATTTGTTTGTGTTACTTGAATACACCCATCGCACACCCATCACACACCCAGTTAGTCTTTTTCTGTTGTCTTCACTTCAACTCGATCACGTCTATTGCAACATGTGAATTATTGCCTGTCCTGACCCTTACGACAGATGAAAAGTGGCAAGCACATATTGAATTTTATTATAGCGAGATATTTTAAGGCTTTCTCACGCTCCCTACATTTTTACGAACCTTTCCCAAACTCTTAGAAATTGGGCAGCAAGATATTGAAAAAACATGCGCTATGCAATATGGTTGTTTAATACGGTATAGCGATTTTGATCTTATTGCAACATGTAATATGTATGACAAAATATGAATTGGAGGTGCCACTTGGGGCCTCCATCCTCACGTTGTACACCGTAGTATCGCCAACTTTGAAGATGGGTGGTTTTAAAAAGCTGGTGAGTGATATGGGTTGGTCACACACCGACCACCCGTGGAGCGAACACATTTGGATCTTACAAGAGCTGGTGCAAAATGTTTATGATCGCGTAGGTGTGCACTTGTTTAACTTGGGCCTATTTTGCATCATGGACTATTTTTTTTTGTGTCAAATCATGCCAAGCTGCTCATAAAGCATCGATTGTAAACGACTGAGACAGTGCTGATGTCACTTACACAATTATTAGGAGAACTTGCAACATTGTCTTTATGGAAAAAGTGAAGGGCGACTTGGTGAGAGACGTTTGCATTAAAATGAAGTTGTTTGCATGCACGCCATGGCATCACGCCTTGCACGTCTAATAAACTTTGAGCCTCAAATGTACACATCCCAGAAATACATTCACTTTTGGGCAGAGAGATCGAGTCCCAAAATGCCCGGCAAGCATCTTGCAAGCTGATGTTTGACTTTGAACATTTGTCCACCTTCGCCAAAAATGCACGGACATCAAAAGCAGCCAAGAAAAAGGTTAAAACTGAAAACACTCACTCTGAATGCACTCCGCACACACCCATTTGGTCTTCCTCTTAAGGCCAAAATGTCAAGAGATAATACACCCTGTCATGTGTTAATTGCAATTAATTCATTTCCTGGTGCTAACGCCTTGTCACAAACTGCAAATGTTTTACAATGGTCAATCCTTTGTTTTGCTCCGCTGAGAAAATAGCAACAAGTCTGAGCAAATCGGTCTATCAGACCGTGGATTTTCAGAGTTTCTTACGATTGCAATGCCAAAGTTTGCAAGTTTGAGATAATACCTCATCCACCTTCACCTCAATTGCACGGACGTCATTAACTGTCACCTCATTTGAGCATTGTCTCAGCTATTTGTTAGATTAATGTGTTACTTGAATACACCCATCACACACCCAGTTAGTCTTTTTCTGTTGTGAAGGGCGACATGGTGAGAGAACGTTTGCATTAAAATGCAGTTGTTTGCATGCTTCTGTGCTTCTTCTCTTCACATCTCTTTATTTGATTTCTGCCAGAGGCATAATATTAAAACATAGACCCTGAAAATTTTAGAGTAAAAAATTATCGTGCAGCACTTGAGAGCAGCAAAAAAACATTTCCTCATTCTTGCCATCCATTTTCTTCCACCGAGGGAAAAAAACATAATAGTAAGCAAGAATGTCGTAATTATGCAGCCACACAAGCACCCTTAATATACTTAATAGTTTGTCAGCACTAATTTGAAAAGGGTAAACCGCAATTAATACCGGACACTCCTATTGACATTTATCTGCTAAAACTGGGCCAAAAAGGAAAAGTTTGAGGGAAACACTCCACCTTCATTCCAAGTGAGGCCAGTCACACAGCGCTCTCAGTCTCGGTTTGAAGTCAAGTCAAGTCAAGTCAAGTCAAGTCAAGTCAAGTCAAGTCAAGTCAAGTCAAGTCAAGTTTATTTGTATAGCCCTAAATCACAAGCAGTCTCAAAGGGCTTCATATAGACAAACAATTGACAATTATTCTCAAAGCATCCCCTGATCTTAAGCTCCCAATAAGGCAAGGAAAAACTTAAAAAAACCCTACCAGGGGAAAAATGAGAAACCTTGAGAAGGGACCACAGATGGAAGGATCCCCCTTTCAGGATCACCAGGCTGCAATGGATGCAGAGAGGGCACATGAAATACGTAATATGAAAATCAATGAAAAAGTGGATGTCCAAGTCAAAGCGAAGAGCTGCCGGAGGTGCCCTCGATTGTCCTGGCAGTGTCTTCGAGGAGGGTAAGCTGCAGTTCCCTCATCCTGAATTGGTCCATGAGAATCCAGATAGCCGCTGTCAGCTTGGGTGTCACCTAACCACCTCCCCAGCCGGGGAGGGGTGGGGGGAGAGGGAGCGAAAACAAACTCCAGCCGTATCGCCCACTACAGGTTAATTAAAGGCCATATCATAGAAATGTGTCTTTAAACGTGTCTTAAATGTTTCTAGTGAGGTAGCAGTTCTAATATCCATTGGTAGGGCATTCCAAAGCTCTGGAGCCCGAATAGAAAATGCTCTAGACCCTGCAGACATTTTCTTGGCCCTCGGTGTCACTAAAAGACTAGCGTTTTGCGAACGAAGGTTACGAGACGGAACATAAGGAACAACTAGGTCGACGAGATATGAAGGCGCTAAGCCATGCAATGATTTATAGGTTAATAGAAGAAGCTTGAAGTCACATCTTAAATGGACCGGGAGCCAATGTAAGTTGGCTAATATTGGGGTAATGTGATCACATTTTCAAATTAAATATTACCCTGAGATTAGTTACAATATCGCTCTGAGTGATAGTACGGTTATCCATAGTTATAGTGGTTTCCTTAAATAAGTGTTGATAACGAGCTGGACCAATCTCAGTTTTATCTGGGTTAAGACGAAGGAAATTGAGAGACATCCATTGCTTGATCTCCGCAAGGCACGCCTCAAGATTACAACAGTCCCACGGATCTGTCATCGATAACGGCATATATAATTGGGTGTCATCCGCGTAACATTGAAAACTAATATTATATTTACGTATTATGTCCCCAAGCGGAATCATATAAATATTAAATAGAATTGGTCCAAGTACCGATCCCTGTGGGACACCACACGTAACATTATAGAGCTCAGAGGACGTATTGCCATGGACCACTTGGTGCGTCCTGTCTGATAAATAGGAATAGAACCAGCCTAGTACTGACCCTGAAATACCAACACAACTTTTAAGACGTTCTAATAAAATATCGAAGTCTACACTGTCGAAGGCAGCACTAAGATCGAGTAGTAACAATACCGATGAAGGGTTTGAATCCATAGCTATGAGGAGATCATTAGTCACTTTAGCAAGTGCTGTCTCAGTGGAATGATTAGTTCTAAAACCAGACTGAAAGGATTCATATCGATTATTGGCGACCGTGTAATCAATAAGCTGCTGCGCTACTACTTTTTTAAGAAGTTTTGCTATGAATGGGAGGTTTGAAACTGGCCTATAACTCACAAGTTAAAGCAAAAAAACTAAGAAAAGCTGTTGAAAACAACATAATTGTAACCAAGAATGTCTTAATTATGCAGCCACACACGCACCCTTAATATATTTAATAATTTGTCAGCATTAATTTGAAAAGGGTAAACCACAATTAATACCTGACGCACCTATTGACATTTATCTGCTGAAACTGGGCCAAGAAGGAAAGGTTTGAGGGAAACTCTCCACCTTCATTCCGCCAAGTGAGGCCAGTCACACAGCGCTCTCAGTCTCGGTTTGAACTAACAAGTGAAAGCAAACAAATAAAAAACAAAACTAAAGTTGTGAGCAGTGAAAAGGCCACGTTGGGGTACTTGCATGTTTGTGGTACTCACACACAGGACAATCGGACGAGATTGTTCAAATATGATCTCAATAAATGGCCAAAAATGGTGCCCAATTTGCAGTCCATGATAAACGTAAATTATTTTCCTGTTCTGTCAAACTATGATAGGTGGTCGCCTAACCCAAAACACAAACACAAAATCACTTAACTGTGATTTAATATTGATTGTAATACAGTTTACATAAATGACAACAGATACTTTACAATGATTTTCAATTATGATAATGAACTCACCATACTGATGAACAAGCAGTTTGATGAAAATACAAAACAAGCATCAGTCGGTTCTGAAGAGAATAATAATTGTTTTTCGCATTGCATTTATGTTTTGTAGAATTTTATCAGCAATTTATTTTTCACTGTTATTTATCCTAGGTGGACCAACTATGGATACAAAGGTTGAGCAGCATACAACACAAGTTCAAATTATTAGTGTGTACACAATTTGGCTGGTTGCGCTTCAGCTCACGAAGCTCGCAGTAGCCAAATTTTTGTTTTCTTAATTGTTCATTTTTAATTGTATTCACAGCCTATTTTTTGTTTTTTTAATTGTTCATTTTTAATTGTATTCACAAAGCTTGCAGTCCAAGTAATGTTAACTATTAACAGCGCATTCTCAGCAATTAGAGTAAACATGAGTATGCAGTTTTTATAAGGCAATTGTGATGTATCAAGAATATTTATATAAAAAAAAAATGGACACCATTTTTTGAGTCAAACTGAGTTGAATACTGTTGGTTAGAGGTTATCTATTAAAATATACATAAAATGAATAAATAAGGATCTATGATTATGAGGGATGGAATCCCAATCTAGATTTGTTATATGTTTTAAATTTAATAAACAAACTGACAGATCCATGCTATGTCAATATAATTATGATTAACATTGGAAACTGCTACACCTAAAATGAAGTAGCTCACCATATTTGTTTGTTTGCCCAGTATAGATTTAAATGAATGAATTAATGTAAAGCTAATAACATATATAGCGTATTTTCCGGACTATAAGGTGCACCTAAAAACCTAAGATTTTCTCAAAAGCCGACAGTGCGCCTTATAGTCCGGTGCGCCTTATTTAAGGACAAAGTTTTAAAATGGGCCATTCATTGAAGGTGCGCCTTATAGTCCGGAAAATACGGTAACTAAAACGGATTTCTAAAGTGAATTTGCAGATTTATACCAAAAAAAAAAATCTCTATTGATATTTCCATAGTAGTATAATATACTTAACCCTGTGGACCAAAAATCAAATGTCACAAATACTTGGGCTTTACTATGAGCTCAAAAAAAAAAAAAGTCCATAACCAGATATGACAATAATGATTGTGATGTTATATTCAAATACACAAACACATTCCAGCATACATGTAAAAGAAGAGAGGATAAATTGTGTGGATACCGAATGCTGCTGCAGCATGTGAGGAATGACAAATATATTTAGGAAATGATGCAGCCAGTGTCTTTCTGGGGCTTTAAATCGGGTTCCTTCATTGGTTTTACTTCCTCCTCTTTAGGTTTGGCCTAAAGAAAAAAACAATAAAGATAATAATACATTTTATTTATAAGGCGCCTTTCAAGGTGATTAGAAACAATTATAATCAAATATTTTCCAAACAACTATGTCATCCTGTCGACAGAATATTTCGCTAAAAGGACCATCAAAATGTTTCTTGTCAAATGTAAGACGAGCCTAGTATTTTTTTTTTGTCAGAAGTGGTTTTCACCTTGGAACTCTCCTATGATGTCATTTCCTGTTTTTCCTCATTGTTCAGTCATGAACACAGACTGTATGTTATTCTTAATATCGGGTTGATGATTTAAAATGTTTTAATGTATCATACAATCCTAAATTTAATAAAACTATAAAAACAAAACAAGAAAAAAAAAAAAACAAGGGAAGGAGGAAAATATTTTTTTCATTGGACATATAATAATAGATAATTGTGGTGGTCCATCTGATTTATCAGAGACAATCACAGGAGCAACTGATATCCCGGAAGCAAAACATGCTTTAAGGCGAGTTCTACTACCTTGTCATTTTTGGCTCCCTTGGTCAGGTCAAAAGTGGCATAAACTTCCGGAGTACACTGCTCATTGGGAGATGGCAGCTCAAAGGGGATTGGCTCCACCAGGCCATAGTTGGCCTTCAACTCTAGCTGGGGAGGTTCAGTTGGGACCTTGTGGAAGTATCTGGAAAAAAAAAATTAAATCTAGTTAAATTGTGCTAACGGTGACATCATTTTACAATGACAAAAACATCAACAACAGCAAATTAAAATCATATTACTTGACTCACATAAAGCCATTTTCTCTCTGACACTTTTCCAGTGTGTTCTTAACGAAGCCACCCAATTTGCGAAAGAAAAGCTGCTCAGATGGTTTTGCTGTGGATCCCGGACCTTTGGTGTGACGATACTCTTTACACAATTCCTCAGCACGGTTATAAGCTGCAGAAAAATACGTCATTTTAATTAAATAAAGAAGGCAGCCAGGCAAGTGAGTATGAGGGCCTGTACAGAAAATAATTGCTTCTTGAACCAGTATTTATTTAGTCCTCTAGAGGGCACTCTACATTCAACATTGAAAATAGCCTTGCTATTTCTTAAACTCCTAAAACCAACAGTGCCATCTAGAGGAGTACAAAAATATAACAAATGTTTTTTTTTTCCCCCATCACTAATGGTTGAGTGGCAAACAATTTAAACTCCTCAGTGAAAAACCTGAAAGAAAAAAAAACAACTAATTTATTCAGCTTTAAACATTCCAATTGCTTTAAAACGATTACATTTCCTGCTATATTAGTTTCTTAATAGTCTCCACAGATGTCCAATTTCTTTTTGGGGACATGAAACAGTTGTGCAGCCACTTTTCAATTTTCAACCATATTTTCATAGCATATTTGTTTTTTTTTATAGGCTAAACCCAAGATACTGTAAAACTAGTCTAACCTGCCTGACTACTCCAATTAAAAAGTGAGCTACAATTACAAAAATCCATTATTTGCGCAAGATAATGCTGCTAAGATACATATCATCAAAACAAAGACGTATACCCTTCTCTGCTTCTTGGAGCGATCGTATGGCCTCACCACACTTATCCTTCGCCAGCAGTGTCTGTCCATGATAGCAGTACGCCTGTCAACACATTGTTGAGCCGATGAGATCACACAATACTTTCCACCCTTACACAAGTAAACAAACTTACATAAGCCATGTAGAAGTAAAACTTCAACTGGAGATACTTCCTCCACTTGGTGCTACACTCAGGCTCTAAAGTATTTAGAGTGTGATCTGGACAAAAAATAAGCACGTTTTAATAATATCTAACAGTTGCTTCAGTACTGCCTTGATTATGGTTTTAATTTACCTCAAAATAGATCTACTGTAAAAAACAACTCTGCAAATGGCAACTAGAAAATAACTCTGGACTTGAAATAATCACCAGCTTTCTGATAAAAGTTTGCAGTCTCAGATGCCAACGCTGCGACAATTGAAGCGTTGTGCTTCAGTTCAATGGCTCTGGCGATTGTCACTGTGAATAAAGAAGAATATTTGCGTACTCAAAGATACTTGGCAGACTTGTGCATATTACACAACATTGACATTGAAGGTAAATGCACACCATTTTCCAGCTAGAAAGGAACATACCTTCTTGAGCTTCTGCCTGAGACTGGATGATGTATGCATCAATCACTCTGGGATCCAGGTCCCTACCTTTTTCTGCAGGGGTGATGAGACGAGGGATGTGCACCTCCTGCCGGATATTAAAAGCCATTTTCTCAATCAGTAAATCACATAAAAAACAAAAACAGCTCTCTAGTGATGGGACACTGGTTTCCTAAGGAAAGATCAAATCTAAACTATATGATGAAAAAAAAAAATCTAAACTATAGCATGAGGTCATGGCAAGATAGTCCCTATGTGTTATTTACCCTAAGAGTTTTGAAGATTCCAGCAGCAACTTTCAGGCTGCGGTGAACATCTTTTGCTTCATCCTCCGAGACACTGTCAAAAAAAAGAAAACATCTCGTGAAAAAAAAAAAAAAAAACGCACAAACTTTTGCAACATTTAAAGACAACGGCGTAACACATACTTTTCTTTTCCAGCAAGTCTTGAGGCGAACTTGGTGTACCAAAGCGCTACATTGAAGGCCATGGAGACCAGTTCAAAGATTGCATCTTGTTGGGCGCTAAGATGACACAGCATGGAATGAAGGGAACGTTAAAACACGTCATCAGTGTTAAAGAGAAAACAATTGAACCGTACCTTGGTGTGTTCCCTTGTAAAGTATCAGTCCATTTGAAGTTCTGAATGTATCTCATCTTGTTGTCCTGTGTAGTTCCATCCAAGGATACAATGAAGCCTGTTGTATCAGACAACATGTGTGGGTGATATGACCAACCATGTTTATATTTTCTCAGAGTGGACAGCACCAGACATGTACATATATGGCAATTCAGATAATCTGATTAGCAACAATTGCATCATTGTGTGATTGTAACAACTGACATTGTAGGAGGGAGAAGTATGCATCTGAGGCACTTTTCATGATCTCTGCATTGCAGGTGACATCTGTGAACATTTCCAGCAGCCTTGCCCTGGTTGTCCTTAAGTCACTGAATTTGTGAACACAAATACAATCATTAGATGACATAGATCATATGACAAATGGAAAGAACATTTAAGACATTCATCAGGACACAACAGACCAGTTTGACATCAAACTAACAGCTAATGTTTGATCATGATAAAAAAAAAAAAGGTCGAAGTCCAAATCTGATTACACTATCATTAATATATCAACACATCAGACCTACTTGCAGATTTTATTTGCAGCGGGGCTCCCTGCAACACCATATAAATTGAAGGACACAGGCGCTGTAGCCTTAAGGGGATTTCGGTGAAACCAGTGTGCCATCTCCTGGGTGAGGGAACGCCTATAATGTCTTCAACAGTCAGCATGACATCAAGTTAATTTGTGAGTTACGTAGAATGAGGAATTCTGACAACATGGATGAGTTTCGACGTGCTACTTCCAGTGAATGTAGCGCTAGCTAACAGCTAACCGATACATGCTGTTACTGTAAGACAACACAAAACCACAAATTCATTTGGTGTTCCACGTTTTAACACTTCGGCTCAATTAGGTATTTTCACATTGTGTCACATTACGTCTTAAAAAGAGGCGATTACGTTATGATTACATAATCTAGGAATAGCTATGTTAGTATTAACACTGGTTTAATCTAAATGATTATAGCAATATATCGACCGATTCGTTACAACATGAATATGTAATACAACACGTAAAATGATGGGTAAAACACTTACCAAGCTTGTGACGTTTGTTATGAGTGATGCGACGGAAAGTCTGAGTCTGTCAAGTTACTTCCGGAAATAAACTGGGACTGAGCGTTAGCCAATGAAATCACAGTGTTTAGTCACATGGCAAAAATCCAGGAAGTACCTTCAACCTGCTTATCAGGTTGCAGTACTTGATTTTCTAACACACTTGACAGTGTGACGATTTAAAACAGTCAATATTTATGTGACCAGTGTGTCTATTTGCATAATTAGTCCTGTAATTAATGTTTTTAATAATTTCAGATAAAATAAAGGCTAAGTTTCTTCCTAATATTTATGAAACAGCTCCCAGATAGTGTAAATTACAGGCTTTCATCAAAATGCCATGAGGATGAAAAGCAACACTATCTTTACCTTGCTGAATTAGTCTGTTGTTTAGGGTGAGGGTGCTGTCTCATGCCATTGTTAAGTACAGAATTAATTACCATGGCAAGAACAGGGCGTCTGTTTGCAGCCAGAGTATAAAAGAAAAAAAGCAAGTGTAAACTATGAGGCACACATGGATTGAATCTACCTTTGAACTATGAGATTTACAAAACGCTGAATGCTTTTGTAAATAAAGAATAATCTAAAGTTTATGTTGAGGCTACGCGTACCTTCGCACTACTATCACTACGAAAACATCACTAAACCATATCACAGTCATTTCATTATTTTCTTAATTAAAAAGTCATTTGTCAGTTCATTCAGTACTTGTTCCCATAAACAAGATGTACACACAAGGCACACAGATTAGTAATGAAAAATATATTTTTAAATTAGTTTCCCATTCTGAAAAAAATCATTAATCAGGTATGACAAGTAACAGGCAGAATTCAGACCCCCCCCCCAAAAAAAATCACATTATCAATATCCCATTACATTAACATCACAGGCCGTGATATACAGTATTGCATGTTTGGAATATTCTTCCCCAAGAATGATTCTAAAAGTTTATAATCTAAAGATACACTATAAGTGCACCATCCCACGTCACTGATAATTTCACATAAACATTTGGGTAAAAAATTACATTCATTAACCCCCTTTTTGTAGAATTTAAGACTAATTCCAAGTACTTTTCCTGACATTAAGGCTCAAAGGAACAAGCAAAAGGCACTTCTGGTCAGCTGAACCTCAAATTACTAATAGTACTGTGTTAAACTTCAGTTTTACACTGCCAAAACACAATTCACATTGATATTTTCCACTTTTGTTTGTATCACAAATGTACATTTTGGGATTCCTCGGGACATATTGTTCCAAAAGCAAACCCCAGGATATGAAACTCAACAAAAAACAATATATGAAGCTCTCATTGTTGACATAGGTGACTCGCTGGAGGGTGCAAACATAAAAGGTCCAATGAACAAACCTGATTCAAGACTTGTTATACATGATTTAACGTATGAAGTATTCAGTAACCTCCATTTTGTGCGTCAATGTAGCATTTTCATACCTTTAACCTGCCATTTAACTGCACTTTAGATTGTACCAGTGAAAGTGATCGACATAAAACGACTGAAATTCAATATTTAGGTCGCAGGTAACTGGCACAGCTTAGTTTGGACACGAGGCAGGGTTCGATCATTCATAGATGAATTGCATCATACACAAACATTCTTAAAGTACACTCACATTATTAAAGTCTTCGGCAACGATCAGTGTAAAAGTATGTACAACATGCTTGGACTTGATTTGCTTGTGATTTTTTTTTTTTTTTAATCAAGGAGTGGGGGAACCTCCCAAATATTAAAACACGCTGTAAAAACTCTTTCGACTTTGTTTGAAAAATGTGCAGAATGGACAAACATTTGTGACATTAAAGCACAGTTTAAAGGCGTTTGGCATAGTTATTGCATAGAATATGGTCCCGGACATCTCCCCACCCTCCATTCTTCACGTGGTCCTTGTGTAGAGCTGCTTCAGAAGCAGAAAGGACAAGAGAAGAAGGGAAAAGCCCATCTTTAGCTATATTAAGTGCCTCCTCAACCTTCTGTGAGGCCCATTCTGGCCTGCAGTTCTGCTTCTGATGGAGCCCGCAGTCTCCAGTATGAAGAACCCGAGAGCCCTGAGCCACAAGAACTTTTATAGGCTTTGAAATGCAGGTACCAGAAAGATGCTGCAGCGTCCAGTCCCAGTTGTAATCATCATACGTGCAGAAGTTGTTGCTGCAGCCCATCATCTTGTAGTACGCCTCTCTGGAGATGGCCATGCCAATGTTGTGCTTTGTGGACATCCACCCAGTGGTCAGTACCTTGTTAGACAGTGTGAGGAAGCCTGCAAAGTCATTATGGTTTCCCAATGCCAGCACATCACAATCCTGACATTTGTTCTCCCTGAACTCAACCGTTGAATTATAGAAGTGAAAAATGTCTGGTAAAATGTAGTTGTCCTCCTCAAGAAATATTACGAATCCACTGTAGCCCTGTATTGCATTGACTCGCTCCCAAACAAAATGTAACTTCCACCACCAGTGATGTTTGATTTGAGTGATGGAAGCTTCTCTGTAGTGTCCGTAGGAATCCGGGTGCTTTGCATTGAGGCATCCTGTTTTGATGGCATTTTCTTTGGAAATGTCCCTTGGGCAATCCCGTGGATCCTGCCCAGGAAACTCGCTGGGATACAGCTGAGTGCTAAAAGGGAAATAAATTTGCAATACTTTGCAAAAAGTGATCCCTTGCACAATGGCGTTGATTTCCGCTGAAAAATAGTCATGGCTGAAGATGAGGAGGAATCTGTGGACCTCTGCAGCTTTCTCAAAAGACTTGATGAGAAGTTTAAGGTATTCCGGTCTGTTGTGGACCTGCACAACCAGTACCAGCTGAGGCTCCCCTAGAAACCGCTCAGCATTTAAAATATGTTGCTTGTAATTTGCCCTGTAAACGGATTG
This sequence comes from Syngnathus scovelli, assembly GCF_024217435.2. Taxonomy (NCBI): domain Eukaryota; kingdom Metazoa; phylum Chordata; class Actinopteri; order Syngnathiformes; family Syngnathidae; genus Syngnathus; species Syngnathus scovelli. The sequence continues at coordinate 7,274,154 of NC_090866.1, read as the reverse complement.
CATCAGTTCTGACAGCGACCCAGAAAAGTCAAACTTTACTCTGTCGCTCGAGCGTGTGCCCTGATTAGCTTGATTCTTGACATCACTTAAATCGTTCCCAGAATCTGACAGCACACGCGTGGAAACCAAAAGAGTCCAAACGACAAAGGAAACACCCAAAAGTACCAGCAGATTCTTTTTAGCCAGCCGAATTCTCATTTTGGAAAGGTCAGATAAGCAACCTTTGGTCAACGGCAGCTCACATTATCTGGAAAGTCCTTCTTCAGCGTTACGTGTGTTGATTCAAAGAACTTCTCTCCCCTGTCCCAGCTGCCACACACGTTGCTGCTATATTTTATCACCTGTAAGGTCAAAATCTGTGATTTAAATATTAACATTAGCATTGTGTTAATCGTTAGCTTGTTTTAGACTCACCCGTAATGCAGTGTAACTTGACAGGGTGCACTGCTCGTATCAGGAAGAGAAAAATCTGACGGGGGTGTTTCATCTCCACTTCACAACTCTTTGACTGCTGACGTGTTCAATGTCGCCGAGTGTCCAATAGTTTACACCCGGAGATGAAGTCCCGCCCCTGTCTTGCAGGCTGTGGAGAAACCCCTTAAGCGTCACAGGGAGTCAGCGGCTGCTGGACGAATCATTCCTGCAGAGAGGTGTGTAATATGAGAATCGGACTATCTGGCTCTGTTTGACATTCAACAGAGGGCGGCGCCAGGGCCATTGCTTGTCATAAAGTCCGAACGTGAAATTATTCTAACAAATTTTAATACCTTTTTTATCCAAACACATTTTTTTTATAGAATTTTAATCAATTTAAAAAAAGTCACACAAACAGCCCCTCGACAGTCCATTCTAAGAATTCAAAGTTTGGGCAATACAGTGATCCCTCGCTACTTCGCGTTTCGTTTATCGCGGCTTCACTACATCGCGGATTTTTTTTCCAAATTAAAAAAAACATTTATAAGTCAACATAAAACTTCTAAATTGAGGAAACATGTGTCTAACCTTTAGGACAGTGTAGTATTGCTCCAAATGTTCGTTTAGATTCCTTTAGAAGTCCATTTTCGTGTGTTAGCACGATCGCGAATTAGCCTCTTTCCGCTAACTCTTTAGCCTGCCCAGTACTTCTTGTTGGTGACCGTACGTCGCGGATTTCACTTATCGCAGGTGGTTTATGGAACCAATTATCCGCGATAAACGTGGGATTACTGTATAAAAAATACATGCATATGAAATGTAAACGGACTCGGCCTATAGTGCAACAAATAATTTTGTTTTTGATTCAGCAGCCATATAATATAAATATGTTATAATATAACGTATGATGTGTTCTGAGCCTGGCTGACCGTTGTCCTGTGAGCAGACGATTGTGGTGGAGCAGGCGGCCGTGGCTTGAGAGCATCCTATGGAGAAAATGTGCAGCTGGTCATGGTGAAGGTGTGCTGCAGCCATCCTTGACCTCACATCGTGGTGGGTCACGTCAGGGTCACCAATATGGCAGAACGGAGGAACATGTCTTTATTCCATGACTGTCAACTGTGGCTAGAGAGAATTCATCAAAACAGCAACAATAGCATGGGATCACATATCAGACATATGAGAGGCCTGGCACTGAGGTCCGCCACAGTTGCTTTTTTGCCTATAGATGGCGATGTTTCCCACGGTTTGAAAGGTTTTCTCTCATGTATAGTTTAAAAAAAACTTAATGCAATGTTCTCTCATTGTCAGAACAACTATTTGCGTTGGGTTTCTCACCTGCTTCACACTACCCTACCCCGGCTTTTAAATTAGATTAAAAATGAGAACTCCAATTGGCAAAAACTGAAATCTTCAGTTCAAAGCGTGCAACATCTGAATTTTCAACGCCAAGCTCGAATCCACTTTGGTCACGGAATTCAATGAGCTTCATAGCCGCATAAACTAATTTGAGTTGGGGTTTATCGCCTAACTTTTGCCAACTTTTAGATTAGACTCATTTTTGAAAAATCTGATTGGAAAAAAATTGAATAATTTTTGTTTTGATAACTGTAGAGGCTACACTACAAGTTCATTAGGTTCAAAGTGTGCAACATTTGCATTTTCACTGCCAATGGACCTTTACACATTATACAAAACTGCATCATAATGAGCAAAGGATGACAAACGGTCATCAATGCATGCCAAATATTTCCAGTTCATAAAACAGCCACAAGAGGGTGCCACGACTATTGATGACTGATATCGGTAGTATACGCCAAACCTTGAAATCCCGATACAAAACCTAAAACTCCATTATAAAAGCTTTAAAAAAAATCAAGTTATGTTTTTTATGTGGTCACTGCTCATGCCCAAAGTCTCCATAGAAATCAAGTGAAGGGGCGTTTTTGTGGACAACAGCCTACGTGACTTAATTACCAAAGCACGACAACTTGTTTTGTATTTCAAGTGGAATTAAATTCAAATGAATTCACTTTCTCCAGCCTCTCATCAACCACCGTCCAAACTTCTCACTCGCAACTCAACTATAGTGATTTGTACATATCTTTTTCTATGGACAGCTTATGTATTATGTGAAATGCAAAACCAGTATAGAATATTTTTTTTCTCATTTATTTATGATCATTTCTTGTGGGTAACTAACTAAAAGTTATTTGATTTAATTTATTAATGTTATAGTTCAAGTAATATTGTTGGGCAAAAAGAAGTTGCAAAATTTATATTCTACTTTTTGATTGATATTCGAGCTTTGGTTTTATTCTTAAAAAGTATTTGTTGATACTTGGATAATTTTTTTAATTAATTTGAATCCAGTGTTTAAATATATACAAACAATTTTAATTCTTGCTCCATTCACCTGCTTTGCATGTATTGTAAATTCTTTCAAATTAAAGCTGAACAATGAGAATTGTGTCTGTCCCAATATTTATGGACCTGACTGTAAACTAATGCATCACTTTTCATTCACGATCATTGCCTCATCATACAGAACAGCCCAATAATGTCAAGTAATAAAAATGATCATTCCCTAATTGACTCTCTAGGTATAGCTGGCATGGGTTAATAAAGGTTATTAAATCCTTGATGTCAAGTCAACATCTTCCTAAAGTTGCTATAAAAACTATTTTTGGAATGTATGTGCACAAGAACAAGACAATAAACTCCCTAAAGTCTGTGCTTCCTTTTGCTGAAGAATGATTACACTTTTCATAGAAATCCATCTGATTGCAGAACAGCAGGATATGTGTGAAAGTGGAATTTTTTTTTTGCTTTATGTGACCTTGTTTCTTTTGCTAGAAAACTTGACTTCTCACGTACAGTTTAACTCCACAGAGCCTGACATTGAAGACTGGTGTGGCTAAAATGCTAAAATGATATTATGGTTGCTGCTATTTTCCACATTATTATCACAGAAATATTTTAGAATACAAAACAATATCATCATGTCATCATGGCGCCTAATCGTATGATACTGAAATGACATATTTCAATACATACATGCCATATTAAATTTGCAGGATATTTTTTGGGTGAATATATTGCCACTTTTCTTCTCGTTTAAAACGGCAACTAAGGGGTCAAAAAGCAGAATTACATAACTTATCTTTTCACTTGAACCCTGCATCGACCCAAACACGTGACATGAGCAAAGTAATTACTGAGGTCCATGAGGAGGACATCATGCTGTCAGCAAAAATATTAAGTGTGCTCAATTTTCTCCAGAGTTCTGTGTGTTCATCAAACCATATTAGCAAGGAGTCATAGGAAATGTGTTGGTAAGTATGAGAACATCTTCAATGTGATACGGTGATAAAATAGATTTTTTTTTTTGGTCTGAGGCACAGCAGAGCAGTTCAGCCCTGCTCGGATTAGCAACAGATGGTGTAGTTTAACTATGAGCTAAGAGTTAACATCATCGTGTGGCGCTGCTTTGAATTAAGGTTAAACGTCAACATTTCTCAATGTAGTTATTTTGTAGGAAATTCCTCTTACTACGTGTGCGTTTACTAAGCGTCATTCGGTTTTTTTTTATGTTCCTGTGACTAAACTTGAGTCAAACCTGCAACTTTCATCTCCTCTTTCTCTTCCTGTAGTCATGTTTTGTAAGAAAACAGTATTTCATGTCAGGGATTCCAAGTTTATCTGTCTCCGAAGGGAATCCTTTGGACAAAGCTGTAACATTTTTCAATAACGATATTTGTTCTCATTTCTATGTTTTGCTGAGATATTTGTTGTGAATGCTTGAGGTTAAGTCTGAGGGAACAATTTTGGGTGTGCAGCTCAGCCTTGCACAGCCACTTGTGCAGTATGTCAGGGTGCTGACATTCACGTGGCAAGTACTAAGTAGAAACAGATGAGCCATGAGCACATATCTGACACCTCAGGTTGTCCGAGCTGGAAAACTTGGTCTTGTAAACTCGTGTTTAGAGTTTACACTGTCAGGATGTCTATCAAATCAATTTGCAACTGGCATTGTCTTGAACCTCATACACCTTTTGTTCTTTGTAACTCATAACAATAATGTTGCCTTGAAAGTAAGTAATATAGTACTTCTTGACACACGGCTGTGCCAAATTATTAAAAATAAAAAAATAAAAAGGTTAAACTGTCAAACTCGAGGGGGACAGATTTGGCCCGTCACATTATTTTACGTGGCCAGCGAAAGAAAATTATATGCATTATGTGTCATTTATATAAAATCAAGCCTCCATTTTCTTAATTTTGTCAACAGCAGGGGTGTCAAACAAATTTTTTTCGCGGGCTGCATTGTAGTCATAGCTTCTTTCGGAGGGCCATTATGACTGTCAACCCAAATAAATGTATGAGCACCTCATATTGTATACAGTAAAAGCTACAAAACAAACTGACAAATAACTCGTTTTCAAATCAGACGAGTAAAAACTGGTCACATATTAAAAAAAAAAAAAAAGATATTAAAAGTGAAGACCATTTGCAATTCTAGTAATGACATGAATTTGATGCACAATTTGTCTTCGCGGGCCACATAGAATAATGTGGCGGGCCGTATCTGGCCCCCGGGCCTTGAGTTTGACACCTGTGGTCTAAAGGGGTATGATCGCAAGATTTTAGAACAGAAGTTCACATCTGTTTTCATAGCAAAGAGGATATTTATCGACAGCTGTATGGCAGAGAATTGTTGAAGTGTACCCGAGCTCTCTTCAGGCGCAGAGGAAAGGAATGTTTGGAACAAATGGGGTGTGATTGATGGCGGCGGAGGAGGGTCCAGGAAGAACCGCTGGTAGTCGGGGGTAGGGGGAAATTTGTTGCAGACCAACGCTTGTGGAAATATGTACGCCAAAAAAAAAAAAAACGTTGTTGTTGTTAGTTTTTAATCAGTTACCATAGAGTTTTTAATGTGACGCACGCTGTCTTGAGGCATAACTGGTCTTCATTTGATTCTTTCTTATGAAGCTTAGACTCTTATTCTATAATTGTCTTCTGGAAAGACTATATCAGAATATAATGATGCTTTGGAACAAAACCTCAAATGTCTCATTTTTGGCTTCTACTTCAAGATAAACTGCTAAATGTTAATGTCAAATGTGCGAGAAAATATTGAGAAGGGAGTGAAAGCGAGAGGTCCTGAACTTGACTCATCATTTAAATATCTAAGCTGTATTACTCATCTGGAGGTATGAGTCAGTCGCCCTGGGTGATACTTGCAAATTTGTAATTTTTTAATTAAAATGGTGGTATTTTTTGGTGACACATTATTCTATTGCAATCAACTGAGCATTAATGCAAATACAGTCATTACACACCACCAAAAACATGACAGTTTTGGTAGTGCTAACCATTCTGGGGGAAGAAAAATAGTGCCAGACAATAAAATCACACTCATGGAAAGCCTTGTGACAATCATTTCATGCCTTAATGTATTTAATCTAAACCCTGCTAATAATTCTGTCATTTATATGTGTGTATGTCTAACCACATTCAATTGCAACCTTGTAAACACGCATAAAGCTGAAGACAGAAGTTAAGCAGGCTTCCACTTGGCTTGAATTATGCCGCACAGTCGCGGCCTGAAATGTCAACCATCTGTGGTTTGTTATTCTACAAGGCCGGATTCTTTTATGGTATTTTAAAATCTATTTTGGACAGCATGACATTGTATTTTCAGGATATGATCTTGCTAAGCTTATCGTTATTTGACTGGTAGAATAAAGAAGTCCCTGTGAGTTTGTGTAGATTAGTTGAAAACTGATAGAACGTAATAATAAGTTTTTTAAAACCCTTTTCATGTTTATTTAACTACTTTTTGCTCCATCTGTTCCTCCATTAACTGCACTTTGATTCAATTAGATTCATTGAAGACAGAAATTACATAACACATTCCTCCAGCAAGAATTACGCAAGTGTAAAAATAACAATGACCAATAGAATATTGATGTTTGTTTTTTCTCATAGTTCTCGCATTATAGGAGATTAACCCTTTGCTAACTGTTTCTGATTTTTACTGGTATACATTTAGTTATTACAGTGAAATACATATTTTATTTTATTTATTACGTTGTGCTGCTTTATCAAATGCCAAGAATAAATTGTATTCATTAGAAAAAGTCCCTAATTAAATACAATTTTATTTTTATCCCAAAAAAAGAAAAGTTGCATACAATTATTATTATTATTATTATTGAAGGAGGTAAAAGGAAGTTTTGATGAACTTTATTTGCTTGGCTTTCACTGCAATGTTTAGTGTCTGCCAAAAGAAACAAGTGAAAAACTAACAAAATATGCCATCTCTGTGGGGTTGCAATAACAATAGCACTTGGCTGTCAACAGATTAAGGATATAAAAATTGGACGTTTAACCCAACATATATTTGTCACTAACTGTGACATTCATTTCAATAGGAGTGACTTTTCTTCGTATTACCTCAGTGCCTGTGCACGAAATGATCCCCAGTAGGACCACACATAATTTCAGACGTTGTTGCCAGATGTTTGGACAAAGGCATCTCAAATCATCACCTAATAAAGAAATCAAATATATAAATCAAATGGCGTGCTATTTAGAGCAGAATAATGTGGCATAGTAAGGAAATGGCAGTCCTCCCTAGACTACCCATTTGTTAATTCAAGGCAGTAAAAAATTATTGTCACTTTTTGTTTAAAAGGTTGGCACTGATAATCTGATAAAACCTCAAGGCTTCTTTGAAGGGTGGCAAGCTGCATAGCGGCGACGCCCTCCTTTTTCCTAATTTGTTAACTTTACATAGAACAAAGTCACTCAGAGCCATGAGATTTTTGTCATAAAAGTGTTTTTCTTGGATTAATAAAGTATCTAACATTATTTACCATATGTACTATAATCATAAAATCCACCATCCCTTGAGGTGCCTTGTTAGGGTTAGGGTTAGCTCAACTTTCTGAGAACACCTAAATTAGTATTTTTAGGGAGGAGGAGGGGAATGATGGAGAATCCATTTTTTTTCTTCTCAGCCAATAGGGAATTACAAGGACAATATTTGTAAATTCTCGTTCCTCAGCGGTAGTGTGACCATCGTAAAAAATTACAAAAATTTAAATGGAACACTTTGTGTAATTTACTTGTCTGACTGCAATTATGAAATACTTTTTTCAAATGCTTCATGCTGGTGAAAAACAACATTCGTGTAGGTCCTTGTTGACCTTCGTGTTCCTGTGTGGAGAACAAAAGTTGCATAGAGCCAGAGAGAGAGAGAGAGCATGAGTGCGTGTGTAAATCTCAGCATGTTTCCATGGTTGCATGTTATGGAAAAAGCAAAACCCGGAAACCTGAAACAATCAGACGACGGAGTTGGGGACTGGTATTTACAACCTTCTCACAAAGGCCCAAAGGGTTGGTTGTTTCTGGGGTCAATGGAAGTTGTAATATTCCTGTCAGCATGCCAAGATATTTTCCTCGAGGGATGAACTTTGTTTACTACTTGGAGGAAGAACACGAAAGCGTTGTTCCCATCCATGGATCCATCAGCCATAGATCTAGGATTTGCAAGGGATGAAAGAGAATGATTTTATGGTACAACAAACAATAAAGTTGATGTTCTCTGAAATAAATCTGGCAGCATCATTTAAAAAAAAAACGGCAAAAAAAGTGAATTTATTGGGTATGGTGTAATCAAAATGTACCACACAGCTTTGTAGACAATTAAGTACCGTATTTTCTGGACTAAAAGGCGCACCGGACTATAGGGCGCACGCACCTTCAATGAATGGCCCATTTTAAAACTGTGTCCTTATATAAGGCGCACTGGACTATAAGGCGCACCATTAATGCATCATGTCAGATTTTTAATCCAAATCAAATCATTCTCCATTTGATCTTTTATATTTCAACTTCAGACGCAACAAATTACTTTATAAGCACAAAATAATGATCCATAGTCTTTTTGATTCATGATTCATAGTCTTCAGCGGGCCACTTATGATTGATTTCATGACACGATGCTTCGGGCCAGTTTAAATTTAGAAATTTGGTCCATATATAAGGCGCACCGGACTATAAGGCGCACTGTCGGCTTTTGAGAAAATTTTAGGTTTTTAGGTGCGCCTTATAGTCCGGAAAATACGGTAATTGATTTGGGATACACGTTCTATATACACTAGTGATGGTAAAATAAAGCTTCAAATTTGCTTCATGAACCAGTTGAATTTTTTTTGACTGCTCGAGATGGCACTTGACTTAAAAAGTATGTGATTTAAGAAATAGTAATTCAGTGTGCTTTCAGGCCTTTTTCAATCAGTCATCAAAACGTCTCAATAAATACAACCGATTCATGAAGCATCTTGAAGCTTCATTTTCCCATCAGCAATATAAACACAGCACAACTAGTTGCTTCTCTACTGTGTAACCAATATTAAGGTTCCATTACACAGTCTACGGCTAGGTCACCTTTGTGATGTTTCTTAAAACACTGTCTGTAAAGTTAATAACTTTATTTATTAGAATCCATGATGTGTTTTCTTATGTGACACAAAGGATTTCAGTCAGTGTTCATTACCTGCTTACTTGGCGCCTTTCTCATACAAAACACAATTGCAGGAAATGGAGGGAATGGTGGCATGTGCCGATAAATTGAAATTGTATTCCTTATGTCTGTGCACCTCGCCACTGTTTACCAAGCGGTGAATAAAAACAAGCAATAAACTTTCTCATCTCGCTCTTATTTCCTGTCCGTGGAGACTCAAGAGAGACAAATAGAGGAAAACATAATCCCTTGACTCACAGAGCCAAAACACACAGACTGAATAAAACGGCTTATGTGAGACAGGGACGATTCAATCCTACGGATTCCTGCAATTAGTTGAGGCATGAAGAGAACATCTGTAGAATTCTTGTGGGGGATGTTCAAGCTTGGCTTTGTGTGTTAGGAAATCCCACGATAGTACATTAATCATAACCTGTACACTACTTTTTTTTAATTATTAAAAACATGTGTGATTTACTTGAACAGTTTTGTCTTTTCGAACAATGGTCTCCTTTGTGTTTTTAGAGTTTGCTGTGCTGGAACTAGAGTCAGGTGATTCTAACCATTTAACCCTTGAGCGATGGGTGAAAGTCAAAATAATAAAAACAGCTCTCACTGTTACTCTACTGCAAATTGTTGGAGCAACAATATATAATGTTCATCAACGCTGAACAATATTATCAAACAAAAGCAGTTCTAAAGCAAAAAAATGAAAACTTATTCTTATCTTTCATTGTTTTTGTCCAAAACATCAATCCACAAGGGGTTGTTATGATTTCGCAAGTCTGGACAGGATTTATCTGTTTTCTCCTCAACTTTTGCTGAGCTGTGGCGCACTTGGCGTGAGGATATTTAGTTTTACCATCTGAAACCCTCAGATAAATATTCACAGTGTAAATCATGTCCTGTTCTGAAGCGCAGGGGCAAAAGTAAGGTAGATATGCAGCACTCAATGGCAGGAAGTGCCCCTTCAGGACACCTAAGCGATATTGAAAGGCGTCAGGTTAAACAAGCAGGACACATTGCAATGTTGTCCTTAATCAAATCAATGTTTTCATTCCGATTCACTCGTTTTGGGGCGAAACAACTCTTTTAAAGCCAAACTATGATGGCGTCATGAAGCTCTTTTTTTCTCTCTCTGTCTCTCTCACATGCAACTGCATAGCATCAACATTACACGCTGTTATTCGTTCATGGTTCTGCTAACCATCTAAAAAGTCAGAGTAAAAATTGACCATTTAGAGCACAGGTGTCAAACTCAAGGCCCGGGGGCCCAGATACGGCCCGCCACATCATTTTATGCGGCCCGCAAAGACAAATTGTGCATCAACTTGGGTCAATACTAAAATAAAATAAAAAAGTATTTTAAAAAATAACGCTTGCAATTTTTATTACCATTCATCTTTTTAAAATATTTGAATAGTTTTTACTAGTCCCTGATTTCAAAACTAGTTAATTTGTTGTGTAGCATATACTGTATATAATATTGACAGTCATAATGGCCCTTCGAAGGAAACTATGACTACGATGTGGCCCGTGACAAAAATTATTTTGACGCCCCTGATTTAGAGTTTCTGTACTGTTCCATCGTGATGCAACTGGGTTGCCATGTGTAATAGCTACGTCACATTAGTGACATCTTTTTATCCACTCATACACACATTTAATGTTAACATGGAATTCAGATGTAAAATTAATTATTGTGATGTATATACAATGGCTGACCATGGCAATGACGTATCGGGACTCTTAAACGGGTCAAGAAAACGAGGCAATCAGCCTGCAGAAATTCATTTCTAAATTTCTAAAATCATCTGTGGTTTAGTTGTGAATGGGCAGTTTGTCACATGTCCAATATATATGCCCACACACAAACTGTGTCAAGACTATTTTTTCATGGTCCTATAAGTGTGTGTGAGGATGTGTGTGTGTGTGTGTACGCACGCTTTGATCCACAGTCAGGACATGGAAAACGCCTTCCATTTCCTCTCCTGTAACATCTCAAACACACTTTTGCAATCTATGGCCGTGTCTCAAAGCTTTGGGAGTTGCCGTAAAAGTGATGAGTTGAAGGTTAAAGAAACATTACAATCATGCCAGTCGCGTCAGACATGCACATTTTTGTTTTTGTTGGAGAAAGTTTGGTAGAGCTAACCTCAAACCTGTCACCTGCCAACGTTCAAATATTCGGAGCAATAACAAGACTGAAGATAGTCAATTCAAAAAGTATCCTATTAATATGATTTTATAAAGGAGAAAATCAAATATTTTCAATGAAGTAACGATTTTCTTCAGAACTGTTCCTACAAAGAAATGAGTCAGCAAGAATCAAAATTGATTAATTTCATTGTTCTTGTTGCATTTCTTTCTTGATTATGTGTATAACAAGACTGAAGATAGTCAATTCAAAAAAGTATCCTATTAATATGATTTTATAAAGGAGAAAATAAAATATTTTCAATAAAGTAACGATTATCTTCAGAACTGTTCCTGCAAAGAAAAAAGATTGATCAAAATCGATTAATTTCATTGTTCTTGTTGCATTTCTTTCTTGATCTTACGTTCTAAAATTCAATTCACACAAAATATGACTGAAGCCAATGAAGGTCCCTTTATGGAAAATGAAGCTTGCATTGGTCGGCTTCATTTCCCAATAAGGGACTGAACAGTCTGTTCAATTTATTGCCATATAAACACAAACATTAACCGAAAAGTCCCACAAATCACAACCAAAACATGTTAGAGTGACCATTTTTGGTGTTGGCGAAATGATCTACAGACACGCCTGGAACTGGATTAACTCAGCGTGGGCATTTCGGATAGATATCAGTCCAAATATTTACTAAGACCGAGCAACTTGGGTTTGTGTCGCCAGGCTGGGTTCCAGTTGAGATTAGACCGAGCCATTGAGCCACCTAGCAACCTGCTATCTATCACTCCCAATTTAAATAAAAACATTCAAGTGATTATTTTGTTAGCACTGAGCGAACAAAGAAATCTCTTCCCTGCACGGCTGGCTCACATCCCCTCCACCCTATTGCATCCCACCACACCTATTTTTATGTAGTGGGTATTGAAATAGAATTTGAGTCCACCTACGTGAAGGGTGTGTATGTTCATACGTGTCATACATGGACGGATATGCTCATGTTCCAAGCTTGGATGTTTGAGTTCACACCAAATTCAATTAGAACATTATTTCCACATGAGACTCATTGTTTGTCACAAGAGGAGGGAGGGTTAAAGGGTTTGCTCACATTCCGACACTCCCAACTGACCATACATTACCTCAGTGAAGAATGAGAAAATACAAAACTGGTTTCCATAATTGTGATTCTCATCACATTGTCTTTCTATAACCTTTTCGCTGGAGGAAGTGAGTCCATTCGCTTGTGTTACTTCCTCTTCCAGGTTCAGCCACTTGAGAAAAGACACAGCGAAAAGGTGAACAATGATTACAGATTTAGAACTACGAAGCAAAAATTAGCATCTACTTCCTTGTGCTTTATTGTTCCCTAAGGATGTTAGTTCATGATACTTACAGTAAATTCGATCTTGAATCATATTCTTGAAGCTCCTAAAGAAATAGTCTCCAAGTACCACCACAATGACTAACATTCCAATACCGCAGCATACCAGACCCAAGTAATTATCAAAAATGAATCCAGATTTTCTTTCATTCCAAAAAAATGATCTTGCATTGTATGAAAACACACTTGTAGCTATTGAAATTAAAGAATTGTACTAAAATAGTTTGAATTCCAAGAAAGACCTAAATAATTAAATACCACGCTGATTGTTTTGTTTTAGAATGTTACATTTGTGAATTATATATGACGTCCACAATAATAAATCAGCACAACTTTTGGACGAGGGCCTTACTGAGATTAAACAATGGATGTCTTTTGGTTTGGAAGTCATTCAACTATTTGGATACATGCAAATGAAAAATCAATTTTTCATAAAGTGTGGAAATAGACACACACACACACACACACACACATCTTGCGCCTGTCTGGGTGGTCTTGGCCCCAACTCATGCGACAATTTGGTAACAGACAGTAGCCTGCAAAATACCAAAAGGAAGAAAACTCCACCCACGCGCCCAGCGAGACTTTACTTTGCGCTTTCGGAATGAAAATAGGCCCCATGGCGTACCATACGATTCAAGAACTTTACATTCAGTTAAATTCTATGGGATTTCGATTTGCTTCAATGTGCCAGGGCTTTAGCTATCGTCATGATTATTCACGTGGTGCGCATATTTCATAAAGGGTGATATCACAGACATATCGTGGGGTGCGACACGATGCAAGGACTGAACATTTTCAAATGTAACAAATTGATTTGTTGAAATCAAAATGGATTTTCCCCATTCTAATCTGTTTTCAGTACACATCTTTTATAGGTATATACCATGTGTGTACACACATAGGTCTATATATAGACCTAATTTAGACGTCTATTTTAGGTCTATAATATAACCAAAAATAGACGTCTATATCAGGTTACAGAAATAACCAATTCACATATACGGAGCAATATGCTTGTTAAACACAAATCCAAATAGTTGTACTAAGTTCATCTTGTTTTTCCTTTTTTAATCACTTCACTGGTTCTTTTATGTCAAACAAATTATTTTAGGTGCATTACCTGACATGTTTCGGCGGGTTCACTCTGATGTAGGCGGAAGAACCCACCGAAACGTGTCAGGTAATGCACCTAAAATAATTTGTTTGATATAAAAGAACCAGTTAAGTGACAAATCCAAATAACTTCTGTACATTATTTATACAACTTACAGCTGGTTGAGACTTTAAAATTTCGAAATATGATCATATTTGATGTTTTTAATTTAGACGTTTTAGGTCTAAACCGAGACCAATTTTAGACGTCTAAATTAGGTCTATACATAGACCAGACGTCTAATAGACGAGGTATGTATGTAGTGTATATATATGTGTGTGTGATATACTGTATGTGTGTATATTAGCTACTATATAGTATGTACAGTGTTTTTGTTGTTGTTGTTGTACTTTTACACAAATACAGGACATGAATCAGCTGTACCTCTGTTACCTGTCTTTTTTTTTTTTTTTTTTTTTTTTTACAGTGTGTACCTTTGCCACTTCTGGGTGAATAGGGGATGTGACAAGACAAGCTACTGTCCTCTCATGAGAAGATCAGTCATGGGGAAAGTATGTGTGCGTGTGACTGCGTGCGCGTGCGTGCGTGCGTGTTAATGAGCCAGTATGTTTGTGATAAGGTTTAAGAGCTGCAGGGGGAGGGTTGTGCAAGCGGACCCACCAGAACTGAACTTCCTTCCTGTGCTGCTCGAACTAGAGAAGGACATGGTTTTATAAATGGACGGTATCATGTGGAGCTTCCAGTATCCTCGGCAAGTTTGCATCGTCGAACACAGCCAACCATCTTTCTTTTGACCAATAATCTCTTCAAGCATCGACACCATGATTGCTTTCCTCATACGTGCGCTCCTACTTTGCGGGCTGCAGAAAACTGTGATGTCTTTGCGCGGATATTGCACAAATGATTTATGTTACGCTCTTTTTGTGGGACTAAAAGACTTTGAGGGAGCCCAGAAAAGTTGCCAAGATTCCGGTGGAGATTTGTTGTTATTCTTCGACGCGGAAGAGCAAGGACGATTACTAGAAGGCATGAGCGGCAGTTTTTGGTTCGATCCTTCTGGGATGGTCACAGGCGCCCGTAACTGCTCTTCTTGCTCGGTGTCGATGGGAGGCAACCTGAAAATCCATACGACCCAGTGCGGAAACAAACTCACAGGGTACTTTTGCCAATTCGTCAACGAGGAGCCTTGTGGCGCAATCTCCGTAACGAGGGACGCTCAGGTGAAATATTTAGCGCCAATGAAGTTTACTGTAAACGCCACTTCACTTTATTTCCCTGCCGGAACGACTGCCGAAGTGGCGAAGATGGGCACCTTACATCTGTACGCCAAGCATTTGTGTTTTCAATCAATTTGGATGACAGCACCGTGGAACTGCGAGGTGATGGGAGGCGGCTGCGAATACGGTTGCAACACCACATCCGGCTCCTGCGTGTGTGGGGAGGGAGCACATCTCCACGCCAACCTCATCACCTGCAGCCATGATCCATGTGATCGTTGCGCGCACCAGTGTGACAACGCCACCCAAGCGTGCAAATGCCGTGGAGGCTTCACGCTGGCCCCGGACGGGAAAAGCTGCGTGGACGTGGACGAGTGCCAGCAATTGGATGCTTGCGAGTTAGAGGGTGAGGAGTGCGTGAATTCACATGGTGGGTTCGAGTGCAGGTGCAAAGATGGTTTCGAGGAAGAGGACGGCGTGTGCGTGGATGTGAGGATCTGTGACAAATGTGAGCACATGAATTGCGTTAAATCTAACGGCGCGTATGCGTGCCTCTGTCGTAAGGGGTTCATAGTGTCCCCAGATGACCCCACAAAGTGTCAGTTGTACTGCGACCAGGCGGACTGCCCAGCTAATTGCATCCCAAATCCTACTTTGGAGGAGAAGGATATGCATCAATGTTTCTGCCCTAAAGGTTATATCAAAGACATCCGCAACGGCACTGCATACTGCACCGACATCGATGAGTGTGAGATTCATATGCAGTGTGAACACAATTGTGAAAACTTATTTGGGAGTTTTGTGTGTACTTGTGAAGAGGGCTTTGAGTTGTTTGATGAATATATGTGCGTGCACCCGAGCGAGGATGGATGGGCCGCAGTGTACCCCACGCAGGCTGAGCCCCGTCCAGCCATCGTGCCGTCTTACGTCAAAACAGGTAGCATACTTGGCATTACTGTGTTCCTGTTGCTTTGCCTGGTGTTGCTCTACTTGCTGGTTAGGAACTTGGCCAAACGTTGCGGTAGTCTTGATCTTTCTTCCCTCAAAGGGTCCGATATGGATATTTTCTACCTGCAGCAAGTCACCACAGAGACATACAAGCGGTTATCTTTTGATAAGGAGTCAAAGTATGACTCACAAAGACTTTAACCACAATACTGTTAACCCTTGAGAACAGGCACGTGCATGGATAAACGGCGAGGTTTTAATCAGGGTTCATTAAATGTTGAAAAGAATTTTGAATTTTTGTTTTCCTTGTCACCTAAAAATTTTGAATTTCCGTTTTTGTTGTGGTATGAAATTTTGAATTTCTTGGTGATGAAAAAACTGCAATTGTTACACCAAAATGGATAAAAAGTCAACATTCGTTATGTTTGAAAAACATTCATATCTCAACGTCTCAGCTTTATTCATCAATATTTTTTTTTAAAAAAGCAATAATAATTCTTTGTCATCATTTAACCCGTTAAGAGTTTTGATATGATGAAGCTCTCGCTGTTTGAACGGTGTTGTGTCGACTTTTCATACACACTGAAGCTTCCATTTACTTCCTTAGTACCGATAAAGTTATTGACTGTTGGTTGCATTAACAGAAGTTATGCCCCAAGTTAAATACAAATGCTACTGTTTTTTTTTTTTTTTAAATTATGTGGCCAATTTTAGCAATGGGTGCCATTTTTTTTTTTTGCTTCCTTCTTTTTCTCTACACGTGTCTGCAATTAAGATGTTACCAAAGCTACATATGCTGGAACTTAGATTAGCAGCCATTGATGCATATAAAACCAAAACACTGTTTTTTGTTCTTTTAAAAGTTAATATTCTTGACTGTGAATGGTGTTGGGTAGGTTCATTTTTATTTGAATGATTACATTTCTCAGTGATAAAGTCTCCTAATTGTCAAATTGAAAAAAAAATCCTGTTTTGTATAAAGGAATAGAAATCGACACATTAATTGATTAAATAATGCAGCCTTAATTCTTAGTACTTATATATTTAATAATGAGGTACTTCATTCAGTTCTCTACCAAAGCTTTTGAATTGGCACAAAACTACTGTCGTTGTCCAACTCAAACTTTGGTGAAATGTGCTTTTCATTGAACAATATTTGGTCTGCATTAAGAAATCACACAAATCCCAGATTTAAGCTATGTATCACAATTCTAAGAAATTCATTGTTGATTTTATTCAAACAAACAAATGAAACTACTTCCACTTTATCAAGAAATAACAAAGTGCCATTACAATCAGCCTAATTCAAAATGTTTGTTGTATGCATGAATTAAGTAGATTTTTTTTTTTTGTGTGGTTTTGAAGCTGAACAAAGCTGATGCTTTAACCTGAACTTGTTTTCTATCATGACTTCTCTCAACAACAATATCATAACACTGTCTTTAAAAACACTAAGCTAAACATTTACTGTAAGTACACCTGTGGTCAACATTTGATTTCTGCAAACGGATGTTTTAAAGTGGATGTTTTAATGTTGACCTTTGTGTAAAATAATTTGCAACACTGAAAACTGCAATTGCAATAATAAACTAAGTGTTAACTTAATTGATACCTCTCTGAAAATGTAAATATGTGTTTGCGGTTAGCTTGGGTGTCATTTGATTATCAAAGTGTACTAACTGTAGAAGCTGAGTGCATAATTATATTATAACTTGATAGATATTCCATGACAATATTTTAGATGAAAATATGCATGTATTCAGAACATTACTGTCAAAAAGACCTTGAATGTAAAACTGCTGCTATATGAGCTACATAACATAATTGCTAACGTGAAAGAATAAGAATAATGCCACCTCATCATTATGTGCCCAAAGTCATTATAATTCAACTGTATAACACGTGTCTTTTCTCGTGTGCCTTTTTTCGACATTAAATGTTGAATTTATGTACCATTACTGACAGACTGTTAAGGAACATCTTATTTGATTGAAATGCATTTGAGTTTCCACAAAAGAAACATGTTAAATGGATGTCAACGTATTGATATGTTTATTGTGGTTGTACTTTGTACTAATACAGAACTGCTTATTACATAGTTATAACATCCTGACAGTATTTTTTTTTCTACCATTGTGATGCAATGCAGTTCTATCCACTTCACTGTACAACAATAGTAATGCAATTAAATGGATAATTCTATGACAGTGGCCAGACTGTGGATTATTTATTTATTATTTTTAGTGGGGGAGGGGGGGAGGGGGGGCGGGGGAAGAGTCTTGGCGTCATAAAAGATTTCAAGTATTTCAAATATTTTTACCTTCAAATCGCCCCAACCCCCCTGGAGTGTAAAATACTTTCGCAGCCTTCTGTTTTAGTTTGAGTTTTAGTAGTGAGTACAATTAGCATACGAATATGTTGGGCCATATAATCTGAATATCGAGGATATAAAATGAAAGTTCAAACGATTTTCCATACACTGCAGACTGTGCGAGTCCGCTCACTAGGAGGGGCAACGGGGACAAAGGGGAGGGGGTTAGCGTAAGTGATGGCGTGCGTAAAGCCCCGGTGCGTAATTTGCGGCCGTGGTCTTCTTTGAGGGCGTTTGAGAGGAGAAAGTTTCCTTAGAGAGCCACTGAGCGCCGTAGAAGGCTGCTTAAGAGCCACTTCCTTCCTCTGCTCGGTCGCCAACATGAAAAGGGGAGATTATAAATGCGAGCCAAACAATTTTTCCAACAAACGAGCGTCTTGGCTGCAGGGACGCGTGACCACTTGAACGCACGCTTGTGTTCGAATATGAAGGATGCCACGGGATTGTTCGTTGCTGTGCTGGCTGTGCTGGTGGGGAGGCTCGATGGGCTGGACCCGGACGGTGGGCTCTGTGTTGAGAGCCGTTGTTTCGCCGTATTCCACAACTCTTGTGACTTTCTAAGCGCACAGATTCATTGCAAAGAAAGAAACGGGCTTTTAATGACTGTTAGTCCGTCTGCATCACGTGATGTACTGCCTAAACTATTGATGAACTTTTCGGGTCGATTCTGGATCGGTTTGCATCGTGTAACCGCTTGCCCGAATGCAACATCTCGTCTTGAAGGATATGAGTGGATGACAAAAGACACTGGAAGTGATTTTGAAAACTGGGCTCCTTCTTTCGACAGCGACTGCACATCTCCACGCTGCGTCACAGTTTCCGATGTGGACAAGCTCCAGTGGGTTCAGGAGCCGTGTGACTCACGAGTCACCGGCTTCCTGTGCGAGTACCACTTCGAATCCTCGTGCTCGACTAAAGATATGGTTTTCCAGGGGGGAACCCCGGTGTACAGCACCCCTTTGGGTTTCGGGGGAGATGATCTGCTCTCCGTGCCGCCCGGAAGCATCGTCACGCTGGAACCGACCAAGCGCAAGTTCGTGTGCTACGAAACTTGGCTTCAGGCTCCGTGGAGCTGCGAGATCCTCGAAGGAGGTTGCGAGCACAAATGCACCGTGGATGATGCTTATGAACCTTCTTGCTCATGCCCGCCCGGTTTCTCCATCAACCCCGATAATGAAATCTCATGCGACGTGGACGCGGAGGACGCGTGCGCGCGTTTAGGGTGCGAGTACGCCTGTTTGGATGGAGATGACGGCGCGCCTTCCTGTGCGTGTGACCACGGCTTCAAACTGGCAGCCGATGGAAGATCTTGCATGGACATTAACGACTGCTCCGATGAACGCCAATGTCCTGGGGAGAACTTCCGATGCGTCAACACCGTAGGAGGCTTCAAATGCGAATGTGAGGTCGGATTCAAGATGACGAGTGGATTGTGCGTGGATCAGAATGAATGCGCGTCTGCACCATGCGAGCATATGTGTCACAACAACCCCGGGAGTTACAAATGTTCCTGCTACGATGGATATATAGTGGACCCGCTGGACACGAGCAAGTGTGAGCTGCACTGTGGCAAGGAGGAGTGCATCGCGGAGTGCGACCCAAATGACAAGTACCAGTGTTACTGTCCAGATGGTTACATAGCGGAGGAGAGGGTGGACCACACCGTATGCATTGACGTTGACGAATGCGCGAGTAGTTACTGCGATGATGGCTGTAAAAACACTTATGGAGGCTATGTTTGCTCTTGTCGTAAAGGGTTCACTTTGGTAAATGAGGTGTTTTGTGAAAGAAATGAGGATGAAGATGAAGAAGGGGAAGGCTCGGGGGAGTCTACAACAACTATGAACCCTACAGTGACGCCACACGAGGTCGCTCCAACTCAGCAGCCCTCGGCGGTGACAGTAGGCGGGCTGGTGGCTATAATAGTGTGCTGTGTCCTTTTTGTTGTGTTGGTGGTCTTTTTGTGTCAGCATATATTGAGTAAAAGAGGGAAAATGGAAAGTGAGGCTGCATATAAAGACCCTGATGGAGGGGAGGCCCACAGTTTACACGGGATGGGGAGTGACGCATAATAAATAAGAAGGTACATGACATGTGAATGTAGAGCTGAAGATCTCCCCCGCCTTCCCTTTGCCCTTAAAGTCAATTCACATTGGAATTCATTTTCATTTTGGGTACAAGCACTGATGGGCGCAAAACATCACAGCAAACAAAACAGAATAAAGGGGAACAGTAACCCCACAAGACTTACATAAAAGCATTTTTCAACATGGAGTTTGGCTTCTGCAACAGACGCAAAAATGTAAACGTGAATTGATTTTGTACTGAAACGTTAATAAATTGCACACCCTAGATAAAGTTTGTTGTCCGTCTCGAAATTGTCTGATTCTGTCCCCTACTGGCAAAATGAGTGTACTATAACCGAGAGACAAATAACGAGTTAAAAAAATCAAATTGAACGCAATAAATAAATAAATAAAAATAAATTAATACTTAAATAGTTACTGCGAATCAAACAACTATACCTGAGCCTGTTAAATCGTATCCAAAGTTGACATACTCAACAAGTAACTGGCTATTATGCTGTACGGTAAATTACAAAATGTGGCTGAGTTTGATTTTTTACACTTGAAAAAGTCCTTAAATTAACTTGTACAAAGGTTGCACATGATTAAGTGTGATAATGTGATTTCTGGATGCTTTTTTCTTTTCCCTTTTCTCCCCCAACCAAAATAATGTGAGTTTAAATTATGTGCAACTGATATGCAATTGGAAAACTTGTATTTTAAGATAAAAAAAAATATCAGATAAAAACTCACATATTCTTATGTAAATAGTCAAACATTTTGAGAAGAAAAAAAATATTTTCAAGCATAAAGATGATATTAGAGACTACTCACAAAAAGCTCCATGTTTAGTTGCACATCCGTCCGTGTCTTTTTTGGTCATTGATTATTCCTTCTCAGGCTTCCTCAAAAAATGTAGCTTCCACACCTTCAGGAAGAAAGAAAAAAAATGTTGCTGGAATGCGGCTCTGCGCTGGTCGATGTACTCTGCTGTGAGCAGGTATTTGATATGCTCCACACTGGGCACAAAAATAATCAACTTTGAACATGCTGTCTGAAATGAAATGTGCCTTCTTTCTCTTACCAGCAGAGGGCGCAATCTCACTTGCAGTCATGCTGTTGCGCTGCAGTCGCTCCTGTCTGCATGACAAGGAATATGTGAGTAGGCACACCGATGTCATTTTACTCCCAATCGTGATTGTGGTTACATTTTACCGTGCACTTCTGCAGGAACTCCTCATTAAGGCCAGCAAGGAGGCCGTGGACCCAAGACACACCCGAAAGCCAAACTGTGGCAGCCTTTACACTTTCTGGACCTGGATTTGCAACCTCTGCCTAGAATGATAAATAACAGACATTTTGAATTGATTTACATTTTTAACTGTAGATTGGAACCTGCTTGAACAAAATAACCCATACAATTTGACTGCAGTGGGTCAAATTGACCCAACTTAGCGGGTCGGTCCCATTTCCAACAGAGCCGTGTTAAGGATGATAAATGTTTGAGAAAGTTGCTCAGTGATGGTGTGTATGTGGATGTGATTATTTGTCTCTGTACTATGTTGGGGTCCACGAGTGTCTTTTGTTAAATTGCAAAATGCTCCTCCGACAGAATGACGCAATGACAAAAGGCCTTCCGTTTTTTCCACACAATTTTACTACACTAGTGATGGTGACACATTTTCCATTCACATATTTAGTGAAACACTCTTCTACACACTACAGAAATCCCTTTAGTCCAATTGAAATGTGATTTCAATGATGGAATTCATCTTTCACTTGTGACATTTTCAGTTCTGAGAGATTTCATGCATGTACTACACAAAAACACTTATATTCCACTTATTTTAAATATTTATGTGTATGCAAGCATCGTAAAATCTTTTTCATTACATGTATAAGGATGATAAAACTATACAAGTATTAGTACAGTAGCAGTTGTTAGTTTTAATTGTCACAAATAATGATTTAACTCTATTTTAGGAGGACATATATGTGTAATAGCTCAAATTAAATTAAAGGCACAACTATGTTGACAAATTTACAGAAATCAAATTCCTTGTTTGGCACGCTCAAACATGGCGAATAAAAACTCTTGAATCTTGAATTAGATTTGCTTGTTTTATGAGGTCAAATTCAATGGTGCAATGAAGCATGTTGATACAGTGGCTGGAGCAGGAGTAATAACAGGGAGAACCTTTGTCCGTTATCAGAGAAACTCATCAGCTGATTAAGTTTTATTTGCGGAAATTATATTTGCAAAAATAATGTCAGTAAACGCCTTTTATGAGTGTAGCAAGCTGCACCAATGAACTATTAACCAATGTAAGGCAAACAGTCTTACGCAACTTCCTTCTCGGTTATGTACACCGCTCATTGTGCTTTGGTTGACAGTAGCGGCTTTGGCTCACTTTTAATGTGTGCCCCACCAGGATAATGAACTGTGGGAAGTACAATTTGTGGATCCTGGCTCTTCAGCTGGTCTTCATCTGTGTGATTGTTCAGGTAGGTTTGCACACTTTGTCCAATGCCAATTGCATTATTTTTAAAAGTTTGTTTACTATAGTTGTTGTATTTTGAGCATTTTTTATGAATGCATGTTAACTTGGTCCTGGGTGGACAACATTTTCTCAGATTTTATCTTGTTGTATTTTGTTGAAGACTAAATATGTCTATGAAAAAGAGACCCAAGAGTATTATTTCTACATTTTGAGACAAAAGAAGGGTGTGCCAAGAGAAGTTACAGCAAACAACAAGAAAGGTTAATGTTACCAAATCATTTAAGCATTTGGCTGTCTACTTGTACGCTTTTTTTATACAGTCACTCCTTTCATTTCTGGAAACCTGATTTTATCTTTGCAAGGAACATGTTGCTTGTCACTTAAGAAGGTTAGGAACTTATAAAGCAAACTTACTAAAGGTGGATAGTCATATTAACCACTTGTTGTTTTGGTAATGTAGGTAGTGTCAGACTGTCTTTACTTGCTATTTTTTTGCAAAACTACATTTATTTTATTTATATATTATACATATTTATTGATTATATATATATATATATATATATATATATATATATATATATATATATATATATATATATATATATAATTATATATTTATATATTTATTTTATATTATTTATTATTATTTATTGATTTTTTATATATATATATATATATTATTTTTTATATATCAATTTTCTTCCATTGATTTGGGGTCGGGTCGTGAGGGCAATAACTTAAACAGTTAATCACAACTCTGTCAATTTCTGATTCCCCGTTTTGTTTTCTTTCTACAGGTTGCCAAGTGTTACCCATCTTGTAAAATATACGGCCCTGTAGCCGCTTGTCACGGACAGAATCACCAATGGGTGCCTGATCTGCCTTCAAACATCACCCACCTCTACTTGGAGATGAACAGAATCAGTGAGATTAATAGCACGTCACTCCAAAATCTGGAGCAACTGCTAGAATTGGATCTTGGGAAGCAAAATGCGACGCTTGTAATAAGGAATAACGCGTTCCTCAGACAGACACAGTTGGTTCGCTTAGTTCTGGGTGATAATGTTGGCCTTCAATTGGAGCCACGAGCATTTGCGGGGATGATCAGTTTGAAATACCTTTTCATGGACCACTGCGATTTGACAGATTCCATATTGGCGCAAAACTACTTTGAGCCGCTCTTGTCCTTACAAGTACTTAATCTTTTCGGGAACTTACTCCAAAAAGTCACTCCTGGACTTTTCTTTCAAAATCTCTCTAATTTGGTAGAGATTAACCTCATGTTGAATAAGATTGAACAACTCTGTGAAGAAGATCTCATTGGTTTCAGAGGGAAGTACTTCACACATTTCAATTTAGACTCTAATCACTTGTACAAAATGGCCGCTATGGATTTCGACTGGGGAAGATGCGGAAACCCGTTTCGAGGAATGGCTTTCAACATTCTTGATTTATCAACCAGCGGGTTTAACGTGACCGCAACCCAACTATTTTTTAAAGCGATTCAGGGTACTCCCATTGCTCATCTCATATTCTCCGGCCAATTAGGGAAAGGTTTTTCACACAACAATATACCAGATCCAGACAGGTACACATTTGAAGGTCTTGCAAACAGCGCAATAAATATTTTTGATTTATCTAAAAACCAAATATTTGCCTTACAGAGAGCCGTCTTCAGTTCTCTTACCGATGCGATAATAATTGATGTCTCGCAAAACAAAATCAATCAAATTACCAACCAAGCCTTCAGTGGTGTTGAGGGAAATTTAAGATTGCTCAACTTGTCGTTCAATCTTCTAGGAGAAGTAGTTTCACACACGTTTAACAGTCTGACAGAGCTTAGAGTTTTGGATTTGTCTTTTAATCACATTGGAGCGCTGGGATATCGCGCTTTTGAAGGTCTTCCAAAATTACGAGCATTATATATGACAGGAAACTCCCTGCGGACCTTAGGTTTCCCTGCATCGTTGCCAAATCTCGAATATCTTCTTCTGGGTGACAATCGGTTGGTTAGTATATACAGGATAGATGAACTAAGCCTTAATCCGATTCACGTGGACGTGACCAATAATCGATTAACAAACCTTGAGGATGTTTATCTCATTTTAAGTCATTTTAAAAATCTGCAGAATTTCTTCTTTGGTGGTAATTTCATTAAGTGGTGCACGCTTGGTCAGAACATTTCGATTCCTTTTAATCATAGCTTACAAGTGCTAGATCTTCATGATAGCTCTCTGCAGTTGGTTTGGGCTGATGGGACATGCCTTGATGTTTTTGATCATCTTGAAAATCTGCTCGGTCTAAATTTAAGCTTCAACTCCCTCAAGAGTCTCCCAAAGGGCATTTTTCATGGTCTCAACTCAATCATTGAGCTTGACCTGTCTTCTAACGCCTTGACCTATCTGCAGCCAGATGTTTTACCCAACAGCCTTACAAACCTCGATCTGTCCAACAACTTCTTGGCCTACCCAGATCCAATGACTTTTGATTCCCTCCTCTTCCTCAGCCTTTCGGGAAATCGGTTTTACTGCGACTGTCAACTCGAAACCTTCCTGAAGTGGATGAATGACACCAACGTAACCTTCCTCAGTCTGGAGAAATACCGATGCGAGTTCCCGGCTGTTAACTATGACCTTCCACTGCTCAACTACTCCCGGATGGTGGAACCATGTGAGGTCGATGACGATCTAGCGGTCCAAAAACTTAAATTTGCACTATTCGTCTTCTCTGCTCTTCTCATTCTCACCACCATACTTTGTGGGATTGCTTACGCACGTCTTCGTGGATATATTTATATCACTTACAAAAAAATTGTCAGTCGAGTTCTCGAGGGGCCCAAAGCCCCGCCTCCTCTGGAGGACGCTCAGTATGATGTCTATCTTTGCTTCAGCAACACAGACTTCATGTGGGTAGAAGCTGCTTTACTGAAAAAACTGGACAATAAATTCTCTGAAGAGAACATCCTCCACTGTTGTTTCGAGGCCAGAGACTTCCTGCCTGGTGAAGATCACCTCACCAACATTAGAGATGCCATCTGGGGCAGTAGAAAGACTTTGTGTATCGTCTCCAAAGAGTTCCTTAAAGGTAAGGACAACGTGTATTTTCTTGATCACAGGAAAGATACATTGAGTAATTGTTACATTTTGTATATTACTCAATTCAACCCGACTGAGAACTTTTTTTAATCCAGCCATTGGAGCCTATTTCAGACCCTCCTAGTTATGGATCTTTGGAATCATCATAATTTTTGCTCCCCAGGGGGCACATGTAACAGTGACCGAATGTGATCCTGATTTCAGTCAGTCAGAAAAATCCAGATTATCAAATGCATCTGAAAATAATAACCTGGTAGATTAGCACGTGTAATGACATGTTTTTCTTTCGTTTCCAAACATTTCCATATCTAATTTCATTATCCCCCCCCCCTCCCCCCCTTCAGATGGCTGGTGCTTGGAGGCGTTTACCTTGGCTCAGGGCCGCATGCTGACTGAGCTAAAAAATGTTCTGATTATGGTGGTGGTCGGGAAGGTCAGTTCTTCTCCATGAATATTCTCCAATACATATAGATGCCGTATTCTGATGTAATCCAACAAAAGGTGGCTCACTACCAGCTGATGAAGTGCAATGCAGTCCGAGCATTCGTCCAGAGGAGAGAGTACCTGATCTGGCCAGACGACCCTCAGGACCTAGAGTGGTTTTATGAGCGCCTGGTTTCCAACATCCTCAAAGAGACTGAGGTGAAGAAATTTGACGAGGAAGCGCCAAAGCCTGACATTCCACCTGGAAACGACATTCAGCTTGAGAACATTGAAGCACAGCTGTGACCTGTCAACAAGAACATCTGAATGAAAAAGCACTCCTGCTGTAGGGATGTGGTGACAGCCTTTGTTATCCCCAATAGTTAAAAGTAAGAAAACAGGTGTTACAAAGAAGCAGGAATCAATCATTGATTTTATAGCAATTCCATTTTGACCGTATTGTTATATAGTAAGGAGAAACAACTTTCAATTTTCACCACTAAATGAGAGCGGTGCATTCTCCCCCCCCCCCCTTAGTTCCTTAGTTGATTGTAAGTAGTCCTTTGCGATTTTGACTGGCCCCATACTTGACTGGATACTGTCGGACTATTACCACATTCTTTTTCAATCCAAAATGAGGACGAAAAACGATAGCATTTCCCCAAAGGGACATTTTGGTTTGAGAGCGTACAGCTCGGGTCACCAAGCTTCTTTTAACGACAAAGTTACTGAAAACAGGAAGCTACTGGGAAGAGGAACACTTCCATCCTGTTTCCACTTTAGGGAAAAAAAAAAGAAAAAACGCAGCGCTAACTTTAGCTGATTGTTGAAGACAACTGCTGAAGTTATTGAAAAAGGATCTAACTTGAAATTACAAATAGTATTTTTTTTTGCATTTGTTTTTAAAGGAGACTCACTTTCCTATCAATCAAACTCATTCAGCAACACCCAGAGATATTCAGTTCTCATAGTTTCTTTCATTTTGAAATATATTTGTAATAACCATCACCTAGGCAAAAAGATTTCGGTTAAAAAAAGACATCTGGTCTTGACTGATTAAACATAAGAACACTGTTTCATCTCCATAAATCTGGTTCCTTCCGCTGTCTCCGGCGAGATCTAATTTGAAAAGGTGAAGCAAATGTTTACCGTGTTAAACTCTGAATCACTGTGACCTCTTCACGGTTATTTAAAGCTTGCTGGAATATACAACATGAGTTCTACTGCCCCCTTGAAAAATTAAATAAGCCACGCCCCTTTCCAGGCCACAGCTAATATTTGACCTCTGTTTAAATCAATATCATCACAGAGGTGCTTGTTGTCTTATGGTCAGTTTTGCGCAAGAGAAGAAGAAAAGTAGTCACGGATGAGATGGAGGCAAATGACGTGGTCAAAATAAGTATACATGTGATCCTCCAACGTGGGAGGTCCAAACCTAGAATGTGTCTAATTGTACATATGCGAGGAAAAAAAACACATTTCCATAGCAAGTGGTTACTGGGTGACTCCTCTGAGATTCATTTATGAATTTTACATTGAAGCTTTAAGAGCAAAAAGTGTCAAGAAGTTAAAATAAACTGCTAAATTTGCCATTTCAAAGTAGGCTTTGAAAACACACCGCTGCTTGAAGTACCACATCACAAGAAAGGCAATAAATACACGGAGGGAGCTCTGATGTATCTCCCAAGTATTAAAAAAACTAAAATGATCATAGCCAACTCAGCTACCTCAGACTTGTAGATAAATTTACAATCTCCTCTAAGAGTTTTCTTTTTTTTGTTGTACACACACGATATTCAGGTTTCACATAAAAAACATTTTATGGACCAAGTAAATCATCAAACCTTATTCAAACAGAGAATCCATTTTACTTCCTAAAGAGGAAATTGAAAGGAGAAATGTAAACACCAAAAAGTTAGCTTGACTTTTAAATCTAATATTGATGTGAAATCCAAATGCCTTCAGAATACAACAACTAAAGTAATTGCCGTTCCAATTTTTTTGAAGGAAACTCAAGGTCCCTACATATTTCTCATGTAGTAAATGACAACGCAAACTTATTTGCGCTATTAAAATCACTTTATATAACAATGTTGGGCTATCTGTGAAGAAATCTGATCTTGTGTAAATCAAAATAAAAGTAAACTGAAGCCTGACTTTGAATCCTGCCAATTACTTGAGGTCAGACACGCAGCAGGAAAGGCGCTGCTATTTCTGAACCAATTACGAATATTTGCTTATAAAATATTCATATTTTGTGGTTGGTGGCATCTGTTGATAAACAGGACAAATACGGTTAAGTGGGACATTTTAATCGTACAGAACAAAATCCATTGGAGACTTTCAATGCACACAAAACAGCTGACAAGCAATATTATATTAAATAGTGTGAAATGTGATACCTATGTCGCATTTAATAGCAAATATGTGCGTTTTTTTTTCTGACTGTGCAAATGTCTGCAATATATTAACACATTGTTTAAAAAACCCCATCAAGTGTTAAGATTGTTTGAAAAAAAAAAATTGGCTGTAGGAAGAAAACTAAAAATAGAAATTTTTCCCATGTGAGCAAATAAAGAAATATTTAGCGAGTCAATGTATAAAAATTTGATGTTGTATATTTTTATCCTAACATAAGCTTTCAGAAGAGCGACTGCTGCTTATTATAATAGGAGGCACACTTGTTTCACTTTTTGGCACATTGAACTCTGAAGCCGAGTTGCACTTGACCTTCAACGCCCTGTTAAAACAGTAAACTTTCTTTGGCGAGCCAGAAGACGCCCGCTCTCGTTTGGAGTTCTGCTTGCACTTTTTCACACTTGCTTTTTCCTCCTGCTGGCTCGGGATCTTACACCAAACATCCTCTTGTGTTGTGGTTTCTGTGGCTATGCCGCACGCAGGCTTGCAACCGCCTTCTCGCGTTTTCAGATGTCTGTCTGTGTGAGTTGAGCTGATAATTGGACTTGGCACTTCTGGCCGATGATTGGGCTCTTGTGCGTGACACTCGGAGCCAGGTTTTTGGGTGGTGTGCTGGGATCTATGTTCAGAAGGAGCCTCTGGGCTTGGAACGCAATACTTAAGATGGCAGCAGGGTGCGGGTGCTTGTCTGGGGTATACCAGCCTTCCTGGACCGCAGCGGTGCAAGTGGGGAGGCGGGCAGGGGACGTAGTGCTTGCAGCAATCCACGTGTGTGCAGACTTGGTCCGGTTGGCTCGGACAGGGGGATAGGAGGGGATGCGAGTCTTGGAGAGGCTGGGGACAGGAGTGGGGTGTCCATTGTGGAGGTGGCTCCCCACATGAGCAGTCTGTGTTTTGAGAGTACTGGCACTGAGACTGACTGTTGTGAGTGGCTACAAGGCCGTTTTCAGGATTACATCTGCCAGCCTCCATTTTATTGTTATACTGGGTGTGTGAGTACTGGGAAGTATGGTGGACTCCATTACGACGCTGAGTACATACGTCCCGATCCTCTTGAGGTTTGTCTTCAGCTTTATGACTTGAAGCGAGCGGTTCTAATTCATAATGTTCCGTCTCTCCATCTCCGCTGTCTAGCTGATATTTCGCCAAACCGGATGGAGAGCCTTCGGTGAGGTCCTCAGAGAAAGCCTGACACTGCAGCTTTTTGGGCAGTGGGATCTGGCCACAGGTGCCCTGAGGTCCCAAACAGCGGCACATGCACTGAAAAAAGAAGGTGGCGAAGGCCCAGCTAATGCACATGATCAGCATCATGAAGGTGCCCAGCTGGGTGTAGGCTAACACGGTCGAGGGCATCATCATGGCCCCTGCGACGAAGGTGGTCAAGGCAGCCATAGCAATAGCGGAACCCATGCGGCCGAGGGAGAAAATCACCTTGCCTTCGCGGTCCGGTTCCGGAGCCAACCTGTAGGCTACACCGTAATGGACGGCGAAGTCCACCGACAGTCCAACAGCAACAGAAATGGTGACCGACTCCAAGACGTTCAGCTCCCAACCGAGAAGCACCAGAGAGCCCACCGTGACAAAAATAGTCCCGGCAATGGATAGGATGGCGTATAAGCTGATGATGATGTTCCATGTGGTGAGTAGCATGACGCTGAAGGCTACAGCTACAGACAGCGCCATGGCAACCAGAGTGCCATCGGACAGACTGTCCTGAAGATCGAAGAATTCCAGGTTGCTGACAAACCAGCCGTGGTTGAGGCCTGCTGGGGCGTGGCGCAGCTCTTCCGTTATCCAAGCGTCCACCTGGATAACCAAAAGGTAACTATTACATTTGGTGTCATGGGAAAATTCCACAAATTACTAAAGCAAGTAATACCGTATTTTCTGCACTATAAGGCGCACCGGATTATAAGGCGCACCTTCAATGAATGGCCCATTTTAAAACTTTGTCCATATATAAGATATATACGTTTGGCCCGCGGGCCGGACTTTGGACACGCCTGTTGTAGTGGCTCAATATTGGTCCATATGTAAGGCGCACCTGATTATAAGGCGCACTGTCGGCTTTTGAGGTTTCTCGGTGCGCCTTATAGTGCGGAAAATACGGTAATTTAAATTCCCTTGAATTATGTCTTTGAGCATTTAACATTGTTTTACAATGACAATTGTGTCAAAAAGAGCAGAGGCCATCATTTGAGGAAATATAACAATAATAAAATAAAAATATTCACTGACCTCACAGTAGAACTGATGCATCTTCTCATAGGCTAGCGTGAAGAGGAAGGTACTCTTGAACTCCAAAACAATGGCCTTGATGGTGTCGTTGATGTCAAATCGAGGTCCAGGCGTCTTGCTGTCCAGGTGGTAGTTGGTACTGCGATCAAGCTCCATAATGGCCCGCTTGATGCACAGCTCAAACACTTCCTGCTTGTAGGGGAAAGTGGATTGACTGCAACAGGGGTAGACGGATGCCTCTTCGCAGTCTTGGTTCTCCATCCACTGTTTAAAAAAGATACACACACACATGTATAATTAATAAAATATTATTAAAAGTTAAATTTAAAATGTTAAGATTTTTAATACAGTACAATTTTGTCCAGTCCAGTTTTTTTAATTACAGTTTTGATTGAACTTAATGTTCACACTGTGTATTGTTACAGTAAAGTGCTCACAATAATACCGTAATTTTCCGACTATAAGCCGCACTGGACTATAAGCCGCACCAGATAAAACTCGTGATTCCGGGTTCAAAATTTGCGAAAAAAAAAAAAAAAAAGTCGTAGCTTATAGTCCAAAATTTATGGTATTAAATATATATATATATATATATATATATATATATATATATATATATATATATATATATATATATATATATATATATATATATATATATATTTTTTTTTTTTTTGGAATGAAACCTCTCATTTTATATCTTAACTTGTCATGCCTGTAAATAATAAAGTGTAAGTATTTATTTTACTGAATTTAAAAATTCTCTTAATAGAATAGAATGAACAATTAGTCAGTGGTATTACACATGTACCTAATAAACTGGCGCAAGGAGAACTGACCTGCTTGAACGTCTCAATGAAGCAGCTGGTGAAGTCCTGCTCGTCTGACTGAAAGACAAAACTCTGGTTTCGAAGCTTCTGGCAGAAATTGAGGATCCAAAGCTGAGACGCTGGACTGGCGATGTTAAAGCTGCTGTCCAGCATTAACTTTCCCTTATTTTTGGGGTTCAGGGGGTCGCCATTATCCAGAGGTGTGACACCCCAGATGATGGTGATAGGCATGTGGAGGTCCTCTCCATGATGCACTCTCTCAAACATGAAAAGTTTCTTGTACTCTGCGTCGTAGCGCTCGAAAGGGTGAGAGGAACGGAACACCTGAAACTCTGCCAGCTCCAGTGAGGGAAGCTTCATCTTTGGGTTGACACAAACAACATATGCCCCGCCCACTGTAAGTGCAAGAAACCAGAAGAGCCAGAGGTAACGAAGCTTGATGACAATACAGGGAAGGACTTTCTCAAAGAAGATTCGAGAAGCTTCAGAGACACTAAACAAGCATCTGCTAGCCTTTTGGCAAAAACCTGCCACAATCATTTGGATGCAGTACCCGGTTTGCTGGTGTTGGGGCTTAGAACATGGTAACACGTTTGGTAGGTAGCGCTCATGCAACACCACCACAGCTGGAAGCCACGTCACCATGAGGATGTAATTAACCAAGATGGCCGTTCCGGCGTAGACGCCGAAGCAACGGATAGCGGTGATGTTGCTGACATAGTTAGCATAAAAAGCAGCAGCGGTGGTAAAGCTGGTGACGAACATAGACAAAGCGGCGTGCTGCAAAGTCACACTGACAGTTTCTGCCAGCTCGGCATTAGGCTTATCAATTTTGGTGTAATTCCATACATCGCAAAGCACAAAAGCGTCGTCCGCTCCG
The DNA here is from genome assembly GCF_024217435.2 of Syngnathus scovelli. Lineage (NCBI taxonomy): Eukaryota > Metazoa > Chordata > Actinopteri > Syngnathiformes > Syngnathidae > Syngnathus > Syngnathus scovelli. The sequence continues at coordinate 7,241,573 of NC_090866.1, read as the reverse complement.
ATTCCCACCAGGATGATCAAAGCCGTGAGATTCATGAAGGGAAAAAACTCAAAGTTGAAAACCATGCGGTAGAGGAAATAAGAGACAATGAGGGAGCTAATAATGGCTATTATTGTCATTAGCGTGATGAAAACGGACCGTGTGTACACACACATGACCAGTAGGACTATAACGATAGCTATAGCTGGGTACACCGTGTCCGTCAGTAGGTAGTCCTGAAAAAGGTCATGTTTAATGCCAAACTCGATCCCGGTGACTGTGGTGATGCCGTCCGAGGAGTTCCAGTTCTCAAAATTATCGAGGTAAATATTCATCATAGACTCTCCTTTCTCTGTTGGCGAGAAGAGCATGCTATACATGAGGACAGGCGGGGGAAATTCCAGGCTCTTCGGACTGAGGAAGTCCTTATCAACCAGGAAGTGCATCATTTGGTAGACGGCGTTATACTTGGTGCACTTCCGAGGCACATTGCCACACTTTAGCTGATCTTTGCGTTTCAGGGCCATGTCCCAGCAATCGGGTCCCAACGTGCCATTGTGGTAGTACTTGGCGCAAGAGCGCAGAATCTTCAACGTGTGCGATACGTCACGCTCGGTAATCATTTGACAGGATGATCTATTTGTGAGGGCTGCTATGTAGTTCCCAATAGTCCAGCTGGGGCAACATGAAGCATCGTTGGTGCGCTGGCAGAGACTCCAGTAGTCACGATGAGAGCGCACCTATGGACAGAAGCAATCAGTATAGTAACAGAATACATGGCCAACGGGTTTACCATATTTTCCGGACTATAAGGCGCACCTAACAACCTAAAATTTTCTCAAAAGCCGACAGTGCACCTTATAGTCTGGTGCGCCTTATAAATGGACCACATTCCTAAATTTAAACTGGCCTGAAGCATTGTGTCATGAAATCAATCATAAGTGGCCCACTGAAGACTATGAATCATGAATCAGAAAGACTATGGATTATTATGTTGTGATTATAAAGTAATTTGTTGCATCTGAAGTTGAAATAAATAAAGATAAAATGGAGAATGATTTGATTGGGATTACAAATCTGACATGATGCATTAATGGTGCGCCTTATAGTCCGGTGCGCCTTATACAAGGACAAAGTTTTAAAATGGGCCCTTCATTGAAGGTGCACCTTATAATCCGGAAAATACGGTAATTATTTTCTTCTTGAAATAATATACAATATGCATGTTCTGCATTCATACCCTCGTGTTGTCCAGATTACACATGGATTTGATGGCTTGGATATTCCACAAATTCTTCCCCTCAGCAGATGAGAAAACCAGTCTGGAATAGCTGGAGCCTACATGAGGTACAGTATAAAGGAGAATTGTATAAAATTGTAAATAAAAATTAGGCAAAATAAAACATCATTTTTTTTCCTGATTGAGACATCATACAATCAATGTGTTATATTGTAAACCAATTGGATAAATTAAAACCAACCTTACCAGGCACATCACAGAAAAACTCCTTACTGAAGTCCCACTCTGCATGCCGTTTTTCTCGATCAAAGTGGTCTTCGGGCCACTTGGGTTCTTGGTGACTAGAAAGCAACCAAAAATGATCGGATGATTACAATATTATTTAATACAATTATTCCCTTCAAGGCTCAAAGGGAGACTTTGGATTCAATATATAAAAATAAAAAAAATCAGAACATGAAAATTAAAATGTTGCACAGAAATACCACTTTAAAATAAGTTCTTAAAAATTATTAATTGAAAAAAATATGAAAATTATAATTGAAAAAATATATAATTATTTGTAAAAATAATTTAAAAAACGTAAAAATAAAAATTGTGACGGAATATATACTGTATAGTTCAATGTAACTAGGTAAAAATTAAAAGGTAAAAAACTGCATTGCATTAAAATTAACTTGTGAAAGAAGTCCAAGAGTAAATGTAACACACTAAATGAAGTTAGTTCCTACCCACCTCTGTGGGTGGGGGCAAGGGGACAGGGTTGACAGATATGGGATGAAGTGGGGAAGCTTACTGACAGACATAAGCACACAATTATGTCTAAAGACAGAAACATTGAAAGATGGGAAGGGTTTGATCACAAATTCCTTTTTTTGTCTACGGGGGGATTCACAATGAACCATCTGGCTTCATACAGAGGCTCCTATCCAAAGTGCAAAGCCAAACAAAACCTGATTTCTATTCAGTGCAAGTCTTGAGTTGCTATTAAGTGTGTTTGTGTCCTCTGCGAAAGGTCCCGCATGCAAATAGGTGAGTACACATTCAAACTCTGATGTGACAGACACATTTTGAATCAATCAGTTGCAGACTTCAGATGCTAGTCACATTGAAAATCTGTACCCTAAATGAAAAAGTTTGACAATGATGTCTTGGGTTTAGTTCAGTTACTTTTTAGCCTGCTCGTCAGCATATTTGAAGGGATAGTTGGCCAGTGTCGCTTTGTAGCCAGTGTTCTTCACCATGTTGTTCCATGTGACCAATCGTTGACCGATGGCAGTCCCTCGAGGCTCAAAACCCTTTGAAATAAAATAAAAATAAAGCAATCATTGTTAATTAACAAGAGGTAACAGCTAATTGGGGCTCCCAAAATATTAATTTTTTAGAATAAATTATTCTGTCAATTATTTGGGGGAAATATTTTGCATGGAAGTGAATTACAATTTTTTTTTTTCATTTACCATTGTTTATTTGCTATTGTTTAGTGATTAAAAACAATAAGTAAACAAAATCACACTAGAGGGATTAATGTACTCACCAAACTCTGAAACTGATTCAGTTACTGGTGCGGTTATCGTTGTCCATAATAAAAGTAGACGTTTACAAATGTTTGATTTCACACAAAAGATAATATATTTTTAATAAATTAAATTCAATATTAATCAACAACTGCCGTTGAGAGACTAACATTAGAGAATTTGGACCATTCTAAGGTAAAAAATGATTCTAAACAATTACTCAATTATTAAAATAGTTGTCGATTATTTTGATAATCGATTAATTGTCCATTAATCAATTTAGACATCATATAAGGCAGCAGTACAATGTTGCGCGCAGTAATTTCAGTAAAATTGACACGAGTTTCCTGGCTAAGGCTCAATATGTAAAACAAAGCAGGATAAAGTGATCAAGACGATGAACAGACAGAGGTTCAGTAAACAACAGGTTGTAATCTGACCTTAAAATGAGCTCTTCATTCGGATGATACTCACCAAAAGAGGGTCAGAGAAATCAGGGAGGTCAGGAACAAGGACACCCACCAGGGCGCACACGACAATTAGTACTGTGCACACGCCGAGAACCACCACCGGCCAATCAGCTATGAGCTCTGAATAACTAAAAAATGCAAGAAGGACAGTCTAAATTGATATTCAATTTTTTTAGCTGTGTGAGTGAGAAATGATGAGATGCAGTCAGCTAAAGCCAGGTACAGACAGACACAACTCCCACGAGATAACTCAGTATAGAGGAGTGACAGCAGTGATGGATGGACGGGAAGAAAAAAGGAGGGGGGGTGGAGGAGAGACATTTTTGCAATCCAGACCATCAACAGGAGACTTTGTTTTTGGCAGGCCTTACCTTTTGGGGAATCGAAAGGGCCAAGCAGGGCTGAAAAAAAGAAAATGAGACAGATAAATACCGTTTACATTTTAATGTCAAAGCGGCGGCCAATCCCCCCAAAAATATTTTGGGAGCGTTTGGAGGAGGCGAGAAGTATTTAGTATTTATGATGCCATGTGACCTTTGGCTCTCGGCAGAAGCAGCAGAACAAAGTGTGCAATGAAAACCCTAAAACTATTTGTTCTGATAATATTGAACAAAATCCCTTAAGTAAATTTTTCATTTTTTTTCAAAGACATGTCTAATTTTAACTGTCCCCCACATCTGCAACATATATAAGTTCCTGCTTGTCTATGTTTTTAGGCAAAAAAATAGGAAAACACAATGGCCGACTAACAACTTCATCGTCTCTTCCTTTTCCTGGCTTCTGTCTTGTTTTCTTTTCTCTGTGTAACTTTCACTGTTTTTCTATTTACCTGTGGGAGTCTTTTTGGATCACTGGGCTAATTAATAAGGTAAACACAGGCCTCTGGCCACTCACTCAACGCTGTGCTGACAGAGCAAAGAAACACAAAAAGTTTGGGGGGGGGGGGGGGGGGGGGTCGAGAAGCGTGTGCGAGTATGGCGATGTGATCATTTTTGTCGCTGGCCGCATCATAGTCAGTTTCCTTCGGAGGGCCATTAGGACTACCAACCCAAATAAATGTATGAACGTCTAATATTAGTCAACACAACAAACTAGTTGAACTAATTTTGAAATCAGAGACTAGTAAAAACTAGATGAATGATAAAACTTGCTAGTAACATCTCTATTAGAGAAGACAATTTGTAATTTTAGTATTAACACAAAGTCGATGCTGAATTTGTCTTGGCGGGCCAAATATAATTACACTGTGGGCCAAATTTGGCCCGCGGGCCACAGTTTGACAATTTGGCTTTATTCAAGTGCGGTTAAAGACTTTGGTATTGAATCAAAGCAGGGATTCTAGATCCAAAACAAAAAAAAATAGTTTGTTGAAGCTTAAACAAGATTTTTATTTCGTTTGTACCAAAGAACCTTCAATCATGGTGGGAAAAAAACCTCCACAAGGTAGTCACAACTTTCCTTTCGAAATATGGATTGACAATGATAAAGACAATGAACAAAAAAGGCAATGAACAAGTGAAAACTAAGTATATCATCAATTATTTTGTTGGATGATTTCAAAAGCACATATTTGTAGCCTTATATAATATGTCCATGAACACAAGTCTGTGTGTTTTGGGGCCTGAAGGTAACTCCATTCGCTTTCAGACAGGTGGACAAATATTCCATGAAACAGGCCTTCAAGTTTGGAGCAATTAGTGTCAGAAATAAAGCCTCCACAGACCTGATGTGTGCTTTTCTGGAACGTTGCACATGATTAGTTTTTGAGCAAGCCATGAAATCGGCGACGTGCACCCATTTAATACGTCATTACAAGAGCAGGCAGAAAAACATGGCCCCGTGCCAGACGAGTAATTCTTCATTGCCAACAGTTTGAAAGCCAGTCAAGAAAGAAAGTCATTACTCACCAGCAAAATTTGAATATTTTTGCGACAACACGTTTTTCGACGAGACTCACCATCTTCAGGCGACTAGCTCTGTTTTACTTTTTATCAAACTTAAAATTAGATTTAAAAAAAATTATTAGCAATAAAAAAATTATTTAAAAAAAAATATTAGTAAAAAAATTATTTAAAATAAATTATTTTAAAAAAATTCAGTCCGATGCACTCGCACCTTTTAAATCAACATCGATTTTAAGATTTCAGTGGAGATTTTATTTGTTGTCATTTTTAAATTCCACCCAGCGATGTATTAGATTACCCTGGTCCAATCAAGCTTCTGTAATTCGAAAATTTAGTTGCTAAAAAGTTTTGGTGCGTAAGAAAATCAGTTCAACATTAAAAGAGTCTGCCACATCTGCTCCCCATTCACCAGTGGAATGAAAAATAGGGGTGAGGGTAGGGGTGCATTTAAGGAGGTTAAAGAAGTACATGAAAGGAAAAGAAAAACTGAACATGGAATAAATGTATGATGGAATGAACCACAGATGCTTGAAAGTTACCCTCTTAGGGTTGACGACAAAAAAAATAAACTACTTCCAGAGTTACAGATTAGAGTGCTGCTCCTATTGAACCCAAATAAAGAATATTCCATGTTGAGAATTGCGAAATCAAGGCAAAAAAATAAATAATAATGCTACCATGAAAACACCTTAGTAAATTTCCTCCCATCTTTGCAGCACTGGTAAATATAGGATTATGCAAATGATGATGCACGCCATTAAATAGTCCCAGTTTCAGATGCGGTGATGGGATGTGGTTTGAGGAAAAGTCAACTCCCTCCTCACTAAATATGGAACACTTGGAAAAAAAAAAACCGGAAAGGTTTGCCAACAAATGGCTTTAATACGAGCATACAGCTTTGCATGGTTGCCGTGTGAGCATGTGTGGATGTACAGTGCCTTTTCATTGAGGCCTATCTGATGAGTGTTGAAACTGCCTATACTTAAAAGCAGGGATGCCAAACTTAATTGCACAGGAGGGTATTTTAGGTCGCGGGTCCAGCAGGATACACTTTTAATGAACAAATGAAACCAAAATATTGTTGAACATAAATGGGACATAATATAATCCCCTAAATAAACAAAAAATAAAATATTAACATGGTGTGCATATATACATACATATATTTATTTATTTATTAAATATATACATGTATATTAATTGACTGAATAATTGATTCTAAAAACATATATATTTTTAAAATACATACCGTAATTTTCGGACTATAAGCCTCTCCAGACTATAAACCGCACCAACTAAAACTTGTGATTTAGGGTTAAAATTTGCCAAAAAAGTCACGACTTATAGTCAGAAATTTACAGTATATACATTTATTAGATATAAAGTATATATATATATTAATCGAATGAATAATCAATTCTAAAAATATTCAATGGTCACGTCTTTACAGATATCATGAGTACAAAAAAAAAATTAAATGACGCTTACCTAATTCCAGTAGAATGTGTTGAATTCTGGAGATGCTCCTGCCAGGGCTGGTGACTGTGATGGTGTAGACAAAGTGGAGTGCTAGGGTGTGTAAGATGAGGCCGGGGGTGCGAGTAAGTGCAAGCAGGTGGACAACCAGAGCAGGTCAGAGGGCTCCTGGCGTGAGGAACCAAGCCAAGCCCATGGCCCGGGCTTGGAATCTTGCAGAGTGGGCACTCCTGCTGACCACAGGGGCAGCAAAAGGAGTGCAAGCGACACTGCTGGCAGCAGAACGGTGAGGACTGGAGACAAGGGGAGGACGGGGATCGAGCGGATTTGGTTTGAGAATCTATGACAGCGGGGGAAGTTGCAGAGGCGGTCGGGTGGGGGAGCGTCCTGAGGGTTCCGTTCTGTTTGACAACTCCACCGTTTTGGGTTGGTCTGTTTGTTCTCTGGACGTGTGATCTTGGCTTCTTTTGCAGCTGTCTACATGCCGCATTCCTAACTGAGGTTTCTTCATCTCCTTCTGCTGAAAGGTCATCACCATTTGAGGCAGCTGTGACAGGCTCTTGCACATTGCTATCTGGTATACTCGTGTCTGAAGGTACAGTTTCACCCATACAGAGAGGATGTCCTTCACAGCTGGGGACCAGAGGGTCATCAATCGTGTCGCTCAGGGCCATTGTCCTCTCCCAATGGGCCTGGCTCGATTACTGTCAGAAAAAAACAGAAGGGAAAGACATAAGCTGTTCGGATTCCCAAGTATTTGGGCAGTTGCACCCCTTCTTTCAAAATGCTTTCCCTGAACCATAAAATGAAATGTGGGAATGCATAAAAGCATGACTGATTTGTAGATTGACTGTCAGTTAAAATCAGTCATTTTTCTGGGAGCATATTTCAGGTGCTGCTCCGCCAGAGCTTTGGTTACTCCATTGGTGTCAAACTCGAGGCCCAGGGGCCAGATACGGCCCGCCACATTATTTTATTTGGCCCGCAAAGACAAATTGTGCACCGACTTCAGGTGTCGATACTAAAATTACAAATTGTCTTCACTTTTCAAAACTACAGATACTGCTAGCGATTTTTATTAGCATTCGTCTTTTTAAAATATTGGAACAGTTTTTACTAGTCTCTGATTTCAAAACTAGTTATTGATCAGTTTGTTGTGTAGCCTAAACTGGATATAATATAAGACGTTGACAGTCATAATGGCCCTCCAAAGGAAACTATATGACAACGATGCGGAAGTCGGATGTTCGTAAATTGAAAACTAGCTGAACTATGATATGCTGTGAAGCAACATCTCGCCTCAGATTAAGATCTTTTTGCGAGGAGCTAATTTTTGGGTTGTATGTCAACATTACGAAGAGCTTTAGCCGCATGTTATAATAATTACTAATAGTACATAATACAAAATGATTTTTTTTGTATTTGCAACAAAACATCCACCTTCCAATACATAGTTTGGAACTGAAGGTGGATGGCGTGGAAAATCTTAGATGATTCAGACCCTAATTATAACTGTGGTGCTTTAAACAGGGCATGTCACTGCTGGATGTAACATCTTAAATAAATCTTTGCCTGTCAAAGAAAGGCACAATTATTTATTTTTTTTAACCTGGCATGACCAAAAAAAAACAGGAACGAGCTGTGGCTTACACTTGCTCAGAAGGTTAAAGGCTTGCAAGGCCACTCCCATGTCACAAACACATGTTGAGAGAAATATCTTGGTATCTCTTGTTCTTGTCATGGTGATTTTCCCTTTTGCTATAGGCTACATTTTGAAAGATGTATATAAAAAAAAAAATAAAATAAAAAAAAAGCTTCATTGTGATTATTTCAGATGCAAAAAAAGACCAAAGACCCATATGGCCCAGATCAAATAAAAATAAACAAACAAACAAAAATAAATAAATAAATAAATAAATTAATTAATTAATTAATAATGAAATTAGTTTGAGAGGGAAACATTTAGTATAAAAACAACCCGACTTTTTCTTTGCTGACAAAACACAGATATCTGAAATTATTATTATTATTTTTTTAATGATTAGATAACACACCATAACATATCAGGCTGTTCAGTATTAAGTTTGACAACTAATTCATCCACCCTGGAAATTAATGCTAAATAAATATATTGGTGTCTGACCGCCGAGCGATACATCATGTTACCCTGACTTTCATGCCAGTCTCTAAATCGACTAGTTATGGTCTATATGACAAATGCACTACATGACACCTCGACAGTGAGTGAGTATGAGGTGAAATATGAGTGTGACAGTCGATCAGGTCAGGTTAAAGAAGCGGAGAATTTCAAACTTCTATGCCTGAGGCTAGAAGGGCTGAGGGAAACCCAGATGAAGTCATTTGTCTGGCTACAGCTGTCAAGCGCCTGTAATGACTTTAAATAAGGGCTTAGACACAGTTCAGGCGATAAATGCTCTGGATTGAAAGAATTCAGCCTGCAAGTGTACCAATTGCCAGCATTGACAATAAGGACTAGCATGTTTTTTATTAGCACTGAGGAAAAGCAATGATCATGAATTATTTTGAAATATTGACTTGTCATTTTGAGCAGAGGAATGCTGCCTGGAGGAGTTTGCCATAGTGCGTAACTTTATGGATGTATCTCAATGTCTCATGTTATTCTCCTTTAAAGCACAAACTCTGGTTGCAGTGCGATTAAAATTCAATTTCATAGAATCATCATGATTTTAAATGATCAATTATCTGATTATAAAGTCTGTCCTTAGTTGACAAAAAACTGACCTGCTCCAATAAGGATGAGGCAGTGATTTGCGTTTTCTTTTCCTCTAACTCAACAGAAAGCCAAGCCAAGACATTTGGAGTGATTCCCAAAAGTAAGTAGTTGCAAATGACGTAGCTGATGACAAAGAATCTGGTTTTCGACAATATCTCATGTCAGGTTTTTGATTAGTTGGGAGTCCAAGCGATTGAGACACCTTAATGGCGAGCTACAGTAAAAGAAGTTAAGGTACCTGGCGTTAGGGCTGCAAAATATATCAAAAAAATGATCAATATTGCAATATTGACCCTTGCAATATGCGTATCGTGAAGACCTGCAGTAAGATTCTTATGAAATTTTATGCTTTTATCAGAATTTTACCAGTCAGATGCAAACTTAAACGTACATCACCATACATGTTTAATATTTCTTTAAATTAATTAGCCAAGAATACATTAATATTGCTTATTTTGCCACATGACAAATTTCAATGATTTCATTAAGTAATAAAAATTATTTTAGGAACGTTATCACAATAATATCGATATCGTACCTGATGTCCTTTTAATTTAGGCTGATATGCAGTAATTACCACGCTTCATGGTTAACTCTCGACTAGATACGTACATACAGCTCGACGTACTCTGACATGTCGCTAGTCGTCAGGAGACTATGGACATATTTGACCCCTGCAGTCGACCCCCAAAGGGTCGCCTTTTACAGCTGGGCTGTTTAACATACCAATCTGGGCAACAACACTGACACTTTTAAGTTGTTGTTGCAACTTTTGGTTTGTCCCATCAGAGGTAAACACACAAAATGTTCTTTTCTTCGACAATATTTTGGTTAAATTTAATTTAGGTCTGTCCTCATCTCCTCCTTCCGCACCTTAGAGTTGAAATAAAAATCAAAGAGAAAAAAAAAAGAAAAAAAAAACGGGGGGGTTTCAGTATCGGATCAGGACCGGAAAGAGTACGCCTTAAAAATTATATTGGACGCCAAAAAAAAAAATCGACATTTCTACATCACTAATTTAATTGAGGAGAACAGACATTTAGGAATAGTTCTTACACTCAAACTAAAACAGTGTGCAGGGAAGTACTGCTCACAGCCACATTAACACAAACAACTTTTAGTATAACAAGACAACAACACAAGGTTGGCAACAAAACTATTCCATAGAGAAACTGCGTGCGCACAGTAAAGAAAGTTGACTGTTTCCAGATCCACAATGCCAAACAATTAACTGGAAAGCCAGATAATATACTGTACGTACTTATTTTTTTCTGATCAAACTTAATGATTGTGTCACATCACTATGAAAAGATCCCACAATCTGGCATATACACCAAAATGAAATCACATCATCATAATGTCTACAAAAGCCCGTGTGTATATTTACGTAACGTTTGGGTGATTGCCCGACTAGACAGCGGCACAAGACGCGAAAATCAACCCCACGCAAATGAAACCACCACTACCACTATTGCTTCACGACCTACCGTGTGCGGTGTCCGGGACGCTCCTCGCAAGACGCGGCGACTAATTGGCGACAACAAAAAAATTGAAGAAAAAAAAAGTATTTGCATGCAGCGCAAATATCCGCAGGCTGAATAAACAACTACAGCCCGGAAAGACAGAAGCATGTTAGACCGGCAGTGTGTCCACACACCACCTTTTTCCTCGGGAAGGAGTAAGGCAGGCTGGCAGGAGGCGGTGGGCTGGGACTGCCCGGACCGCAACTCACTGATAGGATCGCTGGAGTCTCGGCTTTAACCCGATCACTGCCACGCAAGGCATTGCGAACTGAGGGATTATTTAGGGGTGCTGCAAGAAATGATCCATTTTATAATCAAGTCAAGTGAAGTTTATTTATATAGCCCTAAATCACAGCAGTCTCAAAGGGCTTCACATATCCAAAAACAAATTGACGATTATTCTAAAAGATTCTCAAATTCTTTGAGAATCCATTTTATAATGACACATTGCATCTATACAGCAGTCACAGTGACAATGTTTTCTTGGATATTTTTGTAATTAAAAAAAACAAAAACATCACATGTATTCACTGTCAATACTTCTCTGGTAATAATTACAGCCTCAAGACCTTTTGATGCTTGGCAAATGATGAATGGAACAAAAAAAGGAAAGATGAAATAACCAACCAACTACAAATTAAACACCAAAGAATCATTCCTGATCAAAGTTATAAGACTTTTGGAATTATAGTAACTTTTTCACACATTAGCGCCTATAAATGTTCGAATCATGTTTACTTAGTTAGCCAAACAAAAGAATCATAAAGCATAAAAACATCTTTTAATTTCCCAACACTTGCAAACTGCATTACAGAGTGGAATTTAATTTGGGCAATTTTCACTCTTCAAATCCTTAACTCGTGCTGGCTACTCAAATGCACACCTTCCAGAAAAAATAACTAAAAGTATCTCATCTCCAGCAACCGTGTACTTTTCTAAAAGAAACCTCATGGACCATTCAAATAAATTTTTGGGCTGCAATATTTTCTCAGCGGGGGGAGAAGTTTTATCACTAAGTATGCTCGGAAGGCAGAGGGCAGTACCTGGCTTTAATTCCAGCTGTCTGGCAGGATTAAGGAACAGTTCATATCTCAAACAGTAATCATCTGCAGTCGTGAGGCATCTGGCCTCCAGGCCAGTCAAAGCCCAACAAGTCATTTACTGCTTTGTGATCATCTCTAATAATAACACTGATACCAAATGCATTGATGCATGGTGACGGGCTTTACCTTTCCCCCTTTACTGTGAGTATCGCATGTGGCAGCGTGAAGCCAACACAGGGGTTTTCCTGCATGGAGCCAAAAACCGAAAACCACATCAAAGACCAAACTCTGCTTGGAAGGACAGAGGCCCAACAGGAAAACCCAGAGGCCCTTGAGACAACGGTACACAACTAATCAAAGTGACTGGTGTAGCAGACAACAGCACAAATATAAGAGCGAAAACAGTAAAACTGAGAAGGCAGGAAGTTTTTTTTTTGTTTTATCATATTGATCACCGCATAGATTTAAAAAAATGAATTGAAGTACCGTATTTTCAGCACTATAAGGCGCACCTAAAAACCTCCAATTTTCTCATAAGCCGACAGTGCGCCTTATAATCAGGTGTGCCTTATATATGGACCAATACTGAGCCACTACAGCAGGTGTGTCCAAAGTCCGGCTTGCGGGCCAAATGTATACATCTTATATATGGAAAAAGTTTTAAAATGGGCCATTCATTGAAGGTGGACCTTATAAACCGGTGCGCCTTATATATGGACAAAGTTTTAAAATGGGCCATTCATTGAAGGTGCGTTTTATAATCCGGTGCGCCTTATAGTGCGGAAAATACGGTAGAAATCAAGGATTAGGGAACAAGAACAAAAAGATCAGTTGATCGCCAAGCAGCTCTGCTCAAATTGCTCCCTGGTTTTTGGAAAGCTAAGATTGAGAAACGGAGGAAATTCTATCCCCTTGACACCCTCGCAGGGAGAACGGACGTCTCCCACCCAATTAGCGCTAACACCCCTGACATCTGCCAACAAGGACTCAAGGGGGATGACGAAAGTAGTTGGAGAATTAAAGGCTGTGTTACAACTACAGTTTGTAGAAGTAGTAAAACCTAGAGTTTTACACATTAGCAAAAAAACAACATTTTTGTTTTTTTTAAGTTACAATGTTGTTACAAAGATTTCTGCACCAGCAGAATACATTTAACAGGCTGCCTGTAATATGCTAGCCGACCAATATTTGGCAAAGGCACAAGCTGTTTTTTTTTCCTCTCTGGGATCAAATTCATCTGGACACGATGCCGTAAATGTGCACTTTAAAATAAATGCCAGTAGGTCGTTATTTTCACTATGACGTATGTACATGCATGCGTATATGGCACTTAACATATATGCGGGTTGTCTGTTTTTACAGACGATCATTAAATCATTAAATAACCCAAGAACGTTCTCCCTGAGTCATTTTTAAATTTGAATATTTTTAGAATCTGACTTTTTTTAGATAAATGAAAGGCCAAAATAATTTTGTTTTGAATTTCAACATGTTACATAATGTATACACACCTAATCAAAATAATTAGAGTTGGGCTTAGAATAATTGTAAAATCCATTCATTTAGGGAACAAACAAATTAGAAGTCGTGCTCCTCAAATTTGGACGGGTTCAAAATGCCGTGACATTTCATTTATCGTGCTGATACTGTGTTGGAAAGAGACATACGTTCTCCAGATGGTCCATCCGTCTGGTTCTTATCATCAGATAAAAGCACGCGACAGACAAGAATAAAAACGGGTGAAGCAATTGGCGCAGACTTGAAGAGACTGGCAGAGAAGTTTAGCGGCACTTTGAGTCCACATTCTTCTCTGATGTGTTGACTGGCACCTCAAAGGTGAGAATGACATCATGTGTGCATATGTTCACTCATAAGTTGGCAGGTCTATGTTATGATTTAGACATAAAGGACCTAATTTGCTATTATTACAAGAGTAACTGTAGATCAACGCAACTGCTAACTTATTGAAATCAAAATTTAACATTTGGATGATTTGTAGAGGTGGTATGAAAAGTACAGATTGTTTAAAAACTGGATTTATCATTTGCAAAAAATATTTATGCGATCTATAAAATGTACGGATCAATTGTATATCACAAAAACCTGGCATTTCAGCAAGGGTGTGTAGACTTTTTATATCCACTGGATGAGTGCATTCGGCAATGAAAAACAGCTGAGTGCAAAACGGCAATGAACAAGGAATCGATGCACTTGATTCGTATTTATTGAGTAAAAGATTGATAGCGCAAACGATTAGCAGTTTTAAAATTGCAAATACGAATATTCTGTGAGTGATTTTAAAAAACAGAAAATCTTGCTCTCTTTACTTTCCAATATTTTGATTACGTAAAATGAAAATACATGGGTGAAAAAAACAACTGATTGAGTAATTTCTTCCATTAACATCAATCTGAATTAAAACTTGTACCATGGCTCATAACATTTTACGAGTCATGGCATAAAACCGGGAAAGTTACAGACCTCACCACGCTCATTAACTGAGCTCGTGTTTGAGCGGCATGCAAAATTAACGTTGCGCTGCTATTATTTGGCAGTAAAACAACATGCATAGAAATTAGGAACATGTGACTTTAAGAAAGTTTATTTTTGCTCAGTATTCAATACACCAAAATACACCTAAATCAAAATACACCTAAATCTATTGTCATTTGCGTATTGCTTCTTTTTTAATAAAATGTCAACAGACTTTGATGTGTGTGGGGCAAATGGACCTTTTCGGCTGCCCAACAACATGCCTGGCCTAAATTAACGTAACAAAGGACCCCTTCGGCTGCCTAAAAACATGTCTTTCTAATAATCATCATCAAAACAAGACTTTCTATATAGCGCGCTTTCGGGGTCAACGCGATTCCCAAATTCACGACCCCAAAGTCCGTGTAAAATCCAGATTTAGGTGTAATTGTGTCTTTTACTTCCCCGTTTTTTTTCCCCCCAACATTTTTACCAGCAGCCTGAACCAATTGCTTGTCTGGAAAAGAACATGATTCAATCAGAAATCCTCTTTCTGTTGTATTTCACAGGGAGACTAGTGAGGGAGAGACTGACCCGAAAGAAGATGGAGAAAGAGAGGTGGTATGCAAACAGAAGGTCCTTATCAAGTAGAAGAAAAGAAGCAGCAGACGGAAAGCATTGCAAATGAGGGGTACTCTTAAATCAAAATGCAAAGCTGGGAAGAAGAGATTTTATTTTGCTTGAACAAAGAGTTTGAGTCTTGGGGTTTGCTCAAACTACAAACATGGTAAGACACTGAAATCGCACCAAATTTTCCGATGTCCTGTTAAACTGGATCATCACATCCAAACTTGGTTACCTGGTGGAAAAGTCTGGAAGCCCAAGATTAAAGATGATAGCAATATTTAAGAAACACTTTCCGACTCTCCTGCTACTTTTAAGATGTTTTATGATTAATTTTCCAGGATGATGGCTAATTTTTGTTTAACGTAAACACAACTGCATAATTACCAATTTCGTATCGACCAATAGCGTAAACTACACCTGTGCAGATGGATTAAATGACAACTACCAAAACAACTGTCAGTGAAGAAAAAAAGAATTCAAAACTAGACTTTAGCATCGCTTTGAAAGAAAACGGTGATAAAATCTGAGAGATCACATCCGCGTGTCAAATTTCTCTGCAGGCCTCTGAGGGAGGGGGGGACTGGATGAAGTAGGGAAGGACAATTTTTTGTGTGGTTGAAAATGTTGGAGGAGGTATGAGATCACATCCTGCTGTCATAAACCTTTTGGATGTCTGACAGACTCAAACAGTGGTGGAAAAGGCGAAAGGGGGGGGAAAAAATGAATGAGCAAGATGTGAGTATTAAGGATGGAAAGGTCATTAGGGTGACAAGAAGGGAGTAGTGGGATCTGTAAAAATGCTTTTCCACAAGAAACATAGTGGCCAAGGTGTTGCCACATTTGCAGCTGCAATACAAAAGGAGAAAGAAAGCCTCCAGCTCATAAACAACCCAAATAAGGATAAGTGGTGTATAGAAATTGGATGGATAGACCACAAAAAAAAAAAAAAAGAACAGCTATGTCATGCCCCGTCATCTGTCTGGCTAAAATGTCGGCAATTCAGCCCACAAGAGCTCCACTTGGAACTTGAGAAACATACAAGTGGCTGTCCACGTTTGCAAAATGGTATGATAATCTGTGGAGTAAAACCAGCAGGTCAACCACAACTCATCAAAGTAAATTTTTTAGATCAATAATTCTGAACTGCTAAAGATGCATGAAAGTCCAGGCAACAAACAACTTGCCACTAGTTTACCGTATTTTCCGGACTATAAGGTGCACCTAAAAACCTAAAATTTTCTCAAAGGCCGACAGTGCGCCTTATAGTCCGGTGCGCCTTATATATGGACCAAATTCCTAAATTCAAACTGGCCCGAAGCATTGTGTCATGAAATCAATCACAAGTGGCCCACTGAAGACTATGAATCATGAATCAAAAAGACTATGGATCATTATTTTGTGATTATAAAGTAATTTGTTGCGTCTGAAGTTGAAATAAAAAAGATAAAATGGAGAATGATTTGATTTGGATTAAAAAACTGACATGATGCATTAATGGTGCGCCTTATAGTCTGGTGCGCCTTTTATAAGGACGAAGTTTTAAAATGGGCCATTCATTGAAGGTGGGCCTTATAGTCCAGTGCGCTTTATCGTCTGGAAAATACGGTAAATTAATGAGCGGCAAATACATGCTTACCAGTGCTATTTTTGTGCTAATTAATGTAAAGTTAGGCTTACATACTGTATCTTATCTTATATTATACAATCTGTTTTCCAGTCCATCCTCTGAGCCATGGAAACACAAGTATGCATGGTACATATATTTTTACTTGGAGAAAAATTGTTGGCAACGTCGAGTCAAACCATAATGCTTAAGAAATAAAATGGTGTAAAATAGTTTCATTCCGTTTTGCCAAAGTTGACTTTGTTAGTGGTCTCTGTGTGGACATAAATATTTATCTATAGTGCAAAATGGCTTTAAAAGATGACGGTGGTGGTGTTGGGGAGGGGTTAAAAAAGTTGGGGGTGCCCAGTTATGCTCTGGCATTAATCTATGAAGTCATTAAAAAGGAGAGGGAAATTATTAGTGACAACCTTAAAGAATTACCTCATGCTTTGGGCCTCACAGCCTCCCCTGAAACGAATAATAATAGTTGGGGCAGTGGTGCACACCAGTGAGTGACATCTGTAGTTTTGAGGTTGGTGTTGTTCCAATGTTTGAATTGAAAAACTGGCAGGATAGCAAAAGTGGAATTAAAATCGTTTTGTGACCAAATATAAAAAATCTTCACATTGGGTTATGCATTGGGTTAGAATTAAAAAAAAAAGTGGTTATACAATGCAGCATTGTGTTCAGCTGGTTTAAAAAAAAAAAAAATCCATCAGTTTGTGGTTTTTAGATCATGGATTTTCTGGACATTTCAAGGGTACCTGTGCTGTGTTATTTCCGCAGTGGGAAAATGGCCATTGTATTAAATAACTTCCAGGAATCTGATGGCAACATTCACAAGCATCTGCCAAACAAGCTGTTTTCAACATTGGACAGCTTCATGGAGTAAGAAGAAAAAAACTAAGTGTTAAATTTCATAGTTAGCAATAATAATAGTAGAGTAGCTTTGGATATTGTATTTTTGTGTGACATTAGGAATGGTGAGTATGCCAATCAAAAAAGCCATGACGGATATTGATTAATTAATAATTAGTGCTCAGTATATCTCTACGCCAAAAAGTAAACATGTCATGCCAATAAAAAGTTTTGAGATGGAAAACAGCCTCATTCAGAGATGCTTATCAATATTTGAGTTGTTTAGATTATTTTGCCACAAAAAGTTTCAACTATAGCAAACTACGGTATTGTCAAGATATTCTATTAATTGTTCTAAGCTTGACAAGTAACCATGTGTGCAATGTGTACGATTGATTTCCTCATTTGAAAATAGCATTAAACTGAGTCTGTGCTGAATTATATCGAATGTCGTCAGTGTAAAACAAGGAATTCTTTGTTTGTTCTTTTTTTTTTTTTTTTTTTTTTTTTTTACCAAAAATGTTGCCTTGTTCTTTTCATGAATGGACTGTTGTGTATGCGTCACCCTCCACCCCAGGAGCTTGAGGCGTTCAATGACTCTTGATGACAAGTGATACGAAAAGCAGGCAACAACATTTCAAAAGTGTGGCACATCGTGCTAATGTTGACAGATTTTAAAAACGCCCCAAAATTAAGAACAGCACAAATCGTCTGTTATTGAAACGGTAACAAAGTTCATGCTTACTCTTCGGGAAAGATTTTTTCCTTTTATGATGGTGCAAATATTTCTCTTGATCCATCCAACTCATATTCCAATTATCCAAAAATCCAAAGTTTTGAGGGTGGGATTTTTTTGGAGATGCTCCATCTTTACACCAGCTTTGCATGTGCTGTGGTCAAACTCTCTTTCCCTTCTGAGATGGCCATTGTTGTAGGGGGCTGATAAATATTTACTCTTCCCAGCTTGGCAGGGAAATGAGTGGGAGGGGAAAGGGACCTATTGTGACAAAAGGGGTCAGAGACGCTGAGGGTCTGTCCTTCCCCACTGGGATTTCAAAGTCCAATTCAGAACTGGCCCAATACGGGGACATACAGTAGAATGAATGAATGAAAAATTCGATTCAAGAGTGGCGACATCATAACTTCAAGACGCGCAACCAACAGGAAATGATAGCGGAGCAATCTAGTAATGTTCTGCTGGACGCCTTGATAAAATTCCCTCTGAGCCATTAGTAAAAGCTGAACCCATTCCAGCTATCCATCTCTTCCTTCTCCTTAAAAATGATAAAAGCCAGGGCTTCCTTTTTTGCAAAAAATAAAAGATACAGCCTGTCGAGGAATCTACACCAGCGATAAAAGCTTCTTCACTTCCATTGCTTTCCTATGCTACCGAGAATTCATTTCTGCTCCACCGTTTTGTGTTTACACCTCCTTATCTCATCAAGAAACATCACATCATCAACAGATCAACTTAAAAGAAGCTGAAAGGTTTCATAAAGCAAACACTGTGATTGTCATTTAGCCGGAGGCGATTTCAGACAGACCTAGTATAAACATCCCAAACCATTCATTAGGCAAATAAAGCTTAGCGGAGAACCTGAGGCGGTTCTACAGTCATTTACAGGTCCACCTGATCAAAGTAAAAAAAAAAAAAAAAGTGTTTTGTGTGATGATATGGGCTCACCATAGTTGTACAGTGTGATCAAGGGTTCCCATGCATGAGACAGTCAACACAGCTGTTTAACAGAAAGCTGCCGGGATCAGTCAGACTGAATCATGCTGCTTGAGTCAACAAGATTAAAGACATACAGATGGAAATAAAATCTGCTTTTGTTTGTCTACCACGCAAATTTTTCAACTTTAGAATCATCTATCAATAAGTAACTTTGTCTGGGACTTTTTTAATCCCAAAAAGATAGATAAGATGTATATCTTTGGTGAAGTCCTTCATAGCCTAGGTTTTGATTTAGGGCGTGTCCAGAAATGCGCTCCGAGCATGTATTGCTTCACTGTGTTCGATCGGAAACTCAGAGCGTTGTTCAAATGTGCCATTCGGTCAAAGTGTGCAGACAAAAAAATTCTCGTAGAACAATCTAGGCACTCTAATTGGGAACACTGTGTGCCAAAACAGTCCAGATGGAAGCAATTTAAGTAAACTATTGATTGGTTTAGAATGAGATTAATGGGAAGTAAGGACACTGTGCCTCTCTGAACAGATCAGAGTGAATCGGAGAAGTAGTTTTAAGTTCACGGAGAATAAATTTGAGTAGCAAAGTGCTGACATCCGGGAGAATCCTCTAAAATTCACTTTTTAAAAGACCCCCAAAAAATTTCAACCATTAAGACTCAGGTCATGGAGCGGAATCTATTCTCAAAATTTGTAAAATTTTAAGAAATAAAAAATTGGACTTCTGAGTTTCAAGGCTGTTCATGTGTTAACAAATCCAAACTCTATTTAGAAACAGAAAAAATAGTAATAGAAATAGAGAAACAAAAACAGTTTGTACCAGTCTCACGGAAAATAAGAACGTGAACAAGGACAATCCGAACATTCCTAACTTGCAATTTTGTATCATAGATTCAAATAATATACATAAATTAATCGACAAGTAATCAATTAGCAAATAACTATTAATTCATTAATCGATTGAGGTTGTCCGATTTTTCCGATTCCATATTTCCTGATTTTCGTCATCGTCCAATTTTTGCATTATTGTTATTTATTATAAAAATACACACAAAAATCCCTCACAAAAGCCTAAAAAACATGAAACCTTCAAAGGAAGCTTTCGAGAAAGTCGGACTACAATTCTTTAGCGCTACTTTGTTTCAGTGAAAGAAATGATCACCAACTCCAGTCAGTCGTTTAACAATACAAAGGTTGAGCTCAAAAGAAACTACTTGACAAATTCCTACCTTTCCACAATTCACTTCTGAAGACACAAACAATCTGTTGATTCAGTGGTGGGATTCTGTCCCGTAAGCCGTTATTTGCTTTAGCAGTAATGACACAAGGAGAGGAATTTGAGAAATGTCTGTGGAGAGCGGACTCATTTCCTTCAGACAGACAAGATGGCAATGACGACTCCTAAAGCTCCAATTACAGATCATTACACTGCAGTGGGTTGCAACCAACATTAAAACATTTTGGTCAATGTAAAAATAGAGGTTACGGATATATGGTAAAATAATAAAACAGTCAAATATTTACATCTACGTGCGACCCCAAAACTCAACCAGTTAATGAAAAAGGGAAATAAAATTGAAAATAAATCATAAAATAGTGAGATTTGCTCTCCAAATATGATCTAATTATTATTTTTTTATAGAAAAACAGTCAAATATTTCATCTATGCGCTATCCAAAATCCAAAAGTTAATGAAAAAGGGAAATAAAATTGAAAATAAATCATAAAATAGTGAGATTTGCTGTCCAAATATGATCTAATCATTATAATTTTTTTCTTTACAGAAAAACAGTCAAATATTTCCATCTATGTGCTACCCAAAATCCAAATGTTAATGAAAAAGGGAAATAAAATTGAAAATAAATCATAAAATAGTGAGATTTGCTGTCCAAATATGATCTAATTATTTTTTTTTACAGAAAAACAGTCAAATATTTCCATCTATGCGCTATCCAAAATCGAAAAGTTAATGAAAAAGGGAAATAAAATTGAAAATAAATCATAAAATAGTGAGATTTGCTGTCCAAATATGGTCTATCTAATTATTATTATTATTTTATTTTTTTACACAAATCAATATTAGTCTGTCCCATCTGTGATTTTTACGTAAGTGTAGCCAATTTAAAGCGTTAAATAGTGGATTGTCATTTTGCCCATTTATAATGAAAAATGTGCAGCAGAGCAAAACAAGACAAGTAAGACGGTGACCTTGTGGCTATTCTTGTGTGCTTGAGTTCAGTTACTATTTGTGTTCCCATGAGAGTGGAGACAAAGCACTTCCAGGTTACCCGCAGTCCTTCCTTCTCATTACCAAAGGTCATCCAGCTGTACACAATCATGACCTCTCCTGTCAAAGGTTACTTGAAGAAGGGAAGGACTCATGAGGGGTGGGGGTGTGTGATTTTTGCTCGACCTCTCACTTTCACTTACCCTAATCAGGAACGCGCATTGTTGCCTGTCAGATTTACAGTTCCTTACCCAAATCAACCTTAAAGTCTAAATGTTCTTAAGTGAGCTAGACCTTGGCTCATTTTTTAGCTAGTTTGGGGTTTTGGTATTTGTGTCTGGTCAAATATGATTTTTAAAAGTGAAGACAATTTACAATTTTAGTAATGACGCAAAGTGGATGCATAATTTGTCTTCGCGGGCCACATAAAATGATTTGGTGGGCCGTATCTGGGCCCCCGGGCCCTGCGTTTGACACCATTGCTCGAGCTCATTAGCTCCCACCTCCTGTTGCACTCACTCAAAGCAGACATCATCGGGTCTAAATTGAAAATAAAAACCCATACATTTTCTTGGATTGGTAAGAACATATTTAAGTATTTAAATTTTGTTTATCGTCCCAAAAATGCGATAAAAAACGCTAACAATGTATTAGTAGCTTCATTTATTCCTTCAGTTTGTATCATACAGAAGCATCGATCACATCCAAGGCCACTGTGGCGTTTTGACTTTCACGATTTTGAAAAACATTTAATATATTTAAAATATTTAATCAAATATTAATCTTAAAAAAATAAGTATTTAACTAAACCTAAAGAGTTGACGCAAAAAAAAAAAATGTCAATCCGTGTTGTCTCACCGCAGCTGTCACCATTTGTAAACTCGATACATGAACCGATACCACAAAGGAACAGGTGTTGCGTATTACTGCCCCCACCCTGCAGTCAATAGACTTGTCAAGAGTGCGCCATTATAAAATATGGCAATCTGACTTTTAAATTTCTCAAGGAAGGGAGGGAGCTTTCCTGAGGAAATGGAAGAGGCACAGTGGAAGAAAACAAATGAATGCGCTTCAGGTGGACCAACTCCTAAAACAGATCAGAATCATTGGAATGTCTTTGAAAATTGACCTTTTACATCTCCACTGTCTCTTCTGGCTATTGCTTTGTGTTGCTCATATATTAACCACAGATGGAAAATCTTGCATATTTGGCTTTGACATTTAGGTTTTATTGTTTTTGGCAGGGATAGATATCATTTCCAACAATAAATGTGCCTTTGAACTGAATAATGCCTACGTTACGCAACGTCTTTCTTTTTGAACACAGCGATGTTTAGTTACAATACAGAATAAGTTGAATATAAACAATGTTAACAGTAGTTACACTATTCTCTAACAGCCTGATTAACACGCTGTGCAGTATGCGCTAAGGATACACATTAGCCCCGCCCCTTCCCAAACCTTAACTTGCCTCACCTCATCAGTTGTGATTTATGTTTGTGCGAGAGAACAAAATTGTAAGTGAGCGGGTCGATTCACTAGATCTTTCCTTGCTTGTTAAGCTCTTCAGATAAATCCCCAAAGACATGGCGTGTTCCCCCCACAGAGCGCAGCCTCATTAGGATGTGTTGTACAAACACAGGAATGTTGACTGGCTGAGGGTGCAATGAGGGTCTTTCCTCCGAGGGACACATGTTTCTTGCTGCAGATTGACCCCGGACTTCTGTACCTTGTCAAACTGCATTTGGCTCAATGGCCACCAAACTCGGACATTCTGCACTAAGACAAAAAGTATTTGTTGAAAAAATGAAGCGAACTTGTATTTCCAACAGAAGATATGTTTAGTGTAAAAGCCTAACAGTGATCACGACTAAAAAAAAAAAAAAAAATCTTCACTAATGTTAAGAACTGGTGTAGTATGCATGGAAAACAGTTTATAATTTTTTTTAAACTGTGGACTATAACAGTAATCAAAACTGGTTTGCCGATTCGGTAATACATACAGGGAAAATCACAAAATCAGAAAAAAAAATTATCCTTCAATATAATTATACTGAGCTAAATGGTACTATTAACTCTTGGAAGGTAATCACAAACATATTTATCAAATGTAAAGCAATGCCGTATATTGTAAAATGAGATAATACCAAATACCATACCAAATTAAGTACGACAGATGTTTGATACCACTTTTTTTCAGACCGATACCGATAGCAAGCACCAAGACACTAGAACTAAACATTCCCTCAAAAAGTGACAAATAATCGCAAATAATCTAATCAAACTCTTAATATCAACTTCAGGTGCATTTAAAAACAAATGAGTGAATAAAAATAGCTTTTTTTTTTTCTTGTTGGTGATTGGCTGATGCAAAGATGGCACAGCACAAGTTATTTGAAAATGGATAGTTCTTCTGTATCACCAAAGATGTTAGTCAAGGCTATTTGGCAATACTAAAATGTTGAAATGTGAATTCTGGATCATTTGATCGCTGCTGAAAGTAAAAAGTTGATCTCAGAAATGTCTAACAGCACTGGTAGCATAAAGATCCATTTCAATATTTTCTTCTAAATTGCACCAGCTAGACAATTTGCTTCAAATAATTGCAGTACAGTGTAGTTTGAATT
Organism: Syngnathus scovelli; assembly: GCF_024217435.2. Classification (NCBI taxonomy): domain Eukaryota; kingdom Metazoa; phylum Chordata; class Actinopteri; order Syngnathiformes; family Syngnathidae; genus Syngnathus; species Syngnathus scovelli. Next base: position 7,217,562 of record NC_090866.1, on the reverse strand, counting down.
ATACATCGGTTTAGCCTTAGCACCACAATGAGCAGGAAAAGGCAAAAGTACTGCTAATGGCACAATAAAATACAAAACAACCATTATTATTGATCATTTTCAGACAGGAAATGCTTATTATAGCTAGAAAAAAGTTATATTTACTCAAAATGTTTCCTTACCTTTTCAATTGCATCAAATAAAAAGCTTGCTTTCACTCAGCCAAGTTTTAAAAACAAATTTGAAAGTGACATACTAAACAAAACTACTATTGTGGCATAGCATATACAACACTGCCCCCAAGTGGCCGTCTTGTCAAATGTCAGCATGTGACCCAATGTATCCACCAAAAAACAATATATAATGCATCTTGGGCTGTTTAAGAGATTAATATTTTCAAAATACTTACTGTGAGCAGTCAGTTTTGTCAAAGTCTTATCTTGTTGACTGCAACACAATGGACACTCTGGTAGCTTCTAAAATATGCAAAATAAAGAAAAGAACAGATGAATTAAGGTTTTGTGATTTATCTTACATACTATTGAGGATTTGGTGACAAATGTTTTTCATCAAGTTAAGGTTTTATCTTGGAAAAAGTTTGCCTTCTCACTTTATTTTTATTACCATTACTTTCAAAATGACTCCTTCAACTTATTGTAATGACGTCATCAGTATCACTGTAATTACTTAATTGCAAGTTATTGATAAAGTGACTGTCATATTAAATTTAAGAAAATTTGAATGAAAACTAACAAGCAAGCCAACATTAACGCGGAGTTTTCAAAGCCCAAGATTATCCGTCCCGGTCACACTGAGCTTTGCATTTTCTAATAATGGTTCTTAACCATTATTAGAGGTTCAGAAGGTGATTGGTAATGTTCATATGATGTTGAGACGCTATAAAAAGAGGATTAGCGTGTTAATGCGTGTGAGAAAGACACTTTTAACAACATGTCACAGACTTGAGTGCTGTAGTTGGTAAATTAGGGCTGTCACTATTTTTAGTCGATTTTTCTATTGATTGTGCCATTAATTAATCGAATAATTGGATTAAAAATTATTTTCACCAATTACTGTTTATTACCAATTTCGTTTATTGGCCAATAATTTTTGTTTATCTGGTATAACAGTTAGCCAATATCACATAAGAAAGATTGATGGTGGTTGTTTTCCCACAGTAAAAGCAAGTGCTTACAAATGTCTTATTTTGATTAAACACAAAAGATAATTTCGTGTGGTTTCATGAATGAATATAGAAATCAGATAATTACTTTTGGAAACTTGAAATAAGGAGATTTGGACAATCATTAATTAAAAATGTCTCTAAATGATTACTCGATTTTTAAAATACAAGGCAATAAATTTGTTAAATGGTTTGTTGTCAATTAATCGATTGATTTTCCTTCTCGTCTTGTAACTTTCTCGTGCTGTCATTCACTAGAAAATCTCCACTCATAATTGCATGATTTAATAAATGCAAATTGCAATTAATAGCTAATTAAACAAGTTAAATCTGTTCTCAATACACACGTTTTTTCATTGCACATGAGAAATATGTCAATTTTAATTGCAGCACTCCTGGAAAGTCATTTTACTTGGCACTGAAGCTTTTGTTATGTTGCTATATTTTGCCAGGTTAAATAATGTTCTAGTAACCTGTTAAACAATGCAAATCCAACTCAATCAGCAATGCATGCTGATACTTCGTGCAAACTTGCACCACCGTGCGATCCACTTCATTCATAAGATTTTCCGAAATAGTCATAAAATGTTTTGCTCTTTATGCTAGCTTAATGTGCACCGTTAGCTTAGTGAAATGGACATCTGACCAAACAGCTGTCTGAACAATCATGTTTTTTTAAGAGCCAATTTACATATATAAAGTAAAATCACGATGATGTCATAAGAGTGAAGAGGAAATTCTACCTTGTCCTCCAGGAAAGTTGTTGCCGGATGGAGCCATTGATGAATTCCACTTTCCAGTCATCACACCACGCTGGGTGGGCTGGCAGCTGCGGAATTTTTAGTTGCACCATAGATGTCGCTATAGTCGCTGATTTATACGTTTACGTAGTCGCCATATTGGGTAAGTCAAAGTGCTTGACAATCTTCTAGCAATCTAGCTGGTAGTGAAATTAATTTTCCTGTGATAAATGGTAATTAAATTATGATTGAACCATTCGATATGCATCAATATCTGGCCAAATTTTTATAATACTGTAGTATTTTGTTAGCGTTTAAACTTCTTAACTTTTTTTATTCTAACATTTTCAAAAGGTTGGTGTCATTGTCCCAATATTTTTTAATTCAAATTCGACAATCAAAACAAAAAGTTCAAATAAAGAAGGCATAGCACAGATAAAGTGATTATTATTTAATAAAACTCATAAAATACCAGCTGGTGAAAATAATCTGTATAAATATCAATTTACATTGTTTGAATCACAGAAGAATATATGTATTGTATAATTCAAATTATAACATATTTGAAATAAGAACTCACCTTTGACATTCCTGAAGGTTATTTGTTAACTTTAAAATTTGGCAAATTTTCCAAAACATGCAACTCTACGTGCAAGCATTCAGCGTCCATGCAGTAAATTCAAAAATTGTCCTTCAAGATACATCAGCATTCTGTTTTGTGATTTCACATAAATATCACCTTATGACTAAGGACAGACGGACGAAGGTCGAAGGATGGGCTGGCGACTCATCATTTCAGTTCATTTTTATTATAACACAATTTTGATTTCTGCACTCAAACTTCGGTTAAATTTCAAGCTATAAACAAATTGTACATTAAGCAAGTTAGAGCGGCACTACACAAAAACGAAATCTGTTCAGAGAATAAATTGCACTAAATCATACTGAGAGATAGATTTTTTAAATCTGAAGTTAACACCATTTTATGAGTCATTATTCATCTGATTCAGATATTGGAATATGACTCTGTGCCACTAGAGCTGCTTGTGTTTACAGCCTCTGATACACGGTATACATCTGCAGGACAAACAACAAAGTGTTGATTAGTAAATTAAATAAAAAAAATAAAAATTCAATAACTTACATCTTTTCCCACGAAGTTTTTGGAACCAATTTGGAGCACTTGACGTCGACACACCAGCACTTGTACTCTAATAGAGGCAACAAAGGAAAGAAATTACAAATCATTACGTACTTTTGAAATCCGTTAATGATTGTCAAATCACTTACTGCAGTTTGATTGGAGCCAGAGCCTGAGCTTAGTGCTGGAAGCTTTTTGGAGAGAAGAGCTCGGATCTATAATTATAATCAAATTCAAAATCAATAACTTAGCACACTGACTGTCAGTTACTTAACCAACTCAGTAACATTAATTTGTAGCATTACTTTTAATTAGTAATGGGAGAATGAAGCTTCAAATATGCTTCACAAACCACTTGTATTTTTTAAATCCTCTAGATGGCACTGTTGGTTCAAAGGGGTTTACCAAATGGCAAATCACTGTGATTTAAGACCAATGTTGAACACAAAGTGCAATCTCGAGGAGTCAACCGGTTTATGAAGCAAATTTGAAGCTTCATTTTTTTCCTTCCTTACTTCACCATTAACATTGTCCTAATCAATCTTTGAATCTACTAGAATACCAAAAAGCTCTTAAAATGGTGATATTGCAATACTTCATCTACACTTACCATATTTTCCGCACTATAAGGCATACCTAAAAACTTCCAAATTTTCTCAGTGCGCCTTATAATCCGGTGCGCCTTATATATGGACCAATATGGATTTGTGGATGAGGACTAACTCATTAAAGTAAGCTTTACGTGTTTATTTTGTGTGTTGTGTGATATTAACATTTGAGCGACGTTGCGTTATTGATATATTGTTATTGTTTTCACTATTTCGAGTGTTACCATATTGTGATTGCATTAACGTTTGAGCAACATTGAGTTATTTATTCTATGCCCCTTATAATCCGGTGTGCCTTATATATGAACAAAGTTTTAAAATGGGCCATTCATTGAAGGTGCGCCTTATAATCCGGTGCGCCTTATAGTGCAGAAAATACGGTAATACAAGTTAACCTTTTTGATGTGACTGAAATTACCTTTGAATCCAGCAGTGTTCCAAACACTAAAATAAAGAAACCCTAAAAAAATAGGAATTAAAAACAAGATTAACGTGACATCACAAAAATATACTTAAGACAATAAGGAATGAAAATGGCAAAAATACCTGTAGAGAATTGAAGAAGGCAAACGCAATGTGGATTCCCTCATTTGTGGACGATATCATGGTTCCCACTCCTAGACCCCACGTTAATCCAAATAAAGGCGTTAAAATGATCACACATCTGGCAATGACGACTAGCGAGTGCTTTTCATCAGGCCGAGTAACCTGTACCGTGCCCCTTCTCAGCATTTTAAACGTAATCACGATTACAATCACAAAGTTTATAAAAACTATCGTCAAGGCCGGTATCACTAAAGCCAGCAGGGCTTTGGTTTTTGTCCAGTTCAGCCAACATGCATCGTTTTCTCGGATATATCCATTTCCAGGGGCTGTGGCAGCAACAGTAACAACAGCAATTATGAGAGGGCACACATAGCCAAAAAGAAAAGCAATGGCCATCATGGCTGATTTGGACATATGAGAGAAGACCAAAATGGTTCGATAGAAAAGAAGGAGACCAGACGCGAGCATCCAAAAGAAGAGAGCCAGATAAAAAAAGTGCAGAAAAAATGTTGCTGTCGTACATGGTCCCAGTGGAACTTCGTGGTCCACATCTGGGTTTTCAAGGGGATTCTTGGCATAAAAAGCGGCAATTATGAAACAAATATCTGCAATCAGCAAAGACAGCGCCGTGTTTATGATACACACATGCCGCATGAATGCAGTGCTGCTTTTCGTCAAGGCTTTCCAAACGTAGGCTTCGATGATGAGACATATGATGAGACTTGCGATGGATATGCCAACTCCGACGTACGTGATAACATCCAAAGCGATTCGTATTGATTCAGGGATATCCGTTGCCATTAGAATTGAGAAAGAGGTGAGATGGTTGCAGTTGCAGGTCACCGTGTTGTTGATATCAGAAACTAACGTGCAACCCTGGTCGTCCCATGCTCCTAAATAGTCAACAAGGGTGAAGTTCCAAAAAACGCACTGTGGATTCTGTGTCAGCGAGTCGTTCTGCTTTTTGAAACTCACAGTAATATTCTGGATATTTGTGTTTACTCTGACAAGTGCCACAGCAGCATTAATGGCGGTATCAAAAATAGCAGATGTGTTGGTGGTGTCTGCGAACGTGTTGTTAAAACTGGAATTCCGAGGTGGCAGGACATTATCGAGGGTGGAGAAAACAATCGTGGTGATGGTGAGATTGTTTCTGTCATTGCCTGGAATGTCAATAACAACGCTATTATTGAATTCCGCCGTAAAGGAGTCATTGAACGTCGACGTGTTGAGCAGAATTAATTCAGTTTGGATAGTAAACTCCCCAATTAATTCATCAGCTAGAATCTCCATTGAATTTAGCAATTGCGAGCTGTCGTTGCGAGTGATATTTTCTCGCAGGAACTCCCAAGTTTCTCTTGCGTCATCACCAATGAGGATATCCACTGTTTCCAGCACATCCTGTAAAATATATTTTGTGGTGAGGTTCATTGTGTGATTACATTTCATTGGATGGTCGTCATACCTGCATGACAGTTTGATTCACTTCATTAGAAACATTGGCAATGGCGCTTAGGATGCCAACAACAGCTGATATAGTTGCAGATGAATTCACAATCTGTTGTCTTTCGACCTGGACAATTTGACTAAGATTTGCAGCAAGTTGCGGTACTTCCACTTCCTCCAAATCCTAGAAATGCAAGATTATAAATATTTTGAAGTACATTTCCTAAAAGTAAACCCTCACAGCTGAGTCATCAAATTTAGGATTTGCGAATTACTGGGCTAAAATTTGTACACATTGCCCGCCACATCATTTTACGTGTCACAGGAAGACAAATTTTGCATTGATGTGTCATTACTAAAATTACAAACTTTAAAAAAATATTAAAATATTGCTTGCAAATTTTTATTACCATTCGTTTTTATCATTTAGAGCACAGACGTCAAATTCAAGGTACTCAAGATACGGCCCGCCACATCATTTTATGCGGCCCGCAAAGACAAATTGTGCATCAACTTGTGTCAATACTAAAATTACAAATTGTCTTTATTTAATTACCATTCATATTTTAAAATATTTGAACAGGTTTTACTAGTCTGATTTCAAAACTAGTTAATCATCATTTGTTTTGTAGCCTATACTGTATATAGATTGATGCCCCCTGGAGGTTTACTGAGAAATTGGATTCCTGCTCAGACTGTTAACCCCTTGCCCCACACAATGATAAGAAAAGTGGAATATATTAAATGTGATCATCTACCTCAGAAGCGACGAGCAAGTCCTTGATTTCAGACACAATGCAAGTGTCTTCGAAAATAATCCATTCTCCTGTATCCCTGCATGTTGCAGATCTGCTCCCCTCTTGACCAGAATCACATGCTATGGTTGATACGTCACCAGTTCGTCCAGTCCCATACAACTCATCGTCACATACAACAACTTGAGGGAGAAAAAAATATGTACAGGTATATGACAAAAACATAGTGATAAAGAAAAGGCTTGATTGAAAGGTCGATCTTACCTTCCTTAAAAATGACCATTGTTGTTGACTGTTCAAAGCCGACTGGATTGTTTACTCGACAAGTAAAGCGCAATTGGGATGGCAAATTTTCGCAGCCTCTCAGAACATATCTGTGTGAAATGCAGTAGCTTTCCACTTCATCTAAATCTGTCAAACCTGTGAAAATATTCAAATATTGCTTAGAAAAACAGCAGTGGATTATTATGGTAAACTTTTCATTGCTGGCTTACCCGATTCTAAAACACTGCCGCCCAGAAACCATCTGACAATAAAGTTGGACTGCACACAACACTTAAGTAGTTGTGTTCTCCCCTCTGTACACTTAACATTGAGTTTGCTTGGTACACGCACATTTGGAGCTTGTCTGATATTTATTGCACGTCCGTCTTGCACAAAAGTCAGAGCGCTGCCAATTCTATTGCATTCATAACGACCTGTTAAAAAACATAAACATGTAGAATAACAATCAGCCTTTATTTTACTTACCGTATTTTCCGGCCTATAAGGCGCACCTAAAAACCTCAAATTTTCTCAAAAGCCGACAGTGCTCCTTATAGTCCGGTGCGCCTTATATATGGATCAAATGCAGCCCGCGTCTAAATTTAAACTGGCCTGAACCATTGTGTCATAAAATCAATCATAAGTGGTCCGCTGACGACTATGAATCATGAATCAAAAAGAATATGGATCATTTTGTGATTATAAAGTAATTTGTTGCATCTGAAGTTGACATGAAAAAGATGAAATGGCGAATGATTTGATTTGGATTAGAAATCTGACATGATGCAACCTGGCCTGTCACAAACACCAATATCACCCTTTTTATTCATACAACAATAACAACAATAAAACAAACTTAATACATCTAATATAAAATTCATTCAACTTTAGTTAAATTGTTAATTTGTTATTATTTTAAACTTTAACTTTAATTTTTAAAGTTTACTAATCTATCTGACTGTTTTATTTATTATAGTAGTATAATAGTATATTGTGATTGCATTAATGGTGCGCCTTATAGTCCAGTGCGCCTTCTATATGGACAAGTTTTAAAATGGGTCATTCATTGAAGGTGCACCTTGTAGTCCGGTGCGCCTTTTAGTCCGGAAAATACGGTAATTCATCAAAAAATGTTGTTGTCTTACCAGCATCGGCAAGAATCACATTCCTAACTTTGAGCACAGACGCTGTAGCAGATGAAGAAATTTCAATTCGTCCACTCTCTTTGAGTTCTTGTCCATTTAATTTCCATTTCGTTCCAATGATGTTTCCTAAATCAATGCCCGCAGGAGTGGGGCCACATGTCAATTCTATTGACCTTCCAGTATATGTCATGCGTGGAGTAATGAATTGAGTTGGACCTTAGGAAAACATACATGAAGCAGTTACAAGTTGGACAAAATTACAACAACAATGGTTCAACTTACTCCTGTATAATGCAACAAGGCCAAGGACTTTCGCGATTGGTTGCATTGCGTCAGGGAGGCCTTGATTTACCACAGAAAGATCTTCTGGGTCAACTTGTGATGCTTGAACTATAAAATCTGCAACCACGCTTCCTGGCCTGTACAAACAAACGTCAGCAACTATTGAGAACTTAAGTTTTGACTCTTTGTGCCACGTTTACCTGAAACCTGTCACAATAGCATCCACAAATCCTGTTAGTCCTCCATATTGGTCAAGTAGCTGTGAATGAATGTCAAAATTAAGATTGGACAACTACAAATACATGTTTGTAAAAAAGGACCTACCACGGCCCTGATCTGTGACGCTAGGTCCTTATGAGCAGAACTGTTTTTATCGCTCAGATCTGAAGTGTAAACTCTGTCAAACCGGATGGAGTAATCTAACTGGAGTACTGTTGAGAGAGAAGTTAGATAAAACATAAAAAATGTAGATGAGTGAACTTACAGATTAGTGTAAGATATGTCACAGATACATGCTAAAAATAAAAACCAAGCTATGTTTTTTTTGTTTTGTTTCAACTATCTCCCCTCTGCTCCGCATACTTGAATCAATTATCGCCTTCTCATACAAATGTGAAATCAACATACACACATAGCCTATTATTTTATATGTAGCACTGGCTTCAATATTTTTCTTACTAAGGATGTCAAGTACTCACCAGGGTGCATTAATTTAATACACAACTAGAAACAACGCCATTGTAAATATTTTATGTCCTCCATGTACAATATATAATAATAATAATAATAATAAAATAATAATATTAATAATAATAAATTCAGGACTAGGGTTAAATAATAATAATAATAATAATAATAATATACCTGTTCCAGGAGTGGTTTGGGGTGAATCTGGAGGAGTTGTACTGGTGGTAGAAGTGGTGGTGGTGGAGGGTTGATTCTCTATGACATTCATTTCAATGTGATTAATAACAATTATCAACATGATATACTTTACGTGTAATCGGTTCTTACTTGGTATTGTTGGTGGTGGTGGTGGTGGTGGTGGTTGAGTTGTAGTATTTTTTGCAGTTGTAGTATTTGTTACAGTCTTTGTTCTTCGAGTTGTAGTATTTGTTACACTTGACGGTGATTGTGTTGTAGCATTTGTTACAGGAGTTGTTGGTGAGGAAGTTGCTACAGTTGTGTCTGTAAAAAGATTAATATTATTGTAATAATTTAAACCCCAAAAAATTGATAACTTTTACTAATTAGCAAGGTTATGTATTCAAAATAATTAAGTATAATAAACACTAATAAACAAAAACATACTATTGTCTTGATGGAGGATTTTTTTATGTAAAAAAATATTTGAAAGCCTTCACACTTACACAATGTTGTAGGAAAGGGTGTTGTGCTGGGACAAAAAGTGTCTTCAAAGGAAAAAAAAAGAACATAGTAAATATAACCCTCAAAACCAAAATGATATTGACATCTATTAAAGTGTTCCATATTGCTTACTGTGCTCATCAACAGATTGGCAATATTGTCCGTCAAGTGGAATGGCCTCGATGCATCCACATGTATTATTTGTGATGCTGTCACATGATCCATGCAGGAGACACTGGTCACATGGCCAGCGATACTGATCCTCACATCTGCACTGGAAATCGCCATTGCTTGGACTGCAAACTAAAAATAACAACACTAAAGCTAAAGATCACCTTCATATTTTCTGTTCCAATTATATATTTACAAATTTGTATGATCTTCATGGGGCCGGACCAAATATTGTTGACTCTGCATAATTTGTTCGTTAAACTGGCCCCAAGCATTGTGTCATGAAATCAATCATAAATGGCCCGCTGAAGACTATGAATCATGAATCAAAAAGACTATGGATCATTATTTTGTGATTATGAAGTAATTTGTTGCGTTTGAAGTTGAAATAAAAAAGATAAAATGGAGAATGATTTGATTTGGATTAAAAATCTGACACGATGCATTAATGGTGCGCCTTATAGTTTTCAAATGGGCCATTCATTGAAGGTGCGCCTCATAGTCCAGTGCGACTTATAGTCTGGAAAATACGGTAATTTATTTCATACCACCTTTTAACCCCCCTCTGACTTCTCCAAAACGTTTATATTTACCTGTTGTCATGTTGATATCTGAGATTTTTAAGTAGCTGTTGACGTCTATGGGATAACTGGTGTTTTTCAGAATGTTTCGGAGAGAGGTTATCACGCTCATATCAGTGACGTTAAGCTCAACAGAGATGAGGTATTCATAATCAAATGGAGGAGCTGTAGGGAGAGCACAATCAACAATCTTTGTCATTAATTGTTAAACTGTCGTCTTAGCAAATATTGTCGAGTTACTCTTACAAGTTGTTATGGGAGATGGTGTTGTTGGAGGACAAGCTGGAAAATCTGTAAGGAACAAGAGAAGTATTCAGATCAAATGTCAACCATTTGTGTTTGTGGATAGTTCAAAACATCTTACTGTATTGATCGATAGATTGGCAATATTGTCCAAAAGGAGGAATGGCATTAATACATCCACATGTGTCATTTGTGATGTGGTCACATGATCCATGCAGGAGACACTGGTCACATGACCAGCGATACTGATCCTCACATCCGCACTGGAAATCGCCATTGCTTGGACTGCAAACTAAAAATAACAACACTAAAGCTAAAGATCACCTTCATATTTTCTGTTCCAATTATATATTTACAAATTGGTATGATCTTCATGGGGCCAGACCAAATATTGTTGACTCTGCATAATTTGCAAGGGCACTTTCAACAACCAATCAGACTGTTATGAAACTTTGTCTAATATTGTCACTTTAATTATATTGAGTGATTTTGTCGCTTTAAATACTGCAATTAGTCTTACCATCATGTAACAAAAAAGCTATCGTATTTTCCAGACTATAAAGCGCATCTAAAAACCTATGGAACAAATTCCTAAATTTAAACTGGCCCCAAGCATTGTGTCATGAAATCAATCATAAATGGCCCGCTGAAGACTATGAATCATAAATCAAAAAGACTATGGATCATTAATCAGTAATTTGTTCCGTTTGAAGTTGAAATAAAAAAGATCAAATGGAGAATGATTTAATTTGGATTAAAAATCTGACATGATGCATTCATGGCGCGTCTTATAGTCCGGTGCGCCTTATATAAGGACAAAGTTTTCAAATGGGCCATTCATTGAAGGTGCGCCTTATAGTCCGGTGTGCCTTATAGTCCGGAAAATACGGTAATTTATTTCATACTACCTTTAACCCCCCTCTGACTTCTCCAAAACGTTTATATTTATATATTTATATACCTGTTGTCATGTTGATATCTGAGATTTTTAAGTAGCTGTTGACGTCTATGGGGTAACTGGTGTTTTTCAGAATGTTTCGGAGAGAGGTTATCACGCTCATATCAGTGACGTTAAGCTCAACAGAGATGAGATATTCATAATCAAATGGAGGAGCTGTAGGGAGAGCACAATCAACAATCTTTGTCATTAATTGTTAAACTGTCGTCTTAGCAAATATTGTCGAGTTACTCTTACAAGTTGTTATGGGAGATGGTGTTGTTGGAGGACAAGCTGGAAAATCTGTAAGGAACAAGAGAAGTATTCAGATCAAATGTCAACCATTTGTGTTTGTGGATAGTTCAAAACATCTTACTGTATTGATCGATAGATTGGCAATATTGTCCAAAAGGAGCAATGGCATTAATACATCCACATGTGTCATTTGTGATGCTGTCACATGATCCATGCAGGAGACACTGGTCACATGGCCAGCGATACTGATCCTCACATCTGCACTGCAAATCGCCATTGCTTGGACTGCAAACTAAAAATAACAACAGTAAAGCTAAAGATCACCTTCATATTTTCTGTTCCAATTATATATTTACAAATTTGTATGATCTTCATGGGGCCAGACCAAATATTGTTGACTCTGCATAATTTGCAAGGGCACTTTCAACAACCAATCAGACTGTTATGAAACTTTGTCTAATATTGTCACTTTAATTATATTGAGTAATTTTGTCACTTTAAATACTGCAATTAGTCTTACAGTCATGTAACAAAAAAAGCTACCGTATTTTCCGGACTATAAGGTGCACCTAAAAACCTAAAATTTTGTCAAAAGCCGACAGTGCGCCTTATAGTCCGGTGCGCCTTATATATATGGACCCAATTCCTAAATTTAAACTGGCCCCAAGCATTGTGTCATAAAATCAATCATAAGTGGCCCGCTGAAGACTATGAATCATGAATCAAAAAGACTATGGATCATTAATCAGTAATTTGTTGCGTTTGAAGTTGAAATAAAAAAGATCAAATGGAGAATGATTTGATTTGGATTAAAAATCTGATATGATGCATTAATGGTGCGCTTTATAGTCCGGTGCGCCTTATATAAGGACAAAGTTTTCAAATGGGCCATTCATTGAAGGTGCGCCTTATAGTCCGGTGTGCCTTATAGTCCGGAAAATACGGTAATTTATTTCATACTACCTTTAACCCCCCTCTGACTTCTCCAAAACGTTTATATTTATATATTTATATACCTGTTGTCATGTTGATATCTGAGATTTTTAAGTAGCTGTTGACGTCTATGGGGTAACTGGTGTTTTTCAGAATGTTTCGGAGAGAGGTTATCACGCTCATATCAGTGATGTTAAGCTCAACAGAGATGAGATATTCATATTCAAATGGAGGAGCTGTAGGGAGAGCACAATCAACAATCTTTGTCATTAATTGTTAAACTGTCGTCTTAGCAAATATTGTCGAGTTACTCTTACAAGTTGTTATGGGAGATGGTGTTGTTGGAGGACAAGCTGGAAAATCTGTAAGGAACAAGAGAAGTATTCAGATCAAATGTCAACCATTTGTGTTTGTGGATAGTTCAAAACATCTTACTGTATTGATCGATAGATTGGCAATATTGTCCAAAAGGAGGAATGGCATTAATACATCCACATGTGTCATTTGTGATGTGGTCACATGATCCATGCAGGAGACACTGGTCACATGACCAACGATACTGATCCTCACATCCGCACTGGAAATCGCCGTTGCTTGGATTGCAAACTAAAAATAAGAACACAAATGCTAAGGATCACCGTCATATTCTATGTTCCAATCATATATATATAAATTTCGACGATCTTCATGGGGCCGGACCCAATATCATTGACCTTGCATAATTTGCTCGGGCACCTATGACATGTTGCTTAATATTGTCACTTTAATTATATTGAGTGGTATTGTCACTTTAATTACTGTGATACTGTGAATTACTGTAAAAAAAAATGAGCTAATTTATTTTATACCAGTAATAACCCGGCTCTTATCTCCCCGAAAAGTTTAGATTTACCTGTGGTTATGTTGATATCGGAGATTCTTAAGATGCTGTTGATGTCTATTGGATAACTGGTGTTTTTCAGAATGTTTCGGAGAAAGGTTATCGTGCTCAATTCTGTGACGTTAAGCTCAACAGAGATGAGGTATTCATAATCAAATGGAGGAGCTGTAGGGAGAACACAACAATCTTTGTCATCAGTTGTTAATTGTCATCCTAGCAAATATTGTCGAGTTACACTTACAAGTTGTTTTCGTAGTATTTGTTACAGTTGTTGGTGCTTGGGTTGTTGCAGCATTTGTTACAGTTGTCGATGATTGAGTTGTCATAGTAGTTGTTACAGTTGTTTTTGGAGTTGTAGTATTTGTTGTCGGTGATTGCATTGTCATAGTACTTGTTACAGTTGTTGGTGCTTGGGTTGTTGTAGCATTTGTTAGAGTTGTCAGTGATAGAGTTGTCGTAGTATTTGTTACAGTTGTTGGTGCTTGGGTTGTTGTAGCAATTGCTACAGTTGTCAGTGATCCAGTTGTTGTATATTTTGTTCCAGTAACTGGTTCATGAGTTGGAGTATTTGTTAAAGTTGTCAGTGATTGCGTTGTCATAATATTTGTTACAGTTGTTGGTGCTTGGGTTGTTGTAGCATTTGTTACAGTCGTCGGTGATTGTGTTGTAGTATTTGTTACAGTTGTTGGTGATTGCGTTGTCATAGTATTATTTAGAAGTGTTGGTTCTTGGGTTGCTGTAGTATGTGTTACAGTTGTCGTTTCTGGAGTTGGAGTATTTGTTACAGTTGTCGGTGATTGCGTTGTCATAGTATTTGCGGCAGTTGTTGGTGCTTGGGTTGTTGTACCATTTGTTACAGTCGTCGGTGATTGTGTTGTAGTATTTGTTACAGTTGTTGGTGATTGCGTTGTCATAGTATTATTTAGAGGTGTTGGTTCTTGGGTTGCTATAGTATGTGTTACAGTTGTCGTTTCTGGAGTTGGAGTATTTGTTACAGTTGTCGGTGATTGCGTTGTCATAGTATTTGCGGCAGTTGTTGGTGCTTGGGTTGTTGTACCATTTGTTACAGTCGTCGGTGATTGTGTTGTAGTATTTGTTACAGTTGTTGGTGATTGCGTTGTCATAGTATTATTTAGAAGTGTTAGTTCTTGGGTTGCTGTAGTATGTGTTACAGTTGTCGTTTCTGGAGTTGGAGTATTTGTTACAGTTGTTGGTGATTGCGTTGTCATAGTATTTTTTGTAGGTGTTGGTTCTTGGGCTGCTGTAGTATGTGTTACAGATGTCGTTCCTGGAGTTGGAGTATTTATTACATTTGTTGGTGGTTGCGTTGTCATAGTATTTTTTGTAGGTGTTAGTTCTTGGGCTGCTGTAGTATGTGTTACAGATGTCGTTTCTGGAGTTAGAGTATTTATTACATTTGTTGGTGGTTGCGTTGTCATAGTATTTTTTGTAGGTGTTGGTTCTTGGGCTGCTGTAGTATGTGTTACAGATGTCGTTTCTGGAGTTGGAGTATTTATTACATTTGTTGGTGGTTGCGTTGTCATAGTATTTTTTGTAGGTGTTGTTTCTTGGACTGCTGTAGTATGTGTTACAGATGTCGTTTCTGGAGTTGGAGTATTTATTACAGCTGTTGGTGGTTGCGTCGTCATAGTATTTTTTGTAGGTGTTGGTTCTTGGGCTTCTGTAGTATGTGTTACAGATGTCGTTTCTGGAGTTGGAGTATTTATTACATTTGTTGGTGGTTGCGTTGTCATAGTATTTTTTGTAGGTGTTGGTTCTTGGGCTGCTGTAGTATGTGTTACAGATGTCGTTTCTGGAGTTGGAGTATTTATTACATTTGTTGGTGGTTGCGTCGTCATAGTATCTTTTGTAGGTGTTGGTTCTTGGGCTGCTGTAGTATGTGTTACAGATGTCGTTTCTGGAGTTGGAGTATTTATTACATTTGTTGGTGGTTGCGTTGTCATAGTATTTTTTGTAGGTGTTGGTTCTCGGGCTGCTGTAGTATGTGTTACAGATGTTGTTTCTGGAGTTGGAGTATTTATTACATTTGTTGGTGGTTGCGTCGTCATAGTATTTTTTGTAGGTGTTGGTTCTCGGGCTGCTGTAGTATGTGTTACAGATGTTGTTTCTGGAGTTGGAGTATTTATTACATTTGTTGGTGGTTGCGTTGTCATAGTATTTTTTGTAGGTGTTGTTTCTTGGACTGCTGTAGTATGTGTTACAGATGTCGTTTCTGGAGTTGGAGGATTTATTACATTTGTTGGTGGTTGCGTCGTCATAGTATTTTTTGTAGGTGTTGGTTCTTGAGCTGCTGTAGTATGTGTTACAGATGTCGTTTCTGGAGTTGGAGGATTTATTACATTTGTTGGTGGTTGCGTTGTCATAGTATTTTTTGTAGGTGTTGGTTCTTGGGCTGCTGCAGTATGTGTTACAGATGTCGTTTCTGGAGTTGGAGTATTTATTACAGCTGTTGGTGATTGCATTATCATAACATGGTTTGTTGTTTGTTGGGTTGTTTTAGCAACTATTGTTACAGGAGTTTTTGTTGTGAATGTTGTTTCAGTTGTACCTGTAAAAAGATTAAGATTATTGTAATAATGTACACACATTTTTTTTATGAGGTTTTCTAATTAGCAAGGTTAAATAATCAAAATAATTAAGTAAAATATAAAGAAAAAAATTAAAAATATCTTAAATGGGAAAAGCACAATAGAACATATTTAACAACACGAGCTCTTATAAGCTGTGATGGAAATAAAGGTCGCTTTAGGATGTTGATAGTGACAAAGTGTGTCAAATGTTAGAAGTTTTATACATTGCTATAAAAGAGTGATTTGATGAATTTCTATGACATAATCAAGCCAGACTGGGGTTTCACCTGTTTTTGGCTAAAAGTAGTGCTCTTCAGGTGGTATACCATTGATACACATCCAGGTATCATTAACTAACTCATCACAGGCTTCAAATGTCTTACAGGTGTCACTTGCTCAAAAAAAGTTCTCCTCGTAAAGAAAAAGAGGAATTAGAAAAAAAAAGTCGTGAGAATAGAGAACAGTGTGGAGTAATTTATGACAAAAGGGTGTTTGCACATAGCACAGCTGAGATAGGCAAATAGGCAGGCTGTGTGCAACCATGATGGAGCGCCTCGGAAAAAGTGAGCCACGGGGAGAGCGCATAAAAAAATTATCTACTACAGTCAACATTTTTGAAATGACATAAAGCATTTAAAAGAACTTCAAATCAATGTGTTTAACATGACAACAATTTTCAGATAGTTGTTTTGACTCTCTTCATCCCAGATGGAGTTTTATTTTATCACCATCCAATGGAAAAAAAATTAAAGCACTTCAGACAAATCCTCAAATATGTACCGTGTTTTTCGGACTATAAGTCGCTGTTTTTTTCATAGTTTGTGTGTGTGTGTGTGTGTGTAGGGGGGGGGGGGTGATTTATACTGAGGAGCGACTTATATGTGATTTTTTCATAAATAAAAAAAAAAAAAGTGAAACTGCGATCAACGAACCGCGATGTAGCAAGGGGTTACTGTAGTTTGAACTACAACTGACGTCAGCGGCGTGGCACGGCGGTTGTTTATGTAAAGGACAAAAGATTCGATCACGGGATGACGAAGATGACAAAGGGCCCCACGTACCACCGGCTCAGTGGCCTAGTAGTAGAGTGTCCGCCCTGAGACTGGAAGGTTATGGGTTCAAACCACAACCGGGTCATACCAAAGACTATAAAAATGGGACCCATTGCCTCCCTGCTTGGCACTCAGCATTAAGGGTTGGAATTGGGGGGTTAGATCACCAAATTGATTGACGGATTTAATGATTTGGAGTGACAGAAGGTTTGAAAAATGCGACTTATACTCCAGAGGGACTTTTAGTCCGAAAAATACCGTACTGAAATAACATTCATAGTTACTAGTGACAACAGCCGCCTTGCACGATAGATATAACCAGACAAACTTGAAATAAGACAAGAACGTGACTTGTATAACAGATATAATCTGTTTATCTGACATTATCTCAGGCATTCTTTAAAAAAAAGGGAACAGCGGAGTCATTATTTTCTTTGGTTCTTTTTCACAAGAGCCTGTTAGTGAAGAATTATTTTATTTTTTTTACCCATGGCCAGCAGATGAACTGAATGACCCTGCTATGGGTACAATATAGCCTGGCCTAGTTTGTTTCACAAAAAAAAAAAAAAAAACATTCCAAGACATGATTCAATTTATGTGCTTACCTTCAAAGAACGCATCATGCGTAACGCTGCCGAGCTCTATAGAGGAAAAGACAAATGCTCTATAAATATGCGTCCAATCATTTGAACCGTAGCATGCTATTTCTCCAAAATATTTAGAAATAATGTCTCACCTCTTTTCTCCCTAATAGGGTGTTGTTCTTCAGAGTGTACCTGATGCTTAAAAGTAAAAAACAATATTTTTAATTGTATTTCATCCATGTTTGACATTTTCACATCACCTATAAAACATCATGACCAAAATTAAAATACAGTAGTGTTACTTGAAAACAATAGTGTCGTTTATTCCTAAAAAGTGTCTTAATAATATTGTAAGCCACAGTCACATTATGCAGTTTTTTACATTCACAGGAAAATAGGTACCGTATTTTCCGGACTATAAGGTGCACCGGATTATAAGGCGCACCTTCAATGAATGGCCCATTTTAAAACGTTGTCCTTATATAAGGCGCACCATTAATGCATCATGTCAGATATTTAATCCAAATCAAATCATTCCACATTTTATCTTTTTTATTTCAACTTCAGACGCAACAAATTACTTTATAATCACAAAATAATGATTCATAGTCTTTTTGATTCATGATTCATAGTCTTCAGCGGGCCGCTTATGATTGATTTCATGACACAATGCTTCGGGCCAGTTTAAATTTTGAAATTTGGTCCATATTTAAGGCGCACCGGACTATAAGGCGCATTGTCGGCTTTTGAGAAAATTTTAGGTTTTTAGAGGCGCCTTATCGTCTGGAAAATACGGTACCCAAAATGTTTAATTCAAGAGCGTCGTCGTCGTGACAACAGAAAGCGCAGCTTCCTGGTTAATGGTTACATCTATGCAAATATGGGGTAGCTATAATCCAAGGCGAACATAAAGAAAACCAAATGCAGAATGTAAATGCCTTAACATGGACAACCTACCAATGACACCACGCTTGACAATTTGATGATGTGTCCTGTTTTCAAAATGCAGAACATTGCCAAGAGGAGAACAACCACCAAGCCATTCTTATGTATTGCCATTCCTATGAGAGAGAATCGCAAAAAAAATTAATAAAATCAAAACACTAAAAATGGAAACACGTAAAAATTAAAGTATCATGTAATTAATATAATCTAGTCTCTATTTTCATATTGGGTCTCTGGAATTCCTGTAAACTTGAACAACCAAATATATCAAACACCAATTTAATAATTTAGTTGAGTTTCCTTGATAATTTATGTTATCAAAAATTGTTGCGTCAAAATTTTTAGGTCACCCAACATTTTTTTCATTGTGCAGTAAACTCCCCAAAATAAGACTAGCATGTTAGCAACTAAGGAGCTTTTTCTTTTCTTGTTTTAAACCGCTAAATGATTAATTAACCTCAAGCTTTTTTTTTCCTTAATCTCTTTCCTCATTGCTTGTGCACAACGGACCAGAACGAATTTTTTTCGTCCAGTATAAGAATGTACGAATGAGTGACAGTTTTATGGTGTACAACCTGTTTGTAGATTAGAATCCAATTTTTACTTCTTTTCTCTTCTTCAATGATTTTGGAATAAAACACGGACTGGTTTTAAATGGATACAGTAACTTATCATTAGTGTAATAGAATTGGCATGTTTGCAAGTGAACAAAGAAAAATACATTTAATAGGACTCACTGATTACTACTTGGGCAGAGCTGTCCATTGGGGGAAATTCTTCCTGTGAATGCTGAGACTCAAGTGCAAATAAAAAAAAAAGTGTCGTCAAAGTATTTAAATAGCGGCGCAGTTTGGCTTTTATGAGAGATATACACCTGATATAAATTAGTCTGATGTTGCCGATTTATTGTTTTTTTGAATTTAAATAACTTGGATAGTTTAGACTTTGGATAAGTCATTGCATATTATTAAACATGACAAACAACATCGGCTTGAATTGAAATCACAATGTGATCAAACCAAATCATTACATTAAAAAAAAATAATAAAAAATATTTCAAAGTCTATTACGCTTATCCTGGTCAAAATTTCAAGGAGGGAACGCAGTATACAACATATAATGGTCTCTGATGCATCACAGGGCAGAAATAGAGATACGCAACAACTCACACTTACAGTGAGTACTTACGAATCTTTCTAAATAAATTTAAGAGAAGCATTGTTCACCTATAAATGAATCAGGCTTCTTTTATAAATTTGTTCAATTTGTTTTATTTCGCTTAGTCTACAAATAACGTATTATTATTATTATTTATCTGTTTTTTAAGATGCATGAGCCGTGTTGTTGATGTTTTAAACAGCCCCCAAACAAATTCTACAAAAATGTAATTTGAACACTTATTTTAATTCCAAATACTAAAAATGACATCATGTAACTAATTACATAAATAAATAATCTAACACATTACCCAAATTTGATATACATGATGGGGAACTACAAGGTTATGGTCTCAATAATTTCCCCTGTGTTATAAAATTGGTCATCCGTATAATCCACTCAATCAGTTACTTAAAAAAAAAAAAGACAAAACAAATAAGTAGAAAGAAAAAAAATGACATTAGAGGTATAAGTAATCCATTTTCTTACCTTGATTCACATTTCATTCCTCATGTGCTGATGTTGGTGCTTTTGTCTATATGGTCAGCACATTTCATACTAAAAGCTGACAGCTTGTAAAACCCAACCAGTATAGTGAGCTATGGGAAACGTGCTGCTTCAAATACTTCCTGAAATTTTTTATCACACCCACATTTGCACACACACGCACACACACACGTGAACGTGACAGCAGTTTTCACTTTTGCTTCCTTGTGTGTATTTTTTATTGCATGTGTGTGGTGATTTACTTTCTCTGGAAAAAGAATAACAGAAATGTTTGTACAATTATCAGGTTGCGTCGATAATTATGACAAAGAAAGGATGTAATCAAATATAAATAATTATACTCAGGTATAATTACATCTTTGGAATGAATAGCCTGCAGCAAAATAATTGACGCACAAAGAAAACAAGGCATCACACATACTTTATACTATACTATACTTTACTCTTATTTATTCATTTCTCTTATTTATTCATTGTATGTGCCTTCTTATTTTTACTTTTTGTATTGTTTACTTGAATGTTTTGTTTGTCTGTGGACCAATTGGGTGTAATATGTCTTGTCATCGTGGGATAGTAGGAAACGCAATTTCGATCTCTTTCTATGTCTTGACATGTAAAGAAATTGACAATAAAGCAGATTTTGACTTTGACTTTCATGCACACTTTACAATTTCTTTCCATTGTGAATGAAAGACCTCCCAGAGAGCAACTTAGTTATTTTTGGAGCAATGACTTGCAAAGCAACAGTCTTCTCAGGGTCATGAAATAAATATCATATGTGCAAAAAAACTAGTGCAGGCATTAAAAAACATTTCTAATTGAATAACTGTGGAACTTCATGTCAGATTTATTTGGTGCTCTATATCACAACAGACTGCATATTTATAATTGCATGTTTTTTTTCAACATTAAATAATAGGTGTAACTGCACAACTGATATTAATTTTTGGGAGGCCGATGCCGATTTTTGGCAATATCTGATGAAACCGATAAATATCTATGCATTGGCAATATTGTAACATGATAATTTCAATTAATAATATGCACGAGAAGCACAAATAGCTTGTCTCCAATTGTTTGGATCATAATTTTAACATAATTAATTAATTACAGAACTGTAAATTAATTAAATACAGTAATGTGATCATTTAGTTTCTGTTTAGCGCCATCTGCAAATGCAATCAAGTTGTCAGTGTTGTTCTATAGATTTTTCCGCTATTCTTCCTGGTGCTGCCTTGCTTTTTCTTTTTTTTTGGACATATTTTCTTCTTTTATTTTTAAAATTCATTTATTTCAGGCAGCGGTCAACATAAACTAGACAACCAAAATCTGAAAAGGAGTTGGAAGAAAATAACCTACTTAGTCCCATCACCACACCATTTTAAATAATAAACTTGAAAAACTTATTTAGCATTCCTGCACGCTTTACTGTAACAATCATTAATTTTGCCTTAAACATAGACCAACAATATATTTGTAAATTAAAAAAAAAAAAAAATCTGTGTGATAATCACAGCATCATACTCGCAATCGTAGTGGGAAGTAAGAATTAAGAGCGAATTTGGTAAGAGACAAAACAGAAACAAATCAAAATGACAAAACAGCAAAACAGTTGACTAAACTAACTGCAATACCTGGTTAAATAAATGACTCGCATTTCAAAGGACAGAGCTGTCTGGTTAAATACCGCAGGGCTCAGGTGAAACCAATGAGGGCACCAATAAGGTGTGGCAAAGCTGAGGCCCAAAAAAAATTCCCCATAGATCTTCAAAATAAAAGGGTGAGCGGGAAATTAAGTGAGCGGGAAATTAAATGGACATGACACTTAGAATAGGCCCATTATCAGAATTTATTAAGCGGCTACATCGGGACAAAGTTGTAAAGCTTATAAATCGTTGTAGCAACAAAAATGTATGAAATTTATTTCACGTGTGAAACTCTGATATCCATCCTCTGATATATATCTGATATCTATCGTTATCTTTATTTTACTGAGCATGAATGAAAAGAATTTCCACCTGTGTCAAGTAAAAAGAAAATCTCCCTGTGTTTAAATTGCACGTCAGCCCTGACACCTTTGACAATGCCAACAAAGACGCAGTAAACCCTGGAGTTTTCTTTCTTTTGGCATTTCCGTACACGGGCGTAGTTAGAAAGGGCCGTTTGTGCTGTCGAGGGAGTGAACACAGGCCAATCCAAGCGGCTGCTCGACTTCTCTTTCAAATCAAAGCAGGAGAGGCACGCAGTCTAGCAAGCAAAATGGACTCAGGAAAGCTGGAAATCCAAAATAAATTAATAACTATTCATTAAATAACTTAAATAAAGCATAAACCGGCGTATGCGAGTTCAACACAAATGCGTCTTTTGAATTACAGTACGACAAAGCGTATTTTATTTTCCCAACATGGCCGCCGTATAGGTAACTAGTTATTAAAAGACACTCCCTCTAATGTCTTTTCTAAATACACGTCTGTTCCGTGAATTCACAAATGTCTTTTGTTAGTTCGTGGATAGCAGAGGTAGTTTTGTGGCCGCAATGGTGTGTCTGTCCTTATTGTTGCGTTGTTAACTGGTGTAACCGGAGCCGTTTCCTCACTGGGGCTTTTTAGATGATAACAAAAAGACGTTTACATCATGCGAGACGGAGACAGAACAAGATGAAAGATTGTATGTCAAGCATGAATTGGTTCATTGAACCAAAAAAGTGTTTCATACATTTCAAACAAGATTATGAATACTTTCTGGGGGTAAATCTTGATTTAAATATTTCTTGTGATTCAAATATTTCTTGAGAAACCACAAGGTGGAGAAATCAAATTTAAAAAGAACCATCTCAGTGGGTTCGATCTCGGTAGCATTAGTAAAGTCTAGTTAGAGCAAAAGAAATTAAATCTATCATTGTTTTTCTTTGATATTTGAAAATGTTATGTTTTAAATATATTTTTTAAATCATAATAGTGAACAAATTGTAATTTTTATGTATTGTTATTTTATGTTATAGAAAAACATTCAATAGTTTTTTTTTTTAAATCAGGCAGTGTGGAAGAGCTACATTCCTAATTTGGGTCCTGATAAACCGCTTTAAACCATTATATCACACAATTCTATAAATATTTCCTTGAAGCAATCACCATACACAATGTTATAAGAAATATTGAGATTTTATTGAGCTATTTTAAAGTTACAAAGTAAACATAGTGGCTATGACTGTGAATAGTGAAATCATCCACTCAACTTCTTCTTTCCATACGTCAATATAAGTAACGAAAAAAAAAATCTCATGCCCTATCCAAGTCAGGACATCCTGGTTATCCTCTTTGCCTCTCTGCAAATTTCAAAGCAACATATCTTTCAGTTCCAATGTTGCTTCTACTGTCATGGTGACCAGCAAAGTTTTTTTATTTGGTGTACTTTACAGTTCATTTTCGAGTCCTTTTGAATCCAAAATCATACATAGACATATTTCAAGTAGAATTGAGTATGCATATTTTGAATTCCAGTTTGTAGCAGAACAGCTCTAGATAGCACTGCTGGTTTAAATACAGATGGTTAAGAAATGGCAAGTTAGTGTGACTTTAGCCCAATATTGAACAGAGAGTGCCATCTAGTGGAGTAAAAAAGATACAACAGCTGGCAAATTTGAAGCGTTCATTTTCCCATCGCGTGAAAAAAATGCATATCGGTGCTAGATCAGGCACATATGCTGGATAATATGTCAATAAATGTGATATATCTTTAAGAGCCTCTTTAAAAACAAGAACAATAGCAGTGTACTGACTTGTTTATAGTTAGGCATGTTCAACAAGTTCTTGATTCATGATGCAATGTTTGCTACGTTGTAAAACTCAAAATATATTTAATACATTTGCAAGAGCGTCACCAAATATTGACTTTGACCGTGGTGGATGAAGGAATAACAAAGAATGCATAATACAACAGAGAAGGAAGAGTAAAGGTCAAAATCATTCAAAGTAGATAACGGACTCATTTACAACTTTCTGGTACATAAATTTAAGATGATGGGTCATTGCATTGGATTAATGTTGTGCTCGATTTGAACGGTACCAGATTTTCATTGCACATATTTTATGACATCATCCTCTCCTCTGTTTACAAAAGGTCAGGGAGGTGGCTGTAGACCGAGTCCAACAGCGTCTGGCTGGCCTCCTGACTTTTGACTCCCGCAATCTCAAAAAGCTGGTCAAGCCTGTCCTCGGCAGCGGGGATCTCCTCGATAACGTGTAGCTCCTCGGGGTTCAGGATGTGCAGCATGTCGTCAAAGATGGGTTGGAGGTCGCACGGGTCAAGGCGGACTTGGCGAAGCACCGTGTCTTTTTTTTCTGTGGGAATGACGGAAGGGTGGAAAATGACACTGACTTCCCACTGATACAAATTGTACCATTAATAAACTAATAACTGGGTCAACATTTCTGTGATAGTATCGTACTGCCGTCTGTGTGTGTGTGGAAGTTGCTAGACCAGGGTGTGAAGTATCACACTCACTGAAATTAAACTCACTGTCGCCGCCCTGCTGTTTCAAAACTGTCACCATCCAACAGCTGGTATTGTGAGTCACACCAGAAGTGTGTCATACATTTGCAGAATACATTGGAGGAATGTCTTATCTCTAGTACTTAATATAATATAATATAATATAATATAATATAATATAATATAATATAATATAATATAATATAATATAATATAATAAATATAATATACCGTATTTTCCGGACTTTAAGGCGCACCTAAAAACCTAACATTTTCTCAAAAGCCGACAGTGCGCCTTATAGTTCGGTGCGCCTTATATATGGACCAAATTCCTAAATTTAAAATGGCCCGAAGCATTATGTCATGAAATCAATCATAAGTGGCCCGCTGAAGACTATGAATCAAAAAGACTATGGATCATTATTTTGTGATTATAAAGTCATTTGTTGCGTCTAAAGTTGAAATAAAAAAAAATAAAATGGAGAATGATTTGATTTGGATTAAAAATCTGACATGATGGTGCGCCTTATAGTCCGGTGCGCCTTATATAAGGACAAAGTTTTACAATGGGCCATTCATTGAAGGTACGCCTTATAGTCTGGAAAATACGGTAATATAATGTAACGTAACATAACATAATATAATACTCCTCGTGTTCCCCACTAACCTTTCGTGATGAACGAGCCATTCCGACTAAGAGCAGAGTCTTTGCTGGAAGTGGAGTCACAACGGAGCAGCGGTTCTGACTCGTCATGGAAGAACCCTTTGGTACGGTCCACCGGCGACTGCTCCACACCTGGAGCGTTGCCGGCGCCGGTGCTGCTAGGAGACTCCGGAGGCTTGTGAATAGGACTGAGGCTTTGGCTTACATTCACAGACGTCATCAGCTGGTTTAGATCAAACTGGGCAAAGACAGACAACATAATGTTTTGATGGTGCAAATTTGCGTTGTAAATTGATCGTAGTGGAATTTTTGTCAATCTGGAAAATGTCACCATTCCATTGTTTCTAGTTATATCGTAACAGAACATTCAACCTGCTACAATGAATGAAACATGGGCAATTTTGGATTAATTTTGTTACATTTCTACAACAAATTTACAGTATGATGATATTAATGTGATATTTCATAATCAGCTTCATGCTGTGACATTCAAATTGTCATCATTTTCTAAAGAAAGTCCTGGCTGTCATTTTGTTTCGTAATTTCATCGTGATCGCTGTGGAAAGAACTGAAAGAACTTTATATTTATTTGCTTTATGTTTATGTTTTTATATGTGAGTTAAATTTTTGTTCATAGTAAGAACTATAAATTGTAGTTCTACCACTAGCTAACAATGAATCTGTTTTTTCCCGAGCTTGGAATTTCTGTGGGTCTTCTAAAACCTGTATTAGAAATATCACACATCAACACACCTTCCTTGATTACCCCTTTGCGTAATAAAAACTCAACAATAAATCCTAAAAGAAACTCAAAGAATGTAGCGGTGCATGATCATCCACTGATTATCAAGCAGCAATGAAAGATGAAATTATCTGCACTGAAAGACAGAAAGTCGATGAACAGTACCGTTAACTGTTAGGCTTTCACCTTGAATTATGTAAAGGATAAAGTTTTTTTGGAGCCATGGTTGGGTTGTCATGTAAATATTGCAACAGTCTGAAACAAAAATGTTATGTGCGTATTGGACATATATATATATATATATATATATATATATATATATATATATATATATATATATATATATATATATATATATATATATATATATATATATATATATATATGTCCAATACGCACATAACATTTTTTTATATATTATATATTTTATTAAATACTTTTTTGTTTTATTTATTTATAGATAAATATGTATTTATTTATTTATTAACGCATCAAACAATGAATCGTTATCGGAATTTTACTCAGCTAAATATCGGAAATGGCATCATCCTTAGCAGTCGAGCCCTAAAAATTTTGGTTTAATTTATTTATAGATAAATATGTATTTATTTATTTATTAACTCATCAGACAAATAATCGTTATCGGAATTTTACACAGCTAAATATCGGAAATGGCATCGTCTTTAGCAGTCGAGCCCTAATAAAAACAGAACTACAATTGTTGCAATTTTTTCTGAAGTATTCGAAATGCAGATCAAATGTATTTGTCCCGTAAAAAAAATCTTCCTACTCACTCTCCAATCTTTCAATCCTACCTGCGGGTTGTCCTCCATGACCAGCCTGATCTTCTCCACCACGTCGATGCGGCGTTGTCTGTGCAAGGCGTTGATCAGCTTGGCTAGATTGGCGTCACTGTCTCGAATGGTCCAGTGTTGAAGCGCGGCATATGCCCGCTCGTGATCTGCCGAGTAGCCACTGGAGAAGGCTGCCACTTCCCGCTCGGTGGCGTTGGCCAGTGACTGATAAATGTCAATCCACTGGGAGCCCACTTGAGCTGCAACCAGTTTTAAAATGTCCACTCCTAAGAAAAAAGTAAACACATACAATACGCTGTCAGTAAGGAATCGGCTAAACAATACTTTCGATCACAATTTAATTAACATTTTAAAGGAATCACAAATAGCTTCTGGATAAAATATACATAACCACTACAGAATAATTAATACCCAGAATAAATGTTTCAATCCTTGAAATCTTTTGTGATCAATAATGTCTTATATTTTTGGGTTTGTACTTTTCACTGGTGGCATCATATTGTATTGACAGCAAAAAAATAATTTATTCATCCACTTTGATAAGCATCAGGTTGATCCCTGATTGATGTCCACAGTGGCAAACATCCTAAATGCACAAATCCAGGATTATTTGAGAAGATTAAAAGGATAAACCACTGCTGGGGGATATGTGTCACCCATACACGCAAACAAAAAATATCACTGAGTGTGAATTGATAAAAATCCAGAGGTCATTCCAAAGAGATTGAGATATGTCCACAATGCCAAAATTCACCATTTTATCAAATCTTTTAACCTCATTTTGTATTTTTTGCACATTAACACAAATTTAAAATCCATCACTCATGCTAATGAGTGGATGGTGGACCCGCAGGACCTCGCGTGCCAGCCTTGTAGGTCAAATGCCTGCCGCCTCGTTAGCAATAACAGACAGTGACAGTGGAGAAATCCCCTCGCTGCCTCACTGTCCGTGTTTGCTGGACGCACTCGGATGGCCTATATAAGTCTCGTGATGATTCAGGGTGCCAGCTAGCAGATGCGTTTATGTCTTTGCATGAGGAAGTGGCAGGCGTGCGTGTTTATGCATTTGCATGGACTAATATTTCTTCAACCCCTGTCACGTTTTATAACTGTGCTGCTAATGCCTCTTTTGTACGAAAAATGCAAAAATAAAATGTTTGCGTGAGTAACTACACGTACTGAACATTGTTTTTCTTGACATTTGTTGTGATAACAAGCAACATGAATTCAACACCTCATTTGCCAAAGTCATATTTGGTTTTTGTGTTACGGCTTTTATTTGTAACTTATTTTATGAGTTTTTTTTTCCCTGTGTGTTACTGTATTTTAGACTTTACAATGTAAAGTTTACATTGAATACGTCACATACCGTATTTTCCGGACTATAAGGCGCACCGGACTATAAGGCGCACCTTCAATGAATGGCCCATTTGAAAACTTTGTCCTTATATAAGGCGCACCAGACTATAAGGCGCACCATTAATGCATTATGTCTGAGTTTTAATCCAAATCAAATCATTTTCCATTTATCTTTTTTATTCCAACTTCAGATGCAACAAATTACTTTATAATCACAAACTAATGATCCATAGTCTTTTTGATTCATGATTCATAGTCTTCAGCGGGCCACTTATGATTGATTTCATATCACAATGCTTCGGGCCAGTTTAAATTTAGGAATTTGGTCCATATATAAGGCGCACCGGACTATAAGGCGCACTGTCGCCTTTTGAGAAAATTTTAGGTTTTTAGATGTGCCTTATAGTCCGGAAAATACGGTAATCGTTTTTTTTTTTTAACTTTAAATTAATGAAATATGTGAGTACGTGAATTTTGGCTTGAAATAACAATGCTTTCAAAAACCATCAAACAAAGGCTGATCTGAGAACAGGCCCACCCTGGTACTGCAACACACAGTAGATTCTAACACACAGCTTCCCACTGGGCTAGAATGTGGAACTTGGCGTTATTAACGGTGTGGAGATTTAACAAGGGAGAAGGGTGGGCATTTTCCAACTTTCTTTGAAAATACAAGTTGCAAAATAAATTACTTCGACGAACTACCTGGGAGGTTGTTTTTTAGTAGATGTTGTTTTTCCATGGCATTTGTTTTCTAAATGCTTTTACATTACATCACAGACATGAATTTACTAATAGGATGGATAACGTACACCGAATAGGATGGATAGCACACACACACAAAAAACGGTAAAAAAAAAACTGTCAGGGTTTTGGCACCCTCCTGGGCATGACAGAAAGACTTCAAAGCATACTACTTCATTCTTTTTGTGTTTATTTGGGATTTTTTTAAGTGTACAAAAAGATAATTGGATTTTAAAATGTCATCATAATATAGATGTGACTTTAGAGAGGTAGCTAACATTACTTACCCGTCGTATCTCAATAAATGCTAAGCTCAGTACATGAGAGATGTTTCTTCCTTTTTCTTCTTTGTTTATGTGTTAAGTGTTTTAACTATTCTAGTAAATGGGCATTAAAAACTTCAAGTGAAGCCAACCATGCACCTTGAAAGGATTAAAAAGCTGTTTTATTTATTGTTCCAAAGAGTAAATGGCAGTGTAAAATGTTTGTTGTGTTATTCAAGTGCGTACGTTTTGGCATTTAAATACACACACATTGGCACCAGAATAGTCATTCCATCAGAAAAACAAAAGTCCAAACACTGAAAATCACCCTTTAAATATTTTTGGTTTAATTAGGAAAGGAGTTGAACAATGCTCCAACAGTTCTCTATAGATTCATCACTGCAGGGAATCACTTTGATTTGACGTATTAGCTGTGTCAAAAAAATTCCAGGAGTTGTGTCATCAACATGGTTGTGATGACGGGAGTGAATGACAGCATTGTTAGCGAAGTGCTTTATAGTGATTATTTCAAAACGGGAAACATAGTTTGTCATATACCGTATTTTCCGCACTATAAGGTGCAGCCGATTATAAGGTGCACCTTCAATTAATGGCCCATTTTAAAACTTTGTCCTTATATAAGATATATACATTTGGCCCGCGGGCCGGACTTTGGACACGCCTGCTGTAGTGGCTCAATATTGGTCCATATATAAGGCGCACCTGATTATAAGGCGCACTGTCAGCTTTTGAGAAAATTGGAGGTTTTTAGGTGCGCCTTATAGTGCGGAAAATACGGTAGTTACATGCGGTTAGCTCAGGTCAACAGCCTAATGGGATATATTAAGTGGGTAAACTTATGTGGCTTGACCATAGAGGCATATGTGTTTTTCGATTTTTGATTCCCAGATTAATCGATCAAGGATAATCGATTCAGAAAAAAATCGTTTGTGACAGCTCAACCTACTTTTATGCACTTGGCAATAGTTTAAGTTATTTAAATTTGGTACGGTTGTTAACAAAACTCTTCGTGGTGTATCAAGACTTTCATTTACACATTTGTGTGACAATAAAGGATGCTATTTTTTTTTTTTTTTTTTTTAATACTGCTTATCCTTGACTTCATTTTGATGAAAGGCAGATTGGGCTAGTGCCCACCAATCACAAGGCACATATGGAGACAGACAACCATTCACACTTATTACTCATGGCCTATCCAGGTAATTGAGTTTTTATTATGTGTAGACAAGGTCGACTTGAGAGAATCTAGGACAACGTATTTTATAACTTCTTAGCGTAACCTTTTGATTGTGACATTCTTTTTCACTTGCTTCTATCAATTCTGTGCATCTCTTTCTTTGTTGGGTGCCTATTTGACCTATGCATGTACAAAAACAACAAAACCCAATGTTTCTCAAACCAGATTATTCCAGTTCTCTGTGGTCAGCCACTGAGTAGAGACAGGAGGGTGATTCGTAGAGCGAGAGGACACACACACAAGTACACACGTCTCGTTGTAAAGTTCAGAGTGTCTATCCTTCTCTCAGTGTGAAACTGAGCTCCCCACCTGTTACTTCTCACTGCTGTGTTTACTGATACGCACCAGAAAGCCAGGAGGGAGAAAAAAGTTGATATCGAGACAGGAGGGAATTGCAACAAGTGCAAAAAAACGATAGATAGAGAGCCAAGAAGGAACCAGAGAACAGGTTGATAAATAAATAAACAACACAGGAGATTAAACTGAGAATGAAAGGAGAAAGAAAGCAATCAGTGAAATTTGAGTGTTGTGCAAGCCCGGTGCCCTCCATGGCAGCATTGATCAGTTCACCCAGTCTGGGTGGTTGGATAGTGCTAGTGATGTAACTAGAAACATTATCTAGAAACATTATCTAGAGCAGGGGTGTCAAACTTGTTTTTTTTTGCGGGTCGCATTGTAGTCATAGCTTCTTTCGGAGGGCCATTATGAAATAAATGTATGAGCACCTCATATTATATCCAGTAAAAGCTACAAAACAAACTGACAAATAACTCGTTTTCAAATCAGAAGAGTAAAAACCGGTCAAATATTTGAAAAAAAATATATTTTTAAAAGTGAAGACAATTTGCAATTCTAGTAATGACACACGAATTTGATGCACAATTTGTCTTCGCGGGCCACATAATGTGGCGGGCTGTATCTGGCCCCCGGGCCTTGAGTTTGACACCTGTGACCTAGAGGCTTAAAATTACAACAGTGTTGACTTTTAGGTGTTCAGTGGGAAAAATAAGATTGTGTTTTAAAAAGTAGGGTTCAGTCAAAAAGTTGTTTTGGAGGTTGGCTGACATGAAACTTTGTAAGATATGTGCTTTCAGGAACGGTTGATAATACCACTTCGGCAACAAATGATATCAGACTAACCTTGTCCGTTGGAATAATAGATCCACTTCTCTTTGACCTGTGCGGGGGGCAGAGGTGGTTTCTTCTGAATTGCCCTTTCCACGATACTGCTGGGATCCTGCATGGGGCCTTTCTTAAGCACATGGGAACTCCGTTTCACACTGCACATCACGATCACAACCAGGACGAGCAGGAGCAGCAGGACTATCATCCAGGGGAGGTGCTCGTTGATATCGAAGTGATCGTGAGTGCTTGGCCGTGGGGATCCTCTTCGAGTGGGACGGTTATAATTGGAAACTTTGTCTTTGTTTGGCTGTATAGGAATCTTA
Organism: Syngnathus scovelli; assembly: GCF_024217435.2. NCBI lineage: Eukaryota > Metazoa > Chordata > Actinopteri > Syngnathiformes > Syngnathidae > Syngnathus > Syngnathus scovelli. Next base: position 7,185,484 of record NC_090866.1, on the reverse strand, counting down.
TTGATCCCCGTCCCTCCCCTGACCTCTGACCCCTCGAATCCTTCCATCGTGCTCTTGTTAGGACCAAGCGAAGGGTCTGAATTGATTTGGTCCCACGGTTGCTTACGATGCACCAGTTGTTTTGGGGCTGTGGGAGGTGAAACCTGAGTGGGGTCAAGGATTGCTGGAAAGGTGCTTGTGCGAATTTCCCCACTTTGGTTTTCCCTCAGTTGAATAGCAGCTGAACGGCCGTTGATGCCTGAGTTGAGGGAGATGAAAATTAATGGATAATAGTGTACAGATGACCTGACATAGTGTACAAAGTGTCTTTGTTACAAATGTTGCACAATAAACTGATTAGCACTGCAGCATATATAAGTACAGTGATCCCTCGCTACTTCGCGTTTCGTTTATCGCGACTTCACTACATCGCAGATTTTTTTTCCAAATTAAAAAAACATTTAAAAGTCAAAATAAAACTTCTAAATTGAGGAATCATGTGTCTAACCTTTAGGACAATGTAGTATTGCGCCAAATGTTTGTTTACATTCCTTTAGAAGTCTGTTTTCGCGTGTTAGCACGATCACGAATTAGCATCTTTCTGCTAACTCGTTAGCGTGCCCAGTACTCCTTGTTGGTGACCGTACTTCGCGGATTTTACTTATCGCGGGTGCTTTTGGGAACCAATTATCCGCGATAAACGAGGGATTACTGTACATATATGGCCCAGTAAACCTTTCAGTTTAATTTATTGTTTGCTAGGGACGGGCTGTTCACAATCAATTGGTCCTTCCTGATTTCCATTCACTAGTGACGTAAGTGAGAGTCATTGAGTCCGTCCCGAAACACACAAGTTTTATAGGTATAAGGTGGAGTCATACCCAGTATGCCTGTGTGATTCTCAGAAATGACTTAACAGAAGAGAAGGGTGAAGGGCAACGAAAACAAAACGGGGAGAGAATTACTCATGTGCCCTGATCCGACACCTCATTGAGGTAAGGAAGAATGAGGAAGAAGTTGACCTCCTCATGACCACAAATAGTAGCATTCCTGAAGTAAGTAGAAGCCACTGCTTTGTTGCCATGCCAAAGAATGTGCTTCCTTTCAAAAAAAGGGTCTTGGTTGAATGAGGGTTCATGATGACTAGACAAGCTCTCACCTTTGTGATCTAATGTTGATGAGGAAGAATCCAGAGTCACCAATTCCTGTCTTTGTGCAGATGGGATGGTTGTAGACATCGGTCCACAAAGATTATCAGTCTCTCTTGTTCCCACGATGAGTAGCGTCAACCCCTGAGCTTGGCAGTCCGCATGGGCTCGGCACTTGATTGAATTTGATTCGGCATCGGAGAAAGTTCCTTTGGTGCACGGCTTACATATAACATCTTCTGTTTCAGTACCTTTCTTTTTCACCCTTGTCCCAGGCGGGCACAACGAATGGGGCTTACACTCGGTGCTACCTTCTCCTATCTGGAAGGTGTTTGGAGGACAGGTACAAACACGGTCCTGAGAGGTCGTGCAGGGTACCTTCTCAACCAGGCCTGCAGGACACGGAGCTCGACAATGATGGCATTGCGTAATGCCGTTTTCACCTCGTGTGAAAGTACCTTTGGGGCAGGGACTGCACTCCCTAACAGCAGTTTGGGAACAATGGGCAGACACATAGGTACCTGCCGGGCACTTGTCACAGACCAACTGAGAGCCAGAGTCTGGGTCTTTGTATTGATAATGGCGAGGGGATAGGAGGTGTAGTTCAACTGGGTGAGTTGTTGTCAAAACCCGAGCTGAGAGTTCAACCACCAATGTCCACAGTACCTGAGGAAGACAAGAAAGTATTTACGTTTAGTAAAAAATGGACTACCGTATTTTCCGCACTATAAGGCGCACCTAAAAACCTCCAATTTTCTCAAAAGCCGACAGTGCGGCTTATAATCAGGTGCGCCTTATATATGGACCAATATTGAGCCACTACAGCAGGCATGTCCAAAGTCCTGCGCGCGGGCCAAATGTAGATATCTAATATATGGGCAAAGTTTCAAAATGGGCCATAAATTGAAGGTGCGCCTTATAATCCGGTGCACCTTATAGTGCGGAAAATACGGTATGTTTAGAGAAAAATAAGGAAGTCATGTCTGGAGTTTCATAATTTTACAATTCCCCAGGTTATTTAGAGCTAAAAGTAATCAAACGTGTTAAATTTAAATGCAAATGTACTAGATGGAATGAGCAGACAAGGAAACAATAGTTGGGGGCAAAAAAATGTGTTCTTCCAAGTAGCGTGTGAATTCTCAGATGTATATCAAAGGAGATTAGCGGCGTCTGCTGGTATAAAAATGAAAAAGAGGACGGTCTGGTTTGAAACGATGAGCTAGCTGGAATTTTTTTGCTGATGACACGTGAAAGATTGCCATCTTCGTAAAAGCTTTTATGTAGGGGTTCCAGGATGCACTCTTAGAGGACAAGATTGGGAGACTATTCTTTTGATATGAATACTTTCAATCTTTATACTGAAATATAAATAATATGGGTAATTAAGGAAGCAGTCGGCTCTTCAAGAACTGAAGATGTGCTGGTATCAAACAGGAAATCTTTTTCCACACATAGCTACTGCAGACAGAGCTGACACAGCAGTTGTTTTACAGGAATGGAGTAGAGCGCTTTAATCCACTCAGGGCATGCTGCCTCAGGCTAGCCCAACATGGTCGCAAGCCAGAAGGCACACGCGCCAGCCAGGCCCACCCAGAAAGACACATAGAAGTCAAGCAGACAAATCCAAACTATAAAAAAAATTAATCCTTGATCCAGTATCAATGCTTTGTCACACTTTGTCAGTTACTGGCTTAAATCAGCACTAGCTGGTTGATCCATTTGGTGTTTTCATGCTCTCCCCAATGTCTGGGTTTTCTCAGGTACTTTCCCCCACAGTCTAAAACCCTGAGTACCGTAGATTTCGGACTATAAACCGCGATGTTGAACCCGGAATCACGAGTTTTAGCTGGTGCGGCTTATAGTCCGGTGCGGCTTATAGTCTGAAAATTACGGTATTTATCATAACACCATACTGCAACTATTTCCGTGTGGTCAGTAACATGACAATGCTACGCTAGAGGTTTCTACCTTCCGATTGCTCGACAGCCTCTCTATCCCTTTGACCTGTCACCCATGAAGCTCAACTGTAGCAGACTGACATCTAATTCCGTCTGCGACTACAGTTAGAAGCACGTGAGGTGACATATGTTGTTCAGCATACCATAAAGGGAGTACAGTATGCATTGGCAATCTGATAGAATATTTCTACTTTAGCTAACATGGTAAGGGAGCCGACGCATGCGGAAAATAAGACACTAAAAGAGAAATGAAACAACCATGCACTAAAATCTGTGGCAAGACAAAAAGGAGAAGATGCGACAAATGCAATCAAAGCATCTCTCGTACTTTTCCTGCTTATGTGTACAGTAGACAAACAGTCTGGAGCCTCTGCAGACGGAGAATCAGGTATCAAGTCAGGCCTCTGCATGCCTTTGTTCCTATCTCTCCATCTATGTTTTGTTTGTGTCTTTCACGACCCACATTAAAAAGCGCATTTTTAATCTGCTGATTCTGTGACTCACTACCAGGAAGAACATCTGAGGGTGTGGTTGTTGGTCAGGCAACAGCTTGTTTACATCACTTGGGCAACACTGCAGCATCCCAGCACAATAAACATATTTCTCAGACTACTAAATTTTGGACTCCCAGAGCAACTGAGGACAGCAATTTGTAATTCTACTACCTCGAGCGCAAGCTATTAAACCGGTCTCAAGACACACTGAGGAATCAATAAACTTTCAACAAGGACTGCTTTGTCACGTACCTTGAACCAAAACATCTTTCCACATTGAAATGAATGGAGAAATCATTAATCCGTTCCAGCCTCCACAAAAACAAACAAAAAATCATTTTTAATGTTTTTTAATTAAAAAAAACAACACTATGTGATCTTGTAATCTTATTTAAAATACATAATACGTAAGAAAAAAATAATTACACAATACTTGCCACATTGCATTAACTAAAAACACAGGATTTATTAACAAGAAATATATTCATGATATAATAAGTTAGAAAAAATTGAATTAGACAGTACATTGCACCAACTAACTAGCCATTTTAATACCATAATACTAGAAAATGGTTTAAATTAATTTTTATGTGCTTTAATAAAATATTTCATGATAGCCTGCCACACTTCTTAGCTACACACGAATCATCGCATCCACTAGGCCAAGAGAGAAAAAAAATATGATTCTAAAATAACTCATGAACTGACCGTCTACCAATGCAATAAGTCTGTCAGCAGTCTAGTCAGGCTGTAAATCTGAATAACACTAATATACCAACTGTGTGACTAATATTTACCTCAATATCCTTGTATTCAACCAGTACAGCATTCTGAAATGTTTTAAAGCGGTTGTTTCGGGTTGAGTGAAAATCTGTTTTCTGTTTACATAATGAGGTGTTTGCATACATTTTTGGATGTGGGTGGCAGAAAAACATTGGGCAGCAATAACTACCTAATTAAAGCGGCGCTTAGTAACATGAACACATGTTCAGGGTAGAGACACGTGCCCCCGACTTCCCTCCCTTGTTTGTTTACTGACTGAACCCGTCCCCCCCTCCTAAGGCACTTGTTCACACGAAGAAGCACCTGTTGTGTCGGCCCCGTGCAATCCTTGCACTGCAGTCGCAGCACATTTCGGCTCAGACAGGAAAGAGACTGTTTGGATTCACTCAGTGTGAATTTATCACAGACAAAAGCCAATGATGATTGTTTGTGTGGATGTGTCACACTGCAGCTGATAAGTGATCATCCATTGTGCAAATAACTTCACAGAAGGTTTGTTGTTTGAACACATCCTCTTAGTTTGGTGGACTACAATTTAGGTGAAAAACTGGAATAATAAAAATTAATATATATTGAAAATTATAAAGGGGAAATTACAATGCAATATAATTTTTTTATTTTTTTTATGTTCTATTGTACTAAGGGGTTATCATTTTCTGTATTTTTTACTTTTTTTCTTGTATTTCTTTTAATGTTCTAAACAAACAAACAAACAAAACAAATTAAAATCAGCAATTAAATCTAGTTTAGATTATTTTAGAATTAAATTAATTATAATTTATTATTAATAAATATGTATAATGTATTCAAGTCACAAACAATGAACTAAGTATAGAAAAATATTTTTTTAATAAAAATAAGTTGACCACAGACTGTTGAATAAACAGCCATCTGATGGCAATAACAAGTGACTACTTGCAAACTTGTCCTAAAATTTGGCGCCTCCAATGTGGGAAGATTTACTTCTAACGCTACACTCTACTTCTCAGTCAATCCATCATAATATTAAAACAACCGAAACCTGACTTTATGGCTCAGTCTGCATCAGATAGGAAGTGAATCAACAACAAAAACATGAGGTTTCCTGTTCTGTAACCCTTGCAGCTTTGTGAGACTGTCGAGACCTCACTGACCTAAAATGAGTGTTTATTCAAGGCTACAGACCCAAAAATATAATCAGAACTTTACACAGTATTATTAGAAAACAAAATCATGAAAAAAGAACAGATTGAAGGCAGTTCCATTCAAACCCAACAGTGGTGCATAAATGTTTCGGTTCGAACAATCCTTAGGCTCTACGGAAAATAATCAGGCCATCACTTTGAACGATAAAGACTCGGTAACTGGTATTTCCAGTCGTTACGTCAACACAAGTGCAGTGTAGCAAACAAACGTCCCACTGTTACCATTTTTCTGTTGCTTCGCCCACAGTTGAATAACTGGATACGGATGAGATGTTAATATAGGGGGAATGAATGGTCATTGTAATGGAAAACTGTAAACATGAAGCTTCGTCTGGAAACAAAGGATATGCATATTGACGCAAGTATCGATAGTGAGTATCGGTATCACATCGATACTAATTAGGTAGTATCGACCCTTTACATTTATTCAAGTCAAGTCAAGTTTATTTGTATAGCCCTAAATCACAAACAGTCTCAAAGGGCTTCACATAGCCAAAATTGACAATTATTCCTATGATAACAGATATATTTTTTAAAAATGCGTACAGTGATGGACATTTTAGAGTCATTCTGCTTTGTTTGGGGTTTTCTATCTAGCAGATAGCTGTTTAATATTGTTTATGTGATAATAAGTTGAAGTTAACTGCAATTTAAAATAGCATTTTTTTTTTACATGGTATCAGTATCGTGGGTACTGGCTCTAGTATTTACTTGGTAACTGTCGATACCAACATCTCAGCTCTACTGGAAACAGTCGGGAAAGGATGTGGGAGACAAAAAATAGGCGCTGCCCCTTTAAATTGAGAATCTGTTGAAGGAATCCTTAGGATAAGGAACAAAACCGAGTGTATGAATCAAATGAATGCACTCACCACTGCAGAAATACACATGGCAGACATTGTGTTGTTGTTGATGATGTATAGAACTCAGATGAGGTTCAAATAAACGCCCTTGTCCAAGTTGACAAGACAAACATCATCTTCATCCTATCCTCCTCAATGCACTATGGAGGAGCTTGCTCAGCTGCAGTGTTTTAAAGTCTGGGTCCTCAGATGGAGCGGTTTAAGGTAGTCAGGCATGAGGGCTTGTCTCACAAAGAATGCTGTGCTAATTCCCATCGCGGTGATGGATGAGGGCCTCACGGGCACCGCCGTTTCGCCCCGTGCACGCTTGTTGAGTGAGCAGTGCGGCGCCGCGTCCTTTCGCTGCGGAGCACAGCGGACACTCTGACACGGTGACGTCAATGTTGGGGCGTGGTTAAGGGTGCTAAGCGCACGTGCAGCCAGTTCCCTGAGCTTTGCGTTCACGGTATCGATTGTGCATTTAGTAGAATACCACATTTCAATTCAAATAAATTCACAATTAAAATAATAATTTGTACAGTTTAGAACCCCCCGCTCCACAAAAAAAATTCTTGGTGTAATTTTTTAGGTCATAAAAATGTGCCAGTTGAACCGGGGTGTGTACACTTTTTATAACCATCGCAAACAATCAACACAAAAAGATAAATAAACAGTTTTACATCCAAATGGGTAAAGATTGCATTATTGCACAGGTGTCAAACTCAAGGCCCGGGGGCCAGATACGGCCCGCCACATCATTTTATGTGGCCCGGAAAGACAAATTGTGCATCAAATTTGTGTGTCTTACTAGAATTGCAAATTGTCGTCACTTTTAATAATATCTTTTTTTTAATATTTAACCAGTTTTTACTCATTTGATTTGAAAACGAGTTATTTGGGTTTTTTTAAGCTTTTACTGTATATAATATGAGGTACTCATACATTTATTTGAGTTGACAGTCATAATGGCCCTCCGAAAAAAACTGACTACAATGCGGCCCGCGAAAAAAATGAGTTTAACATTATTGCATTCAAGTAGAGAAGCACAAGCAGTGTAGATCAGTGTATGTTATCAGAAACCACCTCCTAACCTTCACTAATCTGATATGTGTCAGTGGAGCAAACATGGCGGTTCTGTCATCTGTTCTGTGCAGTCTACTATCCAGTTAGCATCCTTCTACCCAGATTTCGAGACATGACGCGTGCAGTGTTTCAGCCCTTTGGATAGCCGCAGGCCTTGCTGCAAATAGCAGCAGCTGATAAGCGAGTCCATCTGCCCGGCACGTGGACCGAATGGGAGTAGACATGAAGCACAGGATGGTTAGGGTGGGTGGAGATAAAGGGATGAAGAGTAATTCTTTGCCTCTGCTCGTGAGGGAAAATCCGTATGAGAAGTAGGTCAAATTCAGCAGAAGTAAGGAATTAAAGCAACATCATCCAAGTGTTACGATGCCAAGAGAAATACTGAATGTTATTACAGTGCGTGATAGGATTGGGTCATTGCACATCCTGCCCAACACTTTTGCTTACTCATCCTGCAGAACAGAGTTGACATTCAGCTGGGCAAACTACTCCGATAGCTGCAGGGCACCACATATTCTCACACTGCAGTTAGTGAGTGATGGAGGTTGTGGTTTTAGAGAGAACAAATGAATGCAATCTTGGTATGGTGTATTTGTTACATTCCCTATGTTAAATATAAAATCAAACACATTGGATTTATTTAGAGTTTAGGATCTTGTCCTGTGAATCTATCATTCCACTCAATAGAGCTCTGAATAATAATAATAATAATAATAATAATAATAATAATAATAATAATAATAATAGTAATAATAATGTCTTTGTAGATATGCAAAAATGCAGAGAAACGATTTACACTCTACATTATGGAACAATTATTGTGCAAATATAATCATGTTAAAATATAGTTTGCAGAGCATTCTGGATGAAAAGTTGAATTCAAATTGTTTGGCTTCACATGTTCAGATTCTGCGCACACTCTTAAAGTGAGAGTGCCACTGCCACCTACTGTTGTAAATGAACGACTACACTTTACTTACACTGTGGGTGAAACGGAATGACTGTTTTTTTTCCTTTTTTTACTCGTCACATGCAGACAATGGGCAGCAGGTGGCGACAATGCCTCACTTGCTTACCTGGCCTTACCCTGGTTTCATTTTTTTAATTTTGCTTTTGAGAAGACACATTTCCCGGAAGCCGAATACAACTGTGAACACAAGACCCAATTTTCAGACTTTATTTCCAAAATTCCAGACTCAGCTAAAACTGTTTAATTTGTTTGATCACAAGAGTGCATCTCTACAATTAATATGGGGAAGATGGGGAAATGGAGCTTCAAATTTGGTTCATGAACCAGTTACTGTATTTTTTGACTCTTCTAGATATGGACTGTCAACCAGTGGTCCGCGCCCCTTTAATGGACATCAACTTTTTCTAGCCAATGGTGATTCCTGACTGCCTAATGACTTTTTCACGTGGTTCATGAGGCAAATCCGAAGCTTCATTTATCCATCACTACCAATTAATAAAACGTGAGTCGATGCACATCTCAGTAGATGATTCATGATCGATTTTAACGTGGAGCGATTTGGTTCACTTCTGTGGGATTCTGATTCGATTCGGTTTCAGTTCATTGAGTTTGTTGTTGTGATTTTACATAGATATGAATGATCTTGTCACAACTGGAAAAGTGTCATTTCTTAAAGATAATAAAACTCTTGATAATGTACCTATTTTTTAGAGTCTGAATGGTTGATTGATTGAATGATTGGAATGATTCAACGCACTTTCTGATTCAAATCGTTTTTTGTTACACCCCTAATGGAATACAGGAATATTTGCCTGTATTTATTTATTATAATATATATATTTTTTTTGTTCTGTCGGTAATTAATCTTGGGGGATACCTGGAATAGCTCACGCAGAGTGACAACCGATTCATTTGCTGAGAGGAGGAATTCGTAGCAAGGATCAAAATTCCAACATTCCTCTCGCGGGACTTCCCCTCCGGGCTTTGAATCATCGCGAAGTTTTGTTTTGTAGTTTTTTTTTTTTTTTTAGGCAGCCGGGTGCTAGCAACCCGATGGAGCCAAGTCAAGAAAGGTGGAGACTCCTGCTCAACTTCCTGCACAATACTCTTGAAGCACCGCCAGGAGAGAAGAAGGGAGGCTTCTGCTTGGGCAAGGGCGAATGGATATACGGCTTTCTTTTTTCCCCTTAATTACTACCACATCCTAGTTGTTAACCATTTATACGCCCATCTACCTGACTTGTAGCTCGCTAGTTAGCCGCGAGGCTGCTGAAAAGGAGACGTTAGTTAATAGCAAAGGCGGTGCGAAGGACAGGAATGGGTGAGTTTTCCATGATGTGGCGCTTGTGTTGTTTGCCTGTCCGTGCGTTTGTGTGTTTTTAAACGTTTCTCATGGCCACACTGTACACAAATAAAGCCCCATAAAGCATTCAAGCCTAATGTCCGGGGTCTTAAGTCATACTGTAAGCGTTTGACGAACGGTGGTTAAAGTAAGCAATCCACTTAGGTTAGCCTAGCCTAGGAGAATAGCAAGCTAGCAAAGTCAACCGACTAAAACGCCTACTCCTCGTCTGCATTTCTCGCAATGTTGACGTAAACAATCCCAAAAGTGTGTCTAAATCACGCACTGCACTCACAGAACGGGTTTTTAAGTATGAACTAAAATAGTGTGATGTTGGCTGTCTGAGTCGAACTAACTTAACAATCAGGCAACTTAATTTAGTTGATGTGAAGACACAGGTTTAAATTGACAGTTATAGAATGTCATTTTTTTTCGTTTCAGATATAATTGATATTTGTCTGACGTAGCTGAGTTGTTGTGTCCACACTTTTTTTTAATTTTTTTTTTACATACACCAGTGAGCAACTCTGCTTGTCAAAGTGATCTATTAAGTCGTTAGCGTAGCATTCCACTAGAAATTATATTTCACATGTCTTATGAAAGAAATAAAACGTGGAATGCCTTAAAGCACCGTTTTTGGCAATGCCATTGTAAAAATTTATGAAGTGATTTTTGGTCATTATAAAATGAAAAATGTCTCCATCAGCTCATAAATTCAATTCTCACTAGGTGTTTTTGATTTTACTGTTATATTGGTCCAAATAAATGTACCTCTAGTTGTACATTGCTTTTAAAATGGAGATTAAACTGAAGAAATGAGGTTGATCTGTATAATTTAAATTATACAATGCTTTTGCTTTAAGTTCAGACTGTTATTCTGACATTTTATTCATTTTCATGTTCTGTCTGTTACACCTAACATGGCCACTGAACATTGAAAACCTTCTGCACAGAATTATGCAACCTTCCTGCCGCATCTCTTGAGGCGGCTGTGTGACGAAGATGTGCATGTGGTTGTGTGCAGTTCTGTAACTCTGCTATGTTGCAAAACAGGTTTTAAACCTGTCATGGACAACAAAGGGTATTTTTAAGAGATTACTGCAATTCACGTGTGTTTTTATGAAATGCTATAAAAAATAAAGTAGCTTGGCTTGTGTTTATAAATAGCAGTACTTGAAAAATAGGTGCAGTACTACACAAGTGCACAGAATAAATAAAAAATAAGATTTCCTGATGAGGTGATTTTTAACAATTATTTTTTCGACATTCTTTAAAAATATTTATAGTCATTTGTTGAAGATTAATTTAAAAAATGGAGACGTTTCACAGATCATCACCGCTATGCTTGTAAAATGTTTAGTTTAAAAGTAAAATGTTAGCGCATATTTAAAAAAAAGAAGATTTTCTTCTGAAATCTGTGGGAGACATTTTGTTGAAGTCACCCACGTCTTCAGTAGGCAATTTGTTTTTCTTTTCAAGCATGACCAAGCTTATATTTACAACCGAAACAACCCACATGTATGAAACAAAAGTGACATCAGCATCACAGAAATAAACAAATATAAAATGTGGCAAGAGGCGCTTGCATACCCAATTTAGACTAGTTTGAAGTAACCGCTAATTTTGTATTTTGAGGGGATCAGTTTTGTAATCGAACGGTTTTGCAATTATTCTTCACTTCCTGTCAACAGATACAAACTTTTGCGACTTTGAACAAACAACATATATTTGAAAATGCATTTTAGGTAAAGATTTTTTTCAAAAGACATCATTTGGTAGCTCATTCTAGTTTTTTTTCCCCCAGCTAGATTGTAGATAATGTACTTTGAGGTATGCTTTTCTTCAGTTGGCAAATGGCCGAGGGTCGTTTGAGCTGTGTTTCAACATGTCTGTGTGTAACTCTAGTCATGTCTCTCTTTCTCCTTCTCTCTGAGCTGTGATGGCTGCATACCTGTGATAAACAGTAGATAAAGTTAGAAAATGAAAATATGATCATTGAATATGACTTTGGGGTTTAATTCTATTTTCAATAGTGGTACAGTTGTATAAAACTAGATCAATTAGAAGTATTTCTTCAATAAACCTTTATTGAGAAGCTTAAGACGAAATTATGGTTATGGCAGAACATGAAATAGTTTTAAAAGCGTAGCTGTGCTCTCTGAACAATTGACTGTGCAATGTCAGATGTATTTAATGAGCGGGTTCAAGGAAAGAAACGTCATTGTAAGTGCTAAATTTACACCATGGGGTTTGTGAAATGTGCATTTCCTGACAGACTGTATAATGTATGAAAACCGAAATGTGAGGCGCCGTGCAGACATCCGGCTTTCACATAGAAAAGACCAAACAGAAATAAATAAATGAATGAAATAATAGATTCATTCAAATGATTTGACTCATTTAGTACTTCAAGTGTTTATTTTCATTGATTTACTTTCTATTTCATATTGTCTGCATTTTATTATTGTGTCAGGCCCCTTCCAGCATTCTTACCTCTCCTCTTTTGTTTTCCTCTCGACAACGCAGAGGTTGTAGTGGAGTATGACTACGAAGCACTCCATGAGGATGAGCTGACCTTGCGAAAGGGGGACTTGATCAAGAACGTATGCCGCATAGAAGAGGATGGCTGGATGGAGGGAGATCTCAATGGGAAAAGAGGACTCTTTCCTGACAACTTTGTGAAGGTAAAAAACAAATGCCAGATTGGATATTGAAAAAAAAAAATCTATACAGATGAGTGACAAAGAATCACGTTTTAACATCTATCAAAGCAGCAAGCAGTAAAGGCCTGGAAAAACATTTCAAATGGAACAGTCAATATCCCTAAATGAAATGGCTGCAGGCTATTGCCTCCCCAAAAAGATGAAGCACTGAACTGCACTCGATACGCTTCCTGCGAACACTAAATTGATCTGGTTTGTTTTAGTTGTTTACTGATTTCAGTTGAGCTAATTGCTCCAAGTCTGCTTTGCTTTGCCCTATATTGTCCTCAGTGTTGCCTTGCCATCTGGTGGACGGACGGGGGTGTATTTAGTTCAAAGATCAAGTTGTCAGCAATCCTTCCCTGCACATTTCTAATGTGGGCAGGGACATTTTATGACTTTATGATCATCTGACATCAAGATTTTCCCGTCAGTGCCCAATGACTACGTCTGTCGCCGTCCAGCGAATGTTCATTCCCTGCCGTGTGTCTGCTACTTTTCTTCAGTCTGTAAATCCTTGATAGTGAAACAGGTAATCTGCTAAGAAGACTGGATCTGTCACTGCGTTTGGATAGATAATCCGCTAAGAAGCAGTACGGCCCGGTTCTTGAACTTTTGTGAGGCTACCACCATCTGAGAGGTTGTTCTTCATTACTTGCGCCTTTTTGGGTTGGTTACTGCTGAACCACAAAGGGCACATGAGATGAAATGGTAAGAGATTCAATTTTCCTCTGCCATGACCAAGTTGAGTTCACATGCATCTTCTCAAAGTATTCACAGGTAACGTGACCATGGTTCTCGGGCCGAGATCATGATTCATGGTCACACAGTTACCATGTCACAGTGAGAACAGCTGTATTCCACTACATTACATTTAAAGAGGCCATAAACTGATTAAGTCAGATTTGGCAATTATTTACGCACACACGTAAAGTCCAACCAACACTTTGACTGTGTGTATGTATATATGTACAGCTGCACAGTTGGAAAGCACACACATGCACAACCAAACTGAACTTCCTATTTAATGGAAGTGCAAAGTCAGCATGAACCAGGAAGCGGATGGTAAGCCCAGTCATTGTTCGGCTAAAAAGAATGTTCCTGCACTGACACTGCGGTTGACACAGCTTTAATTTGAAAAGGAACTGATCCGACCCATACGGTTCATAAGGAGTAACAGTCCGGAAATGTAACGTGTGTCTACAGTACACATTTTTCATTGCTGCTAACGTAACTATTGTTGGGGTTTTTTTTTTTCCTTCCCAAAGCATGAACAAACTTATTTTTTTTATTTTTATTTTTTTTTTACACATTCATATCCCAAATATATTAATACTATATATTAAATATTCTGCATATATGGACATTTGATTCAGCAGTTCAGAGAATGGATGATGAATAGATTTGGTTATTAAATTGACAGATTTTGAAATACAGCTGGGCATGAGAAAAGCTTTGAAAGCAATTATCATCAATGTCTGATGTCACAGACATTCTTTAGAGTGATTGCAATCACAAAAGCATTTTAGCAAGGATCATTTGTGTCTGTTCTGACTGTTCAACAAGCTGGACGTGAGGCAAATTGGAAGTTTTCATTGTCTTTGTTGTAAGTGCTTTGTTAGAGCTGTAGCTTTTATGAAATCCATTATCCGTTTTTTGTGTGCTATATTAATAAAGTTGTGTTGTGTTGTATAGTATTGTCTTAGACTTAGACAAGAAAATTGTTTTTGTGGTAGAGTGATTTCAAAACTGGCTTTGTTTTACCTTAAAGCAAAAGTCTCATTTACTTTGAGAAACAGAAATACACTCCGTGAATTAATCTAATTTATAGTTTTCTCCGAAACAGAAGACATAAAATTCCAAATGCAATACTTATCGTATTTGTGTTCTATGCATTCTGTTTTCAAAGGAAATAAAACAGGAGGCCAAGGAAGTGCGACCCGAATCCAAAGGGCAAGCCGCTCAGCCTCTGAAGAGAGAGAAGTCTGTAGGAAATGTTGCCAACTTGGTTCAGAGGATGAGTACCATCGGGATTCCAACTGGGGGTTTCCAGCCACGACCATCATCTACCACAAAGAGTAAGAAATGGCTGCAAAATGATTCAGCTTTTTTTTTTTTTTTGCATTACATTTTTATTGCAGATGTACTGTTAAATAATAATAATTTTAAAAAAAAATCCACAACTGACTTTACTTTCTGTGAGCCTGGATGGTTCGTTCAGGATTTGTACAGTCATGAAAAACTTATGGTGTAAAAGTTAAGGAAATTTAAAAAGCAGGGGATTAACTATTTAATGGTACTTTCATTTTATGGTGTGAAAAATATACGTTTCTCAACATATTATTATTATATATTAGCAAAAATACAATCGTAATCATTTAGTCCAAAAATCATTTGTGATTAACAAAAAAAAAAGTAGATCAGGTTGGTGCAGGTTTTACACGCCCACTTTTAAAACTGTGGCAGTTAACACATTCACTGCAATTGACAGCAAGAGATGCCAATTATGATAAGCAGTCATTAAACTCAGCACCAACTTAATATAAATATAAATAGTATATATAAATAGCGTCCTAGCTGCTGCGCTCTCCCGCTGAAACATCCCACATGTAACAGTTCTCGTCTCCATTTTCTTAATCTTGCTTTTACTTCTTACATTTGACATGTTTACACTGCTTACATTCTCATACCGCCTCTGCTTTTTTTAATCCTAGAGGCCCTTGCACGTATGAACATGTAAAAAAGCAAACAGGTGAAGTTACGCAGCCGGTTTGTTTACTACCTCCCTTCCTATCGTCTTTTCACAGAGCTGAAGAAGAGACAGTGCAAAGTCTTGTTTGACTATCAGCCGCAGAACGAAGATGAACTGGAGTTAAAAATTGGAGATATTTTAGACATCACCGAAGAGGTAGGTATTTTCAACATTCTATCTAGTTTCTAAGATGCAAGCGTTGCATATCAAATTGACTTTTTTTTCCGTCCACTTTGTATGATAAGGCTGAAAGGTAGAAAAAGAAAGGTGAATTCTTGTTTTGTTTGATTTACGGCTGATTGATTTAACTGTTTGTCATGTATCCGGTTATATAACCTTAAAATGCAGAGTGCACGTCAGAGAGGAAACGGGGTGTTGGCATAAATTTTGTGTGGCATGTTTTCACTTACTGCAAAACAGGTTTGTTACACTTTGCAAATCCACTAATATGGAAGATTTTTTAACCTTTAAATGTATGCAAAGTAAGAAACAAATTCTATAGTCGGGGAAAGGTAGCCAGCTGTTGTTAACAGTCATTTTAATTTGGCTATTCGTGTGCGCAGGTTGAAGAGGGTTGGTGGAGCGGCGTCATCAACGGCAAGTCTGGACTCTTCCCTTCCAACTTTGTCAAAGAGTTGGATGTTGCGAAAGAAGACGGAGAATCAAATGATACGACACCAGAGGAGGCTGGTAAGAATCAGAGCGCAAATGAAAAGACAAATGTCGGCGGTCATGGTGCACTACGTCTTTAAAAAAAAAAAAAAAAAATGGAACTGCTGTGGCTACAGGGAACACAAATGTAAAGTGAGTTTATTTAGTGGGATGTCAGTTGGGACGCAAGAATGGAGGCTGCATGTGAGTAAGACCTACACTAGATGGTGCTGTAAATGTATTTTTTTTAATTTATTTTTTGCTGCCTCATGTCAGGTGACTTGGAGTCATCAGTATATTTGCCTCCAACCTGTGATATAATGAGGGCAAAATTTATATCTGGACTACTCACTTTTTGTATCTTCTCCACAGATGGTGTAGAAAACACAGTGACACCATCATCGCCAACACCTTCTTCAGGCAATGGCGCTATTGTCCAGCCCAAAAAAATCCAACGTATTGGTTTTGGCGATATTTTCAAAGAAGGGTCAGTGAAATCAAAGGTCCGAATCCCTAATTTGGAGCCGGAAGAAAAAAAGGAAAATGTGAGTTTGATTACATTCCTTAATGTTTTTTTTTTTTTGTGTGAGACTTCCACAATGAAGTTAAAAAAAAGGCAGAACAATTCTATGAGGCTACATTTTTTGTAAAGTGACGCCATGGTACCGTGAATTGCTAAAACTTGGAAAACAGCCACAGTCGTAAATAATTATTGTAACTAGTGATTGATATGGATTTTTTCGGGTACTTGCAGATTCTGCTATTAGGCAGGAATAGAACATTGTTTATTGATTTAATGGGATGATAAATTAAAAAAATATATATATTGGGGATAAAATAACGTTTTAAAATTCTCCCTTTCTCTATCTCTCCTCTCTCCCTTCTTTTTTCTTCTCAACAGCCATTGCAATATCTTTCAACCACTAACTCAGCTTCTATAGTTCTGTGCTACTCACACACGCTCCCAACCCCAATAGCACATATCGTTTAATATTTCCATTTGACTAATTGAATAATTCCCATACAGTATTACTGTATACTTCTCATCTGGCTTTTCACTCATTGTAGTCGGTAATATCGGCAGTTGCAATTGACGGTTTCCTTTCGTGGAGCACAAAAGGAAACTTCAAATCAGTTCTCAGCTTTGCCTTTTGCATTAATTCATTCATCTATTTTCTTTAACGTTTAACATCCCAAAGAAATTAAAATGATCCTTTTAAAAAAATACGACTGTATTGTACTCTGATGGAAACTTTTTTTTTTAAATTCCTTTAACTCCTTCCTTGTCCATTGATGTCCTATAAATCATTTCCATCTTTCATGTTTTGTTTGCTCCATTTCAGCCAATCCCTTCATTACCATCAGTCGCAAAGCCTGCCTTTCCCAACGTGATCGAAATGCACAAGGGCGAAGGAGATAGCAACTCTAAAGGTAAAATACGTCCCCGAGTTTTTTTTTTTTTATCTGTTCTTTTGTATCCTATAAACCCCCTTCTGAATACCCTTCAATCTCTGTGTCCAAAGCGAAAGAGTTCTGTAAGGTCACCTTTGCTTTTGAGGCTACAAATGAGGATGAACTGACTTTGCACGAGGATGACATCATCTATATCATAAGCAAGGTAAGATGTAGCAAAATGTCAGATTGCATAAGCATACAAATGGCTTCATACGGTTAGAATTCAAATTGAGTGTGGCATTTATATGTCACCTGTGGTTTTCAGTCCCTCCAAACAATCTGGCAGTTTTTTTTTGGGGTGAACTAGTGACCTAAAATGCATTTTACCTCATATTAGTTTGGTCTGATGTCTCTGCATGCTCACAAAACCAAAAAGATTAATTAAAGCAAACAATGCATACCTGCGGTTGCCACACATACTAGAACTATATAATTAACATTTTGGCATGAATCATAAGACTGACTTAATGACAAAATGAGCTTTCAGTTTGATAAGAGCTGCGAGTAGGGACTAAAATTTGGAGAAGTTATGATAACATCGAGACAGCAATTGATTTCGTATCTGAATTACTACTGTTTATTTGCACACTATGTTCTGCTTTGTTTCAAGTGTTATTAGATTAATTTAAATAAGTCCTGCTGGAGCCTATCACCATTAGTTTATAAAGTATTATGTATATGAAATGATTTTTTCTAAGTTTAATTTTTCATTTTTAATTGGCTTTGTTTTTTTGTTGTTGTTTTTTTTGACATGTATCGGGATATCTGTTTAATTAGAGCACACTAGTAGGCTTTCATTATCACATTGGAATGACTTACCTCAAAGCTACATTTTTAATTAGATTTAATTGATTCGAATCCTTCAATTTGAAATGTAATAATTGCATTGCAAATTGAGTAAAAAAATGTTCCAAGCAATGTTTTTAAATTCAAATTTAACCAAATATTTTTCGTGGGTTCATTTCAGCGAATGAGATCATTTCAATAACCATTTTACTATATAATCTGAAGGGACAATAGTCACAAAATGTTCAGGTGACTTTTTAAGTTAATGGAATTGGCCTTGCTGGGGGTCAACCAATCAATTCAGTCAACAAAAGCATTTCGGAAACATGAATCATAAATGAGGAAATGCAAACATCTGGTTTCCCAGCGCTTGCAGATTTCTGTCCTATGTGAGTTTTTGACATTTCCATCCCCTCCTTGGTGGTTTGTGACAGGACACAGGAGAGCCTGGGTGGTGGCGAGGAGAGGTTGGTGGCAAAGAAGGTGTCTTTCCTGACAACTTTGTAGCCATGCTGTCTGACACCGAAAAAGAGGTAAGGTTAGTTTAATGAAAATGGTTTCCCACTAAAAATCTGAAAGTCCTTTTTAACAGTTTTAGCAATACAGAGGACAGGTTTCCATTAAACTGGAACCAAAATGGACTACGATATATGTAATAATTGAAAAAAATAGGTACATCCTCACAATCTAATAATGTCTAATTCAAACATGATATTGATCGGTTTTGACAATTCATAAATTGGTTCCTGTATCCACGTATACATCTGTATTATTTTTTGCGTGTTATAACTTTTTACAGTATAGAATCCGAGTCTTTAAAAATTATTATTTTTTCTGCTTTATTGTGTATATTGTTCAAGCCATTACTTATGGAAGGATTTAATCTACCACAGCAAAAACATGTCTGCTGTTGTTTTTCAGGCTTTTCTATCTCGAGGGTCGCGCAAATCCTCACTCAAGCAAGATTCTGAAGAGGTAGGAGGATATCAGCCATGTCCTTCACAAAAATTGCTTGGTGAAAGAATGATAATGGGAGGCATTGTGGCGTTAACAACATTGTGACATCAAATTTTCCAGATTGTAGGAAAAGTTCTGCTTGTTAATAATTTTGTAGAATAATTATGATATTGCAAAAAAAAAAAAATCTTCAGTAAGAGCGGTAATCATAATAGTTTATCTATTTATTTAAATTTATTTTGCTTGATGATGTCATGAAATTGTGATTGTGAGTTGTGTGTGATACAGTAAAATCCCCAGCTAGTCCCATTATGCAAAACAGGACTCTAGCATTTGTGTTTGTAGTAACAATGTTTGTAGCAGTTAAACCCAAGCCACATGCAGCCCATTCCAATTAAAGGATCTTATTAGAATATCCTGATTTAAACCAAATTGAATCTAATGTTCCTGCTTACTGTACGTCACTGTGTGATGGTATTTCTCTATTTAGGATAAGAATCTCTGTCTCTTATTGAGTAAACTACTTGCTCTGGCCTACTTTTCACAGTTTTTTTTGTTTTTAAAAAAATATTATTTCAGAAACCAAAGAAGCCACCTCCACCGTCAAAACACATAGGTAAGAATCTCAGACTCATTAAATGTTATTGGTTTTTGTTTATATACAGAGCTTACGGTTGGTATTTGTTGCATGTTGCCAACACGTGTTTCCAGTTTTCAGGGTTAGGGCTAATGTGTTAATTAGCCATATGTTGCACTGTTCAAACGTCAGCAGTCTCCAATCTCCTCCCACTGTACAAAACTGAGAGATTTGTTGATCAGGCGCTGAGGAACGATCAGATTTATTTTTCCTCCCATAAAAATCAAATTTCTAATTGGATTCCATTTTATCCTTTCACTCGTTGAAACAAAAAAATGACTTCTTTTTTTTTTCCCAGCGAGGTTTTCCTCAAAATTTACTTGCCTCCACTTCCATAGCAATAGTTGATTAAAAAAAAATATATATAAATACATTTATAAATTACAGTATTTTTCCTGGCTCAAATTGGGACAGAATTGGTGCCCCTTCTGATATTTCATGTGCGCGTATGCCAAGCCTCAACTGGCTCAAACACTTTTTCTGTAAGTATTTACATGCATTTTCTTGTTCTTATAGTTTCAAACAAGTATGTGGAGGTCCACTCTAGAACAACATGTCACAAACGATTTTCATAGACTAAAAATATGGCAAAGAGTTGTTTTCTTCTCTTTAATCTGGAAGGTACCACATAGGGTACCCAACCACATGCAGCTATTTATTCACACAGTGTTTTTCTTTTTTTCTTTTGTTCACTGTATAGAAAAAACATGATTTGTCTCCGTTTGTGATTTATTGTTTACTTTAAAAAAAAAACCTTTTTTTCATGCTTTAACAGCTCTCAAACCAGAGGTTCCCAGCGCTGACAAGAAGCCGCATGCCATCAGGCCAGAGGACAAAGGTACAGATTCCTTCATTCTCATTTTATGCAGTAACTCGAGGGGTGGCGAGTTGGCAGGCAATCAATGGGATAGTTTGCTGTAATCATTTCTGGAAACCCAATTGCTATAATGGACCGTAACTATTGAAATAATGAATGGTGACTTAGCCATGTGTGCCTATCTTGAACTGTTGAATTGTGAACGCTGGATGTTAGTCTTCTTTTAATTAGGTGTGGCTGAAAATAATGATTACCTCAAACACTTGTGCAACAAGCTATTACGGTAAGGGTAATGGATTCATGTCGGGCCACAAAATACTTGATTGACGCGGTTTATATTTACAATCAAATAATTTCATTAACCGTAATGGGTTTTACTGTCTATCGCATGATACCATCTCTAGTGGTTGTTTCAGATTTCATTAGACTGTTGTGGTATTTTACTTGCTCACATCCTTTCAGTGAGTTTCTCCATGATTAAGTACATCTCCAAATCTCTTGGATCCATTTCAGTTGACAGGCCGATCCCAGAGCTAAAACCATCCAAGCCTGCCGCACCACTCCCACCCAAAAAGCCTGTGCCACCTCCAGGCAAAGGCAGACAAGGAAACCTCCCAACAAAGCGCTTAGACAAGCCTCTGGCTCCATCACCAAATTTGAAGTATGTTTCTTCTGTTCTCCCAGGATCTGTGATATTATGATGTCTTGAGCCACTTCTACCCTTCTGTATAATTATTTCTTTTCCTACCAGGCACAATGGGGAAATCCCTACATCTCGTCCAAAGCCTGACTTGGATCTATTACTTCCCCCAAAACCCAAAACGCCCTCAGCGGACACAGGGGAGAAAAACTTCGAATCACGTATGAATGATTTAATTTTTCCTCGCCAACAACTGGTTGCTTTTTTTAAATGTTTGCCTGCAGAGGGGCTTAAACTCACTAACCTCCAGCCTCCACGCTCAAGGCTTTACAGATGTAGTGCTGCTTCTGAGTCTGTTCACCAAATTACATAAACTTGTCAGCAGGCCTGCACAATTTAATGTGTTTTTTTCTTGTTTGGCCTTTTAATATTTTTTTATATTAAACAAATTGTTTATTTTTGCGCCCTTGGTGGCTTCGGCAGCCTGCTGATGTGCAATCTTTTCACTAAAGGCATGGTGTGGAAGAGACAGGAACTAGTTAACTACAGAGACAGTTATGTGATTCATTTGGAATTGGTTCGTGTACGCAGTGTCAGACAATGACCGACATACTGCACAGTTCGCTGCAAAGTATGACCAAAGCAAGTAGCACGGAAGAGAAACATCCCAGTAAGAAACAGTCATTAAAATTTATTTCACTTTGTTTTACCGACAAAAAGAAAAAATGGTGAGCGAGGGGGCAGGATAGGCTAGAAAAATCCCAAAGTGCATAATGTGTAAAGATTCATATAGGGCGGGTTTATATTCCTTGCTAAAAAAAAAAGTCTGTTATGTGGTGTGTATAAGATTTTGTTTACATTTTCAGTTTTCATTTTTAAAAGAATATATTTTACTGCTTTGGCACCCGTAAGTAGAGATATGACGTTGAGCCTGAGATGGATTCAGTGAGCAGGCCTACGTTTCCTCTTTTGCAAGTTATTTTAGTGGCGGGGACAGATGGTGGTAACGATGTCCCGTCTGTTCAGCAAGAACTCATCTGACAAGTTGTCATGACACAAGAAAATGCAATATTTTCACATTTCCTGTTTACTAACTAGAGGAGTTAAGTGCGACACAGGTGAAAAGTTCAACAGTCACCCAAGTCACACATGTGAATGAGAAATTTCCCTTGATCTTCTTTGTTTGCACTTTTAACTTCTCAACCTGGACCAAAAAAAAAAAAGGATGCAACAATAAAAATAATTTCCTCTGATCTTATTGACAAATCTTTCTTTTCTCAACAGCGCTAATTAGTTTTGACGAGGTTTCATCCAACTCAGAAAAGCTGTCTCATCCCACTGCTAACAGACCAAAGATTATCGGCCGGAGGTTGCCCGCCCAATTTGGTGGAGGACATTCGGTGAGCACCAACTAATTCTTGTTTTGATTTTAGTTTGCATTCGTATTCATATTTGAAAAAATATCACATTTTAAAATGCATGCAATATATTGGTACTATTATTATTATTAAAAGATGATATTTTTAAATAATTAAACAAAACTTCCTTGCAGCCCAACAAGGACATTGTCCTGGAGAAAGCTTTCAAGATAGATGAGGAGGATGGTGCCAAAATAAAGCCTCTAGAACCCAGAAAGGTAATTTTGATCACTTTTGAAACTAGTTTTTAATCATGGTCAACTTTTAATAACCATCAGAGACCTGACTGTTTTTTAAATTAACTAACACAAATGCTCTCTTGAATCAGTTAAATATAATCAGGTTTTGGAACTGTCAATAAAAACAAAATAAATCAGTGCATTTTTACAAGCAATGCTTAGGTAAACAGCATAAAGTGTTGCTGCGCTCCATGTTTGTGGATCACACCTACAAAAAAAAAAAAAAAAATCATATCAAGGTAGTTGAAGCGTGTATGGTTGTGTGACAAGATAATAGCTTGCCGGTCATGGACATGCGAGGAAGTCGACATGTCGCATTAGCATTTCGTTTTATTGTGCTACCAATAATAGCAAGTGAAAGCCATTGTTCACCCTGAAGATTTTCACAATGGGTTGTTGTCTGGCTGTATTAAGTCATAATTTCATCAGATTTGTTTTTCATTCATTTTCCTTGCTGAAACTCTGGTTAATTGGTAGTATTCCTAAATATTCCTATTATTGATTTAATACAGTAGTACATATTTTTTGTCTCTCACTCTCTATTTCCTTCTCTCCCTGAACTCCCCTCCCATTCAGCCTACACACAACTCGTCCCCGTTGCCGCCATTCCATAAACCCAGTATGGAGGCCAAACTCAACCCAGCCTCCACAAACTTAAGCTCAGACAGCAGTTCTCTGGGCAGAGAAGATCCCAAATCCCAGATGGAAGAGCTTAGAAGTCAGATGAAGGATCTTCTGCTATCAGTGGAGCTGTTCAAGGCCCAGCAAATGTAATTATTACATCGAATAAGAACACATCGTCTAATCTCGCGGAAATTAAAGACTACCAACGGTTGAAAAAACAAATAGCTATTTAAACCATAGCTGCAAACACTTTTTGTATTTATCAGCCTATATAGTTCTGCCTGTTTGCCAATGAATGGTCAATCTAAATTCATAATTTGTTACACGAGTTACATGTATGTGAAAAAATGCAGTTGAAAATGTCCCTATTAAATTCACAAACACGTTTTGACTCAATTGCTAATTAACACTTGTGCATATTTCTAGGAAAGAAATAACAGAGCTTCGTGGAGAACTGGATGAGGAAAGGAAAAAGCGTGTAGCCCTGCAGGTAGTATTGATCTCCATAAAAACACAAGCTGGGTTGTCTGCATTTATAATGCCAAATATTGATGGATTCACTAATGGGCAAAAATGGGATATATCAACTTGGATGATCATGATTAAACTTGTATATCATTACTGTCCTCTGCAATACATTATACAGCACCATTATAATTTGTAGATCACGTTTCTTGCCTTAGACTTTTCACAGCAAGATTCCTCCAAGCCACAGCGGGGGGGCTGGAGAAAATTAACCTTGGCTCTGAGTGTTTTGCATTCTGTGTCCTGTCAGATGGAGCTAAATAAGCTAAAGATGGCCATCCACTCAACGTGAAGCTGAGCTGAAGGTCCAGTTGCTAGCCTAATGACCAACTAGAGAGATGGTTTTGGGGTGGACGGCTGCAGGAGGCGGAAGACAACAGACAGCTGAATGGGCAGAAAGAGGGTGCAATTATTTCTATTACATCTACAAATTCAACTCCCCATATTTGTAAGATTTAAATTTTTTTTGCACATATATTGTTTTGTTTTCAAGCTAAATGTAATTAAATTACACATGTGTATATAACTATTTTTTGCCAACACGGAAAAAAAACGACGAGGCCTTACTTCAAACTACTGTGCATGTCTTCTTCTCGCATGTCTTCTGTTCCCTCCTGCCCTTGACAGAGGGTCGCTCTCAGTACTACTGACTATATACAAAGCAGGGGATCTTTGTTTCTACACCTAATTTTCCACACGCTTATGTTTTAAGCGCAATTTTTTTTAAACCTTTCCTTTTAATTTCACTTTCTAACAAATCATTTCCCTTTCCTCTCCTCTTGAGGGGGTTGTAGCTGAAATCCAATCATTCCTTGCAGCGTTACAGAGGAAGCTCACGCTCTTCTTTATTTGTCCTCTGTTTTTTTTGTATGCATTTTCCAGCATTCCTATCCAGGGAAACACTACTGTGCCTGTAATATAGTTGTAATAAGTGTTGTTATGGAAGCTTAACATTTACCACAACGATGTCTGAAAAAAAATTGCATCTCGATATTGCGTGTCTATATTTTTTAAACTCTACTGACATACTTTTGAGGGCCTCTCCTATAGTTGTTAACTTTAACATGAGACTGGGAATGTTGTCTAAAATTTAGCAGCAGCCTGCATGAAAAACTAAATAGGAAAGTAAGGAACAGTTTATTGTCTCCTTCCGTTTCCAAAAGTTTTTCTGGTTAGTGCCTAAGGATGTTTATACGAAAATTCATTTCTGCAGCTTGCTTACTTGTTCTACTCAGGCCCCTCCCTATCCCAGCAAATTCCAGGTGGTCCATTCTACCTCTTCCTCTTATCTATCCTATCTTTGTGTCGAACTGAACAAAATAATTTGTTTTTTTGATTATATGGCAAAGCCTGTTTATTGCCCATCAATTGTCCTTGTTGTCTTTTTATACAGGAGCTATTTAGGGCCACAGTAAAAAACATGAGGGGGAGAAAAAGTCCAATTTTCATGAGATTGAAGTAATTTTAATAAGTGAATTTTAAAAGACCAAAATGAAAACAGCAATCTAGACCTTGCCTGAAATAAGTATTAAAAGGAAATCTTTTTCCAAAACCCTCGCGGTTAGATGCTTTTTGGTCTGTAGTTCTAAATTGTGGTGTAACAAAACAACAATTTAAAATTGAACTAAAGTTGAATTTGAATATATCCATAACAGAGGGTATACCTTCATGATCGTAATATTGCATTCCATTTATGACTTACCTCCCAACCCACCAATGTGACTATCTTCATGAGGTGAGATTTTTTTTTTCTTGAGTGTATATATATTATTGTTTTCAGGGTGGCCGTAATACTAATTCGTGTTTTGGGTCAGGTCTTGTTCCAAGTAGTTTAGGAAAAGTGGCAAACTAGCAATAACAAGAAACAAAAATACGGTATTACATTTGCTGTAGGAAATTGTAATCCCCCTTGAATCTACATTTTATGACTGTTGTACTGTTTTGTTGAAGGCAATCGTTCATAACTCGAGAATTTAATTCATAAGCAGGTAGTTTGCTCTGGGCACCACCAGGTTAAATGGCTAAGAATTATTTCGTTCATATGCATAGCATACTGGCAATTCCCCCCCCCCCCCCCCCACTACAAAATAATCTTTGTACAATTCTCCAAGTTTTAACCCCAAACTTCTTCCACCACTGCATGTCAAAAACCATTTGAGTTGTTATTGATGTGGTTGTCAACGTGACCTCATAAGTATTGAACATTTTCCTTGCCTACAGCAGTTGCTGAACATGTTAGCAAGCTGCCTGTTAGCAATATTAGCATCAAGCTACATGCTAATGATGCTGGGAACCAAGTTAAGAGGAAATTACCCCACACCTCTCTCCAAAAACTTTCTTTGGCCTTCTGCTGATGTGTATAACACGTGCAAGTTCTGATTATTGTCATTATTGTGATTATTATTTTTTTATTATTATTATAAATCCCACCAGTGTCTTAAAGGAGTTACTTCCCAATCAAACTTTTGTGTTTGTGTTGCTGATCAACTTGCACACTTA
Source organism: Syngnathus scovelli (assembly GCF_024217435.2). Lineage (NCBI taxonomy): Eukaryota > Metazoa > Chordata > Actinopteri > Syngnathiformes > Syngnathidae > Syngnathus > Syngnathus scovelli. The sequence continues at coordinate 7,158,999 of NC_090866.1, read as the reverse complement.
AAAGGGCGTTTAATGGTATTCAAGTTTGTTTTCTGTTTTCATGTGAATGCTTTGACAAAGTTGTCAGTGTGTTTGACCTTTGTCTATGTGCCTGACATGTTATACAATCTCTCCCTATAGCCTTTCGAGGACGCGGCTGCTCTATTTGATAATCACATTGTGGGAAAAGAGGGATCAGGGATAGCTGTTGATGTAATATATGATCTGCGCTTTACTTTTATATACTGTACATTCCGGAGATTGACACCAAGAAACGATGAAATCTGCACATTTACAAGTTTAATTTTGAAATAATTTTGTTTACATACATGAGCTGTATCCTTGCATGAGCTGAGATTCTTTCAAAAAAAATAAATATCTTTATTTACTGTCTAAGTGACATTGCTTCTGTATTTATACTCATCATGAAACCTCCCTGCCAAATTTCCATTCGCAGACGCAAGGCCCTGTGAGACTTGTTTCATGCTCGTCTTGTTCCTGGAAGATATTTTCAGAGCAGAGAGAGTGTTTCTGAGCAAATGCAGATAAGTACGACCAAGGTTTGTTTAACCTTCTGTTTGTGCGGTAGAAAAAGGTATACAGTGATCCCTCGCTACTTCGCGTTCCGTTTATCGCGGCTTCACGACATCGCAGATTTTTTTTCCAAATTAAAAAAAACATTTAAAAGTCAAAATAAAACTTTTCAATTGAGAAAACGTGTCTAACCTTTAGGACTATGTAGTATTGCTCCAAATGTTCGTTTACATTCCTTTAGAAGTCCGTTTTCGCGTGTTAGCACGATCGCAAATTAGCATCTTTCCGCTAACTCGTTAGCCTGCCCAGTACTTCTTGTTGGTGACCGTACTTCGCGAATTTCACTTATCGCGGGTGGTTTTTGGAACCAATTATCCGTGATAAACGAGGGATTACTATATATGTATATAGTATGTACTATGTGTTTGTGGGGTGGTTTGATTCAACATGATTAAATCTCAATTGGCATGACACCCGATAAAAATGTTCGTATCTGTATGGTATAGTACATGTTTGAAATCACTGTCACAGTTGAATTATAATAAATGAGTTCCGTAATGTGACAGCACTGTGGATGGGTGGTTAGCACAATCCATTCGCAATTGGCAGAGTTTGGTCATATACACAGGCTCAGCTACTCCTCTTAAAAAAAACTATCAATTTTGATTGTTATTGTTGTGTACAATATTTGAATTTGCAACTTATGCGTATTCAAGCCATTATAATATACCACCCGCTAATGAAGAGGGCCAGTATAGCCATGCCATCTTTTAGAAATGAAAATAAATAAATTGTAGGACCGTGAATTCATTTCAGCCTGATTATAATTTCATGCAAAAGGTTCTTTTAATTACATCATCAAAAATTCACGTATGCAACACATCCAATTTATATTTTAATATCTCCCCATTACACAGGTTGTAAAAACTCAGTTGTTCTTATTAATTTATTGGTGAGTCGTAAGTGCAACAACATTCTTCCATTACTCTGTGATAAATATAACCAGCATTCCATTCTCAGTGCGTCATAGGTTGTTGTCTTTCACAACGGAAATTCTCTCTCTGATTTATTTAGATTAAATCCAACAGCAACTACTTTTGTCAAATGATTTTTTATTTCTACTTATCTAAATGGTCGAGCTCAGGCTTCCTTTGCGCATCCACATGTAGCTTAGTTTATGTTAGACTTGAAATATTTTATTTATATATAAATACATAATACAGACATGACCAGATCAATATGGGACTTAAGAGTTATTGATTTATACATTGCTTATGTAAGATTGATATATTATTTACACAAACCTGTTCTGGAATAACAATTCGAACAACCTGCAAATATGTTGACCTGATGAAGCTTATTAAAACCAATTTCATTACTTCCCTCTCCCCTTCCTTCTCACCGACGACTGATACCACTAAATCATCAACATCGAAAATTTATTATTGAGGACCTTTGTTATTTTTCAGCTAGGGATTAAAAGCTCTTCAGAACTTCAGGTCATTTTGTGATTTGAATACAGCAAAACCTCTTTCTGTACAGATACTATCTAAAATAAAAGCTTGTCAAGTTGTATAAAGCTGGTACAGTGATCCCTCGCTACTTCGCGTTTCGTTTATCGCGGCTTCACTACATCGCAGATTTTTTTTCCAAATTGAAAAAACATTTAAAAGTCAAAATAAAACTTCTAAATTGTCTAACTTTTAGGACAATGTAGTATTGCTCCAAATGTTCGTTTACATTCTTTAAGAAGTCCATTTTCGCATGTTAACACGATCTCGAATTAGCGTCCTTCTGCTAATTTGTTAGCTTGCCCAGTATTTCTTGTTGGTGACTGTACTTCGGGGATTTTTGGAACCAATTATCCGCGATAAACGAGGGATTACTGTATACTAATAAAGCAAGGCTATATTCTGACACTTACAACTATAAAAATGCATAAATAGGCTTAATTACTGGAATATGGTGTCAGGGAAATTGTTTGAGAGCATCTTCAAGTAAATACAGTGACCCCACAGTAAATACAGTTGCTCTTAACTTGCATAATTCAATAGTCAATTACGGAGACTTTGGGAAAGCAGTTGTCAATTAACCGGAGGGTCCGCTGTTCAATTCCCATTCTGACCTAGTCATGTGTCGTCGTATCCTTGGGCAAGACACCCACCTTGCCTCCAGTGTCACTCACACTGGTGTACGACTGGGTGTGAATGATTAGTGGTGGTCGGAAGGTCCTTAGGCACGTTCTGGCTGCCCCGCTTCCGTCAGCCTGCCTCAGGGCAGCTGTGGCTATGTCATGGAGTTTACCCCCCACCAGTGTGAAATGTGCAAGCGTATGAAGAATTAATTCACTGTAAGCGCTTTGAGTATGCTGTAGAAAAGCACGATATAAATCCAATGCATTATTTTGATCATTATTAATTGGATGTCAAGTATACCTTACAAAATCTCAATTCCGAGCATGATTGCTTTTTCTATGCATTATTGAAAAAGCACTATCCTACTTAGGACTAAAATCTCAGTTGCCTTGGATGTTTCAATTTTTTTATACATGGCCCTCAAATGACAAAGCATCACATCAATGTGTTGTAAAGGTATTACACCAGACAGCAGGCTGATGGTTTTTTTGTTGCTGTTTTCATCCCAGAGTTTGTTTTTCTTTTTAATTCTTTTTTTTTTATTATTATTATTTGCTTTCAACAGGGCTGTTTCATTGCCAAAGGTAGAGTTTGTTTTTTGTGTGTCAATGCTCTAAATCTACCCACGTTGGCTTGGAGCAGCTGCTAGCAAATTTGGGGCCAAATTTGAAGCTAATAGTTTGTTTGATTTTTTTTTTTTTTTTTTTTTTATAGATAAATCTTTTGCATTTTGGGGAATTAAAAATGTTTTGCAAAGAACGTTTGGTTGATTGAAGATAAGTGAAAACAACATAATTATTAGTCAAACAATGGGGAAATTGTAAAGTTCATAGGGAAAGAGTACACTGAAGAATGCCGGCATATTGAATTCTGAAGTTCTTTATTCCGACCCCAAAAAATTGCAAGTTACGTCTGCATTCCAAGATATGAATGACCTTCATTGTGGTGATTCTAGGAAAACAATTTGGTTTTGCATCACAATTTTCATGATCTTGTATTCAGTCCCATTACACCCAGAAGCTCTCATCAGAATCATGTGAGCAAATGACGAGTTTCATCTGCTGTTATTGCTACAGGGGCATTACAGCTGTTTCTTGTTGTTTTATTTCCTCTAAAACAATTAACACTTAAAAAAAAAAAAAAGACTTTTCACCATTCAGTACAGTGAAATGGAAAAATAACAACAATAATAATCACTTAGACATGAAGGATGGATCATTTTGTAGCAGCAGAACGGTAGTAATGTTGGACCACTTGTATTTTCCAGAAATGGCCACTTGAAAACTCATCTGGTCATGATGTATTGGGGGCAATATAATATTAGCTAAGAATGAAAATCTGCAACCAACAATACAACCAAATTGATCTTTGCATCTTCAGAGATCTTCATTTAAAATATATATATATTATTAAAGATTGTATACACCTACCGATGGCAGCAATATTTTAGTGTACATTGTGTGTACATTCACTTGCTCGTATCGTCACTGGGAAGCCCTCAAACAGGCTTGCATGAAATAAAAGTACAGAGTATTTTACTAATGATGAATACCAACATGTCACAAGACGTTACCGTATTTTCCGGACTATAAGGCGCACCGGACTATAAGGCACACCTTCAACGAGTGGCCCATTTTAAAACTTTGTCCTTATATAAGGCTTACCAGACTATAAGGTGCACCATTAATGCATCATGTCAGATTTTTAATCCAAATCAAATCATTCTCCATTTTATCTTTTGTACTTCAACTTCAGACGCAACAAATTACTTTATAATCACAAAATAATGATCTATAGTCTTTTTGATTCATGATTCATAGTCTTCAGCGGGCCACTTATGATTGATTTTATGACACAATGCTTCGGGCCAGTTTAAATTTAGGAATTTGGTCCATATATAAAGCGCAGCGGACTATAAGGCGCACTTTCGGCTTATGAGAAAATTTTAGGTTTTAAGGTGCATCTTATAGTCCAGAAAATACGGTAACTGCTTTTAATCTGCACAGTCACAAGAATAATACCTTCAAGTGAAGACGAAAATGGATGTTACGACTTTTATTGTTTTTTTATTGCTCACTTTTTATTTACAGCCATTTTTTTTTAACATTTTCTCTTTTCTCTGTTGAAAAGAGCTTCAGGCAAAAGGCTGAGTCTAGACTTTCCAGAAATTCAACTTGATTGCTTGTTGTTTATGATGCCTTCGGGCAGGTGTGACCTACATGATGCACATCACTAATGGGACATTGTGATTTTGTAGAAGTAAAGTCAGTTTGAAAATATGAACTCTGGTAGAGATATGTAGGAATAAAACATTGCCATCAGTTGTTACCCTGTCATCCACGTCAATGCATGATGCGCTCGTTCGTCTTCTTTCGTATTTCGCATCAGTGACAAAACCAGACTGCACCTGCGATAATAAGTCTCAGGTGTCAGGAAAAAAAGATCAGGACCTCACAGATGAGAATCCTAGCAACCGTTGCTAGTGTAACCTCAGGAATGTTTCAGGTCGCAGTACATTCATTTTCATCCCCACTGACATTTCAAAGCATGTTGGGTGCTATTTGATTGTTGTTTTTGTTTTTCCAGTTATCACACCACGATTGTGGGTATCATCCCATTTCTGGGACTGAGGTTGATAAAAACAGGTGGATTTTGTCTGTTTAATTCATATTCCACAAACGAAACAAGTGTTTTGACTAGTTGGGCTGCACAACAAAGAAAATTATGGGGTTGACTTGCCCTTCATGATTTCAAATCTTTCCAACTGCTGAGATTGAGCTTCAATTGCCACCTTCATGTCAATCTCAGTTTCTTTATTTCACACTCTAGCTTGTCAGTTTCATCATTGAAAAAGAAATAAAATGATTCAAATAACATCATGGATAAATGATAGAAATTCGGAAACATTCACCCAGTTGTGGTTTTCTTAACTTTTCCACTGATGTAAGAGAAGATTCACTTATTTTTAAAATGGGACTGTCTGACACATTTTTTTTCACACCCCTCAGACTTGGTCACACTTTCATCATGACATCCATTATGTCCACACTAGCCAAAACTCAAGGGATGGAGTGTAAATAGCTTTTAGATTCTTTAAGTTGAATGACATGATACTTGCCTCCAGCCAATGTCATGGCAAGGACATCTGTCAAACCATGTAAAATTCAACAAGAATGATTTCATCAATTCTTCCAAGATTCTATCCTGCCTTTCAGCAAAGACAATTGCTGTCTTCTCGAATCAAGTTGGTCAAACGTGTTGTGTTGATGGGCTAAGCAAAGCCGGTATGTCGGTGTGGGCTTTTCGACAAAGTTACTGTTGAGAGTTTAAAAAAAAAAAAAAAAAAAAAAATTCTAAATAAAAGAAAATGTAAACATTTGGGTGGCTCAGGCAACAGAATAGATGGCCAATTAATAGATAAATAGTGAGGGACTGGATGGGGGGGGGGGCTTGTTTTCATCTAAAATGTCTTATCTTGTTTATCTCCAATACCTAAGACAATTAGGTCACATGTTAGTTACTTGGGTCTAAAGAGAATCTCATGACTCATTCTCGATTATCTTGTACCAATAGACAGTAATTCAATATAGATGCTGTTAATTTGCATTTTTCCATTGATAAATACAAATGCAAAATTATATAAAAAAATACATATATGTGCTTATATGTATATAACTTCTGAAGCTTTCTATGCATTTTTGCACCTACTATTATAGTCACAATCTGCCCTTATAGTTGTGTCACAACAGCAACATGTGCGACAGCAAACTCCGTGCTTCAGCATATGTTTACTGTGTTTGGCAAAGGTCAGGTTGACTTTAGATTTTTCAATATACAACATATGAATTTTGCTATTCTTGCATGGTCTGTGACAGTGGAGATTCTATTTTGTTATTAGTTGTTTTTCATTCATTACCTACTGCAACAATTATTTACGACATCTTCTGACGGCTTTGGTAAAGGATACAAGGTGGACTGCATGTGATTAGCAACTGAGTAGTTTCTTTGTTTAAACTCTGTGTGTTTTCATTCATTACAAAATTCAATGTTCTTTTAAGGTTAATGGATTATGATATACTTTTCTTTTTAAAGGATATTATTGTATTAAAATGTCAGAATTGCGTAGGATGTACCACATGATGCTATGATAAGGGGATTTTACTTTTACTTGGTTTACTTGACAAAATGTTCCCTTAAATACTTTTAGACTTATACTTTATTCATCCCTTGGGATTGCTCCCTGAGGAAATTCTGGATCCGGCAGCTCACACAGAAATAGTACAAAAAAGAAAAAGCATCCGAGTTACGCACAAAGAAGAGAGCAATAAATAAAGCGTATAGCACTAGCAATAAAATGTTGAGTGAAAAATAAATAACGATAACAACAGTATTAATTGTTTTTCCACTGCTTTCTCAGATTTGTTGGTTGGGCTATTGGGGGAAAAAACAAGGACAAATATTTGTAAATAAATGACAAAAAAAATTATGCTGTGAGCCTTCCCCCTTTTCTAGTTTCGGATGATCTTGTTCTTGCATCGTGATTCAACTTCTCTCAAAGTACCGTATTGGCCCGAATATAAGACGACCCTGACTATAAAACGACCCCCTCTTTTTCAGTCTTATTTAAATGCAAAAAACATCGTCTTATATTCGGGCCAATACGGTATATTGAGCTACTTTGTGCTTTTTACTTTTGTGTATCTTAAGGCTATTGTCAATTTCCATTCAGTAGAGCCTTGAATTCCTATTCAGTGATACACAGCTTGTTGGATGTATGAACTCAATGAACAAAGAACATAACATTGTACTTCAACATGTAACCATAGAATTTTGAACTGCATGCAGCCTTATTTAAACCAAAGTGTAGACAGCTGGAATAAAAAATGAATAGATAAATAGACTATATTGGGAACGTTGTTTGAGAGGTTAATGACAAAAATAATGCTGCTGTAGATGAAGCCATGCTGTGCATTTTTTGATCATAGAAAGCTTTGATTGTGGCAAGTTTATTGTTTTATAACTAGGCACCTAGTTCCGGAGGAAAAAAAAATAGTGCGTCACGTGTTTTCAAGTTCTGTACTTTTAAAATCATAGGTGTTATGGTAGTCAGCTGCAAGCAACACTTTAGAAGTGCAACCACAGGTTGATCTCACATTTGTCATTAGCGTGTCAGAGGCTAAATATGTCAGGAAAATTGCATGTGGGTCTTTCTTTTTATGATAAATATTACCATTTAAATACATTTTTAATGAAAAATATGTCTTTAGTTTTCATGTTTAAAGGTTGTGGGAGCACTAAGTAAAATTCAATGTTGTGATGAAATGCTGTTTGACACTACTTGGGCAAAAAATATATATTGTACGATCGAGACCTTGGAAAGATGGAAAATAAATCGCATGCCAGATGAGACACATAAAAAAAGGCCGTGAACAATTGTATTTACCAATCTCCTCCTCCACATACATGTTTGGATTAATTTATTTTCTCTAGACATTATGCTGTCAGTATGTATTCCACCTAAAGATTAAAAACTACACTTGTCGAAGCAAAACAAAGAACAGCACACAAAATTTACCATACATAGAAAACTTTGATGGAAAAATTCTGTTGAAGTAATAGAAGTGTTTTTTTATTACCTTGCTCTAATAAGGTGATTCTCTATCATACTTTTCAAAGGCTAAAAATTGGTTGAACAGAAATGAAAGCTGAATGATTGAGTAAGGCCCATATGATAGAAATTCCGATGGCTTCCATGTAACTCAACATACTGTAAAGTCAATACCTGTGGATTTTGGTAGACTTTGAATACAACAAGGAGAAAATTCTTCTTAAATTGGAAATAGAAAATACAGTAATCCCTTGTTTATCGCGGATAATTGGAACCAAAAACCACCTGTGATAAGTTAAATCCGCGAAGTACGGTCACCAACGAGAAGTACTGGAAAGGCTAAGGAGTTAGCGGAAAGATGCTAATTCGCGATCGTGCTAACACGCGAAAAGGGATTTCTAAAAGAATGTAAACGAACATTTGGAGCAATACTACATTGTCCTAAAGGTTAAACACGTTTCCTCAATTTAGAAGTTTTATTTGAACTTTTAAATGATTTTTTAACATGGAAAAAAAATCCACGATGTTGTGAAGCCGCGATAAACGAAACGCGAAGTAACAAGGGATTACTGTAATCCTAAATGGTCACTATCATAAAACATTGGCTTTTAAACTATTAACAAACAGCATCCTACTGCAGTGAATGAAAACATCAGTCTTCAAAACAGAGTAGCGACAGTTCCCATTTTCCCTTCATTTACAATGTTTTTACTACTTTAAACTCAAGTGCAATTCGCGCTATGATTTTCCCTCCGCTTTCTTCAGCCGGTTGATTGCTGTAAAATGAGGGCAAAATTCCGAGAACTCAGACAGGATTGATGTGAAGTGCCAGCTTTATCAAAAGTTCCTTATTGATGAAGTGGAAGAGTCATCTCTCGCCTCAATGGGCTGCCATCCCCTCATTTTAGGCAAAAGTGAACAACAAGGTCACGGTGGATGCACTGGTTGCATGCTCACTCTCATCTCAGAGAAACATTCCAAACAGGTAAATTAAACATAAAGAATTGCTAAGTGCTATTTTCATGAGTCAAAATGGAATTTAACATATCTGGCCGCAGGCGTTGTTAAATTAGCAATTGTACTTTTCATTCGGATTCCTGATGTGGAGGGTCGAACAGCTGCTGGTCTGGAGGGAGCCTCAAGAGACATCCGAAGTTTCCAATAACATCAAAATAACTTGCTAATTCCTAGGTCAATGTTCTTCTCTTAGAATGGTTGTTATGGTTACATTTGCATGAGACACAGCCTGTCCCCAAAAACTAAAGTGCACTTTACAATTTTTTTTTTTTTTTACCGATAGAACGTCAGAGACCTTAAGTGAGGTCAACTGGGAACGCTTATACTAGATAGCTGAAAGTCTCCTTTTATTTCTTTTCTGTAGCTCCTCCAGAAACATATGGTGATATTTATTGTACAGTTTCGTTTTATTATGGCAAACCATATGTTTGTGTTTTAAATGGAAACATGAGAGACAAAGTAGCTGAAATCAGCGTTAATAACAGATGTGATTCCATTAGAGGTGTTTAGAATCACAATGCTTATGAAACAGTTTTCTATAATACTGTGGATAAAACATGGCGGAAAAAACACTTAATTACTCCACATAGAAGAAAAACTGTAAAAATTGGTCTCATCAATTGTTCTCATGAATAAATCAGATGAGATCTTATCAGGTATTAAATTGGCAATTAGTATTCGTTTGATTGGAGATACCAATATGATGATCGTTTGGCTCGTGTGAAAATGGCTTCGTCATTCCAGGTATGGATGAGTCGGCTGCCATTTTGTTATTCTTCTCACTAACACCTTATATCACCACAGAATGAGTCATAGTCTCTTTTATTTTATTTTTTCCTGTGGTAACACTTCACAGTTGTCTTGCCATTCTTTGACTATATAATAGCTTTTTCAATGACCAATTCTGTGGCTGTATTTCAAACTTTTACAGAAGTTCGTAGGTGACCCTTGACTGAACCTGATCTCCATTTAAGATGTGAAAGGCAGCTGTTGCACAAAAGAGACCATCACAGTCAAACACCTACACGCATGATGCGTCAGAGGTAAAGTGACGGCAAGTAATACCGAACATCATGTTGAGAAAATGCTTCAGTTATGTAACACTTTGCTGTCATGAGATTTATCTTGCACCACTATGAGATGCCCCCAACGCTTATCAGTTCGAGAGCCATCAATTGATTGCTCTTTAACATTAACACCACTTCTTCAGTATGATGTAGTCCATAACACCCCCAAAGTAAATCCTTTAATCCTGTCACAAGGATTAGAATATTCATTTTCATTGGATCAGCAATGCTGAATTAAATGGCCTTTTTGCAAATTATATTTGGGCTAAATATATCGGAAATTACCATCTGTTTCTTACGGATCGTGACAAAAGAAATGGCAAAAAAAGTTACTGAATGAAAACGAATGAAAAAATATTTTGTAATTTTATTGTACATAGGTCTCAGCCAAAAATTATTACAGCAATGTATTGTGCCTTTTGTTTAATGACAGCATGACATTTGGATTATTACGCAATCCCTTCGAAAATAGGTTCGTTTTTGGATGACATTTTAGCCTGTCTTAATCTTTTGGTTGAAAATGCTTTTTAATCTTTGTCACATTTTATCCATTTTTATATGCAATAATTTTAGTCAGTGAAAATTCAAGCCTTTAGTCTAATTTTAGTCACATTTTTCGCCATGTTTTAGACATTCCTCAGCCCTGCATGTTCACAAAATAACAGTAGCAAAATGATATAAGCTAAGCTAACCTGACATTAGCTAGCATTTCACTTGTGCCATGTATTACGCATAAAACTTCCTATGACATTTATCACAGCTGCTTTTTGAGTACCCAGAACATTATATGCATAATAAGACATTGCAACAAACTGAATAGTATAGTATGTATGTATATTTTTCTGTTCTCCATTGATGTTGAGGAGTTGTGGCACACAAATCATCCTCTGTAATTCAATAATTCAGTTTCTGTCCATCTGTAAAATGTCACTAGATGTGTCCTCGATTTCGCTTGTAAAACTGTCCAAGCATATCCCATCAAAGCTAATTTTTTATTTAGCTCTAGGTGTCATGTTCAGTGATCCAGACTCAAGAAGCAGAAATACTAGCAAAAGGCAAAAAAAAAAATGCAGAGAGCAATCAGAGTTCATAGCACTCTTTAAACTGAACAAAGATCTTTTAAAAAATAAATTGGGTATTCATCCTTGACCAAAAGCGTACACACTCATTAGTTTTATTTGAAAAGTTCAACATTATTTTACGTCAGAATTTGCCTTTCTGTGGTTGATACTTTTCCAGCTGGGAGTGCAGTCTGGAAAATCCATCCCATTAATTTAAAAACAATAATTAGTCCTACTCATGGTCACGGGAAAGCTGAAGCCAATCCCAATTGACCGGATGAGAGGTGGAGTCCACCCATGACTAGTTACAGATTCTCTTCCCTGTTAATTGATTTGACAATCAGAGATATAGTAAAATATGTCCATTAACAATTTTCTATGAGAGCGTGAAAGATCATTTTTGAGGATCACAAAGCTGAAGTACCAAATTTTACTTTACTTTCAAATTTGAGGTGTAAAGAGGGCACCCAACTTGTTTACTGACAGCTAAACTGTTCGGTTGCCGCTGTGCACGTTGACGTATGACGTCAAAATGGAGTTGTGTAACACAACTAGGCCCCCCAAGAACTCCCACACTAGAGATTTTATCTTCTCTTCTTTTATAATCCAACTAAAAGGATTGAACTGGCATTGATTGTTTCCCCAGGTCCCACCATGAAAAGATGACATACTTTATAATGCACTCAATTTGGTGCAAGAATAACACATTCAAGTTCATAAGATATTAACCTGTGAAATGAGGATGTGGAGGCTAAAGTTGAACTCCATAATAATTTTTCCCAGGTTGCCTCAGGCTTTTGCATCTCATGTATTGCATTTTGAGATTGTACTGAACCAATTACTTTTTTAATATTCATTGATTACGCTGCCTTTCCATAAAAATAAATATTTGCATTACGGTATTTTTTTTGTGTGAGAATGGACAGATAAATGTTAATAATATGTGTACATATGAATGAACGAATGACGGACAGAAGCTTGTGTAAGTCAAGATTTTTTTTTTTTTAATTAGGTGTTTACATCATTAGATGTCATGAGGGGCACTTTTCATCAGTGCATGTAAGACTAAGCACTTCCTAATAAGATTTAAAGCCAATGTATTATTAGTCATATGAAAAAAATGCTATTGACTGATATCTACTTTTACTTTGGAAGAACCAACCAGAAGTAGCTTAGTCTCCACTCAGGAACTTGGCAGCTGATACGTCAAAGCGCACACAGAGATTGTGAAGAGTTGACGCTGTGGCAGGGTCAGAGACGACAGTAAGTACAGTTCAGCAAAGAGCAAATGCTGCATCACGGGATTATTTGACTTTTTTTTTCTTTTTTCATTTATTATCTTCCCATTGTCACTTTTTTTCTTCAAGCACTTACTTCCAACGTGAAACCATTTCTTTTCCAGCTTTTTTTTTTTACCCAATAAATCTCAGCGGGAGTGACTAATGACCGATCATCAAAAGGTGAGAACAAGGTAATAATAACTCAGATGTTCGTGACTCAATGTCTTTTTTTATTTTATCTGGAGTACTTACTGGTTGATGACGCTCCTCTAGTCACGTATGTATGCACGGACCGTTTCATATTCCAACAGGTAAAGTTATGATGTAAAAATGATCAAGTAAATATCGTTTCACAAGAATTGTTTGCATATAATTAGATCCATGAACTAAAAGTAATAAATGTACAAAAATAATATGCCTCAAATTGGATTGATTATTTTGTGGTAGTCTTGAACACTGAGATGTGCCCAAATGCTTTTGAGCCACTGAAGATTAATAAATAATATATATATATATAATTATTTTTTAACTCTTGACTGCACTCATTTTTTTTTTGGTTGTGCATAAAAACTTTTATATCAAACTTTCCTCATTCACATACTTCTAGACCTGCATCAACACCTATTTTAACGGAACCTGATTTCATGATAGTTTATTTTATTTTGATGGGAAAAGGCCAACAAGACTCCTAAAATTCAACACTATTGACTCGCTGTCACTGCCAGCCCAACTTTCCAGTGGCTAACCTCAGCCTCATCAATATTTTGAAGCCGCCTCTACCGCAAATATTTTTTATAGACCATAGTAATCTGCAGTTTTTCTCAAAAATCAATTCTGTCACTGGTTGCTATGGAATCCTGGTGGCATAATTTAAATTACCCGTTAAATTGACGGTTACAATAATTGAAGAATTTATAACTCATTAATATTTTCATGTTTTGATACAATGTAATCACAGTATGGAAATGATAAGAAATAGTAATTAGCATATTAAAAGGAATAACAAGAACTGTCAAAATGATGACCCTGATAGTGCTAGCGTTGAGGTCAGCTCTTTTGTACATTATTTATAATAGTTATTTATTCTGTTTCAGTAAATTACCAGAAGAGTCAATTTGATGTGCAATAAATACTGCATTGCGGTGGGTAACCGCCCCAAAACTGCTCAATTGTCCTCAACGGTAAACAACGGCTTTTATTAGAGATCAGAGACACAGCTCTGTATGCATAATTTTCCTTGATGTGGTAGTAGACCACAGCTTCTTCATTTCTCCAGAGCCTATAGTATGTCCAGTGCCCTGAGGAAGATGAAATCGTATATAGTATATGCCACCTCACACAAAACATGTTCAGAAAGATCTCAAATCGATGTAGAAAGACTAAGTAATAAATAATTTATTGAGCTGATCAAAGAATCGCTTTGGGTTTGTTATTGTTGTGTTTTAGTTGAGATATTTACTGCTGATGAAAATCAGTGCCAGAGGCTTTTTTTAATTTTTTTTTTTTATATATATTTGTCTGGAAGGATTCAATTTTGCAATGATGAGTTAGAGTTAATAATCATTTGTTTAGATTTACTTCTAGTATGTGTTTATGTGAGGAAGTAGCACAGGGAAGGGTTATTGTCGGGAATAAATATGAACGCATGTTGAACTCACGAATGAAAGGCAATGATCAGGTTATAAACAACATCGTGTTTGCTTTTAACGGCAAATAAAACTGACAAAGCAGCCTTTGTCGTGGACACATGGGAAACCAGTGCGTCTGTCACGGTAAAAAAATTCCCCACAACTCAGACTTAACAAAAAAATTCTTCTGAGTTTTCAGCTATATATATAAAGTAGTATTTTGAAGATAACCATTAACAATAAATAATAGGACATGTATGATCTGGGCTGCATGCCTATGATGATGTAATGCTAGGAGGGGCAAAGCGTGCGTGCGTGTGTGTGGGTTTGTGTGTGTGTGTGTGAACAGCAAGAAAACCAGTTGGGGGGCATGCTAGCATGTTGTGCACAGACATTATTATCCTGTCTTGTTTAATACAAATAATCTTCAATGTGCTAAGACTGCTCATCCTTCCTTGCACCATGGAACATGCGAGTCACTTTAGACACAATTTGATGATGATGACAGAAGCAAATTTAAAAAGAATCTATTAAATCGGCCCTTTAGGATGATTGCAGTTGCTGTAATCGTGGAGGCGTTGTGCTTTCAACAAACTCCAAAGGCTTGTCTTCTAATACCAGCTGCTGGCAGGATGTTTGAAGTAGAATTGCTTCTTGCAGTTGTAGGTGAAAAAAAAAAATGATTTCCCAAGCCTGGGGTCGACAACCTTAAAGACATTGCATAGAAAAAAAACAGGGACCACAAAACCCATTTGACATCTAAAGTGAGAATAACAGTGGGTGTGAATTAAAAAGAATTCATTTAACAACTTAAAACATACGTATTTGTAAAATTATGGAAAAAAAAAATTCTGCTGTCAACCCTCTGAACCAAGTAACAAATTGTAACCTTGTGCAAAACTATGGAAAGTTTTGCTTGAGCAAAGAATGTAACCTCTCTGAAAAGAACTTTTCCATGAATAAAATTTCGTAAGCATCGATAAATTTTGCATGGTAGTATGTGTGAGTGAGAATTCTGTAAAACTGTCAAAGGATTATAAGAATATGCTTTGTCGAAGTTGAGATTGTATTCATCGAAACAAAACTGAAGGACAAGAACTTTGTGTGTGTGTGTGAGTGGGGGGGGGGGGCAGTATGACAATATTGAATATATATAATAATAATATAATTGAATATAAAAATATTCAATAGTGGCAGCTCTTTAGTTACTAGCTGACGCACAAACGATTGGATCATCTGATCAGTATTTGCAACTAGTGTCACGTTTTTTTTTTTTTCCCGATCCAGCATCCGCACTTATCGAGCGTCCCCATTAAACAAAGATTAGCAGAACGTATTTGATAAAACTGTTCAACTCTATTGACAGGATTGTGAAGTACTGCACTTGATGAAACTTTCGGGTATCGTAAGGACGTGAGGATGAGTTGAAAAACATATGACCACCAGTCAATTATGGGCAAGATAATCATTCACATTCATGATGAGTGTGAACTGAATGGTGGTGCTTGATAAGAAGTCGTACAAGCGAATCACAACGTCAGTAAATCAAATTCCTGTTGTTATATATAATCCATAAATATTTTAAGTCAGATGTCATTGCAGTTGATTTGTTATTTCACTACCGTGCAATCCCACGCCTCGCACGATATTAAGCAAACACATTTGTTGATGTCGTTTCTGATACGACAATATCCGGCGTGTATCGAATGCATTAAGAGACAAACCTCACTTGCATTCGATAGATTCCTAAAACATTATGTCAATAGAATTGTCATTGTCTGAAATTACCGTTGCAGAGTACATATTTGCTTTTCATTGTTATTCACCGTTGCTTCATGAAAAAAAAAAAAAGTCATAATCAGTTTTCAAAGTGTAATGCAAATTTCCCCTGTACTCTATCTGGTGAGATTAATGAAAGTAAGGCAATCAAAATGTAATAAACAACATTGCATTATAGTTTTGAAATAACACAAGACTTTGTTACATTGTAATTCATTCAATTTGATTTTTCACACAATCTATAACAAGCAACCTTGCCTGTTGCTCATTAAGGATGGGAAAATAATTGGTGCTGAGATCCATCACGATGTAGACGTAAATGATTTGGAGTCAATTATGTGGCTAAATGCCAGTGTTGTGTCTCCTCGCTCCCGGAGGTCCGTAAAATAATTTGCAATACGATAATAGCGGTGCATCATTACATATGTGGACCGAGTTAGCATAACAAGTAGTGACTAATTCATTTCAACTTTGACCTCAATTTTAGGCCAGTAAAAAAAAAAAAAAAAACTGAGTCTTCCATTCTTGACACTTACCTGTTTCTAATTAACCTGTTCATCTGCAGAATTCTGTTTTTGAGCATTCCTGAACTTTCTTAGGCTTTTATTTATTATTTATTAGAACTTTATAAATAGACACATTCGTTAAGTGTTCAAATTCATTGCGTTTTTACAAACTTGGTCAATCCAGTACTCAGTGCCTTGTTTTTCCCGTTAGTTATGTTTTCTTTTCTGTGTCCAAACATGAATTCTTAAGCAGTCTACCAGAACCCTCCAATTTGTCCAAACATGATTTGCACTCATGTCAAGCATTTATCTTCTTCTGCTTCTTAGTGACATTGCAAATGGTTCAACAAATTGCTTGTCAATTTCTCCTCGATTCGGTTAGGTTACAAAAACAAAAATTACGAAAGTGCATGTCTTCCATTCCAAATGGCAAATTTCATTTGCTGCAGGTTCAGACACTGAATGAATTTGCATATAAATGTCATGAGTGTCATTGGATAAATTCCAATGACATCAAGACTCCAGGGGCTTCTTGGCTTATTGTTTTTCCTCTGAATTTGTGCATATTTTGTAATATATTAATTGCCAAACGGTGTTCTAAAGTCACGATTACACAATTAATAGCATCAAAAACACATCGGGCCATAAAAATAAAGTAATTAACAAAAAGCAATGAGAACTGTAAAAAAAAACAAACAAACAATTTCATGTAACATGTTTTGGAAAAAAATGTAATCCTGATATTCAAATAAATTGTTGTGCTTGCCAATTTCTATAGGTTTCAGAGGTTAGGCAATTTCACCAGTTGTTTGTTGAGAAGACATGATGATGAGATTCCTGATATAAAATCTCAGACGGCGAGAGCTGAGTGCACAATCTCAAAAGTCATTCTTGTGACAGCGGGAGAGTTCAAAAAGTGCACTATCAATCAACTGGTGAAGACTAACTTCTGAAGTTAGTGAGGCGCAAGCTGTTTGATTACAAAAAGTTTCCCTGCTCCGGAGAAAATAAAAGTTATTTATAAAGCTCATATTGTGTATTCTGCCGGAAGACTGATGCCACATATGGAGGGAGAGAATTGTAAGGAAAAAGTCCCTGTCTACAGCCGGGGGACGACTAACGGGTGTGATCAGAGAACGTGAAATTCATATATATATATAAATAATTTTATAAGGACTATGTAGACTTTTTTTTTTTTTTTTGCAAATAAGCAATTTTGGATTTTCCTTCTCTTTACAGAAATCCCCCCACTGATGGCAGTGATGACGAATGAGACACACCCATCATATGTGCCCCATTACCTCCTTCGTGGTGATCCTTTTGCCTCCAGACTCTCAAAAGAAGCCGACATTGTTGCAGCTTTTTATATCTGCATTATAGGTCAGTTTTAAAGGTTCTTGATGACTCACAACAAAACTACTATCTGCACTCACGAAGCACAAATAATAGCGCTTTTATGAAAGTGGCCTCACAAAAACATCATTTGATAGCTTTGCTATTGATGAATTCCGGGAAGAAAAAATAACCATCGTTCATATTGCTTACAATGAATGTGAATTGTTGGCCTGATTTACTATAAAGGTTTGCATGTGCAAAAATGGACGCATACATTAATATGCATGCACGCAGATGGGGAAGCTGATCTACTAAATCAGGCTTAACCAGGATTCCTTCTGACAAATGTCATTTGCATATACTACCCCTCCCACAACGTATCCATAATTTGAATATAGTTAGATTCTTAGTTATAGATTTTTCTTTTTTTTTGCACAACCTGTGTAAGAATTTATTTTTATTTTTGCAAGGGCTAGTTACGCCAAGTTAGAAAGGCATGGATGCACACTCAAATTAAATATGTATTGAAATTTAAACCACAAACAGTAGACATATTGTTCTTCATTGGTTTTTGCTATCACAACTGGAGCAGGAAAGCAAACCACAGCACAATTTATCATATTCATTCTTTCTTTTTTTTTCCCCCAATATATTTACTTCCAATTAAAGAAAGCTGCTTTATTTGTAGATTCAACTAGGCTCATTATTCCTCTTGTTTTCTTCACTCCTCACAATATACTTGTTTTGACTTGTTGTCAACTCTTTCACCAACTCTGCCTCAGATTCGCCTAAAGTAAAATTTGACCAATTAATTAGCATGACAGTTCTCAGCCAATCAGTTCACAAAAACAACTAGTAAAAAAAAATCAGCCTCTTAGTTGAAGGACTCCTCTTTGTGAGTTGTTTCTAAAGTAAAAAGCAATTTAGTACTGAACTGTATTTGTCCTTGATACTTTTTTTTTCTAAGTGGCAGCCTCTTATAGCAGCTTCGTTGTTTTCCCAACTCCTCTTTGCTACTGTATACTGGAATTTCCCCATGTGGGACTAATACAAGAATGTCAAGTCAAATGGACATTTCACAGTGTTCCGCTGACCTGAGATACATTCTTGGAATGTGGGAAGAAGAAAACCACACAGGATTTCACAAGCCCAGATTCAAACCATAATGTCATTGTTAATTATGTATCTCTCTCTTACAGGTATTATGTCCGCAACAGGGAATGGATATGTCTTGTATATGACGATCAAACGGAAAACTAAGTTGAAGCCTCCAGAGCTTATGACTGTGAATTTAGCCATCTTCGACTTTGGAATATCAGGTACTTTTTTGAATCATTTTAAAAATCAACCCACAAATATTAACATTCCTAGATCATTTTAACCTAGATTTTGATTTAGGGTAAATCAGGATTACAGCCTATTCAAAGTATTATACAACAACATGCTAAATAAAAACATATATTTTATTAAAAATCTAATCATGTTTTCAACGTGCTGGGATGTGTTATGTGTTGGTTTTTTTTTATGGTGTTTGTGTCCGATGAACCACATGCAGAGTTCTGTGTATGTGGTTCATCAAACACCGATTGCTTGTTAATGAAATTCCGACTCCCGAAGGGAAAATGTAATTCAAGCTTTCTTTGGACGTGCTCACAGGTTCATGACAATTATTTAATTGAATGAAATTTTTAACTAGTTGTTATTTGTTTTCCATCTTACCAACATCATGGCTATTTGTTCATTCTGAAATAGAATGTCTGCATATGTCTCCTGATGGCCAGACAGTTTTGCAAAATTAAAAAAAAAAAAAAAAAAAATATATATATATATATATATATATATATATATATATATATATATATATATATATATATATATATATATATATATATATATATAATCATTATGCATATAGTCTTGAAAATTATTTTCTCCTTTGCATTAATAAACTATGAAAGGCTAATCGGAATAGAACTTAATAAAAGGGAAACAAGTAAGACACAATTTCATTGTAGCATGAGGAGCTTTCAAGGATGAAAGACTAGGAGATCTCAAATGGAGATGGAACAAATACTATCAGTCAATCAAACAATCATAATGAGCATGTAACCATTTTGGATTTTATAGCAAAAACTGTCACCATGTTGACTTCTACGAGACACATAAAATGACACAGCGTGATTGATTTGGCATGCGGGCTTTGAGATTGACATTTGGGCTTTCACATGCTCTAATTTCCTAATTTCTTGGAACTACTGTATTTCCTACAGCTCAATTGTGTATTAGAAACCAAAGAGAATTAGTTGGGCTGCTTTCCTAACTGCTCCATTTGTGTTTTGTTCCAGGTACTGAAATGTTACCATTGTTAAAATACCATCCGAATGTAGGTCATGTTTTGTCGTTTGTTTCCTTGGCTTAAGTTCTTTGTCATTCTGGTCTGGTGGGAATCATGTGGCATGATGGTGTATTCAGATGCTGCTTGTTTGCTTGATAAAATCGAATTAAAAAACACTACGCAAATACTCATACTCAAAAATTTACGATAGAATATGGCTTTTACTGAATCGCCTGCTATTTTGCTATTCAAAGTTGTATATCCGATTTAACGGGATCCAAAGAGACTTTGGAGAAAATCGTAATCATCTGGTGTTGTCCATTCTTGGGTTAGTTTAGCAATTAGCATGACTTTTCTGTTTTTTCCCCGTCATCCATTCATAACGATATTTGTCAGAAACGTATCTTATTTAACACAAATGTTTAACCCTAGTAACAAGTTGAAGCTCATTGCTAGCTAGCTTGTTTGGCATAAGTAGCACTGAGCGTCCCTAGACCTCTTTTAATCCCCATACATTCGTCGTGCTTTGTGCTTAATCCGATTATCAGAAATAAAATACGATAAGCTATTCTTTGTGTTTAGATAAGGTGCAAAACGTCTTATTTTGAGCCTTGTTGTACTTTTCAGGCCCTCACAAGTTTTACAGGGTTTTAAATAAATGCAGGATGGCCAGCAAGATAAGAATCTACAAGCGCAGATGTTCTTGTGTACATTTTCTTTACATCATCACAATTTGTCTTTTAGTGTGGGTTGTTTGCTTGGCTTTGTTCGTGGCACACGGAGATGTGTACTCTATGTTGGTTCTGATCATGTTCAGCTTGTGCCTGGCTTGGTGGTTTAAGAACATTAGATATCGATTTTAAGTGGGAGTAAACTGTGGATCTGGTGTCTTCAGAAAAACAAGGCCAGATTATTGCGGCTGACACCCTCCTGAGTGAGCGTAATGTTGTTTACTGCTGTTCTGCTATTCTCTTGGTTGAGTAGCTTCTCATTTAAGAGGCCACGCCTAATAATAAATTATATGTTGTGTATCTTGTTGTTTTTCTTCATTCCTTCACAGTTTTTCGTCTACTAGTCTTCGTTCGTCTTTTTTACGGCACTTGCCTCCACCGTTCTAAGTCTTCCTCCATTTGCTTTTTACTGCAGATCACAATGTCATCGACAAACATCTCAGTCCATGGGGATTCCAGTCTGACCTCATTTGTAAGGCTATCCATCGCTATCGCAACAGGGGAAGGGGCTTAGAGCTGATCCCTGATACAGTCTTACCTCTATTTTATATTTTTGTCACATAACAGCTTTCTATCTGCTGCTGTAAAGGAAATGTCATGTTTTATGTATGGTTTTGGGGCATTTGCAGGAACAGTAACCTCTAAAGCATTGTTAGTTTTAATTAAAAGTAAGGGAAAAAAAACGCAGCTATTGTATTGTGTTACGCATAGAGCAAATTAAATAGTTGGGGTGAACTACACAACTTGAGGCAATGGTCTGCTGTGCAGACACAATAAAAATCATTCTCAACAAGAGCCTAATTGACTTTCAGCGAGAAGCAGTGCATGGCACCAAGACCTGATAATCGCAGCTATTACTTTAATTTGCACGTCATTGTTATTTTGCACATTGATTCATTGGGTTGTGTTTCACTCGCTCATCTTTGACGCCATGGCTTCGGTTCCTACTCAATAATAGTGTGACTGATTGGTCATGACGTGACATCTCAGCAAGGAAAAAGGATTTTGCATTTCTGTCGATGCGTAGAATACGTTTCGCAATGTACACGGCTTTATAATTAATTTTCAGTGGTCTTTGTTTGCCTCAGCTGTTGGTTGGCCAGATGTTTTGTATGCAAAAGCCTGAAGTGTTGGAGTTTTTTTCTAGATATGCAAAGACATAATCAAATTTACATCTTAAATTGTAGCAATGTTTCTCTTGGAGAATAAAGAAAATTTAATTTCAGTAAGAAAAAGTTTTCTTCTACTGTCTGCTTAGTGTCAAGGTCAAGGGTCAGCCTTCTACAGATCATGGGTTTGCCTCACAGCTACATTCCAAGTAGTCCCTGCTCTCTGTCTTCAATATTTCGCCTTGTGACCGATACAGTCACAGTAACAATCTAAATGAATTAATTCTCTTTATTTTTTTTCACCGTAGCATAAACCGTGATAAACATCAGAATGTGCTTTATGAAACAAGTTTTTTCTTGACAATGACTACTATCTAAGCATGTATGAGTCTTCTCGGAATTGCTTTGATGAAAGCGCGGCTCACAAAGACATCTTACAACATAATTCTTGATAATATAATAATTCTTGATATAATGGCTCCATCTGTATTTTATTGTTTTTAATGTCTATTATTATTTGACTATATATATATTTTACACCATGTTGGTTTCCATGTGGATGGCAAAGGAAATTTTTTTCCATATAATTTAATAATAATAATAATAAAACACAGTTTGAATTGACCGCAGCCCAGTCAAACTTTGTGCTGCCAACATTGCAGATGCCTTCTTCAGACAGGAAAGTCGTTCTGCTACTACATTTGTCTTGATTCACAATTAGTTATGGAAGTAAATGATTCCATCCGTTGCCTACAGATATGCCTTGCAACTCAAAGTGTCATTAGCCATAAAAATGAATCCCGTCAACAACTTATAGACTCTTTCTTGCCTGCGAGCATTCTTGTAGCTTAATAGCTCCTTTCACTACAAACCGGTCACAAGGTTAAATAAAACATGGCCAGATATCAAAAGGAGTTTACTAGTAGCCTTGATCATTTTGATAAGTTTGCAAAGTTGGTGTCACGTCCTTGACATTGTTAAAACAGCTCTCAGCGTTTCATCTCTGTATGAAATATCCCCACTTTTGTCCAAATCATTTAAAATGAAATCGCACCCGCCACAGTTTTAATAATTTCAGAGGCAAACAATTTACAAATCTACTCAGATTCTGAATCTTGATTTTTTTTAATTAAAAAAAATTATCCAACAAAAAACAATGAATAAATAAATAAAATAATGAAATAAATACATAAATAATTGAACAATTTACAAATCTGCTCAGATTCTGAATCTTGATTTTTTTTTCAACCAAAAAACGAATGAATAAATAAATAAAATAAATAAATAAACTGATGATATGCTACAATCATAAATGGATGTGAGCAGAATTATTGTCACTCATTTGGGACTACAAGTGCTGATTGGCCCGCCCTTGTGTACACAATTTTGTAATTTCTTTCAACATCCCCAACTTTTGTTTATCTGCTATACATTGAGTAGATTTATTGCGCTAAATAGATGAATAATCTCCATCATGGGATGGTAACATAAATCTCTGCGTGTCACACGGTTGCAACATTCTGCTATCTGATTACCGTAGCGGAGATTGCAGATCGAAATAGATCATGTCACATGCAAACAGGAGACCGGAGATTTTTCATTTGGAATGATTTCAATCAGAATAATACGTCTTTGTGTTACCCCTGTTAATGATTTTCAAACAAACCACATACCTTTTACTTTATTCTGTTAATTGAGAGTCAAAACCTTCATGAACGATATGACTGCTAAGTGCTTGATGGGAAAATAAATGTGTGATTAATTAGCAGATTTTAATGTTGATATGCAAATTAAAGGTTGGTCTTATCTTTTGGGTGTTTTCCCACATGAAAGCTGTAAAATTCAAACGTCTGTTGAGTAAACATTATCTCTACCATTTGTCAAATATATGGTTTACCTTATCTTTTAATGTAAAAGTAATTTAGATTTTGCAGTCATGGGAGGGCAAGAAAATATTATTTATTATTCTACTTGATGTGAAACCATCATTACCTTGTCATTCCCGTCAAATCACATTTGTATTATTAATCTAAATCTAAACATGAATGAGTCTATGAGGAAATAACATAAAAAATACTAATCTTATTTTCCATACTTTTACTCTTTACCCTTCTTCTGCTTCTTTTTCTCTTTTGCATACCACCATTACCCTTGACAAAACTATCACACATTATTTTTTTTCCCCATTACTCCTTATCGTCTGTGTGTCACCCTTTATTTTTCTTTTACACCCTTTACATCCCACTTCCCCTGTCCTTTAGTGACAGGAAAGCCCTTTTTTGTTGTTTCTAGTTTCTCCCACCGTTGGTTGTTCGGTTGGGACGGCTGTCAGTTCTACGGCTGGGCAGGCTTTTTCTTCGGATGTGGGAGCC
This sequence comes from Syngnathus scovelli, assembly GCF_024217435.2. Classification (NCBI taxonomy): domain Eukaryota; kingdom Metazoa; phylum Chordata; class Actinopteri; order Syngnathiformes; family Syngnathidae; genus Syngnathus; species Syngnathus scovelli. Next base: position 7,134,523 of record NC_090866.1, on the reverse strand, counting down.
TCACCACCATGACTATGGTCAGCCTGGATCGATACCTCAAGATCTGCCATCTCAGATACGGTAGGCTATTGATTATTTTTTTCAATTTGCCAAGATAACCAATAACTAATTATACCTCGTTTAATGTGCAGGGACTTGGTTGAAAAGGCAACACACCTTCCTCTGCTTAATCTTTGTCTGGATATATGCCGCCTTTTGGGCCACCATGCCCCTGGTAGGCTGGGGAAGCTATGCCCCAGAACCATTCGGGACCTCCTGCACCTTGAATTGGTGGTTGGCGCAATCCTCTGTGGCCGGCCAAAGTTTTGTAATGTCTATTCTCTTCTTCTGTCTTGTCCTTCCAACTGGAATTATGGTCTTTTCCTATGTGATGATTATCTATAAAGTCAAATCTTCCGCAAAAGAAATCTCACACTTTGATGCCCGGATCAATAACAATCAAAACCTTGAGATAAAACTTACAAAGGTATGTGAAAGACACACATTTGTAACATTATTCTAAGGATGAGTTCCAGTGCGTCTAAATGACTTGTATGTGTTCAAACCTAGGTGGCCATGTTGATCTGTGCAGGATTTTTGATTGCCTGGATCCCATATGCGATTGTGTCAGTGGTGTCGGCATTTGGGGAGCCGGACTCAGTGCCCATACCTGTGTCTGTCATTCCTACACTGCTTGCCAAGTCCTCGGCAATGTACAATCCAATCATCTACCAGTTAGTGGGCCTGAAAAACTCCTGTTCACCTTTCTGCTTAAAGGTCCTGGGGAAACGCAGGCCTTTTCGAAAGCCCAGGTAAGGGAATGTCTTTGGTCACAAAATCTCGTTTCTCCCATTTCAGGCATCGTCGGTTAATTGGCGATTCTAAATTTTCTCAATGTATGGTGAACTCAATGCATGAGTAGTTACTCGTGCCCTATAAAATTGAGTACCGTATTGTCCACACTATAAGGCGGACCGGATTATAAGGCGCACCTTCAATGAATGGTCCATTTTAAAACTTTGTCCATATATAAGATATAGTATACATTTGGCCCGCGGGCCGGACTTTGGACACGCCTGCTGTGGTGGCTCAATATTGGTCCATATGTAAGGCGCACCTGATTATAAGGCGCACTGTCGGCTTTTGAGAAAATTGGAGGTTTTAAGGTGCGTCTTATAGTGCGGAAAATACGGTAGTTACAGTCTACAATGCACAGTCTTTCCCTGGAAGTATGACGGAATTGTATTTGCTGTGATAATGGATACAAACGTGTGGCCTTGGATTTTTCAACACCATGGAAACAAGATTTCTTCCTGGCTGTGTCTTGTAGAATGACAATAACACGTGTTTGATTTGATGCTTAAATGCTTATTGAAGAACAGATAAGGAGTCAAAACGAGTATTTAAGTGGGCTGGGAAAAAGAGGTCCCTGGTTTTTAATCAACGTTAGATAGACATCAAACAGATTTATGAGCTATAAGTTATGGCGTAATACAGATTCTATCCACAGATTACGTCCCCATTTTTCTTCTATATGAATAAGTCATGAAAAGGAATGTGGCCCAAATAAAAAAAAAATAATAATAAAATGTTCTTTTTTAACTCGTTCAGTCCCATTGACGGTTATAGATCTCATATATATTAACTGGGTTGGCAGTGAATGAGTTACTGAATGTCTATATCTTGTGCTTGCAGATTATACACAATTTCTGGCTCAATGAAGGACACACGAGCACCCAAAGAAACTCAGGTTGAAATGTGAGACAGACAGAACGTTTGGGCTGCTTGCAACAGTTTGTCTTCTCCCCGTCCTTTTTCACTTTGCCCATTCACACGCTGCCTATCGTCAACAATGTCATTATCAAGCTCTTATCATTATCCCTAAATTATGATTACCGTAAATTTCGGACAATAAGATGCGACTTTTTTCGCAAATTTTGAACCCGGAATCACAAGTTTTAGCTAGTGCGGCTTATAGTCCAGTGCGGCTTATAGTCCGAAAATTACGGTACATCTGGCTCGTTTATGCCTGCAACACAACCTTGGTGTCCTTCCTCCAGCTTCTCTTCCATCACAAAAAATATTTTCCAAGGAAGTGATATCGTGAAATGTCTTGACTCAGTTTTGCAGTATTTTAAGCTAACAAATATTGACTCAGGATTGAAGATAGTTTGGAAAGGTTCATTGAAAGTTAAAAGTTAAGTATGGACTAAGAAAATGTTACACTAATGATTATTGCTGGAATTATAACAAAACAAAAGTAAAACAATAAATATAGTACATGGTGTCTGAGTTCACATCCAATTGTTATACTGGATTAAAGTTTTGGGTGTAACTGGTTTGTTCAGTCTTCTGCACTTCTACACATGTGGCTTGTGTACAAAATAATGTTTGAACTAGCACTTTATTCCATCTGGTTGTGTTTTTTGCATTTGAAGAGGATCTGCGTCCGAGAGGTGAGTTGGAAACTGTCGCAATGCAGAACTGGTGAGAATTCAGAGTTAAGTCCCACCAAAAGCCTCACTAAAACATATGAGTGCACTTTATTTGCAAAAATTATTTTGTATGCATTAGAAACGATTTAGTTTCACAAATACTTTTGTAAATTGTCCCGGTAATTTTCATATGAAACTGTTCTCTTTCATGATTTGAGGGTTGTTGTTTTTTAATGATTCCATATGCTTATCTGCTTTCTTGTGTTTAGCATTTAAGCTAAAAATATATATATATAATAATGCAAACATTGTAATTTGTTAATGATGACTCAGTACAAAACAAATGGGAATCCCTCAAAATTTGGGATTTGGTTCAGCAATTTACAACAAAGCGTACCATATTTAAAAGCCTTTAATTTTCTCAAAAACCGAAAGTGCGCCTTTTAATAAGGTGCGTCTTTTGTGTGGACCGTATTACAAAATCTGTAAACGTTTTAATATGTAGGCGTAATATGTACACCCGATGAATCAATCAGAGATTACATTTTACATAAATCAGGGCGGTAAACCAATCAGAGGACTGTACGCAATACGTAGATTGCGTACCTCCGCCGTCATTGACAAATAAATACTATCGAATTTATTTGCGCAGATTAAGTTCATCAAAGCCCCCACAATTGAGTCTGCGCCTTTTAACCCGACGCGCCTTATGGTACGGAAAATACGGTACTACTTTTCTAAAAGTGATATGAGGATTAAACTGCGCGTATGGAACATTTAGAAAGAATCAAAACAAAATTTAGTGAGGTCATAGAAGGCTTTTGTACGTTCCTCTAGAACCGTTTTTATTTGCTTTGTTGTAATTAAGGCACTGACAATCAATGACACTAAATCTACTTATGTGTATTAGGTTTTGTTGATAAAAAGATTTGATAAATATAGATCGGGATTTGAAAAGTGATGTTTACACAATTCACATTCATCTTCGGTATTAATTATCTTCCAGTTCACTTCAATACATGAAGCTTCTACTCATCAAGAAAGTGAATAAGCATATACAACAAAAAGTTCTTTTAGGGTTCTTTTTTTTCATTTTTAAATGTACATGTTGTGAACAACCATTTTCAGTATTTCTTTGATAATTTTCACATATGCACTTTGTAAGCAGCAATATTCAAAATCCTTCTCATAAACTATTTTGAAATCATACAGTACTTTCATTCCACTTCTTTTCACTGTCAACATAACAGCTACTGTATGAAGTTAAATGCTGGTTATTGTTTTTATTATTTTGTGGGGTCTATTTTCAAAAATTTTTTTGCTGTGTATTAAAGGAAAGTAGAAATCAATGTTATTTTTCTACATCACAGTTATACACAGCTGATGTTTCCTGCTCAAAGTTGTACATCACCGTTTGGCTAAGATTTTTGTGCTGTGTGAAATGTTTTCCTGCGCGTGACAACACCTAGCACTAAGCACACTCTTCAATCTCAAGTGTTTGGCCATCTTCCACTGTCTTTAACATCTGACTGAGCCTTTTGTTGTAATGTTTTGTTGTCTCGTTGTAAAACAAACATAATTGGTGATGTGTCATTAATACACATCGTTCATGTTAAATGTCACAGAACACAAATGTTAGTTTTGTTGTTTTTTTTTGTGGTAGCTGTGTAGAAACTTTTCTGTAACATCTCGACAGGTTGAATATGAATTACAATATAATTCTTTACTTGCAGCCAAAATCTCATTAGCTCTTTTGTGCTCTGACCTGTATTCAAGTTTCAGTAACGCCATCTGATTTTTTTTTCCAGAAAATATGCAAATTCTGCTTTTTATTTTTACATCACAGCAGCATTAACTAAAGTTAATTTGACTTAGTGACATCAGTGTCCTTCAGCTTGTTTAATATTTTAAGAGTTTTGATCTCAAAGTATATTGTACAAATGTTATATGTTTATACTGAAGAAAGATATTCTTTACTGACTACTACATGAGCGTCAGCTTTTTCTTTCCCAAATGTCTGTTATTGTGCTATACACCAAGGCAGAATTGAAATATAAAAACAAACAGACGTCAATCATAAGTGCGAACAATCAATAAAATAAACAATAAAAATGTACACGTAAACATGGCACCACACTCCCCCTAGTGGCCAACATGCATACAGCAGCATTAGTCGGGTTTGGTTTTTATTTAGTATTCATTAATTCTTTCATCATCCGTACTACTTATCCTCAATTTATTTAAATTAATGTTATTCTAGTTTATTCTTATTTTACCTTCTTACTATTTTTTCTTTCTTTCAAGTTATATTCAAAGTTGACTTTGAGAATTCAAATAATTTTCATTTCCTCAAATTTCAAAGATGCAATCATACAAACATTAAATGAGTTCTTTATGTCAAACCATCACAAATTTCCACGATATGTCACAAAGTATGATAATAATGTCCTATTAACGCATTAAGTCCTAAAATAAAGATAAACAATGCCACAAGAGTAAATGAATATGAGAGGGAGATAAGATGATGGTCATGCTTTTAATTTCTGCAGGATTTCATAGAAGAAGCTTGAATAACACATTATAATCAGAAGGCAATTTTGTTCCTGACAAAAGAAGAGCGGGCTCAAAAATAAAATATTCGAATAGGCATGAGGCTGTGATGACACTTTGAAGTTGTTGAGTTTTAGTGGTTGACTAAATACTAAGTTTTGAATAAAATAATAATGAGAGAATAATTGTTTTACATAATCTTCCAGGCCTGTCTATGTGAGGTAGGACGTGACAAAATGTCCTTGCAAACTTTGAAACAAACACATTTTCTTGTTACAAAACATGTGTTTGTGACCTGTTGTAGAGGACTATATGTGCCCTTTGGTTTCTTTCTTGTTTTTCTTTGCCGCAATGCATCATGCATTATGAATGACTGATTACAAAAAAAAAAAAAAAAAAGTTCAAATTCAGGGCACTCTATGTTTCGGTCAATTCAACCAACTTGTTTATTTTCACAAAAGATAGAAATGTGATTTTTTTTTAATTTAATATGAGAGTTTTGTTTTTTTATATATATATACAAAAAGTGAACCCACACAACGTTCAGTCCTTTTTTGACACGACTATTATTTTTGACCCAACTGTTCATTCACTGCAGGATGCATCACCAATATTCAAAAATAATAGTCATGTGTCAAATATATATATGTGTAACCAACAGTACAACTGTTTTCAAATAACCAACACAGACAAGAGGAAATTAAATAATAATAATAACAATAAAAAGAGAGATAAAAACGGGAATGCTGCCCTATACTAGGCGATGAGAGCTGTATAATTTTTTTAAAATCAGTGTAGGTTTTTGTCGAATCAAAATAATGTCTGAATTTGCTTTGAAAGGAAACAGTCTTCCAATGATTTAAAAATATTTAAGGTCATACTTTGACATTAATAACAAAGATTTTAAAGTTTGCACGTACATACTCTACCATGTCTTTTGTTATATAAGTTCTAAATAGAGATGAGAGCAGTAAAGAGACATCTTGGCTGGCAAAGGCGACTTTGTGAGTGCGCAAAAGAATCAGCAGGTGTTCTTTGCATGGACGTTTACAGTATGTGACGAGTTTGTCACATTTGTGCAGGTTTTTAAGCGTCCACTGCCGTCCACTCCTCACTCTTGTCTGCATAGCTGCGTGAGTGTGGATCTTACTCAGTACGGTACTGTTTTCAATTTTCAGGTTGAAGATGAAGACAATTGGACTGGCCGCGGCCGCGGTCGTTCTATCGCTTACTGCCTGGGTGCTTTATGGTGAGCAAATCTGATTACTAAAAATGTTTAATTGAACTTTGCTTTTATTAGCTAAAGCAGGGGTGTCACTCATTTTTTTCCCGAGGGCCATTATGACTGTCAACCCAAATAAATGTATGAGCACCTCATATTATATACAATAAAAGCTACAAAACTGACAAAATAACTCGTTTTCAAATCAGACGAGTAAAAACTGGTCAAATATCCTCATGGTATCTGGTCAACTATATATTGCATTAACTTGTTGCATTCTGTATTTAGTTTTAGGTTCGGGTATTGATTTGTTTTTGCTTTGGATTTCTTGCTGAGGAGCTTTGCTTTGGATTGCTTGGTTTGTTAATCTGTAGCGCCTCCTTGAGGGCAAATGTTCCAGTTTTGCAAGCCTGATGGCCTTTTATTTAAAAAATAAAATAAAAATAATAAATATTTCAAAATGATTAAAAATAATAAAATCAATGTAATAAAAAATAAAACAATACAAAATTAAAGACTCAGACTCCTTTGTTCATCAATTCCATTTAACCTTTCATTTGTATTCACATTTAATCAAATTTTTGTCTTGACTTCCTTTCTCCCTTTCTCCCAACACTCTTATCGGGAACCAGAGATCAAAAGGACCCCAGTCTCGGCGAAGCTCACATTATCTGAACAGAAGCAGGTGGGGAAGACCTCTTGTGTGATTTCAAAATGTACCCATGATATGTGTGTTTATTAAAGTAAAATGTGAGGCTGACATTTTGTAGGTTGGACGTTTCAGGTGAGATGCAATCTGTTTTGCAGAACCCAAAATGTCTTCATAGAATTCAAAATATACCAAGAACTGTCTATGTGCAGTTGATTACTCAATTGGTTGGTAGATTTGTCAATTAAGATATTTCTAATTAGTTGAACGGTTTTGGGTAGGTTGGTCAGTGATTAAGTGGTAGAGTACCAACATCTATGCCAAACCAAGAAGTGAAATGTTCTTTGTTTTGCAGAAGCAAGATGTACTAGGAAATATAAATTGCCTCTGTGGTTGATATGTTCCTTTGTTTTGTAGGAGCTGTCAACACTGACCACTAAGGAACCAGCGCTGAACGTGACCTCAGTCTTGGTAAAGACCACGGTGCAAGGACAATCCTCTTGACTGATTGAAAATATACCAAGAAATGTAAATTGCGTCTGTGGTTGACATGTTCTTTGTTTTGCAGAAGCTGCCCAACACTACACTGACCACTAAGACACCAGCGCTGAACGTGACCTCAGTCTCGGTAAAGATCACGGTGCAAGGACAATCCTCTTGACTGATTCAAAATGTACCAAGAAATGTAAATTGCTTCTGTGGTTGACATGTTCTTTGTTTTGCAGAAGCTGCCCAACACCACACTGACCACTAAGACACCAGCGCTGAACGTGACCTCAGTCTCGGTAAAGATCACGGTGCAAGGCCAATCCTCTTGACTGATTCAAAATGTACCAAGAAATGTAAATTGCTTCTGTGGTTGACATGTTCTTTGTTTTGCAGAAGCTGCCCAACACTACACTGACCACTAAGACACCAGCGCTGAACGTGACCTCAGTCTCGGTAAAGATCACGGTGCAAGGACAATCCTCTTGACTGATTCAAAATGTACCAAGAAATGTAAATTGCTTCTGCGGTTGACATGTACTTGTTTTGCAGAAGCTGCCCAACACCACACTGACCACTAAGACACCAGCGCTGAACGTGACCTCAGTCTTGGTAAAGATCACGGTGCAAGGCTCAAAATGTACCAAGAAATGTAAATTGCTTCTGTGGTTGACATGTTCTTTGTTTTGCAGAAGCTGCCCAACACTACACTGACCACTAAGACACCAGAGATGAACGTGACCTCCGTCTCGGTGAAGCCCACGGTGCAAGGACAGCAGCAGGTGCAAGGCCAAATTTTCTTAATAGAGTTCAAGATGTACCAGGAAATGTAAATTGCTTTTGTGGTTGATATGTTCTTTTGTTTTGTAGGAGGTGCCCAACACTACACTGACCACTAAGAAACCAGAGATGAACGTGACCTCCGTCTCGGTGAAGCCCACGGTGCAAGGAGAGCAGCAGGTGCAAGGCCAAATTTTCTTAATAGATTTCAAGATGTACCAGGAAATGTAAATTGCCTCTGTGGTTGATATGTTCTTTTGTTTTGTAGGAGCTGCCCAACACCACACTGACCACTAAGAAACCAGAGATGAACGTGACCTCAGTCTCCGTAAACACCACGGTGCAAGGAGCGCAGCAGGTACGAAAGTCCAATCCTCTTGACTGATTCAAGATGTACCAATAAATATAAATTGCCTCTGTGGTTGACATGTTCTTTTGTTTTGCAGAAGCTGCCCAACACCACACTGACCACTAAGAAACCAGCGATGAACGTGACTTCAGTCTCGGCGAAGCCCACGGTCAAAGGAAAGGAGGAGGTGCAAAAGAAAGATGTACCAAGAAGTGCAAATTGAAATTTGTGGTTAATTTGGTAGAGTGGTTATTAGGTTATTCAAAGTTAAATATTATTTGAAACTTGAGGTAAATATGGTATTACTTTTGCTAGGTTGGTCACTGGTCAAATTTGTAGTTGAGAGTCCCAAGAAAAATGTGAGTTGAATAATAGTGCAAATTGTTCTCTTGTTTTCAGAACACACTGACCACTAAGAAAAAGATGAATGTCAACTCTAACTTTGTTTTGGACATACTGAAGGTGTGAAAATCCACTATTGATTTAGAGAGTGCAGTTGGTTATTTATTCAAAAGTAAAAATGTCATTTGTATGATTGATTGGCTTGTTGGGTTTTCTAGGTTAGTCATTGGTCAATTGGAAGAGTCCCAACATCAATGCCAAACCAAGATGCAAAGTGTGTTTTGTTTTGCAGGACCTGTATAACCTGACCGATGAGGAACCAGAGGAGAAGGTGAGTGCAGTCTCTGTGAAGCAAGGACAGCAGAAGGTCTGAACGGCTAAATTGTCATTTTCCATGGGTTGAATCAATTGGTTGGTAGATTGATTATGTAATCAAAATATTTCTAATTAGTTGAATGGGTCTGGGTGAGTCCCAATCGTCTACACCGACCAATGTAAATTGCCACTGTGGTTGACATGTTCTTTTGTTTTGCAGAAGCTGCCCAACACTACACTGACCACTAAGAAACCAGCGATGAACGTGACCTCAGTCTCGGTGAAGACCACGGCGCAAGGACAGCAGCAGGTGCGAAAGTCTAATCCTATTGACTCAAGATGTACCAAGAAATGAAAATTGCCTCTCTGATTGACATGTTCTTTTGTTTTGCAGAAGCTGCCCAACACCACACTGACCACCAAGAAACCAGCAATGAACGTGACCTCAGTCTCGATAAAGACCACGGTGCAAGGACAATCTTGACTGATCAAAGCTGTACCAGGAAATGTAAATTGCCTCTGTGGTTGACATGTTGTTTTGTTTTGTAGGAGCTGCCCAACACCACACTGACCACCAAGAAACCAGAGATGAACGTGACCTCAGTCTCGGTGAAGCCCACGGTGCAAGGAGAGCAGCAGGTGCAAAAGTGTATTCCTATTGACTGATTCAAGATGTACCAATAAATGTAAAGTGCCTCTGTGGTTGACATGTTGTTTTGTTTTGCAGAAGCTGCCCAACACCACAACGACCACCAAGAAACCAGAGATGAATGTGACCTCAGTCTCGGTGAAGCCCACAGTGAACTTGACTGATTCAAGGTAATTTGCCTCTGTGGTTGACATGTTCTTTTGTTTTCCATAAGCTGCTCAACACCACAATGACCACCAAGAAACCACCGATGAACGTGACCTCAGTCTCCGTAAAGACCACGGTGCAAGGAGAGCAGCAGGTACAAAAGTCCAATCCTATTGACTGATTCAAGATGTACCAATAAATGTAAATTGCCTCTGTGGTTGACATGTTCTTTTGTTTTGCAGAAGCTGCCCAACACTACACTGACCACTAAGAAACCAGAGATGAACGTGACCTCCGTCTCGGTGAACCCCATGGTGCAAAGACAGCAGCAGGTGCGAAAGGCCAAAAATTCTTAATAGATTTCAAGATGTACCAGGAAATGTAAATTGCCTCTGTGGTTGATATGTTCTTTTGTTTTGTAGGAGCTGCCCAACACCACACTGACCAAGAAACCAGAGATGAACGTGACCTCAGTCTCGGTGAAGCCAACGGTGCAAGGAGAGCAGCAGGTATGAAAGTCCATTCCTATTGACTGATTCAAGATGTACCAATAAATGTAAAGTGCCTCTGTGGTTGACATGTTCTTTTGTTTTGCAGAAGCTGCCCAACACCACAATGACCACTAAGAAACCAGAGATGAACGTGACCTCAGTCTCGGTGAAGCCAACGGTGCAAGGAGAGCAGCAGGTGCGTAAGGCCAATCCTCTTGACTGATCCAAGATGTACCAATAAATGTAAAGTGCCTCTGTGGTTGACATGTTCTTTTGTTTTGCAGAAGCTGCCCAACACCACAATGACCACTAAGAAACCAGAGATGAACGTGACCTCAGTCTCGGTGAAGCCCACGGTGCAAGGAGAGCAGCAGGTGCGAAAGTCTACCAGGAAATGTAAATTTCCTCTGTGGTTGACATGTTCTTTTGTTTTGCAGAAGCTGCCCAACACCACACTGACCACCAAGAAACCAGAGATGAACGTGACCTCAGTCTCGGTGAAGCCAACGGTGCAAGGAGAGCAGCAGGTACGAAAGTCCATTCCTATTGACTGATTCAAGATGTACCAAGAAAATGAAAATTGCCTCTGTGGTTGACATGTTCTTTTGTTTTGCAGAAGCTGCCCAACACCACACTGACCACCAAGAAACCAGCGATGAACGTGACCTCAGTGAAGCCCACGGTGCAAGGACAGCAGCAGGTGCGAAAGACCAAACTGATTTCAAGATGTACCAGGAAATGTAAATTACCTCTGTGGTTGACATGTTCTTTTGTTTTGCAGAAGCTGCCCAACACCACACTGACCACCAAGAAACCAGATATGAACGTGACCTCAGTCTCGGTGAAGCCAACGGTGCAAGGAGAGCAGCAGGTACGAAAGTCCATTCCTATTGACTGATTCAAGATGTACCAATAAATGTAAAGTGCCTCTGTGGTTGACATGTTCTTTTGTTTTGCAGAAGCTGCCCAACACCACAATGACCACTAAGAAACCAGCGGTGAACGTGACCTCAGTCTCGGTGAAGCCCACGGTGAACGGACAGCAGCAGGTGCGAAAGGCCAAGACTGATTCAAGATGTACCAAGAAATGTAAATGGCCTCTGTGGTTGACACATTCTTTTGTTTTGCAGAAGCTGCCCAACACCACACTGACCACTAAGAAACCAGCGCTGAATGTGACCTCAGTCTCGGTAAAAACCACGGTTCCTCTTGACTGATTCCAGATGTACCAATAAATGTAAATTGCCTCTGTGGTTGACAGGTTCTTTTGCAGAAGCTTCCCAACACCACAAAAACCACCAAGAAACCAATGAACGTGAGCTCAGTCTCGGTGAACTCCACCATTGGTCAATTGGATAATTACAAAAACATTTCCACCTGTGTTGCAGAAGCTGCTCAAAACATTGACCACTAAGAAACCAAGGATCAGCGTGGTGAAGCCCGAATTGTTTACAGAGCTGCAGGTCCGAAGGCCAAACGCTCTTGTCTGATTTCAAGATGTACCCAGAAGTATCTCATGCTCTCTTGTGTGTGTGTGCGCTTATATGTAGTTGGCTAAGTACTACGTTTGGATTTACTCCAACACCAACGTTTCCATCATCATCAACCCACAAGACCTGAATCTCGAAGTGTAATATACCACTCACTCAATAGTGATTTCTTTTTACGTGTGCATAATCATAACAGCCCCCCTTGTGTTTTCCAGTCTTGAAGTCAATCTGGTGTCGGAGCACCGTGGCAAAAAGCTGTTGACCCTTCGGTTTTCAATGACAAACCAAACCGCCAAGCTTATCACAGACACCCATGTTTCGCCACTACCGCTGATCCAGAACGAAATGACCTGGCCTTATCGTCTTGGAGTCAACTACAAGGTGACAATTGTCTGCCAATTTATTTTGGATGTATTGTCAATTTTCAAATGGACTTGTTGTTTTTTTCAGATTGTTATCCAGAAAAACGGCAACTACTGGACCGTGAACTTCAGCAACAAGCTCGTGCTGTGTTTCACGCTTGAGAAGAGACAAGTCATCAGCCAGGTGGAGGTGTCCGGCCGGATCGTTACCATCAGGAAAGTGGAGGTTTTCAGGGATGTTTGACAAAGTGCTTTAAGTCAGTGACCAGATAAATTAATGGTCACTTCCTGTTTGGATTTAGATTATGATTATTTTCCTTATTAACAGATTGCTAATGATCAGTTCATTTAAATCATGATTTTATTTCTACCATGATTGACGGTCAGTTCCTTTAAATCATAGGTGTCAAACTCAAGGCCCGGGGGCCAGATACGGCCCGTCACATCATTTTATGTGGCCTGTCAATACAAATTGTTCATCAAATTCATGTCATTACTAATATTTTATCTTTAAGAAAAATCATTTTAAAATGTAGTTACTGGTCTGATTTAAAACCAAATTATTTTGATAACATGAGGCCTTCATACATTTATTCGGGTTGACACAATGGCCCGAGTTTGACACCCCTGCTTTAAATCATAATTATTTTTCCTTTCTAACATTTGTTTTGCATGTTTTATCTGAAACTCCAATAAAAACTTGCATGCATAAAAATCAGCAGTTATGAGGTTTGGCGTCATTGCGAGGCCGCAGCACGAAAGGGAGACCCCACAGTAAAGGTTGAAAAGCCTCTCAGCTAATGCTAATCTTTCTAATGCATGGCCTGGCTGAGTAATTGATCCGGGCATATCCGATCAATAGACCTTTATTGCTCATTGGAGACGGAACGTTTAATCTTAATGAAACGTACGGAATGGCAGACTATTTAACAGTAATTTTCTTATTACCATTGACCCCAATGTGAAATGCTGAGATAAGGAAATGAGAGTAAAATATAAACAAGAACTCGGCAATATTGAATGTGGTTGAAGTAACTTCGAGGTGTATTTGGCAAGTAGGACACCTAGTGGTACACGTAAACACAACAATCGACTAGCAAAATCTTTTTTTGGAAGTAATTATCGTAGCAGCCCTCAGCAGGGAGTCAAAAAGTGAAAAAATGAATGCCTCAACGGTGAAAGTCAAGAGAGGAAACATCCTTGTGTGATTAAGTCGGCACAGGGCAGATGTTCTATATAGCTGGCTAATTAAAAAGAAAGAGCTCTGATTAGCGTATACATACACTGCCGGAATCACACATGTTAAAAAGGATGGAACAGTGAGGAAGGGGAGGAAGAGGTGAGCTGGCAGAAGTGGTTGAGCAGAGGAAGCACGAATAATCCATTACAGTGACGCGACATGATTAAGAAGCGGCAGGAGACAAAAATATCCCAGGCCAAGGCATCTTGGCGCAATACCGTTGCAACAGAGCACAACATGACAGCAACTCCTGCTGCTTTTGTCTAGTTAAATTCAGAATGGCGATAATGTGTACTTTGCTTCATTTACAATAAATGGAACAAAAATGAAATTTCCGGGTCAACGGTCATCATTGCACCCTGACATAGCAAAACTGAGCACTGTTCATGAATATAAAACTAGCAAAATTAAGCACTGTACATGAATTTTTAAAAAACTACAAAAAAAAATTTGTTCCGGCCATGATTTTAAGTGTTATTTTATTTCATAAAACTCACGGTTTTGGTTGATATTGGTTGTTTGCTGTGTTGTAGTATTCTTGAGAAGAGAGAAACATTTCCTTACTAAAGATTAATTATTTTTCAGTTTTTTTTTTTTTTTGCAGATCATATATAAATCTATCATTAAAATATGCAGTTAATAAGCCGTATTTTCTGGACTATAATCCGCTACTTTTTAACAAGCTTTGAACACAGTGATTTATAGTCCAGTGCGCCTTACATATGGGATTTTCATGATTTTTAATGAAATTGTAATATTTTTACATATTCTCATATAAGGAAATTAAATATTAAAATACCTGCTTATAGTCCAGTCCATCTTATAAATGAACAAAACAGGATTTACCCCTAATTTTAGCTGGTGCGACTTATATTCGGGTGCGACAAATTCCAACATTGTGGCATAGTATCAATTTATCTAAGAATACTGCATCTGTGTGACAATAGCATGAAATCTCAAAATCTTCCTCTAAACATGAGGGTGGCTATGGCCACCCCGGGACACCACATAGCTGCACCCCTGCCTTCCTCCATGTGTTCGATCGGACGATTTCAGTTCAGGCATTTCTGTCGGTCCGTTTGAGTGGCTTCTCCATAGTTGTGAAAATGAGCTGAGGAAAAGGAGTCAAGACACACACAAACAAAATGTATGTCATTGTGTCTCATTTAAATGTGAATGTACATCATTGACAGAGCACTGTGCAAGGAATAAGATCTAGTATACTGGTAACATTCCACTGTTTATTACTGGTCTACTGTGTTCAACTTTTTACCCATTTTCATTTTCTTTTTTATAGGAAAATCATGTCAAAAATCTTTCTATAGTATATATTTTCTTAGAAAACATACAAAATATTATTGTACATTTATTTTACACAGGGAATATCCTCTGGCTTTTGTTTAGGATCATACATGACTCATATTCTTATTTTTGCAGCACACGGTGTTACACAATATGCATCAAAAGAATAAACATACCTCAGGAAAGATTTTGCAAAGAAACAAGTTCCATACATGCATACATGCAACCACAGTCAATTTGTCACCTTCCGTCTTTTTTTTATTTTTATTTTTTTCCTCATGCCTTCTTGCTATACATATAGATGACACGTCTTCTTTTCTAAGCAGGGCAAAGTCTGACTGATGACAGGTAGATGTGAGAATTCAACGCTGACTTGTCAAAAGAACTATAGTTGTTAAGGTCACACACAACTTTCTATGCCGTCACATATTTCACACATTTCTCATACAACGTTGATCCATCACCAACAGTGCAATCGCTCTACAAGACACACGCACACGCACAAACACGCACAGATGACTGCCGATGAGTGAACCACTGAGTTTGTCAACGGCACTGCAAGGAAAGCTTCCTCACGGCGAGCCTGAAAAATAATGCACTGACAAGCCTCCCGTCTCACGAAAAGACAAGTGTCTATAGGGGCCTGTGACCTAGAGCTTGTTTTTTGGACTACAACCGAAAGTTAGACAATGAGTATTAAAATGGAAGAAAAAAAAAGATGAAAATGTAATAATAAAACTAACAAAACCAAATTACAAGAATAAACTCATGATGTTGAGACAATGAGACAAGTTTTAATTTGAGTTGAGAGACATTAAATTTATGTATATACCATTTAAAAAAAAATACTGTCCTGACATAAATGAAAAACAAAAAAAATGACATTTGTATACAATAAAATAATTATTAGCTCAGGGATTCTGCAATTTTTTTTACAAACCTTCAAAATGTATCAGAAAATACTGATTTATTGTGTTAATGTGTCAGATGAAAGAAGTATTAAATGTGCATGCAGTGATTGGCAATATGTACTTTGCTTATAATGTAATATGAATCGTGTCATTTGTGGACTCAAGAAATCTATTGCGAAAATTCCAAAGTCCACAAACAAATTTAAAAATGAGCTCCACCTCAAACTTAATCAAAGTAACAATTATTGCTGCTTTCAAATAATAAATGATCATGCGCTCAGATATAAACATCCATACATTCACAATCCAATTCATTAGTAACTCTTACATGTTAGCACAGCAATAAATGAATCCTGCATCATGTGGATAAAGAAAAAATAATCAGGATGGGAATCATAAACAATTTTTTCAGAACCGGTTTCCCATTATAGGAATTACCGTATTTTCCAGACTATAAGGCGCACCTAAAAGCCTAAAATGTTCTGAAAAGCCGACAGTGCGCCTTATATATGGACCAAATTCCTAAATTTAAACTGGTCCAAAGCATTGTGTCATGAAATCAATCATAAGTAGCCCGCTGAAGACTGAATCATGAATCAAAAAGACTATGGATCATTATTTTGTGATTATAAAGTAATTTGTTGCATCTGAAGTTGAAATAAAAAAGATAAAATGGAGAATGATTTGATTTGGATTAAAAATCTGACATGATGCATTAATGGTGCGCCTTATAGTTCGGTGCGCCTTATATAAGGACAACGTTTTAAAATGGGCCATTCATTGAAGGTGCGCCTTATAGTCCAATGCGCCTTATAGTCCGGAAAATACAGTAGTTGCTTACTTGCGTGACGATTCTACTTATCAATTCCTCGATTTAAAATCTAATTTTGCATTGTGTTCTGCTGTAAAACCAAATTCTGTCTAAAGAAGAAAAACGTAATCCATTTTATTTTAATTTTATATGGGCACGCTTAATCAACTGTCAAAATGTTGTGGAAAAAATGTAAAAAAGATTTGAGTCACGTAAAGTCTAGCTAGCATTAGCGTAATTCATGAAGCGTTGCGTTATTAGCATATGGAGGCCACTGTAGACTTTTCAGTTGATGCAACACAGGCAAGTCATCAGGTGACAGGCACAAACAAATCATTTTCACTATCTATGAAACACACTTGCTCAAATTGACAAACCACCCCTGATTTATTGGTAGTTTCTAATGGTTACATTTCCACTAGCCTGTTTACGCTTTCTTGGCTTCACAGACTGCTTTGCACTTATAGATAAGGGCTGCTAAAGATAAAGTTTGACTTACAAATATTTCAATAGAGCAATCAACTATATATTCATAATTTGATCTGGTAACCTAGTTTCACATATACTGTACCGAGTAGTAGAACTATAAGTATGCTGTTGGTGGATACCCAATGAAAGACACTGTTAGGAATGGGAGTGCGTTCAACTAGCTGCTTAGCTGCTATTGGCCGGGAGGAAGCTGTGCTCGGCACAGCCGTCTTCACTTGCCTATATCTTAGAAGTTATCTAATTACGCGATTCAACTAATATTCACTGCGAAAAAAAACTACTCAGACATTTGTCACGTGATCAGGATTCTCTCTAACGTCAATACACTCGATCTCCTCCCTTTCACGTTCCCTTTCGCGTTCCCGTTCTTTCCGCTTGGCCCTCTTTTTTTTCTTGTGTCTCTTTTTGGATGGCGGGAAGAAGGTGAGGAAGACGGGCAAGATGACGAAGCAGTGAAGTACGGTACAGCCGGCCGTGAGGAGCGAGCACTTGAACAGTGTGTAGGTCAGATTGGAAGGCACAAACACTAAAGGTAGGATCCCAATCACAAAGCAGGATGTGTTCTGCAAGATGGCCGCACCGTGCTCCTCTAGTGCCAACTTGATGCACTGTGTCCTCGTGTGCTCGGTGGCCAACACAAACGTGTATAAGTGTGGTGCACAGTGATCCATGGCGAAGTTCAGGGTATAAATAAGGCACAGGATTGAGATGCTGTCCATACCGACACTCCAAAGAGTCATCAGACCTAAGACGCCCAACTCCACTGACGTAACGGTGAGGATGAGCCAGAAGTTCCCTAAGGGGTTAATGACAAGGAAGAAGGTAAGGATAAGGATGGTGAGTACACTAAAGCCTGAGGTTAGGATTGGAGAGATGACAGAGGAACTGTAGCGGTCCATGAACACAAATGTTGGATTAAAGGCAATGAATTTGATACCGTCTATCAACATGAGAGGGCGAAGCTTCTCTAGAAGCTCCACCACCTCCTCACGCTTCTTTTCCGTGGTCCGTGCCACTAAATACATGCGCGAGGCGATGATATCGTACTCTTTTGTGTCACGGTTTTTGGAGAATATGATGTCCTCTGTGAAATGCTGGTACTCGGGGCTCCGCAGGAACGAGCTTTTGAGAATATTAACAAAGTCGCTCTTGGTTGATGCGCTCACGTTCACCACACGTAGATAGTGGAAAAAATTGTCAATCCAAGAGATCTTGTTGAAGCCGTGACTGAGTGTCTTCAAATGCTCCTGCACTGTGGAGTTCCAATACTCAATGGGCTCGTAAATGTAAAAGCCAATCACAGGACTGTAGTTGCTGAAATATCTCTGCTGAGTCAGCGCATATGAAACACTCGGAGAGTTACTCGCCAGAAGGTTTACAATATTGGAACCGTCGCTGATTTGTAAACATCCCATGAATGAAAACGAAGCGTAGATGAGATAGAGAATAACCACAAAGGGTTTGACATAGGTGTTGGTAATCCACTCTGTGTAGTGTTCGCGAAGAAAATGCTGGATAAAGTGATTCTGGTAAGGGACACTGTCATGGTGAGTCGAGAGGTCGTGGCCATCACTCATCATGGTTTTAAACCAAGTGGGTTGGCGGTCCAGATACTCCACTGAAGGAATTTTACAACAGAAAACACTGTGGTAGCGGTTCTGCTCCAGTTGTCCAGCAAACACCAAGCAGGAGCCGTAGAATGAGAAAACGTAGAAGTAGTTGACCAAGATGGCTACACACATGCTCTGGCAGAAAATCTTCACTGACTCAATATTGGTGAAAGGGCTCGCTCCCATGCCGAATGTGATGATGTAGAGAGAGCTGGTCATGGTGTAGCACACCATCACGTCGGCAAAAGCATCAGCCACGCGTTCCTTGAAAGGCAGGTTTTCCCTTGTTCTCCTCCAGCCTGCCAGAAGTTCGAATACCCCTTTGGTTCCATGACCTATAGAACACGAAAGAGAGTACATGATGAGGGAACATTCTTTTTCAAACTTCTTCATTCGTGTTAGTGTTACGTAATGTTTATCCTCATTTTTGTTGAATCTGTAATTGACTCCATCAAGATGGCAGCTACACACGAGTCTGTCTCCCGCTGGTTGTAGACAATTTTTAGCATTGGTAGAGAGAAACATGGCCCATGCTTGCTCTGCAGCTATTGAAATTTTCTCTGTTGTATTTCCTCAAGAAATCAATCTTAAAATACCGTATTTTCCGGACTATAAGGCTAAACCTAAAATTTTCTCAAAAGCCGACAGTGCGCCTTATAGTCCGGTGCGCATTATATATGGACCAAATTCCTAAAATTAAACTGGCCCGAAGCATTGTGGCATGAAACTAATCATAAGTGGCCCGCTGAAGACTATGAATCATGAATCAAAAAGATTATGGATCATTATTTTGTGATTATAAAGTAATTTGTTTCGTCTGAAGTTGAAATAAAAAAGACAAAATGAAGAATAATTTGGTTTGGATTAAAAATATGACATGATGCATTAATGGTGCGCTTTATAGTCCGGTGCGCCTTATATAAGGACAAAGTTTTCAAATGGGCCATTCATTGAAGGCGCGCCTTATAGTCCGGTGCGCCTTATAGTCCGGAAAATACGGTACTGTAATTGCCTGATATTGAAACTGCTTTAAATAGAGTTCCAAATTTGTCCAGCAATTTTCTAGCACAATTTTTTTGTTTTGTTTTTTTTTCTCCTCTTGCATCATGATGAACTGGCTAATAATGGCCTTCATAACCAGCTGCAAAGCCCCATCACCTCTTCCCTGGTGTAGGGGACAGACAGCTTGTGCTGTCTGGCGGCCACTGCAGCAGTTAGTCAGCAAGCGGGTTTGGCTAAAGAGCGAGGGAAAGATAAGCAACTGTAGCTCAGCATGAAAGGACGCAGAGACACCAGGCATTGTATCTGCCCCGTCCCACTTGGAGGTTCAGGGCTCAATGTATTGTAGGAAGGCAGTTTGTCAACAGCTGTCCACCAGGGCTATTTTTTTTCTTGAGACGAGGTGTGTGCATGTGCATGTTTTGTATTCAATAATCCAACACCCTGATCACGCCACTCTAATAATGGAAGCCTTGGCTGCATTTGCCCTCTCGTCCTCCCTTGGCCCACAGCAAAATGCCACTGAGTCATTAAACTAAATCACTTCACTGAAACCTTTGTGGCTCTCACATCCCAAAAACACATCCATCACATGGCAAGAGAGCGTGTCAGCTCCTCCTACCCGCCATACAGTCTTCCAATCAGGATGACTGCAGGAATGACGGCAGAGACGGGATCGCAAGGGGGACTGCAGATGAGATGGAAACTCAGTAAAAATGCATGAGGAAAGTGAACATATGGCAACGAATGGAAGAACAAAATGGGAGAAAATAATAAATAAATATATAATTTTAAAAAATATATATAAATATAGATATATATTTAAATAAATAAAATAAATAAATAAATATATATATATATATATATATATATATATATATATATATATATATATATATATATATATCATGTAAAGTCACATTTGATCTTGAGTGAATATTTTTCCATCAGGATGAACACTGGAGTAGATTCAACGATGGGAGTCAATAAAAAGGTGTGTTGAGGATGATCTATTTTTAAATGGGACATGCTGCAGGAAATGGGCGCTCAAAAGGATTGACTATAGCTAAAAATAGCATTGAGGAATGTCAAAGTGTTGCATTTTTAAAGGCTCATTGTCAATCAAACAAATGCATGTTTAGTTCCACTAAGCTATTTTTAATTTTTTGTGTCATGATTTTCTCGTGAATTAAGCTCATAAATAAAGATAAGAACCAGAGAGCAATATTTTTCTTTTGCTGTTGAATCACATTAAAAATAATTTGATTTATTGTTCTGCCTAATGTGTTGATGTACTTCCTGTACTCTATGGCCTAAACTTGATTGCAGATTGCGAATGGAAGGCATCCAATGAATTATTCTGTGATTCATCCAGTCAACAGTGCATCCATATCCAACCATGACAATGGCGAGCACTCAACCAACACAAAACTGGCAATTACTCAGTACGCAAGTCTCACAATACCATTTGATTTATTGCGCTAAAATCACAGTGGCAACATCCATCTTCAGAAACTGGTGTCCTTGAATATCCAGCTGAAGCCATCCATATGCTGGATGAAAACTTGCGACATGTGAAATGATCAACTATACTAGTAAGTAAGTAATATGTTAATGATCAAGATCAATAATCTCACATATAAATCGCTCCTGAGTATAAGTCCCCCCCCCCCCCCAAACTATGAAAAAAAAAACGCGATTAAAAATACAGTTCCTCTCTGTATGGTTGAAAACAATCTCTCCGTTAGGGCTGTCACGATCGAATATTTTTATCAATTCCGTCAATTAATCAAATAATCAGATCCAGTTTTATTTGCGTCAAAGTCTATTAAAAACACTTTTATCAATGACTGTTTTTTGTATTATTTAGTGATAAAAAAACGAAACAACAGTTGATATCACACAGGAAGGTCATTGTTTTCCAAAATAATAGTCGATGTTTGTTTTAGTTTGATTAAACACAAATGCTTGTATGTAGAACTAGAAAAATAAGATCATTATTACTTTTGAAAGCCTGAAATTATAAATTTGGACAATCTTTAGTTTTCTCGAGATGATTAATCAAGTAAAATACAAGGTCATTAATTTACTAATCGATTTGTTGTCGATTAATCGATTAATTTTGAGACCTCTACTCTTCATACCAATAATTCCAGTACATGCCTTAGCAACAGATTGCGCTACAGCGCTTATCTCAAAGGCTGAGCAGAAATCCTGAAAAGATGAGTGTGTGTGTGTGTGTGTGTGTGTGTGTGTGTTGGGAGGGGGGGGGGGGCAGCATTAAAACAGTATTAAAATACTGCTTTTTGATGCAGCCAAGTGGCCCAGCACTCATTTCACTGCACTTATCCTACTACATCCAACTTTTTAGTTGCAGGCAAAAAGGGTCAAGTGACAATTGACCTTATTTATGGTGAGATTGCATTTTGTCCAGACATTTTTCAATATGCAGCTCAAACATCTGAAGAAAAAGTAAAAGCAGTTGAATCCCAACGCTGCACTACATAATGAAATGGTATGGCTATTTTATTATTATTTTTTTTTTTGCTATGTTATCACTGATAATGATACAAATATGAAGAATAAATTGGGATTATGTGTCTTGCTGCAAAAAAAAAAAAAAGCAGCAATATACTTCCGAATCCTCAACAGAGGATTTGATAATGTGCATTAAATAACAAATTGCTTTTGCAGCTGGAGGCAAATTTTGCAAAACTCGTTTTAAACCCACCAAGACTAAGAAAATGCTTTTGCTTAATTGAGTGCTTTTCTGAAAACAGAAACATTCGCCACTGTGCCACACAAATTGGACTAGATAAATGAATATTACAAGTATAACAAGCTGGGATGAATAACATGTTTGCCGCTGATATAAAATTTCAAGCATGTTCTTTTGTTTTTAAAAAATTCAAAAACTGGTGGAAAAATCTGACGTGCCTGGTGTCGGTAACAAAACAGCCAGGAGGAAAATTCTTCTTGTGCAACCACAAATGAACACACAACAATAGGGAATACTTCTGAAATGTCCCTGCGCTCTGAGAAAAAAAAAAAAAAAAAAAAAAATCACCATCGCAGTCAACATATTGCTGTGGCTGCAGCCTAACTCATTAACACAAAACTAGAAACTTTTTTTTTCAATAAACTAGGCCAAATTCAAGATGTTCTGAATACTGTCGTTAGCCCTTGCGGGGATTTCTCATCACTAATAAAATACAGTAAGTCTCAACATGGGTTGCCCACATTAGTAGATTGGCCCCTCAAGTGAGGAGAAAAAAAAAAAGCTAGTATCCATTTCAGTTGGCAAGCCTGATGTGACGTTGATACAGCGATAGGAGGAGGATGTGTCAGTCAGAGCCTCCAGGGAGGAGGCTGGACATCTGCTGTCTCTAAGGTCCTGTCACATAAAATTATAGACTTAATCAAGTCCTCTCCGTTTCTTCGTCCATCTCCTTCTCCATCCTTTTCTCTCGCGATATGTATGCCATGTTTTTATTCCCTGTACATCTTTTTTTGACCTTTGCTCCTTTTTCTCAAAACCATCCTTACTACACCTCCCTCTTGGTCGCAAGAAGTTCATGAATCCATCTTTTCCTATATTTTGCTTAAACTTCATTCAGACTGCCTACATCAGGGCTGAATCGAAACAGATCGTGGAAAGAAATTGTGCCAAAATCACAATTAAGATTTTTTTGGCCTGCAGTGTTGATGATAATAATAATAATAATAATAATATTAATAATAATAATAACCAACTTGATCCCAACTTGAAGGGGGGAATTGTACCAGCAGTGTGAATAAGCAATTTTTTTTATTTTTTATTATTATTATTATTATTATTTATTTAGGCATTTACCAGTATCTAGGCAGTAGCTTATGGATGTGACAAAAAATACACAATCACAGATTTATAGCGCATCTCATACATTTAAAGGCAGTTACAAACAGACTTCAATAGATTTAAAAGAAAAGTAATGAAATGAAAAAAGAAAAGTTAACTCTAAAAAGTTGAATGAATATGGGTGGGAGGGGTGAATGAGCACCTTCTTGACTGTAACATGTTTTGCTTTTACTAAAACCCCGAAACAATTACGATTGATCATAGAGGAAGAAAAAAAAATTCAATGAATGAATCAATGTAACACCGAGCAATTTCTTGTATTCGATATTAATAAAACTTTGTTTTGCAGGACAGCTAAGACAGCTATGGAGTTAAAACCTCTGAAAATGTAAAGAAAATTGAAAGCACTAACAGAAATCCAGATTTCATATTATCTCGCTCAACAATTATATCAGCATAAAATGAAACACTCTCATACTTACCCATAGCAAAGAATGGAATCCCGAGGAGTGTGGAATTGAATTTGCCATCTGATATGAAAAAGATCCCTGCGGCTGTCACGTTGGCAATACAGATGGTCAACACCCCCAGGAGGCCTAGGAAGGGTTTCCCCCTCAAACAGTCCCGCATGGAGCTGGATATGGTGGCAGCCAGGAGCACCAGCACCAGGCTAACCAACACTTCCCCTTTGGCTAGCACACCTGTCTGATGGAAGTCTCGCCACAAGCTGAAGGAGGTGAGGGAGTGGATGTGGAGCTGGTCTGGTCCGTGAGGAGCTTCGGCAGTTGACAGCCGAGTGACCAGGGCGCAGAACTCATTCTCCCAGCGCTCTGCAATGGCATCCTGCACCACAGGTCCATTGTTGCGGAGGTAGTAGGTAATTTGGACAGCACTGGCGAACTTGACTTGTTGGTCCCGGCTGTTGGGTGAGAAGGACACGCCTCCCAGTTGATGACCGATGAAGGACACTCGACCATCCTGCAAGCGGTTAAAAGGACACGGCATCAAATTACTTGCAGTACTTTGTTGAGCAGCAAAGCATGACAGTTATAACCAATAGCAGGTTTCATCCCTGATTTCACTGATTTACAAGCAAATTTACAAAGATGGCATCCTATGGTAGGACGGACTCAAGAAAAACACCTTTGAAATATTCTTAATTATGACAAGGTTACAGAGAATGGAATCTCCAATCTAATGCTGACATATGTTGGATAAGAAAGTGAATGTTGTATATATTGGAGACAATTTGGTTTCCTTAGCTTAAACTTTAATTTTGGTTAGGATTGGCTGGACCTTTATTTTGAACTTTGGTTAAAATTTGCTAGTCTTGGACTTTTATTTTGACACAGCCTTTGGTCACCTGGTCAGTCACCTGATCAGGCACCTGTTCAGGTAAAGATGGCTGCTCCCACATGGCAGTCTGCCTTAGTCAGTCTCAGTTAGCCAAGAAGATAGTTTTTTTACTGCTTCAAGCTTACAGTTTGGATTAGCTGCCTGTCATTGCTTCTCCTTGCCTGCCTGCTATCGCTTGTCTACCTCTGCAATGCTTGCCTCCATGTCGGACATTCTTCCTCCATCTCCAACAAGGTATGAGCAAGGTATGTGTTTTAAGATAAGCGTGTGACAACAAGTATACAACATCTAACCCTGGAACTAATTGAAATTAACATAAACAGTATACTGCATCATGAGAGCTGTGCCTAATATATTGGTTACTTCAATTGATCCCATCCAAAAAAAAAAAAAAATCACTCCTGAGTATTTTTTACTTCAACTGCTGATTAACTAATCACCCATTCAAAATCTTATCTTCATTTTTGGTTTCTGGCAGAGGTCATTACACCAAATATATTTATTGTGCACAACATGGATAAAAACATATTTGTCACTATTTTAAAATATTTTATTTTCCATCAAGGCAACCTGTTTGTATTGAATCACCTCATACCGTTGCCAGTGAGAGCATATTGATTCATATGAATTAAAGTCTTTTTTGGAAAGGTTAATGTGATATTCAAGGATGCTCTTGACTTGCTTTTATTGCCTTGTACACATATGGACAGCAGATCTATTCTTTTATTTCCCTGCTGCATACGTATATATCAGCCAGGACCACTGACGGATTTCTTGTGGTGTGCATGCTGGATGAAACCACAGACCAACTTCACACCTCAACTAGCATGTCATTTAGTTGAGATGTTTATTGCGCTTCTTAGTCCTTTTGTGTTTGATAGAGACATACCATAGTTAGATGAGTACTTTAGAAGAAAAAAAATGCATATATTTAATAACCATCAAACCCATTTTTCCTGAAGTCAATCATTTATTTATTTAAGAAATAACAAATTAGTTTCTATATATAATTGTGCTAATGTCTAAATGTATATATGAGAAGGTCGACCACTAAAAAAAAACAGGTGTGCCTGCAGTTCCCCAGATCTACCACATTACGGCCAAACGTCGATATTTCATATCATAATAACTTTGTGGATACTTGGTCATGTGACATACCATTAAAAAAAAAAAGAGTTCCTGCAAAAACTGAAAAAAATAAGGCATAACTCGACAATGGCACAGCATGTTTTGATTCTAATAGACAAATTACAGTAAGTCATTCTTTTAATAATTTAAGCCTTAAAACTGTCAACGCCTTATATTATACACAGTATGGGCTACAATACAAACTGATGAAATTAGAGACTCGTAAAAATTGTTCAAATATTTTAAAAAGGTGAATGATAATAAAAATTGCTAGCAATAGCTCTATTTTTTTTTTAAAGTGAAGTCAATTTGTACTCGCGGACCACATAAAATGATGTGACGGGCCGTATCTGGCCCCCGGGCCTTGAGTTTGACACTTATGATTTAAGGGATCTCTTTTGTGATTGGCGTAACTTCTGCTCTGCCTGGAAGTGGGGTCGATCATAATTGGTAATTTCGAGCACAGGCCAGCAGATCTGCAAGAGGCAAGGCTCCGCTGCTTCAGCCAATCAAAGGAGCTTCTTTCATTTCCTTGCGTACGAGATCCTCGACATGGCTGAAGCACGTCTACAGTTTGAAGTAGGCACTTGAAGACAGACCCCTACTTTCAGCTGAATAATAGAAAGACATTTCTTTTGTGTCTGTGGTTTGTCTATGGTCTCGCGCTAGTAATAAAAATCGATTAAGTTTTCAACATAGCTCCTTGACCGTTTTACTTCATTTGCAACTCGAGTAAACCCTTCTCTGATTGGCCCGTACTTATCCCAATTACAGAAACAGGTCAAAGTTCATAGACATCGAGGCACCAAATTATTGTCACTTGCCCTATAAAAACTTGACTTAACTAGTGCAAACAGAAGATTTTTAGAAATACCCCAAAATGGCGTCACGTTGCTATGTTTATCCGAGCCTGGCAACTGAGACAAAAGATATTGCGGAAGGACAATGAATCCATTGATTTATTCTCTGTTCCGCTTGTCCTCATTCAGAAAGCGGGGAAGCTGGAGCCCGCTGACTTTTGGGATGAGAAACTGGGAATGTTTTCCCCTCTTGAAGACTGTGTAGACATTTTTGCCTTTTTGACTAACATTCAGACAAACATATCCAAGCTATTTCTTTTTATGGAATAAAACTAAAACAACAAATGATATAAATCATATATTGAATTTATGGCTCAATAAGCAAACTGTCCAAATACTGTACTATTTCATTCATAATTTTTTTTCACAGCTTAAGTGCCATGAAGGGCACTACAAATATATAAAATTTAAAAAAATGCACCTAGAATGATGCAGCAAGTAAATACACTGCAACAGCACTGCTGCATTACCCCAAAAAAATAAATAAAAAAAATAGGCAATTAGCAATTGTTGCAGGTTGGGGACTCCAAGCTACATGAGTGCAGTATGAGGTCACAAGGAAAAATGGAAAATTAATTCTAACGGAGTCTGATAGCAATTGCAATCATGCATGTGTTGCCTGGAGATGGCAAGAGGGAACCACTGCATAAAAAAAAAAAAGAAGAGGATATCCCCATGTGTGTGTGGAAAGATGAACACCCAATGGGAACAATCAATCCACCTGCACCAAAACATGGAAAGATGAAACCTAGAAAAGCTCGTGCAGATGTCTGGGTTATGGAGAGGGTTCCCCTCATATGCTGCTACACCTTGGACCAATGCACAGCCCACCATAGTGCAAATGCTGCATTCATTCAGAAAATGTGGCTGCCTATTTGCATTCTGCACCATCATAAGTATTTTTTTTTTTTTTTTTTTTGATAGGAGAGTGCGTAGTGCAGGTTAACAACAGGCCTAGTTGCTTTTAATCCAACACATGACTCCGACTCACCTTTAACGTCGTGTTGGGGTAGCTGACGGGCACCTTGTGGAAAGTGCTGTTGGAAAGCACCGCCTGTCTGATATCTTCGAAGATGGTGATGATATCATCCAGCATGCAGCTCTTGTCTCTGTGGCTCAGCACGCAGAGGTGCGCGAATGTGTAGTTGAATCCTTTGTAATTGACTCGCAAATCCAACACTTGCTTGTGAACTTGCAGCACCTGATCGGCCACCTCCAAGATGTTCCCCCCGGACTTGGCCAGCAGTATCAGCCTACCATATCTGCCCGGGGTGTGTAAATCCGAGTACAGCTTGTGCTTAGACTGGTCGATGTGAAAGAGGCTGTTGGCCAGACTTCGCTCAATCTTTGCCAGGCTGTGCGTCGGTGCCACCAGCAGCTCAAGGTCCGTCTCTGGCTTGAATCGGCTCAGTACCGTAGATCCGAAAATGATGGTGAGAACCGCGGGCACGGTGAGAAAGAAAACGGGGTGTCTGCTAACAAATAAGCCTAACCAGTAGAAGGAAGCCTTGAGCCCTCTGTGTATCACTTGCCGCAGCATCCTCCACAAAATCCAGCTTGCAGATGCTCCGTCTCCTCCGATGAAGCACATGTGACATCAGACTCGCGTTTCCCGGCTCGGTCCAATTCGTAAGAGAAATAACGCCATGCACACACGCGCGCGCACACATACACACACCTGGAAAGACAGCATTGCAGCAATTCGCCCGCAAGACGCGCGGAGAGTTATAGCGACAATCGAACAGTCATTAATTCATCTTCATCTGCCTCTCCAGAAGAATCCGTCTTATCATTTCAAGCCATTGCGTGTGGAGGGGGGGTGGGGAAGGGGGGTGGGGGGGAGAGCCGCGCGTGTCCACTTGACTAGCGCCAGTGACGAGTGGCGGCGGTGTGAAATGTGGATGTGCATGCGCGTCTGCCTGCACGCATGTTTGCGGTACTCATCTGTTTAATTGTAGGAGTGCAAGATGGCAACGGAACGGGTGATGTTAGTGGTGGAAGTGGTGTCTGGTTATTTAAGCAGCTGTAGCGGCAACAGGCAATGCAAGCGTGGTGGTAAAACGCCCCCCCTTCCCTTCCTGCATGTAAGCCTTGTGCGGAGATTTCGTGCTGGGTGGGTTGCACTTGCACCAGGCCATGTGACGCCAAGAGGGAAAATTACACCAGAATTAATTGACTGAACAATTGTTTGGGTCTCCGAGAAAAAAAAAAAAAAAAACAGTACAACCCAGATAAACAATATATATTTTCTGTGCAGTTTAAATATACTGCATTGGCTATAATCAAGTTGAGTGATTGACTCAGCACACATCAAGAGATGCATGTGGAATAAACACACCAAGAAGGACCCCAGTCAGCAGCCCGCTACTTCTAATCAAGTGAACAGTACATGCATATTTTACATTCATGCAGAGCACCTCTTGTGAGTGGGTACTTAAAGCGAGCCACCATGTTTGCACATGTATGCACAATGATTTTTTTTTTAATTGTCCATTCGATAGTATTGAAAGATTTGCAACAATGTAAAATGATTTGTTTTCACCGTCACAGGATGTCCTTGTTATCAAAAAAAAAATAAAACACTTATTTACCGCTATGGTGTCAGAATTGAGACTTTTTTTATTTGAATGACCTGCAATCAATGCTAATACTGCTGAGCGCTAACGTGTCTGTCAGTCACCTCACTTATGTGGCTAACTGGTTTATTGACTACATTCAGGGATTAAACCTTATCCTTGACTTGTTGGGAACATCCCACCTCTGAAGAATCCATTGCAATTTTGGACCTATTACTTTTGTGGAACTGTTTAAAGATATGAACATCAACCATTTTTGAGACAATCCTGCTGCTCCTCTCTACAGTCAGATTGTATTAAGAAATATAAAGCAGACTCATTCACCAGGCCATCCTGTTGTCACATTAAATCTCTATGCAGATCATGAAGATCTAAATCAGGAGAACATGATGTGATATGTAAGGCTGCCATGACTATCTGATGTTTTTCTTCTTGTTTAACAATAAATCAAAACCACTTGGTTTGCTTGAGGAGACACAGCACCTGACTCGGGAAGTGTTATTTAAATCTTCTGTACGCCAGCTGGATAAAGTATGAGGGCATGGAAGGAGAAGCGTTGGATTATTGCATTAAAAAAATGGTGAGAATTAAGGAGTCATGTTTGGATTCTGATGTGAGAAATGATCAGGATCGTTATCCAGCTTCCGCAGAACCGTGTTGATTATCTGATTGTTTGAATCAGGGTGTGGGAAATGCATGCAGTGGGTTAATAATTGATATTGGAACTATATGAAGAACACTTGAGCTAACACCTCAGCATTATGCATAGCATGCTTTGAAAATCTACAGATGCAGTGCATACTAACAACGCCCTGAAGGATTAGATTTGAAGTTGTGCACAAGCACTACAATTCCCCTTCTGGATTTCTTCCGCCGCGTACCCACATGAAAAGATCTAAGGGAGAAAGCAAGTGCAGAAAAATACAAGATTATAGTTTAGATAGATTTACCGCCGGTGCAAAAAGTTAGCAAAATTTGAATTAGAATTCACATGTGAGCCAGTAGAGGAAAATATTTTTTCGTTTATTGATTACAAAAAGTCTGTGATGTATCATGTCAGATGAGCAGCAATCATATTCTAAATAGGCCACAACTTTTTTTCCAAATGACAATAATATTAAAGAAAAAAAAATACACACTACGCATATTAAGAGCTAATGATGATATGGAACAATATAGAAAAAAATCTAATTAAAAAAAATCTAATTAGCATACAGTATTTGGTTAAAAAAATAATCTGATAAAAAAAAATATGAATACAATTGGAGAAGTTGAGAGTATGCCAAACCACTAATTTATTACTAATTTATTAATTTATTACACTCATTTATTTACTAATTTTTTACCACACATTTATTTTCCAGACATTGCAAAACTGGGCGTTTTGCGTAAATGTACTTCTCCATCCTAACATCACTTCTGCAAAATATATTGATTAATAAATTCATTTTGTTCCGCTTCTACTTTCAAAAGGGTCTCATACTCAACACGATATCGCTTAAGTTGCATCATCTTCTCTGTAATAAGAGCTGAAAGTTGCTGCTGCTGGGCCTCCCTTTGCTTTGCCACAAACTTCAGCAGGTTTCTCGTTCCAAGAGCCTTCAACTTTTCTTTCTCTGTCTCATTTGCCAACTCATCCACCAAGTCCATAAGCCCTCCGATAATCTTCAAAAACTGTACAATTGTGTCCAAAAAATCTTTGCAGTCTTCTCTGAGCTCCGACGTCTTTTGGCTGACGTCTGGCTCGAGTGCACGTAGTTTGTTGAGTTCATCAAAATAACAGCCTGCCTCTGCCAATGCATCTTTGGCCATAGTCTGGACAACTGTGTAATTAATCAAATACAGTTTGATTGACTAAAAAATACTCTGATGTCTAAAATCAGATACATTAGTAGCATTAAAATACCTAATATATTTTTAAATAGTATTTGTGATACAAAATCTTACTCTTATTAGCTCATTATTGACATAATGATCAATAAAGCTCACCTGGCTGTAGAAGTTGGATATCAATCAATACCTTGGATACCAATCGGGATCACAGGATTCATTTTGTGTTATTGATAATTCTGTTTTCCGCAACTTTTTTTCTGCCTTGAGGTGTGTTTATGACACAAAAACAAATCAAAGCTTCAACATGACATCATATGTTTATGTTTAAGCCTCAGTGGGTGACATCATCAGAAAAATATAATTGTATGATATTTGTGTTTAAGCGACTTCAAAAGGATTTTTGACAATGGTCAGTGACAGCAAAAATATAGTTTGTTGGAGAGATTTAAAGTATCTGTTGGATTTAAATCATTATATTTATTTATAATTGGAAAATAAAACGTTTGTAGTAAGGGAAATTTTTTCAGTAATAATGCCAGAGGTGATTTGGAATCTCAGTCAATCAATAGAAACTTCATTTCTTTGTGAAAGTGAAAGAACGTTTCCCCATTCAAGTGGATGAAAATAGAATTAATCTGTTCCAAAAAAGGAATTGAATACTAAGCTAACAGAAGTCCAAACAAATCCAGGTCAAAATACTATGGGCATTTGTACTTCTTTTTGGAGCAAAGTCAATGATGTGACAAATAAAAACTGTACAGTAGATAATTCACAGAAACATTTGCGGTGAAGTAAGAATGATGAATACTTCAGTCCAAATGCAGCAGTCGAGTAACTTTCAAAAAATACCAATGGCTCAAATTGCTCCATCAATTCCGTGGTGAATAGCATACAATGAAATTGAGTTTAAAGGTGAAATCACTGGTGACCTAAAGTTGACACCCATCCAGTGATTGACACATCTGTTGATAGCATGTTCTGCAGAACGTAAGATGTGTGATGAAGTGAAGTCAAAAGGTCTTGTGTCAGAACAAAATTGCAGTTCTTTGTCAATTTTTTATTTATTTTTTATTCCTCCTCTCTAGTTTATGAGCTCACTCAGAAAAGCATTCTGTGGAAATGAATGTGATGCTAGCTTATGTGAGCTGTCGATTAATTACTGTAAATCATAGGTGTCAAACTCAAGGCCCGGGGTCCAGATCCTGCCCGTCACATCATTTTACGTGGCCCGTGAAGACAAATTGTGGTCATGCGTCAATACTAAAATTGCTAATTGTCTTCACTTTTAAAAACTAAAGATATTGCTATCAATTTTTCTTTTTAAAATATTTGAGCAGTTTTTACTAGTCTCTGATTTCAAAGCTAGTTCTTCATCAGTAGCCGTGACAAAAATGAATTTGACACCCCTGCATTCTAAAGTGGACAAAATATAATTTCATCCCCCTCCCCCTCTCATCTGGCATGCAACTTGTGTCACCCTCAACCAACCCTTCCCCGCAATGTCACTTGTCCCCATGTGTCATGACGATAGAGGCTTTTCCACGTCACTATGTTCTCTATCAGCAATTTACAAGGACCAAAGAATACTTTCGATTTTAATTAAGCAAATCAAAATTTGAAATGATAAACCGCTTCGACATGATCTACTTGCCCTACGTCCCTAAGCACCAACACAATTAAAATCGTGAAAAAAAGGATTAATGGATTATTGCAAGACACAAAAATCAGCTTGAGTTTATCTGGAATCCATTTTCACGCCCTTTGTCCAGCACAGAGATGGTGTGTGTGTGTGTGTGTGTGTGTATGTGTGTGTGCGTGCGTGCGCGCGTCACCAAGTATCACTGTGTGTTTGGTGCGTCCATCCTTGTTGAATTTTGTGTATAGCTAATACACAAATAAGTTTAGAAACGCATGTTAAACTTAATGGGACAAAATTAAACAATCGTAAATAAATAAATAAATAAATCGTTGGTCAAAAATTTTAGATAGTTGCTTTAAAAATGCATTATGACTCTTAGTTTTTCTGAGTCACCAAAAGATCGGCATTTTGCAAATGTAGTTTTTTTTTTTTTTTTTTTTTTTAAGAACAGACCACTAAGTCATCTTCAATCAGCCTTGATTGAATGGATTTGATTTCAAGTACATTAATAACGGAAAAATGGATGCTGTAAACATGCTCTTAGGTTGGGGTAATCCCATTTTTGGCATCTTTCTCTCTTACAAAATGAGTCTTGAGGAGAGTACAAAATGTCTGACCTCTTGGCATGATCAGTGTTGTGTAACAGGACAATGGAAGATGACCCCTCAGACAAAAAAAAGACTCAGCAAGGCTCAGGATTGCTGATATACTATAATGTATTTAATCTGCGTGCTGAGGACAGACCAGCAAAAAGATCCCACAGCCTTCTCAAAATAGCTAAATCAATATCTATGTAATGAGGAGTAGCCATGCTGAGACATGATGAGGGAAAGAGCGATGACGGTATGAATGACATTTCTCCTTCATATGGCCTTGTCATTAATTTCAAGCTGTCCCTGCATCCTATCCCCTAGTGAGTTATCTCTTCCATTATGACAGGGCCAGGTTCATATTCATACAAAAGATTTTCCAATATGACAGCATCAAGCTTGCAGCTTCCTGTGTCCTTTGCCTCAGCGATACTCATCTCAAGGTTTGTCCTGTTCATGCACCTTGACCTCAGCGCCAACCACTTAAACGTAAGTGAAACGCATTAAATGTGGTTTTAATTATATACAGCTAACAGCAACAATGTTATGTGTAGTTTAAATGAGGTTTGTCATGTAATTTTTTACAAATCAAGTCAGTTTTTTATAATATACCGTACTTTCCGCACTATAAGGCGCACCGGATTATAAGGCGCACCTTCAATAAATGGCCCATTTTAAAACTTTGTCCATATATATATAAGATATATACATTTGGCCCGCGGGCCGGACTTTGGACACGCCTGCTGTAGTGGCTCAATATTGGTCCATATATAAGGCGCACCTGATTATAAGGCGCACTGTCGGCTTTTGAGAAAATTGGAGGTTTTTAGGTGCGCCTTATAGTGCGGAAAATACGGTAATATAATGATATAATATAATATAACATTTATAATAATATTATATTTTTATAATTCGCACTTTCTGCGTTATAGCCACATTTCCAAAAATTCAAACGAGTGATGGACCAGCTCCCCAGTCAACTGCAAGGCTCTATTAATGCCCATCTACTTTTTACTGCGATTAGAAACGTGTACATATTGTTTAAAAATAGCTTGTATGCCTAATTCATAATGCGCTGTCAGACTTTTTTTTGCCTGCATTTGAAGTTGTGTGTGTTTAAAATAATGGTGCATAGTAATGGCCCCATTGTCAATCATGCAAATTTATATGAATTTCTTTTCATAGTACAAATTAGAGTTTTTCTCATCTGGTCTCACTTTCTCCTCCATTTGCCTTTTTGAGGATTTTGAGGCCCATTCATGAGCTAATGGATCTCATTTGCTGTCATTGGAGTTTGAGCAGTGTATTTTTTTCCTATTGTGGCTTTTGTGTCTTATTTTTTTCACCCCCTGTTGACCATGTAAAACCCTTCCACTTTTCTCTGGTGGCATGCATGAGCTCATCTGCCCTGCAGTGAAGATTTCAAAAGCATGCTGCTTTCACATGCAAGCACCTGCTGTCAGTTAGAGCTCACATGCCACGTTGACAACATGGATTTGGGTAATGGTCCAGCAACAACAGACACAAACCGTCGAGATCCCACAGGGAGAAAGAGAATGCAGGACTCCTGCAGATGTATAAATGGGAAACGAAGGACCAAACAGGATCCATCCATCTAAAGTATTTTTTGTGCTACTAGTGCTAATTAGACAGACACATAAAAAAAAAAAAAAAAAAAATCCGACATTTTGGATTATCAAGCAACATAAACCACCCCTCTCATTGGGAATAAAATTTTGATCACCATGGGCATGATTGGGTCAACAATCAAGAATAATCCCATAGCCTGCTTTTATGTCATGCTAGCTAGCGAACAGCTGCTCGGAATGATCACCAACGGCTGGCATCATTTTGCACTCTGCCAAACGATTCATTCAAATTATGTCCAAGCAACATAATGATGCGTCAATCTCTTAATTTTGCCACAACTGTAAAAGTTTTTTTTTCTAGATTTATTCCTGCAATGGGAACGAACGAACGAACAAATGAATATCGTATTTAAGGCGGCCCTAAAAACCTCCAATTTTCTCAAAAGCCGACAGTGCGCCTTATAATCAGGCGCGCCTTATATATGGACCAATATGGATTTGTGGATGAGGACTAATTTATTAAAGTAAGCTTTACGTGTTTATTTTGTGTGTTGTGCGATCTTGACGCAACATTGAGTTATTGATATATTGTTTTCACTATTTCGAGTGTTACTATATTGTGAGTGCATTAACGTTTGAGCCATATTGAATTATTTATTCTATGCGCCTTAATCCAGTGCGCCTTATATATGGACAAAGTTTTCAAATGGGCCATTCATTGAAGGTGCGCCTTATAATCCGGTGCGCCTTATAGTGCGGAAAATACGGTAAGTGAATGTACAAATGAACAGATGAACGAATAAAATAGTCTCCATGCAAATCTTTTCTCAAAATTATTTTTCACACATTCTTTCTATTCTTTCTTTGTATGTAGAGTTAGCATCTGTATACTTGACCACAAACTTTATGCGCATTTAATAACACAAAGGCCTGCTTCTCTCTACTGAACTGTGAAGTGCAGCAATTTATTTTTACTAGGGACTGGTGGCTCATGAACAGCTCTGAAGATAGTGGCTCGGCAATGATACATGGACTTTCCCATGTTCACCTTGGACTCTCCTTTTCCGCTCCATAACATTACACCGAGTAATCGCAAAATGGAAAATGCTTTTTCACTGTGTGGGGAAATAGAATGTGGATTTAGTGGAGTTTCAAGGTACTAAAATGAAATACTGTATATTCTGAGTGTTGAATTGCATTCCTATAATGGAAGCAGAATTTTTGGGGAGGGACTGCAGTGTTGCAATTGGTTTTATCCTGGTGCCCCAATTTCAGAGCAGAGGACTTGTAGACTGTAGGAGCAAAAAAATAAAATAAAAAATCAATAGCATTGAGGGAAACACCATTTTACCCCTGACAAATACATTCATCAATTATAAAACATTGCTGCACATTGAACAATTGTCATCGTTGATAATTCTTCAAAGCTGCAAGGCACTGTTTGTAAACTCATTTTCATTCACTGATGTTAAAATGCTCTTCAAACGGAATCGTAAAAGAATTGCTGTGTCTCAAGCTGCATTTTAAATCAGAATATAGATGAGTACCAAACATGTTCACCAAGGGAAATGTCAATCTGCACGTACTTTTTTTCTGCTGTACTTGCACTTAGTGCCTTCTTCCACATTGGCTTCACTCTTCATGCATGTTAATCACGGTATCGGCAGAATTGATTGGTTGTGATGAGGTTAAGTATGTATTCATGTTTATGGTTGTCATGATTACCCGGTGCAGAGAGTTCTGCAAAACAAGAAACGGTTATTAGTGATCAAAATAAAAAACTGGAGCATAGTTTAAGTGAAAAATAAAATTCATTTATTTTCCTTGTCAATTGCTTTGACCTTTGCTGCAAATGACAAAAACATATTTAAAAAACAAAAAGAAATATTAATAAGCAGTTTCCAAGTTTATAGTGACAGCAATTTCATAAAATAAACTCATCAATAAATACAGATAATTTCATTATGAAAGAACAGGACAGCCACAAAACAAAATTGAAGCTCTCA